>NC_133023.1:22525000-23775000 GCF_048564905.1 Vicugna pacos
GCCTTCTACTCTGAATATAATGTAAATTCTGCAGAATCAAGGATCTTGCTTCTCTTTTGCTGTCCTTTATTTGCCTTGGAACACAGTAGGAGTCCAATTTCTTGAATAAAGGAATGAAGACATCTACCTAGTAAAGTTCTTTTTTAAGAAAAGGAGAATCAAAATGACTTCTTCCAGTGTGGCTGAGGTCCTTGGTCATCTGCTGACTTGGCAGAGCTTTTCTGAGACCCTGAAAATGGTCCACCCTACTTAAAACTAACTCTCAATGTATTAAATGCTCAAGGAACGACTAGAGGGCCAGTAGGATCAATCTGAGTATTTCTCATTCCCTCCAGCCCCCTCATCCTTCTGTTTGATAAATCACATGAGGAAGAGGAGTGGTATCATATTCGATGACAAAGATCACCTGCGATAATTTGCATCATCTCCAAAGAGAATTCAAAGCGACTTAATCTCAGAGCCCTAGGGCAGTGGTTCTCAAAATGTTGTCCCTGGACCAGCAGCATCAGCAGTACCTAGGAACTTGTTTGGAATGCATATAATCAGGGCTTGCTCCTGACTTGCAGAATCGGAAACTTTGAATCTGTTTGAGTAAGCTCTCTGCTAAAATATGAGCGCTCTTGTGCTAGGGCAACAGTACCCAACCTTGGTTGCACTTCATAATCACCTACCAAGCTTTAAAAATTTCTCATGCCTGAGCCCCTTTGCTAGAGATTCTGATTTAGTTGACTTGTCATGGGCCAGGGCTCTGTTTTGTTTAAGTTCTCTTAAGTGATGATGATGGATCTCCAAAGTTTAAAACCACTGTTCAAGTATGGGAGCAGGGTAATTTTATGTATATATAAGTACTTACCAGAGGTTCCTTCTGGAAAGGAATATAATTTGGAATTCAAAAATTATTTGCTTCACAGTTTTACAGTAGGGGAGAGGGGAAATGACTTGGCCTAAAACACATATGGTTATAAATGCTAGTGTTGTATAGCCTCATTCAAAGCATCAATTCATAGGAAAGCACATTAAAGCGATGTAATGTTCAAAACCAAGTTCCGTGGTAAGCATCCGCTATAATAGAATGACTTATTCCAGAAGGGAAGTTTCATTTCAGAGAGCTTATCATGATATCAAATATGTTTTGAGTTAATGAAAACGCAGGAAGCACCAAGTTAATAGGGCAATTTTAAACCGTAAAACCTAATTCAACTGCACTAAGAATGACAATGCGCTGCACAAAAGGAAGTTTCACAACTTGATTGATCAAATGGAGAATTACTAGGATGCTGTGTGGCATCTCTTTTGAAGAAGCTAAGTTGACCAGGAGAGGCAGACTTCTTTAGAATATGGTTATTTACTTCTTAATTAAATATAAAATGATTAAAAAGAGATTTTACTTTATAAGGCCACAGAATTGCTTGTTAGATAAAATTGTTAAAATCCTCAAGACTCTTATTTTCATTTTGGTATTGATTCCTTACGTTTGTTTCAGAAATATTTAAAAAGAGGGTCTTCAGGTTCTGTTTATATGTTTGCTTTTTTAGTTGTTAGAAGTAAGATAAAGTGTGAATAATGGGAGAATGGGTGTTTATTTTCATAAAACTTTATTTTGTTTTGATAATATTGAAACTACCTCTTTGAATATAGATAACTATATTTTAGTGCTTAATTTCAAATTGAATTATTTAGTTGAAAAGTTAAAAGTCAATACTAATGAAACAGAACTACTTGTTTCTCTTATTTTATGGCCATTTTATAAAATATAAAACCAGCTATTTCATTATAGTTTTCCTGAATTGAAATCTCTTAAGGGCTTTGCTAAAATTATATTTGATTAATAGCTCATTTAAAACTTCGTCTATAAAATTTACTTCTTAGTAGTACTTTATATATAAAAACTGACTACTAGTATTGTGTGTTAAGAACTTTTCTTAGATCTCCTTAATTCATTAGAATTATGATTAGCAAAACCAATTAGGCCATTTACTAAACAAAGAATATTAGAAAGATGCTACATGCAAAAAGCATTATATTACGCATGGTTCAATTTTCTAATCTTGAAATTAGTTTTGGAATATAATATATTTAGAAAGTGTGGCTAGTTAAATTTAACTTTAAAATAATTTAAGTGAAATAATATTACAAATTTGATTCCTCACTCACACTAGGTGTATTTCCAATGCTCAATAACCTTATGTGGCTACTGGCTACTATATTGGACGGCAAGATACAGAGGCTTTGAATTTGAACAGTAGTGTTTGACTTCTGACCCAATCTAGCACTCCAATATAGGGTCATTCTGAGCAGTACTAAACTATGGCCTCCCTCTGGATCAGATGCATCACGGTAGAGTCACAAAACCAAATGTTCCATCAATAACTCCCTGAACTAGAAGTTACTTACACTAACAAAGAGGTCCTATTCTCCATCATTCCCTCCTTGTACCTTGTCCAGGACCAGCCAACATGAACATAAACTGGGTCTCCTGGTTTCTTATAATTTAATTATTCAGCTTGAATTAACATATGACTTTGTCCAACAAAGTTTACCAATCTTTAATTCTCTGTCTCTTTCCTTATTATGGGAGATTGATACTCCAAATACACACACACACACACACACACACACACACAAATCACACATCACACATTCACACATATACATAAAAGCAGTGATGAAATCTCTCCCTTAATCAGCAGTATAGTGTTGTTTCAAAATATTTTCAAAGCATAAATTTCACAAGATACTGACCTTTCATTTGAAATTAAGTTTAATAAAGATTACTTCATTCAGAAAAAATACTATCTTTGAATATTAGTTTAAAACTTTGAGAAGCACACACAGCTTCATTCCTATATTCAAGCAAGGCAAATATTTCCAAGTATTTTCTAATCTCTTCATGATTATTTAACCCAGAATACTATATCTCTTTTTCCATTAGACTCTATGTATTGAAAAGGTACAGAGATTATTGAAAAAGAAGACAGGATAGAAAATATTGACACAACTTTAGTCTGAAAATCTTCCCTCAATACATCGCATGTGTTTTTGAGACAGATGTTTGGAGGACGTGTTTTCTAGGGCAGAACCAGCACTAGTGTAAAGCTATGCCTGGACACCTGTTAAGCCCTTCTGTGCCATCTGCTCACAGGAATGTACACATGACCTTAAAATGGTTACTGCTTTTGGAGGTCATCTTAGTAGGGTTGAGACTACACCTCCCACAACCATAAGACTTAAAAAGAAATTTATCTCAGAAGGCAGTGTTGTCTCTGAATATGAGCTTCATTTTTATGAGCTGAGCTCAAAGTCCCTGACATTTAGAAATGACAGTGTGTCAGTGTGAGGTTCTTTCAAATAATCCATCTAAGTTTTATCAGCTTTGCAAAATGTTACTAAGTGCCAGTATTCAGCTTATGAAATGTTTTAACTGTTGAGAGTGTGATGTTGACCAGAAAGAGTAAGGCCTTTAGCTAAGACTGATCAAAGATAGTTCGGTGAGTGATTGTTTTATAAGTGGAATGGAGGTGATTACTGTTGCATGGTTTTGGAGAGAGATAAAAGGATTCCCGAGTTGTGGTTTTTAAGGTATATACTCAGTTTTATGGCTTTAAAAAATTTTTATGTCATAACATTTTTAAATTGCTGTTTGGAATTACAGTGAATCAAAGAAATGTTTTTGAAAGTATTCAGAGTTATAGGAAATATAATTCTACTATTGAAAAAGGAGTATAATAACTTTCAATACATCTTCATGTTAGATAGTTATGTAATCATGAATAGTACTTAGGAGTTTTATGAATGAATATCCCAAGAATGTGCATGTTCTTGAGTTTATGGATGTGTTTGCCTGTGTTTGATTTAATGGAGGCCATGGACAAATTACTGTTCCACTGATTTGAACAGCTTTCTCAACATAAGCTTCATTAAAAGAAAATAGGCATGAAAATGTCTTCTAATAACTAGCTTCTAATAGACTCATCAGAGAAAAAATGTGATAGAGAAACTGAGACTTAAGAAAGCAAGCTTGATGATGTCCAAGCTTGATTCTTAGACAAGAAAAAAAAATTTTAATTTAGCGTTTAAAATTATAATAACATTAACAGCAATAAAACGTATCAATGCTTTTAAAACTGCCTGAGGTTAAATACTAGGTTTTTTTGTTCTGTTTCACTTTAATTTCCAATTCCTCCAAGACCAATACTTAGGTAAAATATCATAAAAATCAATAACTAGGAACAATAATTTAAAAAACAAAGGCATATAAAAATAGCCAGGTATTTTTATTGTTTCATTCAAAAGATATTATCAAATTGCTATAAAAGATACTGAATCCTTATCCTCATTTTATATACTTCTTTTATTGGAGAACAATAAAAACAATTTGTAGACTGGCTCTGGTCTGTGGGCCACATTTTAAATAAAATTGCTCTACATCACCGTGTATTAAGTTTGGTACATTGGTGTATTCTCAGGAGTTATGAGATATCTACAGAAAAAATTATTATGCATTATATACTATATATGTAGTATTTTATTTTGATGATAATTTTTAAAATAGTAAGTATTCTGTATTATCTGGGTAACCAGAAAGTACAGGTGCGTGATATAAGTGCCCATGTCTGTGTTTGTGTTTTCAGTCAAGTCAGCAACCAGTATTATTCTAAATGTCAAGGTTTGATGAATAAAGACAAGAGGAAACTAGAGAATCTGATATTTTAAACAATCACTTCTATGAAATGAGAAAGCTGGACCTTGAATCCAAGTCTTTTAATTCCTACTTTTACATGATTTATTTTACTTTTAAGACAAATGCATACCATCAATGAATTGATTTATATGAATATTTCATTTTGAAGCAGATTTTCACATCATATAAGAAAGTAATAAAACCAGACCCTTGATTTCCATTGTTTTTCAATCACAACTTAAGTAACGTTTCCCCCATGCTACTTTTACTTGTATAATTGCAAGTTGTAATGCAAAATTAGAAACCAATAGTAGAATATTTGTGAAATCCACCTAGGACTCACTGTTTTTTAGGACCCTGCATGGAGGGACCAGAGGAAGCACATTAAATGTATTAGAGGCATGATCCATATTCTCAAGGTTTTAAATTTTCATTTTTTTTTTGAGGGCAGGGACGTAGAGAGAGAAGAGTTGCAAATATGTAAAATGCAGAATAGGATCTTATGTATTAATGGGCCAACTTTTGTATTTTATAATTAAATATACAAGGAGTTCAGAGAAGAGGAAGTTCAAGCTCAGCATGAACTGGCTTCATCAATGGTAGCCTCACCAAGGAGCCTGACCAAAATTCAGTATGAATTGTATTTTCTTCCTTTCTTAAATTAACAAATATACAATTGACTCTTGAATGACACAGATTTGTACTGTGCAGACCCACTTATACAAGGATTTCTTTGAATCAGTATATATGACATTACTACACGATCCACAGTTGGTTGAATCCCTGGATGCAGAACCATGGATATGGAGAAATCCACTGTAAAGTTATATGGGAATTATTGACTCTGGGGAGGACTGGCATCCTAACCCCCACCTTGTTCATGGATCAATTGTATATTATTGTTATTTGAATCATTTTCTAATGTTGAACATCTAAACATTAATTGAGATTTAAAAATAAAGTAAGAACTTTTATATGTCCCACTAACTTAGTAAGAAAGACTCTGGCAATTAGTTATTTTCCTTAATGATTGTAGTGAACTAAATATTAACTAAATAGCAAGTCTTTTGTTTATAGATTTGAGTTTTCAGTTATTTCTACTTTTATATAATGTCATTCTCCCAATGATAAAATATTACTTAGTGAAGAATTTGGAAATAAATTAAAGTTATTTAATATTCATTGCAGTAGTACATGGCAAAACAGGCACTTCCATTTGTCAATATGCCAGTCACCTTTCCACCCTGACAAAGGGAACAGCAGTAAACATTTTATCAATAGATAATTCCCAGGGTCATGATGTAGCAGATGAGTGGGGACTGGTATAGCTTCCCCACGCTTCCCATTGAAATAGTTACACACAAACATGGGCTGATGTGTAATGTGATGTTTTGTGTGAATTTGTTTCTACTTTGGAAACTGTCCAGCCAAGAGTGCAGATGAGAGTGCTAAAAACACTCCACTCACTCTAAGTATTTGCCATGTTTGAATACGTCTCCTCTCACTGGAAAATGGGTCTATACTGAAATTTTCTAAATGGTATCTATTAAAATTATTCTGCATTATAAGAGAAAGGAAAGATTTTCCTGAAGGTTCAAAGTAGCAACTTATTCCTGAAAGTCTCTTTTCACTGAAAGGGGCAAAAAGTTTAGATGATATCTTGATGTCCTCAGAAAGAAGTAGGAACACATGATCGCTATTAATTAAAAAGCTGGAAGCTCTAGGGAGCAAATTTAGTGATGATGGGCAGAGATACTAAAGAACTTGTTAAAATGAGAAAAAAAATGAAAGAAAAACCAAATGCAACTAGAAATCTAAAATCTGAATTTAAAGGTATTATAGTATGAAAAAACAGAGAAAGCTTAACAAACTGTATGAGTAAAATGAAAAAATGTCTCCAGAATACAAAGTAAAAGTAAAATATATAGAAGAATGAGTAGGGAATACGGGGTAGAAAATAGATATCTAACCTCATAAATACATCTAATTTAGATGAAGAAATGAGAAAAGGGAAGGTGATCAATATATTTGCAATAAACAATTACAAAGATGGGATAATGGGAGTAACACAGTCCTGGACCTGACTGCAGTCCTTGAAGCTGTCTTACGACCTAGCTTAGCACTGCTCTACCCATAGTCTAAGGCATTTTTGCCCATCCAGGGACCCACCCAAGGGACTGGGCAGAAACCAGGCCCATGTGCACCCCTGGTAATAAGCTCAATGACCTTGGACATGACTGTGGTCCCTGAGGTAGACAACATGCAGAAGAAACAGCAGTGACCTTGAAGACAAGTCATTTGCAATTATGCAGTTAGACAGGAAAAAAGGAGTGAAAATGGGTGAAAAAAAGCTCTGTCACTTATTGACCACCATCAGGGGAACCTATATATGCATTAAGGGAGTACCAAAAGGAACAGAGAATGAGAATGGTACAGAAAGTGTATGTAAAGAAATAATGAGGCAGAGTTTCCCAAATCTGGACAAGGAAATGAACATTCAGATCCAGGATGCCCAGAGAACCTCCAGTAGGCTGAGATCAAGACAACTTCACTGAGACACATTATATTGTCAAAAATAAAAGACAGACTTCCAGTTTCCAGTTCCACACGTAAGGAGCTTGGAGGTTGCTATTTCATCCTAACAGTAAAAAGCTGAACAGACTGAAAAATCAGCAACTGTTCAAGGATTCATAGGAGAGGTGAAGTAAGAGGGCAAAGCCTTTCCCCCAAGACTGAAGACACAGGCGAATACAAGGAGTCATGGCTCACTAGTGTAAAGATTCATGAACAGCAACTGCTGGGGAAACCAGTGCTGGGTAGGAAAACCTGAACTATAACTAACAGAGACTCTTACAAAGACTTCTGTAATAGGAACTTTGTCACAGTGATATTTATAGTAGCAAAAAATTTAAATTACCCAAGTCATAAACAATAGAGTAATTATGCCATGATCATTCAATGAAAAATTAAGATGCCGTCACAGTATGCAGCATGGTAATTTACTTTTTCCCAGTAAGCAGACTATCCCTTATTTGGAATAGGATTTTTTAAAAATAAGATCTCACATATAATGTTAATATAGCAAATAAAAGCAACATTGTATTAGTATAAATTTATTTAATGATACTAATCCTTTTAAATTTATAGAGTTGCATTAAGACCCAGTACATTATTAATTGTCATTAGAGCTCCCTGTGGGTTTGAAAAGCTTTTATATTCTGAAATTGTTGGATGCATTAGTTTGAGCGTGTTAGTTTGACACCTGAAATTCTATATATTGTGCTGATTTTTCCTTTCCTTTTTTTTTTTTTGCCTGATTTATCTATCACTTGGAAGGAGGAACTTTGAAAATGTTTTACTAAAGCGGTCTATTTGTGTATTCCTCTTCATAACCTGTCAAATTTTACTTTATATACTATGACATTATGACATATACTTTGTGCATATTTATGTAGTCTCAGTATGTATCCTAGATACATGTTTCTGATAAGGTGAAATGCTTATTATTCTATATGGTGGCCCTGTCTATCTATAATAATACCTTTTCTTTGAAGTCTGTTTCATGTATTATTAATATAGTCAAGGCAGCTTTATTTTGTTTGTATTTGCTGTATATAAATATTTTTATGTACCATTTGGTATACTTTTAGATATGCCACTTATGAACACATTTAGTTGGATTTGATTTTTTTCACTGCTGTCTGAAAGTCTTTGTTAACTAGAACTTTTAGTTCATTTTTAATTGTAATAAGTGGTATTTGGAATCATGTTTCATATTTTGTGATTTCTGCTTACCTGACATTTTCATATGTCACTTTCTCTGAGTTTTTTCTTCTTTCAAATTGATTGAGTTTGAAAGTTTTATACTTGATCTCTGTTCTTTTCATTATATCCTAGAAAATTCACATGTTATACTTAATTTATCAAAGTTTACTTTTAGCTATATTTTTATTCTCCTTCAGAACAATGTGGAAACCTTAGAAGATTTTTTTTCTACTGCTCCTCTCAAATTTTCTTATTGCTGCTCAGCATCTTAGTCATTTTTTTTAATTCACAGAAGGAGCATTGTTATTGCTTTATACAGTCAATATTTGCTTACATAGATATTCACTAGAATGGAAGCTCCATGAAGGCAGGAATTTTTGTTGCAGTGTTTATTCAATGCTGTACCTCAAGCACTTAAAACAGGCCCTACTGCATAGTCATTGCTCAGAAATAATTATTGAATCTGTTGATTGAGTATACCCAAGTATTTAACACTTTTTTTCTCATCATACCTTCCTGCATCCCTCTGTGATCATTTTCTTTCTGCCTGAAGAGTAGTTCTTTATAGTTTCTTTCTGTGAGGGTATGTTAGTACCAAATGCAATCTGTTTGTTGTCTCAAATGTTTATATTTTTCATTCATGAATGATATGTTTAGCTCTAAATTCTTTTCAGCACAGTGAACTATTATTCCACAGGCTTTTGACTTCCATTGCTGACTCTGAGAATTTCTTTGTCAGTCTACATGTTACTCGCTTGAAGAGACTGTCTCTTCTCTATTTTAAAAGTTTTTTCTTTGTATTTAATTTTACATGATTTCATTATATATACCCAGAAGTGAATTTCCTTTTATTTTTCCTTTCTGAGAGTCATTAGTGTTTCATGAATCTGAGAATTTGGGTCTTTCACCAGTTACGTAAAATTCTCAGATATTATCGCTTCAAATGTATGTCAGCCTCATTCTTTCATTCTTTCTCTTCTCTTCTTGCGGAACTTTTCTTAGAATAAGATACATTTTTTTGCTCTATTTTCTGTATCTCAGACCCTATTTTATATTTTCCATCTTGGTTTTCTTCTGAATTGTGGATTATATCTTCATCTCTAACTTTCAAATCACTAATGATTTCTTTAGATGTTTCTAATCAGCCCATAACTGGTTAACAATTCAATTATTCAATCCTAATAACCATTCTTATGTTTAATTACAATATGTTTATTTGTAAAAATTGGTGTTTTTATTTCTAAATCTGCTTTGTCATTTTCCATAGACTCTTACTTCTTATTCATATGTTCACCCCCTTCTCTTTGCTTTCATAACGTATTAAAAATACTTTATATTCAATCTTTAATAATGTAAATATCCCAGTACTTTGTTAGAAGCTGCTTTCTGTAGTTCTGCCGGTTTTCAGTATGGTGCCTGGGGAGGGCTTCATGATGTAATGTTGAGTAAACAAAATAGCACACAACCAAATTGTTCACACTATGATAATGGTTTTATAGAGATTCAAAGAAAGTGGGAGAAGATAAACCAAAATATTAACAATTGTTAGTTACCTTGGAAAAGTGGAATTGTAGGTAATTTTTCTCTTATGTTTTATGCTTTTCTTCATATTCCAAATTCTCTACCATGAATATGTATCACTTCTCTCATAAAAAAATATTTTAGAAAATGACTGAAGCAACTTTCCCAAATAATTTTTCTTTTATCTTTCAATGAGATGGCTTTTGAAAGAATCTTCTCATAGAGGATTTCAAGCACGTCAAGAAAATTGTTCAGAACTGCTGAGAGTCTTATGGTGAATGTGACAAGGTTATATTCCAACTTTTGACATGTTCATCATTAACGTTTCGTTGGTCCCTGGCCTGTCTGAACAGAGAGATGAATTCATTAGAGATGGGTAAATAAAAAGGTGATTTTCTCTCTAAATTAATATAATGACACACTTTCATGATGAATTTTCTAAATCATTTCAGGTTATACCTTCCTCTCTGTGAGTTCAATTATCTTTGTCATAAAAAGCTTTTTTTCCATAGACAAGCTTTACCCATTTTTCATAGCCTAATTTAACTATGAAGCTGTTAACATCCCATTTTAAGGCTGATGATAAATTGCCTTTTAACCTTTTTGAAATTTTTGAAATTATGTGGTATAATATTCATAGATATAACCTTACAAATTATGAGGGGGAAAAATGGAAACATAAATATGGCTTTAACCTTAAAACCTGACAGATATTTGGATAAGAAAGAGATGAGCCATTTCATATATTTAAATCTGTCTAGATTCCTAACTCTCTGTATGTCACTGTTAAGATTAGTCCTTCTTAACACTTATCTTCTACTAAATGTGTGGAAAACATACATTTCCTATTGTTAGTGACTCAATAACATTTTATTCAAGAATTGCATAATCTGAGAAAGTTTCAGTAATGAATAAAATTCACAGTAGCATTTCCTGGTTGTTTATGTGTATTTGTGTTTCACACCTTTCTCTTTATAGGTAATCAAAACAGTGTGAAAATTCAGACTGAGGCTTAGAACATGTCTTACTCCAGATCTCTTAGAAAAGGTCCCTAAAGTTAATCACAGTGGATGCCATATCTTTTAGTTTAAATGAATACCTTCTAACACCTTTTTTTATTTTACCATGCTGTCTGCTAACCAAATCCATGATTCTGACGTAAAACAGTAAATAACTTATAAAACCAAAAGAAGAGACTCTTAAAAAATTAATTTCTTTGGGGCTTTACATGAGTCATTATTTTCTAGCATTTTACCGGTTCATTTGTATTCAAATTATCAATGATACATTTTCTTACACTTGACAACTTTTTTAAAAGGGCATTTAATGTGCCTCCTTTTTTCTCTTTTTTCTGACATGT
This sequence comes from Vicugna pacos, assembly GCF_048564905.1. NCBI lineage: Eukaryota > Metazoa > Chordata > Mammalia > Artiodactyla > Camelidae > Vicugna > Vicugna pacos. The sequence continues at coordinate 22,536,328 of NC_133023.1, forward strand.
GCTTCTACTCCATGATTTTTGCTGTATCTAACACTAAGCAGGTGTCTTAGGAAATAATCCAATATCATCTTGTAAAAGAAGTTCTACAGCCTACATGTTAATATCATTTTTCCTTCTGTCTTTTTACCAAGATAATGTGAAGGTTTTCTTTAAACTCTAAACGTTATATTCATTCACACTCGCGCTCTCTCTGGCATATTTGAGAACATTAAAGCCCCAAACAGGCATTTCAATTCCTACATGCCACCTCAAGTGTAGTCTGGAAACTGTGGGAACATATAACACATTGTCTATTCCTTCTTCTTTGCTTTTGCACATTAGCTTTTGACTTGGAGGAACTTTTCTTCTATTTGCTGCACAATTAGCCTAACATTCAGTTTCATTTCAAGTGTCCCTTTGGCTGCTTTGGTGATATGTTTGTCAGCCTGTTAACGTTGTAGATTTCAAAGCATTTCACATTACTTCGTTGGCTTAGTTGCCCCAGTAAATTGTGGCTGGTGAAATTCCACTTGTTTGCCTATTTTGTAGAAATGTTTCCCAGCTGATCTGCATTGCACCTGTGGCTTATTTCCCTAAGTTGGCAAAACTCTGAACTGGAAGGAGTGTGAAATATAATGCTTTTTCTTAGCACATTCTTGGTGGTAAGTTGGCTCTAAATGTGCTGATGCATATAGTGTATTTCTACAATGATGTCTCTGTGGGAAATCCCATTTAATTTGAGTTACAGGCAGCAAAGATAACATAAATAGCATAAACACTAACTTCTCAGAACTTTTAAGAACAAAGATCTCAGACAATTCACAAGAATTAAGATGTTTTTGGCTACCAGTAACAGAAATCCAGACTCCAGCTAACTAAAACAATAAAGAACAAATGATCTGATTTGACTGGAGGTTCACCAGTGGAGTGGGCTTTAGGGAATGGTGATTCAGCAATGTCATCAAGGACTCAGGTGTTTCCTATCTCTCTGCTCTGTCATTCTAAGCATGGCTTTCTCCTCAATGCAGTAGCAAGATGGCTGCAGCAGTCTTAGACATCATTATCTACATCCAGTAATGTCCAGAGACATTCCTATGGCTATCTTATAGGAGCAAGGAAATGTTCCCTTACTCCCTGGAAGAATTCCCATTACACTTCAGGTCAAAATGGGGTCATATGCTGGTTCCAGAACCACTCATAGGCTAGGTTACTCTCGAAAGACTCCAGTCCTAAAATTGTGGTGAGTTCAGTTTCCCTGAGACATACGTCTACATGGAATTGAGGAGATAACTGATCAAAATTGGGGTTCTAATATACAAAAAAAGTGGAGAAATGAATGCTAAGTAGGCAACAAATAATGTCTACTACCTGGTTGTACCAACATAAATGTACCCTGAAAAAATACAGAGGGAAATAAGAGCCCCTGTGGCCACCTTGCTATGACCAGCATGTGTTTTTAGAACATAGATTGAGGACAAAAGAAGATGACAACAAGATTTGCCTGTCTTTTGGTCCAAGGCTAAAATAATTAATATAATTCCTTAGTGGGCAGATACTATAGTTTATCTCACTCAGCATCCTTTCTGTTCCTCTTTTCTGTTCTATAGAGATTGGGAAGAAATGACCTTGATTTCACACTCTCTCTAACAGCTTAGGTTAGCCATAAACAGTTATAGCCAATGAGATTTAGGAAGAAGTCCCTGGAGCAGGCAGCCTTTCCAGGAAATTAATGTCACATTTGGCTATGGTGTTTGAAAGTGTAGTATCTGCCTTGAAACCAAGAAAATAAAAGTCACCCATGTAAAGATGATAGAGTAAGAAGGAGGCTACGGTCTTAATGGCATCATTGAGCTGCCATTCAATCCCTGAACTATCTACCCCCATACCTTTGGTTATATAGAAAACATAAGCCACAGTAGTAGCTGAAAGTGACACTAGAAAATATAGGGTATCCAAATCAGTTATATAAATTTACTAGTATTTTATCTCACTTAACTTAGCCTTTTATTGTTTCCTAAAGGCCAAGTTAGAGAAACTCCTTAAATAGCCTGTATCACAAATATCTTAACTAATACAAATCCAGGAAACCAACTAATGATGCTCTTGGTGCCTAAGCAGAGATGGCCATGGCTGAACATGCAAGGCATCATTTATATGGATAAAACTCTGCATGCACTATTGGCACCTGAACCACTACGAGTTTCACAAATCATCAGCACCCACATTAAGACACTGAATGCAACTTAACTGAACAAAAAACAGTCAGTTATGTTTTATCGTGTAAACTGATCGTGAAATAGGTCTGGAATTATTACCCTGCATGAATACGGTCGTATTATAGCAAGGAAGTGAAAATTTATATTAAGGATATATTGTTTAACAGTAATGTTTGAACTCCAAACAAATAGTAAGCAGACAGTCTTTTCTTGTTTTATTTGATTTAAAAAACAAAAAACAAAAAATACATTAAAAAAAAAAGCAGAAAGAGACTCACAGACATAGAAAACAAACTTATGGTAACCAAAGGAGAAAGAGGCAGGGAGGGATAAATTAGGAGTTTGAGATTAGCAGACATAAACTACTATATATAAAATACATAAACAACGAGGACCTACTGTATAGCACAGGGAGCAACATTCAATATCTTGTAATAACCTATAATGAAAAGGAACACAAAAAGGAATATATATATGTATACTCTGAGCCACTATGCTGTACACCAGAAACTAACACAACATTGTAAATGAATTATACTTCAATTTTTAAAAAGTAAGGAAAAAAACAGATTGCTTAGAAAATGTAACTTTTGACTACATGCAACCAGCTGACAAAAGATGTTAGCTGGAAGGAAATTTGTTCTCTATCAATAAATTAAAAGTATCTTTAAAATATACCGTTATGGTGTGGAAAAACTATTTTTAGTTTAGGATTACAAACTCCTCAATTGCTTTAATACCACCATTTCATTCAATTTGCCTCTCAACTCTTCCTGCTGAGGCTTCTGCTGTAGGCTATTGACATATATAAGAGTTTCCATTACCTTTGAAAAACAAAACCAGCAATCATTTTTCAAAAGACATTCATGTTGTCGGTATGTAATTATTGCTGATGTTAAGCATTCATTATGTTACCAAATGCAGTGCGCACACAAACTACCTACTCATTGGGATAAACTTACATTCCCAAAATGAAAAAAAAAATGCTAATTAAAAGTAAAATGTGTCCTGGGTTCACATCCCCAGTACTTCCTCTAAGAATAAATAAGTAAACCTAATTACCTACCCCCACCAAAAAAAAAGGAAGATGTAAAAAAAGTTCTCCAGTACAAATATGATATCAATTAAAGTTGGGACAAAGAGGTCCCTGAGAGATATTTTACCAAAGTATTTATGTTAAAGATAAGGTTCTGCTATATTTGGGATCTGGTTTCCATCAAAATACCTCATAGTTATCTAATTGCCTACAGGTAAAATAGGAATATAATGCCTTATATAGATAAATATGAAGGGGCTTCTATATGTTCCCATTCATATGGTTAAAGTATAAATAGAAGCTGCTATATGGTATATGAATATTTTATTGTCCTCAGTAATATCAACCATTAATGCCATATATCATCAGAAGTGAAATGTTTACAATTCAAGAATACACTGGGGCATTTGTCACTAACAGATGTGTGGAAAATTCAAAGACAGTGACTTTGAAAAATTTTATGTTACTATTTTTAGCAGTATAATCCTTTCTTTAAACCAGAGCTTACAAAGAAGCTGGTGTAGAATACGGATGAAAACAGAGCTTGTGGTGAAGCAGAGCTGGCATTTAAAATCTGGTCTTAGCTCACTCATCCCTCCTGAGTGGCTCCTGAAACACCTCTGCAGAACTATTAGAATTCATTATAGGGTCCCAAAGAAACTTAAGACCCTAATGTTTTCTTCCCTGTCCTAATAATTGTACCTATTTTAGCTTCCCCATGGGGATGAGTTAGGTGGCCAAGAATTGGGAAGAAGGACCCCTTTCCTGGGAAATGGGAAGTGTCTTGAGTTCCCAACTACGCTTCATACTGTCTCTCTAGTCCTTTTTCTCATATCGTATAACATTGAGTATTCTCCTAGGCAGTGTATGCATGTGCGTATGCATGTGTGTTTCCTGACCTGAAGTTTGAAACCTTCCAGTTAGCTTTGGGCCAATTCTGAGAAGTCCACAGAGTTTATACTAATATTGCTCTAAAACATTGCTGGTGAAGCCTATTGAAACAGAGTGGACTTCAGAAATGGAGTGACTGTGCTATTTTGTTCTGTTGTGCCAAGTTCCTTTAAGCAGAGAAACTAGCCTCTATTGCACACATAGAAACCACACAAGAAGAGACACAGCCACAGACGCTGTTTTGGCCGTCTAGCTACAGACTGCCTGAAACCCATTCCTCATATTTCAAGCCACCTAGAGTCCTCTTTTATGCCTTTACTTCAGATTGTACACACACACCTTCACTTTTCCTAGTTAACACCTGGGCTTCTCTAGGCTACAGTAGGCTTTTTGTACCAGCAGTATGCAATTAGACTCTGATGTATTGAGGCATAGTCAGTTGGAAATAGGTGGCAAACTCAGTGGGGTTGTGGGGAGGGAAAAACGTGATGTCACTATAAGGGGATCTGCCCAACTTGACCTGTGGCCTTTGATAGAGGGACACAACCAGAGGGCACTCAGCAGAGAGCTGGGAGTATAAATGTCTTGACTTCATTTCTATCCCACTCCTCTGCTAGTGCTTCCCATTGGCCATACCTAAAGTAAATTGGAGGTCATCTCCTGGGGCAGGTAAAGGATTAGAAAGTAGAGGAGTAAACAGAAGGAAAAAAAAATAGCATTCTTGAAAATGCCTTTCCTATCTAAACCTTTTTATCTAGAAATGCCTAATATCAATAACAAAAGCTATTATTTATCTAAAATTTACCATATGCTAGTCTGTAGTAAGCATTCCATAGGCATTATTTAAAATCTAAGTACTACTTTTCTTCCCATTTTACCCACAAAGAGACTAGGGATGAAAGAGTTTGAGTAATATTCCAAGGACTTAAATGCAAGTAACTATTAGAGTCAAACCTTGAACCTAAGTGTGACTCTAAAACTCATGCTTTTAGTCAGTTTTTATGTAGTCGCCCAGTAGCATGCTCAGCCAGCTCATTTAGTTTTCTCTGCTGAAATTCTTGAACTCTTAGGCTGCATTGGGCAGTCCTTTCCTTTAAAATAAAAGATTGAACCTATGGAACTCCATATTGTCACTTAATTGTGACAACATTGATGAGAAAAACACAAAGCTCTTGTCTTTTGCAGGAGGATGATATAACATACAGAAGTTTGGGGAGAGGACTAAAGAAGTCTTAATACATGCAGATTTAAGCAGTTAGCAGTTAAAATGATGAATGGATGACCTTCCAGAAATTGAACAAATTCTGAATTCTTACTCATGTAAGCAAATAATAATGTTACCAACCTGGTATTGCCCCGTTAGTAACCAATTATTTCTCTCTGACTCAGGTACCATGGTGAATGGATTTTGAAGTTACATCCCTACTTAGAACATTAGTTTATTTTCCGTAGGTCTCTTGCAAGACACCATTGATTTATGACAAATTTGTATCATGATGTGACCCATGTCATTAGCCTGCATTTAAGAGTCTAGATTCAAACTCTTTCTAGTCAAATGGCTAGGACTAGATCTATTTAGAAAATTAATTTAACTTTTTAATGTGGGAAACCATTTTCTGCAGCAATAATGACTTTCTATTTCAAAAAGGGAAGTTTTCTTATCTAAAGACACTCATTTTTCCAAACTAGAACAGACGTAATCCTATACCTTAAACATTTTATTCTTAGTGCTCCAGTTTTCTATTGAATTATAATGAAAGGTAGGATCACTCTTGACAGAACTTCATTTTCTGGTGAGAGCAAGTTTACACTGATCTGAATTATCTTGTATGCTTGTTGAATATGCCATCCAGTCCTCCAGCGATGTGTGTATGCAACATATAAGTATCAGAGGGAAGCGAAGTTACCTTAATTATTGTCTAACTCCCTGGTTTAGAACCATTCATAAAGAAGACAAAAACTAAAATCTAAGATTTCAATTTTCTTGTATTTATTCTTATATTTAGCATCATTTAGAATACCAATCTGGATACTTAATCTATCATTTTACTTCCCAACTTACTTTAATTAATGTGAACATGATTGTCAAAAAAATACATGTAATTAGTACTGCCTCCATAGAAATTCAGATTAAAATCTGTGTGGTCAGTATTTGCAGAAAAGTATTGCATGTGAGCAAGCATGTTGATATTGTAATATTAAAGGACAATAGAACTAATTAACAGTGGTGGTGTATCAGGTGTGAATCATAGGAGATCATTAAATTATTAACAGTAATATATATCTAATTTATATAAAATAGACTTTAAAATTTTTCAAACTTCTTTTGTCTTTGTATTTAAAATACTTTTTTTCTTTTTATATCTGCATATGTAACATTTAGATATTCTGAAAGTTAATCTGGTAAAGTATTCTTCCTGAATAGAATTTCCTATTAATTTAATTTATTGTGTTATAAACCAGAATTTACGTTATTGTAAGTGAGATGGGCTACTCATGTATTTATTCCACATATATTATTTCAATATAAACAACATGCCTAGCATTGTATCAAACAGTCGGAAGGCAAGGATTAGATTTTATTCAACTTGGCAGCCTCCATGATGTCTAAAACATTGCTTTAAAAGTTACTGGTGTTTTGTAAATATTTGTTGAAAAAATGAAGACAAGGTCCTTGACTTTGAGAAATTACACACACAGATAATTACAATGTTGTACTACAGTAGAGGGATAATTCTGATATTTATAGAGCTCAGAAGAACTTCTAGTGGGAGGAATGGGAAGCTTCCAAGGAGGAGAAATATTACTACTTGACATTTAAAAGATGGGTAGGAATTTGATCAAAGGATATAGTGTGGCCAAAGGCACAGATTCAGAAAAGAATTAAGTATGCATTTTTGAAGAATGAAGTACAAACCAATTTGACTGGACATAGTCCCATGTAAAAGGACATAAACCTGGTGGGGTTGTTCATGTTCTGAAATGCAGGCTGAGAAGATTGAACTTTATTTAAGAGTCACTGGAGGCTTTTGAGCATAAGCATGGTAAGATTGAAGTGTCCTTCCTGAAGATTAATCCAGCTGCAGTGCACAGGATGGGTTGCCGCAATGGGAGATGAAAACAGGGAATTCCACTGTGAGATGAATGTAATTGTTCATGGGGAAGGTAATAATAGCCTGAGTAGCCAAATAGTGTTCCTATCTTTGAGACTGATTTGATTTCTCTAAAATGCTTCAGGCTGTTTATAAGAGATTTCAAGAAGCGGCAAGTTTGAAGCAATCACTTTTCCTCTAAAATAGAAACCCATGTATGAAGCTACCTCACTTCCTCACTTCTTTAGAATATCAAGTATTCTAAAATGTGCAGAGCACTGGAACACAGTTGTAAATCTGAACTTTTGCTAGTCTCTGTTGGAGACCATCTTAGACCCTCACTGAGGGTCTAATTAAACTTTTAAACACAATGTAATGAACTACATTACATTGATTTCTATAGTATATGAGATTAGAAAAAGATAATTGGAAGGTGACAGTAAGCTATCAGAAAGTATAGACCACTCTGTGTAGGCACAATAACACCTGAATAAATTCTGATGTACTTAGTGTACTTTGGTAAATAATATTCAGAATAATAGTAGTTATTACAAAAAGCTTAAATGGTTTTTCACATGTTCTGTTGAAGAAGGCTAGAGTATTCACTTTGGGGAAACTAAAACTGTGTATCTTATTTTTTTGAACATTTTGTATTGCTTTATAATCATTTTACAATGTTGTATCAAATTCCAGTGTAGAGCACAATTTTTCAGTTATACATGAACATATATATATTCATTGTGTATATCTTATTTTTGCTTCATACCCAGCACCGCCACCTTGAAGAGTGAAAACTGAGTACATTCCAGCTTCCTGGAAAACATGTTTCCAACATAGAACTTAATATCAAGTAATGAGTGTTGAGGTGTCATGATTCTATATTTATGGAAGCATTGTTTCTCCATGCATATCCTTTAACATATAATTTGAGATCTAAAAATTAAGGAACTTGATTTCTTTGACTGTCATTTAAGCTCCCTATGTTTGTTTGAATTTTTCTCTGAAGAACAGCTGCTCTAAAAGTACAGTCAATATTTCTTCCATCATGATAGCTGGTTCTATCAAAATTTGTTGTGTAAGGATATGTATGTGCACTCAGCCTACCTTCTCTTTCTCACTTCCCCAGATATCCAGTGTCCTTATGCCTCCCATCGGTTCTCAACCTCTAAAATACACTAAGTATCACCAGAAACAAGTCTTTAAAATATATATTTCTGGAGATTCAAATTCCGTAGTGTGGGAAGCCTGAGGTTCTGCATTTTGCTTAGCCCCACTAGATAATTCTGAGGCAGGGGTAACTTAAGCTTCCTGTAAGTGGCTGTAATGTAAGCCCTTTATCTCTTTTATTGGGTGTCATGGTCCTGACTTTAAATAGGTGCTATCAATTATTTAATTCAATTAGTGAGTAAAATCAAGCAGTGTGGATAGCCAGGAAATCTCTACTGAGTCAGAAAAATGGTATGCCCATCTAGAGTCTGGTCATTAGTAGCATCAGGCCACGTTAAGAACTGCAGTTTTACACTGTCAATCCTGAGCTGTTTTATAGTAAGTTAAATGATCTAATTTATACTGTGTGCTGAGGTATTTCCAAAGACAAATCACTTCCAATGCAGTACCTTTTATGCATTTAATTACACTTGGGTTCCAATCCAATTCAAAACCATGTCTACAAAGGTTGGCATTTAGTCAGCTAAACATTTGAATGCTTCTTTGTTCCTAAGGAGGAAAGCACAAGACTAATTTCTGTTCAAATAATTGCAGGTGCAGGTTATGTTTGCAATCTTAAAAAAGAAAATGTCTCAGTGAAGGGAAATTAAATGAGAGGATTAAGTGCATGACCTGGAAAGGATATTTGAATCACCTGTGATTTTCCATTGTGTTTTCGAATCCATCTTTCCTTTGAGGTGGGACCACATTACCAGCTGTGTTCCTCTTAATAGAAGGAAGTTGGGCACTGGAGGGAGAGAAAAAGATAGAAAAAATTAGCCAAACACAATCACCAGGATACATTAAGTTTCTTTTTTTTTTAAGCTAACAGGAAGCACGTGAAGATCTACACAATAAAAGGAAAAAAAAATAGAAACACATTAGAGAAAAAATAATGGAGTGCTTTCCTATGCACTAAAGACAATCACATTCCATCTTTAGGTCTCCCTTTATTCAGTTCACTTTGGAATAAAATTTCTCAGCTGAAATTTGAGCTGTCATTTTTGTTGTCAGAAACTATTTCCAAGCTATTCAATCTGATAAACAGGTGTCTCTGAGGAGTATCAACATTAGTAAGACAGGTAACTAGAGACCCTGTTCCCTCCAGTATGGATCCCATGGCCAACTTTGTCCTTCGAACAAGCTCCCAGAAGATGCCGATGCTGCCCGTCCATGGGCCACACTTTCAGAACCACTGATCTAATGTGTACTGCTTACTCCTAGGAAATAAAGTATGCTGTGCATAATTAATTTTCCTTTATATGCATAGTAATTAAACTGCATTTCATGTATTGAATATGGAGGAAAAATTTATTCCACAAGATTTTACTGAGAACCTGCTACATGCCAGACACTGTTCTAGACATTGGGAAATACATCTCTTCATAACGGAGAAAAAGTGGAGCTTACATTAAAGTGGGAGAAGATAGAAAATAATAAATAAGCATGTAACTTATCAGATGGTGGCATATGCCATTAACAAAAATGAGAGATGGTATGAGTCTAGAGAAGGGAAAATAGGAAAAGTTTAAGTGGCCAGAGAAGGCCTCTCTGAAGAGGTGATGCTTGATCAGGGATTTAGAGGCAGTGAGAGGAGAAGAAATGCAGATTCAGTACACACTGTGGCAAAAAGCATGGAGTCAAGCCAGGCAGAGTTCAAAATTTACCACTGGCCCTCTTCTAGCAGTTTAACTGGGACAAATTATTTAATCACTCTGTGCCTCTGACTCCCAGTCTGTAAAATGGGGATAATATCTCCCTCCATAGTATTGTTATGAAAATTAATTATGTACTATATTAAAGCATTTAGATCAGTGCATAGCATACAGTATTATATAAGAGGTGGATTTACTATGAGGATAACAAAGCTAGTTCAGCCCCCTCACTTATCTGGACCTCTTCTGAGGTCCCTTATTGAATTTTGTATACAAAATGCCATATTCTTTCTCTAAAAAAAGAAGATCCCTCAATTGTATGAGCCCCAGGCCCTCCGTAACCTGGACCTAACCCTGATCTTAGCTACTGTTTATTAACCTCTGGGATAAAGGCAAAGGCAACAAAATGTGCAAAGATCCAGAAGCTTGGAGATCGTCAGGGACATTGTGACTAGAGGAAAGTCAGTGAGAGATGAAAAGAGTAAGCGGCAGGGGTTAGATAGGGACCAGAGGGAAGTATTTTGTTATTGTGAGAGATATGGGGAAACACTGGAGGGTTCTGAGAAGGAGAGAGACATGAACTGTTTCACATTTTAATAGGACCACTCTGACTGGCATGTGGAGAATAGACAGTGGTGGGGGATAGGCTTAGAAGCTGGAAATCCCATGAAGAGGCAGCAGACTAGAGAGGAGATAATGGTGCCAAAGACTAAGGTAAGGGTGGTGATGTTGATAGTTTCTGAATATCTTTGATGATGGAACAAAAAGGATTTGCTAACAGATTGTATGTGTGAGTGAGAGAGCTGTTTGGAATGATTGAAAGGTTTGGGTCTGAGTCCGTGACTGATGAGGATCAGGATTGGACATGTATGTGAAGTGGAAATCAACAGTTTGCTTTTGGACATGTTAGTTTTGAGTGTACCTACTTTATATGTATGATTCTGGATTTTTAATCCTAGGATATACAGTCTTTATGAACAGTTTTCAGAATTCCTACAACTAAATTAGTTCATATTCATTTGCCTATTATAAAATTCTATACACAATGTACCATATAGATTCTTTGGAGTTATAACACAGATAACTATTATAGTAAATTAATTTGTGAAACAAGAGGTAAGTAGCTTTTTCCTAATAAAGCCTTTATTACATTTATCATTATCCCTTGACTTTTTAGGAGCATCTAAAACGTTCTTTATTACTTTACCACCTAACACAGCATTTTAAGTCACTCTCTTATGAGCTTCAACACATTCTGTTTCATTTGAATTTAGTTCTACCTTGTATAGGCTTTAAGGTTTACCATGGAAATGGGGCTTTTAAGGATGCTGTGATACTTGAGGATTTACTATGTCTCAAAGGATGAAGTTTATTATTATTAAAGAAAATATTTATTAAATGCTATCATCATTGATCCCAGAGTTCCAAGCATTAGCTATTCTCTACTCAGAGAAGTATCCATTGAGCTTCTTTTTTCTTTAATTAAAAGTGCTAAATATGTCAAACTTGTAAAAGATAAAAAGAATGATTTAAAGAATAGGCCTATATTTTCTCATTTCTCTTGGCTTTTATCAGCTCACCCTCCATGGAACTATCATGAGTCTGTCCCTTTTATGTCACATCATGTGGAAGGTTTCAATTTAAATTATCTTATCCAACTAGATAACACTCCTTATTATTAAAAGTATTTTATTCTCTTAGACTCTAAGGCCCCGGGGAGAAAGGCTGTTTACTCATCTTCATAACCTACTTCCTACGTCTGTGCTTCACCACAATAGGTGCTAAAGATGTTACATGAATAAAAGTTATAATAATGTATATTGAGGATAAGCTGTTCAGGGCATTTTATTTTTGTCTAAAAAAGGCCTAATATCCGTAAGGCAGTGACTATCAATAACAGCTTAAGAATGGATGATGTGTTAAAGGCAAGTGACTCCAAATTCCAACTCTATCAATTTTGGGCTTTATTAATTTGGCAAGTCACTAATTTACCTGAACATTATTTGTAAAATGGAATTAGTAGTATTTTTCCTATTTCACAGTGTTGTAGTCGGAATTGAATAAAATAATATATAGAAAAACATGATCTAGAAGGCAGCACAAATTGTATTTGGATGTATCTAATTTGGAAGAATTTTTATTGACAGTGTCAAATCCTTATTCTGAGAATAATGTACTGTGCTATAGTTTCCAAATACTTTACGTAGAGGTAGTGAACTAAACTTTCAAAAACTTCATTTCCCTTAATATAATTTATAAAGGTTCAGTCATTTAACTTCAACTCCCATTAAAATATGAATCTTTTTAGGCTAAATTAGCTCTCTTTTGAGATTCATACGTGAAAAATAATCCAGGACAGGAAGGCTTACTGAAAAAGTCCTCTGACATTTGATTTTGAATTTGACATTTCAATTCAATTATTCTGAACTTAAGTTTTGTTAAATCAATGAATAAATTTGGGGGATAAAATGTCCCTGTACCTTTGCATATCTTTCATAACCTCTTACACATTAGCCAGAATTAGAAAAAGAAATAATCATCTTCCCTGCCTTAAACTAAAATAGAATAGTTGGCACATTTAAATAGTAAATGATGAGAATAAATGACATTGATAAAAGTTTCACTGAGTCATCATGAAGCCTGTCACAGCTCCATTGGGTGATCATATGCAAATTTCCATATACTTCAATACTTTATCCTGATTATGCTAATATTTCAAATAATATTTATTCTTTGAATATATTTCCTTATTTTCCCATCATTAACAAAATATTGATTCACCATTTATCAACTCTCAGACTCTCAAGAGAGAGCTGAATAGGGTTGACCCAATCAATACAGGTCCCAAAGGGCAGAATTTGGGAGCACCTTGTGTCCATATCTCTAGTTCTGTAGCAGCAGTGAGACAAAATCATGTTCACAAGAATTTCAGGCCTCAAGGCTAGACGAGCTGGCTTTATCCAATTGGATTCTCAAAGCAAGGACAATATAAAGCAGGACTTAGGAGATATGTTCTGGAAATGGACCTTTGGAAATACAGTTTTTCTTAATGTTGTCAACCTGTAGAACACCAATGATATTCTTCAGCAGGAACCAACATCACAACTTAGAGTGTATATGACCTTAAGGTAGCAGAAGGAAATAGAAGACATGGTCAAGGGAGAAAAAGAAATGCCATTTTACTTCCATTTTACTTCTAGGTACACTTGGTGGGAAAGATCTAATCCATGCCACTGAGAAGGCCAAGACTATAGAGGATGAAATTAAAGTCATGTTATATCTGCCTTACAGATAAAATACCCATATTATTTCTCCATTCCAAAATATCGAGCATCCTTATATAAAGAAAAGCAGTTCCCAAATAATTATTTCTTTCTTACCCATCATATTGAAACCATCATATACAAGCTTTGTTTTCAGTCTGAGGAAAGAAGGAAGAGTCACCAACAAAATTTGAGGATGTGAGCAGGGAATTAGAGACAGAAAAAGTAAGAGAGGGAAAGAGAAAGCTTTCTGAACATCCCTGACTTTCCTACTACAAAGGAAATGGAACATTTCATGCATAAAACTAAATATCTCTTGCTAGGCAGCATAGAATCATATCAAAGGAGTAGCAAATATCACCTGCCACTGTCTGGTAGAAGGGAAATGTGCTCGAGTAGGTCAAGACTCACTTCTCAATGCCTCACAGGCTCCTCCGCCCCTTTTTTTCAGTAAATACCCACTGTCATTCTTTTGGCATGCAAGTCCGCACACACGTACATGCACACTTACACAAGCACCTTGTTACATAGTTTCCTTCTAGATTTAGTCATTGTTTAAAGTCCTCCCTTGTTTCTCCTGTAATGAGTATCCCTTGGCTTTGATGTTCACTGTCAGGAATAAAGAAATTTTACAAATGTTTGCTGCATGCTGCTCAAACCTGTGACATTGAACAAGATGTTACTCATTAATAAATGGCAGGGGAGAAGCGCAAAGATTAATAAATGTTGTCATGGTTGCTGATAGAATAGGACACAAGAAGAAAAATACCCACTGTTGCCCGCCCTTTTGCTAGTTTAAAGGAAAAATACCAAGAAAAATAATATGTATACTTAAGGTATTTGGTCTATTAAAATTCTCTTTAGTTATAAAGTAACCATTATATTGGTATAGACTTAAAAATTTCAACCACACAAATTCTTCCAGAATCACCTTATATGATAAGAGAAAAATAGAATATTCAGATTATATAGTTGCATGTATATGCACATGCATGCACATATATTGATATAAATAGATCACAGATTCATAGATACATAGATAGATAGGGATTTTTCTTCCTACCTGCATTAAAGAGGCAGGAAATGAAAACTAATTATATTTATATGATTGTCAGATTTTAACCATACTTAGTATGGGTTTTATTTATTTTTATTTTTATTTTTAGGTCCTAGTTATTCTAATTCACACTTATGTTCTCATCCATAGAGCTTAAAGTTGTCTAAGTGACCTTACAGTACCACACCTTCTTATATGGACCCCTTTAGAGCACTTTCCCAGGATGTCCCCAGATACTTCCCAGAGAATTTTAGGGGCAACATTCTACTCTCAACAATTTAGAACTTAGAAAACCTAAAATCTGCCTCTAGGACAGTTGGGTTTATTCTACTTGGACCTCACCTCAGAAATTGTACATATTTCTTAAATGACAAATAGGTTTCATCTCTTGAGAAAATTCCAATTCCTAGTGGCTTGCTGGACTGTTAGGAACAATTCTCAAATGTTTGCAGTCTCATCAGGCAGGAGTGCAATGATCTATTTTGATGCCTGCCATGGGCAGGGCATAGGACTGGCCAGATTTGGATTGAGTCTAATTCTTCTTCCCCGTGAAATTCCCTTGAATATGTAAATATAGCAGTCATGTTCCTTTTAAGGAATATCCTCTACCAAAATCTGCAATCTTCTAGCTGCCTCACAACACGTGGTGTGGCATCCTTTCTAGCCTCCTAGCACAGTGTAGCTTTATTTATGACTGTTCTTCCAGCCATCCCCTCATCCATAAAGAACAGAGCTGTTCTGTGCTTGCAGAAGTTCCATAGGAAAACCTTTCAGGGTCACAAGTGAAGCCTGAGCACTTCTTCAAAGTTCCTCTGAGTTTATATAGTTCAGTGTGCTAAAAGCAAAACATCATCTTGTCATTTGACTACTAAGATAGCTTGCCATAGCCGTCAAAAATTTGCTTAAAATTGCTTTTTTATTTCTTAGTCTGCTTTTAAAGGGCATTGCTGATCTACTACATATTCTGTTATTACCTTGAAGATCTCCTATCCTTATATGTCTCTATGGACAGAGCTAAGGGTGTATTGATGGCTCTCGTAGTGAGTGAAACAGCACAGTTGATATGAAAACTGCTTACATGTGTTAAATGGAAATCCAGTTCTGGAAATATCACAGCACAGCCCCTCATCCCTACTCATTGCCAAGAGTCTGTGAAACAAGCATGAATTGTTTATATTTCTCTTGGGTGATGTTCTTTTAAGAGCCAGTGAGACAAAGTGGAATGCTATCACTTTTAGTGCTCAAGTCCAGATTCCATGTGCCCTCATATAACGGACTTCCAGAACAGTCCTGCATCAATAAATAGAACATCAAATAATACACTTTGAATTACAAATCTATCAATTTAAAATGGTTTTAATTGTGAATATCTTCCCTTCATGCTGCATTACTGATTAAGTAAAACCATGTTGATGTTGTTATGGACTTCCACTCAAATTTTATTTTTGATGTACTGGTATATTTAGGATTTTATCTTTCCATTTTATATGCTGGGTTATCTTGCATTAAAAATGAATATGAAACTGTTCACGTTTCCTATTATGACATCTGTACAAAGTCCATGTCTCAGAGCTGTATATCAAAGTGGCAAACATAATAATATAACACAGATCTGTTTTGACACTAATATGGATTTCATACTTGTTTCACAGCCCCTTGGCCAAACATTCAAAAACATTGTAGTACCCAGTAAATAATAGTCCAGAGGCTATATCTATTATTTCAGATAACAAATTATGAGATACCAGAATGCTCAATCCTTTTCTACATTTTTCATTTTATTTTGTATCCTGTATTTTTACGATTAAAGTACTTCATTCCTTAAATTAAAAATGTGGCTGAAGGTGAAATAAGAGGCGTCTTCAGAGGTTTCCCTTACTTTTAAAACAAAAATATCATTGTTTTGCCATCAT
Organism: Vicugna pacos; assembly: GCF_048564905.1. Lineage (NCBI taxonomy): Eukaryota > Metazoa > Chordata > Mammalia > Artiodactyla > Camelidae > Vicugna > Vicugna pacos. Next base: position 22,552,636 of record NC_133023.1, read on the forward strand.
CTTAATTTCTTTTCAGCCTACTGTGCCAGGCAACATTTCCTACATTGTTATAAGAACTAGGTTGTTTGTATTAAAAATGACCCTATTAGGTAGGTTATATTACTACTCCATGTCACATGTGAAAAAAAGAAAAGAAAAAAGAGTGGTTAAGTGACAATCAAGATTCCAAAATAGTAAAACTGTGGTCAGGACTTGAACCCACCCAGACAGTACGGCTCCAGAACCCACAGAGTTATCAACACATCATGCTATCCAGTATTTTAAAAGTATAATGAACTTGAAGGATTGGGTAAGGTACTAAGATTTGTTGAGCCCCTACTTTATATCAGGATTTATGACAGACAATCAACATCAACAGTCTCACCTAATCCTCACAGCAGCCCTATTAATTAGAAACCAACATTACTCATTTTGCATATACAATTTGAAAGGTTAACCAAATAGGCAGTAAAGTTAGAAAACTGAAGAGGACCTTAGTTACACAGCTGGTAAGGGAGAAAAGCTGAATATAAACTCTTACTTTCCTACATCTGAACTAGACAGTTGTTTCAGCTTTCATATCACCTCTATTCTAAAGGAAAATCTAACCTTAATAAAGTGGTTGACTAAATTTTCTTACCTCTTTTCTCACTTCCATGATCTCTCTATATTCAAAGTCCAAGAAGTTGAAGGGCTTTGGATGAAACAGAACATACCACTATGTTTAAACATCTTCAAGCCACATTGAAGCCATTTTAGAGTCATCTTGTGTTCATTTTTTCTTGGAAATAGAGTGGCATTGTTAGTATTTTGAAAGGCAGCAAATGTAACTGCATATTATATCATAAGAATAGACAATTATAAAAAGAGTATAAGATAAAGTACCTTTTACATGAGCTGTAATTGCAGCTGGTAATTAAACCTAAGTGTTTCATTTTCCCAGTCAGCTCATCAGTGACACCAGAAAATAAACAATTTGCAAGTGAAATCCTTAGGGGCAAACAATTGTAATTAATTGCATTTTTCAAGGGAAAAAGCATTCCTAACGTCTGTTTGGGGTGACCTCTTGAGTAACATGCACAGTGATTTACACTGTGAGCAGGAGTGTGGGGTTCAGAACCAGGTCTGATTTAATTTGAATATTCATGAAGTCTCCACATGATTTATACTTCAGATTCATCTTCATTGTCAAATTTATTGTCCCCTAGCTGAAAAAAGAAAGCAGATTTATATTCTGAATAATTCACATTGCACAATGAGATGATCAGCATGGAAAGACTTTACCATGGTGGAAACACATAAAGTAGAGCTGCTATGTTTCTTCCAACTTAGAATCTCCTCAAGTATCAAGAGTGTTTTTTCAGAGAGGCTTGGGAGCGGAAATGAAAATATTTATGTGTATACATTTTGAGTCCATATCTCATAACCCTGTTGGATTAGAATCAGAAAATTCAGGCAGTCTGATTTGCCACTATTCATTTGCACAGAGAACGGCATTTGGGATTTGTGCACATCTTTTCAGCTATTCAGATCACATGGAACAAATTACCATGACTTTAACTCTCATTTGTGCTGCTTTTGTTCTGGGACCTGACCAGAAGTAGACTCTGTTCTATGTAATTTCACATAATTTAATCAAGTGATCTAGTACTAATTTCTTATCTCTTCTTTATTTTTACTTATGATATGAACATGGCCTTTGGACACAGATAGACCTGGGTACAGAGCTCGGCCCACTTTCAGTTAGCTTTTACCATGTAACAAAAAAACCTCAAAATGTAATGGTTTAAAACAAAAACTATTTACTTAGCTCATAATTCTGCAGGAAGGCTGTTTGGGCTGGGCTCTACTGGGTGGTTCTTCTGGTCTGCCAGGCTCACCTCATCTGAGCTGGGGCTTGCATATGCATCTACAAGTAACTGCCAGGTTGGGTGGAGTAGGGTGGTCTAAGGAGGTTTCAGCTGGAATAGCTTATCTCTGCTCCATGTGATCTTCCATTTGCTAGCAGGCTAATGTGAACTTTGTCAGATGGTGGTGTAGCAGGGATCCCTAGCTCAGTAAGAAAGGGTGAGTCCAAAAATGCATGCACTTTTCAGGTCTTTGCTGTTCCCATTGGCCTGGCCCAGAGACAAGAGTGAAGGGTACTACTGAAAACTGAGTATACTGAAGAGGCATGAACAAATTGGGGGCTATTATTACAAGAATTGACTAAATACACGTATAAGAAACTATCGACCAATTTGTCTTCAGTCCCAGTTTCAGCATCATTTCATGGGGTTGTTTGGGGGATTTAAATTAACTAATATATGTAAATTTAATGGATAAACTGCCTGACACATGGAAGACATTAAAGGAAGGCTCTTGCTTTTCTTTAAGATATCTTTGTAGACTCATTTATTAGTTATACAAAGCAGGTACTTTAAAATGAGAGCAAATTGTTAGTGACATGTCCCACTGACCTCTATACTTCTTCAGAATTTAGCTGGAGAGGCTCATGTCTCCTTCCTTTACAATTTCATGTCAGTCTCTACTGAAGCTATGCATTAACTTAAAGGATTAACTTCTTCAAAGAAGAATGTTCCTAAAATTGTATGTGAATGCATGCATATATGTAAAATGTATTTCCATAAAAACTAAACATTTATTGAGCCATTTATTTAGCTCCTTTTATTTCTTTGCAACCTACCAATCAGAGGCAAAACTTGGCCATCATAGTCCATGCACTGCACTGGGGGTCATAGGCTAGAAGAGGCCACAAAGGTGCAAAGTTTTCAAAGTACTGACCACAGGTATTGAAGCAGCTAAGGTGTTTTAAAGTCTGCTTGACTCTATAAGCAGATAATCAAAAGAGCCCTTAAATTGAACTCAACTTTGGCCTGATTGTCTTTAAAATCTGGCTCCAGTATTAACGCAGGAATGTTCACATCTTTAATTTGGAACTAGGCCACCAACACAATAGAGTAGATGAGCTTCTGTAATTTTCAAGTGCACCCATGCTTTTTCCCATTGATCTGTGAATGATAGATCTTTCTATTGGCGTCCCTGCAGCATTCAAATACAGTCTGCATAATTCAAAACTGGTCACTAAAGGTAACACTAAAGTACCTTGACCTGAAAATCATATAAATGAAAATCCATTAAAAAATCAAAATGGATCACTGTACTTGTTATATGTACTCTGTGAAACACAAAATTTGTTTATTTCACCAAAGTGTACTTCTCATACATCTATTATTTTATAGGTCATTAAAATAGTGCAGAGTATGTCAGGTTTATTACAGTGTGCAAAGAGATCTTCTATGTATCTCTTGGGTCTTTCAGGACTGATGGAACCCCTCTGATCTTTCTTGATTCTTTTTAAACAAAAAGGGAAAGAATTTTTGGTCAGCATGGGCTGAGACAAAGAACTATGATTAGACTTACCAGTCCTTTGATACTGACTATTTTGAGAGTAGGGGAGGGAAAGAATTTGAACACTTCATTGGGATTATATGTTAAAAAGGGACACAGCAAAAAACTACTTTTTAAAGTGTAATTTTGCATGTGTCAAAATATCCTTTTATATTCTAATAATAACTTAACACAAACATACATATATATATTTAAATTTTTGATTAATCTGTATTAGTGGGTCAATCTGCTGGAAACCAAAATGATTGGATCTCTCATCTTAGAGCATTCTGAGATGAAAAGATCATAATTTTATTTTTGTCATTGAATTAATCACCTCTAGCCAGATATAGGATTCCAGGCAGTAACCACCTATATATTCCTTGCTCCAACCTGATTGACTCAAATGGATGCAAAGTCTACTATGAAAAATGAACATCAGATGTAAAATCTTTCCTAGGATCCTAATCGAAACATTAACAGGGTAACTATTTGTGAGCATTTATTAAGAATCAGAGTTTTAAAACTTAAAACTATTGATGAATTTGCTAAGATCGTGTCTTAAAACACTATATGAACACCACAAGATTTTCTGAGGTGTGTCCCATATTTTATTTTCTTCTTCAGTCACTGTCTCTGTGGCAAAAGTCTTTCTCCAAATATACAGTTATTTAAAAACAATCAAGTCAAGGGAAAATGTAGAACAACAATGCTTTACAAAGTGTGAACATCTAATCGTAGAAGATCAAGCATATAGGAAATAAAACTGCAGTTACTTTCATTTGCTAATTACAAATCACGCCAAACACCATTCTGAGAGTAAAATTCAAAATTTAAATTTATTTGTGTGGACAGAATATGATCCTTATTTATTATAGTGTCATGTTTTGCTTTATAATCTAAAGCCTGTGCATGTACTAAATAGTTTGCTTAAGCAAAAATACTATCCTCAGTAATTAAAAAAGCTGAGTGTAAGGATGCTTAAATTCATGCTTTTGGTTGTATTCCAGTAATTGAATTTGATTCTCTTCTTACAAGTTGTGCCTCCGATGACAATTCAACTGAACTAGTATTTATTGAGCAGTTACTTAGTTTATAGTCACTGTGCTAGAACACAGTGATACAGAGATCAATAAAGCATGATCCCTGTCCTCAGAGGATATGGACATACACACAGCAACTATAATATATCATGTAAGAGCTATACAAGTGGTATGAATTGCATTATTCAAAACAATCGAGGGAGTGATTATTTTGGGGTGGGAGGAATGGGAGAAGGTGACGTTGGAGCTAAGAATGCAGAGAGATGTAACAAGGGTCCCCAAGGCCACCCCCAGTTTCCATGATTCACTAGGAGAACTCACAGGACTCAGCATATAGTTGTATTCATGGCTATGATTTATTACAGCAAGAGGATATGAAACAAGAATCACAAAAAGAAAAGGTGCAAGGGAGGAATCCCAGAGGAACCAGGCACAAGGTTCCAAGAGTCCTCCCCCAGGCGAGTCACACAGGATGCACTTCATTCTTGCAGCAGGGAGTTGTAACAACACATGTACAATGTTGTCTGTCAGAAAGTTCATTAGAGATTCAGCGTCCAGGGATTCTATTGGGGGCTGGTCACATCAGCACCCTCTGCCTAGCACATCAAAATGCCGGACTGTCGGAAAGCAGATGTTCAGCATAAAGCATATTGTTTGCACAGTGAGCCATACATAGCAGGAAATGATGGAAACTCTCCCAAAATCTAAGTTCCCATAGGCCAGTCGAGAGCTGTCTCTTTTGATCAGGACTTTCTAAGGATAGCAGTCTCAGTCCCAGTAGGTTAACTCTTTTCTGCACAGGTAAATAGGATCTGTCCAAATAAAGTTGGTGGAGAAATGACTTCAGGCTTAGGAAGCATCATGGAAGGGCTCAGAGTTATGAAAAAAAACGATTCAAAACATTTCACTCAGTTGAGATATTAAAGCCTGAATGTTACTGGGATTACTTGGAATGTAAAATCTACGTTCTTGAGGCCCTGAGTGGATTCCAGCATCCCTAAACAGGCATCATCATATGTAGAGGATTAAAGCAGTGATTTTGTTAATTCAAAACATTTTGCCTCAATTTGTCTACTTTATTCATATAAAGATGTATTTCTAGTTTGCAGTATCTGGATATTTGTCTTGGTTCACTGTTTTAGTTTCACAGTGTGTACAGTTTCTGACTGTAACATATTTGAAGTTATATAGTTCAAAGGTCTCTATCACAATGGAGAGGGTAATGTCCTTTGGGGAGCTTGTCCCATCAGAGATGACATTTCATAATATAGTACATTTATAAAAGTGATTGACACCAAATGTCATTTTTATCACTAGTACTTACTGCATTAACTATAAACTGTGGAATTGTGCTCTTTTGCCCAGCCAGATTAAGACATGCTTCAGCGTCTATCAGATCCTAGACTTGTACAATCTAAAGCAGAACCATCCCTCTATTTCTCTGAGAGAAATGAAAACTGTTAAGCTCATAAATATTTCACTACGGATTGCTATGTATTAGCTGTTCACTGTTGAATTCAGCTGCTGTGAAATGCTGATAATTCTCAACTGAGGGTTTGAGAAGAACCTCTGTTTCAATAAATATTATGGCTTGTACTGATTTATGAGTTTCATGCATTCCCTAACAGAGAAGATGGAATATGTTACCCTTATTAATGCAATTGGTGTAATGTACTCAAAGAAATAGGCCTCAATTTTAGAGATTTAGCTGCTTGGGTAGACTACCACTATAATATGCATGGGCGTCAGTGGTATAGAAATATATATCTTTTAGAACATGGTACAAATGATACCTCTGCTTTAGTTTTGAAATATATTAGTGTGTATATATATATGTGTGGGTGTGTGTGTATTTTCTTTTGTGTCTGCTTATAGAAAATTTTTTGTGTTTGGCTCCTTAAGCAGCACTTTTCTGTATATTAGTATATATTACTGATATTCTGTATATTAGTACTATCACTGATACACTCTGATACTCACACAAGATAACCCTGCCCATCAGTCAGAATGAAAGCTACAGATTGTAGAATGAAAATCTTGTACGAAATCTAAAAGCTTTATTTGCTCATTATAGCTGTGAACTAGTAAAAGTAGCAAAATGAATGAATTTAAGTTTCACCTTCCCTGCTCTGGTCTCTAACTCTGACCCTAGGAAGTCATAAAACATTATCAAGAGATGGCAGAAAGAATAGACTCAAAAAATAATGAATGGCTTATTAAAAACTGCAACATGTGTGCTAATAGTTGCTAGAACTATACTAGAAATGAGAAAATTGTAATGGGGTAGGAAGTTATATCTCTGGCCAGATGTCTCCATACTAAGAAATAAAGGTTAAGTCTTAGAAAATGAAAGATAATGTTTTAATGGCTTTGAAACTATGTAATTGGTAGGATCATTTCAAGAAAATGAGTAATGCACAGAAACATAATCAATGCAAGTTATTAGGAGATGCTTTTTTTTTAACATTTGTCCCTCCCTCTACTATGTATAATTTAAGTATTTACTTTGTATATCCATCAGTGAAAGTAAAACTAACCATCTGCTGGTTCTGTCCCTATGTGTATGTATGTACTTTGTATACATATATATACAGTAAATGCTGTAGACAGGAAAAAGAACAAAAGATGTATATAAGATTTTGTCTCTGCTCATTTTCCCATGTGCCTTCATTTTCTTATCTCATATACAAGTTAAAATGTTCTATATGACAAAAGAATATTTCAGTTGTGGGAAATTAAACTGAATCTTGATTTTAAAATGTTAACTGTTACTTAAAATAGAACATTTCACACCCTTTTTGCTAAGTTTATTTGATTCCAAAGTAGAAATCTCTAATACGCTGAGTAGATAAGGATAATCTAGAAATATGAACTAGAGCAGAGGAATAATACAATTTCCTTGGAATCAACAAGTTTGAAATATGCTTACAAAAAACATTACTTTAATAAGGGCTATTGTAATCCAGAGGCAAAATTCATCCTCAACCCACTAAATTGCCCCTACATCAGTCTTTCCAATTATGATTTTATGTATAAATCTGCTCTATCTTTGGTTTCACATGGTTAAGATTTTAATCCTATGTACAGGAATAAAAACCTTCTGATCTAAAGACATTTTTTAGTTACTTCTCCCATGCTTCTTCATTCTGGTTATAGTTTAACATACAAGTACAATGTTTTAGAAAATGATTGCCAAATTTGTATATTTTGAAGTTTTATTCTGCAGATATCATCCATTCTGCTCATTCTTTTCAAATACTACATAGTGTATTAATCTGATACAATGATAAGAAAAGCAGATGCATGTTCCTGCCCCGTAGGCAAAGTTCTTTAATAGGAAAATCCAACCCTTCATGAATGATCAGAAGTATGTTTCATTGAAAAAAATGTGAAAGTTGAGTCACCAATTTTCAGATGATGACAACTAACAGCAGCCGAGCCTCTTGCAGGAGAATGTACACCTATATCAGGTAGGTTGTAGGAAAATGAACACCTATTTTCACACACATAAATGATCATTGTTGGTTCAGCTAGTAATTTATAAGATCTCTGTAGACAGTTTTTTCTCCCTTTTGGAGGAAAACCACCTCCAGTTTAATTATTTTTGTCCTAAATTTTCATTGGAACTAATACATACCACTGATTCCTTCCTAATCTTCTGTGGCATAAGCTTACTGTGTGCTGCGTAGAAATTTAAAATCGAAAGTTACTACATATGCGAGTTGAAGTTTTTTCTTCCTTTTCTCAAATAGAGCAAGAATATATTTTATTATTTCATTCCAAAAAGAATAGCCCTTTTAATATATGTGCAGGCCCAACCACCTCAGGGATTTCAAACAGTGGTACATAGAATGTAGGTGATATAGATTTTATATAAAAGGCAAAAGCAACTAGGTGGTTATGTTTTTGTTTGTGTTTAATATTATTTTTTGGTACTTTCATCATATTTTTCAAAAGGAAGCAATAAAGTTTGATAGAAGTTTGGATGGAGCATAGACTGAACCAATGTTAAGAGAGCTGTGCTCTGGTCTGGACTACACCACTAATTTTATCAGGTGCTTTTAGTTTACTTGTCTTTAGAGTAAGAACAGCAAAACTTGCTTTTATCATCCTCATGGTGATAACTGCACGAAAAAAAAAATGAGATCAGCTGCTGGAAGATCTTCTATTTTTAAGAAGAAATACAATTTGCTCTTTTTGTCTCTGTTTTGAAATTCTCACTCATGTTTTGATTTATATTAAACTTTAAAAAATGTAAATGGATATTGCTAGTCTGCCTTGAGGCCTGTTTCTGATACTAGAAACTTAAAGGATAGTCCCAATTATACAATCTGTACTTTCTGAGATGTAGTGTGAGACAGGAACTCTTCTAGGCACTGGAATGCCTGATGACCAAGACAAACCAGTCCCCCTAGAAGTTTGTATTTCATGGAGTAGACACACTGTATACAATTAAACAAATATTTTCTCAGCTCTTCATAAGTATTATGAAGAAAAGAATGCTGGCTATTGAATAGAAAGTGTCAGGGTGGGAAGGGATAGACTGGGATTTCAAAATTGTAGAATAGATAAACAAGATTACTCTGTATAGCACAGGGAAATATACACAAAATGTTATGATAACTCACAGAAAAAAAAATGTGACAATGAGTGTGTATATGTCCATGAATGACTGAAAAATTGTGCTGAACACTGGAATTTGACACAACATTGTAAAATGATTATAAATGAATAAAAAATGTTTAAAAAAAAAAAAGAAAGTGTCAGAGGAAGGGATACTTTTATATAGAGCGGTAAGAGAAGACCTTTCTGAGGTGATGATATATGAGGTGAGACCTAAAAGTTGAGAACGGCTGAGCCATCCAAAGGTCTTAGAGACAAACATTCCAGGCAGAGAAACAAAAGGGTCTAAGACTCCTGAGGCCTGAAGGAGCTTGGCAACATGGAAGAACTTGAGGCTTACTGGGATGGACAGAAGTGAAGGGAGGGAGGGCCCCAGATCAGGTTGAAGAGGCAGTCAGGGGCCAGATGAGACAAGGCCTTGCAAGCCAAGGCAAAGAGTTTACATTTTATTCTTAGTACAAAGGGAAGCCATTGGAAAAATATACAGATTGTTAAAACAAATTTCCTCAACATGACAGAATTGGGGCGACGAGTGTTTACTCAGCATATTACCCAGAAAGCTTCACCCTACTTCCTCTACAGATTTCTCTGTCTCTCTCTCCCAACAAGAGTGAAACTGTTCATTGCCTTTGCCTTAAACACCTTCCTCTTTGGCATTGGTGCATCTGCTCTCAGGCCCCCTTGCTGAGTATAGTCCCTTGGGAATATAGTTTCTCTCTGTCTCCTCCCCCCCCCCCATCTTCTCTCAATGAGAATTCTCAAACTCCTCAAAAAAAGAAACATTCTGGTGGGTGAAATTCTTCTATTCTTCATACTGTCTACCTACTTAGGCCTTTGCAGTCATCTGCCAATGGGCATCATATTTATTTGTACCTCCAGGAGTACTTCCTATTCATAGCATTTTGGTGCTCCTCATTTTGGATTTTTCTCAAGGACCAGTGAAGATGCTTCCAGGTTAGGCAGGGCCACACATTTCAAATTTTCGTCTATCAGTTCTGGGACCTAACACATAAAGAACTGTCTGTGCCAAATCTCATTCAGTTTAAATCAAGACCCCTCCAGTACCTCTCCAAGGGACCAGAAGATAGGACTGGATGAAAGGACTCAAGGTACAAGACTGCCACAAGTGACCTGGTATGGATCATCCTCTTTCTTGCTGGACCCTTTATATCCTAACTCGATGAGAAGAGTTAGCCATAATGAAAGTGCACAGTTGCTCAGCTTTTTATCCAAGTTCTAGCTGGGTACCTTTGGTCCACAACCCTGAACAAGGAGCCCTAAGTATCTTCTGAGTATATAGTACTTCCCCTAAAAGGCCTATCAATGCACATGCAAAAAACAAAAAGCCGTAACTTCAACTGCAGAAAACTGCTGAAATGATGTAGACTTGTAAAAGGAGATTCTACGGGAGGTTTTTGGTTTTTTTTTTTACTTTTTCAGCATTCTGCTGTGTATTAAATTTCATAAATACACAACTAAGGGCTTTAATCAATGCATTATCTTGAAATTTTCTTAAGAATCCTTCTTTAGGTATTTATAACTCCCCTTGAAGTTCCCTGTTCAAAGTAGCCACTCAACATTTCTTGCCTTCTCTGTCATCTGTGTCCCTCCAAGCTTACCTCCATTGTCTCTACACAGTTCTGCTCAGTCATGCTTTGATCTGCAAATAGGTCACCCTCTGACATGCGTCTCCCCATGGGAGCTGCGGGTCCTTTTCTGTTCTGATTGCTTTTCTTGTGATTCTATCTCCTTTTCCCTCTCCTCACCACCCCTCCCTCAATTCTGATAGAGAAAAAATTAAAATAATAATAATAAATTTGGAGCCTTTCTTGGCTTTTGCTCATTGCTAGCATAAGATTCAGTTTAATTCAACAAATATGTATAGACTGCCTACTGAATATTATGGACTGCAATACTAAGAATTACGAATCATTCCTAAAACATGGTTAAGCTTTTAAAATATTCTAGCATGAGCTGTCTGCTTCAATTCAGACTCACACAGAGGCTGCTCTTGAAAAATTTCCCACAGGCCCAGGGGCCACTCTTCAGATTTACAGCAATGAAAACATAAATGAATCTGCTCACTTAGGAGTGACCAAGCTGTGGAGAAGTGATGGATGCCAAGCCAAGTTGCCAGAAACTGATTTATAAACCAGAATGCTGATTCATTAAATGAAATGGGAGGTGAATCTGGTAAGATAACTGGCATCAATCATTTGAACAGGGCCCACTCCCTCTTAATAAGTCCATTGAAGAGACTAAGTTGCAGATCAGAAGGCTTCTTAGTACAGGGAACTAGAGAGAAGAGAGAGGAATGTTAAGGGGCATTCCTTTAAACTCAGGTGCTCAGACAGTTTGTTCCTCTCCACTCTGAGGGTCTTAGGGTCCAAGAGTCTGGCAGCTGAGACTACCAGCTCTTACCTCTCAGCTGCTTTTGTCCCTTCTCCGATCAGACCACCGCCCCTGTCTTGTGACAACAAGGCCCCAGCATTGTTAGGAAGATTTAGGTCAGAGTTACTTTGCATTCATGACATTTACTCTCCTCTGGTTTTAGGAGATAAACCAGAGAATTTAGTAAAGATATTTGAGGAACACCTTAAACTCAACAGCTATGTGTTAGATAAACCAATTTTTATGGTGAGTTTTTTTAACAAATGAATAACCATGTCTGTTTCAGCTTAATGCTTATTAGCTTTAATTTTCAAAAGATGACCATTTTTCCTGTTCAATTTAACAACTACTTACTAAGTTCCTCAAAAGCAAGAAAACTCTCCAAAGGAAATAAAAATGAGCAAAATAATCCTCTACAAAAATTGACAGAAAGGTTCAAACAACAACAACAACAAAAGACACAAATAATTCTGGTACATAATTAAGAAATCATATGACAGTCTTTTCTAGAAAATGAGGCCATCACATATCCAAGTGTAAGAATGGAGTGGCTTTTGAGATGTACCTTCTAGGGCACACGGGGTATTGCCAAGAGGAATAGGAAGGAGGCTATTCTGCACAGTTGAAGAGATCTTGGTAAGCCACATTCTAGAGTGAGAACAGCCCCAGGCACATTCAGAGAAAAATGGACCCTATTTGAATACTGCAAGGAGGACATGTAAAAGATCTGACCTGCCAATCCTATTATGGCTTTTAAAAATCTAAAAGACAAACGAAAAACACCCACAAAAACACTGTCCTTAATTGTAACCACAACTGATTAAGTTAGCTGCTGTATTTTTCTTTACTTTTCTGGGTAACACTTGAATTTGAAAAGCCAGGACAATTAAAAGATAATTATTAAGGCAAGAGTATAACATTTAATGATTAAATGCTGATTTATATTTAGGTATTTGTTCCTCAAAATCTGTTTCTAGTAAAAGAAAACATACCAAATTAATATGAAACCTTTCATTTCTGAGCTTTTCACAATCCTGCTCAGCTCTGGAGTACCTGATTATATGTCATTTTCTATTACGTGATTTCACTCAGAAGGTGCAATCTTTTTTCATATTTTAATTGCTGAGAAAGCAATAGTTAATCAGAAGATAGTTTGAACTATTAAATGACAAGATTATTTTTAATTTACTATTTTTAACTAATTAAACGTGAATAACTTATTTTCTTTTCATCTCTGTCATGTAAGCAGTAGAAAGAAATCTCACTGTATCTAACTTAATGACTTTTTTTTTCTGAGTCTTCTCTCATCCTCCTTCCAAATTTTTGAGGTATAAAAAATGACTTTCTGCCTTCGCAATAATTGCCTCTGAAACATTTCTATAGTTAGTGACAGCCGTCTTCCAGTTACTTCCACAAGAAAGACTCTATTCACACACTGTTCAGGCTCTTTCTGTGGCTTGAGCAGCTTAACAGGGAGAAGAACGTGACATTATCAAAGACTTTCTTGTGCCTTTTACTGTATGCTGTCTTCGAGTAACACATACTGGTACCTAAGTGCTGAGGGGCATGGAGGGTGAACAGACTGAGTGAATTCACCCCATGGGAGAGGGATTGGTTGATTAATTCTTATATCTTTAAATATGTATTTAAATATACCTGAAAGTTGTTGAGGGTAAGAGTTATCTTTTATTTAGTTATCTTAAAATTTATCACCATCAAAAGAAAGGTAATTATGTGAGGGAATGGATGTGTTAACTAACATTATACTGGTGATCATTTTACAGTGTACACATGTATCTAGGTGTCTTAAACTTATACAATGTTATTTGTCAATAATATCTCAGTAAAGCTGGAAAAACAAAAATAACAAAAATACGTATATTCAAGTGCCCTAGATTTGAATTTGGAAAATACTAGTCAACACACGCCAGGCTACTCTCTTCAATCATTTCTCTTGAGTCTTGAGGTTGAGTGCAAAGTCCCTGATGCTCTGGTGACTCTTCAGACATCCTAAGAGTACTTCATAGACAGAAGAGGGCAGTGTGGCTTCTCCTGAGGGTCTGGGACAAGACGTGGTTCAGAATTCAAAATGGTTTAGAATGGAGTAGGGTAATATATCTTACTGTATCTGTATCATGTATGACATACCATCCCAGGAGAGTTGAGTGGCAGTACCCCATAATCAGAGCTTCTGCAGTCAAACATATGAATTTTCACACTAAGTGTGATAAAAACCATAAATAGCCTTAAGCGGTTTCAAGGAAATTTTTGCCACTTAATGAGTTACATGACTAAAAGCAACTTTCAGTTTTCAGAGCTTTCAGTAATTCTGAATTACAAAGAAGGAATTGTGGATCTATAGCTTAATTCAGGTATCCAGGAAATCGGTATAAGACTCAAATTCTCTCTATTTCTCCACTGCACCTAAAGGATTGTAAATTGCTACTGGAACATCCCTAGATAATCTTGAAGTTTATCAAGATGGATAATTTGTGAATTATGTAATCACAGACATACGCACATAGAAATTCATATATATGTATGTATATAAAACATTATGTTTATTATTCTATGTAATTCTTTTTTAGCAGCATTTAGCAATGCATCCCAGTAGCCCCACTTGAACTAATATAAATTGCTTGCCTAGTCCAATGTGACCGTATAAATCATTGAAAAAAAAGACTTGAAAACCACAGTTGGAAATTAGAAATCTATCTCTACAATGAGATATTTTTATGCAAAGAGAAAATGAATTGAGTACTTGAAGCTGGAGCCTCTCTCAGCTTCACTTGAAATAATGTTACCCAAAAATTGCATAACATGAGTTCACTGATAAGAAAAGCAATGAGTTTTAATAAAATAAGTATGTCTAAATTTTAGCTACCTTTCAGATTTCAAATGGTGCAAGGAAAAAAACTTCCTCAAAGTTTTAAAACCTACTGAAAACATGAAAGGAAATGCAGAATAATAATAAAGTGAGCCGAATCTCTATGTCTATATCCTTATTTATATTTATCTATCCATCTATCTGTTTGTCTAGCTGGCTAGCTATCATATTGTAATCAAGCAATTGCTAAAATAAAGTGTTGTCAATGTAAAGCTAAAAACTCTTGCTCCCTTTCAAGCAAAATCTAACTTTAGGCCTGGAGAACACCTTCTTATGCGTCCTTCATCTTCCATCTATCAAGAATCAATTGTAAACTGCTGATGCTCCAACTGTGGCTTTGTAAAGCTTTGAATCTAGGAGGAGTACCAAAAATACCCTTCTAGTAGAAGAACTTACAATCTAGTTAGAAAAGCTGCTACTAGGGTCATATGGATACAAAAGGCACATAATATGCCATTAAATGTTTCATACATGGTAAGAGTTGCTTGATTATCACACATTCACATTCACAGCTAGTACTTTAGAGCTCTTATTTTTCAATTTGGACTCTATTCAGATCCAGAGACCACATGTGCCTTGGCAGAAAAAAAAAAAAAAGATTCATTACGCTGAAACACATGAAATTGCCACTCTATAGGTCTGAAATGCTGGCAAAATCACATGGTTCACTATAACATAAGATGACTTGATCTAGAATCTGTTTCCCTAGGTCAATTTCTCTTTTTTTCATCTTCTAACCTCGATGTTGGGCATTTTGCCCTGGAGCAACAGCCATCCTCCACCATGAATTAGTCCCTAAAACTGTTGTACCTCTACACCTCCCCAGTGCTAACAACTTAACCTGGAGCTTAGCCATTGCCTGGGCATCTGGCCATTGGGGTTTTATTTGCCTACTCTTTCCTCCAGACTTTCATGACCCTGAGAGTGAGTGCTTTCTTAAATCTTATTCCCTAGGTGCCTTGTTTGACTCATCCTAGTCTCAACTCTGCATGCCATCCCACTTGATCATCAACCCAGAGCTGTCTGAATTCAACCATCAAAATTCAATTGAAAAGTTCTCACTCCTAATGAGATATTTTTCACCCTAATCACATTTCTTATGCTGCTGCATTTGACACTATAAGTTACTTTATCCTTCTCAATGTTCTTCTCTTTTATAAGTTATCATGAAGTATCTGCCTTTGTTCTCTGTACACCTGTGTTACTCTAACCAACTGTCTTCTCCCCTTTTTAAACTCCTTCTGGACAATCTCATCCAAGAATGGCTTTGACTGTCAACTGTGTGTTGATGGCTCTCTAAACTTCGCCTCTAGCCCAGATTTGTACTCTCATCTGCCATCTCGACCTAGAGGTGCCACAACGGTCACAGACTCAACTGTTCCTCCTCTTCCAGTGCTTTCTTTCTCAGTTGGTGATGCCACATAGTTACCTAAATTAGAACTTTAGAATTTATCTCTGATCCCTCCCTTTCTCTTGCTTCCCCATGGCCAAGCCACCATTAAGTCTTTTTCTTATCCTTTAGCTAGCTAAGGATTTCTTAAAACTGTTTCTTCCTACACATCTGTTCTACACTTGCAATGGGGTTCACCATAGGTTGCCCAATGTCCTTCTCATATAAGACTTCTGAGTGTGATCTTTCCCCTTTCATCTGAGAACAGCATGAGAAACATCTTGAAACTGATGGTGTGATAGCATGAATGATTTTCATACAGTTTTGTATATAAATAATCTCCACATAAGTAAAGATTTCCTATATTGATTTTGATTACACGTGTTAAAAACTAAAATAAAATACTTGTGCTTTTAAGAGAATTTTGAACACTGTTTCTAGAAGAGGTAAAGATACACCATACACACTGATTCCAATTGCCATTGCTTTTTGCTATAAAACACTATTGGTAAAATGCTAATGCTGAAATTAAATAAATGCTTACCTAGAAAAGATCTTCAGAAAAAAAACAAAGTGCCATCTAATATCTTCTAAAATTTATATTTAAAAATAAAATACATTTGATGCACTTTTAAAAAATAGACTTTAATTTTTAGAGCAGTTTTAGGTTCACAGCAAAATTGGGCAGAAAATACAGAGTTTCCATATACCCCTGCACCCTCAAGTGCATAGTCTCCCCCATTGTCAACATCCCCCAACAGAGTGATGTATTTGTTACAATCAATGAATATATATTAACACAAAACAATCACCCACAGTCCATAGTTTACATTAGTTTCACTCTTAGTGTTGTACATTCTGTGGGTTTGGACAAATGTATAATGACATACATCACTAGAATAGTACCGTACAGAGTAGTTTCCCACCCTAAAAACCCTCTATGCTCTGCCAATTCATCTCTCCTTTCAGCTAACCCCTGGCAACCACTGATCTTTTTATTATCTTCACAGTTCTTTCTTTTCCAGAATGTCAAATAGTTGGAATCATACAGTATATAGCCTTTTCAGTTTAGCTTCTTTCACTTAATAATATGCATTTAAGTTCCTTCCAAGTCTTTTTGTGATTTGATAGCTCATTTCTTTTTAGTGCTGAATAATATTCCATTGTCTGTATGTACTACGATTTATCTATTCACCTACTGAAAGATATCTTGATTGCTTCCAAGTTTTGGCAATTATAAATACAGCTGCTATAAAAATTCATGTACAGGTTTTGTGTCTTACATTTTGGTCAATGATCTATTTTGAGTTAATTTTAAGGAAGGATGTAAACTCCATATCTAGATTCATTTGTTTGCATGTGGATGTCCAACTGTTACAGTACCGTTTGTTGAAGAAATTCTCTTTGCTCCATTGTATTGCCTTTGCTCCTTTGTCAAGAATCAGTTAACTATATTTACGTGGATCAATTTCCAGGCTCTCTGTTCTGTCCCATTGATCTCTTTGTCTATTCTTTCCCCAGTATCACACTGTCTTGAGTACTCTAGCTCTATAGTACATCTTGATCTTGGGTGTCAGTCTTCCAACTGTTCTTCTCCCTCAATATTGTGTTGGCTAATCTGTGTCTTCTGCCTCTACATATATAAACATTAGAATCACTTTGTTGATATCCACAAAATATCTTGCTTAAATTCCAATTGGGACTGCATTGAATCTATAGATGTGAAAAACTGACATCTTGACAATATTGAGTCTTCCTATCCATAAGCATGGAATAACTCTCCATTTATTTAGATCTTTGATTTCTTTCATTAGAGTTTTTTAGTTTTCCTCGTATGGGTCATATATATATATATATATATATATATAGCTATATAAATTGGTTACATGTATACTTAAGTATTTGATTTTGGGGGTGCTGATATAAATGGTACTATATTTTTAATTTCAGATTCCATGTATTCATTTCTGGTGTATATAAAAGCAATTGGCTTTTTTGTATTAGCCTTGTATCTTATAGTCTTGCTACAATCTCTTATTAGTTCCAGGAGGTTTTGTCAATTCTTTCAGATTTTTTACATAGACAATTATGTCATCTGTGAACAAAGTAAATTTTGTTTCTTTCTTCCAAATACACATACCTTTGATTTCTTTTTCTTGACTAATTGCTTTAACTAGGACTTGCACTACCATGTTGAAAAGCAGTGGTGAGAAGAGACATCCTTGTCTTGTTCCTGATCTTAGTGGGAAAGCTTTGAGTTTTGCACCATCAAGTATAATGATAGCTATTTTTTGAGGATTATCAAATTGAGGAAATTCCTCTTAATTCCTAGCTAACTGGGTGTTTTTATAATAAATGGTTATTGAATTTTGTCAAGTGTTTTCTCTGCATCTATTGACATGATCATGTGATACTTCTTTTTTATCCTGTTGGTTTGATGGATTACATTAATCAATTTTCAAATGTTGAACCAGCTTTGCATAGCTATTATAAATTCCATTTGGTCATAGTGTATAATTCTTTTTATCATCTGACTTACTTTTTAAATAGCTTTTGTAGTTTAATAAAATACCTTTAATAAAAATGAACATAAATGAGAGTGTCAATAGGTGAGGGGAGAGAACTAAAAGAATGGTACAAGATAGATGGAAACCTCAATATTGATGTTATTTTTTGAACTAGAGTTCTAACAAAGAAAAATTTTAAACTTTATCATATGAAATATATAATTATTATACTATATTGAGAACTGTTCATCAGTTATGATTGAAGACACCTGACAAAAGCTAGTAAGCGTGCCATTCTATGTCAAGTCAACTTCACAGTAGGTATTATTTAAGAACCTACCGGAAAAATTATGTATAAAGTAACCCAAGGCACAATGTATTGTTCTTATTCCAAAAAGAGTTTATAATTGAATAGTATAAATAAAACATATAACTAATTATAATACTCTAGTTGAGTATGATGTAGGTTGTACAAACTGGGCATAGAGAGTTAAGTGATATGATATGCACAAAATCACCAGTCTCATTTTAGCCTCTTTCTTTTACTTGCCTTTGGAAATCTCTTCTGAAAACTCTTCCTAAATTTCTGTCCAAAAAAATACTGTAGAAGGAAATGGTATAAGGAAGAGGAATAGGAAAAGGAGAAAGTAATGAACTGTGGTTAAAGATGCAAGCTTTAGAGTTGGGGTAAGGGGTATATGGGACAACTCTGTACCTTCCTCTCAATATTTCTTTGATTCTAAAACTGCTCTTAAAAAATAAATCTTTAGAAAGACTAAAACTTTTTCAGAAGAGCACTTGATTAAAAGTTCCTATAGAGCTCAAGGAGCTAATGTGGATCTAATGCTGCACTTTTTAGGTGGCAATAGATGGAAATGACCTCTGAAAAGTATTCTTTAAGAGCAGAAAAAATGTATTCCTCTAAGTGAATAAAAAGGAATCTTAACTCAAATATTGAGGGTTTGAGGAGAAAGCAAGGACAAGAAATACTGTAGGATGAAGGAATTTTGTTCCCTTTTCTGCTTTTCCTTCATTTTGGGAAGAGTTTCTCAATATTTGAATCATGCATGGGGCTTTTAAAAATCCCTATTCTTGAGCTCCACCCCAAATTTGGGGAAATTAAATCCAAATCTATAAGGATAGAACTGAGGTATCTGTATTTTAATAAATTCCCAAGGCAATTCTAATCACAGTGGATAACCATGCCCCAACAGATCTGGAAGAGAGATGTCAGAGAAGAACTTAACAAAGAATTTAAGAAGAGGTAAATAGATCACCTTCAGCCAGTGTTACCTACCCAACCAATTCTGGTAAGATTGGTAGGAACACAGCAGCCAAAATATCTTTATCAGTGAAAAATGAGAGAGGTGGATTCGATGATCTCAAAAATTACCATTTGCAATAGCACTTTGACCTAAAACTGAAGAAATATAGTGAGGGTGAAAAAAGTTTTCCTAGCTATTAAATCCCTAATGTGATATTTCTTCTTCTAGCCTGAGTCTAAAATGTTCAGTCTTGGTTCACTGATAAACGTACACTCACTGTAACACACATTAAATGATCTAAGCACCTGGGGAGGTGGTAATATGGAAAGTCAGGTGTGAAGTTCGTATGTGGATGGATGATTTCAAAAGCTCTTATTTAGCTCTTGATATCAGCAAATGTATTATATTTTTCCTCCCTTATAAAATCCATGTACCATTTATTGCTTGCATGATAGTTTTGAGTGTGCAAAGGCACCTCCCACTCTTTCTCATTCTTAAAATGTGCCAGTTCCTTGGTGTATAAGAAAGAAAGCTACAGTTGGTTATAAAAACGTGGTGAATGATTTAGGTGGCTGTATTCAGCTGTAAGCAATAAACGCTGAGCTTGGCAGAAAGTACTGTAGGCAAAACACAAGTGATTTACTAGCTATCTAAAGCACGTGAGATTTGTAATGCATGAGACCCTCAGGCCCATCACTTCTTCTCAGTAATGGGAAACAATATTTTGGTGAAAATGACACGTTTAATTTCAACTTTGTGTTGTGAAATAAAAAGGCAGTCTAATCTTCGTTTTATTATTTTTTCTTTCATAAAGCATCTTTGCATCTTATTGGAAATACAAATGGTTTCTTAAGAAGCAGAAACAGTAGAGCGTGTTAGAAACAGTATCTATCGGTAGACAGTTATTATTGGCTGCATGTTTGCACATGGTTAGTGAGATCAAAATGATAAACTCAGAGTGCTGTGACAAATCCATTGTATTCTGATAGACTCTCCAGAGAACTGATTGTAATAGCTTAGTGCTCTTTAAGGCAGATGTGTATCCAGGTGATTGCCATCGTTACATAAGGATACTAAAAACAGTTCTGGCATTCTCCAAAAAGAAGAGGGAAACAAACCAGAGAGAAATAGAGAAAGAGAAGTGATGTTAGCCACTGAACTGAGGGTAAAAAATGTAGTTTTAAAAGACCATGAACTCAAATTCCAACTTGGTTAATGATATATAGTGTGAATGCCATAAACTTTCTGCATCTCATTGTATTGGCCTGTGAAATACTGACCTATTTTGCAATTTCAATGTGAGAGATAAATAAAACCTCTTCCAAGGCACTTTGCAAATAGATTCCCCATTTCAGAATAAATGTTAAACAATAATATGATGATGGAATAGCTGACACAATGCAAATTTTAAATAGAGCAGAGTAACTTTCTAATTATGGGCTACGTTTTATTCTTTGTAAGTGTAATTGGAAAGCGACCATGTTCCCTTAATTAGAAAGTTAATTAGATTGTGACCTCTTTTTCTGTCTTATTGTCTTGGACTGCAGGCCCTGAAGTAAATTACAAATTCCACTACCTACATGTCTATAGCCCCCCCAAAATAAGACTGTTAAACATAAATATGATTACAAGGAATACATTAGGACTTATAAGTCAGCTAGGCTGTGGAATAGATCTCCCACTAGAGGAAAGTTGATCTGCATAAAGGAAGAAGATACTCTTCTAGGTCAGTCCTATACAGTAAGATTCCTAAATTGTGTTCTTCAGGATACTGGTTCTCATACTTCAGAGTGTATGGATGAGAATCACATGAGGGACTTGTTAAAACACAGATTTCTGGGCTCCACACATAGAGCTTCCAATTCAGTGAATCTGGGGTAGGACTTAAGAATTCAAGATTTGCAGATGCTAACTACTATATATAGAATAGACACCAAATTTCTTCTGTATGGCACAAGGAACTATATGCCATATCCTGTAGTAACCTATAATGAAAAAGAATACGAAAACGAATATATGTATATGTATATGTATGATGGAAACATTGTGCTGTAAGCCAGAAATTGACCCGTTGTAACTGACTATACTTCAATAAGAAAAAATTTATAGTGCCAACAGGTTTCCAGGTGATGTTGATGCTGCAGGTTTAGGAACCACACTTTGGGAGCTATTGCGTTAAAATATTAATAGTGTTAATCTTAACTATTGTTTCCTTATCAAGTAGATTTGAGAGTCCTTATAATTGAACAAAGTTAAGCAAGGTTCTTTACTGTGTGATACCTCACAGCCTTTTATAGGTTACTATGCTTTGGGAATCTTCAAGAAGGATAAAGTATGCATTGCTCCTCAAATGTATTTGACTTTTCCTCCCCTCATTAGAATGTCTGTAATTCACTCTAAAATATGTCAGCATTGACAACATGACAGGCTGTATGTATTACACAGTGTATGCTAACCTGTAGAGGTGGTGGTGTGGAGTTGCCCTTCTGGTAATAATTTCCAAAGGTTGCCCCTACAAGCACTTTAGCTCTCTTTCCTCAGAGCTACGCCAGAGGTTTTGCTATTTCACCTATTGTTGTTAGAATTACTTGTTAATTAGCATTAACAACAGAATGTTAAGAGTTTTCATGGGTGTAATTAGTGATTTTCCCATGTGTGTACTGGTTAAAATATTGTAGAGACACTCTCTATCCTTGTATGAAAGAGTATACACATCTAGTAAGGCTTCGTCCTTTAATGTGAGAAATAGTGTTCTAAATTTGATTCCTAATTCTGGAAGCTTCTTGATTGCCTTGCTTCTACTAGCCTAATTAGCTGAATTCTTTCTCTAATATTATCATATTTGCCTTAGGTGAAATTTTTATGCAAAATCATGTTGAATCACTTTAAAAGAGATTTGTGACTTCATAGAGTTGACTGGATGTTTTGTGCTTGCTTGTTAATAACTATCCAAAGGAGAATTTGCTTTGAAATTTGCTCACATTACAGTTTAGCAGTAAAGCTCCTAGAGGAAGACGCTAACCCCTCTTCACCTCTAGCCAGGGGCAGTTATGGAGATCTACAAGAAAACGACATAATAGTTGCGCAAGATGAGATTGCCTTAGGTCAGATCAAAACACTGCCCCTGCTCCCTACTCCTATTTTGTTTGAGTCTTTGTAAAGCATTTTATATAACCAGTACTCTTCAAAAATACTTGCGGAAATGCTGTTATTATTTTCAACCTCTTAGAACAAGGGAGGCCTATGCCACAGGAAACCAAACAGTACTAGTCAACTGTTCTGTAGCATCTCTCTTGTATTCTATGTGAAAATTCCATGTGGAGCAAAATAGAAGCACAAGAATCATACAGAAGCTGACAAGTGGAGAAGAGGCAATGATTTCATGTTTACGTTCTTGGTAGCAGTTTCCTAGGGAAATAATAACTTGGGAGAAATAGTCATTTTGCTTTACTTGATGATATAAATTGCATTGTGTCTGGAAAAGAAAAAGTGCTCTAGAGCAGGAGTGTTTGGCTAAAAAAATTGTGTACATAAATGATACCGGGAAATTCAAAGATATCCTTTTGGTCTGTTCTTATGTTACTTTATTGAAAACAAGATACTCACATAATCTTAATATTTAGTGAAAATAAGAAATCTCATTTCCATTATAATGTTATGTACAAAATAGATGTTCCATAGATAATCTGTGTTTGCTTTGGGGTCACTTCTGTTCATGCACTGTTGTTGTTTCCATTATAGCATGTTATGTGAGCTTAGAAAATATTTAGAAAGACGGTTATTTTGATGGGTACAATGACCCTGATGTATAGTAGGGCTTTGAATGAGTGCCATTTTAGGTCAGAATTAATGGAGAGCACTCTACTTTGGAGTTAGATTTTAGTTTAATTGTTGACCATATCACTTACCCTGGAAAATTCCCTGATTTATTTGAGTTTCAGTTTGACAGTCTCCAAATATAACTGATAAAACATTACCTCATAGGATGACTCATTCATTCATTCAACATTTATTGATGGACACTGCTCCGGGACTGGGGGTACAGCACTGAAAAAGCATATTAACTGCTGTCATGGAATATCCCCATCCAGTCAAAGAAGACAGGAAAGACCACCAGCAAGTATGTTACAGAATATCTGGGGATGATAAGCTCCAGGAAAAAATAAGTCAGGATAAGGAAGCAAAAGACAATTGCAATTTTACTAGAATCAAACACAGCCTTTATGATAAATGGACATTTGAGCATACTTGAAGGAAGTAAAATCTTCTGTGCTGTGAGGATAAAATGAGTTAGAGTGTATGTCAAGTACAGTGTGAAACATCTGACAGGATAGGTATGCAGCAAATGGTATATTTTTTTGTGATTATTGTTACTAACATTATCACTGATGTGGATACATTTTCATAAAATCATGCCTATGTTCAGTAGACATATCTGAGGAAAGAATTCCTAACTAACAAAAGGCCCTCATAAAAGACCTGTCACTTAAGGAAGGCACCAGACTTCTTGAAAACACTGCAACGGGAGTCTGAGCACTGCTTGAAGTGAGAGCCTTATTATGACCATCAAAATTGTTTGTGCTCCCCGGAGTATTGTTAGGGAAGGTGTGTGATAGTAGCTATTAGAAATAAGATCAGCCACCACCATCAATTACTGATTCCTTTTTATGCATCATGTAATGTGCTAAATGCTCTGTGTTCACTATGGCTTTGAATTTTCCCAGCAATCCTATAAGGTAGATATTGTTGGGATGTAACTTGCCCAGGATCACCCAGACACTTAGTATCAGATCTGGGATTAGAGCCTGGAGTGGTGTGAAAACAGTGTCAACGCCATTATTCACCATGTTCACAATATAAAATATATTGACAAAAAAGAAAAGAGAAAATTATCACACTCTTGAAATTGTATATATTCCAGTTAATGTTAGGGAATAAATAACTAAACTATTGCTCCTAACTGTGGAACCCAGACTTCTGTGTGTTTTTTTGTTTGTTGTTGAATGTAAAATGTATCCTTAATATTATATAACAAATGTAAAATTAACTTTCGGAGAACATATTTGTTCACCCAGAACTTCCTCGAGATAACAATTCCTAGAATTCTAAGCATGAAGAGAATAAACAGTGTACTTTGGCTTTTTTTAATAGTGCAGCCTTCCCTCAATTCTGTATTTATCCATCATCTCTCTCCAGTGTTGTAGGTCACAAACTCTTGAATAGAATCATTCATATAATTCTAAATCACCACTAAAGACCTATTTCAGATTTAAGATGTGGAGATTTTATAATTTAGGTGTTGTTTGAGAAAGCAAATACCTACCTAAGACAGCTTATTAGATTTTTGAACTTTATTTAGCAGAATGACCTCTGGTGGCACAAATAATATAAATTGGTTTTGAATTATTATTCAGGGTAGCTTGTGGCTGGCCATGAATAGACAGACAATTAGGTAGCAAATTTATTACAAAGTAAATGCTCTAGTGACCTACTGTTTTTCTTTTCTAGTGAAATTCTTCAGTGCATAAGCTTGTCACTTTGAACTTGAATGAACTAGTCACTGTCTCCCAAGCTGAACTATAATATGACTTGGAAGTTTCATTTTCATTTTATTTAATTTGACCTTGAGCAAGTGGTGTCATAAAAAGGCAATATTATCTCCAATTCTAAACTTTAAGCATCTTACAACTGCTCCACCCAGGATGATTCCCAAGAGACCTTGTGAAATTAAAAAAAAAAAATCAGTCAAATTTGCCGCCTCTAACTTTATTCCCCCAGATATTCTGGCATCCCTTTCTTCCTATCAGTACCTCTCAAACTTGAGTGCACCCAGTGGACAACCCTATGCATGGGGGAGAAACTTGCAATAATAAATCCCAAACATCATCCTATACGGCTGGATCTCCTGCTGTAATGCTTAAAGCAGTGCCTGGCACATGGTTGGCACTCAAGTGGTGTTAGTTGTTTGAACCACTAACTCAATGAATTAATGAATAAAACAACCATCCAACAAACAGATAACGGAAAGTTCACCTTCAACTTTCATTTGTTTGGAGTTCAATTCAGGACCAGAGAATCAGTTGGGAAAAGTACTATATATAGATACAGTACCAAATGAGTAATGATGTACATTTTCTGGAAACATCTTACTCTGACTTTCTGTAAACATCAAATTAAAGGAATGCTTAACTGGAAATTTCAGGTTCCCTTTGGCAAAATCACGAGGGAGGCACGGAAGAGAGGTGACTGCATATGTTTTTTGCATCCTTTTCAACATCCAGTGTCCTAGAGTGTAAAATATGGGTTAGATTTCCACTCAGTCAATTGGAATTTCAGATTTCCCAACTGTGCCTTCTCTATTTCCTCTTCATAGTTTCATCTGCAGATAACGTAGTTCATTTGGAGAGCCTAAAATGAACACCACCTTAGGTAGATAATGGACAGGACAAGAGAAGCTTGTGAGAGCCTTCTTTTGATATAATAATTTCTCAGTCTGTGCACCAGCACCTGAGAGTTTGTATATTCTAAAATTTTAAAGTGATAAATATAGTATGACAAAACAATGTTAAGTAATAAGATTCATTTCAAAATTTTAGAGCACATGTAGACTAAGCAATGCCCATTATTTGATAACTGTGAGATTAATGCACAGCCAGAAATATTCTTGGCATTTTAGTGCTGTGTAGTGTCAAATACTTTTTCAGATTAAGATATCAAAAGGTCCACGTCCCTATGGGAGACCTCAGGAAGGGGAGGTACTATCCCCAAGCTTCTTGGTAGAAGGACTTGTGATGGTTAGTGCTGTCCATAAACAGCAAAATGGAGGTCACCAGATGCAACCCCATAAGCTGGGGAGGAACAGAGACCACTGAGCCAAGCCTTTGGAGCAATGGGCTTCAGTAGAAGCTAAGAGTCCTATCATAGAGCTCTCATATAGAATCAGACTGTTTCCAGCAAGAATCAGTGTAGTGACATGAGCTTCTTGCTTTAGTCCCCTCCCTATTGTAAAATTTGTTTGATTTCAAGGAGGGGTACAACAGCAACTGCTATTCTGTGGATAACAAGGGTGAGCATACAGTATCTGACAACCACTGTGAACTATTGGAGAATTGTTAAATTAGTTGAACTTGAAAAAAAAATTTGAACAAGAAGCTTTCCTTGCAGTAGTCTGGAGGAAGCTGCATAAGCAGAAATGGAAAACTGGGATGGAGTGAGAGCTTCCCTAAGTACAATAGAATGCTAGCAAAAGTTGGAGCGTTATAAATATGGTCACAGGATATTAGTGTGGCTTCTTTGGCTTCATTATGGAAATGTGATAGAAAACTACTATGGGAATGAAAGGCAGTAGTGACAGGAAGGAGTTGCTGACAAGATGACAGCTACTCAGGGAAGCTGCCTTAGAAGGTAGCTAGTCAGGATCAGTTCTGGAAAAGGACTGGTGGAAGATATTCAGCATGTTGAATGGACATGGCTTGATAGTAGATTGGCTAATTAGAGCAAAAGAATGGTGTAAAACGTCATTCAAAGTCAAGGAATCTGACTGCTGTCAGTTATAGAGAGACAGATGAATAAGAGGGAAAGTATGAGAAAGAGGAAAATAGGAAGTGATTTTAAATGATTTTCAGTCTCTTTGATACTTCTTCTGCTTTGAAGTCTTCTAGTTCCCTACAGCTGGGAAAAAGAGATGGTCCCAGTAGAGGATCCTCATTGAGGCAGAGGGTATTGAGGTTGACCTGGCCCCTCTCATTCGGTGGAAGGCTTCACCGATATGGAATATGGGATGCAGAGGTTGAACTGATAACTCTACTCTCCCTCCCAAGCCCTTCCAAATCACAGCTCCAATAGACTCTGTGTGTTCCACTTCACAGGAAACCTCTTCTACCTCCTTTCCAGTTATCCTAGCTTGCAATCTTCATAATTCCCTAGAGAAAAAGCCCCTCTTTCTCCTTGAATTCTGATGGTGGTGCTACTTTCTGGATTGCTTTCCTGATGACAACCCTCACTTAGGATTCTGCCTATTGATATATGCCAAGCATAGGAACTAATCATGGCTTGAAAAGAGTGTTCTTCTTAGAAACTGTCTTGCCCTTTGGCTCTGTGTCTCTAATTCTGCCTCAGTCTCCAGGTCATTTTCTCCAGTTTCTGCCTCATCCTAGAGAGTTGCTGCTGTTCTGTAATAGTTAACAACGTACAATATATGACAATATGTACAGAACTCCAATATGAACTTTGCATATGTTATTTCAGTTAATCCTCATGGGTATCCTGAAAAGTAGACATTAGTACTTACTTTGCAGATGACAAAAATGAACCTCCCAAATATTAAATAAAATAACTCATATAATACAGGAAATAAATAATAGAGCCAGGACTTAAAGTGGAGTCTGTTTGAATTTGAGGCTTGCCTTTGTCCAGTGTGATATAGCAAAATAAGGATGGGGAGAGGTTTTAGAAGATAACTTCCTGCCTGTTGCTACCTGTGCTGTTTGTCCAGCTGAACCATGAGACCTCATATCTCACACTCAGGATGATTATATTATCCAGTTTAATTTAAAAGTTACTAAGCGATATCTATAGCTTGATATTCTATTATTAAGAAGAAAATGAGAAAGCAGCAGGTACAACCAGAATACTAGAAACATAGACTAGAGATTTGTCTATATGCCGATTGTATTAGATTTGTATCTTTGTTGTAATAAATGACCACAGGCTTAAAACAACACAGATTTGTCATCTTACAGTTTGATATCTCAGAAGTGTGATATGGATCTCATTAGGATAAAACTGAGGTGTCCACAGGGCTGGAAACTTTAGGGGAAGATCAGTTTCATTACCTTTTTCAGCTTTAGAGGCTGCCCACATTCCTCAGCTTGTGGCCCCCTTTATCTATCTTCAAAACCAGCAATGTCTCATCTCCCTTATCCCCTCATGCTGTCTATCTCTGACCACAACATGAATGATTCCTTGCTTTTAAGGACTCATGTGATTTGAATGGGCCCACCAGGATAATCTTCCAGCTCAAGGTCCATAACCTTCATCACATTGGCAAAGTCCCTTTTCCTATGTGAGGTAACACATTTACAAGTTCTGTGGGTTAAGATGTTGACATCTTTGGGAGGCCATTATATTCTTTCCACAAAGATGTTTTCTGAACCAGTGAAAGCAGGTTAGTGTCTCATATCCAGTATCAACAAGAGCCATTTTGATGCACAACACAGCCACCCAAATGACAAAGAAGTCCTCTAAGGCAGTGTAGACAGTGATTGTCCACCTTTAATTCTACAGAACTATAGATTTTATCTGTAAGGTGACAATGGTATGTTGCCTCAAAGTGACAGTGATTCCCACACCTTGCTAGATAATGCCACACACCTCAGTTCAGCCCATCTAGCCATAGAAGGGGCCCTTTTTTGTTTAATTAAATGAATCAAAGGGATTCCTGTCATTCTCTGTTTTTCTTTCTTTTGGCATCTGATTTTGTGATCATTTGAAGCCTAGACCTTTTTCTGAGTTATTAAAGTTGACATTTTTTTCTTCCTTGCCAGTTTCTGCCCATTTGGGCAACCATAGGCTAGAAGAAGAATACATATCATATAATGAATCTTCTACTAGTTGGGTCTGTAAGAGAATGAGTATTGATAGTATCTTCTAGCCCCTTCTCAGATTCATGGGTTATCTGTTTGACCTAGTTATTCATGATATTAATTTGGCATATCCTAACTATCATCAAAGCAGAACATTCCTTAGGAGGAATGTTATGTCAGGTAGCTTTTCAGCACTAAGCCTATAAATATCCTGTCTTATATAAGAAGGAAGTTTGTAGAAAGTGCTGGATTATCTGTCATCAGCAAGTACCTAGTGTGTCTTATCTGTAAATTATCTTTCACCAGTTTATTTTTATGACTAACTAATTGTCAGATTCCTCTAACGAGCTCTCCTTTTTGCCTCAGTGAACTGCTTTTCAAGGATTGACTCCCATGTGCCTGCACAGAGCACAGCCCAGCTTTGTTTCAGACACTCAAATTAGGTCAGAATGGATTCAGGGCCTTCGTCAAAAAACACTCATCTCAGCTGAATGTCACTATCAAAAGCAAAATTCTAGTTCGCCCCCATATTGGCCAACAGAGCAGAGTTTCTAATTTAAAATAAAAGGTGGGAGAAAGAATGGAAGACTAACAATATGGAACATGAGCAGCATGTGTACTTATTTTTGCTTCCTTTCTTTTTCCTCACTAATTAAGACAGATCATAGAGCCTTTTGGTCCTAACCCCCACATTTTCAGGTGGTCACCTTTGCTGATGCACTATCACTGGTGGGGATATGAGCAGTTATGAGCTGGAGGACTATGAAGGCAAAAGGAGCCCAAACCATATGAATGAACCTTAGCAGCAACCCTGCTCCATGCCAGTAACTTACATCACACACCAAAGAGTACCCCTTAGATAGACTATCTCTTTTTTAGACAGTATGTAAATAAATACCAGGTGATTCCACTTCAGCATCTGTGGTCACCAGTGAGTGTGTACTGCCTTTTCATTCATGGAGTTCACCTTGGTCTTTAGGTGGTGTGCCTGAATGTCTACCACTGGTGGGCTCCAGTGGTGATGTTTCTAGAGCCTTGGTTGTTATCCTCTCAATTTAGCATTAATCAGGATAGCAATACCAACATTGAGTCCATTCCCTGCCCCTCCTATGACACAGGTCTCTTTCACAAATCAATATAGATAAAGGTAGAGGTAGATATTGAGAGGTACTGATTAGTGCCTTTCCAGTCGGCCCTTTATGTTAATGATAGTCTTTTATGTTAGGGCCATATTCCTGTATACTATGACCCAACCATCTCATAAAAGCAAGGTACAAATTCTAGCCCTAAAAGATTATTGCTCTGAATCACTATTTCCCTCCACCATTAATTAGCTTCTATTTCAATGTGTTTTGAATCATCTCCATATCCTAAGTTCCTGGCACTCATATTCCCCTTCAGATCCTTAATTAGATGGGTTCTTTGGAATTACCCTTTGGCTAGTAAAGTCTTGGTTATTCCTATCTGAGTGTCTTACTACTGAGGTGACAATTCCCTATTCTAAACCCTTATCCATGTGAAATTCCACTCCTACCCAGACCACCCATATGCCCATCCTCTCCCTGCCATTTTCAGCCAAACAATTAAGTGTTCATCAGTGTTTGTTGTTTTGTGGAAAAAGATATGTTCTAAGATGATTTAAATCTCTTCCTCAAAATAAGAAATGTGATACGTGTGTGTGTGTGTGTGTGTGTGTGTGTGTGTATTCATTCTAAGACAATGCCCCTCCCACCTTCTTCTCTTCAGCTACCCAACACAATAATATAGACCTGAGCTTCCAAATTTTCTTCCACAAGTTCGTGCTTTATTGTTCCATTACCAGATTGTATCACCAAATTATATTGCCATTCCTGGGATCCCTGAAGTGAGATCTTTCAGCAATTACAGTGCCCACAGAAATTATAAAGTAAAGGAACTTACATAAGAGGAATGATCACTTGCCAAGCATTTAAGGATTCAAATCAAAAACCAGTGCCTACACGTTGTACCTCTAGGTTTTACTAAACACTGAGTTCCACTGTAACATTCACAAGGCTATTGGCATGTTTTGGCAAAACAATTTTGCAAAGACTCTTCAAGCAACATGAACGGTGCAAGTGATCCTGAAATAGGTGCTAGGAGTATCTTGTAGATACAAATTTTCACCCTCCAGAAATCCCACTTTAGCATTTATCTTTGACTTAAGGTGGGCAATTTTAAATATAACTGGCTCTTTTCATAAAATAGATTCCTTTCAGTTTTTTCTTTCTCTTAAAGGAAATATCATCTTAAGGGCTTTTTTGTTTGTTTTTCTAAAATTAGTGTAGTAGCTACAACACTTACCACTCCTTGTTTTCCTAACTTACACATACACATACACACACAGTTTTTAAATTCTCAGTTCTTAAAAATAATCTCTAGTCAAATGCTTATTTACTTGGTGTGACTGTCTTGTTCATACTGCCTCCTGATGGTGTGAATCAGTTCTTTTCTATCTTTTATTGTCCTCTCAAAGTGAATTCTAGAAATCCATCTGTTATAGAATCATTATTTCATAGTGGTTAAATATTCAGAAAACTGTTGATTTCAGAGATGTGGGCAAATTACTTTGTAAAAGCATGCATATAAGAGAACTATATAGATTTTAAGACACCACAACCTTAGTTATCGAATGATCTGAGGACCACCTTCATCAGCTCCCCTGAGTTTCTTGTTACCAAGTTCATTCCCAAGCGTGATATAGACGTACCAAACAAACATCTTTGAGAAGGAGGCCGAGAAAGGGAATCTGCTCTGATAATTTTCATGTACACTAAAGTTGGAGAACCATTGTCCCTTAGAGCCATTAGATATCCAATTTGGAACAACCTAGAGTTCTATAAGAGGCATTCACAGCATGCCCTCTAGAAAAACCCCGTATTTTCATTCCTGAACCCAAATCTATACATTTCAGTTGTTTAGTCCCCCCTAAATCCCTTATCCCCATAAAAAAAAGAGGGGCAGGAAGGGGTAGTGGAGAAAGTATTGAAGCAAATGTTTGGTGATCAGATAGCATGAGTATGAGCTGATACTTTCATTAACTCAAGGGAGAGGGGAATGATAAAGAAAGCAGTTGGTGACCAACCCTGGTTCAGAGCTGGTTCTGTCCTCTGGCTATGTGACTGTGTAACTTGGACAAGTTAAATGACTTTGATGATCAAAATGTGAATGATAATATATATCATAGTATTCTTGTGAACATTAAGTGACAATATAGTAGGCAAGTAGTAGGCCCCCAAATATTTGTTATCTTTCCTCTTGTTTGTTATCACTACTTGTTTGGTTGGTTTTTTTTGTTTGTTTGCAGGGGGAGGTACTTAGGTTTACTTATTTATTTTTTTCATGGAGGTACTGGGGATTGAACCCAGGACCTCGTGCATGCTAGGCATGCACTCTACCACTTGAGTTATACCCTCCCCCTTGTTATCACTACTATTCAAAGGAAGACTTTAAAACTTTGAGGGAGATCTGATGGCAGAGTGTAAAGTTTCTTTAGGCCATATCTCTAGCTCATATAAAGATATAGTTTATTTCCCAAAAAGTATATTCTTCTGTATAGTTCAGGAAATGAACACCAATATTCTTTATCATTAACAGCAACAATAGCCCAACCTCAGGGTGGGGCTCCTCTTACATGATCCCAAGGATCCAGTCTCAGAAAAGTGTACCTATGGAGTAAGCTGCACAGAGAAGTGTCTCCAAGGAGAAGAAATAGGGTATTAGCGTCCTGTAGTCCTTACTTTTGCTTTCAGGAAGGAGAAAATAGGAGAGAGAAGAGCAAAAAGCCCTGGAAAATGGCAGCAAAGGAGAGTAAATAGGATAAAACAGACCAATAAAATAAATAGAGCGCAGAGAACCTAAGTAGGCTGACAACTCATGATAGATGGTATTCATATTTTGACGCCTGATTCCTAAATCAGAATCCTCCACTAACAAACTCCTAAATAGATCAGCCCAAATATGTTTTAGTATCCTCCGTGAACAGTACAAGTTACTAGACAGAGTGACCCAGAAATAAACAAGGCCCATCTTTGCCTTCTAGTGTTTTGCCAAATAGCAGGAAACCTCAACAAATTTGGCACAGGAAATGGGTAGCTAATCAGAAAAACTTAAGCTTCTATCAGTGTAGTTAAGGTAAGAATAAAAAGCCCCTTACTTCTTGTTAAAAATAAATGTGATTTATTTCCCAAAGAGATCGCAGTCCACAGATTACCATAGTAAATAATTGCACATCCATCTTTTTTACAAATCACAGAACAGCCTGCTCCGTGCACCTCAGATGCCTTTCCAGATCACCACAGAGGGAGACTTTTAATCATTTCAACAACCATAACATCAGCTTTGTTCTCAGATAATGCGGGAAGGTTTCTAACATCTGTGCTATCCATAACGCTGTACTTTTTGGCTTTATATAGTCAAGGGTTTGGTTTTGTATGTTTGTTGTTTGATTGGTGTTATTATATTCCAGAAACAAAGCAGATCTTCAAATCAATGCCACAGGTACAGCTATGCATATATTCTCCTCTTCAAATTTCTATTCACTTGATTGGAACTGCATATAGACTGCAGGTATTGCTTGCATCTGCCTTTCATCCTTCATTTCGGCAAAATGAGTGGAGATTGACTTCTATACATGCTTTTTTAAATTGAGAATCTGAAATTAGCCTTGGCTGTACTGCTAACAGCATAGAACCACCACTTGGCAAGCAGCATTGCTGAAGGATCAGCATCCCATCTTTTTTATCCCTAGGAAAGATGACAAATTATGGACAAATTAGCATCAGTATGAACTATTCTGTAGAAGAGTCGAAATAGAAATACAAATACAAAAACCACAGAAGTGAATCTTTTTAATTACTACATTTTCAATCACACTCTACTGAAAAGAGTAATTAACAAATTATTATGTTAACCTAGAAGTGACATAATCACTATATAATCACTAAGACATTAGATACAGATAAACAGGTGTTTGCATGTTCACACACACACATTTTCTTATCTCAGAAATCTGATTCATTAACCCATAAAATGAGTAAGATGTAAGCTAACTGGTGAGTTCTTGCAGTGGTAAATATCTAAAATGAGTCCAGGTTAGCTCTGATTTTCAAAATTATTTAAACAGAAGTGAAAACTGTTTTACTAATTTGTGAATAAGTTTCTACACCATAGAGTTTGGTTTAAGGCTTAGACCAAAACCATCATGGAAAAATCACAGTTGTCTACTGCTGAATTACTTTGACTTATATGAGAATGACAAATCCAAGAGGACAGGCCTTTTTATTTATTTTTGATCCAGTGTATCTACAGTGCCTAGGGGAGTACCTGGCACATTGTGAGATATTAGTAAATTTTCATGAAATAAACTAATGAACAAAACTTAAATGTTTCCTTAGTTTCTCTGTCAGAATTACCTTCATCAATCAAGCCAGGTAACAGGAATGAAAATTTTTCTTGGGGAGTAATAACCATAGGAAGATATGGTACTGAAAGATATGACCCTAGCTCTTGGAAGGTGTGGATCAAGGTGTCTCATGGATGCCTATCTCATATTGGGCCCTATACAACCCTAAGCTCAAACTAACTAGAAAATTGGGACAGCCATTTCTCTGTGATTCCCCTAGTGCTTTCACACTCTGTTGCCTCCCAGACACAACTCAGGGAGCTCTCCTTCCCATTTTTCCTGACCTTTGTTTCTTTACTAGGAACTACCCTTCAGTTCTCCTCTGCCATGTTTATATACATTTAAGAGAATTATGTTTGTTCTTGTAACTTCACTTTTGCAGTTGATACAATAACAGAATTTGAGGCATTGATATGAATAAAAATGGGGCAAACGTTCTGAATCCACCCTCTCTTTCCCAGTCCAGTCTTAAGCTTTTCAGGTTCTAATGAGGTCATAGGTGATTTCAGATGACTTTGTGACCATGATGAGAACTCTAAAATAACCATCCATGGTTTTGTGTTATCTAAAATCATAATCCTTTTTATTAGCTAAATAATGAGGAAAAATATATTTCTCTTTCTGAATGAAAGGCAGCTGTGCTGTTTTTCTGTAACTTTCTAGAGTTTCACTTCTCAGAAATGGCATTAAAACATATCAGTTACGGGGGAGGGCTTTTGTTGCCCTTTTGGTATTATATCAGGGCTTTGATTTAATGTTTAAAATGTCATATTGTGTCTCTCATACGGTTAAACATACACTCACTGACGCAGCAGTCTCACTCTGGAATATTCACCACAGAAAAGTGAAAACTTATGTTCACATAAAAACCTCAGCACAAACATTTATAGTGGCATTATTCATAATAGCCAAAAGCTGGAAGCAACCTAAATTGACTTCATGGGGTGATTGGATAAATAAACAGTGGAACATTCATACAGTAGAATAGTATACAACTGTAACGAGGAGTAACTTGAATGGATGTCACAGATATTATTACTGAGTGAAAGAATCCAGTCTTAAAAGATCACATACTATATGCTTCCATTTATATGACATTCTGGAAAAGACAAAACTATATAGTAAGAAAAGAACAGAGTGGTTGCCTGGGATTAGGAGTGAAGGAAGAGTGGCACCTAAAAAGAATAGTACAAGGGAGATTTGGGGAGTGATGGAACTGTTCTGTAACCTAATTGTGGTGGTGGTTACATGTATGTATCTGCATATGTGTTAATAGGTATAGAACTGTACACCAAAAGGAAACAAGTCAATTTCATTGCATGAGAATTTAAAAAGAAAAATTTTAAAGATTAAAAAACATTGTAATGTTTCTTATGAATCTGTACCCATAAAGATATGCCTAGAAGGATATTCACCAAAATAATCATCTGCATGGAGGGACTTCAGAATAAGAATAGATTTCTTTTGTTATTTGAAAATGGCTATTTCATTTTTTAAAATATTGTGAAGTAAGTTTATTGTTATTTAGAAATGGTCAAGGTGCTTTTTTTTTTTGTTTTATTCATTCTCT
Source organism: Vicugna pacos (assembly GCF_048564905.1). Lineage (NCBI taxonomy): Eukaryota > Metazoa > Chordata > Mammalia > Artiodactyla > Camelidae > Vicugna > Vicugna pacos. The sequence continues at coordinate 22,588,687 of NC_133023.1, forward strand.
TATAGCTTTTGGTTAATACAAAGACCCAAATCATTAATAATTACTTTTATACAGCATTTTTCTGGGAGCAGTAACACTATTTGTATACAGTGAGCGTTATACTACTTCCTGCCAAGCTTAGAAACCAAGACGGCAAGTGCTGTAAGTGTTAAAAATATATAAAATTAATGCTTTCGTGCCTAAGAGCCTCTCTTTACACATGAGATTAGTACATCATTCTTAGTTTCATTTTGTAGTATAATTTGCCTCTTCAAAGAGCTCACTTTATTCCATTGAGTTGTAAAGCTGTAATGATTGCTAAGCCTGTAATAAATTTTAAAAACTAAGTTATTTCGACAATGAAGTTTTCAAAACTCCATCAGCTCACGAGTATTCTAGCCATACATTTCATAATAGAGTGGATAGAGAGACAGGTACTATTAATATTTCTCTTCCTTTTCTGAATTCATCCTCTAATCCCTTAAAAATGAGAGCATGACATGATACCACATGTGCACGCATGTGTGTGCATATAAAAAAAGATGAACGCATGCATGCATGCCCTTGTAGACATATCTGTTTGCTCTGTACTTTAATTTCAGAGTATAGCTGCCTTTTCTTAATGTTAGAATTTCAGCAGAAGAAAATTAAATATCCTGTATAATTACTGTTTCCCTTTTATCCCAGAGAAGGTTTCTTCCTGTGTTTTGTGTATAATGTAGCACAAGTTTGTTGGGTTTTTTTTTTTCCAGTAAGATGCATTAAAAGAAATCTTTAAAATGATCATGAAGCATGGTCTCTAGAAGAACTATGCACAATATGCAACTCATACTAAACAAGATTAATAAAATGACGTATTTGAGTGGATCCTGAGAGGTGAATGAATTGTTATGTTCATTTTATGACAACATCTAAATATTTGATGTTTCCACTTTATGTCAAAAGTTAAGCTTTAACTGGAATAAAGAATGTCCTTTCTTGGTGAAAATCAGTTGTTTTAGCAGTTTTAAGCATGAATTGAAGCTTTCAATCAACATGTTTTTCTGTCAAATTTCCCTTTTTATAGGAAATTCTGTGCCTGATTCTTTTTTCTTTCAACATGGTTGAAAAGAATAATAAAAGAGCGCAAAATGTCTCTTTTTGTTCAAAGAGTTTTTAAAGAGACACCACAATAACCCTTTATGCTCTTGTTTGGAAGTTACCTTTATAAAAAGGCTAATTTTGTACTGGAATCTACTATTAAAATTGTGTGACTAATGTCATTATATATGGCAGAGCTGAGGGTTGCTTGTCAACAACCGTTCAAAAATAGATATTTGCATGAGTTTTGGTTTAATTTCCCCTATTTTCATGTGAAAGCTCACCTTTCTTCCTTCCTTTCTTTCATACCCTTGCACCTACCCTTGGTTCTCCTCATATCCGCACCCCCCTTGTCTCACAGACAGTTAAAATCTCTGCAGCCAGTGGCCTGTGAATCTGGAGGGGTTCTTGAGGTACTTCCAAAATTCACTTACAGTTGTTGAGTTCTCATGTCAGCCCACAGCCTAAGGCAAAACAAAAGGGTTAATTGATCGCAAACAAGCCTGAGACCACCCAGAGAAGCTATCAGGGGCCAGGCTACTGAGTTGATCGAATTTTGAATGTCCTAGGGAATGTGTGTAGCCAGAGAGAAGCTGCTTTATTTTAGAGTCATCATCTAAGGGCTAAGGAAAGAGTCTTCTGGGAATTCTGCTCTGTCAAGACACAGGTTGGGCTTTTAGAAGAAAATTAGAACACTGATTTTACCAAAATGAGACTTTTAGCAGTTGCTTTTTCCTTTTGCTAAAACTCTTGCTATTCTTCCTTCTCTTTGATTCTGTTCCATTCTCATTCTTGACCTTCAGAAATCTCTGGTCCATATTACTAGAGAGTCAACAGTGTTTATTGATCAGAATTTAACATTTGAGTAATGTATTCCTTTTTTATATATGCAAAGCAGTGATTGGGTAGGAAGAAATCTAGGTTCACATATTTACTCTGGCACCAGCTATTTGGTGACTCAGTCAAGTAATCCAAACTTCAGATATCTCAGCTCTAAAATATCTACATACAATACTGTGAGAGATAAGTGATTCCATACAGGAGAACTCTTGCAAAAATTATATGAGCTCTGCTAATACATCTATATGTAGTAGAACTGATGGTAGATTGTTTAATTCATATAGCATTGATGAGAGTTGGACTTTTCTCTAAGCAGTTGAAGTTGCTTACCAAGAAATAGTCTATCTATATTCATCACATTTCTTTGAAGCTGAATAATAAAGTGTTGCTAAAGATATCTAGGATCATCCTGTTTTTCTGAACAGAAGTTTTGTCTATGCTATGAGACTCGTATTCTCCTAACATGGTGACCTTCAGACATTACTGGGAGGTATTACATGTGCTACTTAAGACCATAAGTTTGGGGGCTAGTCCTAGATTCAAATTTTTTGTCTACTACTTTCTATCTTGTAATCTTGGGCAATTTATTTAATTCCTCCAAGGAGCTATTATTCTTCTTTCATAAACTGGGATAATATTAGTACTTACATCAAGGGTCAACAAACATTTTATGCTACAGACCAGATAGCAAATACTTTAGACTTTACAGACCATATCATATAGTGTCTTTCACAGCTACTCAACTCTGTCTTTGTGGTGCAAAAGCAGACCTAGACAATATGTAAATGAATGGGCATGGCTCCAATAAAACTCTGTTTACAAAAAACAGGCAGCAAGCTAGATTTAGCCCACTGACCCTAGGTTGCTAATCACTGATCTACATTAATACTTAGCACAGTTCTGAACATTAATTTAAATTAATGTAAATCAAATTATATTAATTCTGTGACATAAATGTAAACTTTTACCATTATTCAAGAATATGTCCCAATCATATGGGGCTATGAATTCTGTATTAATCATACGCTATTTTACTTCAGAAACTAAAATCACTAGATCCTGAAGGAAAATACCATGGTTTGAAGATTTATGTTTGTGGGGTATTCTTCAGGAGAATCTGCTGATCTGATGAGAGGGAAAGAAAAATCACTGATCATTTTGCAGTGCTTGCAAATCAACTAAATAGACAGGAGATGCTAGAATGTTGAAATGAAAGTCAGGTAGATGAAATTTACAATAAGATAGGACCAACATATTTATCCATTCTTCAAAGTATTTATCCTTTGACTGTCATTTCCTTCCTAAATGTTGCTAAACATGTGCACCTAGTAGAAGCCTAATGTGCTGAACTTGTACCATGACATTCTTGTTCCTTGTCATCCTAATACAATGAAGCTGATTATATTCCTTGTTTTATAATGTTCATCCTATTAGGGCAGAGAAGTTCATTGGCTACCGAGCACAGCCTTATGTTCATGTTCTTACCATTAGCACTGCTTTAGGTATGGAGCTGTCAGCATTTTCAGCCTAAATACTGCTTTCAGGGCTTTGCAATTCAGTCATAAAAATTAGCTGCAGGCAGAAACTTGACATATAAAGTCCAGACCCAAGAGAAAAATTTTATTACATTTTTAACAGGGAGAAGGCAGTACATTTGGCCATTATAAAAAGCATAAAAATCATTGTAGTGGACTTGCTCTGGATCCTTCACTGTCCTGGCATAATTTAAGATTGCATTTGTACTCTGTCTCCTCCATTTTCCGTATATCCACGGAGGAACCCTACGGACTTCCAGCGTTAGACGACTTTACAACAAATTCCCTTAAGGCTACTGTTCTAAGATTGGACCAGAGCAGCTTTTTGAGTACCATTTGTCAAAGGGAAAAGGAAATTTCAGTCTCTTACTATACAGCCTTCTATGAATTCAAAATTTGAATCATTCTTCTGCCGTAATATAAGTAACACAGGGTATGACCTGCATCAAACTTCATGTTTTATGCTTGAGCTTTAGAACTGGCTTGTGTGTGCGAACACACTTCTTAGCAAGATTAAATTAAGGAAGCTTAATTAACATTTTCTAATTAAATACAGCATGGTGAACTCAATCACATTGTACTCTGCGACTTTGATGAGATTACTCTATCTTTATTTAAATAAACAAAATGGATTACAGGGTTGAGAGCTTGGACAATAACCATCTTTCCCTTCTTGAGCTGTCACCCTTATTTTTCAGAAACATTTTTAGCCACTCATCTAATTACAGAAATTTGGTAGAAACACATTTCTCAGAAATGTTTCAGGATGTTAAAAATGATACCTTATCTCATGATTGAGAGGAGTAGTATTCTACCCATTTAGTACCTAATTCAAGGTTATTCTATTCATTGTAGACAAAGCCTATTTTATATTCCCTTTTAGCTTATTTCCTATATGGAATATATGATATATAATATGTATCATGTGATTTCCAGTGGCCCCCATGTTGTTCAATTTAATGGCCAATCTTCCATCCTCATCTCACATAGCCAGAGAATAGCACTCACCCCTCCTCCTCCACAATACTCCTTTTCCCCTGGCTTCCAGGACATCACAACCTCTGAGTTTTTCTCCCACCTCTCTGATCATTCTCTCACTTTACTTTGATGGTTACTCCTGTTCCCCCGGTCTCCTAATACTGCAAAGCCCAAGTCTGCTTCTCCACTCTCATTCTATGGATGCTTTCATTCCATCTATATGCCAGTGACTCCTAAGTATATATACTCAGCCCTGACAGTTCTCTAAAGCTGCACATCTGAAAACCTACCCATCTCCCACTGGTCTTTTTCCAAATGTCAACATTTCAGTGCATCCTATTTTGACCCCCTATTTAGAACTGCAAACTTACCCTACTGCCAGCATTCCTGGGTTCTACTTTTTCTCCTTTTCTTATATATCTAATCACCTTTGAACATGCTATATAATTTTTTTCCATTTCTTATCCTGCACTAGGACATAAGTCCTATGGGGGTTGAAAGTTTTGCTTTGCTCTTTTACATATCCCAAGCACCAAGAGTAGTGCAATCATACTCATGGGCATATATCCAGAGAAAACTGTAATTCAAAAAGATAGATGCACCCCAGTGTTCATAACAGCACTATGTATAATAACTTAGACATGGAAACAACCTAAATGTCCATTAATAGATGACTGAATAAAGAAGATGTGATACACACACAGAGAGAGAGAAATATTACTCAACCATGAAAAAGAATGAAATAATGCCATTTGCAGTAAAATGTATGGACCTAGAGATTATCATATTAAGTGAAGTAAGTCAGAGAAATACAAGTATCATATGATGTCACTTATATATGGAATCTTTAAAAAAATGATACAAATTCTATTTACAAACCAAAAACAGACTCATGGACATAGAAAAGAAACTATAGTTACCAAAGGAGAAAGGGTGGGGAGGGATAAATTAAGGGTTGAGGATTAACAGACACACATTACTATATATAAAATAGATAAACAACAAGGGCCTACTGTACAGCACAGGGAACTATAATCAACTTCTTACAATAGCCTGAACTGGGAAAAAAGTCTGAAAAGAAAAAACATATGTATGTATCTGTATAACTGAATCACTTTGCTGCACACCTGAAACTAGCATTGTAAATCAACTACACTTAAACATTTTTTAAAAAGAGTAGTGCCTGGCACATAGAAGTAACTCAATAAATATCTAAACTGATAAATGCATACATAACAATTAAAAAATCATAACATATAACAACAAAAATTCAAGCATTCACAATAGATAGCACAATGCCAAATGAGTTGTTAAACATTTTTTATTTAGAGGAGATGATTTTTACAAGTAATATTTGTTTTAAATTATTCTTATTAACATTTTAAAAGATTGATTTTTACATAATTAAAGATGGATGATGACATTCTGTATTAAGCAAGTTTCAAAGAAATGATAGTTACATTGTTACAGAGTTCTAAAGAAAATTTTCACATGGAAAATTAAGCATGTAAAGCAATTGCATCTTCATAGTTTAGTTAATAAAATATCCAAAAGAGAGAAGCTCAGTTGTAGATTTAACTAAGTAGCTCACGACAAATTTTGTACATTGGCAACAAAAGCAAGAACTTTGTGAGATTTTTTAACAAAATTTTTGAATGTTGTTATTTCTTCCTACTGAAGTACCATAATTTATTTAGCTATGCATGCGTACTGAAAGCAAGCAATCAGCAATCCTTTTAATCTTTGTAGAACCTCCTGCTCTCTGGGTATGTTTTACCCCACGTTCTGCTTTCTCCACTCCAGAGGTTTTGATCATATCAAATTTCTCTTAATGAAGATGATTAGAGGGTGGAAACCAGTAACAACTTTGGGGGAAAAGTAGAAGGTTCCTTCAGGCATTGAATTCTAACCAACTTTGTTAAAAACTATTATTGATCCTTATTCAGAATTTCATATTAATGCATTGAAAATATTTGAGAATGATGATTATAGAGTCACTGCTAATAACTTAATGACAATAGAGTATATTAAGTGCTAAAAAAATAATGAATAGACCTATTTTGCAACTCCTGATTCAAATAACTGTAATGATTTTTCAATAGTCACCATTCCCAGAGTATAATTTAGGTAGAAATAAAAGCAAGTGTTACATGCAATATGAAGTAGATCTAAGAGGACCTAGAAAATGAGAGTTAAGTTGAAAATTATTGTTCCTATTGTAATTGTGTTGCAGAAGCCTTTCATGAAAAATACAAACCATGAAATAAAATTTGTATGGAGTCCTTACTGAAATCTCATTTTTATACACTCACTATTTTGATCATTTACACTTCTCATTTTACATCTTTAGTTGAGTGTGCCCTGAGCCAAATTATGAAAACATGTTTCTCATTAGAGTGCCTGGAATCCCCTGCATATAATGTATCCTAGTCAATGAATAGGAATTTCCTTCCTGCAATGATTATTGCTGCTATTCTATACTCTATATTGTATTTGTATAGTAAAAAAACAAATGCTTCAGCACAAATAGGGAAGGAATTATTCATTCTTTAGCTATTAAAATAGCCTAATCAAATCTCACAATTCCCACTCATAAAAACAGAAAAATTATCAGAGTAAAATCACTACAGATTATCTCCTCAAATTATAAGAACAGAAAAATTATAAATTCCCAACCAAATATGTTGTTAATACCATTCAACTGTTTTCCAAGCACTTAATGTTATGAAAAAAACTGTAATTTGAACAATTTGCATAATAACTTAACAGTGTTGTAGGTACGTTATAGCTGTGTTTCTTCAATTTTCCACACCAGCAGAACTAACAGTGGAGCCAATTTGCGCTTTTAATGATTATTTTAACACTAAACCTCTTTTTAAGATAATCTGCCATTGGAAGCTTATTGTTGCACTGGTTAATGAGTGAGATCCAGTTACACTGAATCTCTCAATTTAAAAAAAAATGGGGCTGAGACACATTTCAGGACTTCTCTGATGAGGTGTCACAATGTTTTGATTCAACAGACTTACATAAAACTGTGAAGATACAAATAGCAAGAGATTGCTTTTGTTTTTCAATTCTTTTGATCTCAGTCAAAAAGATTTCTAAACATAGATACCTAAAATGATGCCAAAAGGTGGAAAAGAGCAGCTCTTTCAGGCTATTGGTGGATATTTTAATAAATGTGTCCTCTCTTAAGGGGTCAAGTCACCCACGGTCCAGTGATGGATGTAAAGGGTCTACGGTACACTGGTTAGTCTTCCTTATCACTGCAGGGAAAAATAAAAAAGGCTCTGATAGAAAAAAATGACTGATGTAGTTCTGTATTTAGAACTTATGGTATAATTTTGAATTTGTCAGTCAACTAAGAATCTCAAACAACTCATAATCCACATGAACTCTTCACCTAACACTCAATATTCATTTTTACTGTAATGAACTTATCCTGAGTAATAAAAATATTCATAGTTTTGTTTGACAGTTGTTGATAAGGGGGCTCAATTTGGAGGGGAAATTTATCTGGATTTCTACTGTTTTCTTACTGTGTTGGTTGAGACAATGATAATTGTGTTAATGGAGGAAAAATAACAATTCCCTGGAGCTTAATATAATAGAAGTTTATTTTTGGATCACATGAAATGAAGTCCACTGGGGGCAGGGATTGTTGGTGGAGTGCTCTGTTCCATGCAGTCATTTAGGGACCCAGAAAGATAGAGACTCTGTCACATTCAGCACGTAGATTCCAAATTCACCCTGGGTGTTGAAATCCTGTCTGAATATTAGGTAGGAAAATGAGTGAGTTTTTTAGGGAGGAGGAATAGAATTGCTAAGTCAGGCCTGGAAATTCATTGAGGACTTCTGCCCATTTTCTGTTGGCCAGAACTTAGTCACATGGCTACACTTAACTGCAGGGGAAGCTGGTAATGTTATTTGGCTATCTGCCTAGAAGGGAAGGTATACAAAATTGGTGAGTAAAGAGCCAGTTTGCCAGTTACGCTTTATTTGTTTGTTTGTCTCTGTGAAGATAATTAACAATTCTGCAGAGTTTGAAAATTCTTCCCTGCACCATGTAGCATACATATGTGTAATAAACAGGCTTTTAAGGTCACTTCTCATTTTGGTACTAGTATGTCTAAAGGATGGAGATTTCAACCACAGTTTGCAAAATTTGTGATTTTTACCACCGTGTTGAGCTCCATGAAAAAAATCAAAAGGTGGACTCTGAGATGGTGTCTTTTGTGAATGACATAGCAGCTAGGGAGTTTGGGTGGGAAAGTTGCACCAGTGAAGGCTACCATACTTCAGCTCTGTCTTTTATGATGTGATCCTTTCAACTGTACATGTCTTTCTGGTTACTTTTCCAGTCAATTTCATGCTAACTAAAAAATATATACCTTGTTGAAAAATTCCTCAGCAACTATTTTCCATCAGACAGTTCTTCACAGCTCTTCATAAGAAACATCATTCTAAATATTGAGACTCAAAGACTTCATTAAACACTAAATCATCTAGAAGTTTAGTGCAGCCCTTTTTATAGGCTGTAATAAAACTATAAGATAAATAATAGACGTAATCTCCATCTAGCAACCACTTGTTCTACAATTTTTTTGAGTACTTTAAAAGATGTCCCTTGTTAATGTTGGTAAATAAAGGCACATTTTTTTTTCAGCTTGGCTAACTCCTTGTGGCTCAAAGCAGATCTAACATCTTTATCCAGTTCAAGTTTTCAGCCAAATTTTCTCTTATAAGAAATTCACCTTCCAAAATTATATTTCCAAGATGAATTTTTTGTTTGTTTGTTTAATAGCCAAAATTCTGTTTTTAAATTATTAAAAAATAGCTTTTTTTCCCTAAATGTGTGTGATTGATTTTAAAATGCCAATGTGGCACAACATTGTAAACTGCCTATACTTCAATAAAAAATAAAATTCCAATTAAGAGTGATGATTTTAAGGAACAAAGCTTCATGATTTTTTAATGTAAATTAATCACTATTTTTCCCCCTACTTTCCTAAGATCCAAACACCCAACCCCATCCCGGTTTGAATCTTGGATTCCAATGCTGATCTCTTGCAAAGGGACTATTTTCTTTTTCCTTTTTCACTCTTTTTTTATTGAAGCATAAATAAAGCATAAAGCATTGCTGTGCAATATTATATAAGTTACAGGTGTACAATGAAGTGATTCACAATTGTATAGGTTATATTCTATTTATAGTTATTATAAAATATTGACTGTATTCCCCATGTTGCACAATATATCCTTGTAGCTTATTTTATATGTAATAGTTTGTACTTTTTACACCCCTTCCCCTATATTGCCCCTTGCCACTTCCTTCTCCCCACTGGTAACCAAGAGTTCATTCGCTATATCAAGGAGTCTGCTTCTTTATTTAATATTCACTAGTTTGTTGTATTTTTTAAGTTCTACATTTAAATGATATCATACAGTTTTTATCTTTATCTTTCTGACATTTCGTTTCGCATAATGCCCTCCAAGTCTATCCATGTTGCTGCAAATGGCAAATTTTCGTTCTTTTTTATGATTGAGTACTGTTCCATTGTGTATAATGTATATATACCACATCTTCTTTATCCATTCATCTGTTGATGGAAACTTAGGTTGCTTCCGTATCTTGGCAATTGTAAATAATGTTGCTATGAACATTGGGATGCATATATCTTTTTGATTTGGGGGGGGGGGTTCAGATACATACCTGGGAGTGGAATTGCTGGGTCATACCGTAGTTCTAGTTTTAGTTTTCTGAGAAATCTCCATGTTGTTTTCCACAGTGGCTGCACCAATTTATATTCCTACCAACAGTGTACTAGGGTTCCCTTTTCTTCACATCCTTGCCAACACTTGTTATTTGTTGTCTTTTTGATGATAGCCATTCTGACAGGTGTGAGATGATGTCTCATTTTGATTTTGATTTTCATTTCTCTGGTGATTACCAATATTGAGCATCTTTTCCTGTGCCTGTTGGCCATCCACATTTCCTCTTTGGAAAAATGTCTATTCAGTTCTTCTGCCAGTTTTCTAATTGGGTTGTTTTTTAGATGTTGATTTGTATGAGCTGTTTATATATGTTGGATAGGAATCCCTTGTAAGTCATATAATTTGCAAATATTTTCTCCCACTCAGTACGTGGTCTTTTCATTTTGTCAGTGGTTTTCTTTGCTGTGCAGAAGCTTTTAGGTTTAATTAGGTTCTATTTGTTTACTTTTGTGCTTGTTTCCTTTATTGTAGGAGATGGATCCAAAGAAATATTGCTGTGACTTATGTCAAAGACTATTTTGCCTATGTTTTCCTCTAAGAGTTTTATGGTACCTAGTCTTACATTTAGGTCTTTAATCAATTTTGAGTTTATCTTTGTATATGGTGTTAGAGAATGTTCCAATTTCATTCTTTTACATGTAGCTGTCCAGTTTTCCCAGCACCACTTACTTTATGTGCCAGACGCTAAAATGTAGGCTCATTTGCATCACCAAAATAAAAATCGTATTTGAAACAAGAAACTAAGTACAGCCTATACAGATGTACTGCTGTTTATTACTGATTGGAATAGTTTTGGTATTAAGTTTCATGTCTGTCACAACCTTTCATCATTTCAGATTGTTCTTTCTTGTTTATCTTGGGTATGTTTACTAGTTTCAAATTTACACTTCAAACTTCCTATTTTTTATCAATGTCCCATTTCAAAATATATGCTACAGTTTACTATAAAGATATATGTTCAAAAAGATTTAGTACAGTCCTTTTTGTAGTAATAAGTACAAAAAGTAACTCTAAAATGTTCACAAATATGTATTGGTGAAATAAGCTATGATCTACGTCTTAGAATACTCCATAGCTATTACGAAATAGGGCTACTGATATTATCTAACTTGTACTTTGTGATGGATATATGTGCATGTGTTAATATGCATACATGTGTGTATACTACACATGCATGTTCTTATTTATATGCATTTACATGGACATATGCATATGTTTGTATATGCACGATATTATTTGAGAAACATACAGAAGAAAGTGATTCATTGGTTACATCTAGAGGAGTGAAGCCAAAACATGAAACGTAGGTAGGACCTCTACTCTTTATCTGATACCTTTCTTAGCTGTTTGGATTTGTTTTACCATGACCATCTGATTTGGCATGTCACATACTCCATAAACGTGTGTGTATACATATACATATGGAATACATGCATGTACATATATGTCATATATACATATATATACACACACACACAACTTTGTGGTACCTATCATTAAAGAAGTTTTAATATAACTAAGGAATAAGAATGTTAAAAATGGAGGAAAACTTCAAGATCCAAATAACTTCATAGTGTTTAGATTCTGCTTTTTTCTTTCTTTTCTGCCACTTTCTATTCCACTTATCAGCTAACTTCATTCCCTCCTGAGAACTAAGGGAAGCAGCTTCTGTAATCAGTGGGAAACTTGTAACTGGGAACAAGGCCATAACTTTAAATCAGCTGGTATCCACTGAAACTAAATACTGGAAATGAGCAATGATTGCAAAATAGTCCCAGCCCACTCCCCTTCATGCATCCAGGCTGCAGTGATTGGGGTACAGAGTCAAGAACTTTTTGAATAAGGCAATGCTTACTGTGGAATAAAGGAATACTAACCAAAAACCTGATTCTAACTAAAGTGAAGTAGGGGTTCCTACTACTTCCATCAAATCCATTCTGCCCCAGGAAAAAAGTGATGAGTTGATCTTAATTATGCTAACAGCATTTCAATAACCTGACTTTTTTCAAAAATACAGATCATTAAATTGTATTTTACTATTTACCAACTTCTACCATTTAGAAATCAAGGATTATACGCTTATCCCAAGTTTACCTAGTTTTAGCCATCCCAGGATTCCAATCTATAGTTTTCTCATAAATTCTTCCCGTTCTTTAGAGGCTTGTATATAATTTATAGGCATATGGGTCTTCAAACCCTCATGATTACTCTGATCCACTCAAGATAGCCCAGGTTCCAGCTGGGATTGGGTGTTGCACTCATGCTGAAGGCCCCACCCACTGCCTCCAGTATCTCAGATTTGTTTCCTTCTGTCACAGCAGGTAAAACCCAGAGGTTCTTAAGCCTGCTATGTGCCTAAGTCATTCGGAAGGCTTATTTAATAAATAGATTCTTGGTTTCTGGGCTACACTGATACAGAGCCAGGTTTGAAATCTCTTCTCTTGGTTCATTGCTTCTGAGTCCTGTGTCTTGGAGCACCACCAAGGCTGCCTTACTGCCAGCCTCCTTCTGACAAAGGGGTCCCTACTTTCATCATGTGTAACCACTCTTTTTATAAATAAGCTGCCTTCTATTCCTTTAACTCCCAGTTTCCTTTTTATGAACTATTCAAATGAACTCATTAAGAATAGTATAAAAGATCACAGCAGCAATAGAACAACTGTCAGACCTTTGCTTTAGGCCAGATTTCCCTCTATTCCCTGAAGAAGCTCTAAGCTTCCAGACTCTTGATTCAGGATAAGTGTCCTCCTTTTCCAAATGGCCGTCAGCAGAGACTGAAGTGTAGTCACCATGATTATCCACTGAAAAGGCTTTTTAGTCCAAACTAAACTTTAGTCTTCAGAGGCTCTGAGGCTCAGGATTCTATGACCCTCCTCTGGTAAGTCTCATTCAAATGGATTTGTTGGTGATGTCCTTGATGGATATTGTTATATTCATGTAGATTTTAAGTAGGGGACTTATGTTCACTAAGAACTACCCACAAGGTTGTTATACACACTCTTTGGAATGAATAGAAGGCTCAGATTAAAATAAAAATCTTCACTTAAGAGCTTTAAGTTTGGCTGATTGGTTTAAAATATAAGTCGCAACATCCATGAAAATATTCCTCAGTTATCCTACAGTTTCCATAAAAGGTTATGATTTTTTAAGTACAAAGGAAATGAGTATAATAACAGTATAATGTATCTTAAAATACTTTATCCTGGAGCTAGTGAAGATTTGGAAAGTTTCTTTATTAATTGTAGGTGATTATTAATACTGTTTCACAGAGTTTGCTAGACGTAGAAAGCCTTTGTTAAGTAATTTCACGCATACCTCATACTCTTACAGATTTGAAACATAATGTAGGGAGGTAGTCCATCAGGCAGAGTTACGAGTGTTTGCACTGATCTAGGCATAGTTGCTTATAGGTGCTGAAAGTGTTAAATTTAATATTGTAGCTTTGATTACTTACCACGTTTTCTTTTCTCATCAAAAGTGTTTTAATATAGTTGCCTAGATTTGGGTTCTAATTTACCTGTCTTAGATACACTCTTACGTAGGTATACAATTCCTTTTTTAGTATTGAGAAAGCTATATTACTGTAAGTAGTTCCTGAAAATAGAACATCATTTTATAGTTCTATGGCATTGAATGTTTTTTGTTTATTTGTTATCTTGTTTGCTTATTTGTCTGTGAATCAGCATAAAGTTCATCCTCATAGGACACAGAAAAAAATATCTTGTGTTTCCTTATGGATTTAATATCTGAAACTCTTATACTATCATTAAGGATGTCCCAGGAGTCCTTGGAGGTAAAGTAATAGGGTGTATAGTTCATAAATTTTTATTTAGGTGCAACCCTTGCTTGCATATAAGTTTACAGTCTGGTAAAGAGGTTAAAAAAGACATAATGAACTTGAAGAAATGGATTGAATTTAGATGGTATCTGGAGGATGTAGCAAGGGCTTGCATGGCCACTTGGTAAGATGATGGAGGGAAAAGATAGAAATACTTAGGAAAGTTTTGCTGGATGGGCTGGATCAAGTCTGTGTTCTTAACAACAGCCATGGAATGATAGGTAAAGTGAAATTGGAGATGGGAAAAAAATACTTGAGTAAAGAGGATGGCAAGAGGGTGTGTGTCAGGATGAAGTGCATCAGAACAGGGCAAAGCAGTGGGGAGCCTTCACCTCAGTAGGCAGCACTTGCTCTTTCATTCTTTGGACAGCTTAACCTTCAGTTCAGTATTTTTGTAGACTAATAGAGAATGAAAGGAAACAAGACAATCTATTTAATAAAAAAGCCTAGAAACACTGGGTGTGTAGAAAGATAACATGATGGTGTGAAAATTAAGTATAGGGATTCTTGTTAGCAGAATACTGGTTTGTTTTATCAAGATATAACTTTTCACCGTGGTCCCTAGTGGGCACCATATTTGTTATGGCTGTGTATCATTATTTTTACTAGTGCTAACACCCACCACTTATTGAGCCATTATTTTCTGTGCTAATTTACAATGTGCTAAGTGCTTTATATACCTTGTGTATACATTTAATCCTCGTAATAAACCTAGGAGTTAAATATTCTTACACTTAGTTTTGCAAATGAGAAAGTTAAAATATTTGAGAGGTTAAATGAATAACTTGCATAAGGTCAAGGGGATAATAAATGGTAGAGTCCTATTTAGATATAGATTTAGCTGATGCAGGGGCCTCAATTCCAACTATATAAACTTTAGAACAGGGATTGCAAGTTGATGACTGGAGCACCAAAATCAGCCTGGGGACCTGCTTTGTTCAACCTGCACAGTGTGTTTTCAGAGAATCTGAATACACATTTTTATAGAGCGGACTGTTAACTGGAGTCACCATGCATCATTGCTTTAAAGCATCCTGACATTTAAGATTTCAGTTTCTTGTTTAAGGTTACAAGTCGAATATTCCCCCAACTTTACCTAATATTCATATATATGTATATATATATATATAAACTAGCACAACACATATTTAAATAAATTTCCATTATTTATGCTAAAGAATGCAAGGAGGAAATATTTGGGGGAAATATTATGACATTCTTAACGTATCCAGGAACACTGATTTTGCAATCTTGAGGTGACAAATTTCCAAAGATTCCTCCTTTCTGATTTCACATCTTGCTCTCCATGAACAGACACAGCCAGAAGGATTCCCTTCTGTAATCCCCATCCATATGCCTCTGCCAACGAATTAATTGCTCATTAATGCATCAGCCTAGGTGTTAATTTGTTGACAGACAGACACATTTAAGAAAGAGGTTTTGAATACTGTCCCAGTGGCCCTACCTACTCTGAAACATAAGGAAAACCATAATCACAGTGAATTCAGTGTCAAATTTCTTGTCTCAAATATGTAGTTCCAACTACTGTGATAATTTTTCATCAATATTCTATAGTAACCATATTTGTCTTTTATTTTATATTATTATCCACTATGGACCTGCATTTTGTTTTTTGAAAAAAGACATTCTGAGGGCAGTGGCTATTTTTTAAAAATGCATTCTGTCTTTCCCGAAAGCTAGTAAACCCATTAATATTCAAATGTTTATAAAATTATTTCATTTTTCTAAAAATCTGTAATAAAGCTATTAACTAGAGAAAGAATGATTGAAAATTCATTTGATATGACCATTGTTTTTAATACAGGAAAAGTGGTTTTCACGTTTTTAGCACATAAAAACAATTTTTAAATCAATTAAATTCTATCTAAATATTATAATAAAACCTTACTAATGGTATCTTAATGTCTTAAACAGAATGGCTTATTTTCCTTTTTTTAAGATTTTTTTTATTGAGTTATAGTCATTTTACAAAGTTGTGTCAAATTCCAGTGTAGAGGACAATTTTTCAGTTATACATGAGCATACATATATTCATTGTCAATTTTTTTTTCGCTGTGAGCTACCACAAGATCTTGTATATATTTCCCTGTGCTATACAGTATAATCTTGTTTATCTATTCTGCATATGCCTGTCAGTATCTACAAATTTTGAACTCCCAGTCTGTCCCCTCCCACCCCCCGTCCCCCTGGCAACCACAAGTTTGTATTCTATGTCTATGAGTCTGTTGCTGTTTTGTATTTATGTTTTGTTTTGTTTTTTTTAGATTCCACATATGAACGATCTCATATGGTATTTTTTTTTCTCTTTCTGGCTTACTTCACTTAGAATGACATTCTCCAGGAGCATCCATGTTGCTGCAAATGGCATTATGTTGTCGGGTTTTATGGCTGAATAGTATTCCATTGTATAAATATACCATCTTTTCTTTATCCAGTCATCTGCTGATGGACATTTAGGCTGTTGCCATGTCTTGGCTATTGTAAATAGTGCTGCTATGAACATTGGGGTGCAGGTGTCTTTTTGAGGTAGGGTTCCTTCTGGATATATGGCTAGGAGTGGGATTCCTGGGTCATATGGTAAGTCTATTCCTAGTCTTTTGAGGAATCTCCATACTGTTTTCCACAGTGGCTGCACCAAACTGTATTCCCACCAGCAGTGTAGGAGGGTTCCCTTTTCTCCACAGCCTCTCCAGCATTTGTCATTTGTGGACTTTTGAATGATGGCCACAGAATAGCTTATTTTCTTTAACCTTTTGCTACTTTATTGTCATCAGATAAATCATCAATGTTTCAGTTGCTGCTTTTCAAATTCCCAGTAGGACAATCTTGTTTGTTCTGACAAACAACTCTAGATTTTCATTTCTGTTAACTCACATAGACAAAAAAGATACCAGAAAGCAGCACAAATCTCCCAACACCTTCCTGTAATGTTATAACTCATATATAAAATAATTAACATTTTCTAGTATCATATTTTAACCAGATCACAGATTCCTAACCCAGGATTCTTGGGTTTATGAATGAATTTCAAGGGGCCCTTTCATCAGTTCTTTGTAACCCAAAGAAATTTAAGCTTGACTTGGAGGAAAGAAATTAGAGGTTATTAAGATGAGTCTTATTCATTGAAATGTCCCTTTTACCTAATTTGATTAAGAGCTAGTTGTGTGAATTAAGCTGCTATTATTCACTCTCAGCATTTAATAGCGGAGAAATCTCTTTTCTGAGCATGTTTGTTTATTCTTTAACTTTCTAATAAAGATTTATTGAATGAATGTCTACTGTGTATTAGGTAATGTTCACCAAAACAGGGAAGTCAGAAAGATGAGCAATTTAGGGCTAAAAATGACAAAACAAGTTTATACTGTTTAGCACAGGGAGCTATATATTTGATATCTTGTAGTAGCTTACAGTGGAAAAGAATATGAAAATGAATATATGTATGTTCATGTATGACTGAAGCATTGTGCTGTACACCAGAAATTCACACAACATTGTAAACTGATTATACTTAAATTAAAAAATAAAAAAGGAGAAAAAAAAAAGATGACAAATCAAACTGCTGACATGTTGAGTGTGAGATGCTTGTGGGAGATCCAGGTGAAGATGTTCATGCAGGAGAGAAGCCCAAGCCAAAGACTTAGATTTGGAGAGCAGTAAAATGGGGGCGGTAAAGACATTAAGGTCGTTGATATATATGAACCCATCCATGCATGCATAGTGTGAGAGGAGGGCTAAAGATAGAAACAACCAACATAGAATACATATACATACATACATATGTCTATACGTATAACTTTATTTATTGGCAGGGAATTGGTTTACACAATTATGAGGATTGATTAAACAGTCTCCACATGTCTATCTCTGCACACAGTGCTGAAACCTGAAGTTCACAGGCAGGAAGTCAGGAAGGGAAGATAATAAGCGAGATAGAACCCAATAAGCACAAGCTAGACTTGCAGTCCACAGGGCAAGCAGTCAGCTGGGAAGAGCCTGAGCAGACTTGAACTCCACTAGGATTGACTGAAACCCATGTCAAGTTCTTGTTGCCTCTGACCTTACCAAAAAGAATGAGCCAGGGTCCTTTACCATAGAGCTAAATACACACATCTCTGCAGGAGTCAGAGACGTTGGAGGAGGATCCAGGGGAAAAGAGCAATTGCAGGCCTAACTGCTATTCTATGTCAAGTAAGTCAGCATATCAGCAACAGTGCACACACGCGCACACACACACACCCCAGAATGGCTGCTACCTCTTTTCTGTGCCTCCACAAGTGTGAGAGACTCTCTCGTAGCCTACCCTAACTGGACACATACAGGTAAATGGAATTCTGGAAAATTCAGTTCCGCCTAGTCAAGTCAGCACATTACAAAGCTGTCACAATGTGCAGTCTCAAAGATGGCAAGCCATGCTGGATGCTAGGATAAAGAGTCTAGTAATCATTGTGCTTCATGAACGTACTGGCACTTGGAGAGTAAATGAAGGAAGTATTGTAGAAATCAGAGGGTGGCATAAAAAATTAGCCTGTTTACCCTCATAACTGTTCCAAGGGCATTGCTCACATGTATGTATACAAATACTCAATTTATCTCTCTCCTTTCTCCCATCCCAAATAGTCATTCCAATATTGTCCACTTTCCACTTTTTTCAGGCAATATTTTCCTAAAATGAATAGTCTTGATTATTAGAGTGAGACTAGAAGGCTCTCTAAAAATTTTAAGAGAGTAGTTGAACAAATGGAAGTGACAGTGTTGGCTTAAATAAAGGATAAAGTATAAATACTGTTCACACCTCTTCTTTGGCTCTCCAAAAAGAGCAAGTTTTGCTACAGGGTATGATCTTGCTTATTGTTGGGAAAAAAAACTCTGAGTGGAAGGGTTTCATTCCTACTGTACCAAACCCCTGTTTTTTTTTTGGAGTAAGATGTTGATGAAAAGGGAAGAGCTAGTCCAACAATAAACACACATTCAACAAAGCTGATTTTAGAGGGAGGAGGGTATAGTTCAGTTATAGAGTGTGTGCTTAGCATGCACAAGGTCCTTGGTTCAATCCCTGGTACCTCCACTGAAAATAATAACTAATAACTAAATAAACCTAATTACCTCCCCCCCAAAAATAAAAATTTTTAAAGGCTGATTTTAAAATTTTATTTGTGTTGGAAAAACCTATAGTCCCTAGCTATAGATGAGAAAGATGTCTCTTCTAATACTTATGTTAATGCTGTGATTCCAAGGAGTATTACTAATTTATAGTCTTTACAACTCCACTTTCCTCAGCACATTTAGAGTCAAAGAGCTGCTCTTGATTGAAGGAGAATTGTTTCTCCAAGAGCCTTCAATGACTATAGACTCTTAGGGAAAAGAGATAGTGGAGGAAGATGGTGTATGATCTGCTCAACTATCTTAAAGTAGAATATATGATAACTTTTTAATCTTTTTTTAAATTGAAATATAGTCAGTTACAATGTATCAATTTCTGGTGTACAGCACAGTATCCTAGTCATGTATATACATACATACATCTGTTTTCATATTCGTTTTCATTAAAGTTTATTACTGTGATGACATTTTAATGCTGTTATTTTTTCCCTAAATTATAAAAGCACTGTATAAGCTTTGGAAAACAAAGACAAATACAAAGAAGAAAGAAGTAACCAAGATGTGTCAAAAGTGCTTTAAAGCTTCATCTGTGGAATCTTAAGAGCCTCTCTCTTACTTCAAATGAGAAAGAAAGCATATCTTTTGACTAAATAGTGTTAGAAAAAAAGTACTAATTAAATAATATTTTAGCATTGCAATTTTTCTGCTCACAAGAATCTGGTTATGTTTAATAGCTTTATTACTTTTGTCTTAATTTTTGCTATTTTTTTTTACTATATGATGGTCATGATCATGATAAATTAAAAGTATCAGATTGATCAAATTAATCAGATCAATGAGCGTTCACATTACTGGTGTTCTCCAGATAGAATACCAGTAATATGAATGATTCCAGAAATATGAGAAAGTATTCATCTTTAAGGAATGATACAACTGGTCATTTTCCTAAAGACAGGAAGGCTCAGTTATTTTAATTTACTTCTGTAACTTTCCACCTAGAGAGTTGAACATAAATTAAAAATCACAGAGTAATAGTGATAGACAGAAAAATAGGCTTCAGAAAATCGTATACCTTTTTAGGTAAGAAAGCTTTAAAGATATTCTCAAGCGATAACCTTTATTAGATGCTGACACGTCTCAGATGCTACTTTACAATCTCTTTTATTGAAGACATCTTGACGGTTATAAACCTTCTAGATCAGTGTCTCATAAGCCTTGCGTAAGGCGGTTGTGATTAAAAATCACATGGAAAACCTCCCAATTGCTCACAGAAAAGTAACCAGTCTACCTGGTATAGGAGTATGTATTATGAGTTTTAATAAGATGCTGGTTTAGTTTAAGGGCCAGGAGTAAAGATAACACCATCAGGGAGAATAGTTATAGAAAGTGATACTGGGGACCCCAGAAGGAAGGAAAAAAATAAGAATAATGTCACAGCTTCTCAAGAAATTGGAGATTTAGAGGCAGTAAAAATATTTTTAAGCATGGGGAGAAAATGTCTTATGAACCTGACGTTCTATGGTCAGGAAAGAGGCATGAAAGTTAAAATAGCAGGGTTCCTTTCAGCTGATTTTAAAGACACCAATAGTAGAATAGAATGAGAAGGGAGATACAGATTCCAAAGAGAAGTAACATGGCATTTTCAAGAATGAAGAGAACTGAAAGAAATAGCTCTGTCATAGACTGGAAATGAAAATAACAGTGAGGTTTGGGTTTTTTTTTTTTTCTCTCAAGTACTGAAAGTATCTCTGAATGCTATCAACTTCTGAAACTTTTCCTGATTAACTCAGCACAGAAAATTCCCTCCCATTTTGAACTTCAGTTGTTCAAACTGCTATCATTTCTCCTTCCAGCAAATTGGGGGGGGGGGGGGAAAGTAGGCTTCATAGTATATTTTAAGCTCAGGATCTGTCAGAAGCATTTTACTAAGGCACTGTGGCGGAAAGACAAGCAGAGGAAAGCACTATATGAAACACCAGCAGTTACACTGAGTGCTTTTAATATAACGCTGGCCAACAAAAGCCCTTCTAGGCAGGACAAAGAAAACACAAAACAGTGAGTTCCCTGAATGTTCATTTACATTTTAAATAATAAACATTATGCATGAGTTATCATTATGTCCTACGTGAGCCATATTTTACAAGCTTATAAAACTTCCTAAAGAATATTTCATTAACCTTGAAAGCCACATAAATCTAAGGATTATGGTTTATATATTTTAAAAGACAAGAAAAACAAGCTCTGTGCATATCCACATTATCTCTTAAGACCTTGAGTGTTAGGAAACTTAGGGGGAGAGTGTTTCATTAAAATGCAGATATAGCAAAATGTAATTGGAACTGGACCTTTCATTTTAGTGCAGCCAGTCCATGTAAGAAGCAACAAAACATCCTTTTTAAGTCACAGGTTACTATATTTGTTTTAGAACAGATGCTATTGACAATGTTATCCCTAAGTAAACCAAGACCTAGGTAAATGCCTTAGAGTTTTCCTTCTGTTAAAGCTTCCTTTCTTAAAAGGAGACTCATTCCTAATGTCATACTTTCCTTCTCAAAGTGATCATCTGTATGTAGTTCTCTGTTTCTACATTTCTTAGATCGGTACTATGGGAAATTATTAGAGGATTAGCCAGGGATAAATGTGGTTCTTGTCTACATCTCTAAGTGGATCAAATTAGTTAGTATAGTGACATGAATTTTATCCTGCCACACTGCAACCTGGGAGAAAAGGTGAAAAAAGTACATTCTGGAGGTACTGGTTGGGTAACAAAGGGACCCCAAAATACAATGTCTTCAGTAAATTAGAAGTGTATTTATCTCATTAAATAGACCAGTACAGAGAAGTCCAGACTGGTGGGATGATTTTGTTTCATTATGTCATTCAGAAACCCAGATTTTTTCTATCTTGCTGCTCTATCATTTTGTCTTCATATATATGATAGAAGTCAGTTCATTGACATGTGTTCTTTCCAGCCTATAGGAAAAGGAAAAATAAAGTCCAGAGCATGAGGCTTCATCATAAAGGAGATGACTGGGAAATTGTACACATCACTTCACACATCTCATTGGCCTGATCTCAGTCATTGGGCGGTATCTACCTGCAAGGGAAGCTAGGAAAGATAGTCTGTAGCTGGGTAGCCATTTCCCCAGCTAAAACTTTGGGGGTTATATTACTAAAAGGAATAGGGATAATAGACACTGGGAGGATTTGTTGGTCTCTACTTCAATAGGTATCAGCCAGGGTTTGGAAATGACGGATTAAGCACAAAAAATATGAAGGCAGTATCAGGACAGGGTCTACTCAAGAGCACATAGCAACCTATATGTAACACTTACATTTGAATAAGCTGTTGGGGATATTTTAATACCCTTCACCACAACCACCAGTAACCCTTTCTTTCTTCCTCCTTTAATTTTTCTATCCTTCTCATTCTTCCTTTTCATATTCCTATTTCTCATCTCCCTCTGTTATTTTTTTTCTTGTTTCAACTGCTTTTGATACTGAGGTCTAAAGAATTTGCTGGTCGCTGACCACAAATAAATGCTTTATCTTTGTATGTTAATAGCTGATTTAAATATACTTGGAGGCTGAAAATGGAATAATTTACTTTAAAAATGTGAGACTTGGGAAGGATGAGAAAGCATCTCGAGAGTTAAAAGAATCAATGAGAGATTTAGTACAGTGACTGTAATTAATGGAGCAAAAAGTAAAGGAGATGTCTTATCAAGGTGCAATCACAAAAATTTGAGATTAGTTAAGGCCTGCAACAAAAACCTAAAAATAACTGCATTACCAAAATAAGTCTACTTTGTGATGATTCAAAACAATTTTAGAAATGAATAAAATTATAAACAATTCTGATGGCTTTGGCAGAAAGCAAACCACAAGTTTCTTTTTCTATCCACTTTTTCAGCTGATGGGCAAAAATGGCCTTACTTCCCTGTGTGCTTAAAAATGGCTAGGAGAGTGAATTTTGTATTATGTGCATTTTAACTCAATAAATACCCCAAAATGGTTCTATTTCCTCTCCATCATCACCAAGAGTTTCTGAATAACCTTTTTGAGCAAGTCCATTTCCTAGCAGTTAAACATTTTCCACTGAGCAGTTATCAGTTTCCTACTTCTTTTATCTTATACCCATTCTCAACACTCAGATGCAACATCACACCTCCCAAGGGTGAGGTCATCAGGTGGCACCAGATGCTAACTGATTCTTGATGAGTTCCCTTCTTCAGCTTGGTGTCTGTTGATTGTTATAAATGCTGTCTGGTAGGAAGAAATTTTCCTCTGCTCTTCTAGGCTCTTCTGTCTAGTCTAAGAATTAAATTGACATGAGACAGATTAACAGGAGAAAATCAAACCCAGGAGAATGGAATAACTCTCCAAAATGGACAAAACCCTGGCCTTAAACACCATCTTCAGCTAAAGACAAAAGAGGATGTTGGGGTAGTGGTTTGGAACTTGAAAGGGGAGGAATGCAATTCATATGAAGATAGAAAAGCAAATGTTTTGTAAATAAATGTTTGCCGGGCCACTCAGAGAAAATGGGACACAGAGTGGACTCTCATCTTTAGTTCCTGCCTAAAATCTCCCCCACTACACCTTACTCATTTTCTTTGCAGATATCTTTGTTGATAACTCTATTCTAGAACAGGCCCTCTATCTAAATTCTTTCATGTAGTTAGGAAGAAAATCAAAAATTTTTGATGAGTCTTTTGGGCCTTGATTGTTTTCAGATTAAAATAATCAGCATGCCAAAAAGACATTTTGAGGTGGCAAGTTTTGCTCCCCTATAATGCCATAAACTTTTGTATCATGCGGATAGAAGACAGCCATCAAGAGCTGCAATTTGAGTCCTTACAAGAATCCTCAAACCATCTAAAAGCAATGCAGTAATAATATTCCCATTTTGTACACCTTTCTCTTTCAAGTGAGTGAGATTTCCTCTCCATTCTGGAGGGGTTCTACTACTGCCTCTCTTCATGTAATTGGTGTGGGAAATATCCCCAATAATTCATTCACGTTGCAGTATGCAGCCCTCAAGTTCCTGAAGGGCATAATTTGGCCTCACTTGATGCATGAACTTCAAGTCATCACTTACAGAAAGTTAAATCCCTTTGGGAGTTTGAGATTTACAAATGTTAGCCACTATATATAAAAATAGATTTTTTTTTAAAGTTTCTTCTGTATAGCACAGGGAACTATGTTCAATATCTTGTAATAACCTTTAATGAAAAAAATAGGAAAATGAATATATGTATGTATATGCATGACTGGGACATTGTGCTGTACACCAGAAATTGACACATTGTAATTGATGGTACTTCAGTTAAAAAAAGAAAGAAAAATTAAATCCCATCATAATATAGTATCAGTAGTAATAGTAGTAAGTGCTAACAATTTGTAAGCACTCATTCACCATGGCTACTATGGATGTATAATAGTTTATTTAACTCCAAATTATTTGTGGTTACTTAAATCTCCTTGCAGTCTATTGGCCAGCCAAATAAGTTGTTTTGTCCTTAAAATCTACAGAAACATGTTGTAAGATAGTGTAAAATACATCTCATAAAGAAATCTTACACTACAGCTGAATTATGGTTAGCAAATTTTAAAGTGCATGTCTTGTTTTGCTGTGATTTTGTTCCCTTGAAATTTGAGCAGACGTTGTTACATCCGGCAGGAATAACATCCTAAGCTATGAGCTTAATATAACCTATCCCTTCCATTTCTTTCCTTTCTTTTGGTATCCTTAGATAAATGTCTGATTTTCAAAAAACTCTCTGTGGTTAGATACTGGCAACTATTACGTGTCAAAAGTCCTAATATTTATTTGGGTAAAATGTCTTGATAAAGCTCCAAGGTTACTTTGTCTGTGTGTGTGTGTGAGAGAGAGAGAGAGATTGAGAGAGAGAGAGAGAAATTCTTCATTTCTGAATAAAGCTTTCTGGAAGAGGAGCCATTCAGTATAACTAATAACAAAAGATAAATATGTTTGGTAAACCACTTTGCTTTTATCTTAAATGGAGGGTCTTCGACAAAACATTTATCTTTACTGTGACTGTATAGTAATTTTAATATCTATGATTAATGGTGCAAATGAAATTAAAATCCCCCTACCATTCAACATCTTATTTAAGAACAAAATGCTGACTATTTCCTAATTCCGACTAGTAAGATCTCTGGATGCTGATGCTTTTTAATTAGGGAAGAAATTTTCTTTTAATTTGAAAAAAAAAAAAACCAGTTTTTCATTTTTCAGCAAGTTAGAGAGTGTCCTCTAGTGGAGAGACACTCTCTGCTGTCAGCAGTTTTAGAAATGGCCAAATGATACCTAAATAGAAGAAGGTTGCACTAAATAACAAGTGTCCCTACTGCTGATTGGAATCCACTGGTTGAAGAGAAAATGTATTATTTTTCCTCTAAGCCCCCCTCTCATCGTGGCCTACTTGAAAACCTGTCATATGACAAGCATTGTTCTCATTTTAGATAGCAAATGATTTTTTATGATCAATTTTAGAGTGCTTCCTTCAGAACCTGGTAAGATTGAGCTGACAGTGCACCTTTCTGCCAAAAAGGCAGCAGAAGCATTTAGTGCAATTTATGAAAGCTTTTACAGATACCAACTTGAGACAGCAAGAATACCATTATCTTCAGGACTCCAGCCCTGGCTGACTGATAGATTCGATGTATGTCGCTCCCTAGATCATAACTTAAATTTTTCTGTTATTATTTGAAGGAAAACAAAGAAACAAAATTGAGGGGGAAATTAAATTAATGTGTCTCTTCTCTGTAACCTGTAGAATTCTAATGCTAATTTCCTGTATTTCTGGTTAAGTGTAGTAAGTAGTATTAGCGTTATCACCTGGGTATCAGAGATCAGACTGGAGGTGTTTTTTCAATATATAAATAGAAGAGGATAAGGAAGAGCTTTTGGTGCTTGACTCTCTGAATCACTTGCTAGGCTTGCCTTATCAGAAATTGCATGTTGCAGCAAATTAGAGGCCAAAAAATAGAAAAGATGGATAGTTTCTCTTGATAACAAGTTAAATAGTTTGGACTTAAATAGAGTAAAGATAAAATTATAGTGCTGATTCTGATATTTGAAAAAAAGAGGAATAAGGAGAGTGTCCATATAATCCTTCAGTAGGCAAACAAATGTCAAGACAGAACGTGTATGTATGAATATCTTCTGTGTGACTTATTTTAATGGCAATAATAAGCAATGAGGCTAGCATTGTATTCCTGTTACCAGATAGTTTTCAGAAAAATGTGTACCATCATGACTTTCATGTTATTAAAATGAACACTTGTTAAAGAATTTTTGCTCATATGATACAAGGAAACAGGCAGATGGTATGACCAGTTCAAAGGTAAAGTCAAAATAGCAGATTAAACAGAGTGGAGAAAAATTCCAAGTAGGAACAAAAATGATTTTTTTCCCTGGACTGAGGGGCAGTGGGGGGGGGGGGTTGCAGGGCGAGGGAATCAGATGGGGAATTAAGTCAAATCACTACCAGATGTGAGAGAATTTACATATCAGTTACCTATGATTCACAAAGAGTCGAAAATAGCTCAAAGACCGTGAAACAGCTTAAATCTGATAACTCAGAAGAGCGTACAGTAGATAAATGAGTAGTTTTCCACTGAAACATAAATGTTTTTTCCTACATTCCTTTGGAAAGATAATATATTTCTGTAGCTTGGATTGGGTCATCAGTGACCCAGTTGTACAATATACTTCTTGCCTCTCTACCTACCGCTGTCCTTAATATGAACCCTCTTTCCTCTTCCCCAGATTCCCTGTCTTTGTTTCCTGCTTAAGAGTCCTGACTGAATGTTTTTCAATCTTGTTGCTTTTCGCAGCCCCAGTTCCACTTTAAACAGAGTCCAGGGTAAAAAGAAATAGTTCCAGACAGTTAACTCTAACCACTTGCATGAAAATCACCGGCAGTGCTTGTTAAAAATTAAAATCTCTGGAACCCTCCACACTTGCTGAGTCAAACTCTGGTTTTGGGTGGGGGGTAAGTTTTTTGACAATAAGTTTGAGACTCAGTGGCTTAAGTAAGAAAAAAATACATAACGTCTGAAGGCATGTTCATCTAAACTAAATGATATTGTAGAAGATATAAGTATAAAATAAAATCTGACATGACAGTGGAAATTAACAAGAAAGAAACAGGTTAGCAGTTGCATTAGGAGTTGCAATACGAGTAACCTTTCCTCTAGTTTCTATCAAAACCTGGCTATGATTATTTTCAAGTTGAATATCTGGAATATTAATCTGTTAATGGCCTTTCTAGGTACTATGCTGTGCCCTTTTATTGTTTTTCCTTTTAAATTGGAAACATACTCAGATACATATTAGATAACAAACACAGTAAAGAAAAATTCATGATCATGCTCTATTGTCTCAGTTTCCTTTGTATTTTCCATTCTACTGAAGTTTTGCTAATTGTATATTCAAATCTGTCAATCATGAAGTTTCTTGTTATTTCTAGGCTCTAAAGAATGGTTTTTCATTCACAGATTTATAAAATAATATATTTTCTCCTAAATAGTGTCTATGTTTTATAATATTTAACTAGTTAATAAATGCCAATTTTTTGTTGTATTGTATGAAACTAATTTTTGTTTCCAGATCAGAATTTAATTCTGATAACTCTTGCCTGGGGCTAAGTCTGGTACAATCTCTGAGCATTTATATTAACTTTTTGTTTAAAATATTTTTACTTTTAAACATTTGGAAGTAACTCTTCTCAGTTTTTCTTAAAAAGCATAAGCCTTCAATAATTTATTCAGTTCCTATGAATTCTCAACTAAAATTGTAAATACATCACAGGGTCTGTAACACAACAGTGGGGAAATAAGCATTTTAGGTATGATGTTGATAATTACGTTCTGTGATTTAATGAAAGCTCTTTTATCTTGATAGTGTTTTTATAATTTTGAACAACACTGGTTATTATTCAATTAATTATATATAATAATAAATTTGGGGTTTAATATTAATGGTAAGAACCACAATGAAATACTACTTCACACTCACTAGAATGGCTATAATCAAAAAGACAGATAACAAGTGTTGGCAAGCATGTGGAGAAATTGAAATTCTCACACATTCCTGTTGAGAATGTAAAATGGTGCATACAGCCACTTTGGAAAACAGCTTGGCAACTCCTGAAAGATTTAAACATACAATTATCTTATGATGAAGCAATTCTACTCCTAGATATATAACCAAGGGAAGTTAAAACATATGTCCACACAAAATGTGTACAGGAGTGTTCAAAGCAGCATTATTCATGATAGTCAAAGAGTGGAAACAACTCAAATATCCATCAGCTGATAGATACACAAATGTGAGTATATCCATACAATGGAATATTATTTAGCCATGAAGTATTGATACATGCTGTGACATGGATGAACCTTAAAAACATTAAGCTAATCAAACAAAACCAAAAACAAGGCCATATATTTTATGACTTCACTTAAATAAGATATCCAGAATAGGCATATCCATAGAGACAGAAAGTAGAAGCACATGAGTGGTTGCCCAGGGCTACGTTTGGGAGAAAATGGCTAGTGACAGCTAACTGGTTCAGGACTTCTTTTGGGGATGGTGAAAGTGTCATAAAGCTGATTGTGCTGCTGGTTGGGCAATTCTGTAAATATACTGAAAACCATTGAGGTGTACATTTTAAATGGATAAATTCATGATATGTGAAATATACGTCAATAAAAGTATTAAAAATAGGAATGCAACATCTTTGAAAAACACTTTTATGAAAAATGGTGTGCTGGTAAATGTTTAACAATTGGTTCTCCAAGTGTAATTTTGACATAGGTGGGTGATATTTTCATTTATATTGGCAAATAAGAGTGGCACATTGGAGATGTATGTCAGAACTTTATTTATTGATCAGTGATGTAAGCAAATTCTTTGCTAAATTAGGTAATAATTTTTGGATACCAGAGGAATTTTTTTTATGTTTGTCCTATTACCAATATAACAGCTATAGATATCACACACTTAAGCTTAATCTGCATTATTAACATTTTCTCCATATTGTCTAAAGTATTAGCAATCAACAAAACAGTAAATCATAGCCTGATTTGTAGCATTTGGCAATTTGTGAGGTAAGTACTCCCACCATGGTTGATCTCAAGCTACCAACATAATCTCCCTAAATGTGCATTTAGGAAGAGCTATGCAGTAATATACTATTAAATGGTATTTCTGCCATTCAGATACTATAGATCAATAATACAGCAAAATAGGTGATTTAGAGTTTTGGGTATCTGTTAACCTTTGTTTTTAATATAGTCTAATTAATTATAAGTTTCTATAATTTAATATTTAATAATGACTGCATATTTAACAACCTGCTTAAAGAATTTCTGAAAACGTAGTCTTTGACTCTTAGAAGCTGGTATGAACCAGCTCCAGCCCACAAGCGAATTAACATCTGAATAAGGAGGCTTTGCATTTGCAATGTTGAAGGCTAGTTTACAAGATAGACTTGGCCTGTTGAGATAGACTGTAGACATACAACCTTTAATTAACAAAGCTTTGGGAGAAAAAGGAACGAAGGGAAAATACACGTACAAGGGCTATTAAGCAAGTTATTCACTAATACGAAATTATTATTGAGTTGCTCATATATTCAAGACAGTGTAAAGGGTCCTAGTAATATTCGACGGTAGTTACAGATATAATTTCTGCCTTTGGAGAATAAATATTCTAGTCACTGAACTAGACATGCAAACAAACCAAATATTGTAAGGAATATATTATGATAAGGTACAGATATGTTCCAAGAGGAGAAAAGACAGAATGACTGACTATTCCTAGAAAAGCCAAGGCAGTCTTTTGAAAGAGGTGCTATTTGAGTTGGGATTTAATGGATGAGGAGTAGTTTACTAGGTGGAAATCAAGAGAATTCTAAGCAAAGAATGTAACATTAAAAAGCATGAAAATATTAAATGGATCATGGATGGAGTACTCTGAAAACTCAGATGCTGAAAACCTATTATGTCTGTTACGTAAGTGGCATGTCCTGCTTCATCAGCCCAAGGTACAAACACAGTCATGCTATTTTTTATTTTCCTAATTCCCATTTCCTAATCACCTGATTAACTCTCTAAATAAAATTTCCCAATTATATTTTCCCAGTTTTCCTACTTGTGCTTATTAATCTCTATCGGTCCTTATTGGATGGAAATGCATCATCTCTCCCTAGGCCCCACCCTATCTCATGGTTTTCTATCAACTCCTGGTTTTTATTCAGCCTCAGTGGAAGGGATGATGGTTATTTCTGCTTTCAAACACAGGTAACACATACTCAGGGTCCAAAGTCATGGCTCTTAACAAACAGTCATGTGATTAGTCACCATTTCCCAAATGAGAAGTACTGGATGGACACAGCTTTCTTCCCCAACACTTAAGCAGTTGGGTAGTCTCAGAAGAGCCTGGCTTCACCTGGCCTTCTCTCAAGGTTGACTCCACTGGGTTCCTAGTGTTCCTTCCTGAAAAATAGTGCTATGCATAAGAATGGGATTGGTACCTTTGCTCAGCCCCACAAATAGGTATAATTAAGAGAAATGACTCACAAAAAATTCACAGAACAGATCTCTACTCAAGTTGACTTTCTATCCTGATTGTTTTGAGAAGCAGCTGGCAACTCCTTAATCTGTCTGTCTCTCTCCCCCACACACATACAGTGATACATACAGATTCTAAAAATAAAAAATACATTCTCTACCTTATCAGACTTCCTGTGTAATCTCTGCTTGGAGAGACTTCCTGTTATCACATTGATAAAAAGCACAGTGATCTGTAGTCACTACTATCACCTATGATTTTTCCTTTTAAGAAATTATGTGGAAATAATTCTGTCTTTGCAGTGACTACTCCATATGTGGTCACAAAGTATTGTAAAATTCTTAATCCTTCTTCATTCTCTCTGATCCAATCCCAGTTTTGCAAATACAGTAAGAGTGATTTCTTTAGACTGCAGGTGTGATTATGTCTGTCTCCTACTGGAAATCTTCCCCTAGCTTAGCATTGCCCTTAAATGGAAGCCCCAGATCTTCAACATGGCCTGCATAGAAGATTAAGGCCACCACTGCTTTGATCTCATCAGTGCTCTATTCTCCCCCAAACCCTCCACCTATTTCCACCCCTACACACAGTTTAGCTTCAGCCACTCTGAAGTTACATACTTCCTCCGAAGTTCCCTGGCTTCTCTCACTCATGCCTTTCCTCTCTACCTGAAGTCTTTTCTGTTTTCCCCTCCACCTTCCATGAACACCATTCTAACCACAGCAAGCCCAACCCAATTCTGGATAGAGTTCCCCTAATGGCAGATACTCACAGCTCAAGCTCAAAGCAAAGTAGTCAAAGACCAGGTGAGCAAAGATGATTGAAAAGGGGAATCATTTCTTATTTGGGTGCAGGAGCCATTTACTAGGTGTGGCCACACAAGGCCAACAGATAAGAGAAATGAAGAATGAAGTAATGGAAAATTACTTGATCTGGGAAGGAAGGAGGGGGACAAGAGAGACAAATTCAGGTCCCAGTGAGGGATTCAATTGACTTCTCTGCTAAAGAATGCTAGGCTGAGTTGCTAATGATATGATCATTATTTTTAAGTCCCCATATTTAGTAAAACTATAATGGAAAATTAGGTAATTTCTGGAGTTTTCTATGTATGAGTTCCTATCATTAACTCCTACCTAAAAGCTAAAACTTGATCCCTTAAAACACAGATTGTGTAAATTATTCATATGTAAAAATTGTTAACTCTGTAATATATGTTGATTCTGTTAGCATATGATGTTCACCATCACACCATGTAGTATTGTGGGATTTAGTATTGAATTTATTACTTTTTTGACACGATAACAGGTGGTTCAGTTGCATAAAAGCTAGTGTTCTTATAGAAGTGGAAGAGCAAAGACTATTGGACTTAAACTTGTTTTGTAACATTGGATTGACACGTCCCATAGAAATCTGTGGTTTCCAATCAGTAAGACTGAAATTCAGTTATCTGTTGTGTAATGTAAATATTCTCCAAGGGAGGGGGATTCCATGTTAAAAGATTTTGAAAATGTTTATGTATAAAAATTAATGATAAAGGAACCTATTTAGAGCTCCATTTTGCCTCTTAGAAGTTTGTAGACATTTTCTGGACTTTTGTCTGGTTACTAATGATGACTATTGTGTATAGAATCAAAGTCCATGAGAAATCACTTTCTTGGAGAACATTCAGACATAAAGAAGGTTAAGATAAAAAGAGAAAGCTGTATCATGCCATCTTATAAATATTAGAAGAGCAGTAATTTATTTATGAACTACTCTTATACAGTGAACATACTTAGCATAATAATATTATTTTTATTCAATAAAAGATTTTCTTATTGTGGGACTTAGAGAACAGAGTTTACATATAGGTTTACCCATGCCTGGACTTCAAAAGAGTGCACCTGTAAGTGCATTATGGCTTTCCCTAGGTTTATATTGTAGAATCACTCACCTGTCCCTGAGAGTTCCCCTGCCCTAGTTCAAGCTAAAGTAGGCCCTTACAGGTCTCTATCCCATCCCGCATTTATAGCTCTACTTGGAGGCAGTGAGATCTTAAAACTGTAATAGTACGTGAGTATTTCAGTTCTCAAATGCTGTCTAAGGCTTGGGGAAACCAGGTGTTTGCAAAATTGCATGACCTGTCCAGAAATACACCTTATTTTTTGTAGGTGTTAAATTCTTCCACCTTTTGGTCAGGGACCTCCACTTACCTTATTAAGTAATCAACCAATCTGTATTCACCATTGCAGTGCTCTCTCTTGAGCAGCATATTGAAAGAAACTTACCTCCACAGTAATATTAATGATTTTACATCTAATAAACATCCCAAATATTTATTCTCATGAATTGATCATTCGTATTTTAATGTGCTTTTCTACTTGAGCATGTGTTGGTTTCCTTAATTAAAATATTGTTCCTTATATATAAAAATATTTTAATAACTTTTTTAGGGGATCGTGGATTTACAGTTCCATTTCTTTCCCATTGAAAAATTTTGTTCTATTTCCCACATTCAGGACTGAGAAACATCTTCTACCTGTTTTATAAAATCTTATATTATCAACATTATGAACTGTCTGATATCATGCTTTGAGAAGGGCACACTACCTCTGTGGTATCATTCCCAATGATTTATAACCTCTGTCTAATCATGTGGAAACTTCGGGCAAACCTAAATGGAAGAACCTTCTATAAAATAACTGACCCATCTTCTTCAAAATCTTATAAGTAATTCTGATTCCATTAAAAAAAGCTATCAAAAGCATATATTCTATAAATTTGCAAGAAATAGAAAATATCTGAAAAATAATTATTTTGGAAAGATGTTTCATTAAATCAATGAATTGATTAAAATGTTACTTGTCAGTTTGCCTAAAATAAGAGTATACAAATAGTTTTATAACACATTTTCATCACTTCTCTCCATAGGTGATTCAGCTAATCTAACCTGCAGAGCTTTCTTCGGGTACAGTGGAGATGTCAGCCCTTTAATTTACTGGATGAAAGGAGAAAAGTTTATTGAAGATCTGGATGAAAATCGAGTTTGGGAAAGTGACATTAGGTAAAGAAATTTTTTTTCTTTTAACTTGTACTGCCAGGATTAACATTTGCTCTGTTAGTGAATAGAAAGTGAGTTAAAGGAGAAGAAGAAGAGGAGGTTTTGGTTTTACTACTATAAAAATATTGCAACATTTAGTAGCAAAGAGGCAAAGTACTGTTGAGACTGACTATGAAATTGTAAAACATGAATGCCATTTGCAAAGCATTTAAGAGAAATGAAAAGGAGTTTTTCACTAAGCAGTATACTGAGTGCGAGACAGACCAAAATTGCATCAAATATGAAAAATGTGATATTGTGACTTTTTTTTTAAAAAAAGTTCTTTTTCTTTTATTGTTGAGAGAAAATATTAACAAGGTGCTAGGACTTAACCAAACACAATCTCTGTCATTTCTTTTTATATGCTTTTACATTTTTGAGGCAACAAGTAGGCTATAAGGCACTTGATAGGAATGATAAAGGATGCAAAAATGTTTTTGTTACCTTTTTTAGTATGACTTTAAGGTCTAGATATTAATAATAGAAAATAATCATTAAATAATGCAATCTATTTTGAGGGCATAATGCCTAAGCCTCTCACCTCTTTTTTAAAAAAATAATTAATTTATTTGTTCATTTACTTTTAAGTGTTGAGGTATTCAATTATGTCTAAAATTATGCTTGGACACAGATACTCATTTTTAATCATAATGTAAATAAGCAAGCATATTAATAAGTAAGTTCTAAGTGAATCAAAATGCTGATCATTTATAATTACTCTCCTATCTAAGGATTGCATCCTCTGGATATGTTATGAGTATTTTAACCAGATTCCTCTTCTTGAATGTGAGGACTTTTAAAACTTGACCAAAGGTGTAAGAGAAAAAGTTTTTCAATAGAAAATAAAAACTATAAAACTGTCATATAAGGTTATTTCCATTGGAATTTTCCTCCTAGCAACAAATACACAAGAATATTGCACTCCAATTGGGTTTTGAAATGCCCAGATGAGCAAATTCTCCAATATATACTAAAATATTCCTCTGCCATTTTTCATGTTTAAAATTTCACTATTCTCTTATACCCACACACTTTGAAATGCTAAGATTAAAAAAGGCCAATAAACTTCACTTTTTTCTCTCTCTCCTTTGGTGGGTGCTCCAGGAAGGTTCTAGAAAGGTATTTTTTCTTTATTCAGCATTAGGAAGTAATGTGCAGAGATGAGTTACCAAACAGGTGGGAGGATGGAGGTGGAAACTTTGAGAGCAGGGAAAGGGAACCTTGCTTTGAAGTTTTCCGTTTGCTCTGAAAGATTGCTAAAATCCTTGACAGTGAGGTTAGTGAGCGTTTACCATTGATTTTAAATGTCAGAATTAAACACTTCATCAGAACATTTAGTCTGCATGTTTGTAATTTCATATTTCTTTAAAAATAGGCAAATGATTGTATCATTTAAAAAAAGAAAAAGCCAGGGTGGAGGTTTCAACTGAAATGTCAAAATAGCTCAGAAATTTTCTATTCGTCCTTTTTTAAAAAATTAACCTGATAGATAATTAGTCCTTCAGCCTAAGACGTTAGAATTTCTTATCTCGCCCTTACATCATATTTCTTCTTTAAAGGGAAAGCAATTTATAAACTTTTCTTCAAGGTGTCTCTCACCTCTTTATTACGACAGTGTGATTGTCCTGCTAAGAGAGATAATTAACTGCAACTTCATTAGCATCTACAAAGACAAGCTTCCTCATTAGAAGTGAAGAAAAGGGCATGATATAATTTAATTAAGATCGCATCAATCCATAACCAAATTTGAAGCACAGATGCTGTAGGTATTTTCACATCAAATTCAGATTCTTCTAATTTTTTTTCTTTTCCATGTATGTGTATGTTTGTGTGGGGGTTTTTGTTTCGTTTTTCTTTATATTTTAGAATCCTCAAGGAGCATCTTGGGGAACAGGAAGTCTCCATCTCATTAATTGTGGACTCTGTAGAAGAAGCTGACTTGGGAAATTACTCCTGTTATGTTGAAAATGGAAATGGACGGAGGCATGCCAGTGTTCTCCTTCACAAACGAGGTGAGTGTAACCTTCTAAGCTTGAGTGGTTGACTGCACCACTTAATACTAAAGAACAGAAGGGAAATAATTGAGAAGCAAAAAAAATTAAATTTTGGTTTTTTTACACAGCTTTATCCTAAATAAAATGAGCACATTGCATTAGGGCCATCAAGGCAGATAACACAGTGAATGGGTGACTAACTCAGGTGCTAGAGTCAAATTTGGATTCCTTGTTCTGTTTTAAAACCAACTATATTAACCGTGGAAATGGTCTTTGACTTCCTTAAGCTTCAGTTTCCCAATAATATGGAATGGGGGAAGATAATAATATCAACTCTTCACTGTGTTTTAAGGATGAAAGAAGACAATAAATACGAAGAGCTTGGCACAGAGCCTGTACACAGGAAGTTTTTAGTTAAATGCTATTTGTTATTATTAGAAATAGGTAAACCAATTAAAAATAACCAAGATGGTTTAAAGTCAAAAATTGTGCTCCTTATTGGAAGGTTTTTCCTTGAGAACTATGTCCAATAGATACCCCATTGTAGTACTTTTTGACTTTTTTTCTGCCTTGGGTAATATCTTCCCATGATTAATAATAATGAATTATTATTCAATTATTAATAACAATTCAAGATAGGTTGTGGTTGAATATAATATCTGCCACACAAAATCTGATTCCACAGCAACCCCAACACCTTACACAGAGGGTTAAAATGTGTGTATATATATATATATATATATATATATATATATATATATATATAGAATTGTCAGAAATTACAGACAGTTGTAAAATTTGATCCATGCCTTTCAGTTGGTGAATTTGTTGATGTACATCACAAGAGAAAAATATGTGTTTTTTCTACATTATGCTAAGTGAAAACTTTCTTGATGTTCTCTTACTCAGCAAATTTACAGTGATTTTAATTTCAAAGCATATGTTTAATCCTAAACTTTTTGAGGTTGGAAAAGAAAGAGAATGCTCAAGACTATTCTCCTCACTTTATTGCTTAATAGATTCCCTTCGAATAATGTTACTGAAAGCTGTTAAAACAGACACCTCCGTTGTCAAGGTGACTACAGTATTAAAATAGTTTACTTTTGGGGGAATGTTAATAGAAGGAAAAGGTAAGCAGCAGCTAGTAAGCAACATGAGTCTTTTCTTTCTCTAGCTTAACATATATATTCAGTCAATGAAAGAATTTAGAGTAGAAATATTATACATATAAAAGGACAGAAATAGCTTCTCAGGGTTGGAAGCAACTTAAATGCTGTGTAATTGAACTGCTCCATAACATCTTCCCAAGTGATCTGTTGGCTTATATGGGATCACATTCCATTCCCCCTCAAAGAAGTTAATTCTATCTTTGGAAAAACCTACCTATTAGAAAGCATCCCTACTTCACTGTCTTTCTACCCCTTGCCCCCACTTTTAATCTCTCTTCTGCAAAATAGCCCTTCAAAAGTTTGATGACATCTTCTGGGCTTTTTCTTCCCTAAGTTCAACTTCTTTACTTCCTTTTATTCATTCTTCTTTTATGTGGATAAAATACTTTCACTATTCTGGTCACTGTCTTGAATATGCTCTAATTAATGAGCCTGAATTATTCCTCAAGAAGAGAGGTAGTGTAGAGAAGACATAGGGCACATATAAAAATCTGTTGACTTGAACAACATATATTTCTATTTTAGGACAAGGTAAGGGTGACAGTTATATAGTGATCATAAGGAGAAAGGAAGGAAATAGATTGTTTCTAAGGAGGATACAACTCTTAAAGCTCTCTTCTAGCAGACAGGCACACAGCCAGGAAGGCTCAAGCTCCCCTAGGCTATTTTTAGCATGGGTGGCCTCAGGTTAAGTTGCCCATAGCTACAAAAGCTTCCAGTACTACAAAGATAAATGATTGAGGAATCAAGGAAATTGTTTGAAAAACTTTTTTAATACTATCCGATTCTCTAAACATGAAGAATAAAATTATGGACAATGTTAGAGCACTCTTCAATATTTAAATCTTCCACAGTGTTTTTAAATATGTATTTATGCCAATAGCATTTAATTCTTAGTAGAATAAAACCATTAAGAAGCCAAAAAGAGTCCTTCAAGGTCATATACTCCAAAAGACTGTCTTAAAAGTTAGTGTTTGCCTTCCTTTTAAGGGAGTTCTAGTAAATGAGTCATCAACTCAGAAAGATAGCAATACATGTCATCTCCTGCCCTGGAGAGGCTTATAATCATGGGGAATGATCTATCCTAACCATATTTGGGAGAAAGAAAGGACTTTGATTAACAGATAGCAAAACCGCAAGTTCATCAGCCCTGCAAGGTTCAGAAGTTCAGGGCACAGTACATGTGAGCTGTTTGGGTCTTTGCTCATAGGGACCCAGAAAATGCCAAGTTGCTGTCATACTAACAATGATGTAATTACCAGATGAGTCGCCGTATTGCTCAGAAGGCTAAAGCTCAGAGAAGAAACTGGAAGTTGTCACTATGAATTATATTTTTCTGCCATTGACTCATAAATCCCTTAACACCTTATAGGCCTTCAAAGTCTTTCTTTTTAAAACCTCCATAGAAAGGTATGTTAAAGCATCTGATGAATACAGATCTTAATGCCACAAATTATCAATTCTTCTGACTAGTAAACTTGCCAGAACAACCTTTGAAAAGTAACTTAAGCATCTTTTCCTCCACTGTTACCTTTAGTTCAGTGTTGTTGACATAATAAAATAAAAATAATGTCAGAGCCCTCTGATGAGTGGTATGGATTCTTTGAGATATCACTCATATATATCAACTGAGTCTTCCTTAATGGCAAGAGGATACTCCAGTAAATAGTTCAGCTAGGTTTGAACTAGGGTAGATTCTGGGCCAGCCTTCTGTCTTTAAAAAAATCTTAATTCTACAAAACCTGGCTGAAAATTTGCCAGGAAATTTGACCATAGAGAACGTCTGCTTGAGAATATCCAGAGTTGTTGATTCCTGCAGCCAGGAAAGGTAGTTGGAGAGTTAGGATCATGTCAGACATGCAGTAAAGATATATTTCACATGCTATATGGGAAGAACTAGGTTATGCAATGAAAGAGAGACAAAGAACGAAGGGGCAAAGGCTATGAGGCCATATTACTCAATGACAGCCCTGCCCCTTATTCCTCACTCTAGTCCCTAGCCTGACAAGCCTCAGAGTTAGACCTTTGTTCATAAAAGAACCAAAGCAAAGAGTAGACACATTCACTGCTGTGTTATTTCTCATTCCTACTGTTGCCCATACTTGACTAAATTCCATGTATAAATTTCTGAATCTTTGACCAAGATGCGTTTGCTAAAGTTTCTAATTACTGCTGCCTGACTCAACATGCATCAAACACTGACCTTCAATTTCCCTCTAAAACCCCAACCTTTCATATTTCCCCCATTTTTACATTTTCCATTTCTTTAACACAAACAGTTCTCCAGATGGATACCCAGTAGCATTGTGCTCTGGCCGCAGACCTAGCCACTTTTCACCCTTCATTCTTTGAGTTTTTTCATTCATACTCCTATTTTTGATGACCTCACAGTGTGGACATGTTTACTCTCTGAAGCAAAGCAGTTTAATGGTTAAGGGTGTGGACTCTGGAACCAGGCTGTATATACAAAACCCAACTCTGCTTACTAAATGTGCTACCTTGGGCAAATCACTTAATCTCTGTGAGCTTCAAATTTCTCTTCTATACAGTGGGAATAATAATAGTACCTAACATACAGAGCAGCTATGAGGAGTAAATAAACTAGTAAATATCAATATGTATTACAATGTCTGACCCATGTTTATCACCCAGTAAATGTTAGCAGATTTTACATGATTTTTCTACTCCAACTACATGGTATTCTGCTTACTTTAGTATGCAGTAATAATGTGTTCCATTAAAAACTCCCACAAATCTAATTTTTCTTTCACTAAAATGGTCAGCTTTAGCTCCAGCAATTTTGTTCCATTGATTCTATATTTTACCTTGTAGTAGAGTTACTTTAGTTTCAATGTACTGTCCTAAAGCAGATCTTCATTCATTTATTCATGTGTTTGTAGATACTTATTAAGAACCTACTATGTGTCTGGCATGCATACAATTGAATGAACAGGAAATAAGAACCTATATAATTTGAAATGCCATCATCTGCTTTTTGAATTACATTGATATTAAACATTCCTAATGTAGTATTTACAATTGTGGTTCTAGGAAATGTTTAGCTTTGAAACTGTCACATTAAGGGAATGTTCGTTAACAATTCTGTTCTGAATGGTTATGTTTAGACATATTGATTACAATAATATGGCAATTCATTTATCATGAAGTGGTTTGGGAACTGGCAAAGCATCTATCTGAGAGACTAGCACTAGTTAATAATGATAAACATCTAGGTTTTCTCTATTCCCCCTTAAACACATTTTAATTCTTGCACACATACTCTCGCTTCCTCTCTCCCTCCAAAGAATGTAATCTATAGGAATTAGACTTGCTCAATAAACTCCCTAGTCCTCGGAATATCTTTAGTAATGTAATTAACATGCACGTCATTTAGGATTCATTGTTTTAAAGCCAGATGAATTTAGACCCAGTGGACTCCTTATCCCTTCTTGTAATGAATCATTTTTGTAATATGTGCCCCTATCCTTGTTAGTATTTACCTAGGGCATTTATTTGCTGAGAGATACAGTAAGACCATAGAACTGTGTAAAGCCCTCTCAGGGCTCATCATTTGACGTCTTTGACCCTTGATTTCAGAATATGGAAAAGCCAAACTTTGCCTGGGCATTAAAACTCCTACCTTTCTGCATGGCTGCATCTCCCTAAAAAGACCATGACCCATTAAAAACTGAGTAGGCATCCACAGAAGTGTTACTTTTACTGAGTATTGCTGTAGGGGAGGAAAAACAACTTTACTGTCTACCCTTCTAGGTCCTTGGCTGAGACCCCCCCCCGCCATATTAAAAGACAGATAAACAGAAGAAAAATAAACAGAAATTTATAACATGTATACTTCCTGTATACATGGGAGAGACCCTGGAAAAACTGAGTTACTCCCTGAAAAGGCTCAAGCCTGCACCTGAATTACCATCTCCAGCTAAAGACCCAAGAAGCTGTTGGGCAGAGGGGAAAGCCAGTTATGGGAGGTGAGCAGGAAAAGCACAGTAAACAAGAGCATGGTTGTTACGCAGATTTAAGTGTCTGCCTTCCCCATTCAGTCTAGAGATTTAGAGTCATCCTCTTCCTGGTACAAAGAGGGAAACGCCCTTACAAATGAAGATTTCTTTTGTAAATACAAATCTCTCTTACAAAAGAGTAACTTCTACTCAATTTTTAGACCTTCTTCTGTGTCTGCTGTTTCTTAACAATAATCAGACTTCAGTAATCTTTCTGCCAAAGAGGCGTATTTTGGGAGGGTATATTCTGTTCCTCCTCTTTGCTTATGCAATGCCAAAATATTAAAGAACTTTAGTTACGTTGCTGCAGCATCTCTAAAGCAGACCCATCAGATTTAACAAATTCTTTCCTTGGTTAAGATCTGACATTTTGCAATCAAAATTTTATTCTGTAGTAGTTTTCTTGCTTCTCTGCTCCTGAATTATGCAAGACATTTAAGTTGACCTCAGTTCTTTTATTTTTCTTTTTGGCAACTAACACCAAAAGAAACAAATAAACAAAGACCACATTGAACGCTATTATGAATGCCAGGAGCACAAATTGTCCTACACTAGCGATTTTGTACCTTTGAATATCTTGATATGGATATTCCAGCAAGGTTATTTGATTGCCACCAAAATTACAGGCATGAAAACTAAATTTTTGAGCTATTTCCTTAGATATAGAATAAATGATTTAAGTGAGGTTAACTGTGAGTTATTTTTGCCTCAAAAGTGGAATATCTTCTGATCCAAGTTTTTCCTGAGTCTATCAATCCCAGCTTTTCCTGATCAGATAGATGCAGCATGGATATTTATTATGTAGTGTTGACTGAAATAAATGCGCAGCCGAAAAGTTGAGAGTTCTGTTTTATTTGGCGGACATTTCTGAGGACTCGAACCCCTTCAAGCCCGGGATGACAGCCTCTCAGATAGCTCTGAGGGACTGCTCCAAAGAGGTAGGGGAGGAGCTAGGATATACAGGAGCTTTACAACAAAGACCAGGTAGTTGGAACATTAAAAGATTACTTGTTAACTAAAGAAAACCAGGCATCTCAAGTTAAATAATTTAGTGCTTTTCTGTGTATGGGAGGAAGCAAACATTTGGGCTCATTGAATTCATTCCTTTGACAAGCATCTAGCTATCTAGGGCCAGTATCCTGTCCTTTCTTATTCTGAGTCCCCTCAGAGGGCACCACTGTGAGTGGCTGCAGAGGCCCAGCTGCAGGCTTGTCTTCACCCAGGGGGTGGGGCAGCTGCTGATGACTTGGTGGCTTCAGCATTCTTTGTTCACTGATGTGGTTTGAAGTATTTTTCATTCACAGTAGCATAGCTTAGCTTTCATTTATTTTGGTTATTTAGTTTTCTTCATTGTGAACTAGAATATCCAAGCAGCATCTTTGTAGGAAAGAAAAGGACCACTGTTAGCTGATGATTAACTTATTTCTCAATTAATAAATAACAAGGGGATGATCCTGAACAAAACCAGTATTGAGAGCCAAGAATGATAAACCTTTCAGTTATCACTCCTGTTGAGCTAATCGTGTGAGCCAAAGCTCTTAGTGTTTACTTTATATATGGGCATAGTCATTGGAAGTCCTTTATTTAGTTTGTTTTCCTAACTAAATGTTAAATTCTTGATAAAGATCTTTAGCTTGTACTTCTCTCTTACATCTTTAACTTGTACTTCATCACATAAATGTGATCAGTGGAATGATTACAGTTCAGTAAGGAATCTTCAGATTGAATTTTTAAATGCTTCTCAAGGCAAGGAAGCCAAAGACTTGCCATTGGGCTCTCCTATAATATCTATAACCTTGGGTGAATATCCTCTCTTCTTGAGGTCCCAAAATATCCTGCACCTGCCAGGAAGTGAGCTTCCTTACTCACCTGGTAAGGCTGCTGGGAACCCTGTAAGCAGGGCATCAGGCTATTTTTCCAAGGAGTTTTATTGGCTCCAGAAATATAACTTTAGTTCCTTAAAGTTGTCTGGTCATACAGCCTTGAGAATATAACCAGTTTCCAATTTTGTCCTGTTACAAGAAAAACAGATTCTTATTGAATTTATATAAATATAACTATATTGCTATGAAAATAAGAGTGTTCACCATGAGCTTCTGAATTCTGGAGAGATCAGGTAGGGAGAAAAAGAGAAATGTTTCAATTCTGCTTATAAAGATATAATGTACTGAATTGCTGTAAGTCATAGTGTCAGAGGAAAGGTTTCCTTATAACTGGAAAACAAAGATTAAAAAAGCAATAGTATTTTAGACCAAAAGTCATGAAATTATAATCATATTCATCAGTTTATTCAGTCCCATATGATTAATTATTATTGATCTTGTCTTTTGTTAGTAGTGTTATGAAGCCATCAGTTTTTCCATTAGAGTTCTATAATTTCTTACCCAGTTCAGTGGTATCTTCTTAAAGTCATCAGAAACCTATATTTGTCAGAAAGTCCTCTCTGGGGTCTTCTTGAACATGATATTGTTTCAAAAGCTTCAGAGTAAAACAATAATTGTCTGTAAATGACAAAAGACTTAAAATGGCATGGTTAAAGATCTGATTCATTATAATACAATTGACAAGGAAATTTGGTTATTTCTGTGGCA
This sequence comes from Vicugna pacos, assembly GCF_048564905.1. Classification (NCBI taxonomy): domain Eukaryota; kingdom Metazoa; phylum Chordata; class Mammalia; order Artiodactyla; family Camelidae; genus Vicugna; species Vicugna pacos. The sequence continues at coordinate 22,632,293 of NC_133023.1, forward strand.
CATAGCATTTTAAGACAATAACTAGAATTATGACAAATAACATTATACCGAACATATCTGAATTTTAGGAATTTTATATAATTTCTAGAGCATTTATATTAATAACATTTACCCATACAATATAACCTAAGGTTTATCATCACTTATCTTACAATGCTTCCCATGTAATTTAGCATACCAAATAAGTCTATTTAGTTTAATATCTTTGTTTTATAAGGAGAGAAAACAATATTTTGAGGTATTCCAGGAGCCCTATGGAAAACCCCCAAATTATTTCCAGGTCAATAAGACTTCATTTAGAATTTGATTTTTGGGAAGTTTGTCAAAAACATCAAAAGGTTTTAAAACACTTGGTCAAATAGAATCATAGGTCACTATGAAACAATACATAGTTATCCAATTAATCAAAGTGACAAAGACTTCACAGGCAAATACAGAAAGTTACATAGTTGTAAAAAACAAAAAATTTTGCTCTTACAATATTTGAAAAGATTTGATTTTTTTCCCTAAGTAATCAGAGACCTGATAAAAACCAAACATAGTGTTTTTGTTTTCCTTGACAGATGACATTAAAGGTAAAGAAAAGCTTTGTTTACAATTGCTTATTGAGAACAGACCAGTAATCTTTAAAAAAAAAAAAACTTTGTCCTTTTAACAGAGAGAAAACCAGATTTTATTTTTGTACCAGTGTACAATATATTGAAATTTATTCACACAATTAAATTTACTGCAATCTTAGCCAGCTTGATCACACATAAAATTTATTTCCCAAGATCCCTTTTCACAAAATTTCTACAACTTTCTATGTCTGCTTTAGTTTGTCCCTTGTTCTCTTTCCCATTTTGAAATAATTAGCTTTAGGACAAAAATCACTTCTATTTCTCTTAACCAAAATACATGTCCATGCCTCCGGCCTTTCTTACTTAAAAATACATTTTACTTTCTTTGCATACAGAATTGTTTCCCTTATTATTCTACATATATTAATTAGAAGCCTTAATTTGTAGTGAAAATAAAGAAGTAAACAATTGTGAAATACATTAGCATTTTGTTGTGTGGAGAATTTATAAATACCTTTTATAATTTCTAGAAATATATGCCCATTTAAATAGTGCAATCTTTCAATGTGGCACAAGATATAGTTACTAAAAGACTGAAATTCACCTTTAGTTTATGTTTGGTAATTAACGTTTTATTATTTTATCTTGTTTAAAGATGATCTAGATGTGTAATGAATTTCCATCATTTAATTTAGCAAAATCCTAAAGGTATAAATTACCAAAAAGATTTGGGAAGCTAAGTAAATAGTCATAAAACAATCATTATTTTTAAAAGTTCACCTAAAAACTCCTCTCTCATTTATATCTGTTTAATGCATTTGTTTGTAATAATCACAGATTACCTCTGAAGATTTTATGAGATTAAATTAAAGCAGTTAGCCATCTTATTTTTCTTGTTGACAGGTTTTGTAACAGAGATAACATGAACTTATTTGACTTTTAGTAAGCCTAGATAGAATAAAATATTATACTTAATACTGATAATGCTAAAGATATGCCTGTTTTAATTAAACCAATAACTTTAAATTTACTAAAGATTAATCCTAGATCACATGAACTTGAAAAACATTTGGGTTAGTTCCTATTACATTTAGAAATAATTTCTAAGAAGAAACAAGAAATAATTTCTAAATGTGCTACTTTAAGCCAAGTAAATAGAGCTCTTTTACAAATTAATCTTGGCATTACCATCCAGAGGTAAAAAAAAAAAAAACTCTCTGTAATGTACACTCATAGGCATACAGGCAGACACAACCAGGGATCTCACAGGTTTCATTTGAAAACTTCAGTCATGAATCAGATAGAACAATGTAAAACTTGCTAGTTATGAATAACAGTTGGAATAAGTTAAGTTTATCTGCTTGGATGGCTATAACTTTTTAGTATTTGTGGAGAAGACCTTTAAGATTTGTATTTGTCTTTGACAAATAATCATAAGGAAGCTGTGGACTCGATTTTGGGTGAGGGAGCCTGTCCATCTGTTTGACTTTTAAAAAGGCATATTCCCTCTATTTTTATTCATTTATTTATTTATTTATTTTTGGTTGCAGGTTTTATCAATTAAGCTAACCAGGCTCAGTCTCAGGCAACTGTGAGCTGTGTTTACGCTTTTGATTTTTGTAGAGATTTGCAGGACAAAGACAGTTGCTTTTGGTACCTCTTGAACACTGGCCTCCATCTTCTACCTCACACTACGTGAGACATAAAGTCCATCTCTATAATGCAATCAGGCAAAAGAGATGCTATTATTTTACATAAAGCCCATTCAAATACATCGTTTGCCTACAAACTTTTGCCTCAGTTTCATCAGCTCATACCTCTAACCATTGCCTCCACTCAGGACTCCATCAACAAGTCTCAATCTTACAATATTGAGTAGGGGAGGTGTTTCCAGCCAGACATGACATCTATTCCTATAAAACAGTCTGGCAGCATTGACATAACCTCCTCATGTAACATCCTGTCAAGCATTCCAAACTTTATAACCCTATCAACCCTTTCACTTTTATACTTTCTGAATCTAATTGTAGCCTGAGCCACAGCACCACCAATGAGTTTTGGTCCCATAGCTGGTAGAGTTCATGCATCAAGGAATCTGGAAACTTCTCCTCTCTACTCCCTGGCCATTTTACCCACTCCTGTGCAAAAGCCGTGGGTCCTCAGTGAGGATTTGAGCCAAGGGACTCAGGCCATTCTGTCAGTCTTTAATTTGATTAATGGACCAAGTGGCTGCTGGTCAGGTTTATCATCGTAATTTTTGCCATCCAGCTTTCTAAACTTCTCCAAATTGGGGTAAATAGAGTGAATTTGTTTAGGGCCCTTTAATGTTGGGGGACTATCACAGAATACATTTTGCCCACTCAACCTTAGATAGTGCTATATTAAAACATTTATTTTAATCTCATCAATGTCCATTTTATTCATTTCTTAATAAACATCTGAAGATTTCTACCCTGCTGGAATGAGTCCCGTGACTTTTCCCTTTCTGATTCCTTTTGTTCCACCTCTTTCAATATTTGCTTTATTTACCTTATTTCTTAATAATTCTTCAAAAATTTCCACCTTGTTGAGAAGAGTCCCTTGATTTTTTTTCCTCAGCCTCTTTCCAGTCTCTTGTTAATTAAACTAATATTTTTATTAGCACCTATAAGACCCATGAGGTGAAGCTGAGACCACAAATTTAATAAGGCTTCCTGAACCAATTTTTTTTTAATTAAGAGAGTTTTTAAGCCTAAATATTATATTGCTTTGTATGCACTTGTTAATTTGGTCTTTGCATAGGTACCAATAAAATAGCTGTTTACCATAAGAGCTCTCTAACATTTTTCCAGTTTAGAAGCTTTTACATTCAGTGGATTCATCATCTGGCCATTGATTAGTAAGCTCTTAACAGCAGTTGAAACCAATAAGCCTTTTTATGGCTTAACCAAGGATGCAAGAGGTGTCCCACAAGAAAGTGCAAAGGATGAAGCCCTCAGAAGATCCAGAAAGTTTACTCACAGACTTAGCCCAAGAAAGTATAGACCTTTGTTGTCACACATGGCACTAACAAGATGACAGTTGAGATGACAAAGGCCCTTTCTGGACTGGGACCCCTTATAACAAATTCCCCTGAGAGCTGGCAGAGACAAAGAGACAGCAGTTACAATCCCAGGTTGTTACATGTGCTTCTGACTAACTGCCTGCAGTTGTTCAGAATTCGTCTGTTTGACCACCAAATGCGCTCTGGTATGTGTGCCTTCCAGGTGGTGGAGACCAGAGAGAAAATACTCTCAGTGGTCATAATGCTGAGCTCTCAGGACATAGAATAAACAAATCACACAACAGATAGCGACAAAGAACAACAAATACCATCTTTGGGAGGAAAAGGATCAATTAAGCCAAGAGTACGCTACCAAACTTACCAGAGTTGCTAAGCCTAAGGAGCTAGCTCCACAAATATTTTCTCCTGCTAATCTAATATTAGAAAAGAGAAAAAGAGCCTTCACCACTCTCATTTCCAACCAACCCCACAGGCAGAGATCTGGGAGACTGACATGGTAAGAATTCTTACCATCTGAAAGTTTTTGGCAGTTGTTACAGGATCTCTTAGCTACAGCAGCCATGGGGTGAGTATTGTCCAGCCAATAAAGATGAATCCTGCCAGTTACACCAACTCTCAGGGAGGAAGAATTTTTCCTCTACTTTTCTAAGTTCTTCTGTCTGGTCTCAGAATTAAATTGGCATGAGACTGATTAACAGGAGAAAAACCAAACAAAAGTTTAATAACATGTAGAAATGAGAGAGACCCAGGAAAACTGAGTAACTCACCAAAATCCCTAAAGCCCTCACCTTAAATACAATCTTAAGCTAAAGACCAAAGGATGTTGAGAGTAGTGGCTTGAGACTTGAAAGAAGAGGATAACAATTCGCATGGAGATGGAAAAGCAAATGTTTGGTAAACCAGTGTTTTCGGGGTCATATAGAGACAATGAGACAGAGTGGACTCTGACCTCTAGTTCCTGCTGAGTCTCCCCCCCATACACACCTAGCCTATGTTCTTTGCAGATATCTCTGGTGATAGCTGTATTCTGGGAACAGGCTCTTTATTCAAATTGTTTTAGGCAGCTAACAGGGAGGTAACAAGAAAAACATCTTGAGTGTTCTGTTTCTTAAAAATAATCAGCCTAAGTTAATCCTCATACACATTTTGGGGTGGCAAATTTTGCTCCCCTACAGCACTCTTGGAGAGTCATCTAGAAGTCCCTAGAGCAGTGCTTCACAATCTTTTGTGGTTGTTGTCCTAATCTAAATTACCTAGGAAGTCTGTTTAAAAGTGATTCAAAATCATTAGTCTGAATTGGACTCCAGAGTTGAATTTCAAACAAGTTCCTTATTGATGCTGATGATGCTGGTGTGTGGACCACAATTGGCATACCAAGGTCTTGGCCTAGACAAAAGATCCTCTAATAAACTTGGTGGAATCTAATAGGTAAAAAACATCTAACTCTTAAGTTAGCTGTTTCCATGAGAGAGGAATGAAAGAGGAATATAGCCAATCAGTGGGACTATTTCTAACTAATTATCTCATTCTTTTTACATGATCAACACCTTTGAACCTATTTAAACATTAGTACCTTGCCCTCACACTCCACTCTTAATGAAGTTATATGCCTCAAGTATTTAATGAAATTGTCTTGTAGAAAACATTTGCTACTCAGAGAGATGTCTGAGAGGGCACTCTCTTCAAGTATTAAATAATTAACCTCTTAAATGAAGAGGACCTTCATTGTTGGACAGAGTTCCTACATACCCTCTTTTAAAAAGGAAATCCACTTAGGAATGTCGCAGCAACCTATATATGAATATATACATATATTTCAGCCTCTGCAAAGAGGCTATATATAGTGTTCAGCCTATGCAAATAGCAATTACCAAGGAGGAACAAGTTATATAATGAGCAGTAAATACTGCTAATTTCCTGTTTTGAACACTTGTATTTAGCTAAATCTCAATTACGTGTAGTGAGGAAGGGCAGACATGAAAATTGAACCTCCACATAACATTGGTCAATGATATGATTGCAAAACAGGCAAAGAAAAAATGACAGTAACAGAACCTGGATAAATAGTTCCTGTGTGTTCAAAAGTTCATTTCATTCTAACAGGCATCTGTCTAGCATCTAACAGAAGTTACAGAAAAAAACAGGTAAACCTATGGTGAGAGCAGAGGGAATTCACTGAAACTCAATCTTTGTCTTAGAAAGAAAGTGACACATAGGCAGTTGAAAAAATAATGATTCAGTTTAAAATATTTGCAAGAAGCCACAGATTTCATCTGACACACAGCACAATTCCACATATGTGATTAGAGACAAAAACAGAATGGCATACTCATGGTCACATCCACCAACACACCACTCACTTTTCCTTCTCAGAACCACCTTAATGTTCTTGTTATTTCTAGGTCAGAACAGCCTGTTGAGTGACAATTTTTCTTTTCCTGCTCAAAATATCACTTCACTGCTGGTTAAAGATGAGTCATATAATGCTGTTGTATGAAAAAGCAACAAATCATTCCCACTCACTAAATACATATTGAGTGCCAGCTACGGGCAAAGCACTGGGTTAGTTGTCCTTAGTAGTTGAGTCACTGCTGCCAGAGGGATATCTATCACCATCCTGGGGCATTAAAGCAAGATTACTGGGGAGAAGGAGATGGCTGTACATTTTTATGGCTTTGAATTCCTGCACTTAGTTGAGAAATGGCACAAATGGGTCAAAAATGCAAGGGATAACTTTTAATAAGCAGTTCCTTGTATATCGAACTTTGACAACCAGGTCAGTAAAGTAAGAAATTAGATGTGACACATTAAAAAATGCTAACTACTCTCTCAGGTCATATAGTAGAAAATAATGTGTTGATTTCCAATAAATTACCACGGTAACTTGTATTAGATTTTAGTGTTGAGAATTACATTTGCCATCTGTAAGAAATATGTTAGCTATTTGTCTCTACTTTTAGGGAAGATATAGTATTTTTAGCTTGTGTTCTATGAAGAATGGTACATCTGTAGGTTGATTTCTGTAAATTAAAAGTGGACATTTAAATGCTATTAAAATATATTTTGTTTTTACTTCACAAAAAGAAATCCAGTGGTATATGTAAGAAAGAACAAAAAGCTTATTTTTAAAATCACCTAAGAATCATGATCATGCATTAGAATTTGACATGAAAGAGGATTGACTAAAAAGACATTGTGAACTCTGATGAAAAATGGACAGTTACTTGAGAGTGTTTTGTTTTTGACTCTTCACTTGTGTGTGACCTAAAGCAAGTCTCCTTATGCCATTTTTCTCCATTTTTATCATTTGTTAACTCATCATCCTTAAGCTCCAATGGAGGAATCTTGTAAAGAATATATTAAACCCTGGGTGACTAACAGTATATATTAGCCCATTCATCAGATGTTACAGATTCTGAGTTTTGAGTCATTGTACAAATCTTGAAAGTGAAATGCAGTGGTTGCTCTTCCCAGGAATTTTCTTTTAGTTTTAGGTGTTTGTAAAATTGACTCAGATCTTTAGATGACAAGTTCCTATTACTGCAAAATAGAAACTACAGTTTCTTAAGATATGTGACTGCAGTTCAAAGTACTAACTGGTAATGGTTGCCAAACTCATGGAAACTAAAGTGGAAGAAGTCATTATCACAGCCTAAAGAATGACATATAAATTGCTTGACTTAAATCAATTGGGAATTTTAATTCTACTATGTAATATAAAATGAGTATGACTTGAAAACTCACATATACAATTTCACCGTTTCAGGATAACAACTCTCAACTGCTTGGGTACATTTCTAATTCTCCCCAAATGAACAAACATGTCTATGTTATTTAAATATCTCACTACCAAAAGTAGCTTAAAGGAATGCATTAAAGATATCACAATAAAATTTTATATTGGCTCTCTTCTTGAGTGGGCTACCGTCAGTGACATCTCAGTAGTCCCATAAAAATTGGTAATATTAAATTATATCTTCTACTGTTAACTACTCACATACCACTTTGGTTTTCTCATCCGTACAACACTGTAGTTAGAGTAAATAAAATTTGAAATCCATAGTTTCTCTAGAATGAGGTTATGCTTTAACCTACTTTTTCAGGGAATATTTGTAAACTGTTGCCAAAAAATGGTTATTATTTATATAAGAATTATACAGCAGTAATTATTATATAATTATATAACTTGCCTTGCTGAAGCAGGCATCTATAAATGATCTTTGGTAAATAGATATGTGAATCAAAGGTGAATTAGGTTAAAGAGTTTACCATGAGGACTCTTAGCAGAACATAGATTATAAGCCACCTTAGACAACTCTATTCCAGACTGTCTAGAGTAAAAGACAAAATATAAACTGTTTTGAAGTATTAGTGTTTAAAGCTGCTGGTCACTTGCCTCTGTTAAGTACACTTAAAACCTAATATATTAGAAAGAGAGGCATTAAAAAACTTTAACTGAAGTAGTAATAGTAGTTTTCTCAGGGCAGTGTAATTCCATGTGACCCTTAATTTCTCCTTATTATATGATTTTCAAATTCTTTACAAATAAGAATGTTTATAGAATCAGGAAGAAAGATGAGAAACAATAAATGTTTTGGTACAGTTAGTAAAAGATTTTTAAATGCATACAGGGAAACTATCATTAGTCTCTGCTGTAAAATCAAGTTATTAACACATTTTAAAAGTATATTAAGGGAGAGCGTATAGCTCAGTGGTAGAGCACGTGTTTAGCATGGCTGAGGTCCTGGGTTCAATCCCCAGTACCTCCAAATAAATAAATAAATAAATATTAATTATCCCCCCAAAATCCCAAAATAACAAAACAAAAAAAGCATATTAAAATCTATCTGCTTGAAGGTGCCCTCTTGCTTCCGCTTTGTATCTGTCTATATTAGAAAACATTGCATTTTAGGGGATACCTTGACTTCTGCATTTTCTCAAACCACTGCTAATTTTCACACACCAAAAATCAATATACAGAGTGAGATGATAAGATAATACCTTATTACTTGTGAAGCAGGACAGTGTTATTGCCACTTTGGTAAAAGGGAATTCATTTAAGACAGGCTCTTCATGTATCCCAACACAGGTCACTAAAATATATGGGCCACCCACTTTCTTCTCAACTTCATCGTGGCTTAAGGAGCCATTTACTGTTCCCTTAGGAGGAATTAAGGAATAGTAGGTTCTGCTATTGGTAGTTCCCAAAACATGCCTATTTTTCATAGATTGTTAATGGGAGAAAAAAAAAACTTAAAGAAATGTTGACAAATTCTTGACTAGTATCTTTTTACAAAAGGAGAAAGGAAAGCAATGTTACCACCATTTTCCTCAGCATTTGTGTGTTTTCAGGAAACAGAGAGTGATCCAAAAAGATTTAACAGAGATAAGAAATGGATTTTTCTGTTACTTTCATTGAGGGAAATGAACCAGCATGCGATTTGATTATTGTTTTTGCCTTAATAGTCTCTAGCTCTGTGGAATCACCAAGATTTTGAATGAAACTTGTCTCATGAGAGAAACAGCTTTTGCCGAACACATTTTATTCTAATGCTTTCAATAATTAGGAAAGATGTTAAAGCCCTAAAGGAAGAAAATTATAATAATAACATAAAATTCTGAAGTTTATCAAAGCATCTCATTTTGTGTATTGCAAAGCAGCCAGTTTTTATATGTGTAAAATATTTTATAAATCTACTTCCAACAACTGAATATATTCCAAATCATAATACAACTTTTTTTAGAAGTGTTCAGTGTTTCTGTAGAAAACATGGCTCTTTCTATTGGTTATCTAAGCAGTCCAGATGTTCTGGGTTCTTTGGCCAATCCAAAGCATTCCCAGTGGAAGACCAAATTCTTCTAACTGTGACAGTATATCCTCTGGTGGAGAATTGCTTTCAGGATAAACACTGCAGCCCTTAACAAAAAGGAGTAAAATGGCAATGCCACCTTCACTCTGACAGTTTTCTCTCCAGAGACGTTTTGTAACATTCCATCTGTGCCTGTCTATTTGTATGACATGTTGAAAAGGAAATTCCTAGTAGAGGGAAAGCAAATACTTTTTCTTCTAAGAGACTTTTCTTTCAGGCATCAGTGAAGTTTGACACCTTGATATGCAATAGCCCTGTCTTCTATGCTGATCACCGGAGGCCCATTTTGTTCTTTATTGTAGCAATTTGTCTGGTATCTCCCCATCATACTAAGTCTTATGAGATCTAAGATGAAGGAGACCATATCTGAATACTTTATATGTTTGTGTGTGTGTGCAAATACTTAATAGTCTGTATACATTCCACATTATGGTCTTTGGACAGACCTATTTCAAACATTGCTTTTATAATCCAAAAAGGAAATGTTTTCGGTGATACAGCTGTGTGTGAGTAATACCACACTGTACAATTTGAATATGTATGTCATTTTTCCACTGGGGAGAATCATTGTCCTATTTTTCTGACCTAATTTTGGGAAACCTGGATTAATTGTTACCATGAATCCCTCAAACAAATATTTATTGACAAGGTACAAGCTAGTTGCTTTGAAAAGAAAAAAAAAAGAGAGAATCAGCATATGCTAGCTGAGAAATTAGAACATGAATTTGTCTACCATCACTCATTACTCCATACATTGGCTTCCCTGTACTATACACCAAACTACTTGCCAAAATCCTTTCCAGGCCCTTTTCTGCACTGTGCCACACAGTGTCTGGTCTGATCCCTGTCTCTAAAATCCCTCAACAAGGGGGTGGATATAGCTCAGTGGTAGAGCACATGCTTAGCATGCACGAGGCCCTGGGTTCAATTCCCTAGTACTGCCATTTAAAACAAAACAACTTTTTAAAAGAAATACAAATTTTTTAAAAATAAAATAAAATCCCCCAACAGAAACACAAGCACATACACACAAAAGCACCCTGAGTGAGTTGCTCACCTGGCTTTGTTTATTATTCTTACAGTAGGGCATTTCTTACACCCATATAAAAAACCTAGCAGAGTAACACTTAGGCACACAATAAATATTAGCTTTTATTATTTTGTTTTTAAATATTTCCTTGCATGCCTGACTCTGCAACTCCATATGTGTTCCTTTAAGGCAAGAAGCATGTTTCTTCCATCACTATCACAAGAACTCAAAGCCCTACACTTGGTATATTTAAGGTGCTTACTAAACAAAAAGAAAGTAAATGAATGAATGAGGGAGTCAAAAGAAAAAATTGAATAACAATATCAAAGATGTAAAACAATACATGATTGATTTCAGAATGCCAAGTGAATCCAAACTTTCCTAGTTCTGTAAGTCAATAAAGACTATATTGTCGTTGGATTATGAGCGAAAGAACCTTTCTAAATCTGTACTATGAAGTTGACCATTTTTCTATAGAATGAAGTTTTATTACCTAATTAATGGCTGCATATTAATAATGTCTCATCAGTTGCTTGAACCTCATGACGTATTGACTGGAAAAAATGGCTCACAGAGATATTCTTGGAATTTTAGAGTGGGAGTGCACAAAAATCTAACTTTTCATTAGAAAATTGAGTTTGTTCTTAATCATCTAATGATTCTTTTATTCAACAAATATTCATTGAGCTCCTACTATGTGTCAGTTAGTTTGCAAGGCATTTGAGGTCAAATCAATAAAATATATGGATAAAGTAGACAAAAAAAAAAACTTGCTCCAGTGCAATTTAAATTCCAGTGGGAGGAGACAGCCAGTAAATAATAAATGTATTAATAAGAAAATTAAATACTATGTTCTATTTTGACAAATGCTATAGAAAAAATAGAGAATGGAAAGTGGATGCAAAGTGCAGGCACAGGTTTGTGACTAGGAATGACTGGTCAATGGACTGAATTGGGAAAGTGTTCTATAAGCAAAGACTTGGAGAAGGAAAGAGGGAGGCAGGTAGAATCTGAGGGAGGAACATTCCAGTTAGAAGGAACAGTCAGAGGACAGGTCCTAAGGTAAAACAAGTGTTTATAATGTAAAACCATGAACAACACTAAGTGATAATCACGCAATATGGTTAAGTCACAAAAAAAAATCCACAGAAAATACATATTTTAAAGAGACATATCACTTCTAATTGGAAAAGCTTCAGTGAAATCTAGCTCCACTAGATCTTAGCCTAACTTTGCCTTGCTAGATTGGTAGGGTTTTGATAAATAGAAAGAACTTCTAGGTTGGTACACACTTGGGAAAACACACGTCAGATTCAATTCACATTGGAGGAATGATTCATGCTACAGGTTCATCAGCCACTTTAATTAAAAGCGTGAAGGACCTTGAATGCCATCACAAGGGGTTTGGACTTTCTTCCATGAGCAATATAGATCTGCTAACAATTACTGAAGAAAATTTCAAGGTGAAAACATGTTTTTGGAAGATTAAACTGAAGTTTTTGACCAGATTACAATAGAATAGCTGTGAATAATAAAATTTTAATCCAAAAGTAATCAATCCAAAATATCCTCTATGATAGCACTTGAAATTTTGTGATCTCACCATTTGACCTTTTATTTTTTAACCTTTATTTTGAAAATAAAACCTGCAAAGATTACAGAAGAACTGCAAGAATAGTACAGTAAATTTCCATATAGCCTCTCCAACTGAATTCACCAATTATTAACATTTTGCCACATTTGCCTTATCTCTCTTCATTTAGATAGGTAAATAAAAAGCTAGAGCTACACTATTTATACCAATACATAATATTGCTCAACCATATGAGAGTAAATCTCAGACATCATGACTAAATTCTCCTATGTGAATCTTCTAAAAACAAGGATATTTTCATATAAAACCAGAGTATATTTATCAAATCAGGAAATTTGAAAATGATAGAATGCTGTAGTCCAATATATAATCTATACTCACATTTCAAAGAGTATCTCCATGATATCCTTTATACCCCATTTCCCATCCAGAATTATACATTGCATTTAGTTGTCAAGTCTTTTTAGTCTCTTTTAACCTGGGATTGTTCTTCAGCCTTTTTTTTTTTTTTTTTTGGTCTTTCATAGCATTGACATTTCTGAAGAGTAGAAACCAGGTTTTATTTTTTAGATCATGTCCCTCAGTTTGAGTTTGCCCATTATTTCCTCCTTTTTTAAATATTTGCTAGTATCTGGCTGGAATACTACATAAGTGATATTTTGCCTTCTTAATGCATTATGGCAAGAGGTACATGATGTCTATTTGTCCCATTACTGTGATGTTAATTTTGGTCACTTCCTTAAGATGGTGTCCTTTTCTCCCTTAATCATTAATAAATAATCAGTGGGGGGGGTGTGCTTTAAGACAGTATGAGTATCCTAACATCGATCTTTCACCTATTACTTTTAGCTTCTGTTGATTCTTGCCTGAATCAATTATCATTAGGATGGCAGAAAAGTAGTGATTTCTAACTACTTATTCTGTCTATATTAACCAGTTGGCATTCTGCTCTAAGGGAGAACTTTCCTTTTTATTAATTTGTTTATAATTAATGTAAACTCATGGATTCACTTATATTTTGTTCCTGTCATTATTCATTTTAAATTGTCTTTAATACATACCACTTATGAATATCCCCTACTTCATAGAAAAAAAAAAACCAAAAAGCTTAGCACCCCTCTTAGGTGATTGGAGAGAGGAAAAGCATATTCCAGGGGAAGGCTCCAGCAGGCTATATAAAGAATGATACTTTTTTTCCTTTAGTCTTTCATTTTTATTTTTCATTTTAATAGTTTATTAATATGTAACATTTCAGTTCCAAGGGATTGTGGGAGCTCAGTCTAACTAGGCTCTAATCACAGGTCCCAGCCAAGACCATATTTGCATTCTTGATAGACAGTTTTGATACTTGATATGATACTTTGGCAAAAATCTCTTTCCAAATGACACAGTATACTCTTTTGAAAGTAATCTTTTCCCCAAATGTTTTGTTGCACAAATCAGGCTGTTAAATTCAGGGATCATTTTTATTTTTATTATTATTATTATTATTATCATTATTATCATTATCATTATCATTATTATCATTATTATTATTCTTACTATTTGGCATACCTTGCCTTGTTCCAAAAAGCACTTATGCAGGAGCAAAACTGCTATCTTTACATACTAGTTTATACCTTCTAAAAACATTTTCTTGCTATTATGTGAATAGCAATTCAGCTTCTTAATGTGTTACCAAAAAAAATTATAACTGCTTCTAAATTGCATTGATGTATTGTAGAATTGAGTTGAATATCTTTGTAGGCTGAGCATAATTATCCTCCTGCCAGGAACAAATAAGTTATACTGCTCCAGAGAAATAAATATGCATATGAATTTATGTGGATGGATAAATCCTTATAAAGTTTAGCTCTTTATAACACAATGAGAGAAGAAATGTACTTGGTAAGGCTAATGAATAAACTGGGATCATTATATTGTCTGTCATGCATTTCCCCCACAAACTTGCATTTTACTGCATGTAAATCAGGGCAGAGCATTTCAAAGGACTTATATAATGAATGAAGCAAGTTTAGGATGAACTAAGTAAGAATAAGACACCTAAAATCTTCAGTTATACTTTAAATAAGATTATATATATAAATAGAGAGATACAGAATAAAAATTCCAAGCAAAGAGTTCAAAAATACATATAAAGTTTGATTTAACTCTGTTAACATCTTTACCTCTTCAAAGATATCTAACAGAAAAAGTTTGCAAACAGTAACACCAGGTTCAGGCCAATAAAAAAAATAGGTTTCCAAACTCCACTAGGTAATTGCAGCAAGATTAGTGTAAACCAAATGCATTTATTATTTGCAGTGTAATCCAATATACTAAGGGATGGCATGTGCTTTATTTTAATTAGCTTTTTCTTTTAAAGGGTTGCTTAGTCCAACTGTCTTGATAAGAAAAAATTGTAGTCATTGCTCAAAATGCTTGTAGCAAATCTAGTTTTAAATTGAAGCAATTTATTCTGAAAGCAGTCTACTACTGCAGCAATAATCAATGTGTTTTCCCTTAGCCCATACTGGAGCTTTCTCTGGACTATTGTTAATTGCCTGTAACTAAATGACTGCTGGTGCCCTGAAATGTAACTCTTTGGCACTTGTTCATTTGTTGTGTTTAAACCAAATGCCGGTTTCTCTTAGGTTTTGCCTAGTGATTTTGCTTTACAATTTTCAATATTCAGTCTTCGTCCCTTATAGCAGGCAGAGTCTATCATTTGAACAAAATAACACAAAGGCTAAACAGATTTTAAAAGGTTTGCACTTTCTTTTTCTGTCCTCTGATGTTGAATCGTGCTGAAATGGAATCTTTTTATTTTTTAATTGCTGCCACTCCACGAAAACGTGAACTTGAGCTGAAAAGCGGATCCCATTTCAAAGGAAAAATGACACTCGCGGGGGCAACACTGTTCACATTGTAATGTGAAGATAAAATACTGCAGTGGGCCCCAATCATTTCTTTTAGCTGTAACAGAATTTAACCCCTTGTAATTTTGTCCTGACCCAATGTATAAGCAATAATGGCTGGCACTCATATTAATGAATGTGTCCAGCTTGGAGCAAAGGAATGTGGAAACTAAATCTAATACATTAATTTCCTTGAGAGGATTTACACATGCTATATAAACCAATGTGAAAAACTTAAATGGAAATTTTTTTAACCTGCACACATTTATAATATGAAGGCATGTATATTACTCTTACATAAAAATAATGTCATAAATGAGGAGCAGGCACTGGTGTCTGTACTGTGGAGAAAGATACATTTGTTTTCTGACTTCTAAGGATATTATAAACACACCATGCTTCTGCATATAATACTGTAGATGTTTCTGGGGGAAATCTGAGATATTATCAAGATCACAGGTTAAATACTTTTTAATACTGTTTCTTTGGACTAGTTTTTGGAATCTCTATTATTAAGTACACGATTGTCATTTGGCTCAGAAGAATTTTTCTTGCTTATTGCTTATACTCTAGGTAAACATAACTTGTCGTATGTTTGTACCTTAAAGGAAGTCTTCATGTGACACAAAACCATTTCTGTAATTGCTAAGCCTCACCAACCCTGCTGTCTTTTTCTCATTACATTTTATAGAGTATTACTGATTGACATAGTAAAAAGTATATTCAAGGTAGTATATATAATTGTTTGAGTGGCTCATGACTTCAAGCAATGGGATTAATTTACATATGGGCAATTACTTCTCTAAAAATAAGGACTTACTTTCATACAATTTTTCTCTAACTTACACATACTCAATTTTTAAAAGTTAAAAAAAATATGTGTAGGAACCAGTGTTATAAAAACTATCTGAATAAAATGAGAATTCTGCTTATTGGATTAATAGGATTACATTTCAGGCACAGTTTTTGATTGTTCCAAAAGCTATTCAATGAGATATGGACATGTAAGACATGCTAAATGCCCCGCCTAGTGCTGTGTTTCCAGAATCAAAGGGTGTACTTAGGGGCACCATGGAAAAATCGTCCCTAACCAGGCAGTTATCTACAGCAGAGCAGTGGTCCTGACTCCCTGCTTTCTTTATAGCTTCTTACTACATAGGCCTTAGGTTAGAATTTCTAATGGCTCTTTTTAAAAAATCAAATTTTTAAAGAATTGAAGTACAATTAACATCAGATAAAATGTATACATCTTAAGTGTTCAGGTCAGTGAATTTTGACAAATGTATATACTTGTCTACGCACCTTAAAAAGATACAGATTTTTTTAAATCCCAGAATGTTCCCTCTTGCCCCTTTCCAATAAATTTTCCCATCACCCATCCACCGAGCATTTTGTGATTTCCATCACTATGGGTTATTTTGGCCTGTTCCTGGGCTTCATTTAGATAGAATTATGCAGAAGGTATTACTTTATGTCTGGTTTCCTTCCCCTAACAAAATTTTGTGAGATTCATGCACATTGCATGTTATCAGTCATTCATTGTTTTTACTGCTGAGTATGTTATATCATATGGACACACAACTGTTGTTCATCATATCTTGTTAATGAACATTTGGGTTGTTCCCAGTTGTGGCTACTATGAAGACTACTCTGAACATTCTTATACAAATGTTCTTGTGGATATCTGCTTATATTTCCTTTGGGTAAATATTTAGGAGTGTAATTGCTGTTCATAGGGTATATTCATATCTAACTTTATTAGAAACTATCCAAAATTTTCTAATATAGTAGTACCATTGGGCACTTCCATTAGCAGTGTTGGGGAGTAGAGGTTAAGCATTCTTCATTATTCTTTCATTTCTTTTCTCATACAGCAAATTTTAGAGTGAGAAGTTTCAAATGTATAATGCATTATATTAGAAAACAGAATGAATCTTAAAGGAAACTAAAGTCCAAATGCTTCTTTCTCCCATTGTATCCAGTGTAATTTAAATCACATTTGTCTGGTATATAAATTAGCCTGTGGGCATAAGTTAGAGTTTTATGCCAGCTTCTCTGTGTGGTGGAGTTCAACTAATATCCTGAGAGAACAAGACCTAATGTACCCACAGAATTATCTACCTCTAATCCCTTCTGTTCACATAGTAGTGGGGTAATGTTCTACTGAAGAGTGTTTTGTATTTCATTTCTGGTACTTTTGTAGTCCTGTCTTTTGTAATCTCTCACAGGATTCAGCAGATAAAGCTGTCTGATATTTATAAATATCAAATTTATAAATACAAAATATAAAAATTTATTTGAAGTACTTTTTAGTATTTTACACTTCATGTTGATTTACTTATACTCTAAAAGATTTAATAATTCTATTTTTCATTCTTAAATTCATAAAGTCCAATAACTTTTTATAAGATTTTCTTCTATGTCCCATTTAATTTTAATAAGAGCAGAAATACATACTTGATTAAACACTAGTTATATGTGTTTTTTATTAAACTGTTGAATTAGGAATGAAAGACTAGATAATGAGAAATATGGCTGTTTTTTTTTTTCTGTAATTATCAAAGGAAAAGTGACATCACTTGCAAGCACACACACACACACATGCAAACACAATAGATTCTTGTAAGAAAATGATGGCCATACTTCTCAGATTATTTATCCCTGATACCACATTGCACCCATAATGATTTCACCTCATTTGCAACATTTCAGTATTGATCTTTTAGCCTAAGAGTAGTTGTCACTGCAAAACCATAGCTTACTTTAAAGTTCAGTCTAAGCCTACATTGACTATGTTACAAAATTAGATAACCGATTGGTGGATTGTACATAACAGGATCAAAAATACCAGTATTTTAGAGCCATACTTTCAAGAATATTAATCTTTAATGGTAATTAAGGAAACTAGTACTTTTCGAGGTAGTTATCAACTGCAGGGGACAATAGCTACCCATAAATAACTTTTAGACTATGACAGTGAAGGTCAACATGCATACACAGGCACTTAGTTAAAGTGAGATTCAAAATCTTTGCATTCTGGCTTAATGTTTAAGTACCAGTATCACTGAATTTGGTACACTGTTTATGAGCACTGAAGGAGAAAAAATAAGTGAATATTTTATCCCTAAAATTGCCTGATAGTTGTTGGTTGTAATATAGACATTCAATAGGAATAATAGAATGTGTATACACAGCGAAAGAGAATGTGGCAATGAATGTATGTATGTTCATGTACAACTGAAATATTGTGCGCTACACTGGAATTTGACACAACATTGTAAAATGACTATAACTCAATAAAAAAAATGAAAAAATTGCAAAAAAAAAACCCCAAAAAGAATGTGTATACAGTAAGTGATAAGAAAATTACTCTTTTGGATAAATGTAGTAGCATACCTAGTGAAAAGGGAAAAAAAGGATAATAAAAAAATTTTTAAGTAGCGTACTGAAAGAAAAATACTGCCAACATAGTTAGTCTGGTATAACATCCACTAGAGTATCTACTTCTTAAGCCCAAGTTAGCATTCATTCTCCAAGGCTGTGGTTGGCCACTTTGGCACCATGCTATTCAGATAAAGATATAGGACAAGAGTTATTGCTCCTGGGAGGAGCCAGCAGACAGTATTCATTAGGTGGTCCATCCAACACTCTATGCAACAGTGCACAGTGCCCTTCAGGAGCTATGCTGCTTGACCCCTTATCTCTCCTCAGCCCCAACCCCCAGGTGACAACTCAGGTGAGAAGGATCAAGATTCACATTGGATGAGTTCAGAAACCATCCTGGCTTAAAAGCTTCATATCCACAAGAACCAATATTTCTTTTGTCAACTCCATAAGCATAGCTTGCAGATTCCCACAAAGGATGGTTTTATGTGTAAGAGTTACTGTATTCCGGCAAACCCAAAATTAATAGTTTCCGATCAAGTATTTATAATTCTTTCGGTCCAAATGCAATCTACCAACATAGGTTCATTTTTACCATAAGCAATGTTGCTTAGCAACACAGTTACCACATACCACCTTATCTGGTTACCAAGGAAACAGCTAGAAAGTTATCAAAAGGTCAAATTCTTATGCAGAAAGGAAAGAAGTTGCGTTAATCCATTACCCACATCTGGTCTCATCCAGAAAACTGTGAAATCAAGTTGAATTTATGAGTTTGTATGTGAATATGGTATAATTCACTCTTGTGATTTTTTTTTCCAGAGCTGATGTATACAGTTGAACTTGCTGGAGGGCTTGGTGCTATCCTGCTGCTGCTTGTTTGTTTGGTGACCATCTACAAGTGTTACAAGATAGAAATCATGCTCTTCTACAGGAATCATTTTGGGGCTGAGGAGCTGGATGGAGGTAAGATGAGTTCCTTCTTTTAATGTTCTCTCTAAATATTCTTTTTGTTTTACTAAGGGGAAGGAAAAGTTTCGTGCATAGCCATTGACAGCAGCTCTTATAGGCTTTCAGTGTTCAGTTTGTAAATTCATCTTTTCTATGAAAGGATATGTGTGATGCTTTGGAGACAATAGATATTTTCCTCTGAAAATTGTAAAGCAACACCTACCCTTTTTAGTATGGTATTCCAAACAGCACTTGCGAATTACAAACGCTGATTGCAGTGTTATCAGAGTGTTATTTTCTCTCACCTTGTAATCAGTACTGAAAGTCCAGCTTTACTTCTGTATAGGTAAGGAGTGTCTCTTTTAATTGTGTTCCCTAGCCCAATAGTTTGAAGTGAAGCTCAATTTGTTCCTTGTTTAGACTGATCAGTTATAATAAATTGTACTGAATTTTTTAGAATTCATCCAGCAGTCTTTTCAATCCTGTTTATTTAGCTATATTTAGACAGGCTAATTTTTATTCTAAATGTGGAGCAACAGATAGGAAAGTGCACCAGCACATTGTTTTCATAATAATACCTCTAATATTTTTACTCACGTTAGATAAATGAATAGTGTTTTCATAGAAATCAGAATTATTATTTGCCTCTGGTCAGTCATGAATATGTATACAACCTAAGAAGAATATGAGGTCCTTAAAATTGAGCTCTGTAAAATGCCCATTAGGGGACTAACAGGTTTTTTGCCTTTTTTAATCATCTGAAACTGGTTCATATAAAAGCTAGACTTGCAATATAGGAAGTGTATGTGAACTGACAAGGAATAGTACAGATGGTGATGGTTTCTTCATCATATTTGTAAACTTTTTTTATTCACTATCAGTTTTTCACTAGATGGTACCAAGGAAAATGAGGAAATTGCCCATGTTACCACATTTCCAGGGTCCTCTGGAGTAAATCACAGGTAGAGCTGTAGATTGTCTGAATAAGTTGCATTCCTGATACTCCTCTTTGTTTAACCTTCTCCCCTTCCCATTAGAGTGAAGTCTGTGCTGCAGCAAAACTTTTTTTTTTTCATTTTTAAAGTGAGGATTTACCTGTTTATTCTTTGTTTGTAACTTTCTTGCCTGTTCATACAAATTATTAAATTTTTTGCTACTGCTTCAAAGAAATATGAGAAAATTGTTAATGTCAGAATCATTGTTGAATGAGTATCAAGCAAAGTACTAGACATTCTTAAAATCATTTTTGCTAAGCCTCCAAAAATTCTGAGGTCAGTATTATAATCTCCATTTTAATGATAAAGCAATTGAGGCTCTCAGAGGTTAAATAACTTACTGAAGAAGATAACACGAGTATTGCTGTAAGTAGCCAAGATGGGATTTGAAAATAGATCTGTTTCCAAAGCCTTTCCTTTATTGAACACTGAGCCCCTATTATTTTTGGCCTTTTAAAAATTTGGTATGTTCAATACAACCTAAAGATCTGCTGTTGTTTGCAAAATTAGCACAGTAAACGGTATTTGAAAAAGGAGATTGCCTAAACAAGTCGCACTTTATTAACCCTATTTTGAATACATTTGTGTTCTGAATGATATGAATGATTTCACCGAAACTATCAATTTCCAGTGTAATTTTTATTTGTCATATTCTGAATAGTCGAAGACTCTGGAGAGTTTAGATGTTTCTAAACCTTAGTCATATCCCCTTAGATCCTTCTACACATGCTATTATGGTTGAATAAATATCCACTCTTCTAGTGTGGGAAATTTTCTCTAACATCATCAAATCTACATTCTTCATTGCTCTCCCACAAGTCCTTTCTTCTTCCAAAGAAAAGCTATGGTTAAGTGACCCCAAGCTTTTCATATTCTTGACTTGGCTGTAAAAATATGATTTGAAAGTCAAAGGCTACCATGTTACCTCCCCTGAAAGGGGGTACGTGAAGTATTCTTGGAAGCAAAGGCAAAGAGTGTGAAGAAGAATAGGGAAAGAAAGTTTAGGTCATATTTTGAAGTAATGTCAGTCTTATGGTTTTTGGTAATAATAGATTCATTGATCATTTACTGAATATTCATTGAATGACAAGTGCTGTGTTGCCTACTTCAGTGATACTCAGAGAATCATACAACCAGAAAGATAGAATTTAAACCCAGGTCTAAATGACTCCAAATTCCGGAAATTTCAGCCACTGTTTCAGACTAGGAGATGGACTATTTGGCATCTGGGACACATTCAGTCAGTTCCTTTCAAGTCATTACAATGGGCACTACCTGACTGTATCAGTTCTATATCAGAAGGAGTCTGTTTCTCTAAGATAGAACATACTGATGCTTTGCTCTCTTGGTTGGTTCACATCACTTCTTATACCCCTCTACATAACCTTACATTTTATTGTTTCCTTTGGACTCAGGCCTTACCACTTCTCTTCGAATTCTGCAACACTCACCTTTTTAGTTGACATGTACAATACTATCTACACTTGCATTTATGCACAAATGACTCCTAAATCTAAATGTTCTTCTCCCAGTTCTCTTGTTTTGCTATCGTTTGTTTCTAGTAACCTATTGGTTATTTCCACTCTAATAGGTCCCAACCCTAGCTTTTAAATCACCCACCCTCACACTCATTCCTTGTCATCCTCCATTTGACATCTCAACTTTTTGTATCCTTCTCTACTGCATTTACTTCACTTCCTCCTCATCTGCCATTTTCAGTTAGCCATCATGGTCAGTTAATGGTACCTCTTGAAAATAGACTTTTCTATTACTCTTCATTGCAAATGTCTTGTCCAAGCCTCCTATACCATCCTCTTGGCCTTCATTATCTACCCCTCTATTTTATTTTATTTTATTGCATACTTTAAAAATTTTTAAATTTTTTATACAATTTTAAAGGTTACTTTCCATTTACAGTCATTACAAAATATTAGCTATATTCCCCATGTTGTACAATACATCCTTGAGCCTGTCTTACACCCAATAGTTTGTACCTCCCACTTCCCCACTCCTATAATACCCCTCCCCTTCCCCCACTGGTAACCACTACTCTCTATTTTATCCTCCACACTCGGCCAAACTTCTCTTTAAAAGTACAAATTTACTGTGATTCTTTGGAGAAAAGCATGTCTCTATGTTGCCTGCCACCGCAGAAAACTTTCTTATTTCAGAAAGCAGTTACTGTAACAGAGTGGCCCAACTTAAATTTGCAGTCTTGCCACCCCTGTGGAATCTGATCATGCAAAATTCCAGTTAGAATCAAATACTGGTCTTTGGACAAACACAGCTGTTGAGAACTGACCCAGGACAACGCAGTCATGCATAAATCTCAGGTCCCTTTGGAACAATAAGGTAACTATAATGGTTAGGGATGGGAGAAGGTTAATTATTCCTCTCCCACCTTGATTCCATAAAATAGTGAAGGAAAATTTGGGCAAATTCTGCTGCATAGACATTTTTTAATAAACAAGCATGTAACCCATCCTATAAATTTGAAGCAGTTCCAACTCTGTCATGTGATTGTGTATGAGTGTGTGTGTACATTTATGTTCCCAAAAAATCTTACAAAAAGTTTCCCCTGAAGCAAATGTGACAATATTTCAGTGGCATGATTAGGCTAACCATCTAATAACAACAAAGAATATTCTTCATCAACTGAGTAATGGTACAGAGCAATGTCATGGTATCAAATAAAAAGCAGAATACAAAAAGGTTTGTCTACTACAATCATCAGCTTTGCAGATAGCTATGTCTCCATGCAGGTAAGAACTGAAAGGTAATATTCAGACATATAAACAGCATTGTAGGGTGTTATGTTCTGAGATGTTTATACCTGTTTTTTTTCAAAAATTTTTAACATTTTACTGTCTTTTTTATTACATATAACTTTTAAAATTCTTTCTGAAATAAATTTGAATTTCTGAAGAAAAAATATTTCTCATCAGGACACAGGACCATTTGGAATCAAGCCTGGAACAGCTTCCCCAAGAGGGCAGGCCACTGGCCCCACTACATACTTGAGGAGTGGGATGTGTCTCTAAATTATGTTAAGTGTTGCGTATGTCTTGAATAGCACTGATTTCACCATGGGGGGTCCATTTCCAGGATCCATTGTACTTAGTAAAAAGCCACTAATTTTAGCAATGAAACGTGGTTTCTAATATTCATTGTGCTAATTAATGCAGCATTTACTTTTGATCAAAAATAAAGATAGTTTAAGTGCTTGTAGCGTTGAAGTGCTCTAGAGCATTGCCTTATTCTAATTAAATGCTAACTGAGCATCCTGATAAAGGCAGCCTCCCGTCTCTAGAGCTGAGCATACACTAACACAATATCCCACCAGCTTTGCTGGAATAATTACGAAGAAAATACAGTTATCATAACAACATCAGACTCCTTTGCTCCTCCATGCCTCCGACTGGGGTTTCCCTTCCACTTTTGTTTAAAAGCTTGAATGAAGGTAGTTCTTCCTTCCTTCTTTCCTTCTTTCCTTCCTTCTTTTCCTCCTTCCTTTCTTCCTTCCTCCCTGTCTCTCCTCCCTCCCTTCTCTCTTTCTCTCTCTCAAACACAGTTCACATTTCCCCTTAACTTATAAATACTCCCATCATAATCGCAAGGTCTAGTTATTTTCTCCTTCATCTTTACTAAAATGGCACTTCAGGCACATCATTTTTATAGCCCTTTTCACGTTGAGTAGTAAGCACTTTCTGGTGAATTCTTACTACTTGTAAAGCATTGTGAATTCAAGATTCCTTATCTCATTTATTTCTGTGAGAAGGAGGCTCAAAGACAAAGTCATGGAGACAAGAATTATTCCAGCATTTTGCAAGGGTGTCTAGAGTTTAGAACTAGCTTTACAAATAAAAATAAAACAAATATTTAAAGAAAACATAATAGGTAGTCTATTAATGAAAAAAAAAACAACAAACAGCTGCTCTCTTACGTTGATGATTATATTGGTGGGTGTCGATAAGGTACTGCATAAGTTTTCATAAGGGAATAACTTATGGGAACAGGTTTAAGATTCAATTTTGTGGAGAGGATCTAGTGCTAGACAGGGTGAATCTACTTTATGTTTCTTTCTCTCAAAGTGCAAGCTGTTTTGTTTTTCTTTTTAGCCCCTGAGTATGAGGTATGAGGGGTGTGCTTATTCACAATGATGGCAAGGCAACCTTAAAAGAACAGTGTAATGACTAATACAATGCCTATTTTAAAGATGAAGAAAGAGATCTCTCCTAGTTCTACTTTGAGAGTTATTACAGGGATTGGACAAAATGAGTTAAAGAAATCTTTTATAACCTTCATGCACTGACTCTGGAAAATTTGAAGAGCTGTTCCATTTCAAGCCTATGAAATACATGGATATCTATGGATATCTATGCACTTTTAGGTCATAAAATTTATTTTTTTTCTCCCTCAATTACAAGGTTACTCAGTATTAAGTTTCAGAAATTATTGTCATCATGTCTATCACTGTAGCACAGTACTTCTGTAAAATCATTTTGAAACACTTTAGGTAGGGTTTTTTGTTTGTTTGTATTTTGGGGGTATTTTTTGGTGGTGGTGATTAGATAATTTGCCTACACATGAACAATCTAGAATGTGGTTTTGAGTTCAAGAAGGACAAATCTGTAGTTGTTTTTGATGTACAACTTGCCCAAAATTGTAAGCTGTTAAGTGGTAGGAATCAAGGCTTCTTACCTCAAATTCCATACTCCCTGGACCACTCTGCTACCTCTGACCCTCTTAATTACAACTTCTATCATCTGTGCTGCCCGCTCTCCTCTTAAGGATGTGAGGGAAGGAAATTAATATCTACTGAATGCCTCCTTTGAACCAAGCATTTTGTTTTATGATGGGGACTCATTTAACCCTAGAAATCTCCTTTACGGAACTGCTATTTTATAGATCAGGAAACACAGTCTCAAATGAGTAAAATAAAAATTAATGATGGTCAGGATTTGAGCTCAGCTGCTGTTTTTGTTTTTTCCTTCACTATGTTATGCCATATATTTTTTAATTAGTGACACATTTCAGTGTTTGAGACTCTATGGTTTCAAATAGTCCAGAAAAGTATGAAATAATAAAACATGTAAGCTAGAAGAATATTATTAAATTTTCAAAGTTTAAAACTCAAACAGCTTTATTTTAGAATGTAATTGCCAGATGTTGCCATGGCAAAATTGACATGAAAAGGGGAATTTATTAAAACAATGACATTCAGTAATCACAAAGTCAGAATATTAATATATGCTGAATGTTTTTTATTCAAAGATACATTATCTATTTCTGCAGAGTTTTTAATTGAAAAATTATATATTGGAAATGTGACAGAGCATATGAAGGCAAATCTGAGATACAAGAAAGGAATGACTTAATTTTTCAAAAACTCTTATTTATTCAAGTTACGTCAGTGTTAGTTTTTAATGATCACATAATTCTGTGCTAATATGCTACATGCATGCATCAAAAATTGCCTTTTAAAATGAAATACACAATTCATCATTGAGCTCTACCGTGGTCTCATTTTGGTAACCCGTTTGCTGAATAATGGCCTCTGTTGCTAGTCAGTTTCATGTATGTGACATAATATTTGAGAATAATAATAAAAAAAAGAAATGGCCAGCTGTCAATAACATCTGATGACTATTCAGTGGGTGTTTAAAGGTTAAAAACTCCCAAAGACCTGAATGTCAATCTCAAGCCATTTATATTGTCAGTAAATCTCTCTCCTAGCCCACATCCAACATAGCCACCACCTTCATCTTGATAAAGGAGTCTTCAGTCTACATTTTCTTGAAAGCTCTGTTGTTCTAACAAATCCAGATTCTCTGACTTCTCAGTCCTTCTGAAGAGAATTTACTAATATCCTCTCATATGTCAAAGAGAAAAATACTAATTTATCATTTTTCTAAACCACTTTGTTATTCCTGATACACAGTTCCTATTTTCCTTCTCTCATCAAGATTTCTTAATAATATTTTAAACTCATATTTTTATTTCTTAACTCTGGAGTCCAAACTTTTTTCCTCTCAAATATATGTTTTTAAAATATAGTACTTTATGCTATAAATTGAAGGAGAAAATTCTACTGTACTAGTTGTTTAACTCTGAGTAACAAAGCAACTACTTAATTGGTTGAGTCTTATGTTTTTTGTTTATTTGTTTTTCTCTCCCCCCAGCTTTATTGAGATATAAATGACATATAACACTGTGTAACTTTAAGATGCACAATATGATAATTTGACACACACACACATATATATGGTGAAATGATTGCTACAATAAGGTTAGTTAATGTATCTATCACTTCACTTAACTATTTCTTTTTTGTGGTGAAAACATTTAAGATCTGCTCTTTGGGGGGAGGGTATAGCTCAGTGGTAGAGTGCATGCCTAGCATGCACAAGGTCCTGGGTTCAATCCCCAGTACCTCCATTAAATAAATTAATAGATAAATAGATAAATAAATAAATAAATAAACCTAATTACCTCCACCCCAAAAAACAAAAACAAATAAACAAAAACCAAAAAAACTTTTTAAAGATCTACTCTCTGCACTCTCTGGTATATGATACAGTATTGTTAACCATAGTCACCAAGCTGTATATCAGAAATTGTTTGTCTTATAGCTGGACATTTGTTTACTTTGCCAATGTCACTCCCTTTCCCCTACTTACCAGCCCCTGACAACCACCATTCTATTCTGTTTCTATGAATTCAGCTTTTTTGATTCCACAGTATAAGTCAGATCATGCAGTATTTGTCAGTCTCTCTCTGCCTTGTTTCAGTTAAGCGTGCTGCCCTCAAGGTCCATCCAAATTATCACAAAATACAAAATTTCCTTCATTTTTATAGATGAATAATATTCCACTGTGTGTATATGTATATATGTGTGCGTGTGTATGTGTGTGTGTGTGTGTATATATATGTGTG
Organism: Vicugna pacos; assembly: GCF_048564905.1. NCBI lineage: Eukaryota > Metazoa > Chordata > Mammalia > Artiodactyla > Camelidae > Vicugna > Vicugna pacos. Next base: position 22,659,553 of record NC_133023.1, read on the forward strand.
TGTGTGTGTGTGTGCGTGTATATATATATGATGTTTTCTTTGTCCATTCATTCATTGATGTACACTTAAGTTGTTTGTACATATTGGTTATTGTGAATAATGCTGCAGTGATACTGGGGTTCAGCTATCTCTTTGAGATAATGGTTTTATTTCCTTCAGACATATACCCAGAAGTGAGATTGCTGGATCATATGGTACCTATGCATTTAATTATTTGAGGAATATCCATACTGTTTTTCATAGTGGCTGCACCAACTTACATTCCCACCAACAGTGCACAAGGGTTCCCTTTCTTCCACGTCCTTGTGATACTTATTATCTTGTCTTTTTGATAATAGCCATCCTAACAAGTGTAAGGTAACATCTCATTGTAGTTTTGATTTGCATTTACTGATGGTTAGTGATATTGAGCATCTTTTCATATACCTGTTGGCCACTGTGTATCTTAAATGTCTATTCAGGTCTTCTGCCCATGTTTAATTGGATTATTAGTCTTTTTGCTATTGAGTTGTATGAGTTCCTTATATATTTTAGATATTAACCCTCCCCTTGTCTGATATGTGGTGTGAAGATATTTTTTCCCATTCTGTAGGTTGCCTTTTTATTTATTGATTATTTCTTTTACTGCACAGAAGCTTTTTAGTTTGATTTAGTCCCACTTATTTATTTTTGCTTTTGTAGCTTGTGCTTTTTGTGTCATATCCAGAGAATCATTGCCAAGACCAATGTCAAGGAGCTTTTTCCCTATGTTTTCTTCTAGGAGTTTTATGGTTTCAAGTTTTACATTTAAATTTAAGTCTTTAATCCATTTCAAATTAAAATTTGTGAGCAGTGTAAGATAGGGGCCTAACTTCATTCTTTTGCATATGGATACCCAGTTTTCCCAGCATCACGTATTAAAAAGATTATCCTTTCCACATGGAGTATTCTTGGCCCCCTTGTCAAATATTAATTGACCACATATGCATGGGTCTCTTTCTGGACTCTCAATTTTGTTCCGTTGGTCTATGTGTCTGTTTTTTATACTAGTACTATACTGTTTTGATTACTATCATTTTGTAGTATGGTCTGCAGTCAGGAACCATGATGTGTCTTCTAGTCTTTACAGCCTGATTTTAGCAGGTAAAGATGTTCTCCAGTCTTCCCCAGGCCAATGGGATTACCTCCAGAATCACAATCATTCTAGGTTGGAGCCAGTTTTGAGGCTGTTACCAGGGATGCACTAAAGTTCATGGTTGACAGACTTGTTAGCAGGAGCTCAGGTTTGCCCTGTCTAGTCTCTAGGTAGACAGGACTGCCTCTAGTACATTGTTCAGTAGGATAGCGATTGGACAAGTGTCCACATCAGGATTCACAATTGGATCTTCACTCAGTGGACCAATTACCAGGTATGTGGATGAGTGTGGCTCCCACCAGGTCCCTGAGAGAGCTTCTACCTGGTGGCTGGATGGGTCCTTGGGTGGGCAGGCCTGGCTCTGTACTGTGGCTGAAAGGATACGTGCAAAGGGTATCTTACTGGGCCATCTTGCTGATGTCACTCCTCTTTTTCTTTTTTTGTGGGACATTGCAGCAGTCAGAATCTCTTGAAAATCATGGAAAAGAGTAAATCAATGACTATATTAGAGTTTATGAAGATTATTACAAAGAGTGTGTACATCAGCTGCTTTTCATCTCTGTAGTCAGTAGAATTATAGTTAGGGGTGTAAATTACAGAAAATAAAATTTAGGGAATAAAGTTCAGAATAAGAAATATGTTATTGTACTACCCTGTTATGGCTAACTAGTTTTAAGCTGTTTATAAAATTAAGTTGAATTTAAAAGGTTACAGACCTAGCCTTTACAAATTTTAGCATAATTTTGTTTTTTTCTGTGGTTATAAAAATAATCTCAATTTTAAAGTTTCTCCAGTCACATGAAGATCATACACATTAAGATTAGTCAATATATGTTCTTAGAGATATCAAAAATAATCTAAGAGATACTTCCTAAGATTCATATTCAGCTGATAACTGGGGGAGAAAAGAAATCTTAGAATTCATATGATTTTGGATCAGAAAATATTGCTGAATTTAGCATGATATCTGGAACAGTATTTGCAGTCTGATAACTTTCAAACCAGGAGTTTGCTTCTGATGGTAAATAAATGCCTAGCTCCTTACTGCACTGACATAGACTCTGGGGAAAGAGGAGTTAGATATCAATCAAGTGTCCTGCTAATTTGAGGGAGGATGCTGCTTCAGATGCTTGCAAGGGGCTTTTTAGCCACATTTACTACCCAAATAACCTACTTTGAGCAACTCCCTTTTATCTAGGAGATACTCGCTTAAATGTTATAAACTCATCCACCTGATATAAAGAGATAGAAACTCACTGAGACCACAGCACTCATTCCTGAGGTTCATAAGCTTAATATGGTTACTGAATATATTAGTCTAGACAAGAATCTATCCCCTTTTTGATGAAAGTGTGAATTTTCAGCTATTTTATTTATAGCACATGCCCTGTAAATAATCAAGATCACTTATTATGGAGCTGAGGCTGCAGTGTGTAGGTTTTATGGTACTCTAATTCCATTACCTGGCAGCTGATTTCAATTCTTTGATGCCTTTGAGACCTCTGGATGCCTATACCCTGTCTTAGAGCAGAGTTTCTCAACCTCTGTCCCTGGACCAGCAGCAGTATCATCTGAGAGTTTGCTATAAATGTAAATTCTCAGGACCTATTCTAGATCTTCCAAATGAAAAACTCTGGAGGTGGGGCCTAGCAATCTGTATTTTAACAAGCCTTTCTAATTGTTACTGTTCATGCTTAAGTCTGGAAACCACTTTTTCAGAGAAGTTTACAAGAACTCTGAGGTCTTCCATTGAGTTACAGTGAGAAACTACAGTTTGAGATTATTCCAAAGGAGCTTTGCTGAACTTCAACCCCATAGCTCCTAGTAATTACTTGAGGAGTTCAGGCAACTTGGAATGTGTATCACTGAAACCATCTCTCGTAGGAAATGGCCCAAGTCTTGAGAAAATCTCCACACTGGCTATAAGATATAAGTCATGTAATACCCAAATGAGAGGCCATTCATTCATTTAATCAACAGATGTTTGAACATGTACTAAGCTCTGGTCATATATCTGAGTCAAGGATCTTGTGGTCAAAGAAAGAAGATAAGATGTGAGTAGAATTATATAATACATGGGAGAAGAGTTCACCTTTAACTCAAAGATATCAGACTCAAATTCAAGGGAAATCAACTGCAGCGTTAGCTACTGGTTTTATGACAATGGATAGCCATAAATATTTGTCAAGCTACCATAAAGATAATCAGTGGTGAGGTTTGGAAAAATGAATTTTGTGATTCTGTGTGGAATGGGCAAGAAGAATAAGGAAACAGAGAGGGAAGAGCATAAAATGTAACACTTGAGAAGAGTAGGACCTCACCTAGGATGGACATAAAACCCAAAGGAATTTTACCACTGATTGGCTATGAGATTATTAGTAATGAAAAGGAGTAAGTGGAACATGCATCTGAAGTTTGGAGACTAAAGAAGTGAGATTATTATGTTACTAAAATTTAAGTGAAATAAAATGTGAAGGCGTGAGATGGGAAGCTTGTTATGTTGTGAACATGTTGAATGTGAAATGCATACTGAACATCCAAATTAAGGGGTTCAAGTTACAGGTTCACAAGAAAAAAAACAGGATTGGACATGTAAATTAGGGAGACATCTACACAGAACTGACTGTTGTTGTCATGGAAAGAAAGGGGATTTTTAAGGGAAAGAAGGCTGAGAGAAAAATGACGCAAGCCATAGAAAACATCTTGAGAAATGACAGCATTTATAGATTGGAATAGAGATGTCCATGGAGGAGGCAGAGGAACCAGAAACAGTGTCATGTAAGCAGTATCACTATATCCAGCTGGAACTTACCCGTATTGGTGGGACCAGTTGTTTACATCTCTTCTGAGTCATAAGTGCTCTATTCTTTTCAGTGTTCATGTTGGTGTGGTTTTCAAAGATTTTTAAGCCTACAGAAGACAAAGGTCAAGGAATGAGGGTCTAGACATTATGCATGCCAGATCTGAGCATACTTCAACACTTTGTAATACTTTATAGAAAATTGGAGAGCACCCTCCCAGAAAGAAAATAGTCCATGCATGAAATCATTCTGCAATCTGCCATCTGACTTAAAGAGTCCTCCTTTTGGCCCATGACCCCTGTACTACTCTTAGATCAACTACACATTGATCCTCTGGAAATAGACTGTTGTCTTGTCTGCATATTCTACTAGACTGGAAGCTACTGACCCATATAATAAAGGAAGATTTTTATCTCATAGATATGGCATGTGAATATCTAATAAATGGACATTTCAATTAAATATTAACTGGTATTATAGCTTTATTTGTGCTATTTTCTATGATTTCTTAGTCAACTAAAGTGTTTACATCAACAAAATGATACCACTGTAGACTCCTGACATATGTGCACAGACATGGTATAACAAATATGATTATTGTTTTTTGTGAAAATTAAATTTTATTTGTAATATGTACAACTATATCCTGGTTGAAGAATAAAGAAAATACCAAATACCAAAATATGACATGTTTGGGATGATCTTTTTTTTTTAACCTTTTTTTTTAACCTGAAAGCTGCTTTAAAAAAGTCTCCCATAGCTAAAGATGTTTTCCCAGGGATCCTGTAGTGCAGTTACTAGTTCCTTGTACACCTATTTTAACTTTAGATAAAGTAAACAGCTTTCTGAGTTTTCTCTAACAAGTTGCAGAATGACTTCTAAGTGGCTCACAATTATAAGACTACTAAAATGAACACACACATATGGATCTTTGGAAGTGAGCTTTAGTGTCCCTGAAGGCAAAAGGAGTGTTCCAAAGCCACCGAGAGCAAGTCAAGGATGCCCATCTGTCTTTGATGTTTTGTACTCCAAAAGTTTTTAATTATCTATGCTAAATGCAAAGTTCATTTTGTTCTGGAATTTAGGAGTGTTTCAATGCAGCTTGATCTAATAATCAAGTAATATGCTGACAATCATCAGAGAAGCACAAAAGAAAGCTAAGGATATTGATATTAATAGACTCAATGTATTGACAGTATCTAGAATTGAGATGAATTATGAATCCTGATATCACACTCTGAAAAGGACATTGACAAATGAAAGACTAGGCAGAAGATAAATGACTTCTTCTTAGAAGCAACAAGTGAGAATTTGGGGATGTTTAAGTTAAAAAATTAAGATGAAGATAATGCATGATTGTAGCCATCAAATATTTGAAGAGTTCTTTTGTTAAAAAAAAGGGGGAAGGATGAGGAACAAAATCATATTTTAGAACTAAGTTTCATCCATTTTATATTGTAGTTTTGATTCTTATCATCAAACTGATTAACACGATAATTTGGTGATATTTTACATATGAGATAAGTGGAGATCCAAAAAACAATATGTTTTTCTATAATTCAGTGTGCTGATAGTCTCGGTCCTAAGACCCAAGAACCAGCTCCCAATAAAAAATTAATTATTCTAAGTTTGGTTTTATTTTCTCTTCAACGGAAAATCAGCACAGTGCACACAACCTAAAAATCATTTTTCCACAATCAAGCCCATTTCAGTTTTCTGTTTTTTATCAACAGAGTAAAATCACCAAAGGAAGGATTAGGTGGTGTACAATTATTTAGACTAAGAACATACTATCCAAATATGTGGAAGCCATCAAGATTCTTCTCTGTGATCTGTGCATGAAAAGTATGGAAGTTAACATTTCATTGCTCTTTTCATTATTTTTTGTCTTACTGTCTTAATAACAACAACAGAAAAATGTAACCCTCCCTCATACCCCCAAATTAGTTCCAGAATACTAGGCATTATTGAATTCTTAATGAAAATCAGCGAAGACTCTTCTTTGGTCTCCGAGAAGTGGAACATTTGGAGATGTTTATGAAAAGAAGTGAATCTTTTCATGTCCTATTGTTTTTTTTTTTGTAGAGTAGTGACTTCAACTTTACTCTGTAATGTTTTTGACAGATAATAAAGATTATGATGCATATTTATCATACACCAAAGTGGATCCTGACCAGTGGAATCAAGAGACTGGGGAAGAAGAACGCTTTGCTCTTGAAATCCTACCTGATATGCTTGAAAAGCATTATGGATATAAGTTGTTTATACCAGATAGAGATTTAATCCCAACTGGAAGTAAGTTAATGTTTTCATTTAAGAGTGTGCATATTCTTATTGTCTGTCTGCATAATCATCATTTTTTAGACCGGATTTTAACTTTTGGTTCTTCTCCGTCTGTCAGTTTTTCAAGAAAGAAATGTCATTGCGTGTTCATCTGAAAAATAAGTTTTGATACCCCTGAAGAGCTACTTCCATTATTCTATAAAGCATCTCATGTTATGAGCCTTGACATTTAAAGAAACGATATGAGCGATTTGTACCTGGGAAACTATTTCTAACACTGAGAGAAGAAAAGTCCATACACTATTCAAAGTGATCATTGGCTATTTTCATCTTCTCAGAGTTTTACCCAACAGCCAGCAATTCTCATTTAATGTGAGAGAGAGTCTACCGAGGCTTTCTGGACCAAATGTTCAATTTACTTATTCTGACAAACCCTTTTCTCTTTTGTAGCATACATTGAAGATGTGGCAAGGTGTGTAGATCAAAGCAAGCGGCTAATTATTGTCATGACCCCAAATTACGTAGTCAGAAGGGGCTGGAGCATCTTTGAGCTGGAGACCAGACTTCGAAACATGCTTGTGACTGGAGAAATTAAAGTAATACTAATTGAGTGCAGTGAACTACGAGGAATTATGAACTACCAGGAGGTGGAGGCCCTCAAGCACACCATCAAGCTCCTGACCGTTATTAAATGGCATGGACCAAAATGCAACAAGTTGAACTCTAAGTTCTGGAAACGTTTACAATATGAAATGCCTTTTAAGAGGATAGAACCCATTACACACGAGCAGGCTTTAGATGTTAGTGAGCAGGGGCCTTTTGGGGAGCTGCAGACTGTCTCAGCCATTTCCATGGCTGCGGCCACCTCCACAGCTCTAGCCACTGCCCATCCAGATCTCCGTTCCACCTTTCACAACACGTACCATTCACAGATGCGTCAGAAACACTACTACCGAAGCTATGAGTACGACGTACCTCCTACCGGCACCCTGCCTCTTACCTCCATAGGAAATCAGCATACCTACTGTAACATCCCTATGACACTCATCAACGGGCAGCGGCCACAGACAAAATCGAGCAGGGAGCAGAATCCAGATGAGGCCCACACAAACAGTGCCATCCTGCCGCTGTTGCCAAGGGAGACCAGTATATCCAGTGTGATTTGGTGACAGAAAAGCAAGGGACATCCAGTCCCTGGGAGTTTGCGTGGAGTCTGCAGTCCAGTGCCTGGAACTAAATCCTCGACTGCTGCTGTTAAAAACATGCATTACAATCTCTAGAACATGAGGAAAAACAGGGTCTTGTACATATGTTTTTTGCAATTTCTTTGTAGCATCAGTGTCTTCCTGTTTTACCACGTCTCTTACCATTACATTTTTTGACTTTGTTTTATATGTCATTGGAATTTGTAAATTTACATTTTTTTAAAGAAGAGACTTCTGTATAGATAGAAAACCCTTTTTTGCTTCATTAGTTTAGTTTTAGAATGGGTTTTCATTTCCTTTCCTTGATTTTGTTTTGCTTTTAACATTTCCTTGGGGTGCTTGGACAAATCTATCCGATGGGACAAGGAGCACCGGATCCTCTCTTGGGTTCTGCCTAGGATCAGCAGGGCCATGTGGGCCTTCAGAGAGCAGTGCAACGAATGCCAGCATTGCCATTTGGGGAAGAAAAAAAAAACCATGAGAAGAACACTTGTTCATAGGAGGGCCCCGCCAATCAGAGCCCTGAATCTCTTCCTTGTCCCACCTCATTCCCCACCTCTACCCTTCTAATGGCGGCATGATATGTAAACTCTGAGAAGGGGTGGGGGTGGGTCTAACTGTCTTAACATTTAATTCACTGCTCGTCAGAATACACTCCAGACCCAAAAGTGTGCTAGTCACTTGCCAGTGACCACTACAGAGTGCTAAGAAGAGAAGATCAAGGGCATGAAAATGGGGGAGAGTGTGCTGTTTCCGTTTTATAAATGAGTTGATGTACCCTTATATAAATATATATATATATATATATATAAAACACACAGCAAAACAAAAGAAACAAACAAAAAAAACAAAAAAACAAAAAAACAACAAAAAAATCAAGCCCTATATTTGATCACTTCCTGGAAAGGCATGAATGTGTTTGTGGCTGTTTTTGTTTAATATTCTACTTCCTCTTTTCCTTCTATAATTTTTCTGCAAATGAGATTATGTGCAAATGCCAGGCAAGTTAACTCAGAAGGGTGAATCAACACAAGTCAAAGTGAAATTTACGTTGAAGGCTTCCAAACCAAAGGGAAGGACAGGATGTGTCATCAAATATATTTTGTCACCTTGTATTATACAAAATGTTATATTCTAAAGAGTCAGAACAAATCTGTGAAACTTATTATGGGGTCCCCTTGTATTTAAATGTTAATTCGCTGTATTTAATTTTCAGTGCTATATTCAGAATCAAGTGTGTGGTTTCAGTTTGTGAACATAAGCAACACTTATTAATATCAAAGTGTTTATATAAGAACTCAGGAGGTCAAACATATGAATACCAACAGAAATCAGTATTTTCAAAATAAACATTATTTACACAAAATAGTTTTTAAATTAGATGAGAAAGTATTTAAAATAATTAATTTTACTGTATAAAGAATTAATTTTATTTTAACCGTGTAATTCTCTTTCAGAAACAGAAAGCTGATGCTCCCAGGAAATACATCCCTTACCATTTAGCTTTATGTTTGAAATCGATGACATAAGCAGCTAATACATATTCATGTTGAAAATGATGCAAAATCAATCATAAAGGAACTTGCAGAGGGCAGAATTGCTCAAGGGAAATATTACCTAAGTAGCTTTTAGTTTAAAAAAAAAATCAATGTGATGAAAACACTGATAAAAGAACTTACACATTACTTCAGTGACTCACTGTAGGAACTTCCATTCCAGTCCTTGTCTGTGGGCTTGTGTAGTGACTTGTATGTTTGGTTTCTTCCTAACACCGTATAATGAGAACACAGTTCTGAAGCAGCTGTGGTCACAATACTAAGGTGTGAGTAGGCCACACGCACTAAAACGTAAACTTCAGCAGAGTTCACTGGGGAGGGTAAAATTGAATTGCAAGTGTATGAGAGGTGATTATAAGAATTTTGTAACAATGCAAAAGTCTCATATTTGTGTGACAAGGGAAAGGAGCCTTGGGATGTACATTGATTTTTATTTGGTAAAAAAATGCTTATTTCCCTGACAACTCACCTGGGTCCTTCTCTACAGTCTGTTCTTTCTTCCCGAGCTCCCCTTGGACCTGTGTCACATTTTCACAAACCAGAATTGAAGCTGCAAGGACACATAAACTTGAAGGTCAGCTTTGCACATTGGGTTATTTTCAGAATCCAAGAAGGCCATTGTTTACTTTGTACTATGGACACTTGTCAGGGACTGGTGGCAGTGAACCTCATTGGACTGGATTCCAGATCCCCCCAGTGCTCAGAAAACTGCAAACATGGCAATGGCCTGGTTTCTTCCTTTCTTCCTTTCTTTCTTTCTTTCTTTCTTTCTTTCTTTCTTTCTTTCTTTCTTTCTTTCTTTCTTAAGTGTACGATGGAAGTGTGGAATAAATGTAGGGGAAGTAATCAGACCACAGTCATATTTTAGGCATCCATAGGTGTTAATTTAGCTGCATTGGGAGTACATTTTATGTTCTATTTTTAGTGTAGATTTAAGCACTTTGAATAGCATGATTCAGGGATTGATGGGTAATATTTGATATTCTCACAACTTAAAACCTTTCTTTTCCTCTAATGCTTTGTCATATTTTTAGAAAATGAAATAAATGGAGAAGAAGCTATCTCTGGCTTTAGAAACATTCCTACCAAGTATTCCTCTATCAGCTCCTTGTGAGAACAAATGAAGGAAACTGTCATGTGTTCACGTGCTCTATGTTTAACAAAAGTTATGTTAGAATTCACAATAAAGAGAGAAAAAAATGTATTTTCCCTAGTGCTTAGGTTTCATCCTTCTCTTTTTTCGGTGGGGGCTATGGGGAATAAGAATATGCTAGTTGTAAAAACATAGTTGGAAGTGTGACTATGTTAGCCAAGCTGAGGGAGATAATGGGCTTCTGGACTTGGACATGCGTGATGTTTGGCCTTGCCTGTTTTTCATCAATCGCTGCTCAGACTCTCAGTGACATATTATGGATTCGAAAGTCCACCTGGTTCTTTAATGTAACCTCTAGTTGCTGCCTGTGAGCGTCCTGCCCTTTATACTGGTGCTCAAATCTTTGATTATTTAATTTGTAATCCATTCCTTACGACTCCTATGGGCAGAGAAGAAATTTGTATCTCATGCAGCCAGTGGGTCTAAGTTTAGATCAATTATATGAAGTAAATCTAAGACACAATGAGTTAAGAGACCTGAAGCTACTATATTTCTATAGCTAAACAACTGATTGTTCAGTCAACCATTTTGTGTTTATTACTTTCTTCATAGTCTATGTATTTGAACCTTATGGACCTAAATACCTAGAGACTGCTTTCTTCCTTATTTCGTTATTATTTAGCATTTTATAACAAGAACAAATATTAACTGAGAGCCAATCCTAAACACCAAGTAAGTTTTGTTTATCCTAGAATCGTCGTTAACTTTGACAGATACCACTTATGTGAATTAAGATCACTGTTTCCAGGAGAACATTAAATCGTACACTTGTAAAGTATTTTCTGATTCTGGAATGACACCATAGTTCTCCTCTTTCTAAGAAGTGATTTTTATCTTGTGCTTAATTTCTGTCTTTGTAAAATTTAGTTTAAGTTAAATCATTAGTCCCAGAAGAAAGCTTACTAAATTTTACTTGTGGTAGTAAGATGAATGGAACTAAGAGAATACGTAGACACAAAAGAGGAAAATCCCTTACTGTTTGTGATCTGAACTTGCTTGTTCATTATTCCCATTACTGTCATGGTTGATTAAGAAAGGTGAACTATTGTTGAATGAGTAAGAAGTCCTACCTGCAGACACATATGCCCTATCACTGAAGAATTTTTTAACAATATATATTGTTATTACAAAGAGATGATGATGCAACTGAGTTCCCTAGTGGGAGCAGCATGTTCATGTAAACAGAGATATTCCTTGTCTTATCACTAACGCTTCCCACTTTATTGTTCTGAACAAAGAATGTAACCAACAGTCAAGTTTGGATTATTCTTAACAATAAACCTTAAACTTGGGTTCAAGGATACCTTGAGTCTATAAAAAAAGGATTAAAGGAAAGCCGTTGAAATTCCAGACAAAATTTTGAATGTGTGCAAAACTATGTCTTCTGGGATCTGAGTCTCAAAAGACATCTGTCACCTAAAAGGTTATTGATGTTTGGATTTAGAGCATATTCTCAGAAACTGACATTCGGAAAAACCTTATATCTTGCAGACTCTGTGATGGCTAGTATTCCTTACCTTCACTCATGAAAATTCAGGGAATGATTATTGTTCTTTTAACAAACAGAGGCAATTCCTCTTCCAACATAACCCAACTTTGTGGGAGACTTGGTTTATAGTGAGGAAAAACTTTCCTTGATGACAAGTAATTCACACCCAAATAAATGAGAGTTGACTAACTACTATGATAGTTTACTCATTTCTTAATTTACTCAAAAGATAGTTTGGGGGAGTGTGAAATCAGGCCATTTGGCATGATGCCTTATTTCATTAAACTTTTTTATGGTTTGGATTTAATCATGTTTCCTACAACAAAACTTAGAAGAATTAATCTAGTATAGGAGTAGAAGAAACAACCTGTTTTTCCAAAGGGATGCAGTTTTCTTATGCTAAGATTTAGAATTGGCTATATACTTTGTTTTCAGCAGCTGTGCTTTGGCCAGTTTTAGAATTTATGATACAACTTTGGGGCAGGACGAAGAATTTAGAGGATAAACTGAAGAGAGGTGGTAGTTATTTAAAGTTTTACTTTTTACTCATGATTGGCAACAAAATGAAAGTCTGTGCTGTCTCAATAACTAAGATACTGCCACACAGAACTGAAAGACCTGTATGAGTTTGGATAAAGGATGATAATTATGACTTGATCCTAATCCTAATTTTGTGTGTTTTGTCATCATCAAACTTCAGTTACATGCATAGAAAAGGCCCAGAATGAAAAGAAGGAACTCTGTTCTAATCTTCCATCAAGTATCATTTCTTCCTTCCAGGCTCAAAATACAAAACATCTCTCCATTATAGACACATAAGATAACATAAAAAGAAAAATTTCCTTCTGCTCTTTAGTAAACGTTCCTCTAAATAGTCTCTGAGTCCACTGGCAAACTCATGTTTCTGGATTGTTCATTAAAGTAAGTCAAGTAAGGCATTATTGTTTTTCTACCATTCGCTACCTTCGTTGATGCATCCCCCAGGGTCCACAGCCTGAAAAGTATTCTCTTACTAACAAAGGCAGTTGCTGTAAGTCATTACACTGTATTCCCTCCACTACTTAATGAGTAGAAACCGAAGAACTGCACATGAACTTGAGACTATTACATGTAATATTGTTGTTGTGTAAATTTCAGTCTTCATAGTCCAGATAACCTTAAGTTTCAAAGGGCATGCTGGTCATTACAAAAAAAAAAGATTTAATGTAAAATGACATATTACATAGTGCATGAACATGTGGCAAAGTAATTTGGATCTATCCTTACTAGTCAATGAGAGACTAAATTTGGGGACATCAGATGTGAGTGTTTTAGGTTAATTCTCAACTGGGATGAAGACATCTTTATGTTAGGATACATGGACAGTTGTCCATATTCCTTGCAACATATGCTCCTGGTAGCTAGACTCCTTAGAGTGTTCTTTCCACCAAAGTAGTGGAAATATGTTCATATAACTTGCTATTGAATTGTAAAAACTTTTGCATTTTCAGAGTTTGAGGGAACCCAAATAGGAAAGTGAATTTAGTCATTTTCCTCTGCTGGTGTTCAAGTCAAATTTTAAACTCAGACACTCTCAGAAATGTTTAACAGTCAGTAAAAAGTGCATTTTACATAGTGTTTCTCTTTAGTTTTGCCTACCCTCTTTGATTTTGTACAATCTAGAATGTATGTAACTCATGCGTAGGTGATGGAGGCGCTCCTTTTTTTCTTAGAATACTTACGATTATATATTTGGTTTTGCTTTGACTAGCAATAGGAAAATAGACAAATACAAGTGTAAAAATGAGAAATTTTAAACTTGAATTATAATTTGTGTTTTATAGTCGTTTCATAAGTCTGTTGCTCTCTATGAGTATGCTCTCTATATATCCTGTAAAAATAAATTTATATGTTACATAGAAATTCAAGAAATTAAATTATTTATTAAGCTACAAATGTTTCTTCTGGTTTCTACCTGATCATAGATGAAAATAAATTAAATAATGTGTTGTTGGAACCTATGTAAGTACCTTCGTTAATTTGATAACTCTTGTTATACTTTTCTCTCCCTCTCTGTTCATGTCTGTATAAGCTTAAACTTAGATCCTATTATGATTATGAAGAAAGGGACTTAAATGGCCAGTTGGCTGAACAAAGAGAAAAACCTTGTTGAAAAGTCAAGTGCATTTGCAATCTGTCTTTTTTGCTTCACTACTGGATTTGTGAGAAGTTTGAATCACAAACTCAATCACTTAGAAGTTACTCTCACATTAATGATCTTTTCAAGGTTAAATTCTGCATCTTTCCTTCATCTGTTTCATCAAATTCTTTGAGAAACAAAATGAAAGGAATGATAACGTGTGAATTCTCTTTGCTGTTTCTTTTCCTTACTTCTTGCTCCCCAGGTATTTTATTCCTTTCTTTTTAGGGTACTACTCACATAAGGACCTTAAAATAAAGTCCCCTGAGGTAATATTTTAAAGTGACCAAGATCTTTAATCATCTTATTTTTTTTTACTCTATTTGCACCTACTCGTAGTGCACAGTTATTCCTAAAGGGAAATGTTTTTGGCCTTATTTTTCATTTTATGTTAAAGATAAATAAGGTTATTATTTATTTATTTGGGGGGAAGGGATCGTGGTAAATCTTTCCATCACAAGCGTAACAAGTGAACAGCCATAAACCTCTCAGAATAAATGAGCGGTTTAGGCAAAATTCATATCTTAGGACAGCTGTTTATGAAACACTTATCAAAGATGAAGCAGAGATAAATCATTATGAATAATTGAAAGTAATATTTTTTAAACTATAAGATTATTTCCGGTTGGACTTCAAAGTAATTAATATATTTGAAATCTCATAAAGTCATTTCTACCTCGGTAGGGTTTTTCATTGTGAAAAAAATAACTTCTACTGAAAAAGAAAAATGTTATATGGATTATGACTCAGTGTGTCATTTCCGTATTGCATTTTAAATCGTGAATCATAGGATCTGACCTATTATTAAAAATATCAGGAGAGAACTCTATAGTTGAAGAGTATTTGGGACTATTTGTGCACCTCACACACATACATTCTCAGGAACTTTCAATCATGCTCATATTATTAGCAGGTGGTTAAAAGACTGATACTCAAGGAACATCTTATTTCCGGAAGATTCCTAATTGACATCAGATCTACATTGACTAGAAAATAAGAAACATAGAATGAAACAAATATTCAGAGAATTAAATTAGTGTGACCTGTTCACTTAATGCTGTAGGATTTTTAACATGTATGTGTGGCCTGTAAGAGTAATTCAGACACATTGCTTCATTAAGCTTGAATTTTCAATCAATGTTTAATGCCCAGTGATACTCTGTGTGGGGGAGGGTGGGGTGAAGTTCTAAAGGTTAGAGAACATCTAAATTTGACAAATAGTTTAGCCAATTATTTGCCCAAATTAGGGGTTTTTATCCCAGTGATATGTTGGTTTGAGATGGTACACAGAGGGAGATTTTTATTTATGATTATGTATTTGATTTAGAATATGTTAGGGTTTTTTTTAAGTAGTACATCAAACCTGACTTTATGGACACTATTTCTGGTAGAATACTGTCTACTACATGATTTAAACAAAATTATAGGTAAATAATAGCGTAGGGAAGGTGATAGATGGCAAAGGTCATCAAAGTCACTCATGAATGACTGGATTATGGAACAACTGCTAAGGCAGTCCAACTTCTAACTCATGGAAAATAAACCCCATAGTAGGAAACCATCCCAAAAATCAGAGGGCACGAGAACATGCCAAAAGTCTACATGAACAACAAACAGAACTAAATTAAATTAAGCAATGAAATATCTCAGTTATTCTATCGTCCTTGGCAATAACGAACTGTTTATGCAACTATGAACTTGAAAGGAAAACCGGACTCTGAAAATCCTTTCTTAAGTGGCCTCGGCATGCTTTTCCTAAATAAAATGGAAAATTTATTGCTAAAAATTATAATATATGAATAGAAACTGTGATTTTGCATGCTTGATACTGTGACATGAAGGTTTGGCAAGGGGTGAGATAGTTCTTTCACAGCATCATTCTTTTGGGCCTAATAGTAATAGTTCTAAGACTTGGGTGCACTTAGAATCACCTGGGAAGTTTTAAAAACTCCCAAAAGTCCAGAGATGTCAGATGAAAGTAGTCTGAGTTTGTCCCTATTGTTTTTTCCATAAACTCTCCAGGTGATTCTATAAAATAACCAGAGTTGCAAACTATAGGAGCCAAACAGTTGGGTCTCAAATTTTAGACTTCAGAACAATTGCCTGGACAGCTTGTTAAAAATGGAAATTCAGATTGAACTCCAATAGTACTGGAGTGGGGCCCAGAATTTACTTAACACACTTCACAGGTGATTCTAATGTGGAGGCCCACAGACCACTCACTGAGAAACACCGGTATAGGCGTTATTGCTTCTGTCATTACAGTTGCCATCACTCTTTGGAATATAAAATTACAGTTTGCAGTGGATAAATGTCACCATACACTGGGTTTTCCTTTTTTGATAATTCTTCCCAGTTTGTTCATCAGAACACACAATGAAGAAGTCCTTTAGGAAAACTGAACTATAAAGACAGTTACATTTTATTTGAGAATATTGCAAAAATAAGGAAAAAAAGAACTAGTCAAGAAAATCGAGTCCATCTTTGTCATAAATTATATGACTTCAAAAAGTAATTGTACCATCGTACAAGAAAAAAATAAGCTAATTAATAGTTGTGTTGATTAAAAAAAAACATACCTTCCTTCTAAGTGAATACAGGTTTATTGTCACTTCCATTTCTGTAAAGGAAGAAAATAGCAAAATTAGACAGGGAATACCAAAGGTATTGGTTGTGAAAATGAATACATCAATATTAAATTTGCTATTTTTTGACTTAATTAGCAGTTTTTTCCTCACATTAACATTAACATTAAAATGAATTTATCAAAAGATGAACTCTAATAAAGACTTTTCCAAATGTCTTTTACCATAAGAATCACTTGTAGCATTTGTTAAAAGCATAGATTACTGGCTTCACTCCAAAACAATAGAATTCCAGGAAGTTTTTATGATCATGTAATTTGGGGAATCCTATTCTAGTAAATGACATGAATTCCAACGCTACATTCATGCAGTGCTGAAAAATTTAGTTAATTCTATGTGGGATGATAAATTATATGCATCATTTTGCAGTTTCAGCCGAGTGATAACCTACATAGCAATGGCAAACCGGTTGGTTCTTTATTTCACACCTCAGTCACTTATTCTAACAATGTATTTCCAATGACATATATTTATCTCACTAGGGCTAATGTTGATCTTTATGTCCCTTTTTATTCCAGAAATGACCACCAGTGATGAGGCTGCTAGCTTTTTTCTTAAGAACATCCTATTTGATGTCTGATTCTCGCAACCTAATCACGTCACTCATCCTACGTGCATATTTCAAGGATGTGGCTTCTGTTGGTTAAGAGAAAATACTATTATTCACTCTTTGTGGTGTGGCCACCTCAAAGGGTTTCTAGAGAATTGGTTTAAGTTTTTCCACCCATATGCTAGTGACTTCCACAGCCACTGTAGGCCCTCTTATTATCTAGAGTTTTATTACACTAGAACATCCAAAAATTAATATTCAACAGTAGAATTTTATTGACTGCAATATAGACTTTTTTCTTTCTACACTAAACTGAAAGAGATAATATACCAATTGAGCTGGATTTATTTTCAGAACATTTTCTGGACAACAATTCGAAACTACCAACTTTGACAACATAAAGTATTTAGTGTGCTAAATTAGTGTACATTTGTGCATGCATGTGTAATGTGTGTGCACTCTAATAAAAAACACACACTAGCATTACATTTAAATGACCTTAATCAATACATGTGCTACATTAAATAAACAGTTATATGAATTCCCAAGATAATGTACTCCATTGCGAAATTACCCAGTGAATCATTTTTGCACAGGCTAAAGATAAATACCCAGGTTTCTGTTCAACTAACTTTTCTTTAAAAGGTGCATTTTATCTTAAAGGAGAGAGTCAGCTCATTCTTGCTTTTGCCATAAAAATTCTGTGATTGTTTCCATTTCCTATTTTTTCCATTACATGGTAGCCTTGAATTATTTATTTATAAAAAATGGGGGCGGCATTGCACTCAGCAACTATCATAAGAAAGCCTATGAAAGCACCAAAGTTATTACCGTGAGTTTCCTATTGTTTAGTCGACTTTATTTTTCCAGGGCTGTGAAATAACTTATTTTTTCAGATTCCATTTAAATTATGTCCTTAGCAAATAACACGTCCTCAGCAAAGCCTAACTTTAGAAATACAGTTACTGATAAGATTTTCTTAAGTTTTCTCTTACTTTACAGAATCTGTGCCATCACTGAAATGAAATAGAAACACAATAGAATTAAATGAGTTTACAACCGATGATCTTAGGAGTATTGCACCTTAAGCATTCTGCACCATAAGGTGACCTTGTATTCATAGTCATCTTCAAAATGGGCACCGGAATAACTTGCTGTGTATTTTCGTGAATAAACTGGACATGCGATGAGAAATTACAGGAAGGGGAAAGCAGATTCCTATTGGTGTAGCATTTGTGTTGATATCTTTAAAGATCTCTAAAGAGGTTTACGTTTGTGTTGATATCTCTACAGATTTTAACTATGGCTTCTAGCTCAGACTGCATAAACCGACTGTAGCAAGTATAACATACTTAGCATTTTGTACTTTCATTTTTAAGAGGGAAGGAGATCACTCACTAAATGTGAATGCTGCATATGTTAGCAATAGAGGTAGTGGTTTTGTAATTTTGATTGCACTTGCCTTAAATTTTTTCCAAAAAGAAATTATGTCTATAAACAAATGTTGATGAGGATGGTTAAAGAATTAAAGAACATTGTTTAAAAATAGGCAAGTTCTGCACTGATTATACTTTTTTACATAATTTAATGCATAATGGCAGAGTATATTTGCCAGATCCATGTACACAGAGTATATGAGCACATGATGACAGCAGTTTGTATAATAAGCACAAGGTGTTCTATGTTTAGATTAAAACTTAACAATGATAACTTTTGGTGTGACTGCTTTAAATTTCAAAACAAGTTCGATGTTTAAAGATAAATTTATTACTTGCATAAGAATATTTTTGTATACTATTGGGAAAGGTTTAAAAAATGGACTTGCTTTATTGGGAGTGCATTTTTCAGAGAAAATAAACAGGGTATGTGTCCAGTTTGTAAAATGTTTTCTTTCAAGATTACTCTTTCACTGGTTAAATGCAAGGATATGATGACTTGAAGTACTTTTTTTTTTGTGAACTGAACAATACCACCACCACCACCAACAGAAATAAAGCAATGTGAATAAGTTGCGTATGCAAACTTCTTTCAATCAATGTCAGTAGATCAAGAAAACAATAGCAAAGATCCATTTTTGTGAATATAATGCTAGGAATAATACGCAATGTGGTTTGCCATTTGATGCATGAGCATATATCCATTGTACGAAAAATATAAAAAGGGTTTTGATTTTAGGAGAATTTTTATTCTTTATGCTTCAGTCTAAAGTTACACTTATTTTCTAAAATTAAGAACAGTGAGACAATTTAATAGCACCCCATACTTCTTATTGCACATTTATGACATCAAAACAAATATATGAAGGAAGTTCTTGAATTTATAAAAGGTTCTCTGTGTACCTGGTTATTAGTGAATGTATGTCTTGGGCTAAAAACATTACAAGATTTATAAGAAAGAACATATTTACAAAAATGGTGTGCTTATATATACACATATAATTTTTTCAGTCTCAGAAGATATATATGTCCTTATACTGTACCTGTATTTAGTTAGATAGCCTGTTTTGAAATCTATAAATGTGGTTGTGAGTTGGTTTAGTGACGAAGGAATATCTACAAAGCTAAAAATGTCTCTTGAAGATTAAAATGAGAGGCTAGATCATTTAAGAAGACAATAGTCCCAGACAAGATGTGTGTATTTTCATTTATGCTTTTATAATTATTATCCAGTAAGTGGTTTTAAGAAGGTTCTATGAACTTCCAGTTAAGAAAAAAATGTCGAACTGAAAATAAGCCGTCTTTGCTGGAAAGACTTGTGACAAGAAACCCAGAAAAAGAATCATTTTTTTTTTATTGTAGACATGAGGTGTCATACCTGTAGCACTGTGGGATGTGGAAAAAGCACTGGACTAATACAGGAATTTTTTTTAATTTTGTAAAAAATTTTTTCAAGAAGCCAAGGGCATTAAAATGAAAGCCTCATATCTGGTGTATTGCAGATGTCGATGTCCCTAGACCCATGGTAAGTATTGCTACTTCTTAATGATGCATAGTTAGTCTCTATGTTGAGCATCTGTGTAAAACTTTGCAGTTATTACTATATTAGGTCGCACCCAGGGGAAGTGCCAAAATCAAGAGTGGGTGGATGCAGTTGCTCAGAAAAGTATTACAGCCATTTATTTGGAAAAGAAAAAGAGCATTTAAATCAATAAAAGTAAAAGTGAAACATTAACCTATAGAAGTTGAGCCTTAATGTCTTACTCTCCCTCCCCCTCAGCAATTGTGGTACTGACTCAGATAAATTAACGTCCTCTATTCTTTTCCTTATGATTTATCTAAGAATTTGGCTAAATTAACAGTATAGAATCCTCCTCTTTGTTCCAGCTCTCTAATCTCTGTCTTAAGAAAAAAAAAGAAAGGAAGACAAAAATTAAATTTAACTGCCCCCACCTCCACACACACAGAGGGCATAAGTGTTTTGTTTTGTTTTACTTCCTCCAATGTTGTAAGCATTCCAGCTCCACTGCTGATGGGTGGTCACATAGATACAGTCCCAGGCCCGTATTGTGGTTACAGAATTCAACTTTTCTATGATACTGTCAACGTATTTAGGGAGTCAGCTCAGAATAGGACCACTGGGGTAGCACTTGAGTGGCCTTCATGGTTAAGGGTCTGAGAGTATGATCTGGAGTTGTCTAAGAGTAGACCTAAGAACTATCATTCTTCCTTGTACAGACTCATGCTAATCAGGCATGTAAGACACTATCTTCAAAACAAATGACAATTATTAATGGTGGACAGAATGTTCTTTCTACCTTGTAGGAAAGCCAAATCGTAACTAAAATTTGTTTGCAAAATGTGGAATCATAAAGAGGAAAATGACTAGGAAGAACTTAATGTCAAGTGTCCTGATATATCCATCTCCACCACTGAGATAAAGCTGTTATGCAAAGTCTCTCTTCAGGGCCTGGTCTTCCTTACACAGAACTGGAAAGACAGAGACAATTCTGATTGCTGGTATTTCCTCTTTCTGAATTCCCAGGTGCTCCTCACTCTCCTGTTAGACAATACGGCTTTAAGTATCACAATATAACCATGCCTTATTCTTGGTACTTGGAATGTGAATGTTAACTCCTCAGCCATCCATTTGTAAATAGCTGCTTTGGGCGGCTGATCGCCTTAAGCAGTTTGTTCACATTCAGTCTCAGAAGAGAACATTAATTTTCAACTTTTAGGTCACACGTTATTTGTGGTTAAGTAAGGTCATTACGCCATTAAGACCTATTGATTTGAGGTGATGATATTTAATAATTTATTTAAAAATTAAAAGACTTCGTTTACCTCTTAAAATGTATGGTTGAAAAAGCACCAGAGGAATGTTTCTAGGACTTGTTTTGAGATTCCGGCAGAGGAGAGCAGCTGTTTACTCTGCTCAGGTCATCTATTTTGGTCTTTTCTAGACCCCCTTTAAGATTGTGCTTGACAGAGTTGTTTATCTGCTGACCTAACCACATGGAAGCCCTGGAGGGGACAAGCAGGATAGGCTGAAGAGGAGACAAGTCATTTGCTTTAAGTTGGGAGACTTGGAACACATTCTGTGACCTCTCATACCTCTGAATTCCACATCTGAAATGAAAGTAGACAATAAGACATTCTTTGAAGGTAAGTTGTGAAAGTTCCTTCTTTCCTTGCTTCATGTATTCATCAACGTCAGGCATTGTTCTGGTTACTGGGGACATAATAAAGAATCAGACAGTGTTCTTGACCCATGGGTCTTACTCTTGGGTAGAAGGCGACTCATAAGGCAAGTCCCTGAATCGATGAAAAAATTTCAGACAGTGATAACATGCAATGTCAATACAACCTGGGGAGGTGCAATAGGAAGCGACTACCTGAGGAGGTTAATTTACAGAGCAGCTATGAAAGGTTACTTGGAAGAGATAAAATCATGGTTGAACTTTGAATCAAGAGAAGGGGACAATCAGGAGAAGATCTGGCATTAACAGCTGTTCAGTCCAAAGGACAAAGACATTGAGACAGGAATGAGATTGCTGTGTTTGAGGAAGAAAAGGAAGACCACGTGGCTGGGTCATTGTGAATACAGGTTAGAAGTAATACATAGAAAGCATAGTACATAATGGGTGATAAGTAAATGGTAGCCAGTATTATCGAAAGCAAGTTGGAGATTCGATTTTAAAATTCTGGTTGTCTTAATGTAAAATGAAAATGTGTGTGGTAACTTTTCATTCCATCTTTTTTAATGTCCAAAACACCTTTGAGTCACAGTTTATCACTGATGTCCAGGAAGGATTTTAATAGGTTGTATTTAAGAGCATTAATTCTCAAATCTCTAAGTATTTCACCAAATCAGCTATAAGAAAAACCAAACCAAAAACATATACTCAGCTTATGGACTTGCTAAGCTCTATCAGAACCATGGGCTAGTTAGAGTCTATATGGTTCTTGGGGATGAGGGAAGGAGAGGACCAAAGATGGATGTGTAATGCCCACATATCAGGGCAAGAACCAGTGCAATAGTCTCTCACCTCTCACCTCACCATGACGTGCAAGGGAAGAGTCGGGAAGGGGAGACAGGGGGAAGGTGGCCTGAGAGGAGTGCATTGATTTAGTTCTCTATTGTTACGTGACAAACCACCCCAAAAGCCAGCGATTTGAAGCAATAAACATTTTATTATCTCTCATGTGAATAGACTGGGATCAGCTGTGCAGATGTACTGCTGGTCTCATTTAGGAACTCTCATGCAGCTGTGGTCACATTACCGCTGGGAATGGAGCCATATGGAGGGTAAACTGAAATGCTACGATGGCTGAGTTTCTCTCCTTCCTCACATAGTCCAGGGCCTCTGCACTCCACTTGGCTCCTCCCACAACGTCTCTGCAATGTGGTCTCTCCAACTGAATACTAGACTTCATACATGGCAGCTCCAGTTTCCCGAAAGTGCCAAAGTGAAGTCAACCAGACCTTCTTAAGGGTCAGCCTGACTTTCACCACATTCTATTGGTTAAAGTGAGTGAAGTCAGATTCCTTGTGATTGATTGTGGGAGAGGACCGCGCCAACGCCTGAATTCCAGAAGGCTTTGTTCTCGGAGGCCATCTTTGGAGACTGACCACCACAAAATCAGCGAGACAGACAGGATGTATGGGACTGAACCCCCAGTGTCCAGGACATGGTCCCATCTCATGAAACTACCACATGGTTGGCCTTTAAAAGAGATGAAGTCCACAACTGCCTTCAGTATCTAAACAAAACTGTCTAATCTCAAATGGTCACTAATGCCACTAAGTTTAAATATAACAAAACATACAAGCAGAAAACCTTCTCTTCCTCTCCCTTCCCCTACCCCAGCTTTACTAGAGTTCTTTCTTCTCTTAGTCAAAACTCACTTACTCTGCTTACTGGAGAACAGAGAACTAGCTAGAGGAAGCTTTATGTTATGGTTTTCTTTTGCTAGTAATGAACTAATGCCAAACCTCCATCAGCAAAATCCCCAGGGATCACTCCATAGATAAATATTCTAAAACATATAGAGTTCAGTTATGTCCTACATTAAGTCCCCAGAACTGGGAACGAACCATAGGTAGTTCTCTAGCCAAGAGGTCATACTAACACTTTGTACAAGAGTGGAAAAGTTGAAGCTATGTTAAATTCTCATTAGCATTTCTTTGGTCAAATGTATATTTTTCTCTTTTTCACAATTTTTTTTCAAATGCAAATATGTGCTTAAACATTAGCCACTGAGCTGCAACTGGGAGAGCATCCATGGAATGTTTAAATGCAAATCAGCACCTTAGAGAGGAAAAGATGAACCTTCCCTACTTGGCTCTTTTGTACACAGCAGCAAGCAATAGAAAGCACAGTTAAATAGTCTCTCTGAACTCCTCCATCAAGAAGTATGTATTATCAACTGAACTACATGTGGCTCTGCTGCCGGAAGTCTTAGCAAAATGCCACATGTGCCCCAGAGAGTTTCCAAATGCAATACAATTGCCATTAAATTGAGACACCTTTAAGGAGAGTGGCCCAAATCTGTGTTCATACAGATCAAAGTTTTGTTTGAAATTGGGCTCAGCCATTTCATTCTGTGGATGATTTTCAAAGTAAATATGGGTTATGATTATAAAAGGATAAAGGTAGAGGCTTGTGGGAGTAATTCACTCATGTTATGAAGAAAATGCCCAGTTCAAGAAAGAGGAATATTTACTTAAAATTTTGAAATAATTTCTTTCAGAAATATTGACAAATGCAAATGAATCTACAGATACTAAGTGAGGCACCGAGTGTTGATGAGGTCATGAGGAGATGAGGAAATGGGTGTGCTTATTTACTATGGGTTAAAGGGTAAATTAGTACAATGATTCCTTTAGAGTGAAAAGATGGTATCAGTTCTCAGCTACTTGAACCCTTTCTTTCTCTTCATTTTAAACTGTGTTTAATAATCTATAGTCTACTGAACATGCCACTGACAGCCTTACCCAGGGGTTCTAAAACACCACACTACTGGAAGTACACACTTGAAGTTGGCATCCTCACAAACACAGCCACTCTCCTTCCTTCTCATTCTGTTCTGCCTCCCCCTAATTATACTTCTCCTCTTTCTTTTCCTTTTTCCCCATATTTTTAATGAAAACTCACATGATGTATTTTTTTAAAGTGGCATAAGCTTTTAATGGGGAAAACATAATTTTGAATCCTGGCTTCTCAACTTTTTATGGACCTTTGTCAAATTAATTTTAATCTATTTGAGCCTCAGTATTTTTCACCTGTAAAACAAATAATATCTGCCACATAATGTTTTGTGAATATTAAGTTTATATACATTGATATGACACGTAGAAGGTACCTAGGTGGGTTATGTAATGCTACGTGCTGCGGTTTTAAAATATCCAGTGTCTTAACTCACTTAAATTTTATTGCTGTGGGAGTTTCTGGTCAGCCAAGACATAATCCTAATTGTTGAGATTTTTCTGTTTTATAGCTCTACCATCCCCTAGGTCTTAGACAGGCTATGAATGTGCAGGAGTCCACCTCTAGGTCATTGCTAAAAGGCCCATTGCTAAGCCCACCTCTACATCATTGCTAAGTGATATATTACTTCCACCCATACTCTGTGAAGTCAAAACTGGGCATTTGTTGGCATCTGAAGTGAGTGGGCCAGAAAAGTATAAACTATTAACTGGACTGTTCTTCTCAGCAGTAGCTCAGTGTCACAGAAGTCCCAGTTTATGGTGGTGGAGTGCTGGAATCTTGATAATGTTGCCTACCAGGATTTCAGAATTTCCAAAAACCAGTAACCCCTCTGTTTCTCATCCTTCTCTTTGCCAAATATAATTTTTTAATTTGTGATTTTCTGTCCTTGCCCTACTGTCTGCTGGAGATAAGGAGAGGGCGTAAAATTTGGATTTTAATCTGTAGTCAGAGGAAGAAATCAGCTGACATCCATGGGGTACTGTGAAGTTGAGATGGTTCTTTAGTTGTCGCATGTTATGACAAAGGTGCCAGTCATTTATAATCCAGTATAGACCAGCCATTAAAGTCGGGCTGCCTCTGGAGATGGGGTGCAAAATTTCCAATCTTCCTTTAAGTGGCAGTGCTCTTCAAAATTTATCAAGTAATACTGCAATAATTCCCAATAAAAATACATTTCTTGAATTCAAGTCCATGGTTGCATGTATAGCATGGAATCAGAGGTGCCTAGAAAGCTCCAAAATTAGCCAACCAGAGATGATTTTTCACTGAGATTTGTGTTTTGACATCAGTAGGGACTTCACTCTGTAAATGCTCTTTCCAGTTTTGATACATAAATCCCACCCTCCTACACCTTCAGCCTAAATTTGGCTTGTAGTCTTCAATGTTTCCAGGGGAACCAGTTCAAATAAACCAAAACAGAGAATGAGAGAGAATCCTATGATACTCCCTATGGCATTAGAGTAACCAGCTTTTGTCTCTTAGGAGAAATCAACCACCCTGAGGCCCTAACCACTCCAGTACAGTCTGACTCTCAGACAGGGAAATATAAAAATCCACTGTCCCTTCAGCTTAGTAATGCCTAAAATTCCAACCCTGGAGGTTCCATTGCTTAATCTAAAAGCCCATGTTCAATTAAAGTACAAATACTTTGGGTGAAGTAAGGGTGGCTTGATTTAAATGAATCTATTAAATTGTTTTATGAAATAGTTTACTAGAAGAAGGAGATGAACCTGAATGCCAGATATATTGATTAGAGGAATGGGAATACCACGTTTGTGCACGGGGAGAATATATGAGCTATCTATTGCTGCATTAAAATTACCCCAAGACTCAGAGCATCAAACAACATTCATTTATCTCCCATTTTCTATAGCATTTGGGAAGAGCTTAGCTGGTTCCAGTGTCTCAGAGTCTAGCACAGAATTACAATGAAGGTGTTTTTTGACCCTGTGTTCTTATCTGAAGGCTCAATCGAGGAAGAGTCTGCTTCTAAGCTCAATCACATAGTTGCTGACAGGATTCTGTTTCTTGCTGGATTGTTTTGAGTGACTCATTTTCTCACTGGCTGTTGAACAGAGGTTTTTCTCAGTTCCTTGCCATATGGGCCATTCCCACATGGCAGCAGGCTTTATCAAAGTGAGGTAGCTGGGATGGCAAGCACGAGAGAGAGTAGGAAGTCATAATCCTTCATAACCTAGTCATGAACATAATATTCCATCATCTTTGCTGTATTCTATTCATTAGGAGCAGGTCACTATGTCTGGGCCACACTCAACAGGAGGTGATTACACAAGGGTGTAAATATTAGGAAATGGGGATCATTGCGGGTCAACTTAGAAAGATGCATACCACAAGATGGTCAGCTGTAACTTAAGGAAAATGGAAGTCCTGATAGCAGATTTTGCTAAAATCACATATCTTTTCTGTGATTCAGTTCAAATGGTTTCTCAAATATGATTCTAGCACCATAATCTTGAATTCATTAGAATACCAGCAGAATGAAGTCCAGAGCTTCTTGGATTCTCAGGGTCATCATCAACAAAATAAGGATGCTAGTGCCTACTTCAAAGGCTAGTCAATGGAGATTAACTGAGAACAGTTTTAGAGGTAGGGTTATGAGTAATTTTTCTTTCCTGTGTGTTTGCCAATGCCTTAACATTTTCCTAACAACTTATGTACAGGTAAAATTTTTCAAACATGCAAAAACACCATTTAGAATCTATTAGATGCTCAAGGAAATATTAGAATAACTTAGCTCTATACCTGAACTACTAAGTAGAAAGTGTTTTTGAGCTATGGATTTGATGATTTAATTCTCCTTTATTTAGAAGTTAATCACTGTAAAATAATCATTATACAGTGGTTAAGTTCCAAATAAAGGCGAAAAAAGGACAGAACAAATTCATGTTTCAATGCTGTATACAGGTTGGGAATCTGCTCCATCAACGTTCAGTATATGAGAAGCTGATAATTATATTTACATGGATGAGACCTGCCTTATCATGTGCAATATTCTTGCTAACATTTTAGAGAAGACATCTGAATACTCTAAATGCAGGCAATTTATCATTGTCTTGATTCACTGCAACCTAGGGACAGTTCTTTATCTAATTTTCTACTTAATTTATGCCAAACAAACACTTAGAATGCTCTGTATTATTGGCCTGCACTGTTTTCTCTATTCTTTCCCTTCTAATATGAAAAATGACAATTTTTTTTATACAACAGTCTTTCTTTAGAATGCATTTTAAGCTCATTCATCCTACAAACAATGAGTTTTTACATGACCAAGGCACTTTGAGAATTCAGTCTTATAAAAAAGATGTACTCACTGACTTTAAAAATCTTAGGATCTGTAAGAGAAATTATATGTCCATTAAGAAGATAAATACCGTGAAAGTGATCACTTTAAACTAGTGTTATCAACAAAAGGCAACATTAAGTGCCATTTGACATGGGACTTGGAGGCCAAGATTTGAGATGTGCACAGGGAATTACAAACAGTGGATCAAAGTATAATTTTCAAAATGCTAAAAACCGTGACACACACAAATACAGAATGCATATATATCAAAAATTTAACTCATTAATGAGAGAACCAGCAGGATGGTAAAAATGCTTCAAAGGAGAGTTTAAAAAACAGATTTATATAGACACTCAATAAGTCAAAGGAATGCTGAATTGCATTTGCTGATAGATGAAAAATTAATACCCTACAGAGTAATAAAACCATACCTTTTGGAGTAGTCTGTCCTCCTAAATAGAAATTTATAAGTTAACATGTAACTTCAGAATCTGGATCCTGATCAATAGTAAACAGTAAATCAAACAAAGGTAAATCCTCTAGGAAATTAAATAATCATTGGATAAGCCTGTCAGGCAATGCTTCACCATGTCATTAAAATGACATGCAGTCATTCTTTTGTTTTGAATACTTTTCCTTAACAAGACTAAATGGCATGTATATGGCCACAGAGGTACAGTTTCAGAGAACGGCACATGTACAAGAGCTTGACAGACTTTTTCCCTACATGGCCAGATAGTAAATATTCAGGACTTTGGGGGCATATGATTTCTGCTGTAGCTACTCATCTCTGCCACTGAAGCATAAAAGCAGCCATAGAGAATGGGTAAACCAATGAATACCACTGTGTCACTGTAAAATGTATTTGATGAATGCTGAATTTCCTGTAATTTTTACATGTCACAAAATATTCTACTTTGGGATTTTTTTTCTAGCAATTTAGTCAAGGAGAAGCCACTCTGTAGACCATACAAAAACAGGTTATGAGTTAGATTTGTTCTGCAGGCCATAGTTTGCTGACTCTAATAGACCAATTGAGGCAATGACTTGCTAGTTTGCATCATTGGGAAATAAGACAGCAAAGAGGTTGGGGCCAGGAAATGCATGGTTTTAATTAATTCCCCTACTCAGATACAGAGACAGACAGATAAGGAATCAGTTTGAGGATTGGAGAGGTTTGTTCTATGACACTAATGTTTTCACAAGATTAATATGAAAGACATGTTTTAGATGAGGTACAGGAGGGAGAGACCCGAGATAGAAAAACTAGGTAAGAATTTTTCACTAGTTCGTTTTGAGGAGATAATCATCTGGCCCAGAGTGTGGTCAAAGAAAAATGTCTCAACAGATGAGATGTATGGGGCAGGAGAGAGCAACTCTTCAAAGATTATGCAGGAGAATCAAGCCAGAGACCCTGTCTTGTCAGCAGAGGAGCAGTGACTATATTGGTTGTAAATCAGCTGAGCTGGAGGGTTCTATGGAATTTCAGCCACAGGAAATCAAGCAGAGTGTCAGGGAGGCTCTAGTGGATTTTGGGAGACAGTGCTTGCCTATGCGTGAAACTTTGTGAGAAATTTCCTCAGGGAAGGGAGGGGGAGGGGGAGGGCACATGGGAATGGATGGCGTGTTCGAAGAAAAATGCCTAGCGAGAAAGTTGAACTAAGGACAGAAGCTGGTGTACGTGGTGGTGGTTGGGGGGATGGGAGTAGAAGGTGGCTTAATGAAATTTAGAAAGAAAAACAAGTCTATTCCAAGATAAACTTATAAAATCTGGAAAGTTAGGTTTGTTTAGAGTTATAGACATCAGACTGTTCACTCATTCTGAAGGGAAATGAGAGCTAAGAGTCTAAAGTTTATAGGCTATCGTTTGTGGACAGTTGCTGATTTTGCTTTTGCTTTTGTTTTTTTTAACTTTCTTAGTAATTAGATACTCAGATTTAGCAAATAAATTTCTAAACTGGCAGAAAGAGTCTCAAGACCCTCCTGTAGTGCCTCTGAAAGTGGCATTAAATAAAGGGCCTGAGTTACAGTTCTGACTGGTTCTCTCACTGATTGTATAAAGTTTTCACTGGCATTCAGCAACTTAGAACCTGAGTCTCTTTTTGTGCATAATGAGCTATCTCTAAAATTCCTTGTAGGTCTAAAATTCAATGATTATGTTTCACTCTTGTCACATAAAAATAATCCTGTGCAATTCCAGAAGGGGCCAGTGAGAAACTACATCTACAGCTCTGGATCCCAAACTCTGAACCCCCAAGGGGTTCTGTGGAATTGGTAACGGAGATCCTGAGGTTTTCAAACAATATTTTAATATATTTCACTATTTTAAAATCTAATTAAAATGGTACCTCTATCCAGAAAAGTGCTTGAAATATTAATGAAAACACTAATATGCTTTGTTTGGTGCTGAAATCTTATTAATTCAGGGATGGAATAGTCTTATGTGGATCAGAAGCTCTCACTGGCATTGGTGACTTTGAATAAAGGGGGCCTTTTATGAAAAAAGCTTGGAAACTACAGGTCAAAACAGATCCAGATGGAATTACTGCAACAATACTGATGCTGATGAGCAGGTCATTATTCACAGCCTGACACTGGCAACAATTCCAACATAAGATAAAACATCACTGACTCTAATAAGATGGGAAAACTCCATAGCTGTGATTGGCTTCTGCTGAGAGTGTATACTTACACACACAATTTGCCACACCTATCAGATAAGAGAGAGGGAAATGAGCAGGGTGGCATAGCTCAGTGTTAGAGCATGTGCTTTGCATGCATGAGGTGCTGGATTAATACCCAGAACCTTCATTAAAATGAATAAATAAATAAAACCTAAATGGCCCCCCTCCAAAAAAAACATTAAAGTGAAAAGGAAATGTGCTGGATTGCACAAGGTAGTAAGAGAAGCCTCTAATCATCACTAGATAAAAAGGGAGATAGGACTATGTGGTGGTTGCTCTATAATAAAATAAGTGATAATAAGTAAATTTGGAGCATATTTACCTTTTTGAAAAGAACTTCCACTTGTATTATGACATTTTCTAATTTGATCTAAACAACAACTTGATGAGGTGAGAAGGGGTAATATTATTTCTATTTCACAGCTGGATAAACTGAGGCTTACAAAGGTAAAACACTTGCCTAAAATATCACGAGTGGTAATCTTTTTTAAAAAAATGTTTATTGAAGTGTAGTTAATTTACAATGTTAGTTTCAGGTGTACAGCAAAGTGATTCAATTATACATATACATACACATATATTTTTTCTTTTCAGATTCTTTTCCATTATATGTTATTACAAGAAATTGAATATAGTTCCCTGTGCTATACAGTAAGTCCTTGTTGTTTACCTATTTTATATATAGTAATGTATGTCTGTAAATCCCCAGCCCCTAATTTATCCCTCCCTGTCCTTTCCCCTTTGGTAACCACAATTTGTTTTCTGTGTCTCACGAGCGGTAATCTTGAAGTTGGAACATACTTGTAATCATTTGCCATACCAGTGCTGTGTAACAAACAACCAGAAGACCTTAGTGGCATGCAAAAACAAATATTTACTGCTCATGTGTCTGGGGTGATCAGTTAGGCAGCTCTGTTGATCTTGGCTGGGCTCACTCACATGTCTAGGGTTTGGCTGACTGGTGGCTAATCTAGGACAGCCTTGGCTAGGGTGACTGGAGAGACTTAGCTCTACACCAGGGTTGTTTATCTTCCAGCTCAGAAGCCTGGGCCTGTTCTCTGGGCAATGACAGAAGAACAAAACCATGAGCAGAGAAACACAAAAGTGCTTTCCCAAGCCTCTGATAATATCTCATTGTCCAAAGCATATTATATGTTCAAACTCAGAAGTCAGAATCAAAAGGAAGGTAGGGGTAAAGATGTGAGTCCACTAATATTTACCACTTGGAACATCAACCTATCTTTTTGGCTTCTAATGTAATCTAATCCAAGCCAAGCCAAGCCAGTCTAATCATCTAATCTCCTTTTACCTTTCTAAAGTGTATATCACTCCCAAACTGAAGCACAAGTTCAAGGGAAATAGCTGCTTCTTATAGAATGAATGTGACTTCTACTCAGATATACTCTTATTAACTTAAAAATATTTATTGCATACTGTACACTAGTCACTATGTTGAGAAGCCCGTTTATAAATGAATAGAGCAGTCACCTCAGCTTTTTAAATAACCTTATATCAAATCTTTGTGTTAAATCATGTTAGTATAAAATTTCTTCTATTTAAACTCCCCCAGTTCAATATTCAGGTATCAGCATCTGAAAAATAACGGGGAAAGCAGGTTGCGGTGCAGTTCAGCGGTTCTGCTCAATTATCTCACACAGCTCCTGCAGCAGCTGCCACATTCTTCACGCTCTTGTACACCCAACGCACCTTCAGTTCTTTTCTCTCTCCTCCCAGACCTGACCCTACTCAGAAAGAGAGGCAGCGGCTCTTTACCTGCTGTAATACGCCTGCAACTACCTCAAGTGCCAAAAGTAGTTTCTCAGATTACACGGGTCAGGCGTAAAAAACGGGGGCATTTCTCCCCAGACTCACAGATAGAATGCTGTATGTATTGACGTTTCAGAGCTGGACGAGACATAGGATCTTTTAATTCAGGCATTTTCCCAAATCCTTAGTATTATTTTAACTAAAAAGCAATGGAATTCCCTCTTTAAATTTCCAAATGAACTTTTTGGTAGAGCCCATGACTTAGAATAGCTGAAAGCAGTTTTTTTCTGGTTAAATTGAGAGTATAAATTGAGAGCCACCCACCACACATACACACACACACACACACACACAGAGAAGTGTACATCTATACGCACATTACTTGTCCTCTGTTTAATACTGATGTTCCCTGGCTATACACTCAGGTAAACAAGCTGTGAGCTCTGTAGAGGTTGAACTGGGGAATTACAGTCAGCTCTTAGAATCTCAACAGTCTCCCTCACCCAGGCACAATTAGTCTTGAGAAAACAGCCTGTCCACCCTCCAGCAACTCAAAAAAGACAAATGCTGGTAGATCTGTGGGTATTTGAGGTGTCCCCCAAATCCAGATCCTTGGAAAGACCTTCATTAGTTTACAATACTTAGAGACTGACTGAAAGGACATTATCCCCCCTTTTGGGGTACAAATCATTTTTTTAGATGAAAAATGACATCTATATTTAAACGGTTTACAGTTCTACTCTCCACCAATCCAAAAAGTGTTTTTACCCCTCCTTCACTAACTCGTCTGAACAGAAAGAGTAAGAAGAGTTGAGCAGAATCTTAGTGGATTGAAGGCCTGGACGTTATCTCTAAAAGGCTTTGTTTTGACAAATCAGTTTTCCCCCACCCTGCTGGCTTAGTGGTAAAATGCTGGTCTTTGGAGTTAGTTAAACTAGGTCCGCCTCTCGGCTCTGCCTCTTGCTTGCTATGTGATCAAACATTATTTTACTACTTTGGGATCTCAGAAAGTCCTATTATCCAAAAGTTTCTTTGAAGAAGACATATCAGTGTCGTGTTTCAGTGTCTCTAGGTTCTTGTATCGGCCATTTGCCTTAAAGATCCCTGTGAACTTCAGTGACTTCATTTGTCAAAGAAGATAGCATTTGATACACTGTGAGGCAGCCATTGGAGATGCACCAATCAGATTTTCCATCAGGAGAAAACTGATCATTCAGTTGCAAAGAGTGCAGATCTCCCTATTTGCCTTTGCTTTTGATCTGAGGCCAGCAATTCCTGAGCAGCCCCAGGCGGTGACTGAGCCTGGCGGGGGCCCTACGTCCTGACAGGTCTCCTTTAGTGGGAAACCTTTGCTCCAGAGCTCCCCGTTGAATCGGCTAAGAATTAGAGCCGTATTGTGGTCACTCCCTGACCAGTGCTGTTTCCTCTTTTCTTGTCAAAGGTGTCAGGTCTAAAAAAGGAGTTTGAAAGCCTTCCTTTCCCATTCTCTCTTCCTCCCTCCTTCATCATTCACTGGCATTATCTTCCTTCTCGCTCCAGTAAACCCCTTGCACTCCCAACTCGAGTACGAAATCTGCTTCTTGATTGACCCAAACAACATATGCTATAAGGTCTATTTCAAGCCTATAGTGTTTTAATCAGTAAGATCATGTTAGAAATGATTCTGCTTTCTCTTACCTTGATGTTTCACACTTTAGCAACAAACTTGGAGAGGGTGACCAAATGCTTAGAAAGATTATACGTCTTGGTTTGCCTGGAACAGTGCCTGTTGACAGTTGTTGTCCAGATGTCCCTTCTAACCTAACATTTGCTACTATAAAAATTGCTTTGGAGACCATGCATTATGGTCTCCTTAGTGGTACTGAATAACATCTATAATTCCTTCGCTTTCTAAAGTTTAAAATGCTCCCATATATTTCCAAAATAGCTCAACGTGTCCATCAATGTGATGATAGTCTATTCATTTATGTATTCACTGAATTCTAGAAATACTTATTAAGTTTAGTTCAGTATAGTATTATATAATCAGGACTTGGATAAAAGACAGGAAATAATTGAGTGTCATTTTAGGTCAATTTGTTACTTCACTGGCTAAAACACTAATTTGAAAGATCAATTTTTTTTGAGTTTCTAGTTCACAAAGAACATTCAAAACAGCTAGTCTACCATAACAGAGACTTCCTCCACTGGGGATGACATGCTTCCCTTGGGGAGATTTCTCTGGGCAGCTGCAACCACAGTGCAGGTTGCTGTCTTCAGCTAGATTATATTCGACAGATTGAAAGTTCACAGGTGCCTGAGGTATACCAGAAAACATTTGTCTTTCTTAGTAGGAGAATTGGAAGGGTTTTAGTTATGCTGTTTTTTTCACTTACACATATTTTCATGGTACATTTCTGCACCGCAATAGTAATGTTACCAGGATATGGGCGGCTCTGTATTAAGGCACTGCAGATTCTTCACTGTATTCGTAACTTTAATGCAGATTCATTAAATAGCTTTACTAGAATATATTCTTTTAATAAGTCGAGACACTCTTGGGATTTCCCATGTTTCTCGTGGTTGAAAAAAAACCTGCTTATGTCCGCCACTCCACACATCACCATTTGCCCTTACCATGGCAAAATCTACTAAGCAAGGTTAAAATGGGCTATACAGGGTACACTCATTTTTTTATTGAAGTATAGATGATGTACAATATTATTTTAGTTTCAGGTGTACAACGTGATTCAATATTTAAATAAATTACAAAATGATCACAACAATAAATCAGATAACCATCTGTCACCATAGAAAGTTATTACAGTATTATTGACTATATTCCTTAGGCTGTATATTACATCCTTATGACTTATTTATTTTAAAACTGGAAGTCTGTAGTTGTAATCCTCTTCACCTAAGGGAATCCTCATTTTGAACACAATGGAACAATTGTTTCTGAAGTCAGTTCCACTTTGCATTTAAAGAGCTAGGCTGAGGGCATTGGTGACATAGTGGTGAGCAGAGCTGCCTTCCAAAGAGCTAGGCTGGGTTCTATTTTAGTTGAAATGGTTGAAAAAAATGATAGATGTCAAAGATGAATAATGTAAAGATTGGTCACTACAGAGACTAATTACTTCTCTAACTATTCCCTACATTTAAATTCTCTCTTTAAATCCTGAAATGGTTGCAACGAAGGTGGTTGCATACTCAATTCTGTTTTGTAGTTGTTTATGCTACTCACTGGCCTCAGACAGTTCTGAATTGCCACTTAGAGCACAAAACTCAGTTATGGGTGTTTATTGTGTAAAGGGAGACATTTTAAAAGGTTTTTGATATTAGAAGATGCTATAGTGGATTATCACCTTTATCTTTCAAACACTTGCCTTAATAGATTCCCTACAAATAGCACTTTGATTATGCAAAAAGCATGAATTGTTCCACAGCATACGAGGTATGAATAATGTTACATTTAATTATTTTCCCCAAGTTGACTAAGATCAGCTCCTGTCCCTACCTGTAAGTCCAGTATCACTTATTTGAGGGGATATCCTTTCACCTCCTTCATAAAGTCACAGGTAAAGTCAGGAAGGTGGGTGGAAATAATTATAAATATTTCTAGCTGGAAGACATTTTTAATACAGGTAAACAGAAGTTTTCACAAACTTTGCAGTGCTGCCAACATCAGGCAAGCATAAAATGCAGGAATCAGAGAGGACTACCACTGATAATTCAGGTGTCTACAGGAGCCACGAGGCCTCTGGAGATTCCTTGAAGATGCTGAGAAGTTGTTGCCAAAGTTCTGCCTGTTTCAACCCAGCCCTTGCCTGCAACTTCTTGAGGTAAAATAATGGCTTTTTCTTTTTCACATTTTCCAAATTTCACACAAGTCCTTTTCCCTGGTGTCTTCTAAGCTAGGGACCTGCTGGCAAGGGATCCTGAAAATGGATCTCTACGATTTCTGTTTCTGGGACATATAGAGAAAGGTCGAAATGGTACTGACTCAGGATAGACAATATCTGGCATAATATCACAGCCCTGAAAGACACAAATAGCCCCAAGAAGTCTCCCGTGTTTCTTTTTTTAAAAACACCTTTATTGTGGTATGATTCCTGTACAGTAAACTACACATATTTCAGATGTACAGTTTGATGAATTTTGATAGATGTGTACACCTATGAAACCACCACCAAAATCAAGATAGCTAACACTTCCATCACTCCCAATATTTCTGATCTCATCATGATAGGCCATGGTTTCTTAGTCCATGACTGTTTTCACTGCTTTCAGGTTTTACTCCGACTTGTAGCTGCAGAAAACTAGTCCCATTTACATGCTCATTTTTCTTCAGACTTGGACATCCTGGCCCAGCTCCCTTTCCAAGTGAGCAAGGTCATCCCAATGAGGTTATGTCTTTCTGAGTTCTCTCCTGGCTAAGCTTGTAATTGGCCCCCCTTTCAGGCTCCCTGGGCAACTAACATAGTCCTCACCCTCACCTGCTGCTGCAGAGGCGCTCCAGCCATGCTCCATCCCTCCCCTCCAGTACCCCAGCACTCCAGTGTTCTCCTTCTGTCTGAATTGTGGACTTACATCTAATACAGTTAAAAAAATTTTTTTAAGCACAAAGGTTTGTTCTGACTGCTTTTCCAACAGTAATGCTTAATTGTATCCATGAGCCTCTAAATCCTCTCAACATGAAAGTCCATTTTAAGGTAGATTTCTATGTCCCCCCACCCATGAAAACATCTCCTTCAGAGCCTTGAAACCCCAAAGCTGATTAGCTTCCAGTAGAGGAAAGGGAAACCAGACCTTAGGGAGATAAAAACCTGAATGGCTTCCTGGTGGGGGTAAAAATCACTTTTCATTCTTTGCCAGTGAATCTCCAGCAGTGAGAGCATGGTGCTATTTTTCTTTAGGTCACCCCGTCACATCAAATTTGCAGTAAATCAACCTGCCACACTTGCTAGAGAACTGTCTTTTCCTGTAGATGCTGAAGTGAAAAGCACTCCTCTCGGGAAATCATTGTGGATCGAGGGCTGTGTCTGTCTCCCCAGAACTAAACTGCTGTTAAATGAGGATGGATTCTTTCTCTATGCTCATCTCTTCAAGAAGAAATCAAAGCTCAGTGATCCCTATTATATAACTTTGTGAGGAGATACAGTGATGCTCTTAGATGCAGGTATCGAAGGTCACTCTAGGTTTGGAAGATGGGAAAGAACAGAGGAATTCTTAGAGCTCCTGCAGAAGAGGTGTGGTAATGGGTCATGGGAGGGGCCAAAGAGAGGGTGGGAGAGAACAAGTGAGCAAGTGAGCATGGAAGACAAT
The DNA here is from genome assembly GCF_048564905.1 of Vicugna pacos. Taxonomy (NCBI): domain Eukaryota; kingdom Metazoa; phylum Chordata; class Mammalia; order Artiodactyla; family Camelidae; genus Vicugna; species Vicugna pacos. Next base: position 22,697,016 of record NC_133023.1, read on the forward strand.
AAGCTTAGGGGAACTGAGTAAGAGGCAGAAGAGCATCCATGTATGAAGGATTAGAACCCTGAAAATTACATAATCATACCTGACCAAAACTATCATACTGCCTCCAACAGGATGAGACACAGAAGAAGAATTCAGGATCTAAAACTAGACTGATTTGTAGGAGTGGGGCAGGTACAAACTCTGAGACCAAGCCCAGACTTGAAGCTGGGCAGTGGAACTCAGAGGGTCTAATGTAAACCTATGGGGGTATCCTGATGGATAAGCACGATAGTGGAGAATCACACAATAGGCCACATGCAGAAATCTATAAAAGTGAGTAGGTGATGCCCATCCAGAAAGCCCACTAGTGTAAAATAGGACTCTAATTCCTTGGTTGGGGTTCAGTCTAATATTATAATCTCTGGGAAGATAAATAGGGTAGGCATAACCAAGGCAGAAAGCCATGCCTAGATGATGGTGGTGTAGAGAATGTTATTGGTTCAGAGACTCATGACATAATTTATTTACTACTAGGAGAGTGCAGGATATCTTAAAAATAAAAAAAAGAGTTCCAGTTACGAGAATCAGGAATAAATCCAGGGTTGAAATAACAAAACTAATACTACTCCTAATAATAATAATAGTTATTATTTATAGATGTATTACCAGGTTCCAAGAACTCTGCTATGTCTTTTTATATCTTTTTCCTTTAGTTATTACAACTACTAGTGAGGTAGTTATTGTTATCTGATTTAACAGATGAAGAGACCGAGTCCCAGGGAGTTAAATTAAAAATCATACAGCTAGTAAGGGACAGAGCCGTGTGTTGAACTCAAGGCTCTCTGATTTCAATTATGATTCAGTGATAAGCATAAAATTGAGCTTGATTTCCCTCAGTCATTACAGTGACCGAGAATATTTTCCAAATGTGGCTGCAACATTATCTTCTATTCCGCATGGTTTTCTGCAATGTCACTTTACTACTCCCCCATCAAAAGAAGTCCATTTCTCCACTCCCTGGAAACAGGCATCCAATATGGCAGAAATGATGCTGTCCCAGCTATGGATTCAATTCTTAATTAGCCTGGCAATTTCCACATATAGCCTCTCAGAATGCATACTCTTAGGAATGCTCCAACTCAGAACACAGCTCCCCTGCTATAAGAAGCCTAAGGCACATGGGAAAAGTCACATGTAATCCAATTGACAACTCCAGCTAGTTCCTTGCTGACAGCCAGAATCAACTGCCAGTATTTAGACTGGGATGTCTTGGACATCTGGCCTAATTGAACCTTTAAATGACTCCAGCCTCAGCCACCATTTATATAACTGAACCACATGAGAACTGCCCAGCTGAGCCCAGAATCACGAGAACTAACAATAAACTGTTCTTCTAGCCACTCAGGTTTAGGATAATGTGTTATGTAGTGAAAGATTAGAAGACAACACAATGTAAAATGTGATCTTAGCTACTGAGCTGAGGCTGAGCCTGGACATGAGGGTTAGGTAGGTCTGGGTGTTGGGGGAGAGGGGAAACAGAAAACTAACTACGCAACACATTTGTTACTCTTAAATTTGGGGGAGAGGATGAGTAAAATAGTTGAATAACATGAAACTCAGCTGTGTTAGTTGTCATATGAGTTTTCTGTGTACAGAAAAAAATACGGTGAACTTAGTAGCTTAAAACAACACACATGTATTATCTCACAGTTTCCATGGGTCAGGAATCTGAAAACAGCTTAGCTGCATCCTCTATTCAGGGTTTTGCAAAGCTACAGTCACGGTGTTGGCTGGACAGCATTCTCATCTGGATCCTGGGGTCCTCTTCCTAGCTCACATGGTTGTTGGCAGAATTCAGTTCTTTGTGACTATAGGGCTGTGGCTCTCAGCTCCTAGAGGCCACCTGCAGTTCTCTGCCACGTGGCTCTCTCCACAGGCAGTCCACATCCCAGTAACTTGCTTCTTCATGGCCAGGAGGAGTGTCTCTGTAGTGCATGTTAGCATATCTGTATCTGTATCTGTATATAAAATAACGTAATTTTGGAGGTGACATCCCCTTTACCTTTGCTATATTCTGTTTGTTAGAAGCAACCAAAAGGGTCTGCCCACACCCAAGGGAAGGAGATTGTTAAGGATACGAACATTGGGATCCCTTGAGGGTCTGTCTCCAATGATTCCTCTCTTCTAATTTATTCAATATTCATTATCCATTTATCCAACGATCCATTTATTCATTCTCTAGATATGTTCCCTTAGAAGCTTGACATTTACTTTTCCCTCTACCTGGAACACTTCCCCAGAAATTTCAACCCCTCATTCTGCCTTCCTTCGGTTTCTGCTCAATTGCCGCTTCATTAGTGAGGGATTCCCTAGACCAGCCTGTCTAAAACAGTCAATCATGGGCCCTAGAATTCACTGTCCCCCTTATCCTGCCTTATTTTTCTCAATACCTCTTACAAGAATTTGATACATATATTTACAGCTTTGCTTATTGACTGTCTCTCTCACCACAGTATAAGCTCCCTAAGAGCAGGGACTTTGTTTTATTCGCTGCTAAAACCCCCAAACCTGAAACAGTGCCTAGCCATAACTGGGATTCGATAAATATTTGTTAAATAAGTGAGTGAAGGAACGACTAAACAAGTGAACATTTATTCATATGTTGGAAATATATTTGCTGTTTCTTTTACACATTCATCATGTGTAAAAGATGGTGCTAATTGCTGTAGGGACCTGCATAGTTTCAGCTGTGAAAGCGTTTGCTCAGAGGGTACAAACACTTGAGCCTGACAATGAAGATTCTGGAGCAAAAAAGACATTTTAAAATCAAATGCAATCTGGAGCAACTTAAAGGAGGCATCAGAAATTTCTACAAGTCCCAGAGAAAGCACACATTAAAACTGAGGCAAAACAAAGATGGAAAACAAATCATTTCAACAACAGTGGTTTCAGGTTTTACTGAGAGCTGTTAAGAAGACCGCTAATGTTGGCAGTGTCAAGAAGCGCTCCACCTGAGTGCTGGTGTGGTATGCTAGTTTTATTGTTCCAGTGGATAGGCTACTTCCTTGTAAGTGTCACTTGACAGATCCTGAGTTAACTTGAGATGTTTTCTAGAGCTGTGTATGATGTTGCAGGTGTGAATATTATTCCAGTGAGAAGATCCTGAAAAGACTGATTTCCAGAAGTTGAGTTCTGTTGAAAAGAACGTATGAAGGTAATGCTTACAAGCAAATGTTGGAGCTAACAATAGCTAAGAGGAAGAGCATTTCTGAGGAAGAGCATTTCTGAGAAATAACAGAGTGTGCAAAGACAGAAAAATTTAGCCTTCAAAGCTGGTCTTGGCAAGGAGAAGTGAGGATGCCAGTGACAGTGATGCTATAGTTCAATTATAAATCATAAGTAAAAACCAATCACAATATGGGGAGAAATCAGTTGGTTCCCTTATGTTTCCTGTCTTACTTTTTGATGCCAGGGCTCACGCCCAAACTGCCAGAATACCTATGGAGAAAATACACAGAACAGCAAGCATAGGGCTGGGTGGCCTATAGCAGTTCCCTCCTTATCAAAAAGAAAAACATGATTCCAATTTTAAAGTGTGAAATCAACTTGGACTTCGGTTTTGAGCTAACTACCTAGCTTCCATCACCCCTTGCTATTGGTGAGAAAGAGCTGGCGACAGCTGATTCAAAGAACAGTGCAAGAATTATGAGTTGGTGATGGTAAGGAAGTAAAATTCATGTCACTGTGAACATCGCATACATTGCCAAAGCACAGTGAGCACTACCTGGGCACTACCCTGTGCCAACCAGACACAGCATCTATCTGGCAAAGAAACGCAGTAACTAAAAGGATTTGTAGCCAAGTAGGCACACCCAGCCGCGTGACATCTGGGTGCCAAAGCCTTGTATGTTGCAATTAGCCGTTAAATGATCATACATTGGAAGTAATTGGTATCTCTGCAAAATGTAATATGTTTGCAATTTGGAAATGTCAAATATTAAAGTAATGGTGCCAATAAAAGTGACAGTTGATAATGTTGGAATCTCTGAGTTGAAAAAAGGATAAAAAATGGATCAGTGAAGGTCTTTTTCACATAGACAATAGAACATTTATTCCTTTACTTGCGTGTATGTCAAATTTGCCAAAGGAGCATTTAAGTTATAGATTCCTGGACCCTAGCTCTTAGAGATTTTATACTGATAGGCCCAAGATTCAAAATCTATTTTTTTATCCCAATTGATTCTGATGGGCATTTTTGAGAACCATTAAAATAGATGATGTGAAGGAAGTTTACAGCTTTTGTAAATAAAGGATTGAAAGATATTTATGACATAAATGATCATTACACTTTAGGGCTATGTGGTACTTTGGCCCCAAATGACAGATGGTCACTGAATTGAAAGACTTAAAAGGCAGATTTTGGTTCAATACAAAGAGGAACCCTCTCAAAATTTGAGCTGAGAATACTAGTGGAAAACCATGACCAAAAACCATGATCAGTGGGGTGGTAAATGTGGGGGCTAGATTGCTATTACATATATAGACATATCCAATGGAATTCATGGCTTCTGGTGACAATGAGTATCCTTTTGTCACTTGTTTTGGATTTGTCCAAGTGCTATGAAAATAATTTTATCAATAGAACACTTATCCTTTAGCCCACTCTGACACACTTTCTGCCTCCACTGTTCTGCTAACTCTGCCTTTACTGTGTCACTAGCACCCTCAATGTTGCCAAATCAAAAAAAAATACATTTTTGGTGATGTTAATAGCTGACGTTCATTGAATGCTTGCTGTTTGCCAGGTTCTCTTCCATGTAACTTAGGTATTACATTTCATTCTTGCAAAAACTCTGTGAGGTAGGTAATCTAATTTTACAGAAATAGAATCTCAGTGAGGTGATGTAGAGTCACAGTGAGGATAAATTATTTTCTCAAGGTCACATGACTAGTAAGGAATACAATTTGTATATGATTCCAAGAAGCCAAATTCTAGAGCCAGGACTCATAAGTAGTTCACTATCTCTTACCAGACCTCCATGCAACATTTGGCATGGCTGACCTCTCTCTCTTTGAAATACTCTTAGTTTCTATGACACCGCAATTTCAAGGTCTTCCCCTTACTTTTCTGCCACTCATTCCTAGTTTCCTTTACTAGCTCCTCCTCCCTTAGCAAAACAATGGCTTTATTATGTCTATTGTCATCATTCCCTTCCCCGACCCCCCACCCCTGTTGATATTCTCATCCATTCTCATGGTTTTTCCAATGCCATCTATATACATATAGCACTGTGGAATTTGTATCTTTAGGCCACTTTTATGAGATTTTTGTAAGTATATTAGAAACCCCTACATCAATGCCTCATAAGCAGCTCATGATTAAGCAGTTAAAAATAGAACTCTTGATCTCCAGCCTCTCCTTTAGAAAATGAGATGAGGAAGAATTTCAGAGTCATTCACGACACACTTCTCTCCCAGCACACCTACATCCAATCCATCACTGTGTCTGGTCCATTCTACTTTCACAGTATTTGAAATCTGTTCTCTTCTTTCTCATTCATTGCTGCTTATCTAGACCAAGTCCATGTCTCATTAGACTGTTGTAAGAACAAATTTATTAGCTCTTTGCTTAGACTCTTTTTTTTTCTCCCAACTGAGTGTCCCTCCTTCCAAAAAAAAAAAAAGTTAATTCAGGATGTTATCCCCCTCCCCTTCCTGATTTTGCTCCTTTAGGTTTAGGCTCGGGATGATTTTTTTTCATAAACATCATTTTTTATTATTGCATAATAGTCAACCCTATAGTTACACATAATTTAACTATTTTTCTATTTAAGTTGATCCTAGTTTTCAAAAATTGATAGATTTATTTTTAGAGCAGTTTTAGGTTGACAGAAAAATTGAGCAAAAAATCAGAGCTCACATATACTCCCTCTTCCTCTCCCCAGACCCACAATTTCCCCTGTTATTAATATGTTATGTTTGTGTGGTACATGTATTACAATCAATGAACCCGTATCAATATATTATTATTAGCTGAAGTCCACTGTTTATATTAGGGTTCACTGTAAGTCCAATGCATTTTGACAAATGTGTGATGTCATGTATCTGCCATGATGGTATCATACAGAACAGTTCCACTGCCCATAAATCCCCTGTGCTTCTAGCTGTTCATCCCTCCTTCTTCCTGAACCTTTTAGCAATCACTGATCTTTTTACTCCCTCTTTACCTTCTCTGCAATCCTGCCTCCCCCCTGCTCCACATATACACTCACTCTCCAGACACCATCATAAGAATTAGTATCTCCCAATATAGACTTCGGAGAAAGACAGGCCTGACTTTATATTTTCCTTCACCCTCATAGAATTTTAGAGCTTTGAGGAATCTTAGGAATTATTTAATCCAATATATTTGTCCTTCAATATCTTTTGTACTATTTATTATTATTATTATTTTTTTACTGGAGATGGGAGGAAGTAGGAGACTGAACCAACACAGCATTTTAGTTTGTAAGTACAAAAGTGAACAGAATTATAAATTATAGTGCTGGCAACACCAGGACAGCTTAGCATAGTCCTGTAAATCAGATATCTTCTGGGCCTGCTTAGACCAGTCACATGTTGGCCTGTGATTTCAACATACCCAAGTTCATCCATACTTGCAATGGGGAAGACTTAGAGGGCAAAGGCCCAGTAAATATTATGTGGTGTGTTGGTTAATTTTATGTGTCAACATGGTTGGGCCATGGTACCCAGATGTTTGGTCAAACATTCTGGATGTTTCCATGATGGTGTTTTTTAGATGAGATTAACATTTAAACTGGTAGACTTTGAGAAGAACATACTGCTCTCTGTAATGTGATTGGGTCTCATCCAATCAGTTGAAGGCCTGAATAGAACAAAAGCTTCATCTAGCCTGAGCAAGAAGTAATTCTGCCAGCAGATGGCCTTCTGACTTGAACTGCAACATGAGCTCTTCCCTGAGTCTCCAGCCTGATGGCTCACCCTGCAGATTTTGTGCTTGCCAGCCTCCATAGTCATGTGAGCCACTTCCTTAAAAAATCCTTGTCTATCTCTCTATTTATCTACCTATTGTCTCTCTATTATCTATCTATTGATCAATGGATCAATCGATCTATATTCTATTGGTTCTGTTCCTCTGGAGAGCCTTGACTAAAACTCATGGCTAAAAAATTCATGGAAAACACTGAGTCATATTTTTGGTAGACAGGATTGAGAGCACGTGAATTCTTGGTAATTGTTATTAAAAACCTACTTTCCACTTGGACTATTTCTGATTCCCACTGTGGAGTCAAAAGATGGAGAGAGCAGAGAATGGTAGGTATGGGGAAGTATGGGGGTGGGTGAGTGTTACTACCTTAGCCTGCTAGCTTCCAACTGAATATAACTCCCGCGATAATATATATTTCCCTGTGGCAGGCAGTGGCTTTCAAGATAATTACATAGACTTCATGACTCCTCAAAGTAATAAGATTAATACTCCTGTGGTATGGGTAATGATGATACATCTTCCTCAGAAAAGGATTTTTAAAAATCAGGTCTGATGCATAGTTTCTCTTTTGTATGCCTTCTTATTTCCTCAGCTTATAGAAAGCTACAATTTGAGACCAAAGAAGTAGGAAGCTATCGTTAAGTCCTTCCTTCACTATTTTCAGTACTCAACAAGGTGACGTCTTTTCTCATTGATGTCTCTCTTTACGGGAAAAATACTAGCAAGGGCTTTTCAAAGGAAACTTCGAAAGAATCACAGAATTTCTAAAACTAGTAGGAAAGAATGGAGCTGCTTTCACGTGTTAAGACAGATAGTAGAATGCATCAAAAAAGCAGCAGTAATTGTGTATGGATTTTGTTAGGCAATATTAATTTATTCAACAAACACTTGGGAGATGCTTTACTGTGCAAAAGGTTGTGTGTTTCAGGACCTGTTTCCAATGACTAGTAAGATATTTTCCCTAACTTCAGAAAGTTCATCATTTAGAAGGAAAGCAGTAGTCAATTACCTATAATATAACCATTACAATAGAGTTACCTGAAGGACCTAGGAAGAAATCTGAGTAAAAACATTCAAGAGTTCTCATAGTGTGACTAAAACTATGAATAAATGGCATGAGACAAAACCCCACTGATAGATTCAGTTTAAAAAAATTCACGCTTGTAGTAAAGATTTTATTTTCAAAAGCAGTCATTTTGGAATGATTAAGTTCATGTTGTTTGACTTCCTTGAGTCTTTAAAGCTGGATTAGTGTCACGTCTTAGGTTTTAACCTTCCCAAAAGATTACAGAAAACAGATAGAACAAAAAACAAAATAGTAAAGATGTGTATATATGTGAGAGAAGTGATAGATGAGATAAATTGTTTCCTTTAAAAAATATTAAATTACTAAATTTTAAGTGATGCTAAATAAATTTATGAAAAATAACGACTGGTTTTTAAATGTTTGGAAGAAGTTTTCAAATGGATCTATAATCTTCAGTCTTGTGAGAAATGGAAAATCTTGCTCATCTGGATGAGGTATGCATGCATTGGTGGCTGTTTAATAAAATTTTATGGCTAACTTTGAAAACAAAGATTGGGAGTTTGGGATTGACGGATACACATTACTATATGTGAGGTGGGTAAGCAGCAAGCACCTACTGTCTACCGCAGGGAACTATATTCAATTTCTTGTAATGAACCATAATGGAAAAGAAACTGAAAAAATATATATGTATGTATATGTATAAGTGATTGGCTTTGCTGTACACATGAAAATAACATTGTAAATCAACCACACTTCAGTAAAAAAAGAACTAAAAAAAATCATAAAAAATAATGAATCAAAAAAGAAAAAAAGACAAAGTATGTTCTATTATTTAATCTAGTGCAATATCACATTTCAAGAGAAGACACAATATGGGATAGCTCAGTTTCTGAAACAATGTAGAATTATTGCAGCTAAACCAAAAAGAAATAATTTCCCTTGATGCAAGGCATCTACAAATTATAGAAAGAAATTAAAAAGTGAAAACATGAAGTATCTTATTTGTCTTTGAGTTTGTTTTTATTTCTTTCCTCTCACTTATCTGTCTGTAAAAAGTCTCTGAAGAAAACTTAAAATCTCTGAAAATTTTGAGGATAAAAGGACACAACCGCCCTCTCTTTTCTGTACGGCACTGCAGGAAGCCGCTGTCTGCGCTAAAGGGACTGCAATGAAAGCATATGTATCCCTGTGAACTTAAAGTGATTGAACATTGAACAAGGATTAAAATTTTGTTTTTTAAAAAGAATGTGGATATGGTAGATATGTGCATATATTATTTTACCTTAAAGTGTAACAAATTACATAAATTAACTTCATGCTGAGAAGTAGAGATATTACTCAATTGTACAAACCTTATCCTGGGTGAGAATTATTGTCCAGTTGCCTCTGTTTTGAATGAGGCACTTCAGTATGAAGAAAAAGATACACACATTGCATTCTAGAAAGGAAAATAATGACTTCACATACAGAAGATTTATGCTATCATTTTTCTGTTATTTTATGCAATTTAAAAGTGGCATGAGTGCAGATTAGATAACTTTGTGCAAGGCATAAGTTTTCATTTTCAAAACAATACACTTAACAATTGCATTAGCAGTAAAGAGGCTTCTTCTGAGCTTTTGTTCATGACTGTGTCTCAGTCTGGAATTTGAAGGAACTCTAAATATCAGTTCTCTGTGAGCAACATGAAAATCACCACCTAAGTCCATTGCAGGCATATTTTTTTCCCTTTTCATAAGACCCTGATTTAAGACCTGAAAAATAATAAGAGAAATAAGCTTTTGAAACATATTTTCAAGCACTGGACTATATACAACGTGAAGGGAATAAACCAATTCTAAAGATGCAGGCAAGTTGACATTGTGAATATAAAACATGGGCTCTAACACTCATGCTTTCTTTTGTAAGACTGAAGTGTCCCTTTGCTGGAGTTGCATTCTTTTTTTCTTTTTCTTTTTCTTTTTTTGCCGCTGCAAAAAGCTTTATTTCTATTTGGTCCAAGGCTTGGGAGAGGGCTCCAGGATGGTTAAAAAGCTGCCTGGTGACTTCAGGCAGAAGCCCTGACACCAGAGGGGCTCTGTAAAGGCCGCGGGGTTGCAGAGGCTCCTAGTCGTACTTGAGGGTGAGCCTTTCGAAAAGATACTCGCCCAGCCCAGCCTGGGGACCAGAGAGCCTGTGGAGGTTAGTCAGGTGGTCGCCCATCTTCTTGATGAGTTTTACCTCCTCATACAAGAAGTGGTTCTCCAGGAAGTCACAGAGATGTGGGTCTGCGCGGGCAGAACCCAGGGCATGCAGATCCAAAAAGGCCTGGTTCAGGTTCTTCTCCAGGACAATAGCAGCTTCCACAGCATCCTGGGTTTTACCCCACTCATCTCGAGATGGCTTCTGCACGTCCTGGAATGGGGTGCGGCCGCCGCTCTGGTTTTGCATTTTCAAGAGACGCTCAGCGCCCTTGGCGCTTCTCCTCAGCCAATTCGCGGAAAAAGTGGCCAACGCCCTCCAGAGCCACATCGTCGCAGTCGAAATAGAAGCCCAGAGAGAGGTAGGTGTAGGAGGCCCGCAGATGCATGTTGACCAGGTGGTTGACGGAGGCATCAACCTCACTGGAATAATTCTGATGAATCTGGGAGCTAGCTCATGGTTGATGGGTAATGAGTTAAGCTCACAAAACGGTGTTGGCTGGTCCCAGAGGCTGAAGATAGCACAGTGGCTGGTTCTAAAGGATGTGACTGGAAAATAGGTTGAAGGGTGGTCGGAGGTTGGAGCAAGGGGCATCCCTGGGTCTGTTCCATCCAAACACTGTTGAAGCAAGAGACAGGTCCACGGGACCACCAAACACACTGCCTGGAGCTGCATTCTTGGTCATACAAGTAAATAGGGTTGAGTGACTAAAGTTTTATAACAATCTTTAAAAATCAAACTTACCTCTCAAATTGTAGTTAAGGCTTGAATAAGCTTTAGCCACCTTACTAGAAAACAGTAGCCATCTTTTAATAATTATGTCATAAGAGATACAATGAAATGAATGAAATAATGTAAATAATGTGGACTTTCAAAAGTGGGAAAAAATTGTGTAGTGTCAGATTTTTATTCATAGGCCCAAAGGAAGAAAATAAAGAGAGAACAAAGAAGTGGAGACTTATTTTTGAATGCCTTTTATGCTTCTTCTAAGTACCCCTAAAACCACGGTAATCATTAGTCAAATAGATTTCACCTGCCTTCATTAATCAAGGTCATTTAAATTGTTGCTACAAAGGAGTTGCATGCCCTCTAAGTGGCACTTAGCATAAACTATAAGATATTTGCCCGAGTTGTTCGCCAGGAACTTGGAGTCAGCTGTGTCTCCTTTGAGCTGAGCTGGTTAAGACTGGTTAGGACCACGGACTGTGTGACTGGGCATGCGTGAGTGGCCGGTGACCTTTTGACGTCAGAGAACCGGAAGCCCCACCCTCAGGTCATGCCTAGAGCCTCCATTTTGGACGGCGCAGAGGCCCGTAGCTCAGTTCCGCCTGCGCAGAGTGACGGTCACTGCACCTTTTTCCAGTTGCCGCTCCTCATGCCTCTGACCGCTCTGCTTCTTTATTCGTTATCCCATCAGTGCCCCAGTCCCTTCCTTTCGAGGTGGTAGACGTCTTCACCGGTCTTCCTGCTTGGCTTGGCCGCCTTACCAAACCTCTGCAACTCAGCATTTTGGTTTGCTCCTTGTGGGCAAAACGGACCTGGCTTACTAAGGCCCCAGCGCTGGATGAATAAGACATACCATAAAGGTAAGACGAGCAGCTTTGTCAGACTAGAATGTATAGTTGTGTAAGGGTGGCCTGAGGCTGGAACGAATTGCTCCACCTGAGGTCCTATCTCCACACACAAAATTTTCATTTTAAAAACCCTGTAAGAAATCCATACGTAAAATGTTTGCATGCTCTATATATTACAGTGGGTTTCTACTAAACTAGTAGCAATGAGCTTCTGTCTTTGTGAAGTTACTGGGAATAAACTTGTCCTCCTGCTATAAACAACTAGAAAATGGCGTAAAATATATGAAACAGCAGCTTTGTGCACTGCAGAGATCCCCAAGAGAAGGGAAACAAATGAAGCGAGCCCTGGGACGGCCTCAACTTTCTGCCAGGAGGCACATTCTGGTGTATGATGCCGAGAGGGAAAACCCAAGCAGAGCATGGTGGTTTCTCTAAGTTGAGGAGGAATCCACGGAGGCTGATGTAGCTAGAATTTCAGGGCAGAGTATCAGAAAGGAGGGAGCCACAAAGAGAAAGAGCGCTGGAGAGCTTGCTAGGGGTTTGGTTCCCTGGAGCCTGTGGCTGAGTACTGTGCATGTGTGTAGGTTGAAGATCTGCAACGCTGAGCACAGAAGGACCAGGGAGCTGACACTGAGCAATTTCCAGCGGATCAAATCTTTTTTATCCGTTTATGTTACTCCAGAGCAGTTTGAGATTTTGATCACGGCTTTAGGGGAAAGGTGATTTTTAGTTTGAAGTATTATTGGAACACCTAGGTAGACATGTGCAAATGATGAAAGAAAACACTATAGCAAAGTGAATGGTGGAACCAGAGACACAGAGCTGAGAATTAATTCATAGAGGTAGTAGTTGAAGTCAAGAAAATGTTTACATTCTCTTGAAGAAGTTATATAAAGAGGCATGAAAATTAACAATGATTAAGCATCCCCTTAGTGCTAGCACTAAGGTGGGTGCATTCATATGCTATCTTAGAACATTGTAATAATTGTATCAGCTGGCTAATTGAATTCCATTCGTAAAGATCAGAAAATTGGAATACAGAAAGGTAAAGCAGCTTGCTCAAAGTTCTCAACTGGAACAAGTAACTTACTCAAGCTCTCACAGTAGTTGCCCAGATGTGTAATAATCCAAAGCCCAATCTCATTCAACTAAATCAGGCTGACAGCATTCCTGTACTGAACTTGACGGAAGGAAGGGAAAGTATGTTGGTGCTCTTGAGGGTCTAACTGCGGCCTATCAGGCCTGCCTAACCTGGCCCCTGGGTACTTCTCTAATTAACTTCCCAGTTCTCACCTCTCATTCACTCTGGTCAGCCATAATGACTCCTGGGTGCTGGGCACAGAGCATGTTTCTACCTCAGGTGATGAACCTCAGCATCCTACTCATTGCCAAGGTATCCACATGGCTTATTTTCTCAATTTATTCAGGTTTCTGTTCAAATGTGAGTTCCCCATGGAAGACTACCTGACTACCCTATGTAAAATACTAATTTTTTCCATTCTCTAGCTCCTTAATTTGCTTCACTTTTTTCTCCATAGCGCTTTCCTCAAACAGACAGTCTGACATAATTGTTTTTATTGTCTGCTTCCTCCAATAGAATTAAGACCATGAGATCAAAGATATTATCTGTTTTAATCATTGCTTTCTCCCCAGTGCCTAGAACAGGGCCTGGCATATTAAATGTTCTCAGTAAATGTAAATAAATGAAGGAGCGAGACTGTTTTAGCTTACAGACCCTTTGAAAATTGATAAAAGGAATGCACCCCCCAAATGCACATATTTATACCTTTGCTTCCCATCAGTTTAGCCAATATATAAACCTATTTTACTTCCACAGAGCTTCATTTAAAAACTAAAGAATTAGAGAAATAGAAAAGTGAGAATAGTAATTTTTTTAAAAGGTAGGGGGAGTGGGGGAGATAGTTGAAAATAAAGGAATGTCTGATTGTGTCAAACAGCCAGATAATTCAGCATGAACGTGTTTGATATACTATTTATTTTAGCAAAGATATTGGTGACCATGGAGAGTTCAGTTTCCACACAGAAGAGGACAGATACTGGTGAACAAGACATTAAATAAAAATGGAGATGACAAAGGACTGGAATCAGGTTAAAGACAATTTTGGCTCATGTTAAAGGATAAGCATATGGGCGCTTAAAGAAAGGTGACTTGCCTTCTTATTGATGCAGAAGTTGCTGGCATGATTAAGACTAAATCCCCAGGTTTCTTGATATTTGTCCTTGAAATAAAGTATGGTTGCAGAGTTTCCTACGAGCAGCAAGAGAGGGAAAACTCCAATATTGAATCCCTTTTCGAGTTTCTGTTTGCATAATGTTTGCTCTTTTCCCATGGAACACAGCATGAGCTGTGATCAAGAGTCAGTGTGCGTAGGCACAGCCCAAGTCTTGGACAACAAGGAGGGAAGCCATTGTGGCCATTGACATACAGGTTAAAAACATGTATAGATTTCGTCATTGAGGGTATTTAGTGCAGAAGGCAAGTTGTTGATGAAAGCAAAACAGCATTCAGAAAGAAGAGGACCAAGAATTCTCAAGAGCTTGAAGGGGTTACATCTTCCTCTGAAACTGAAAGGAGAGATGAAATCATGGATACAAACAGAAGATACGGCAGTTGACAGCAGACCTCTCTTATTCAGGCTTGGTCAGATGTCTCAGTCATCTTGCTCTTTTTCTTTCAGCTTGTCTCTATTCTCTTTGGTGTTCCGTAAGGTATCTATCTTAGGCCCTATTCCGTCTGAGCTGCAAACTTTTTAATTGAAGTACAGTCACTTACAATGTGTCAATTTCTGGTGTACAGCATAATGTCCCAGTCATGTATATATATACATATATTCGTTTTCATTGCACCATATTAGAAGACCCAAAACCTGGAAAGCATTTTAAAGTAAATTAATTATAACAGGTACTTGAAGAGATAATTTGAGAAAGCTTTCTTGTTGATAGTTCACAAATTCCAGATCATCTCAGTTTGACTCTGTTATTATGTACAGAAAACCCTAAAAACTGTAGTTTGTATGTACATAATTTCCTCTCAGTGCATAAACCGCTCATTGAGCTAAAGCAATCTAGAAGACCCATTTCAATTGGACATCCTGTAGAGATGGACTTAGATCTAATTACTTTTTCCCAGGACCCACCAATGCTTCATTTTTCAAAAGAACAATTATTATTCTAACAAAATATTTAGTCTTAAAATTATGTTTTGGAATTTCTTTGAGTTTTAAAAGATACTACCTTCAAATTAGGCTTAAAATTTGTGAAAAAGTGATATATAAGTATTGTATAAAACTTCAAATAGTAAAAAAAGATAAATGATAAGAATGTACCATTTTCCAAAGACAGCTACTGTTGACTTGAACACTGAATGACTTTTTGATAGTAACAGAATAGATAATTTTGTTTAGGTGTGATGACTATCTATTGTTCTTTTTTTCGAATCATTTTCTATAGATAAATATTATGGTCAAAGAAAGTTTCTGTATCTTACCTGAAATTTAATTTTCTATGCATTTCCTGACACATGTGTACACATACACTTCTATATGCATTTTGAACACTGGCATTAGCTTTGAGTTACCATATATTTAGAGTATTTTTGGCTGAAGGCACATTGCAGGACTAAATCATATTTCCTGGAAATCATGTTGCTTCATTTTCCTTCCTCCCATTAGCCAAAGACATTATCTGGGACTACATCCAAATAAGTCTTTACTAGACACTCAGCCTAATTGGTGTTTCTCAATAATTTTGTGTATTTTTAAATAATTGAAAAGTTAACCTGAAGGGAGCTTAATATGTAAATATGGCAATAGAATTCAGATTATGGAGTGAAGTATCATATTTTCAACCACAAAAACATTTCTTTTTATTTTAACGGCCATTAAATTATGATCAAGTAGCTAAAAAGTGTGGCATTCGATAATAATCAGTTCATTGACCGGCTGTCCTGGTCGCTTCATTTAGCTTTATTTGTGGAACAAAATTCAGAGGCAAGGGTATTGGAAAGGTAATTACTGCATTGATTTCATGGTTGTCTTTAAGAAAAAATAAAGAAATAGAAACTCAGAATAGGAAGAAATTTATGCAATTGTATTCATGAGACAAGTTGAATTCTTCATACTATTTAAAACCAAGAAATTAGTGCTTTTTGAAAAAAGAATGGCTAGTTCCCGATTTAGGAAAATTCAGAACAGTAAAATCTGTACTTAGAAACAAAAAATAGGAAGTGGTCATTCATATTTTAAAAGATTTTTTGTTATCAATGGGATAATCACCAAATTCTTCTGACTATTAAGTATGATTCTAATTTATAAAAGTCAAGCCTCATATTCTCTGAACAATTTTGAAATAGATTTGTTGTCCCTCCTCAAATTAGTACACTGAATATGCTGAGGAGTTAGGAGGTTCTTAGTTTTGAAATATTTATTCCTATGGGAATAGGCCGAGTATAAGCTCTTCACTAGAAAAGATGGTAGCGTGGCAAGATAAAAGAAGTTTAATCCACTCAGTCTCAATTAGCTTTGTTAGTGCCTGGAAGAAGACACAAGGATTACCCTAAATTGTTAACGATAAAAATATATTTTTCAACTTAGCAATAATTCATATGATCTTTTGCATCAAACTATATGTGTCTAGTTAGATTTGATTTGCATAAATATTTAAAAATTTCTTATGTTAGCCAATAAAGAGAAAAAGGCTTAAAGGATATTTCCTCTTCTATATTTTTCCTAAATGAAGAAATTGTTAATAAGCATTATTAATGATTTAAAGACATCAGCTTGGATTGGTTATGTAGTGTTTTGATGATAACTATTATAAAATGTCTTGGATCTTTCTACTCTCAGATTGGTTTATGGTCTCATCTTGCAGAATTTAGGAAGAGTAAAAGTTGTAGTAGATAACTGATGGAATGCCACATACAGGAAGGTGGCTGCATCCTAAAGATGAATTCTCTTAATATTTTCTGTGTAAAAGTGCTTTTTAATTATCCTAGTAGTCTTACCTTGAAAGAATCAGTCAAAACCAAGACGATAGTGCCTGATCTATGTCATTACTACAATTCCAGTTGAAAAGTATGAGATGTTAGAAATGGTTGAAAGGTCATAAGACTAAACCAGAATGCCTCTGGTAACACTTAAGATGAGCAGCAGAATTGCATATCTAATTATACTGTCAGAGTCCTTCATCTATAATTAAGGTCGTAGATTCTTTTTCAGTATCTCTACCCAGACATTCTTTTTCTTCTACTCTAGCACCTAAAAACCTCAGAGAAAGAATAAGAAACAAAGAAATGAAGAGAAACAGAGAGAGATATTCTTATGGTCTGTAACTCTGTGGTAACTGTTTTCTTGACAAATGTAAACGTTCTGTAAGGACAGCCACCAGTAGACATTGGGCATCAGGGAGATCTAGCCTCATTTGAGATAGAAATTAACAGCTATGAGAACTTACTCAAAGAATAATATGGGTGAAAAGAATGAATTTTGCACTCAGACAGATAGGAGTTTGTATCCTGGTTCCATCATTTACAAATCATATAGCAATAATAATTGAGTGTCTGCTATGTCTTAGAACAATTACTTGTATGCTGTGAGTCTTAGTTCTTCATCTGCAAAATACAGGTAGTCCGTACTCATATCTTTGGGGTGAATGTACATAAACTGCCTGACACACAGTAAATGTGCAAAGAAGTTTGTTTTCTTCTCCTTTTAGCTAGAAAGCATCTAACACTTTACATGCCCATTTGTCCTAGCCATAGATTCGATGTAAAATGATCTCTCATAACTTAGAGAAAGTACAAGTAATTTGGGTATAGAAGCTAGTTTTCTGCTTCCCTGACTCCTTTGTATTTGTGTTCTCACTTCCTATCTAGAACACCTAAAATCCTAACAAAAAGTTTTTAAGAAACATTGCTATACATAGCTATAGATTATTCTAGATAATCTGATTTGCCTTTACATTAATTCATTTAAGTGTTTATTATACAACAAATACTAAATTATTTCCTGAGAACAGAAAATTGAACAGAGATTTATGCCTTTAAGAAGTTTTGGGTTCAGTTATAGCGTTAAGAAATCACCCACAACAATATTTTATGGAAAGAAGGCTAGGATTAGGCATGACACATACAGGAGGTAAGATATGGGGAGGAGCATGGGGGTGACAAGTGGATATCTAGTGATGTGAGGAGTAGTGGTCAAAGAAGATTTCTTCTCAAAGGTGAAGAAACTGGAGATAAGTTTTACCAAGTGAGTATTAGTAATTTAAATCAAGAAGAGGCAAAGACATTCGAGGAAGTGTGAACAGCATTTATGAAAGCATAGGAGTATGAAGAGACAAGATGCTTCTTCTGGAAAGATTTCTGTGGCAGATTGTGTTATCTGTAACATTTCCAGACCCGCATGCATTCCAGAACCTTATCACTTCTCCATCAAGATGGCCTCTGTATCTTCTCCCCTTGAACCTGCGCAAGCCTTGGGGACTGCCCCACTAATAATGTACAGTGGATGTGACACTATGTGACTTCCAGGGCTAGGTCATAAAAAGATGATGCAAATTCCTCCACTTCTCTCTTGAAAATGTGCCTTTGAAGTCCTCAGTCACCATATAAGAAATCTAGCCTCCCTGAAACTGCTATGCTGAAGCAAACACACAGAGATGGGGGAGACGCCTGAGGAACATTAACTGTTCCAGCTCCCAGCTGCTCAAGACATCCCAGCCTAAGCATATCAGTTAGGAAGCCTTTGAGACAACACAAAAACTTAGGCCCTGAAATGTCTGAAACTGCATGAGAAATTCTGAATAAAAGCTACCAAACTGAGTCATTCCACACTCAAAACCATAAGACATAATAGTATTAAATAATTACTATTGTTTAAAACTCCTATACCTAGCATAGTGTCTGGCACACAGTATGTGTTCAATATATAGCTATTCAGTGAATGAATATTATCTTTATATGTTTGGAGAGTGAGAAAAGCAGTGTCAGTGGGAGCTGAGCCTAGAAAAACAAATAGACAGATCATGAGCATCACTTTGTCCTAAGCTAATGCATTTGACTTTATTTTGAAAACTACAGAGACCTATAGAAGAAAGATTTAGGCAGTGGAATGACATGATCAGATTCATACTTAGGAAGATCACAGTAGTAGTGGTATGGGGGACAGAATAAGATCAAAATAAGGGATACAGGTAAGCTGTATGTGGAAGGTCTCATCTAAAGGGATGGCAATGAGATTGTGAGAAAAAAGATGAATACTGAAATTTTGAGGATAGAGAATTTACATAATGGATTTAATACCAATCTTCTGCCACATGGGCTTTCATTTATAGTTTAAAAAAAAGTTAATTACCTCTCACATATACCCCTTTAGGGCAATTTTTGAAAGTTTCTTTGTTTCATTTTGTATTGTCTTCATAATTACTGATTATTTCTGACAGACAGAAGTCAGTCCCAACAGTATCATATCCCAGAGATAAGCAACTGTGCCTTATGTATTAATTTCTTGTGATCTCAAGCAGTTAATAGACTTGAGCTAACTCATCATAATAATCTTTTGGGAAATGAATTTCCTAGCTACTCATATGTCCTCTAAACTTAAGCATCCTCTTTCTCTGTAAAATGTTTTCCATACAAGTTAATTATTAGCTGCAACCCTGAATCTTCAATATTAAAAAAGTATCTGTTTTCTAGTAGACCCATTAACCATGAAATACTAGCTACTTCCCACGTTTTTAGTTTCTTTGAATAAAGGGTCAGTTCCATGGGGGTGAGTGTGTGTGGAGTAGAGGAGATACAGGGAGTGGGGAGGAAGATGAGATGATGATAATTTTGGTAAAACAAATAGTCCTTGAACAGTGGAAGACCAAAACAATATCTAAGAACATAATATTCCAGTACTAAAATGAAGATAAGTGGACGTAAGAGCCAGAGTACGTTTAAGGACCAGTCGATAGAACTGAAGGGATGTGGCAGACATTGCTTGTAGTTTATCCAATATCTGTTCTTTTCTATTAGACTAGAGCCCCAACTCTGGGCAATACGCCTAGCTAAAAGATCTATATTTTCCGGCTTCTCTTCCAGCTAATGATGGCCATGTGACATAGTTAAGGCCAGTAAGCTAGAAGTGAAATTTGCTAGATGGGACTTCTGGGAAATTCCTTTTAAAGGGCAGATTCAACTCACCTACATAATCTGTATTTAATAGTTTTCTCTTTTCTGGAACACAGTTATGATGTTGAGGGTGCAGTAACTACCCTGCAACCATAATTATAAGGACAAAAGCTGCCAGCTAAGGATAGAGAAGCA
This sequence comes from Vicugna pacos, assembly GCF_048564905.1. Taxonomy (NCBI): domain Eukaryota; kingdom Metazoa; phylum Chordata; class Mammalia; order Artiodactyla; family Camelidae; genus Vicugna; species Vicugna pacos. The sequence goes on from NC_133023.1 coordinate 22,717,118, forward strand.
GAAGGCTAGAAGCTGAAGTGCCTGATGGCATCATGAAGCCATTGAACTGGTCCTGAATTTATAACCTCTGATTTCTTGTTTTATGAAAATTAAGAATTCTCTGTGTTAGAGTTCTCCAGAGAAACAGAACATACACCACACACACACACACACACACACACACACACAGACAAATATATATGTGTATAAATATATACACACACATATGAAGAGGTAGAGGCAGAGAGACAGAGAAACATAAAGACAGAAAGTGAGATTAATTTTAAGGAATTGGCTCTCATGTGACTGTGGGAACTGGCAAGTTTGAAACTTGCAGGGCAGGTCAACAGGTGGAAACTCAGGCAGGGTTTCTATGTTGCAGTCTTTAGGCAGAATTCTTTAAAAAACATGTCTTTGCTCTTAAGGTCTTCAAGTGATTGGTGAAGGTCACATCCACATTATGGAGGACAATATACTTTATTTAAGTCTTCCCATTGTAAATGCGAGGCACATGCAAAAATACTTCATAGCAACATCTAGACTGCTGTTGGACCAAACAGCTGGTTACCATAGCCTAGCCAAGTTGATGTATAAACTATCACATTTTTTTAAATTGTTGGAACCACTGGTTAGTTGGGTTTCTATTGCAAACACGGGTACAGAATATGTTAATTATTAATGACAAGGGAAAGAAATCATATCTGTAAACATGAGCAGTTCTAGATGGTAGGAATGGAAATGAGCAGCAGTAGGGACGGAGGAATGGGAAGACATCGATTAATAATCTTGTATCTGCTTGGTCTTAGCCTCTGTTCATATCTACTGATGTTCATCTTTTTTATTTTATTTCATCTTATTGACGTATAGTCAGTTTACAACGTGTCAGTTATTTCTTGTGTACAGCATAATGTTTCAGTCGTATATATACATACATATATTGTTTTTCATTATAGGTTACTACAAGATACTGAATATAGTTCCCTGTGCTATACAGTAGAAACTTGTCATTTATCTGTTTTATATATAGTAGTTAGTATTCACAAATCTCAAATTCCCAATTTATCCCTTCCCACCCCCTTTCCCCCCAGTAACCATAAGATTGTTTACTATGTCTGTGATTCTGTTTCTGTTTTGATGTTCATCTTTCAGACTTCAAAGTGTCTGAATCTAAAAGTTTGGAATCTGCTGACCCATCAAGAGAGACAGTGCAACAGTCAGTGCCTTTCGTCTTCACGATTTTGTTAGAACCTGATGACTGTGAGAGCATTGATTAGGCAAAATGTATTGACTAATCATTTGAACTCGTATCAATGAAAAATGAGAAAAGTCGGAGTTCTTTATTTCTCTGATCCTTTAAGGGCACTTATCCTTGAAATATAAGTATTCCTTTCCCAAGCTGCAGATTCATAGTCACATTTTAGTACATTATTTCGAAGGCCTGGTGTGGTAGTTTTGTTTCTTAGTGAGATTTATCATTTTGCATTCTAATAATATTAGTTTTCCCACATTCTTACCAATGCTTGTTAGTTTTCTTTTCTTTCATTTAAAAAAAATTTTTAGCCATTCTATTGAAAAATTGTGCTCTACACTGGAAATTGACACAACATTGTAAACTGACTATAACTCAATAAATAACTCAATAAATAATAAATAAATAAGTAAATAAATAAAAATTTTAGCCATTCTAGTGGATATATAGTAGTGTCTTAATTTATATTTCCATGTTGACTAAGTATGTTGAACATCTTTGCATTTGCTTATTGGCCATTCATATATTTCCTTTAATGAAATGTTCAAATATCTTGACTGTTTTTTAATTGAGTATTTTGTCTTTTTGTTATTGAGCTACAAATGTTCTTTATATATTCTGTATACAAGACTTTTATCAGATATATGTTTTGCATGTATTTTCTCCTAGTCTTTGTCTTGTGTTTTGAAATACAAGATTTTTAAAATTTTTTTGATAAATCTCTATCAGTTCTTTGTCTTGCCTAGGAAGTATTTAATAACCCAAGGTCAAAGATTCTCTCCTGTGTTTTCTCATAGAAGATTAATTGTTTAAGATCTTATTGGACTCACACATTTTAAGTGTAGTGAACACAGTTTTTAAAATTACTTTCCCCATTGCATTACTTTTGCACCTTTGTCAAAAATTAAACTTACCATTTATGAGTGAGTTTGTTTCTGTACTATCCTGCTGCACTGATCTGTGTGTTTATCCTTATGTCAGTGTGACACTGACACATAGCTGTATAGGTAGCGTAAGTACTCTAATTTTGTCTTTTACAAAACGTTTCGGCTGTCCTAGGTCATAAATATACATTTGACTTTTGTATGCTGACCTTTTTTCCTGTGGCTTTGTGAAGCTCACTTATCTAATCATTTTTTGGGTAGATTCCTGAAGACAGTCTTTGTAGATAATCATGACATCTGATAATAAAAGCAGTTATACTTCTTACTTTCTGATCCAAATACCTTTTTTTCTTCACCTTATTGTGCTAGCTAGAAATTCCAGTTAATATTGAATTGAAAAGGTGAGAACATATACTCTTGACTTGTTTCTAATTCACTATTATGTACAATGTTAGCTATGCTTGTAGAATCCCTTCATTAGGCTGAGGAAATTACATTTTATTTTCAAATTAATGAGAATTTTCTCATGAATCAGTGTTGAATTTTGTCAAATGATTTTTCATATGGTATGCATTTTAGTCTGTTAATATGGCAAAATACATTGGTTTTCGAATGTTGAAACTTGAGAGTTTCTTGGAAGAAAGCCTGTTTGTTCATGATATAATATCTGCTTCATATGCTGTACAAATTGATTTCCCAGTATTGTATTAGGGATTTTGCATTTATGTTAGGAACAGTATTGGTCTACAGTTTCCTTTCTTGTAACATCTTTGTTAGGTGTTAATATCATGGTAATTCTAGTGTCAAAAGTGAGGTCCCACCTCCCCCTCGCCCTCCCCCTCACATTTTACCTTCAGTGTTTGGTAGAGTTCATTAGTGTGGCCATGTGAACCTAGAGTTTTCTTGCAGAAAGGTTTCTGACTAAAACTTCAATTTTAATAGATATAGGGTTATTCAGGTTATCTATTTCTTCTTCAGTGAGAGATGGTATTTTGTGCCATTGGAGTGATTTTGTCCAGTTTATGTAAGTTGTCAAATTTATTGAAATAGAGTTGTTCAGATACCCCCTGTTACTGTTCAATGTCTGAAGCATATGTCTTCTGGCAATATGATCTCTTAGCTTTTTCTTTTGTCTCAAAAAATCTATTTCACTTTTATTTTTGAATGATGTTTTCACCATTCATAGAATTTTAAGTTCCTGTGTTTGTGTTTTTGTTTGTTTGTTTTTTCCATTAAGTACTTTAAAGATATCATTATATGTTATTTTCATGATGAGAAGTCTGCTTTCATTCTTAGCTATGACCTGCTAAACATACTGTTTTTCTTTGAATACTTCAAGATTTTTTTTACTTTTGCTTTTTAGTTTGACTCTGATATGCTTAGGTTGTTTTCCTTAACTTTATTATGCTTGGGATTCTCTGAGTTTCTTGAATCTGTGGTTTGTTGTCTTTTGGGGGGGGGTTGGTAACTAGGTTTATTTATTTATTTATTTTTGATGGAGGTACTGGGGATTGAACTCAGGGCTTTATGCATGCTAAACACACACTCTACCACTGAGCTATACCCTCCCCCTGGTTTGTTGTCTTTTATTCAGTTTTGGAAAATAATCATTGTATCTTCAAATATTTCTTCTGCTCTATTGTCCCTCTTTTCTTTCTGATGGTTTCCCACAGCTTTTGTACACACTGTTCTTTTTTTCTTCTATTTTTCTCCTTGTGCTTCAATTTGGTTACTTTATTTCTATTTCTTTCCATTTTTAACATTAAAACCTTTTTATTTGGAAACAACTTTATAGAAAAGTTGTAAATATAGTGCAGAAAGTTCCCATGTATACTTCACCTAGCTTCCCTAATGTTATTATCTTACACACCAATGGTACATTTGTCAAAAGTAAAATATTAACATTGAGACTATTAACTAAACACCACCATTTTTCTACTCATATCCTTTTCCTGTGCCAGGATCCAATCAAGGGGACTGTGTTACATTAGTCACCATGTCTTTGTAGTCTCCTCATGTCTATAAAAGTTTCTGTCTTTCCTTGTTTTTCATTATCTATACATTTTTAAAAGGATATTGGTCGAGAATTTTGTTGAATATCTCACAATTTAGGTTTGTCTGAAGTTTTCTCCTCTAATGATGGGGTTATGGGTTTGGAGGAAGAGGACCACAGAGGTATGTGCTCCTCTCATCACTTCATATCAGGGGATCCATGCTCTCCACATGACATCACCGGTGACGCTGACCTTGACCTCTTGGTTGAGGTGAGATCTGCCAGCTTTCTCCCCTGCAACGTTAGTATTTTCCCCTTCTTACATTCTTTGGAAGCAACTCACTTATTCCTTCAGGGGACCACTGCTTCCATTTTCTGCTTAGTGTGATGCCTTTACTGCTCTAAGGTTTCTCTCAGTGTGTCTCCTCCCCTCTTTTCTTTCAGCTAGCTCTGCATGCTTGTGACACAGAAGGGTGTGTTTCTGTGTACTGTTGCTCCTCTCCACAGTGGTAGGCTGTTACTTAGTGCAAGACTTGTGAATATAAGGGGAATTTGTCTTTTTCCTTCTACAACCTCAATCTTAGGCATGCCCTGTGTAACTCAGCTTCAGAGGTGGATCTTCTTGTGCTTGACCCCTCCTCCAGTGGCCGGCCATCTCTTCTCCCCACTCAGTGCAGCATCTGTAATGCCCTATACATCAGCTCTGTATCAGCGGGATCTGTGGCATCTTGAGCATGAATGAGTTTCCTGCCCTTCTCCCAGCAGTGGGAGTCAGTGGCCTGCTGTCAGTGTAAATTCTTGCACACGAGCAGATTTCCTGTCCTTCTCCCATTGGCAGGTGGCTTTGGAATAGTGTCAGTGCACGGTTGGGAGAGTGGGTTTTCTGTTCCTCAGCCAGCAGCAGCCAAACTTTGTCCACTGTGGAGTGGGACACTTTCCTTCTTCTTCCCTGGTGGCAGGTAGCCTTTCCTAATGAAGTATGGTCAGACTCCAGATGTGGGCAGGTTTCCTGCCCTTCTCATTAGCAGATGCCTTTGCTTCCTGTCAGAGATGAGTTCTAGGTGTGGGCATGTTTGTCAGGTTTTGTGTCTATGACAGAGTAGCAGCTGCTCATCACTTCAGAGGCATGCAAGTCCTAGGAGGAACACAGATAGGCTTTTCTGGGTACTTTTGCTCAACCTTCAAATGTTGGCAGGTCCTGCGTGGCTCTACCAGGAAGAGGTAATTAAAAATCTAAAATGTGAAAGAAATAGTTTAGACTCAACACAGTGTTTAATAAGTGAAAAGGATGCCTTAAGTATAATTGCCTGAATAGAAATCAAGTAATTTAAGAAAAGTCCTTTTTATATATGTAAGACATTGAAATTTGAAATCTTTCTACATACTATCGAATGCTGGCACTCCAAATATCACTAAATACAACCTGTCGATAAGGCAAATCTAAATGTACCGCTGACCATGGTAATGGAGATCGCCACCATAACAGAACTTGATCTTATCTCAGAGAGAGAAGGACTACGTTAGATTTTTGTTAAGCATTTGAAGTTTGGTTTAAGATGGTTTTTCGGTGTGGAGGTTTACTTTGGATTAAGTGAAGATCATGATATATTAGTTTAAGATTGGGGCACAGCAAAGTGAGGATACAAATTGTTCATGTTTTCTATTGAAGAGTTGATGGGCCTTTGGAAAGGCCTGTAATGAACAATATAATTATTTGCCTGGGCAAGAGTCTTCTAGAATAATAAAGTTCTGCTAATGTAGACAACTAAGAAGTAGCGTGCCAGTGATTGTTAGTGAAGCACGTGAGTGGTTCTCAACTGTGAATGTTTCGCCTCTCGGCATGCTTTTGGCAAAGTCTGGAGAGGGCCAGATAGTGAGAACGTTTAGGCTTTGGGCCATAGGATCTCCGTTGCAATGGCTCGACTCTGTTGCTGTGCAAAAAGAGTCACAGATAAAACGGAAATAACCGAGCATGGCTGTGTTCCGAACTTTATTTACAAAAATAAACAGGGAGCAAGACTTGGCCTGGTGGGCTGTAGTTTGCTGACCCCTAATGGAGACAGTAAGTTGTATGGGGATAAGTGGTTTCAGTTTTCAGTGTCTATATAAGCAGATGGTTTCTGGTCTCAGCCCTGTGCTTTGAATATTCAATAGAAGCAAAAACATTTTCAAGAAAACATAGGTAAAAGAGCAAATAAATATGGAATGCCACATGAAAATCCCCAACCTTCCTTAAAACACCGTGAGCATTTCCGGGAGCTGGTTCTCTGTGCTATGTGAACTACACGAAAACAACAGTGTGTTTGCTGGACCAGTACTTTTCTAGAATGAACTAACGAAACTAAAAGTACTTCTTAGCTAGGTTTTATCTATATTTTCAAACGCAGTTAGTTTTAAAAATGGTAACGTGAAGCAAAAACAGTTGCTTCTTTTAAAACAAAAATATGACACTCTTATTGACAATGGCTTAAAAATTATCCCTTAAACACGTAGAACCCTTTTTCTTTTTTCTTCAGTTTTTGTTTTGCTGCATTTATTCCTTCCTGCGATTATATATGTTTATTGTCATGTCCCGCCATGAGGTCAAGGTCATCATGTATTTTAGTCACAGCTGTATCCCCATCACCTAGAGAACCAGAATGAATAATTGCACCACTCAGAGAGAGCCATTACTGTTTTATGCGCCAAGTACTATTCTAAGGACTTTACGTGGATTAAATTGTCTAATCACATGATAACCCTGGAAAGAGTGTACTTTCATTATTCACAGTTTTAAAGATGAGAATCATGAGGCATAGAAAGGCTAAGTGACTAGTTAGGTCCACAGTGCTAGCAAGTAGACAGAGCTAGGATTTGGGTCCATGTGGTCTGGCTCCAGAATCCACGCTTCGAACCACTATACTGTACCTACCTCTCACACTGATATGTTGCATAAACACACATATATACACACATAGTTTTCATACTGCACAGTTTCTCTATTGCAGAACAGGTTATACCTTGAGCCAGGTCTGCTGGCTTTGTCATTCTGGAATGGCATCAGGGTATTCAGGATCCAGGTCCTTAGAGGTCTGTTTCTATGAGGCACTCAGGTGCCTCATGGGAAACAGCAGGTCTTAAGGAGAGCAAAAAAGAAGCTTGCTCCACTATAGGTGTTCCTACTATTAGAGTGAAAGGTGGTATTGGTATTGGTCAGAACACAGTGTATATTGCTTCCTATGAATAGACATAGGAACCCTAGTGGAGAGAAATTCCACTGATAAAATCTGAAAAGATAGTTTTCTCACAAAAATTTCAGACATCCGGAGCACAGGGCGCACTACTTGGTAATAAAGCATGCCACAAAGGTAGAGGTTGGGAAGGATCCCTCCTGCACCAGCAGTGGGGTCACACCTCAACACTGCCCAGTATCCACAGTCCCCACCATTTCTCCAGGGCTAGGGGCATATTAGCAGGTGTGGTAGCCAGGCAACACAGAGCATAGACAATAAGGCATGGCTGTTGGTGCTGGCAGCAGGAGGGTGGTGGCAACAGTCACAGGACAGCTGCAGCTGAGGGAGGGAAGGGCATTCTGGGAGGTCTCAGCAGCAGACATTATTGTAGGGAAAAGACCACATTGATGCCTATGAATACTCCTGAGATCTATTCCAGAAAGCCCCAAATGATGGGGTTAGGAGAAGGACTTCAGAGCTAGAGTTCAAGTGTTTTCTGTGGTAGCCGGTTAGAGTTATCCCATTTTTATCATAATGACTGTTTAGCTTCAAAATAATGGCTTACAACCATTATAGAGCTAGAACCAGTTACTCCCAAGAGTAAGTGTGTGTGTGGTCGAGAGAAGGTGATAGAGAGGCAGAGAGGCTGTGTATCTGCATATTTAGGTCTAAATCATCTTTGGTCCTACAAATTAAGTAAATTAACACCAATACAATCGGTCCTTAATAAAAAACACAATGGTCGTGGCTGTTCTCTAAATTACTAATGCCCTGAAGCTGCCTGAAAGTCATTTGGATATGCTTGCTGATAATACTCTTGATGAGGAATAAAATTTATTTTTTGCTTGAGAGCTAATTAATGTAATCTTTAAAATATATAAATCCCGTGGTGAGCCCAAATAATTATAATTGAAATGTGGACCTTGCCAAAACTCAGAAAATTAAAATGCAAACAAAATCTGTTAATATATCTAAATTGGAAAAAAAAAAGCAAAAAGGAAAGAAAACCAATTAACTTCTGGAAACAGGGTTTGGTATTTAGAAGGAGGAGATTAAATTATGCAGATATCACATTAACACTTGGAATGAAGACGGTGTTGCCCAGCTGCCTTTCAAAGCTTTGCCTTGCACAGGCTAAAGTTGCTAGGGAGCAGTGAAGTGAGCTGTTTAAAAGGCCACAGTTGCGTTCCCTAAATGGTCCACACAGGGATCATAAAAATTCCTGATGGAATCTTTAGCAGCCTGGAGGTAATTGCAAGGAAGGCATGGGGCTAGTAATTAAATCACAAATCTTTTCTGGGGAGATTATATGTAGATACACATATAGAGAGACATATATAAAAAATAGAGGAGGTAAACATTAACATATGTATACAGGGGTGTGTGTGTGTGTGTGTGTGTGTGTATGTATGTATGTATTCACTTCTACAACACCTAGTCAGTCATTTTGGTCATTTCAGCAAACAGCTGATCAACTCCATTAAAGAAAAGAGAAAGACCTCAGAGGAATGGGGCTTAGAATATAATTGCAAACCTTTTAGAAAGTACATTGTTATTTGACACCTAGACATCTGGCACCATTTCAGCAATTTAGTAAGAAAAACAAAACAGCCAAATTGAGTTTTTTTGTTTTTGTTTTGTTTTATGCCTGAACTGACCAACCAGCTCAATCCAGGTCCTCTAGTATTTCCATGTTATTTATGACTACATTTAGAAAATCAGAGAAATGTGTCTTTGGTTCTTCAGGATATTGCTATGTGTTTCACACTTTTCAAACGGCTGTTTTTAGCATTGTATAGATGCTGTCACAGCCTCTTCCACTGCACTGTTATAAGGAGTTCACTGTGGGAGCAATTTCTGTAGACACACTACCATAAAGAGGTTATGGTATATCAGTATGGATGGATCTGTTCTTACCTCATTAGCCAGCCAGACAGAAGTAATTTTGAATATCAGATCTGGACCCTGGGGGAACTCTTGTCCTTTTCTAAGACATGCTGTCAAGTGTGTACCCTGCTGCACAACCTTGAGATGACCATTAAAGTTCAGAACTCCATCATAGGTGCCATCACCAAATGGCCGTATTAATAAGACACCTGAGAGAGCAATCAGAGATGAGAATGCTTTCAGAGACTTATAACTGGGAATGACACAGACACAAGACATTCATCTTATTCTGATTATTCTGGCTTCTTAGCCCAGAGGAAAGAAAACGAGTCAGAAAAACGAAAGGTTTGTGGAATTAGTTTGGTATCATTACATCTGTTCCACCAAGAGAATAGAAGAGCAGAGAATGGGGAGACAAGTGGAGGGAGAGTAATTTCTTACCGAGTACTATACTTAAAAAGGAAACTGGTAAGATGAACAGTTAATGAATACACCAACTCATTTGGCAAATGTTAACTATCTTAGGCTTGGGGTTACTAGCATGAGTTAAATCAGACAAGGCTCCTGCTTCAGTAGAATTAGAGCCTAGTGTACGGTGCAGATATTCACTGAATAGTTACTCTGATGGAAAGGACACAGCTCTTTGAATGTGTGTTACGAAGGAAGCAGACATAAAATGGAGGTGAGCAAAGTAATGTAGTCTTTGGAATTTGGCTATCTTAAATCCCACTCCAAATTAGAATAGAGGCCTACTGTAGTCATTCTTTCAGGCAGTCGTATCTGCTAAAAACTTTTGTAATAACCCCCATCTCTGTTACTATAACTGCAAACTCTTTGCACACTAACTACAGCAAAATTCTTATTCTTTGTAAAAATTTGGATCTATGAATGGGAAACCAAGCAGTTACATCTACATCTCTTTAAGATATGCTGCAACATAATTTGAGAGATGCAGACTTTGTAAATTAATTGTGCATACTTTGGCACTATTAATACACAGAACTAGAAAAGTCTTATATTTCAAAATTATTGTTAAAATTTTTTTCCATAAAGTTACCCTTATTTGATATCAATCTAAAAAGACCTCTTGGCTAGAAATAAGGACGTGAATGTATGTGCAGCTGATGATTATTATTTTGCAGCTTTACAAAACTAATCTGTTTTGCGATGGAGCTGGTGTGGCAGGTAAAAATCTGAGTCTATTTGTTGAGGTGTGCTGGAAAGGTAGAAGAACTTTATTCCTATTTGTTTTACTTATTTCTACTGGGTAGTGGTATTTATCTTAATTTATTCACTTTCTTCTCCATATCCCTGCTTTTCCTTCAGGGTTTAATCTAATTACATGGAGATTATATATTGCTGAGGCATAGGAGAGGGACTTTGGCCTGAATAGTCTGTGCACATTGGCATCTTCCAAGTTGTCCTTGTTCCTATCTGTTCATTGATCCCCATGAGTCATAGCCAAGTTCTACTCCCAAGTACAAGCCACCTTCAGTTTGGTTCTTTTTAAGCCACTGTGGATGCATGGAAATTTTCTTCTTGTTCTTTTCCATCTTTGGGTGCACTTACTCTGTGAGCTCTCAGTCCCATTGGCCTAGATACCCAGTGCAGACATTTCTAAATCTCTTTAAGCTTGCTGAGTCTCCAGAGTATCCAGGAAAAGGGAGTCAGGTTTCTTATGTTCTTGCATCTCTAATTTATCAGGATTTCCCTTCACTCCCCACCTTCAAGATGAGGCTGAACTTGGTAGAACTGTACGGCTCAAGTCTAACCTTTCTAGGGATCCACACTGACTATATTCAGTCAATGTTTTCTAGAGATTTTCTGCAGTCTCATTAATCTGGGATATCTTTCCTAATCTTGGAGTGGATAGCCTTGCTCTGAACCATTATATAATCTTTCTACCATGAATACCCTTATTAAAAGTTCTCAGCTCATCTTGCAGCAGCCACTTTTTGGGATGTAGACAAATGCTTTATTTTCTAGTTTCCTGAGTGGAGGCAAAGATCACCAGGTATCACAGATCACTGAATATGCCATTGAATAATAGCATAAAGCCTTATGTTAATATTTTTAGTGCTTTTGAAGATTACTGAGTGGTTTCAGACCTCGAGCAAAACAACAAACAACAGTTTTGTCTGGGTCTCGGAAAAAACTCACTGTTCTATAAAGAGAGATCCCACTCAGGTAACAGGTACTTTATATTTTCACAGAGGGCCTGTAGAACTGTATGCTGACTCACGTCCCTGTTTCCTGTGGGTTTCATCTTCTCTTGATGGGGAAGGGCAGTACTGTGGATTGAAAGGTTTATCAGCATTTAGATTTTTAGCATGTTCCGGAAGTGAGTGAGCTCTTTAGACATTTTTTTCCTCAGTATTTTCTTTCCAAAGTAAAATATTCTCTGACTTTTTCCCTTTCGGATAGAGGAGAAAAAGGATACCTGTGTGTGTGTGTGTGTGTGTGTGTGTGTGTACACGTACGTATGTACGTACGTACACACCACTGATTCAATTATCACCCTCCAGTGTTTTTGACTTCTTGATCTGTTCATGACCTTCATACCCCGTCAGACTCTCAGGAATTAAGCTTACATGAATGCAATTATTTCTTCTCTACAAAAGGAGGCGGAAATTGATGTTTTCTGTCAGATAATGCCCCTTGGAAATCCAAACAGGATATGTTTCTTTCTCTTTTGTGGTGAGTGAGTTGTATGAAACCTTATTGCTAGGTGTACAGTGTTTATTTACCAAAACACCATACTTCTCCATTCACTTTTATTGCTGCATGATGTGGAGGAAATAACACTAGACACATTTCCAGAATTTCTAAGTATATGTCCCCAGTTCTGTCGCCTACCCATTCGCATTGTGACTGTGTTCATATTTACCACATTCACCCACAGCCACTTTTTTCTCATTCTTAGGGTAGAAAATATTATTTCTATTTTATCTCATAAGGCTTTTGTACATTTGTTGTTATTGCTAAAGATTTTGCCTTAAATAGTTCCTTAATTTTTCCATTTATAGAATAGAAATATTGTTCTCTCATTCTTGATTCAGAGGTCTCCTTAAACTAGAATAATACATCGTATGGCAAAGACTCTCAAGTTCAGTATAATCTTCATAAAGCTCCTCTCAACCTAGACATTCCCATAGTAGGTTTTCCTTGGTGAGTGTGGAGAGGGCAGTCAGCATCATGCTATTGAGGTTGGGTAAGAAGCTCAAGTAAAATGCCTGTGGCTGAATTCCTGAGCAGATAAAATTGCCAAATCCATGGAGGTCTCTCCATAGATTTACTTGAATGTAAAGGATACTGTTTTTCTTAATCAATCTAATGACATTCAACCTCATCAGCTAGTTTGGTGAGCCAGATTCATGATGAGAATGGCATTGCAGAATAGTGATCAGATCTCAGGGTGATAAGAGCAATGAGATCATGAGAGTGATTATATCCTTTAGCTAAAGTAGTCTGAACACTTGGATTTGCAAGATTTGTGTGTGCGTGTTTTTTGTTCATACTATTTTAGGTAGACGTGTGTCGCAAATAAAATACACGAATCTAGATTTTGTCTATTTGAGATAATATATAGTACTTACGAAAGTTAAAGACTGAAGTACATTCCAGATGGAATCACTGACAGCCTATTCTGCTGTAGTAAAAGTATTGGTTTTTGAGACAGCTGAAATGAGAGGACCAGCTGGGCTGTCACAGGCCTGCTTTCTCTAGATTAGGGAACCACCTTGTGTTAGAGGGTCTGTTTAGTAGTGTGTCATTATTCTCTTGCTAGGTCAGTGATTGTTTTCCCTGTTAGCTTGTGCTACATGTTTTACATGGTAAGCCTGAAATTCATCAGAAAATAAGAGAAAGTTTAGGAGAAGAGGAGAGAGAACAAAGAAGTTGGAGTTCATGCTGTTTTTGTTAGGACCACAGTGATTCAATATTAGGCACTGTGTTTGGTTTGAATTCCTGTAAATTATGCTTCAGTGAGTTAAGGTAGAAGTAGTTTATAGCTGAATTTGAAGGTAAAGAGATATTTTGATCATTACATGCTCATCAGTTGTATAGTCTTATTTTATTGATACCCAATCTGTTATCTCCTGGTGATGAAAATGGTATCTAATTTAAAAGAAAAATAAACAGCAGCGGCAGTGTACAGTGTGAACTCACTCTAAATTGCCACTCATAAGCAATTAAACATGGCCTCTCCTTTGATCCTTTATAGCCAATGCACTTAAAATAGTTTTGGGGGGCACATCTTACATAGTTTAGTAACATTCAGTATCCTTACTGAGATGTTAAGATTTCAGTTTTTCCTGAAGGAAAACCAAATGTAAGGTAGAAGATTGAAATACAAGCTGATAGTAGAGAGACCTTAAACTCTTGTCAACATAATATTTCTCTTTTATCTGGGAGAGTGTTTCTAAACCATGGATGATTCCCTGCTGCCCCCTCCCCTCCCCCTGGTTCAGGGGGAGCATTTGGCAATGTCCAGATCCCCTCTTGGTTGTCAAAACTCAGACATGCTACTGGCATCTGCGGATAGATGCCTGAATACTGTTAAACCTACAATGCATAGGACAGCTTCCACACTCTGCGTCCTCCCATCCCCCATTCACAACAAGAATTATCTGGATCAAAATTTCAGTGGTGCCAAGGAAGAGAAACCCTGACCTGGGACAGACATCTGATGAGATCTTAGCATTTTTGAGGAATGAGTTTTCCTAACATCATCAGTCCTTGAACACTAATATATATTTAAAAAGTGAAATCATCTGTGGTTGAGGGCACTGCTGCTTTGGGTTAAAATACATAGATTTCTCATCTGAATTCAGGGAGTTATAATTTCATGCATACTCTCAGCAAATACTGCCTGCTTGCACAGTATAGATTCTGTGAAGAGAAGTCACCATTCCTAGATGAGAAAAAAATGGTACACTCTCCACTGAAATTCCATTAGAATGAAGAGATCGTCATAGCCTTAGGTTAAACCATAAGACATTTTTGTTTCTCTAGGTCAGAATTGTCAAATACCAGCAATATCATAGGGTTCAACTCTGTACTGTGTCATCTGTTGTTAAATGATCATGATCTGAAAGAAACTCCCATTTGGGAGAGAGATGTCTGGATGCCTCTTCAATGTGTCTCACTTGTTTTACAACCTAGTGCAGTAACTATGGCTAGAAGCTGAATACATGTGTGGTATCTTAATAATTAGTGACACAGTTCACAATGCATCTTTGCAATAACTTTTGTCAACATCATTTATGTTGATATACATTTTTTGAGATAACAGGGTTGCTATTACTTGCAAATTTTGAGTATCAGTATGGTTTAAGAACTTAAAAATTCACTGTAAGAATTAAGGAAATAAGAGGTTTAATATATCAATTAGGGATTAATATGGGAACAGGGGGAGTGAAGGTCTGGAAGAATGTAGCTGAGGGGTCAGAGAAACAGCAGCTGTGACATCAATCTGAAGCCATGGAGTGGGTGTAGAAGCTGCCAATCCTGGAGAAGTCCAAGAAACTTCTAATGGCACAAAGTGAGAGTTTGCAGAGTGGTATGGAACTAGATACCTGCTCGTCTGATTGTCATGATGTATTGAGCAAGAATGGCTTCTGTTTAATTTCTACCTCCCAATTTTCACAAGAGTTCCTTTGATTAGTAAACTCTACCCTAGGTCTATAGAGTGAAGGTGGTGCTAAGAAACATAGTTCCGTGACTTCCGAGGTACTGGAAGCAGTGATGCCAAGTCAACCATCACAAATTCAACACAATGAAAATCTTCCTGATGGATCACTTGAGCTCATTATCGAGGGTAGGTGAGAATGTCAACTTAAAAATTTTCAAGGTTTCACAGCATTATAACTGCATTTTCATAAGGACAAGTGAAGGCGGGCAGCTAAGGCCCCAGTAGAATTCAGTGTTAGAACTGCCTGATTATAAGGAAATGTAAGGATGCACAGCTTAAAAATCTCATGAGATTTCACATTGTTGTAATTGCCTTATCATAAGAAGTCATCAACAACGCAAGTGAACAGGGGAAGATGACTGTCATCCTTCTTGCATGCAGATGATGAGAGGTGCCTTTTGGGAGAAGTAGGAGAAAAGGAAGCTTGCATAACTTACTAATCAAGAAATACCCTCTCAGGAAGCTCATATCTGACTGTCTCTACCACTATTCTAGTCTTAAAGCCAAGTGGTGAGATGAGGTATGGACATTTCCACTTGCTTTCTCTATGACTGAACTTATTTTCTATCCCACAGTACTATTTTATTTCAAGGTAGAAAATAGAATCGTAGGAAATGTTGTTTACATAATTATTTCAAGATTAAAAATAGTTAATTCATACAGTTTTCTTCTCTATCTGCACAGGAAGCATCTAACTTGCAAGAGGCCTATGTTATGTCTTTCTTTCAGACTAAAATATCTAGTGTCCAGTCCTTCTAAATCTATTTTGTTATTCTTCTAAGACATTCTTATTTTTGCTTTTATATATTAGGATAGAATAGCCAGTGTTTATCAAACTCTTAGTGCTGAAGAACCAGCTTTAATTATTTTCAGTCTATCACAGACCAATACTTTGGTGAAATACAATGAAGATAAATTACAAGAAGAGTGAAATTTTTAAAAAGTCAAGAAAAAGACAATACAAATCTGGACTTGCTTTTTATTTAACTCCGTAGATATAAAATTTCTCATTCAAATTGCTATAAAAGTTTCTAAAAGCTTTCCATTTTTGTACTTACTTTTATAATAGACTGGTGTCAAGCAATTGGCAGACGAGAACTTAACCAGTGTAGACCACATTTTGAATAACGTTAATCTAAGCTATTTTTAATTAATAAATAAAACATGAAATCTTAGTGGCTTACAAGAATGAAAATGTATATTTTGCTACGTAAACGCTAATGTAGTTATTCCTGGTCTGGACTTTACTGGGCAGCTTTCTTTCAAATAGTGATGGAAGAATCTATTTCCTTTTCCTCATGTGTTGTAGGTAGTCTCTAATGTCACACCTAAAACTTAGTCAGCTTGTCCAGAAGTGATTCATACCACTCTGCTCACATCCTTTTGCCAGAACTAGTCCCACGGCAAAACTAACTGCAAGAGAGTCTGGGAAATGTTAAGGAGCACATTAGTATTGGTGAGCTCAATTTCTTCCACATATGACTTCATATATTCTGTGAGTTCAATACTCCCGTTCGCACATGTCTCTCAGCATATGTCCAATTTTCAAAAGTTCTCTTGGGTATTTAAAATGCAACTTTTGTGGTCTGCAAGGGACTCATTGCCTGTCTCAGGTCCTGACTGCCTAGGTGTGGCTGACTGCCACTACTTCTCTGTGGCTGCCCCACTGTTCTGGCATTGGCAAGTATCTGTGAAATTTCACATGAGAACTAGGCATTAGGCTCCTTGGTATTCAGGTTTCCACATGGTCTAGGGATTTATCATCCCACGTAGGATTCTGTTGAGGGGAGTGTGTCAGAGCAGAATTAGACCTCCTTGGGGGACACAGAGTTGAAAACTTTTGCCTCTCCTCTGACTTATCTCTGTCTATTAGCCTTTGGAATCTTTATAAAACTTAAGGGAGAAAAAGTGATTCTTTAATCATCATCATGTGGTCTTCTTAAATTTATCTTTTATAGGATATATTTTGACTTTGGTACTGAAAAGCACTTAATTTTCAGATTTTGTGACCCTCCAACTGCTTTTATTCTCTCAACCTATGGCCTTTTCTAGAAGTTCATTCATCTATTTTGACATGCCAGTCCTGATCAGATTGTAGAAGGATGTGAACAACCATGTGGTAACAACAATTACGAACTAGATACAGTAAATAATCATACTTACACACATCTTTAAAGCCATTGAATAACAGTGCATGCTGAGAAGCATTAATCAGCTGAGTTCCAGAGAGGGATGTGCTTTTCACTGGTGAACAAACAGCCACAGTTAACTTCCATACTTGGAGGCGAGTGCTAAGAAGAGTGTGGATAGTCAGAGGAGTAGGCCTGATAGAGATGACAGAGAATTTGAAGGACAAGGAAACTACACATGAACATTTACTGACATGGTTGGATAGCAAAGTGGACTGGGATTTGGAAAAGCCAAAAATGAAAAAATAAATCGCTTGGTCCTATCTTGGAAAAATGTCCATTTCATGCCTTGAACATTTTGCTGGGTAAGCAGTGGAGAAAGTAGAGTACTCAGTGGAGATAAAACTGGAAAGCAGAGAGAATTTGTATACTGTTCTGGTGCTCAGATTTTAGGGCTTTGGTGGAGATGAATTCAAAGTTCAATTTAAAAGTTAAAGTTGCAAACTAATATCCTCCTAGCTTAAGTCTTAACAATAGCAAAGATATTAATTCCTTAGTTGAGGGTGGAACTGAAAAGAAAAACAAAATCTTATTATTTTAAACTAGAAGTAAAACCAAATTAATTAAAGTTGCACTCCAGCCCTAGCTCAACACAATTCTTGGTTGAATCTGAATTACAAGTGCGTGACTTAGCTGCCTTTTAGATGAAACGAGTGACTGTTTCTGGGAAAAATTAAACAAAATGCGGAAATATTATAATTCAGTTTTCTGCCTTCTTTTATATTCAAAGTTTGGCAAGCAATAAAAATATTAAGTAGGAAAATGTAAACAACCAGGAAATATAAAAATAGCAGTCAATGAAAACAGGCACACAGATGACATAGAGTTAGAAACTAGCAGATAAATACTTTAAAACAACTATAATAAATTCGTTAAATAATTTATAAGAAAAGATGGAAAGAACGAAAAGAAGGGGGAATGCGAGAGAGAGATAAGAATTCTAAAATTAAAAATAGATTAAAATTCCAAAAATAACAAAGTGAAAATTTTTGAACTAGAAAAATAATATATAGGAAATGAAAAAATATGATTGTACACAGAAAAAAGGAACAGTAAACAGAAAATGAGCCACCTAGAGAAAATAGAACATCAATTAGTAGGAACAATATTAATGTACTAACATATATGTAGTTGGATTTTCAGAGAAAGAAAGAACAGCACAGGAAAATTTTTAAATGACTCCAAATTTGAAGAAAAAACATCAACACACAAATTTAGGAAGTTCAGTAAATTCCAAGCAAGATAGATAAGAATAAAACCACAGACACATCATAGTCAAACTTCTAAAAGCAAAAGATAAAAAGAGGTCCAAACAAAAACTACCAGAAATAATTGAAGAATTCAGCAAGTTACAAGATTAATGTTCAAAAATCAGTTGCATTTCTTTACACTAATGATGAATCAACAGAAAAAGAAAGTAAACAAACAATCCTCTTTAAAATAGCACCAATGTAATAAAATACCTAGGAATAAATCTAACCAAGGAGGTGAAAGACTTATACACAGAAAACTATAAACCACTGATGAAGGAAATTAAAGAAGACTTTAAAAAATGGAAAGCTATCCCATGCTCCTGGATTGGAAGAATCAATATGTTAAAATGGTCACACTGCCCAAGGCAATCTACAGATTTAATGCAATCCCTATCAAATTACCCAGTACATATTTCACAGAACTAGAACAAATCATAATAAAATTTATATGGAACCATCAAAGACCTAGAATTGCCAAAGCATTACTGAAGAGAAAGAAAGAGGCTGGAGGAATAACTCTCCCAGACTTCAGACAATACTATAGAGCTACAGTCATCAAGACAGCATGGTATTGGTACAAAAACAGACATATGGACCAACGGAACAGAATAGAGAGCCCAGAAATGAACCCACAAACTTTGGTCAACTCATCTTCGACAAAGGAGGCAAGAAGATACAATGGAATAAAGACAGTCTCTTCAGCAAATGGTGTTGGGAAAACTGGACAGCAGCATGTAAAGCAATGAAGCTAGAACACTCCCTTACACCATACACAAAAATCAACTCAAAATGGATTAAAGACTTAAACATAAGACAAGATACAATAAACCTCCTAGAAGAAAATATAGGCAAAACATTATCTGACATACATCTCAAAAATGTTCTCCTAGAACAGTCTACTCAAGCAATAGAAATAAAAGCAAGAATAAACAAATGGGACCTAAGTAAACTTAAAAGCTTCTGCACAGCAAAGGAAACCGTAAGTAAAACAAAAGGACAACCTACGGAATGGGAGAAAATTTTTGCAAATGATGAAACTGACAAAGGCTTGACCTCCAGAATATATAAGCAGCTCATAAGACTTAATAAGAAAAAAACAAACAACCCAAACGAAAAAATTGGCAAAAAACCTAAACAAGCAGTTTTCCAAGGAAGACATACAAATGATCAATATCAGCAATATCAAAATGCTCAATATCACTAATTATCAGAGAAATGCACATCAAAATTACAGTGAGGTGTCCCCTCACACCAGTCAGAATGGCCATCATTCAAAAGTCCACAAATGACAAATGCTGGAGAGCCTGTGGAGAAAAGGGAACCCCCCTACACTGCAGGTGGGAATGTAGTCTGGTGCAGCCACTGTGGAAAACAGTATGGAGATTCCTCAAAAGACTAGGAACAGACTTACCATATGACCCAGGAATCCCACTCCTGGGCATATATCCAGAAGGAACCCTACTTCAAAATGACACCTGCACCCCAATGTTCATAGCAGCACTATTTACAATAGCCAAGACATGGAAACAGCCTAAATGTCCATCAACAGATGACTGGATAAAGAAGCATTGGTATATTCATACAATGGAATACTGTTCAGCCATTAAAAAACGACAACATAACACCATTTGCATTTGCAGCAACATGGATGTCCCTGGAGAATGTCATTCTAAGTGAAGTAAGCCAGAGAGAGAAAGAAAAATACCATATGAGATCGCTCATGTGTGGAATCTTAAAAAAAAAAAAAAGAACATAAATACAAAACAGAAACAGACTCATAGACATAGAATACAAACTTGTGGTTGCCAAGCGGGTGGGGGGTGGAAAGGGACAGACTGGGATTTCAAAATTTGTAGATACTGACAGGCATATGCAGAATAGATAAACAAGATTATACTGTATAGCACAGGGAAATATATACAAGATCTTGTGGTAGCTCACAGTGAAAAAAAATGTGACAATGAATATATGTATGTTCAAGTATAACTGAGAAATTGTGGTCTACACTGGAATTTGACACAACATTGTAAAAATGACTATAACTCAATTAAAAAATCTTTTAAAAAAAGATAGAAAAACCTTTAAGTCAGCCAAAGGAAAAAAAGGCACATTCCATGTAGTGAAATGATGATAATGATAAATTACTTCTTATCAGAAACAGTGGAAACTAGAAAACATTGGAATGGTTTTGTTAAAGTGCTGAAGGAAAGGAAGAGTCCGTGTAGAATTCTGTATTTAGTGAAAATATTCTTAAAAGGTTAAATAAAGATACTTTAAATAAATTGAGGCTTAAAGAATTATTAATCAGATCTGTACTATAAGAAATGTTAAAGATCTTCATTTTTTTTGTATGAAAGCAGGGTGTGGATAATTAGGTTCTCCATTTCTCTCGTTTTTAAAATATTCGGGACAAAAATATGGAAGGCAGTTTTCCTTTACTTTTATGTGAATACAAATCAAAATAAACAAAACAGATGGTGTCAGAGTTGCTACTCTAGAATTCACAGTGAGGTGTGCAGGAAGTTACCATGCTACGACAAGTTGTTATGTATCAGTTTTTATCAGTCTAACATTTCTTTTGCTCCACAAAAACAATAAGTGACCTAACTGTCACATGGCTTGTTGGTGGCACACTTTGGTCTCCTGCCTCCATCTGGTATGTTTTCCAGCAAACCATCCTGAATCTGTTGTCTCCAAAGACATATTGGGAAATGTACCAATTATGTTTATATTCTTCTCTTCCACTGACAAAACACTGCCATTGTGTGAAAGGGCCATTGACTCAGCATGCTTGTGAATGTAGATCTGTGTCGAGATTCTTATTCTTTAATGTTGTGCTTCGCTCTCTCTCCTTTGCCCTCACTTTCCACTTTTTTCTCTCTCATTCTTCCACTCTGTTCCCTATTTTCTCTCCCTCTCATCCATCTTTTTCTCTACATTTTTCCCATGACTATACAAGGGCAACATACAAAATAAATGCCACAAACAATTATCAAATTAATCTCTTATGCAGTAATACTCTTCAAATAGATAAGTATTTCTTTTGTCAATGAGCTGGCCCTTATTTCAAATTAATGATAAATAGTAGTAAATTAAATTGAATTTCACATGGGTAATTAAGATTTCAAAATCTTAAATTTCTTATTAGGAGACCAAGCTCTGTCAACACTTTTATTTGGAAGTTCTTCTAAATGGAGAAATAAACCATAGCTTCCATGAACAATCATTCATCCTTTGGAAGTATAATCAGAATTAATGAGTTGAAAAATTGTTTTTACTGCCAGTAACACTGGCCAATAAATATCTAAATATCTAAATATGGCCATAAAGTTTAAGTGTGGTTGGCTTTGACTGAGACCTTCAAATGTTAGCTGAAGCCAAAATGAGAAAATGAGAATGGTATTGTGCTAGTCATGGGCTTGTTTGCTCTCAGATCCTGTTGGGGTTATCCATGGCTGTTTAACAGCCCATCACACCACTTAGTGGCTTAAACAATGGCAATATTTATTTAGCTCATGGATCTACAATTTGGGCAGGTCTCAGTGTGGGAAGGTTGTCTCGGTTCCATGTGACATCAGCAGAGGTGTCTCAAATACTGGGGTTAGAATCATCTAAAGGTTCGCTCCCTCACTTGTCTTGCCCTCAGTGCCATCTGTCAGTTGAAACTTGAGCTGGGGCTGTGACCAGAACACCCACATGGGTCCTCTGTTCATCTTTGCTTGGCTGTTGCTAATCCCTAGACTGCCTCTCTGCCCTCTGTTTAATTTTTCAGGTCTTTTACAAACTACTATTTGAAATTATTTCCCTATATTAAATTTCCTCCATTGGATTGCCCCTCACAGAACCTGGGTTCCAAGGATGAGGGGTGGGGTGGAGAGAAAGAGAGAGAAAGAAATGAACAAGGTAGAAGCTATACCTTCTCTTATGAATTTATGCAGTCACTTTTTGCTACATTCTATTCCTTAGAAACAAGTCACTGAGGCCAGCCATATTCAAGAGAAGGGGAACTGGATTCCACTTTTGGTAGTTGGAGTGTCAAAGAATTTATGAACATGTTTTAAAACCACTATAGTTTCCCTCTTCTAGTCATTTGCTTGCTTGCTCAGATGCAACTCTTGCTCTTTTTCTCCTCTTTTCTCTGTTTCAGGGCACTTATTTTCACATACTACATTCCCCAGGACCCCTTGCCTTACTATGGCTTCTGGTTAGGGGTAGCCAATGAAGGGCATTGAGAAGAAACTGGAGGACAGTATGATGGCAGAAGCCAGAACAGTTAGTTCTTCTCTTTCAGCTTCAAGCAAAGTCTTCAGCAGTTGATGAACCTCTTTTTTATTCCAGTTCCCATTGGAAGTGCCCAGTCCCTGTACCCTGGTCCCTAAAGAATCTGTACTCTCATTCCCCATATTCTTCCTGTTCCATTCACATCATGTTGCTTAATTATTTCTATGATAAACTGAGTTCTTATGTGTTCACTTTATATTTTATCAAATTATAAGAGACTTTACTATATTCAAATAGAGTTTTCCTTGAACTTTCAAATACAAAAATAACTTAAAAACTTATGATTGAGCAATGACAAAACAAAATCTTAATGACTTTGGAGGAAAGTGGGAGGACAATTTGGAGGAATTTGAGTTCTCAGTGGGGTGGCATTAGAGGAGCTATGAAATTACTACTGCTTCCTCTCATTACATTATGGATATAGTTTATTTGTAATTTTTTCACTTTAAAATTGGAATCACTAATCTTATGATTCCTATGCTGCCTTGACTTTGTTAATAATTAATTTCCTTTGCCTGGCATATCTTTAATTTGCACCATAGTGTTTGAGAGCTTCCAATCTGTGGATCTGAGCAAATGCATTATTGAACATTCTTCCAACAGTTCTCTTTTCATTTTGCTCCTCTGGCCTTCTCATTACCCAGTCTCTAGAACATACCAAGCTTGTTGCTTTTCTTAGCGCCTCGCTGATAGCTTATTCTTTTTGTATGTGCCACTCCTCTTTCCCTTTGTAGGGCTGTCTTAAGTTTTATTGATGGCACTGTCAGCCAGGACAGGTAGGTGTGTGTCAGGTGGAGAAGTGTTAGCCTCTTTCTCTTAAACTGCAGCATCTATGGTTCCAAAAGGTTTCTTTGTCAAAAAAGAAGCAGCAGAGTCCCATAACATAACACACTCTGTATACACACCAGTGTGTCTGTAGTGGAAGCTTGTGTATATCAAAGGCTATCTGGTATATTCTTTAAATATGTGCAGGCTCTCTGACAAGGATGGTGCAGCTCAGGCATAGTTCCTGAGGGACTCTCATAATAACTTCTTTTGCTGGTTTCAGGCAGAGTGGGGACAACTCAGAGAAGTCCCAGAGTAAGTGCTACCTGACCCCATAGAGCGCTTATCAATTAATGTTAAAGGAATGGTTGCGTATAAGGTGGGTAGGGATCTGAAGATTATTTGATGCCTCCTACTTCTAAATGTTTAGACTTAAGATGTGAGGCTACCATATCAAAAATCTTACCTTACTGTGTTTCATCAATACTCCTTCACTGTCAACTAAATTATCGTATTTCTTATGTAGTCCAACTCATTTTGGTAAAGACTAAGTTCTACAGGTCACTTCAAAATTTATGGTGTGCCTACATCATAAAATTATAAAAAACATTTTTCGAACTCCCAGTCTTTCCCTTCCCACACCCCTGGGAGTTCAAAATTTTAGATACTGACAGGCATATGCAGAATAGATAAACATGATTATACTGTATAGCACAGGGAAATATATACAAGATCTTGTAGCTCACAGTGAAAAAAAATGTGACAATGAATATATGTATGTTCAAGTATAACTGAAAAATTGTGCTCTACACTGGAATTTGACACAGCATTGTAAACTGACTATTATAATTCAAAAAAATGTAAAATAAATAAATAAAACTTTTTTTAAAAGGCACTAATGACCACTCATTCAACATTTATTAAATCCCTACTCTGTGGCCTGCTCTGTACTAGACACTGAGAATTTATAGAAAATAGCTTCTGTTCCCAACACATCAACACATATTTATGGTAATTTGTTACTTACTGAAGTTACTGGTTTTATGATTTTTGTACTGTCAACTCTGTTAATAATTGCAGTCTTTGCACTGATTACTGCTTCTGCTTGAAATTTCACCTTGTCCCTTCCCCATTTGTGGAATCATGCCGTATTCATTAATTCTTCAATATACAGCCCCCAAAACTCTTATCTCACCAGTGAAGACTCTTATTTTCCCTCTTCTCAGTTCCACAAATTTCTGTCTGTCTGTTTATGCACTGGTCTCCTTGTCAGCAGCGTGACACTCCGCTTGTTATCACCAGCACCTAGCGCAGAGCCTGGCACATGTTAGATGTTCCATTAATGTTGACTTAGGTGAAATAGTGTTGGGAAAAAATGTGTTACAGCTTGGTGTTACAGCTCAGTTGTGACAGCAACCTGGATCCAGGCGAGAGACCAAGCAGCACTCAGAGAGTTGGAGAACTCAGGTTTATTACACCAGCAGGCCCAGAGGAGTTAACACTGCAAGCTCTGGGACCCTATCTGTAGGTTTACACAGGCCTTTTATAGGCTGCCAATTTTACACTTTGCAACATCATATGCAAATAAAGTATAACAGAAGTTGACCAACCAGGAACAAGCTTTGTAGAAATAGCCCAATCAGGAGTGAGAGAAATAACCAATCAGGAGTGAGTTCCATGCAAATGAAGTACTACAAATGGAGCAATCAGAAGTTAGGGAAGTGGACCAATCAGAAATGAGAGTAATAACCAATCAGGAGTGAAGGAAATAACCAATCAGAAGTGAGCTCAGGGAACCAATAGAATTACAGGTGTAAGTTAGCCGCTTTAGAGGCAAAAAGTGAGGTAGAGCCTCTGGGCTAGGGAACCGGATGGTGCTGGGAGGAGAGCAGCGGCCCTGCCTAAGGGTCCTGCCGGTCTTTTTATGGGGCTTCCCGCCTCAATAGCTCAAGGGCATCTCACCCATCTATGGAGAGTATTATTTTATAATAAAGTGATCAGAAAAGACACCACACACCCCCTCCCCCAAAGAACCTAAGAGGCGTGAGAAAGCAAACCCTGTCCATATCTTAAGGAAGGTTGCTCTTCAGTGACACATCCTTAAAAGTGGAATTGGGCCATTTTCTTCCTGCCATGGGCTTTAGGTTACCTGTAGCGAGAACACCTTTGATACAGCTGACCATGTTTTCATTAATTCAAATGAAGAAGCCATTGGGCAGCAGAGTCTTGACTGATACTGGCATACTAACCGTGTTGGCACTCACCTCCCTTTTCTGACCAAAGGAAAAAGGTTATAAGGAGATTGCTGCCAGGGGGTGAAGGAAAGCAAGTCATGAAGGGCTTCATGCACAGCCAAAAGTGGCGTTAAAAATACAGGACTATTTCACAGATTGTTGCATGTCATCATTTCCCGCCCCCCCCAGCTATCTGCAAGAGTTCAGTCCTCATCTATTCAGTTTTGTGGATGCTAATTTACATCGAGGAAATATGGTAGGTGAAAGAGTTGAACTAATGGGTGCTGAAAATTTTAGTTCCCAGGCTGTATTGTTGACTTTGACTAGAAATTCAAGATTTAGTTGTGCACTGTGTTCAAAAAAAAATCATAGTCCAAACTAATGTGAAAACCAAAATTCTCTAACAACTGTCGACTCAAAGAGGGCTAAAAATCCTCAACAGAAACTCTCCAGTAATTAAGCAGCACCCAGAGACAAGTATGCACAGATGAGAATTATTAAACACTACAAAATTATGCCAACCATTGAGACAAGTTATTTGTCAGGTATTGAAAAAGATGGTATCGCGCACCCATTATTATACTGATATTTACTACTAAATAATTGACTACTAGAAAAAATACAGGAGATTATGGGTATTCTTTTTAATTAGCTCTCAAATTCCTCAAATCACAGAATTCTCTGTGGATCTTGTATTCCAAGCATCACAATATTCTCTGACATAAAGGGTTACTTCAGCTCATAATCCATTTCTTTTTAAAGCATTTTGCTGAAAATCAGGCAATACATATGAAACATACATGCATATCTATGCCTTAATAAAGAAATCAAGGTAAACATTTATATATAGTTCATCAGGCCATTATATTCCTAATTGGTGTCAGGAAAAGAGAAAAAGCAAAGCACAAAAAATTATTATTATTATTATATAGTATATACAAATATATAATTATATATTATATAATTGTATCATTGCATATATTACATAATAGGTATTTTATATGTTATCAATAATAATACATATGAATATATTTATTATTATTTATATCATTATATATGCAGTAAGTTAAGGTGGTTACAATCCACGTTAAGGTAGTTACAATATATGAACCTGCACCAACACATTGTAATCACCCAAAGTCCATAGTTTACATTAGGATTCATTCTTGGTGTTGTACATTCTGTGGCTATTGACAAATGTGTAATGACATGCATCCGCCATTATAGTATCATACAGAATAGTTTCCCTTTCCTAAAAATCCTCTTTGTTCTGCCTACTTATCCCTCTCTCCCTCCTAATCCCAGATAACCACTAATCTTTTTGTTGTCCCCATAGTTTTGCCATTTCTAGAATGTCATAGTTGGAATCATATATATGTAGTCTTGTCAGATAGCCTTCTTCTACTTGTTAATAGCGTTTAAGGTTCTACAATGTCTTTATATGGCTTGAGAACTCATTTCTTGTATGTCTGAATAATATTCCATTGTCTAGGTATACCATCATTTATGTATTCATTCATGTGCTGAAAGGCATATTGTTTTCTTCCAAGTTTTAGCAATTATGAATAAAGATTCCATAAACAATCAAGTGCAGGTTTTTGTCTGGACATGTTTTCAATTCATCTGGGTGGATACCACGGAGCATGACTGCTGGATTGTATGGTAAAAGTATGTTTACTTTTGTAAGAATCTGCCAAACTGTTTTCCAAAGTTGCTGTACAATCTTGCATTCCTACTGTCAATGTATGAGTTCCTGTTGGTTTACTTTCTCAGTAGCATTTGGTGTTGTCAGTGTTCTGGATTTTGGCCATTCTGGTAGATGTGTAATAATGTCTCGTTCTAATTTGGCAGTTCCCTAATGACATATTATCTTGAACATCTCATATGCTTACTTGCCATCTGTACATCTCTTGGTGAGGTGCCTATTCAGGTCTTTTGCCCATTTTTAAATTTGGGTTTTTCACTTTTTTATTGTTGAGTTTTAAGAGTACTTTGTATTATTTTGAATAACAGTCCTCTTTCAGATGTGTCTTTTATAAATATTCCATTTTGTGCCTTGTCTTCTCATTCTCTTGACATTGTCTTTCACAGAGCAGAGGTTTTTTAATTTTAATGAAATCCATCTGATGAATTCTTTCTTTCCTGGATCATGCCTTTGATGTTGTATCTAAAAAATAATCACCATATCTAAGGTCACCTAGATTCTCTCCTATGTTATCTTCTGAGAGTTTTATAGTTTTGCATTTTACATTTAGGTTTTTGATCCATTTTGATTTAATTTTTGTAAAGGGGATAAAGTCTGTGTCTGAATTTGTTTTTTGTGTGTGGATGTCCCCTTCGTCTTCTTTCCTTCCCTTTCCTCCTTTCCTTTGCTCATGTCCTATTCTGGTTTATTTCTGTTGTCCCTCCTTCCTTTTCTTCCTTTTTCTCCTTTATTGGGGACATTTTAAAATCCTGTCAATCCCCAAAATCCTCTCCAGAAAATGTAGAAAGGAAAGAAAACAGATTTATTTTTTGAAAAAGCATTAAGTCAGATTACAATGTGCTTCTTTATAGGAAATCAGATAAGAATAGAAAGACAGAAAGAAATCCCATTCTTTTTAGACAGTTAAAATCCATTAGCTACATATTCACTACATTAATGGTAACTTGTCTTCTTATAAGAGGACTTGACAGCACCCTTTGCTATGCATTCTTTCATAGTTCATCTGAAGTTCACCTGGTAATTGAGGCAGCCATTTTTTGCTAATTGCTTTTATCCAAAGGAATACTGAAATTTGTCTTATCTCTGTGAGAAGCAAATGGTTCTGAGAAAGGCACCTAGGGTAGAGTCCCAAGGTAACAGAAAAATAGGGACACTATCTTCCTTAAGGTTTACATTTCAAAGAGATGGTTCTTAGACCTTTAAGAAAAACATTCCTTAGTTGTAAAGCTGACAGAGGGTTTACCTAGCCCTTGCAAAGATTTGCATGCATATCAAAGTGTTAGAGGAAGGGTTCACAAACATTAGATTTCTCACAGAAATGCTCTAAGGGGGAGAGAAAAGAGGTCTCTTTCCCTTTTGGCAATAGGGAAAATTCAGTTTCTAAACTTACCCTTATATTTTCAACAAATACATACTTATTCCCTACTGTTTACTAGGCACTGCAGCATGTGTAGGTATATGGTAGTGAAGTTACTGTAATGTAGTACAGAAACAAAATTGAGAGATTGGTGGTGGGTCGGGGAGCATGATTTAGCATGAGAGGGGTAATGGAGATGGGAGGATGGTGATAGTCTGGTCTTTTTAGCCCCAGCTAGATTGCTTTCTTCCGCAGTGGCTGACCTCTCAACTTTGCCAAGATAGGAGCATGAAGACCATATTTACTGTTGTCTTTGGAGATACTGGCTGTAATAAAACTGCTCCTGTTGTTGAGATATATAGTGTATGGTTAACCTAAAAAGACATTACATCTGAATGGGGTGTACTCTCATTTCACTGACTTTAGCTGTGAAGACCTAAAGGCAGCGTGGGAGAAAGCAGTGTGGTATGTTAAGTAGGACCTGGATTAACTACTACTAACCCCTATGAATCTGTTTAACGCTTAAGAAAGTTGTACCACGTGATCTTCAAGGCTTCTGTCAGTTATCTCAGTCAGCATGGTCTATAGCATAACTACCCAAAGTGTGGTCCAAGGACCAGCAGCAACACCTGGGAGTTGTTAGAAATGCAGAATCTCAGGTCCGTCCCAGCTCCTCTGAACAGGAATCTGCATTTTAACAAGATCCTCAGGTGATTGCATATACCTTAAAGTGTCAGAAGCACTGGTATCAAGTACTGAAAAAGAAAAAAACAAAAGAATGACAAAAGTGGTCCAAAATGTGAAGGAATTTCTGGAATATAGAGACCAGATGACAGTGGCTGAAAGAGGAAAAAGAAGAGTAATTGCAATCCCAAAGAACTGAAGAGAGGATTGCTACAGAGTGTGTTGTGGCTGGAAAAAGAAGTAGAGCAGTACCTGCATACTTCTAGACTTCAAAAACTAACCAAGGAAAATGAGGAGGGGGAAAAAAAACTGCAAGTAAGTTCCCTCAAGGAATGAACCACTCAAAAGTTTTTTAGGCCCAAGAAAATTCTTTATTACACTGAAAATCACGAGGATCTTCAGCAAGCTTCCTGCACCTTTCAGATAAAATGGAAGATTCCATAGCAAAATGTAAATGACCAAACCGGGCTGAAGAAGACAAAGATAGACTGAAGGGGTAAATACCTATAAAATATTAAGAAAGTAATAAAAACCTCCACACTCTTAAAGGTAACAGGCCCAATTAGTTTCATGGGTCAGTTCAGTCTTATCAAGAACAGAAAAATATCTTTTCTACTTAAAGTTTTTAGAGCATAAAAAATGATGAAAAGCTTGCCAATATATTCTACTAGGCTAGCATAACCCTGATATTCAAATCTTATAAATCCTTATAAGCCAATCTCATTACATAAATAAATGCAGAAGTCTTAAATAAAACTTTACCAAAAAAAATACTGCAGTGAAAGAATATTCGATTCAAGGATTCATTCCAGAAATGCAAGGATAATTCACATTAAGAATTATATTAATATAATTAATCACATTAACAGAATAGAGAGAAAATCATATTACTTCTATTAGATGCTAAATTATTTTGACAAAATTCAAGAACTTCTCCAAATAAGAACTCTTAATAATTCCAAGAATATAAATTCCTGAACTTAAGACGAGTACCTACCAGAAACATATAGTAAACATCATAGTTAACTGGGAAACTTGAACAGCATTCTCATTATCGGTAGGAAAAAGACAAGAGTGCTCATTATCCCCACAACACTTCTGGAAAGCCTAGCCAATGTAATAGGACATTAAAATGTAAGAAGAGCTAAAAATACTAGCAAGGAAAAGAAAAAATTATGATAATTTACAGACAATATGAATCCAAGAAAACCAGCCATAAAACTGTAAAACTAATTAGGAGACCCATAAAGGTGGCCAGATATACAGTAAAAATACTGAAGTCCTTAAAGTGGTGCTATGCATCAGAAATAACCACTTTCAAATGCAGTCGACCCATACCACCTGTCAATAAACATTTCTTGAGTAAACAACAGAAAAATTGCTGTGGAAAGAATAACCCACTCACAATAGCAACAAAAACTATTTTCAAAAATCTCCTATGAGTAAGATTAAAAAGAAGTGGGCAAGATCTATTTTCAGAAAAAAATACTGAAGGCTATAAAAGAAAATCTAAATAAGAGTGATACTATGATGATGGATTTAAGAATGGATATTAAAAATATATCAAGTTGTACAGAGAACTGATTGCTGGTTGCCAGAGTCGTGGGGTGAAGGGTGGGGGAAATGGATGAAGGCTATCAAAAGTTACAAACTTCTGGTTATAAAATAAGTAAGTACTAAGTATGTAATGTACAGCATGGTGAGTTTAGTTAGTAACACTGTATTACATGTTTAACTTTATTTTTTTAACATTTTTATTGCTTTATAGTCAGTTTACAATGCTGTGTCAATTTCCAGTGTAGAGCACAATTTTTCAGTTATGCATGAACACACATATATTCATTGTCACATTCTTTTTTGCTGTCAGCTACCACAAGATCTTGTATATATTTCCCTGTGCTATACAGTATAATCTTGTTTATCTATTCTGCATATGCCTGTCAGTATCTACAAATTTTTAAATCCCCATCTGTCCCTTCCCTCCCCCTGCCCCCTTGGCAACCACAAGTTTGTATTCTATGTCTATGAGTCTGTTTCTGTTTTGTATTTGTTCTTTTTTTTTTAGATTTTACATATGAGCGATCTCATATGGTATTTTTCTTTCCCTTTCTGGTTTACTTCACTTAGAATGACATTCCCCTGGGACATCCATGTTGCTGCAAATGGCAATATGTTGTCATTTTTATGGCTGAATAGTATTCCATTGTATGAATATACCACCTCTTCTTTATCCAGTCATCTGTTGATGGACATTTAGGCTGTTTCCATGTCTTGGCTATTGTAAATAGTGCTGCTATGAACATTGGGGTGCAGGTGTCATTTTGAAGTAGGGTTCCTTCTGGATATATGCCCAGGAGTGGGATTCCTGGGTCATATGGTAAGTCTGTTCCTAGTCTTTTGAGGAATCTCCATACTGTTTTCCACAGTGGCTGCACCAAACTGCATTCCCACCAGCAGTGTAGGGGGGTTCCCTTTTCTCCACAGCCTCTCCAGCATTTGTGATTTGTGGGCTTTTGAATGATGGCCATTCTGACTGGTGTGAGGTGATACCTCATTGTAGTTTTGATTTGCATTTCTCTGATAATTAGTGATATTGAGCATTTTTTCATGTGCCTGTTGATCATTTGTAAGTCTTCCTTGGAGAATTGCTTGTTTAGGCCTTCTGCCCATTCTTGGATTGGGTTGTTTGTTTTGTTCTTATTATGTCATATGAGCTGCTTATATATATCCTGGAGATCAAGCCTTGTCGGTTTCATCGTTTGCAAAAATTTTTCTCCCATTCCATAGGTTGTCATTTTGTTTTACTTATGGTTTCCTCTGCTTTGCAGAAGCTTGTAAGTTTACTTAGGTCCCATTTGTTTATTCTTGCTTTTCTGTTGCTTGGGTAGACTTCCCTAGGAGAACATTTTTGAGATCTATGTCAGATAATGTTTTGCCTATGTTTTCTTCTAGGAGGTTTATTGTGTGTATTACATATTTTAAAGTTGCTAAGAAAGTAGATCTTAAAATTCTCATCAGAAGAAAATTTTAACTATGTGTGATGTTGGCTGTTACACATATCATACCTTTATATTGTATACCTGAAACTAGTATAATGTTCTGTGTAAATTTCACCTCAATTAAGAAATGAATTTTCAAACATACCACAAAAATATATCAAATTAATCCATGGATTCAATACCAAACAAAAATCTTAATGAGATATTTAATAGCATATAATATATTGAATTTTATGTTTCTTTGAATAGTTGACAGCATAGTAGCTAAAAGATAATTTGGAAAATAAAGGAATGAGGGGGAAATTTATCTTACCAGATTTAAAATGTTCTTCTGTTTCCATTTCCCCCTCCTCCAACCCCTGGCAACCACTACTTCACTCTCTGAGTCTATGAATTTGACTATTTTAAATACCTCATATAAATGGAATCATGTAGTAGTTATCTTTCTGTGACTGGCTTATTTCACTTAGCATAATGTCCTCAGGAACCATCCATATTGTCATACATTGCAGAATTCCCTTATTTCTAAGGCTGAGTAATATTCTATTGCATGTATGTGTCACATTTTCTTTTTTTTCCAGGTCTTCCAATCTAATATCCCAAAGTTCTCCATTCCTTAATAATCACAATAATGATCATAATTAATGTAATAATTTGTTGTTTCAGTTTCTCACAAAAATATTTCTCTAATTTTTAAATGAATTGACTTCTTTTTTATTAAATGTATTTGACATATAACTGTATAAATTGAAGGTGTGCAACATGTTACTTTGATATGTTTACATATCATAAGATGATTGCTATTGTGATATTTATCACATTGCATAATTATAGTACAATATTATTGTCTATATTCGTTATACTTATTACATTTTCTTTATCCATTGATCTGTTGGTGGACTTCAGATTTTTTCCTACATCTTGACTATTGTTAGTTGTGTTGCATTGAACACGGGAGTGCTAATATCTCTTTGAGATCCTGATTTCAATTCTTTTGTATACATACCCAGAAGTAGAATTACTGGATCGTATTGCTAAGAGGGTAGATTTCATGTTAAGTGCTCTTAGCACAATAAATCACCACACTTTCCCTGGGCCTATTTATATGGTTCAGGGGACTTAGGTCTGTGCATCCTGCCTCATTCCTGACAGTGCTGTCTCTTTGCATCTACTCACTCTCTGTGCCGTGTCTGTGTCACTGTCTATACACATGGGGAACATTCTGAGATCCTACGCCACTTTAAGGTCTGGGGAAATCAGCTTCTGTATTCTACTCAGGAACATGGGCCCTTCTGTCACAACCACACCACAGGCACGGGGAATCCTGAGACTGTAACAAGTCCAATGACTGGACAGAAAATAGAGATAGCTCTTTTTTTCTTGGAAGCCCCCTATCTTTCAGCTCCCCACCACCCCAAAACCACCCCCCAGGGGCTTCTACACACTATCCCCCTGAGTCAGGGTGCTGGGGTGGGAGATGAGGGCACAGGACCCCTTCTCAGGACTCACTAGGCTAGAAGTTCTCACCACTTCCCCTCTTGGCTCTCCTCTGCTCTCAGCCTAGAAAGTCTCATCTATACTTGCATCAGAGAAAGTTTGCTCTGAGTTATCATCTTTAGCTTGTGCTAGAATTAGGCTTCTGAAATTTGAAGAACAAGACTGAGCCTTTTCTTAAAGTGTCTTACCTTTTATGAGACAATGTATCTAGCAGAACCAGATACCAAGAGCAAAAAAAAAAAAAGATCTAATGTATCTGTTTGTAATGTATTTATATCTCAACCTGTTTTGAATGTGGATATTTGTAAAGCCTAAAAAATGCTTCATTGGGTCATACTCCAAATCAGGTAACAAGGTTACCTCCAGAGAAGTGGGTATTGGTGAATGGACACTTTCGATTTTACTCATTCTTCCGAATTCTTTGAATGCTGTAGAGTAGTGATTCTCAACTTTAGTATGAGTCAGAATCACTTGGATGTCTTATTAGAACTCTGATGGTTAGGCCTCAACGGGTAATTGGCATTTCTAACAAATTCCCAGGTGATGCCCACATTGCTGGTCTGGGAATCACACTTGGAAAACCACTGCTTTAGAGCAAACTTTGATTACTTTCAGTAAAAATAGATTACATACAAATAAAGAAATTAAAGTTTGTTTTTTTAAGAGTTCCCACCAAATACACTAAAGAATGTAATTATTCAGATGCTGCAGAGAGAATGGTCATGTGTGGTGCCTCAGTCCTCCTTCATATCAGCCTGTTTGTAAGCTGAAAATGAGCCTCTTCCATCCGGGAAGGGCCTTCCCATCACTGGCTTTGGTGATTGAAATTCATTCTGCTTAAATGATTCCTTTTCCATTTTTCTTTGAAAATTTCCTCCCACATCTTTTCAAAAGAGAAACCAAAATGTGGTGAAGCAGTGAGGAAACATTGAAACTTAAAAAAGAAATAGCTGAATAGATAAATTCCTTGGGTTCCCCAGTCAAGTCCATCGGTATGATCCATTTTCTCTGGATATTTAATGAAGTCTTATCAGTATACTTTTCAGTATCTTTTGCAAGTGGCATGACTTCTCTGCCTCAGATTCTAGTTTCCTGCATTTGTCCTATAAAATATTATGTGTGGTTTGTTTTTTTTTAAAGATGTCCTTGGAGACCTGGCCTGGTTTCTACCCTTTATGGCTTTCTCATTTGCCTTTCATGTCTTTCTGCAGTGCTGGATTTGGCTACAACTCTTAGACTTCCTGATAGAATCTTACTTTTCAGGGAATTGCTTCTGTGGATTAATGCTTTTACCTGCTATTTTCCCTTGGCTCAGTGAATCTAACCAGTAAACTCATTCTTTTCACACCATTTTATTTGCTTACATAGCCAATTGAGTATTCCAAATATGTTGAATATATTCATACCAATTTCTTCTTAAGCTTCTCTTCTAGCATGACTGGGACTTTCTGTCATAGGCGTTTTCTTTCCATATTAGCTTCCATTTCTGTTTCGTCTGTTCTACTTTTGGGTATGCATGCTGCAAATGCCTCAAGTCTATCTTTGCCTCCTTGCTTGTTTTGCAGCAGAAGTGAATAGCAGCACTAAAGTGATGGAGTTTTAATGTGAATGTATTTTAATTAAAACTTCATATGTAGGCTGATGAGAATGTCTAATTTAGACTGGCTTCTAAAACTCTTTTACTTTAATCATGGCTGTGGAGTGGCATGTTGTTTCAAGCCGCTGCTGATGTACTCTTTGGAGGCAACTAATAAAGATCCAGGAGAAATTATTATTTTAAAGCAGAGCTGGGCATTAGCATGTTTTAACCCTTTCAAAACTCTTTTTCAGGCCCAGAGTTTTCCCTTGTAGGTTTATGCTCAACAGAAATGCAAACACGTATTCACCAAAAGACATGTACTGCAGTGTTCATAGCAGCGATATTTGTACTAATCCAAATTCAGGACCTATCCAAGTGCTTGTCAGCAGTAGAACGGATAAATGGTTAGTGACTGGAAGAGAGTGCAAGGGAGTCTTCTTGGAGCTGAAAATCAGCTGTTTGTTGACCTGGGTGCTGTTTACATGATTGTGCTCAGTTTTTGAAAGTTGATTGAATTGTATAATTATGATACATGCATTTTCCTGTGTGTATATTATATGTCAATAAAAAGTTAAAAAGGTTATCAAAGAAAAATTCATTCTACATCATTCTATTTATCCTCTTCTTTTCGCCTGTCTCCTTCTCAAACCCACTCTGTGTTTGTCTTTTTAGGGAATAATTCTTCATATTTCTCTCATGTTCCTGTATATCTTCTGAGTAGAGGCATTGGCTGCTTTTGTTCTGGACTCTTTTCAAGGATATTTGTGTAGCCAGTGGTCTTGGAAAATAGAGGTGATATCTCCCTCTGGGGAAGAGGGAAAATTTGTTAGCTCTTAAGAAAATAAAGATAACATCACCCTTTGGGCAGAGTTTGGGCAGGTTTCCTATCAGCCCCTCTAGAAGATTGAGAGTTCCCAAGCACAGGGTTCCTCCTGTGCTGCAAACTCACTACAAAGGGGTTTCCACCTCACAGGCTCTACATTGCCCTCAGGAGACTTGTGAGGAAGCAAAGGGAACTGACACAAATACAATGCTCATGCTCCCTGCCCTGCTGTGAGTAATAAGGTAAAAATCAGTCCTTTGTGTCTGATTCAGGAGTCTCCTGCCTTCTGCCAACATCCACAAAACTGCAGCAAGCCACCCTGTTAACTTGTAAGTAGGGTGAAGTCTCAGGCCCTTCATAGTGACTGACCCTCTTCTGGTCCAGCAACCCATGTTGGGTTAAGGTGCTGTCATTTTTTAGTCTTACTAGGTTCTATGGGCTTGGTTATCACAATAAATCAGTTTATTGTAATAATAACCATATTAAGAAAAATAATAAGAATTACCAATTCAGCAAGCACAAACCACGTGTGAGACACCATAGTAAAAGATAATCCATTGTTACTTTAAATACTCTCAACGATCTATAAAATAGGTTTTCTTTCTCTTCTGTTCATAGATGAGGAAACTGAGGTTCAGGGATAAAATTACCATCTATTACACAGTTTGTGACTGACTTGGGATTTAAACCCAGTTGCTCTGACTTCAGAGCCCATACTCTTAAGTCTTTCCTCTCACATATGGGCCAAGTTCATATAACAGTACATACAAGAACCACATCTTAATTACCTAGTATGGTAGATAACTCATTAAAATCACTGCAGACAGGCAAGTCTAAAACAAGTCATTTATTAAAGTCATTTGTGGAAGCATCACAGCTTCACTGTTAAAGGAACCACCACTCACAGCAGCATATAGATGTCTGTTCTCTCACAAAACATTGGTTCTGAGAAATATTCTGATGTAGAAATAGCCATCTCTAATAGCTTCTTCTCATTACACCCTGGAGTCTTTTTTTTTACACTTTTTTTTGAGGTTTAATTTTTTAATTGAAGTATAGTCAGTTACAATGTGTCAATTTCTGGTGTAAAGCATAATGTCCCAGTCATGTATACATATATATATATACATATATTCATTTTCATATTTTTTCACTAAAGGTTATTACAAGATATTGAATATAGTTCCCTGTGCTATACAATACAAATTTGTTTTTAATCTGTTTTTATATATAGTGATTAACATTTGCAAATCTCAAACTCCCAAATTTATCTCTTCCCACTCCCTTTCCCTCAGTAACCATGACATGTTTACTGTGTATGCAAGTCTGTTTCTGTTTTGTAGATGAGTTCATTAGTGTCCTCTTTTTCTCTTTTTTTAGATTCCACATATGAGTAATATCCTATGGTATTTTTCTTTCTCTTTCTGACTTACTTCACTTAGAATGATGACCTTCTGGTCCATCCATGTTGCTGCAAATGACATTATC
This sequence comes from Vicugna pacos, assembly GCF_048564905.1. Taxonomy (NCBI): domain Eukaryota; kingdom Metazoa; phylum Chordata; class Mammalia; order Artiodactyla; family Camelidae; genus Vicugna; species Vicugna pacos. The sequence goes on from NC_133023.1 coordinate 22,754,868, forward strand.
TTAGTCTTTTTTATGGCTGGGTAGTATTCCATTGTATAAATATACCACAGCTTCTTTATCCAGTCATCTGTCTGTGGACATTTAGATTGTTTCCATGTCTTAGCTATTGTATATAGTGCTGCTATGAACAGTGGGGTGCATGTATCTTTTCGAATTAGAGTTCCCTCCAGATACATGCCCAGGAGCGGGATTACTGGATCATAGGGTAAGTCTATTTTTAGTTTTTTGAGGAATCTCCATACTGTTTTCCACAATGGCTGCACCAACCTGCATTCCTACCAGCCGTGTAGGAGGGTTCCGTTTTCTCCATACCCTCTCCAGCATTTATTCTTTGTGGACTTTTCCATGATGGCCATTCTGACTGGTGTGAGGTGATACTTCATTGTAGTTGTGATTTGTATTTCTCTCATACTGATATGAGCATTGTTTCATGTGCCTATTGGCCATTTGTATGTCTTCATTGGAGAATTGCTTGTTTAGGTCTTCTGCCCATTTTTGGATTGGGTTGTTTGTTTTTTTGTTATTGAGTTGTATGAGCTGTTTCTATATTCTGGAAATTAAACCTTTGTCAGTCACATCACCAGCAAATATTTTCTCCCATTCCATAGGTGGTTGTTGTGTTTTACTTATGGTATCTTTTGCTGTGTAAAAGCTTATAAGTTTAATTAGGTCTCATTTGCTTATTTTTGCTTTTATTTCTATTGCCTGGGTAGACTGCCCTAGGAGAATATTGCTAAGATTTATGTCAGAGAATGTTTTCCCTATGTTTTCTTCTAGGAAGTTTATTGTGTCTTGTCTTGTATTTAAGTCTTTAAGCCATTTTGAGTTTATTTCTGTGTATGGAGTGGGGGAGTGTTCTAGCTTCATTGATTTACATGCTGCTGTCCCGTTTTCCCAACACCATGTGCTGAAGAGACTGCCTTTTCTCCACCCTGGAGTCTTTTAATCTAAAGGATGGCCTGGCCCACCAGTCCGACTTATACACTGAAAGTTTTCTATTTTAGGGTACATGTAGAAACAGATTAGTCTGAATAGGCAATAGTGTGCTACAAGAGAATCTCCAAGCAGAGCAAAGTCTTAACATTTAGCTCTCCTCCTCTTTGGCACTTGATATCTTACTAACACCAGGATTTTAAAAACATGTTTTTTCTTTGAAAAGAAAATCATATGTTCTAAATATAAGTCTTCTATATCTCAGTTTAGCTTCTTGTCATCACGAAACCTGCAAGAAAATATAAAGGGGGAAAAAAGATACATGCTTGGTTGGTAGTTAAATGCTCACAATTAGTTGATGTTAAATATACTGCACTTTTCTTTAATGTAAATTTATCGAAGTAAGTTTAAAAATTCTTTCTGTGACAGAAGAATTAACCAAATTAAAAAAAAATACATTTTTGGTGGTTGGGAAAGTTCTTATAAAAATAACTGCAAAGACAAAATCTACCACCAGGTTTATTTTTTGTATATCAGATATATGCTCTGCTATGAGTGTAGCTGCATGCACTGCAGTTGTCGGAAATCACTTACAGAAAATACGCTTATCGAGGGGGACCAAAGCATGCTGAAGGGCAAAAGCTACTTTTCTGTAAAAAACAATGCAGAATATGGGAGATTCAGGTGGTAGCAGGGTTCCCCTCCTCACCCCTTCACAGGCCCTGCTGCTTGCTAGATTCAGTTAGTTCAGAAAAACCAGACAGTTAAGGCTTCATGGAGAATCATGGAAATAAGACACATTTTTAGGATGCAGCCTGGTTTTACGGCAACTGATAAAAGGAACTGCGCCATGAAAACCAGTCAAAGTAGAGTGATACCTGTTCCCTCCCAATCTACAGAAACTGGCCAGGAAGGTCATACTCAGGAGACAGTAAAATAAAATAATAAAATAAAGTATAGCACAAATCTAGACAGAGACAACACAAGAAAAACGTGAATAATTTTTTAATTTTACTTTTTAATCTTTTTAGCTGTAAAATACAGCATACTTACTGGAGAATGCTCAAAGCACAAATGTACTGCTAAATAGTCTGTCATAAAACGAACATCCGTGTTACCACCAGCTAGTCCAAGAGATGGAATATTGCTGGACCCTAAAAGTCACCCTAATGTTTCCTCCCTATGACTTTCTTTCTCCCCGGAGTAACCATTATCCTGACTCACATGGTAACTACTTCCTTGTATTTCGTTATAGTTGTTCAGTTTACTCATGAGTTCTTGAACACTGTAGTTTAGAAGACTTTTCAACTATATTTAAATGAAATTATGCAGCATGTATTGTTTCATGCTCAGCATTATGTCTGTGAGAGTTATCCATGTTGGAGTGTATAGCTGTGGCTTATTTATTTTCAATTGCTGGGTCATAGGGAATGTGCATCCTCAACTTTGGTGGATAATGCCATGCTGTTTCCCACAGTGCTTGTGGTCAGTTTATCCCCAGGAGTATATGAGAATTCCAGCTGTGCACATCCTTGTCTTCTTTTGGTGTTTTCAGTCTTCTTCATTTTACCCACTCTGGCAACTGACTGCTGATGTCATGTTGTGTTCATCTTGCATTCTCCTGCTGTGAGACTTAACTTCTTTTATATGTTTATTTGCCATTATGTAACCCTGTTTTGTGAAGTACCCATTCAGTTACCTCACTCATTTTTCTATCGGGTTGTCGCTCTTTTTCTTAAGGATTTATAGTGGTTTTTAAAATATATTCAAAATAAGAGCCTTTGTCAGTTATATGTATTGGAAATATCTTCTACCGCTATTTTGATTACCTGTTTACACTCTTACTGCTTTGGGGGAACCAGGAAAGAAGTCTGAGTACCCTGAGACTTGCATGTTATGAGGGAGTCCAAACTCAGCACATGGAAAGGCTACATGAAAAGATACTCGGCTAGTCTCAGCATTCCAGCCATCCCAGTGCACACAGACACCAGACATGAAAATGAAGAAGCCATCTTAGACTTTCTTGTTTTCAGCAATGTGATGTGAAGAATATGGAAGGCAGCCAGCAGCCAGAACCAAGCCCTCACACACAGGCCTTGAACGGAGCCGTTGCAGGCATGTGTGGCCATTCATACCACCCAGCGAAGACCCCAGTCATTGTGGAGTGAAAACTACCTACCCCTGGTTGTTCCTGACCGAATTCCTGACCCATAAAAATCTCAAGCATAATAAATATTGTCTGATGCCACTAAGTATGCAGTGAATTGTTATGCTGAAACAGAAGGTTCCATGAGGGCCGATGTGGAGCCAGGCTCTGAGGGACTGAAATAAGTGCAGGGGAAGCGATGTTCTGGGAAAGAAAAACACATGAGCTAAGTTGGTAAACGAAGAATAAATCTGAAGCCTTAGGGTGTCGGTGAGGTGACCAACAACGTGGAAAGGTGATTTTTGGATAAATGTGGCAAGATGTTCTTCACCTTTTACTGGTTAGACAAAGAACAAAGAGAGACTTTGTTAGCATAAAAGTCCATTAAAATGAAGCTATATAGTTGTGGTCATGGCAAGAGAATATGATATGACTTGTGAATGTGTCAATGTGAAGAATCTGAAGTCACAACTCCTAGAGTGGACCCAAAGCCTTGACTGAGGTCACTTTTAGAAAGGAAGAGAAGAAGGGACAGGAGAGAGAATGACCTCATAGATGTTTATCCTAGATAAGCCTGGTATGAGCTAAATAGGTGACACCATGGGGAAAGACTATTTTTGGTTTATTTGTTTTCATTCCCCTAATAGATTCTTAACTCAGTGTATGTCCATTATCAGCAGTTGATGGTGAGACTGCTCTCTGGAAATGAACTTTGTCTACAAGCTATATAAAATTTACCAATTTACCAAGTTTATTTATAGAAATGTACTAACTTAGCTAGTAAGAAGCATCAAATTTTGAAAGACCTTGCCAGAGGCAGGGGGTGGGGCTTAGGTGAAATGGTTGAAGGTGATTAAAAGATATGAAGTAACAAGTCATGGGGATGTAGTGTACAGACATAGTTTAAAATACTGTATATTTGAAAGTTGCTGAAAGAGTAGATCTTAAAAGTTCTCATAACAAGAAAAAATTGTGTAACTGTATGTGGTGATGGATGTTAACTAGACATACTGTGGTGAGCTTTTCTTAATATATACAAATATCTAATCACGTTATACATCTGAAATGAATATAATGTTATATGTCATTATATCTCAGTTTTTGAAACAAAAAATTTATGAAAAACCTCGAAATCAAAGAACAAGTATTTAGATGTAATTTTGAAAGAAACCGAGAACTTCTAGTTTATTTAATGGGTTATAAGTACATTACAAACATAATCCCCATGTACCTTTGGGGACAGAAGGAAGGAAATAGTGACAGATGAGTTTCTGGGGTGTAGAATTGGGTAAAAAGATTCATTGGTGAAGTTGCACGAGAACAAGACCAAGAACTAGCAGAAAGGATCAATGACAGAGACAGAGCTGGGACAGAAAGAGACAGAGTTGCCATATCACAGTGTCCCATACCTTTCATTTCTCAACCTTGAAAATTGCCTTTGAAACCATAAGTGGTGGTGATTTCAAGGAAAGGATATGATAACTGCAGGCCCCAGCTGTGAATAATAGACAAAAACTTGTGGAGCACAGACTACATGGTACATATTGGCTGCTGTTGTCAACATCTTCTCTGATAGCTTATCTCATAATGCTGGCATTTTGAATGATTGTAAATAAAAACTTCCTGCACCAGGAAGACTATATTTTTATTCTTAGTGATATGTAACTTCAGATATCTTTAGAGGGAAGGAGAACACACCAGAGTTCAATAATAAAATGTTTATTATAGCACTGAATGTGAAAACGTCTCAGCAGTAGTTTTTAAAAATGCATGATGAGAATACATGGCCCTTCAGTGCAGTGAGAATAAATAAATAAATAAAGCCCAGAGGCAGAAAAGCCCAGGCAGATTTCTGCAGTCAAAATATGACCAAATATGACCAAAAAACCAATTGATTCATAAAATGGAAAGCTAGTGAGGCTCTAGTTCCTGTACATATTTGCTCCTCTGAAATCCTCAGTCCTTTTCCTTGATCCAATTAGACACTTAGATAATTATATAGAAAAATAAACATCTTCCCTATTTATTTGCTTTAATTTTTTATTGTGCTAAATGGTAGATTTCGTGTACAAATGGTAGATTTTGAGCTGTTAGTCTAGCTAAATTTTGACATCAGGACATGTGGAGCTTCTGAAATTTGTTTACTGTCTCTCTCTTTTGTAAAATAAATTTAATTTTGTTGGAGGGGGAGGTAATTAGGTTTATTTGTTCATTTATTTCTTTTTAATGGTCGTGCTGGGGATTGAACCCAGGGCCCTGCACTCGCTAGGCATGTACTCTACCACTGCACTATACCCTCCCCCTCTACTGTTTCTCTCTTAATGTGAAACTATAGTCTCTGAAAATGCACAGGATTTTTGATGTCAAGACTAATAGGGGATAATGTGCAGAAAGTGTTTTGAAAGTCATCATTTATGATATAAAACATTAAAATAGTGTTGATGTTGATGATGACAGTAGCGTTACCGAGTACACATAGACTAGAACGTTAAACATCACGTATTTCTAGGAGAAAGTGTTAAGGAGAAAGAAAAATTGCCATTTTTTTTCCGACTGAGAAAAGAAAAACTGAAATTTTCACTGTCCATGGTCTTTTAACATAGGCTATTTTCTTTATAATAATCTGTCAGGCTGTATTTATGGAGATCCACTGCATGTAGAATTCATTTCTTGCTGTTTTGGAGAACTGTAAAAAGTAGTAGCGAAGTCTCTACATAGAAGGAATTTATTTTCTAAAGGGAAAGAGAACAAACAAACTCATGTACCTGACATGTATGTGAACGCATATGTGTGTATTCAATTATATACATACCTCACGGTACATTTCTCACCCACACATCCACTTTTTCAGTGATTTAGTAAAGAGGTGGCAAACTATGGCCCAAGGGCCAAATCCAGCCATTGGCCTGTTTTTGTATGGCCCTTGAGCTAACAATGTTTTTTACATTTTTAAAGGGTTTTTTAAAAAATAGAAACAATGAATAATATGCAATACAGACAGTTTATGTCCTGAAAAACCTAAACTATTTACTATCCGGTCCTTTAGCTTAAAAAAATTGTTGGTCCTTGATTTAGAGTAATCTTTGAAACTATGAAGTTTTGCTAAATTAGACCAGAATTGTCTCAGGTTAGTGTGAGAGCAAGTGCCGAATAATCTATAAATGCACTGGACGAAGCTTGAGTAAAGATACCTCTCATTTGTACTGCACTGCCCTTCAAAGCCTTTTCCATATGAAAGGCAAAAATATATACTGAAGTCACACTTATTATTGCAGGAAGTTTCAGTTGTCGATCCCATGCAAGTGTGTATAAATCTATCGTCTCTGATAGAACAGATCACTCAAGTCAAATAAGTAAATCTAGGTCTCCATTCTCTTCCTTATCACCAAGCCAGTTTTCATCTCTTTAGCATTCTGTTTCTAAAATGTGCCCATAAGGACCTTGGGGTGCTCACTTAGCGACAACTCAACCTTCTATACTCAATTCCGTGGCTAATTGTGACATGCCTGCTGATTGAAGTTGCCATTGGATGTGACAGAAAAGACCTGTATTTTCCCAACATTTCTTTGGTTTATGTATCTTTTGATTCAGAGCTGCAGCTGGGATTTGCAGTGTGTGACTCAGCCATTTGGTTTAGGTTCTTTTCCAGTCCCTTTGTCGGGAAGTGTCATTTCATTTCTGCTTCAAAAGCATTTTTTATGGGAGTTTCTAGTGACGTTTTAAAAAAAAATTCCTGCACCCCACTAGCATCCCACCATCCCCCAGAGCTCTCAGCTCTTCCTGTATTACAAGAATTTGTCCTCTGGTTTATTGTGTGTGGGTTCATGCAGTTTCTTCATAAGTGTTCCAGTCTCAGTTACTGTACACAATTTTAGGAGATTCCAATCTTAATTATGGAATGGTTATCTGGGAAGTCCCATTTTTGGGTGTGTGCCCAGGCATGCATGATTCTTGAAGCAGTGATTAGAATTTATGCTCCTTGATTATTACTTAAGTAGCCAAAAGTATGCATAAAGTACATATTATACATCTCTTGAAACTTCCTGTGCCTCATGTTCCTCATATGTTAAATGGGGACAATCATAGAACCTGGCTCACAACTGCATTGGGAAAATTAAATAAGGTAATTCATGTAATTGTTTAACTCAGTGCTCGGCACAGAGTAAGCACCTGATAAATGCTAATTCCATTACTGTCCTCATTATTATCTCTTTACTCTGACAGAGCATTCATTCCCTGGAGTATTTGTTTTGTCACTTCACAGATACTTGGTGCCTACCATTTGCCAGGAACTGTCTTAAACACTGGATTGTCAAAGACCCTCTTTAAATCTTCACTGAAAATATAACAGATTTCTATTGAACACAGATGTGATCAGGTGCCTGATAGATGCTGAAGTCAGTGGTTTGGAGGATATGGCCAGGTCAGTGAGCTGATTTACGTCTACGTGGTTGTTCTTATCTCCAAGGGCAAGCCCACGGGCTGGCTGCAGTGGCTTACACTGACATGTTAGTAACCTCTGCCCCATCAGGCTGCTTATTCCACTGTCCTGTCAGTGCACCACATTTGTTCTACTTTGGACTTTCTATGTGTGCCACTGTCTGTCCCTGACCACAGAATCACATCAGCCTGTCACAGGTACACGGATAAGCAATCCACAGATGTGTGCCAAGGTCACCTCACACTTGCTGACACCAGAGATGGCCTCAGATCCCTCGCTGTTCCACAGAGCCATTGCTTCTGCCTTACTGAGCCGATAGATTCTAGGCTGAGATGTCACTGCATAGGCAGCCACTCTAGAGCTCCCTTGGCATGGCCCATTCCAGGGAATAGATGTGGACATGGTAGTGGTGGCAGATGAATCCTTGGGTAAATCCTGTGACTTCTGCTGGTGGCTGTAGTCCTATGAGTGCCTCAGATTCTCAAATGTAATGTTGTACACATGGAATTTGTAAACCAATATTATCTCAGTTTTTTAAAAAATCACTTCATCAGGCATTTGGGCACCTCCTCCCTTGACCAGTGTCTCTATTCTCCACATGCACAAGGGGACCTGCAACCCAAACCCTGGCACCCTCTAAGACCCCCAGATGGGATTTGGCTGACAGACCTACCATTTTCTCATGGTAAAAGTATTGGGAATGAAAAAATAATAATAAAAATAAAAGTGTTGAGGGTGAGTCACTCGTGGTAAGCCTGAATGTTGGACAAAGAGACTCTCAGTCTCACTCTGCCAGAAAAATACTAGGAGAGTGAGAAGTAGTTTAAAAAAAAAAGATGACAATTTCAGCTAGAAGAATCACCACATTTCTGAAGATGACTGAGTGGATGGGAAACTGTCTCCAGGTCAACCTTGGGTGGCTCGTGCTGGAGATAGCAGGGCCACATGAGGGAAGTAGCCTGGATCACTGAGTCAGCACTAAAGGAGAGTCATCCTCTTCCAGGAGACTGGAATTGCACAGGAAAAAAACTGGCTCCACAAAAAATTCTTGAAATTTTAAGACATTGCCAGTTTCAATTGATTTTTCCCAAATCCTTACAATTGAAAACCAGGTCTCTTAGTTACTACCTTTGGTGAAACTAAGCAAGATTAGGCTCCCATGTTGTAAAAGGAAACTTTTAATCAGGAGAATGAGCCCCACCCAAAGATGTGGGCACATGCGTCCTCTACTACAGCATGCATCACCATTATGCCCTGACATGCTCAAAGGTGTTTGCGCCTGGGACTGATTTCACTCTGGTTTATTGTAAGACCAGACAGCCTGGTGTGGTCAGAACTCACTGGTTGGCCTCCTCTGGCTGGCTGCCACCAGCCCTTTCCACTTCTCCAAATGCCTGATTCACTGTACAACTAATGCCACTCTCTCTTTGTGTGGGGAGCAGAGCAAAATTGGGGTACTCTTTTACAGAACCTAGCTGGCCTCTCCTTCTGCCAGCCCCACCAATACCCTGTCCTTGTTGCCAGGCACTTGTGTGGGTTAGAATCGGAACATTCCCCAAGAGTCTCTGTGGTGGATTGTGGCTCACAGGATACTGGCAATCAAAGGCAGAGCGGCAGTGCCCTTTGGAGCCATGGATGGTTGCTGATTGCCATAAAAATGTCTTTCCAGCTGGTTCTAGAGCACTTATACGGTACTTTGGTGGTGTTTTCCAGATATTTGAGTCAAGCTCTAAGTGTCTTTAGGTTTTCCTGGAAGATACTGGTATGTGCTGCCATGATTGTTTTTATGATAAAGAGACAACATACTTTACAGAAGAAAAAAGAGGCAGCCAAAAGATTTTCTGTCCAGGTTCAAGAATATTATGAATTCATTCAGATGATTAGACTGTTTACACAAGCCTATGAAGCCTTCAAGTCACTTCCAGAGGTAGCCGGTTCTCTGAAGTTACAAACTCTGTGTTTAGCAGCACTTCATAAGGATATGACCAGGTTCATCTCTTCGCCTAGGGACTTTCTCAAAAAAGAACAAAAAAGTGAGATCTCTAAACTTTTATTTCATGGGGTGATAATGGCTAGCCTTCAAGTACAGGTGCAGTTACTCAAAGAATCCTTACAATCCCTCCAGTTCCAAGTTGCTGAGACCAAAAACATCTTAAAAGCTTCTCAGCAGAATGTCAGCCAAGTTCAGAGGGAAATACTGTATGGTTTGGACAAAATCGCTCATCTTCAGGAAAACCTAAAACTGCTTTCCCAAGAAGCTGCAAAATGGACGGAGAGTCCAGGAGGCGAGACAACAACAAAAGTGCTTGAGAATCCAAATCCATGAATAAATCAGATTTTAAATAATAAAGAGAATCAGTTAAAATCTCTGCTAAGTGCAACATCTGGTCTTGTGGTCAGTTTGTGTTGATTGCCTTTACTCTGCAGTTTGGCTCTGATACTAGACTGTTCATGTCTAGTATCCTGGACATTATGAAAAATAGGATGTTCAGACTCTGGAGTCTGTTACGTTACTTCAAAGAGCATTGATTTTTTTTTTAAATTTTAGTAGGCAGTTGACTTGGCTGGACTTGAAATCCAAACTCCATCTCCCCGTTAGTGAGCAGCAGGTGAATTTTATGCTGTTATTTTTGCCTTGGCTGGGTTGCTTCTACTTTTGCCTTGCACATGCATGGTTCGGGGGTCAGCTGAACAGTAGTTCAAGTTAGAGTTTATATGCAGCATTTGGAGTTCCTTTACTGGATCTCTCCTTTTTACTATTTCTCTCTTACTTTCTAGCTGTCAGTTTTAGCCACCTCACTTAGGACTGACTATAGCCTGCCCTCAGCCAAAAGCTGTAAAAGGAGAAACTTACCCCATTCCATTCACTACTTCCAAGTGTAGACTCTCCTTGAATATTCGTATGATTTTAGTTATTCTCCATTGACTTTAGGTAGATTTTTATATTATGTCCAAGGTTTTAAGTTGTTTTCTGTGGAAAGGCTGGTCCAATAAGAGCCACTTCTCCATTACCAGAATGAGAATCTCACCCCTCCTATAAGTACTTTTAACGCAGTGACAGTGGTCCATGATGTATATATGAATGTATGGTCTTCTGCTACAGAGTAAAGAAACCTGTGAACTAAAATCCTACCATCCCACCAATAAAGGGTCTGCATAAGTCCCAAATGTAAGGCAAGAAAAAACTGGTGCTCTCTTTTAACTCCAGGTATACACTTGTGGAGAATGAAGTCTAATCCTCTCCTCCCCCCCCACAAAGAAAATCCCTTGAAATAATAGTACTTCTATTAATTCTTAGTACATGATTGCTTTAAATAAAGACCACTGTTTTGTGAGAGCCACTAATTGTCTAGAATGAATGATACTTATTAACAGATGGTGCTAGACAAATAAAAAGCATCATCCTCAAGGAATGCTTTTAAAAAATTCAAAGCTCATTTCCCTATAATTAGTCCATCAACCGAAGGGAAAATTTGTATAACTTTCCTCTTCTTCCCAGCTGTAAATTTGCCTTTAGTAACATTTTTCCCTCTTTCATACATTCCCTTGATCCCATTGTAACTGGATTTCCTCTACGGAAACACTTTAGAAGAGAGAGGGAGAGAGGTGGTAAGTGGGTGGGGAGAGAAAGAGAGAAATATACCCTATGATTGGTTGGGGCGTATATTTTAACACCATATTATGGGTACAGAATGACTAGTTACTAATAAGAGGCTTGACTGTTTGGAATGAATTCTCTGCTTATTTGTGTTTGTACATCTTCCTCACTATGAGAAGTTGATTCCCCATAAACCATAAATAGAATGTATCCTCCAAAAATTGAATATTTTTAACAGATGCATGTCTAGTTGAAAAAGTCTAAAGGCAGAAATAAGAACAAACTTACTTTAAAAAAATGTACATTTTATACTAGTTTTTTCAAACATATTAGTTTGTATGGTTTTTCATAATTATCCTATGCGATAAAAGCAGCAGATATATTCTTCCAGCAGGATTCTCCTGTGTGGATCCCCAGTGCTTAACACACCTCCTAGCTCACAGAAGGCATTCATTTGATGTTCACTGAATTGGAATGGGATGAATTAGATTGATGAGCTGAGGCTTATAAAAGGAAAGAGAAGTACATCCTGGAAATACTTGTTAACTCAGATTTGCACTAGTTGGGAAAAAGTCAATTATAAATATTCACAAGGCCCTTGGTTGTACCAATACACCCTGATACACCCAACATAGGCAAATCAAGTCTCCGCTGTAGTCTTGTGTTGCAGATTATTGACAATGGATACTCTCTGACTTTTCCCCCCTTATCCTCCATATCCCCCTTTTGGTGGGCTGCATGTCCAATTTATAACCCTATTGGAAAATCTTTCCTCTACTTACATACTATAGCTGAACTTCTCATTAGTGGGAAAACCAGTCTATTATTTTTCAGGCACACAGGATAAAGCATTGCGTCTATGTAAGACTCATCATTTTCACATGTAATTTGGCCCCTCTCAAAGCCGGTTTAACTTCACTCACTAACATTGTCTTAGAATGGTTGAAATTAGGGCCTTTTATGTATCCTCACATTCATATCATAGCTTCTCGAATGTGGTGGCCTCAGGAGAGTGACATACAAGCGGGTCTATTTCTAAGGGAAAGAAGCTCCATCTAGTAAAGTGCCTGGCATATAGTAGGTATACAATAAATAGTTTGATGAAAATCCATCTAACTGTTAAATGAATGGAGTCATTGGCCACTTTTCATTGCTTTATTAAGTTAATAAGCTAGTTAATAGATAGCTTTACATATGCAAGTAATGAGGAACAGTTAATTTAGTTACTCTAAGTAGATAATGACTTGGAAGTGGATTGTGGTAACTGGGAAATATTACCTCTCTCTCTATATATATGTATATGTAGATATATAAAGTCTGTTACAAGAGCTATATCTTTGTGTAGCAATTCCTCATTTTTAATGTAACTATGGTTATATAAAGTATTTGTCCTAAAAGTTTAACACTACCCAACCATATTTCTGTATGTCTTTTATTGATTAATTGTTCTATTGGTTCATTGCTTGCTACATTGGATTAAGCTTTAGAAAATGCGATATAGGGAGCAACCTGTAACAACCAAAAAATGCTTTATGCCTGTAACATTTCTTCTATTATTAGAGACTAAACTGTGTAGAGTAGTGGATTTCATAATTAGGCTTATATTGAAAACTTGTCTCTAAATCATGCCATATTCATACAATAAAAAAAACTTGATAACAATGAGAATGAACTATCTACAACTACTCTCAGTCTCATAAATAAATCTCACAGACCTGGTGCCGAGTGAAAGGAGACAGAAAAGTACATATTCTGTGATTCTTTTAATGTAAAATACTAAAACTGGTGAAACAAAAACATACTATTAGAAATAGGCAACAAGTTTGTACTGTATAGCACAGGCAACTATATTCAGTATCTTGTAGTAACCTATAATGAAAAAGAATATGGAAAGGAACACATATGTATTTATATGACCGAAACATTATGCTATACACCAGAAATTGACACAATGTGGTGAACTGACTATATTTCAATAAAAAAAAATAGAAATAAGAATGCTGGTTTCCTTAAAGGGCAAGGATTTGTGATGGAAAGGAAGTAGGAGGGTGGTCTCTATAGTGCTGACCATATTCTGTTTCTTGATCTGACTGTTACTTTCACAGTGTTCAGTTCATGGAAAATCATGGACATGCACAATTAAAATATAGTTGTTTACTGAATTTTTATTTTATTTTATAAAACATTTTAAAATTAGGTTAATATTTACCTCCTAGGCTTAACATTAGGACTGAATCCAATGGCATTTATGAAAGTGCTCAGCAGACGTTGCATTCAATAAACAATCAATAAACATTACTTCCTAATATGTTAATAACTATACCCCAGATATCTTACAAATAGGATCCTCACATAAATCTGTATCATATCTATTTTAATACATGATATAATGAGGCAGTGCACTGGTATCTTTCAGAATATACCTGTTCTTTCTTCTCCTGTCTTTCTTATCCTATCCTTCATCTCCTATCCTGTAGACATTCACAAATAACAAATGATACCCTAATAGATCTGTTTTGTCATGTTAGTATCCATGAGTTGCTCTTTGCTGAAAATGTGTGCACATACAGCAACAGTACAATAGCATCCATCATAAACTAATAATGAGTGAACTGCAGCAAAATGGAGCTCATAATAGAACAAAAACAAACTACAATCAGAGCAAAACGCCCTTCTATTTTTTTCAACTGTCAGGAAAAAATATTCCTTGAAATTGTGACGTGGCAGTCCATCTCAAAGAAGATAATATAAAATGACTTCCTACATCATCAATTTACTGATCATGGCCCAACGGATATAAACATTGTGCTGTGGAGTTCTTGCTGTGGAGTTCTTTCTAACTCTTGGATGGGACTCAGTGTGTTGAGAACTGATAATCCCTTGATTCTCTGTGCATTTACTGCAGATTGCTTTAAAGATTGGATGATTTTTAAAGAATCAAATCAAACATGACTACTTTTATTTGTCAGATTTTGTGTAATTATCGTCAGTTGTTCAGTTTGGTTTGCTCACTAATGGTAGCCAACATCCTTCTTAACTTAACACATATCATCTGTTGCCTGATTTAATTATCACATTGAAGTTAAAGGATAATCATTGAGGGATTAGGTCTTACAGTAAAAGCATTGTACAGTGGAACTAAGCACCCCCAGTAATTGCTATCATGCATATGTATTGTACACTAGGGCCTCCATGTCTTTATAAAAAAATTCCTGTGTCAAAAGTATTTTATGGTTGTTGGAATTGTTTTGCATTTACTTTTTTATTGGTGCAAGTAACTATATTAAAGTTTGAAGATCAGTGTTGAACCTGCTTTGTGAAATCTTAATCAGCTTTTCCCTAGTGGAAGCAAAAACAGAAAACCCGAAAGTCCTACTGTAATTGATTGTTCCTAGAACTGCAAAAATGTTTGTGAAGCAGCAAGAGAAACAAAGGGAAAAAATCTAAACCAGTTAGATATGAAGTTTCAGAAGATGGACTTGTTTATCTGGAGACAAAACACCAACTGCAAAATCCTTCTTAACTAACTTTATGACAGCATCTCACCCAAACCAATAATACACACACACCCCCATTTATAAAAATGCAGAACAGTTCTACTAAGTTAAACACAGAAATGAGAAAGAAATTCTGATTTTGATGAAGTAAACGGGACTCTAATGTAGTGGTACAGATTTTCATGATCCTCACACGATAGACTATACTTACAATGATGTAGCCATCAGCCATGATTGGCTGCTAACATTGTTTACTTAATAAAACCAGAGAAAGTACACAACAGCAGGCATGTGCTGTTTCTAAAACCAAGTGCTTTTGAGATGAGTGATGATGTTGGTAAGCCTACTCATTCGAAGTTGTTCTAATGAATACCAGGTGGATACAGCAAGCTCCCCTTTTCCTAAAAGAGGAAGTGTTATGAAGTCATGTAATTTCAAGAAGTTTGTGCCTCAGAAATAATTATTCCTCCAAGAAGACATACAAATGGCCAACAGGTATATGAAGATATGCTTAACATAACTAATCACCAGGGAAATGCAAATCAAGATTACAGTGAAATCCTCAGACCTGAAAAGATGGCTGATATCACAAAAGAGGGACAAAAAGTGTTGGCAAAGATACGGAGAAATCCGAACACTTGTACACCATTGGTGGGAATGTATAATGGTGTAGCTCCTATGGAAAACAATATGGAGGTTACTCAAAAAATTAAAAATAGAACTACCATATGATCCAGCAATCCCACTTATGGGTATATAACCAAAGGAATTGAAATGGGACCAAAGAGATAGCTATACTCCCATGCTCATCGAAGCACTATTTATAATAGCCAAGATAGGGAAACAATCTAAATGTACATCAATGGATGAATGCATAAAGAAAAAGTGTATATACAATGAAATATTATTCAGTCTTTAAAAAGGAAAGCCTGTCATTTGCAACCACATGGATGAACCTGGAGGACATTGTGCTTAGTGAACTAAGACAGAGAAAGACAAATACAGCATGATCTCAGTTATATGTGGAATCTAAAATAGTCAAATTCATTGCTTATATGTGGAATCTTAAAAAAAAGGATGCAAATGAACTTATTATTTATAACTTAGATGATTGATTTCTTGAATATGTGTAAACACATTTGACTGTCCTTTATGATTGGATTACTGCATTCTGTTGATTCTTATTTTGTGGTTGGATTTATTCCTTTGATAGCTATGTAAGTTTAAAAACCTAAAGCTCTAAACTGTTCTTAGAAACAATGAACAGTACATATATGTAAATTTAAGAAAATATCCAGAATAGATAAATCCAAAGGGAGAGAATGCATATTGGTGGTTACCAGGGGCTGGGAGGAGGATGCCAATAGAAGGAAAGTGCTTAATGTGTAAGAGGTTTTATTTTGGGCAATGGAAATGTTTTGGAACTAGACAGAAGTGGTGTTTGCACAACATTGTGAATATACTGAATGCCACTTGAATTGTTCATCTTAAAATGGTTAATTTCTAAATTGTGAATTTTACCTCAGTAAATTATTTAAATAAAAATATTTTTTTAAAAACTAAAAATAACTTTAAAAAAGAAAAAATAAAATAAAAGTCATTCATAGAAGCAGAAGATAGAATGGTAGTTGCTAGGAGCTTGAGGGAGGGGGGAAGTAGGGGGGTGGCGGTCAAAGAGTATAAACTTCCCAGTTTTTGTATTACCATAAATTGCAAAGCATGCTTACGAAGAGTGTATAAAATGAATTTAATCCTACGGAAAGAACTTAATAATGCATAGGTAGTTCCCCAGTCCATATATATCCATCCATCCATTCATCTGTCCATCTTTGTGTCCTTTGTCTATCCATTCAACAATTCATTCATTCAGCCAAATAGTTAATGAGATTCCACCATATGTCAAGCACTGTGCAATTAAGTACCTCTAAATAAGTTGTCTTTGGGGGAAGAACAATGTGATAATAACTGAGAAGCCCCAAACATTTGAAAGGTATAAGAAAATAAAGAGCTTAGAACTTTTAATCAAGCTAAGTGGCTTCAACTACCTTCCATATGCTTTGCTGCATAGGTGCATTATAGATTGCTCGCCTTACTTTGGAGTGATTACCAATGGGTTAATAGTTTCATTTAAAGAGATGGCAGTGGAGTTTTTCATTTTACATTTCTCTAAATACTTCCATAAGTTATGTATTTAAAGGATACAGTGTGTAACTTGCTATGATGTTTTCCATAATATCCTTCACTCTCTGTTGACCACATGATTAAGAGAAATTTAAAGTATGATAGCACACCTGGGATGAGAGCATATACGCTCTCCTTGAGGTGCTGAGAATTCTAGAAGCAGCAGAGGAAATTTATTGAAAAATATCACTCAGGGAATGACCACTTGGGAGTCTGTGGCAGCAGCATCAACAAGGGGCTGTGAGAAGCTTGGGCAATGTCATATATTACAAAAACCTTTCCTGCACCAGGAAGAGTAATAGGAAAGCGGCCTCACTGCACATAAAATGTGTGAATGCTGGTTAAGTGCCTTACTTGCAGAGCACTGTATTTTATGCAGAGCCTCACTTCACCACTGAATTCTGGGGAAGGGGGGATGTGTGTAAATAATTAGAAGACACTTTTATTTTTGTAAGATCAAGATCTTAAGTTGTTTTTTGCCCCCTTCCTCAGTGCGACAGGTTTAATTCTAGCTTTCAAGTGAATCATACAATTCAAATTTAATTCTTAAATTAAGAGGCACTGTTTAAAGTGTTTTCAGTCCACACAGAGAAAAATCGTCTAACAGTCTGTCTAGGAATGGGCTGATCATTATCCTAGTTTATATGAAACTGAGCAGCCTTTGAGCAGCCAACATTACTCCTCTCCTTGCTGTGTTCTTTATACTCAGGTCTCATCTTCATTAGGACTTTTCACCTGACGGGCTGAGGAGGCTTGCAGCGTCTGGCCTCGTGGAGAGCTTCACACTCTGGCTAGGTGAGTACAGAATGCTCATATTTATTCTTCCTCATCGTCTCATGTTCATGTGTCCTTTTAACAGACATTCATGCCGCGATGAGGCTGTAAACCTCCTATCCAGATGGCAGACCCCTCTTTGAAGGAATATTTACAAAGGTCCCTGCCCAACTGACAACAGTTTATTCCTTCCTAACATGCTTATTTGCTGCCATAGAGCACTGGGAGGTACCTAATTTGGGCAGTAGAAACTTGGCAATTCATGTATAAGTGTTGGCTTATGGAGCCAGGGGTATTTTCACTTTCAAGACTGAACTCACTTTTATACTCTTGCTGATGAGTTTTCTGGTGCCTAAACATAAGCCCAAACTGCTTCCATATTCATTGGTCATTATTCTCAGCTGGAAATTTCTTAGGCTTTCTCACATGCCACATGAACAAGAAACAACTTAACCAATGGATAAGCAGCTGCGGCACTGTCAATTTTAATTTTGATTAAAGGAAAGTATTTATATTTAGAGAAGTATACAAATCATAAGTGTCTATGTCAGTGAATTTCCATAAAGTAAACATACCTGTGTAACCAGCACTCATATCAAGGTACAGAATATGACCTAGAAGCCTCACTTGCACTGACATGGTCACAATCGCCCTTCCTGATTTAACCACTCTTCTGACTTCTAACACCATAAATCAGCTTCTTTGAATTTGGACTTTGTAGAAGTGAAAAAAAATCACTGTGTACTCCTTCTTGTCAGGCTTCATTTACTGAACATTTTGCCAGTGATATTTATCCTGGCACTTGTGAGTAGTTGTAATTTACTCTTTCTCACTGCTCTGTAGTACTCCAGTGTATGAATACGTGGTGATACATTTACCCATGTTACTGTTGATGGGCAATTGGGCAGTTTCCAGTTCAGGGCTATTACAGAGAGTGCTGCTTTGTACATTCTTATCCATGTCTTTTGATTTGTCTCCTTTCTATAATTAGAAGAAAAATTATGAAGTAAAGTGGAAGTACTCATCTAAAAAAGATAAGTCCATTATGCCACTGTTATTTGGGACTTGCTATGTGACTAATTGTATTTTGAACACAAACAACTCCCTCTGCCACAATGCTTTCCCTCAGGAACCCAAACTCATCGAATAACTTAGCAAAATGGCCCCAAGATACTCCTGTTCTCATTTGAAAATCAACCAGATTTCAGTTAGGGATGAAAGCAAAATTTAGGATAAAAATATGCAAGCTTAAAGCCATATAGAACAGCGCAGCCAAAACACTCATTAAAATTACTCATGGACAAAAGAGATTTGCACTAATTAAAATGCCTAGTCACTGTAGAGCGGGTTAAGAGGGAAGATTGACTTAATACCAAATGGCTTTATTTTATGGCTTTACATCAAACTTTTGAAATATTTTCAGTTAAGTAAATGAAAGGAGAATGAAAAAAAAAACTTGTGGGGAAACAGATGAAATACCACAGACCTAAGGAGATCCATTATCATCATTATGGCAGCATTTTCTGTCACATTTATGAATTTGGGCAATTTTTATTGCACTTGTTGCTAAGGGACAATTGAGCAGGTGCCATTTTATGAGCTACTAATTCTTCAGTGATTCCCAAGTGGAGGGGCCACACACAAGGGTCAATTATTATGAGTCTAATAGAAATGCTGTGACTGGGAAAAATGCAAAGTAACATTAATCTCTGCATTGCTCCCTTGAGCAGAGTTCAGCTGTCAATTTTAGTCCTGAGGAGCTTGGAGACCACCAACATGGCCAGGAGGGTTTTGGATTTGTTACATCAAGGGCAGAGTGAGCTGCATATTTTTTATATAACTTTATAAAATCAGTTCCTACTTTTAACATTACAGGAATATATAAAGGAAAAGAAGACTAAATAAGAGTTCTATAATTAAAATATAGACTGTATATTTCTGTATGTTACCCTGGGATTTTAACCTTCAAATTCAAAATTGTTCCTAGTTTACATCAAAAGTCCCGATTGTTCTCTGGCTTTTATTTCTGTGTTTATGTGACTAAGCATGGGGGGGAGGTTATTCAGGTGATTGGGAATTTATATTATTATTTCTTGAGAAAATCAGAACTTCAAATCCTGCTAAACATTCAAACAATAAATGTGAAATACTCAGGACCATCATTATGCATTTAGTACTCAGTAAGGTTAAGTTCCTTCTAGCATATGTTTGTATAATATTGACAGATAAATATCATTTACCACATATGAATGAGACCATAGAAATGGGAAGAGGAGGAAGGAAAAATGAAAGGAGACTAATATTTATTGATGGCTTCTCATGTGTGAAGCAACAAGCTCATTATTTTATATGTGGTAACTGATTTTGTCCTTTCAGTTATGCTGCAGGTATGACTTATTAAGCTCTCTACAGATGAGAAAGTTGAGATTCAGCTAGGTTAAATATCTTGACCATTGTCACTCCCTAGTGAATGGTGGACTCAGGAATCAGAACCACGCCTACCTGCCCACAACACTTTTCCACTATACTACTTGGCCTTCTCATTCTAAGTAAAGATTCTTAGTAGTTTAGTTAAGATCATTAATGTACTATGGAAAAGCTTGAAATGAAGATGTTCGTGGCTCACCTGCCAGGTGCACCAAGAGGTTCTCCAAGTTCAAGATTATTGCTTTTCATTCAGTTTTGACACTGGCAGTATTTTGGGGGGACTCTCAAGGGAGGTCTACCACCTTCCGGTAATGGGTCCCAGGACAGCAAGGAGAGCTCAGCCAGCTTCACAAAAGGCCACGCCTGGGCCACGGTCATGAAGGGACAAGACTGCTACAATTCATTGTCTCCAGACTGGCACTGCCTCTCACTTTAGAACAGTCCACATCCTCATTTCCTCATTCCTTGTACCTAGTTTGCTGTTTTCCCTGTGGCCATTCTCCCCCATCTCCAAGCCATCCTCTAAGCTGCTGCCAGAGATCATGAGGTTTATAAAATGCAAATCTAACCATGTCACTCTCCAAAAAAATCCTTTAATCCCCATAGCATGACAACAGCTTCTTAGATTAGCATACAGTAATCGGGCCCCTTCTTGCCTCTCTGACCTTTCCTCTCCCCGTCTCTCCCTTCACCCTCATATCTTTTTCTCTGACCATTCTGAATATTCAGGATATCTCAGAATATCCCTGAACATGACAGACCGCTTCATGTCTCCAAGCCATTGTTCATGCGACTTTATCTGCATAGAATAGCCTTCCTTCCCTTTTCTCCTAAGTGAATGCAACTTGGTCTTTCATAGTTCGGCTACAATATTAACTCATTTAGATGTCCCTGTCTGATTTGTAGGTCCTGGTATGTATTCAAGCACTAGAGAATTAATTGCATTACTGAATTAAAATAATTTACTTGACTGTATTTCCGATGACATGTAAGCTTGTTGAGGACAGGGACTATGGTTTCAGGCATGTTATTCTCTCAAATAGCATAAGAACGTGGTCTCTGAATCTTACCTCTTGAATTAGAATTTAAGCTCTGCCACTTACTGAATGTCTGACTTCTCCCTTCTAAGCTTCACTTTTCTCATCTATGAAATGGAACATTACTTACCTTGTAGGATTATTGTTAGGATTAAGTGATATTAGCTTATGTCTATAGATTACAGTGTCTACATATGTTAAGTACTCAATAAATGTTAGCTGTTAGTATGATGAGAAGAATAGTAACCGCTTATTTAATAAATAATCATTCTCAGTGTATAATAATAATGATTATGAATTCAGTAACCTTTTAGTAGAGTTTTGAAGGACTTCCAACTGTGTCACACCTATCAGAGGGACTCTTAACAAAAGCTAAAATTTTTGATATGTAATAGAGAAAAGAAACTAAGATATCTTCTAGAATCCATGTTCCATTTTGCAGATGAAGTAATTAAGGCCCTGTAACATCAGCTGTATCCTTGAGGGTTTGATTAGAGAAGCAGAATCCTTTTCAGTGATGTGGAATGAGGGCTTTACTATACAGAGTGGATCTTGGGCAGCTGTGAGAGCTGGTGAAGGAGTCTACGTAAAGCTGTTGCTTTCCTGTCTGGGGATGAGTCCAAGATGACAGTAGGTGAGCAGAACCAGCAGTCAGGAAGGAAACCTGCACCTGAGGTAAAGGAGCATGAGGACAAACTGGAACCCACTGGGACAAACGAACCCACTGGAACCCATCTTTGTCTCCCACCGCCTCCGACCTTGATGATACGGGTAACTTGGAAAAGGAGACAGTACCCCTTATCATTAAACTGCACACGTGCCAGCACCAAGACTTGGAGAAACTGAAGGGCAAGATGTGGCAGGAGCTGAAGGAGTTGCGGGCTGGTGGCTACTGGCACTGACACGGTGAATCTGCAGCCGGGCAGTAACGTGTGTGAGGAGCCTGGGGCCCCACGCTGCCCTTCAGAGCATAGCGGCTGCCGCTTCACTTTCACCTTCTAACTCTCATGCAGGTTTCTCTTGTGGCCAACTCTAACCTGAGGAAAGACATTTCTGGAAAAGCAGATCCAGCTCAGATAAACTGGCACAGTTAAAACCACCACATCAAGTAACAATTCCAGAAATATGCAATTGTAGAACTGGCCCTAGAATGCAGTGTTCTTTTCATTAGGTTGCTCTCTCATCTATAGCAGTATCAGTTGCAAGGCTAAGAACATATATATTTACTTTGGAAGGATTAAGTAGTAAATTTTTTGAAAATAGACATCAAATCACTGGATTTTTATCAAAAGCAGTGCCAGTCTTCCCAGTCACTCTCATAAATTTTGCTTTTGTAGTATCAAATGGTCTGTGAAATCATTTAGGCCCAACCTTCTTACTCAATGACAGCTGTGTTGGAAAAATTTGTCTTAACACCAATCCACAATGTTCCATTTCTTGACAGGAGAGGGAGGGTAGTTCCCAGAGTTCTGATCGTTGTGGGGAAATTCTGAACTGTTCAGATTCGGTCAAAATCACACAGACCTATTTGCCCATGGAGGCTTTTGGTTTCCCTGAGACGATCAAATCTAAGACCACAAAACCACAAACAACCACCAGCTATTTTTTGGGTCTGGTTTTGTGAAAACTTTTTTAACACTCCAAACTCTACTACCCACTAGTGAGGGAAATTTTACCTGTAGAAAAACCTGAATTTCAATGAAAACTTTGGTTTAAGTAGCTTCGTCCAACTAATTACATATTGCTTAAAAAGCTATGTTAAAAATAGAATGAACAGGACACTCAACTGAAAGCCTTTTGAAGAACCACCTCTAGGTGGCCCCAGAGCTCTGTTTCTCCTCTGACATTGAAAGTCTCTTCTAACAATAAATTTTGTGATAATTATTAACTTTATGACAATCTATATTCCTTTACTTCTCTTTCAGTTTCATTTACCTTAATCATAACTTCTTTAAAGTACTCCGTTTTGAAAACACATTCCTTCAGTTCTTCCCACAGCTCTTGTTTTACCTTTCTTATAGATGATTTAGCTCAAAAACACGAATTAGTAGAATCTATAATATCCTATGCTGTATATATTGTATAAGACATCTTTAAAATATCCTGATTTATTTTTTGATTGTCATTTGCTATGAGGAAAGTAAAAGCCCTTTAAGTGTGCCTGGAAACCATTTTTCCCATGGTAAATGGCAGATTCCAAGAATCAGGCTCCTCCTTTTCTGTGGCTGAACCTTTACTTTAAGGGCTTTGCTTATATAAGCCAGGCTCTCTGTGGCCCAGGCAGGGTTGACCCACAGGGTATATTTGCCTTATTGGGATAGCTGCGTTTCCAAGGGTGGACTAAGATGTCAGAAACCACATTGTGAGGATAGGAGCTGACTTCAGAGTCCAGTTTTATGGCAGCAGCTTTTCTGAATTGGATAATCAGTAGCCGTATCTTCAGAGTGAGGACCTTTTACATGGAGGTCAGTGTCAAGAACGTCTCTATGCAAAACTCAGCTTACCTCCTCCCCATTTCCTTCTGGGACCAGTTCTGCCTGCCATTCTCACTAATTCTTTCTATGCTATTAAGTGAAACAAGTATATTTACTGATAATAGTCTAATACACCAAAGATGTCTTCATCTAATAAGATACTGTTTACTATTGGAATAAAGCAGTGGTTAAGACCTTGGGAATTAGAGTCAGCGAGATGTAGGCAGAGTTTTAGCTATGCCAGTTACTAGCTATAAAGCCAGGGGAATTCATATCTCTGAGCTTGGTTTCCAAACAATACAATAAAAACAATACATCAGAGTCTTGCTGTGAGGATCAAACAAAATGTCAGTGGATAATAGTGATTGGCACTGAGAAGACATACCATAATTGGTGCTCTTACTGTTTTTAATATTGTTTATACTGAAGTGACATTTTAATGGTACCTGATAGGAGTGGGTTTAAAGCACTGAGTCTGGACTCAGATCTTATATTTCTATCCAGGCATCACTGTTTATGAATTGTGAGACTTTGGACAAGTTGTTTAACCCTTAACCTCCTATGCCTTTGTCCTCTCATCTGCAGAATGGGGAGAATAGCTGCTTCGTAGGGCCATTGTGAGGATTAGATAGATAGATCGATAGATCACTCAATCTTCCTCAACTTATGATGGGTCACATCGCAATAAACCCACTGTAAGTTGATAATACTGTAAGTAGAAAACGCATTGAATACATCTAGCCTAGCAAACATTGTAGCTTAGCCTCATCTACCTTAAACGTGCTCAGAACACTTATATTAGTCTACAGTTGGGCAAAATCATCCAACACAAAGCCTCTTTTATAATTAAGTGTTGAATATCTCATGTAGTTTATTGAACACTGTACTGAAGTGGAAAACAGAATGGCGGTATGGGTATAGAATGGTACAGAATGGCTGTAAGTGTATTAGTTGTTTACCCTCACAATCGAGTGGCTGACTAGGAGCTGCTGTCTCTGCCAGCATCACAAGGGAGTATTGGGCTGCATTATCCCTGGACAAAGATCAAAATTCAAAATTCGAAGTACAATTCTACTGAATGTGTATTGCTTTTCCACCATCGTGAAGTCAAAAAATTGTAAGTGGAGCCATCATAAGTTGGGGAAAATATAAATATAGTGAATAGTAAATGCACAACAAAGTTTAGCTTCCTTCTAATGACTGCTCAAGATGATTAAATGCATGTACTGAAACCAGATTCATATGTAGTAGATCTAGGTGATGCCAGGAACTCATATTTTCACTAGCATACCAGGTGATTCTGATACCCTGCATTGAGAATCATGAGAGTAAGAGCATTTAAAAGGGTTAAAATTCCAATTCTAGAAAATCTAACTTCTAAAACTCAAGATTTTAATCACTATTTCATTTTGATCTTAAAGACTGTACCCAACTATTTATGTACAAATGTTTGTGCACAAATGTTTGCTATTGATAAGAGTGAATGTTTATTAGTAGTGTAAATGTCTAAAAATAAGGGATTCATTAAGCAAACCATGTCAGTCCTATCTATATGATGGAATGCCATGTAGTCAATAAAATTAAGGCACATTTTCTACACGTTCATAATTTAGTGGTAAGTGAAAAGAGAAGTTAGTGAACATTTATATGTATAGTATGAATCCATTTTTATCAGAAATATATTCATAGATGCTAAAGGACACATGCTAAAATGGTACTCTGCCTAACCTTGGATAATAGGTTATAGATTATTTTACAATTTTCCTTGTGCTTTTCAGTGCTTTCAAGATTTTCTGTTAGCTCCATGATTGGGAATTTTAAAATATGTTATTTAAGATTTTAAAAATCAATATATATGTACTACAATGCTTAGTAAACACATTTGCTAAGACAATTGTGGTAGGAAGAATAATGGGCCCCCAAAGATGTCGTGCTCTAATCCCCAGAAACTAAATATGTTACCGTATATGGTGAAAGGGACTTTGAAGATGTGATTAAGGGTTTGCCAAAGACCTTGAGCTAGAAAGATTTTTCTGGATTCTCTAGTGGACCCAGTCTAATCAAGTAAGTCCTTAAAAGCAGAGGACTTTTGTGGGCTGTGGTCAGAAAGAAATGTGATGACAGAAGGGTCAGAGAGATGTGATATGAGAAGAACTCAACCTGCCTTTGCTGACTTTGAAGCTGGAGGAAGGGGGCCGCAAGACAAAGAAGGCCAACAGTCTTTAAACTTGGAAAAGACAAAGAAGCGAATTCTTTCCCTAGAGGCTCCAGAAAGGAGTACAGTCCCTGCCTACACCTTGTTCTTAGCCCATTGAGACCTATATTGAACTTCCAAACCACAGAACTGGAAGATGCTAAATTTGTATTGTTTTAAACTACTGTTTGTAGCAATCTGTTACAGCAGCAATATAAAACTAATACACAAACAAAGCTAAATATTTGTCATTGTTTAAGCTTTTTGCTAGTGTATAGACCCTCTGCCGTAATCAGCAACCAAATTGCTGCCCTTATCAACAGTATCATTAAAATCATAAATGTTAATAGTGGAAATAACTTCAGCAATCATCTAATTCAAGACTTACATTTTATACATAAAGAAATTAAGGCCCGGAGAGGTATGTGACTTAGCCGTTGAAAAATTAATATGTTTTAAGCAGCAAGTATCAGAAAAGTTTGGCTCACCCTGATTTATACAATAAAGAGTTTCATTATTTCGCATAAGAAGAAATGGTGGTCTTCACAGGGCATCAGAACTCTGACTGTTGGAGTTTCCCTTAGCTCTGGTTATTAGCAAGATGACTGCCCCACCACTAGGCCAATAGGAAAAATGAGCACTAGTTAATAACTAAACCTGGTAATCATTCCATTGTTGGTGATTGATCGGTGAGACTTAATAGCAAAGGATACCTGATTCTTGCTGACTGCTGTGTAACAAACCACCCTAAAACTTAGTGACTTTAATCTGCAACTTATCGCATGATGGTATGGGTTGTCAGATCTCAGTTGACATGGCTGATCGGGGCTGAGACTGCACGGGTGACTAGTTTATCTACGATGGCCTCATTCATATATCTAGCTGTTCTGAGAGCTGTGAAAGCACACTGCTTGTATCCCCTATTTCATAACAATGATTAGCTTGCACCAGAGGCCCTCCACCCTGGCTGTGTCTCATTAATTGTATGTGAACTATTAGCTGGTGGCAGAGGTGATTCTGGTATGCAGACAGGGTTGGGAGTAATCATTTGATTTGGAGTAATCACTGAGAAGGAATGGATGTTGGGATGTCAGTCATCAAAATCATTACACGCATGATCACACAGCTGGTCAGAAGCAGAGCAGTGTTACTGGCTGGTTCTCCTGAGCCCCCGCCTGCTGTTTTATTCTATCATTGCCTGCTATGGAAGACAGTGATACCCTCAGGCATTCACAATAAGTTAATTACTGGGCATATTGTCCAACAGCAGAGGGAAACTTGTTCACACTGTTTTTCTTTGAGCTGCACATATTCTGAGGCAAAATAGAAAACTTCAGATACCATTACTGAAATCTTTTTTTTCTTTTTTTCCTGCATGCCCAGCAGCTGGTGAGTGTTCAGCATCAGATATGAGAAGTTAAGCTGAATAAACTGGAGGAAAACCTTCTAGAGAAAGCAAGCTCAGCTTTAAAAAAAAAATGCTAAGTTTGCTGACCCAAGAGCCCAGGATAGCTTAATAAAATTGAACAGAGGAAAACCAATTAAATGCTTTAAACTGCTATTCTGGGGCTCACCAAAACAACACAAGTCAAAAGAGGAAATATTCAATTATTACTAGCAGCTGGATTTTTGTGAAAGTTTTTTTAGTTAAGCCAAGTCGCCCCTCTCACTGCTGCTTCTAAGAGGACTAAGTGATTTTTCAATCTCCAGAAAGTACTTCACTATGGATTTGCCCACAGGGATATTCAAAGAAATGCTAATGGCCTAATGCATAGCTCTGAGCATCCATCTTCTCTTTTCAGAGGCTCCCCATGGCTTGTCAGTATCCTTGACCTGATAGACAAAGCTTTTTGCAATATGACCCCCCCATACTTTCTAGCTTTCTCTATTACTCTGCCTACTAGTAACCTGAATTCTTGACATATTATGGGGCTTACTGTCCCTTAAAGAATCCTATCCCTACTGCCTCACTGTGTGTATGCCATACTCCATGCACACCTCTTCCATATATCCTCAATAAACTAACACATCTTTCGAGACCAACCTCAAATGCTAACTTCATGAATGAAGCCTTTTCTTACCTTTTGTTGAAACTCACCAGCCACAGACCATCTGGAAAACTTGTATCTCAGAAGAATACATATCAGAGGAACCATAAGGAATTGGGCTTGTGCTGGGTGATTCTAAGGAAGGTTTAAAGACACAGAGGCCATTTCTGAACTGGATGCTGTCAGAAAGCGGAAGCCACTTGGCGATTGGGTATCTTGATAACTTTTATCTAAGAGGCAGGAAAATTAAAGCAATGCTAGAGTTGTTAGTGAAGAAGCACATATTAGACAGAAGAGGGAGTCATTTAGTCACTTTACTGTTACAGAGCGTCCTTTCCTCTTCGGTTCTGTCTTATCATTGTTTATGTACACTCTGTATATATTCTGTTTATATACCCTGTATGTTATGTTCAGTTGGGACATCTCAACTCTCAGGATTGTTTTTCATCTTCTTACTATGTAACTGGTTTTATCCATCTTCTCAGAATCTTTGTAGTACAGAGATGATGGGAATGTCCCACAGATGTATCAACATTAGCCCTCATGGAGTGTTCTTTTTTTGGTGTCTAGTCAACTCTTAAATCTGTTCTATTTCACATTTAAAACATAATTTGTTTTTAAAAACACAGCATGTTTTGCAAAAAGGGAAATTTTGGCATGACTAGGCTTGTAAATCTGCAAAGAAGAAGCTAAATAGCAATTATCCCTTTTAGACAGACATATTCTCTCCACTTGACCACAGTCCCAGCCACTCATGCCATGTAGGCTTATCCATTTGCACTAGACTCATATTCCTTACTGGCTTGTCCCCAGGGATGTCTGAGACTAAAGTCTCATCTTATTCATGTTTCAGAGTTAAGTAAGGGACTGTATAGAACAGCAAGAAGGATGGAGCAGTGGCCTATAAAGGAACAGATACTAAACATTTTAGGCTTTGTGAGCCAGATAGTCTCTGTCACAGCTATTCAACTCTGGCATTGTGGCAAGAAGGCAGCCAGAGACAAGACATAAACAAATGGCCAGTGATAGAGTGCATGCTTAGCATGCACAAGGGTCCTGGGTTCAATCCCCAGTACCTCCAGTTTTTTAAAAGCATAGTTTAAAAAAAAAAAAAAGACCTGCCCACCATGTATTGACAACATCCGCACAAGACCTTGGAGGGGACCAGCAGAATTATGTAACTCAGAGTCTGGAACTGAGAAATTGGGGTACTACTGCCAACAAAATTCCTGGCCTCTGAGGACCTTTTCAAGGGAACACACAGGCTTGGACCATAGGTCAACAGCATGATGGGAACTTATAATCAAATTGATTTTAAACTTTGCAAAGTAAAGTAATGTGATATCTTGCATAGCCTAGTTACTGCATAAAATCCAGTCTGCTGCAGTTACGTGCCTTTAAAATATTTTCTGAACAAATAAGTTCAGTGATTTTTGAGAAAATCTGCAACAAATGCTCATTACTCACTGATTTCATGAAGGCACATTAACCACCTACTATATCCCTGGCATTCTGCTGGGCACACAGTGATGAACAAGGTCAATATGGTCAGTAAAGAGGTTTTGCAGCCACTTTTTCTTCCGCTGCCAGCAGTCTCTCAGGGCCAGGCAGCTGGAATCACCAGAAGCTGTCAGAGCCTTCAAATCTCAAAGGGGTCAGTGCAGCCTTATGTCACTTCCGGGGAGACTCTGATTCACTTCAGTGCAGGTGGAGCACCTCAGAGGCTTGCTTCCCTTGCTGCCACCTGTGACTCTACTCAGGGACTTTAACTAACCATGTGAACATACTCAGCTCATGTGCAGGACAGGCCTGAGGTGCTTGTGTTAGGGGAGAGTAGAATTGATGCCTTTGGGAGCAGCCCTCAACAGATGCAGACAGGAATTGGTGGATGAACACCCCTGCTCACTTGCCCCTTGGGTGGGAAAACCCTGAGGTGTGCTCTACACCATCTCCCAGAGATCCCCAGTGGGATTCAGCTACTGTTGCCCACAGCAAAAATATGCTCATTAACACAGTCTGTCTTGGCTTACTTCCCTTCCCGGGCTCATTTTCCCACTTTTGTTCCAGGATCACCTAGCAAATAAACTGCTGGCACTTAAATCCTCATCTTGGCATCTGTTTCCTGGGGAACCTAAACTTTGATTCCACCACCTTCAGGCATGCATCAGCCTCGGAGGAAGGAGCACCGTGGTTGCTATCATCTTCACCCCAGCGCCACGTATGCAGGAAAGCTGCATCTCCGGGTTCTTGTTGATAAATGTGTACTTATAGAGTAGCAGATCTCTAAGCACTGATTGACGTAGGCTGAAAACAGAAGCCAAATAATTTGCTATGTCTTTCTAAGTAACAGAAAGTGCTTTGGAGGCAGGTTTGCGTTACTCCTTCAAACCTCAGCACTAAGCGTACTGTTGGGCACTAAACTGGTGCTCAGTGGTGGAACTGAGTTTCTTCCACAGGGAATCAGTCCCTACTTGTAACTAAGCAGAATTTTTAGGAGTCAGGTAGGTCCCTTAATTCACATTTCTAGTTACTAGTTAGAACCTGAAGGAGTGGTCTTATAGTCTCCTGAGTGAAAGAATTTAATGCCTCTGGTATTTCCACAAAGTCTTTGAATATTTCCACATAGTGTCTATCTGACATGATCAAGAATAGACTAAAGCAAGAGTTAGCATTTTCTGAAAAGGGCCACTTACTCAACATTTTAGGCTTTGAAATCAGTTTCCATCGCAACTGCCCAATTCTGCCATTCTAGTGCAAAAACAGTCAGAAATACTGCATAAATGAATGTTTCAATAAAACTTTATTTACAGAAACAGATGGCAACCTGGATTTAGCCCATGGGACTTAGTTTTCTGAGCTTTGATCTAAGGCAGTGTTGTCAAATGGAACTTCCTGCAGGATGAAAATATTCTATAATCAGAGATATCCAGTATGGTAACTATACATGGCTAGTGCTATTGAGAATATGAATTTTATTTTGCTTACATTCAGATAGGCACATGTGGCTAGTGACTACCATACTGGACACTACATGATGTTGTTTGGCCTATCTTGGCAAACCCCTGACCACTTAATCATGTTTCTGCCAACATTTCTGCCCCAGCTGCTTATTCATTGGGAAACACAATGTTGGAAACAGTGAAAGTGAGAACAACATATGTTTTGCCTTCCCAGTGAACCTGACAGCTTCCCTTTTGCTTTCGGTGTGGTTGGCTGAGCATAATACATATGGAGGAGACAAACCATTATTCCTCCCTGGGCATCGCAGTTCATGAGGTGCAGCATCTTTGCCAATAATTCAGACATCTACAGGTGGTCTTAGGTACTAGTACAGGTCTCATCAAGATTGGAGCTTAAGTTTTCTTTCTCAGTAGGCTTTTTCACTTTACTAGCACTGTCAGCTCCAAAATTGTCACGTATTCGCAGTTGATGACTCAATTTTAGCAAGCTGAGTTTCCATGCCCCCCACTTTCCTTTTTAAAGTTTGCTTTTCAAAACCAGCTGAACAGGGATCATTTCATTGCACAATGAAGTGGGCACTTACTGAACAATAAACCTGTGGATTTATGCTTATGGGATTCAAGAAGCAGCTTTGCCACAATCCTGTGAAATCTTGCTCACAGTTCATTGAGCTCTGACTGGATCTTGAATTATAGTTAATGCTTCAAACAGAAAGTAATATTTGTCACATTCTATAGATATGTTCCACGGCTTTGGAAAACTATGGATTGCTTTGACAAATTCACTGTCCTAGAGCTGAAGTAACTCTTTATATCCTGGATCACACAGTTCTAAGGTAGGACTGTGTTTTATGGATAGTTTATATCGTAGGAAAGTACACATGCAAAAACTTGATGCATTTTTCACAAGCTCAGCACAGCCATGGAACCAGCATGTGGATCATTCCCACCAGGGCAGGTGGGAAGCAGCATCCTTACTTTTAACTGTATAGGTCAGTTTTTTTTCTGCTTTTCATTTTTTTTTCATTTTTGGTTTTTTACTTTACATAAACTGAGTCAATCCTGTATATACTATATCTGGATTCTTTTGTTTGTGAGATTCACCTAATCCATTTTGCTGTATATAGTTATAGGTTGTTCTAAACAAAAAAATATTTTTAAAAATATAGCAAAATATATCCCTCCTACCTTTGTCTCAGGCTCAACCAGGTCCCACTCTTCCCTTCCTCATGAGGGACTACTTTTTTTTTTATTACTTTTTATTAGTTTTACTATTTTCCTGTGCTTTCAGAGCTTCTTTATGAGATTTGCTACTATTTAAATGTGAAATAAGTTATCTATGGAAATTAGCAGAAAATCAGGACAGTGACCCCTTTGAACAATGCAGGAGGTAGGCTTTTAAATGAATTCATTAATTAATTTGTATTTACCATAGGATTTTTGTTTGCGCTAACAATGCTACATTAACAGTAGTTGGGATGATAGCCATTCTGTACAATTATAGGGCAAGAAGCAAAAGTACACTTTGCAAATCAATCTGGATCTGAAAGACAGGATGTGCACATGTTTAATGCAGCTATTTTTTCAGGACTAAACAAGTGGGTATTTTAAAGACAAAGCTTGGAAAACAAATATCTAATACAAGTCAGTCTGTTCACCCTTTAAGCTGTAAATTCTCTGAACAGAAGGATTCATAGGCATTGCAGGACTTACATAAACGAGGGTATATGATTTGCTGCAAATATGCTGACTTAACTGGGCTGATACTAGGCTCTTTACTCCATAGTACCTCCGCACCTTGCTAGTAGTAAGTTGGACATTAGGGAGGTACATTAACTCTTTTGAGCCATCTGGGTAACATTACCACAAAGAAAATTAGCATAAAGATTGCTTTCTCTATAAATGTTCCTTTTTGCAAGCTTGCTAAAGTGCTAAAGTTTTACTTTGAAGTAGAATCAGATAACCTATTCATGAAACTTTGGTTTTCTGTGTGTACCCAGTGCCACAATGTTCATGCATCAAACTTCAGGAGAAAAGTCCCATATACTCTACAAGAGTTATTTACCAATGGTGAAATGTTGTCAAAAGTAGTATATAGATAAAGCATTTATCATACGTGGTTACGTGTATATGTTTCAGACAATTAAAAAAAAACATACAGCACAAAATGATCTTGATTGTCCCTCAGCCATAATAGACGTGTGGGAAGCCTTCAGACGTCCCTTAGGCTTATATCTGGGAGGACCCCAGGTATAGATGTTTGTATGCGGGGAATATTGGTTGGTCTTTCAGAATTGGGCTTCTACCTTGGAGTATGTTAGGTACATATTTTCCCAGAAAGGGCCTCCTTACACCTTTTCTCTCTCCCCCAGAGAGGTGAAAAATCCATCTAGATCCACTGCTGACTCACAGAAACAACTGAATCTAGGTGTAATCATGTGGTTCCAGTGCCACAGACATAACGCATACACAGGAGAATAGTTCAGCTAGGCACGTGCTGTACAAAAGAAAAATCACTTAGTAGTTATTTAAGAGTCTGAGCTAGGTGCCAAGACTCTTGAAGTATTTCTGACGGCATTTTAAATAAACACTCTCATTAATTTTAATGAAAACTAAAGTCTGATAATCATTGCTTTCAATTATCTAGAATTATAATATATTGTGTCTTATATATTAACATTATTTATGTAATAAACATATTAAGTATTTTGCAGCAACTAGAAAAACTCCTTAGTTATATGTGAAAATTTTTATAACAATATAAGTATAATATTTTTAGAACATTCCATATTTTCAAATTATAAATCAATTCATAAAATTACTTTAACTTCCTTTATTAAATAAGGCAGTCTGCTAGGCCAAGCCACATCTAAAATTTGTGGGTCCCTGAGAAAGCTGTAAATCAAGCTAGCAAAGAAAGAATATGTTTTGACCCCCTACCCTGAGCAGTAAAGAAAGGCCTGGTCTCCAGCCTTGACCCGCTTTCCCTCCCCTCACCTTGGCTCTGTTTCCAAACAGGGTCACATACATAATCAGGTGGGCACTCAGCCCACACATCCAAACTCCAGCCTCCATCTACCTGCCTCTCTGCCAACAGCCACTCCTTAGCCAATTCTCAGACCTAGGGGTGCACGTTCCAGCAGACTATCCACCCTAAAATGCATGTAGCCAATTAAAAAAGCCCACATATACCTTGGAGGCTGAAGTGTCGTCTAGAATGAGTTGAGAAAGACTTAAGTTCCAAGTGGACCTCCCAGCCTAGGCAGGGGCATAATTGGTAGAGAACCAAGACAGGCCCTCAAAGGTACAAAAAGCAAGGCAGCATCTCTTCTTATCCCTTTCTAACAATGGTGTGACTGCTAGGCTGCTAGATACAGTGGAGAATGGAAGGAAAATAACAGTAACAAAGATTCCAGCTCTCATTCAGCTTGCAATTTAATTGATGGAATAAATTTCATATAAGAATGAACACAACTCTCAGATATATCTTACTAGGAATTTAAAAGAATTGCTTAAAGCAACTTCTTTCAATATATGGAAACAGTTCTCCCTCTTAGGAAATAGTGGCAGGTAGCTTCTCTATGGGAATTTCCCTGACACCTGCATCCCTTCATTACATCTGCAGTGGCAAAAACTCTTGAGAGAGATTCTTATCACCAACATTGAGTCATTAAGTTTTTTTCTGTAAAGGGTCACATAGTAAATATTTCAGGTTTTATATGCCCTATCTTATGTCTGTTGCAAATACTCAGTTCTGTCTTTGTAGTGCAAAAGCAGATCTAGACATTATGTAAGCAAATTGGGAATGGCTAGGTTTCTATAAAACCTTATTCACAAAAGCAGACAGTGGGCTGGATTTGGCCCATAGGCCATAGTTTACCTGATTTGTATTTTGACCAAAATTCCAAAAGACAGGGAAGAAACAGAATGATCACAGGCATATACGTGTGTGCATGCACACACACGTGACATACACAGAGAAGAGCAGTTGAAAGTATAATAGATAGAAGTACACGAAGGTCAATGTGCGAATCCTATCCTATAATTATATTTACGTATTGAAAAGTTTTCTTTTTTACTGAAATTTAGTTGATTTACAATGTTTCAGGTATACAGCAAACTGATTCAGTTATACATATATGTGTATTATTTTTCAGATTCTTTTCAATTATAGGTTATTACAAGATACTGAATATAGTTCCCTATGCTTTACAGCAGGTCCTTATCGTTTATCTACTTTGTATATAGTAGTTTGTATCTGCTGATCCCAAACTCCTAATTTATCCTTTCACCCCCTTTCCCCTTCAGTAACCATAAGTTTGTTTTCAATGTCTGTGAATCTGTTTCTGTTTTATATATAAGTTCATCTGTGTCTTTTTTTTAGATTTCTATGTATAAGTGATATCATATGATATTTGTCTTTCTCTATCTGACCTACTTCACTTAGTGTGATAGTCACTAAGTCCATCCATGTTGCTGCAAATGACATTATCTCATTCTTTTTAATGGCTAATACTCCATTATATATATATATATACACACGCACCACATCTTCTTTATTCTTTTATCTGTATGTATTTTTATATATGAATATATGGAAAACTATTTCAGTAAATTATTTTAAATATTAAACCAATTTCTAACATTTACTAACTAAAATGTTTGAAATCCTCTCTGCTTCATTTTAACATTTTTAAAAATCCAATTTTGAATTCTAAGAAAAATGGGATGTTGTATTTTATTTTATGGAAGAATAGCTATATTTTCAAATAGCATCTATTTCTTGCCACCTGTAAGACTTTTGCCATCAAAAACTGGCAATGCTTTTTGAAAGTTTAAAATGTGGTTTTAATAGACATTATTTTGGGGACTTGGTCTAATTTAATGAAAGGCTAGGTTGAGCCTAAGGACCATAACATCCTCACCAATGACGTAAACATCTAGGACAATCATATTTTCTTGATTTGGAAAAGAGATTACTGGAAAAACATATGTTTTGACTGAGGAAAATCTTATTGAAACTGGAATCACTTAAGTTTAGGATGCTTTCAATAATGCTGTGAACTTCAGCTATTGTTTGCTTTGCGTTGGTTGGCTTTCTGCAGTCAGCTACAGGCAACATTTTCAAGGACATCTGGATTATGGAAAACTTCAGCAAATTTATCCTTGACATTTCAGTGGGGAAAAAAGATATTTACTAATGTGAGAGCTTATTACACATTGCGTTTTACCTTGAGAGAGTGTTGATTGTTTCTGATATGTGGGTAGTCCTGAAAGTTGCATTTGACATTAGAAGTTATGTTTTAAGTTAGCCTGTTACTGGAAAAAAAAGTTCTTTTCTATAACTGTGGAAAGAGTGTATTGCCTTTCTACACTGCTCCCCTGAAGAGCTGATATGACCTTGCAGACTGTCTCCACTAAATGTATATATATATACTGGCTTCCCCTAAGCAACACTTCTTCAGTATTTAACTCCTTATCAGACCATTTTGCTATTCCCAGTGTCAGAGTATCAATTTCATTTGCTACAAACTGGATACATGGAATGTTTGGGTCCCAAGACTAGGAAAAAATCCCATTGGAGGCAAGGAAAACTCGCAAAGTAAATGGAAAAATCTGACCCCAAGCCCAGGGTCCACCTTAATACTCAGTCAACGATGTTAAAGCCATTGTTAGGATTCCCAATTGTCGAAGTTGAAAGAAGCTTTAAAAATACTAACCCAAATGCCTCCTTTAACATAGAACAAGAGAAGTGACTTATACAAGGTCCTATGACTAATTTGTAGAAGAGGACAAACTCAAATCTTACAACCCCAGGAACCTTTCTACTTTGCTGTGACACGGCTTCCATTTTCTATGTTCTTCTTTCCCTTTAAAAGCATTTAGTGCAATGAGATATCACCTCACATATGTTAGGATAACTATTACAAAAAAATGATAAATGTTAGAGCATGGAGAAAGGGAACCTTATACACTGTTGCTGGAATGTAAATTGGCACAGCCACTATAGAAAACAGTATGAAGATCTAAAAATATTAAAAATAGATCTACCATATGATCCAGCAATCCCACTTCTGGGTATATATCCAAAGAAATAGAAATTAGAATCTCAAAGAGACATCTGTACTCCCATGTTCATTACAGCATCACTCATAATAGCCAAAACATGGAAGCAACCTAAGTGTCTATCAGCGGATAAATGGACAAAGAATATGTGGTATATACATACACTGGAATATTGTTCAGCCTTTAAAAAGAATCTTGCCATTTTTCACAACATGGATCAACCTAGAGGACATTATGCTAAATGAAATAAGGCAGACCCAGAAGGACAAATAGAACACGATTCGACTTACATGAGAAATCTAAAATAGTCAAATTCATAGAGTCAGAGAGTAGAATGGTGGTTGCCAGGGTTCAAGAGGAAGGGTTAATGAGGATGTGTTAGTCAAAGGGTAGAGAGTTTCAGTTATGCAAGATGAATAAGTTTTAGACATCAACTGTACAGCAAAGAGCATATAGTTAGCAATACTGTATTGTCTCATTAAAAATTTACTGAGAACATAGATCTTAAGGATGGGAGAAAAGTTTTGCAGGTGATAGATACGTTTATAACATAGATGATGATATTGGTTTTAAGTGTGTATAGTTCTCCAAACTCATCAAGTTGCATACATTGAATATGTATAGCTTTTTGTCTGTAAATCATACCTCAGTAAAGTGGTTTCAAAGCAAAAGCATTTACTGAAAACCTATGATGGAGCAAACGTCCCTGGACGCTATAGATATGAGGGCGTGTAAGACGGATTAGAAGTCACCATCTTGAAAAAGACAGTCACAAAACTAATATGATAATCTTTATAAAACAGAATGTACTAGATGTGGAAACATAAATGAAGGGATAGCCCATTTTCCCTGGATTCATGGTTAATACATTTCCTCAGAGTGCCTCAATTTAGCCATAAAGAATGAATCAGCTTCTTTAGTTTACTTGGTGCCTGAATGATTAGTATGCAGTTCCTGCAGTTTGTAATCTTCATACATTCAACCTACATTTACTGAGTATGTACAGTTTATACACAAACCAATGGAATGTAAGCCAGGGACTTTTCATAGCCTTTACACTTAAGCAGCTTACAACTAAAAAGGAGATAGACTTTAATGAACCTTAACACAGCCTGTAAGATACATAGCCAGATAAAGCAGGTGTGAAGGAGAAGAGAAGGTGGGTTGGAATTAAGAAAAGTATTATAAATAAGAATGTTTCCAGAAAAAATGAACACAGTAGAAATTCCTTGAAATGAAGAAATAGAACAAAGTGTTTTTATTATGAATGTAAATAAAGTATTTAAAGAAAATTTTAGTTAGGTATAATTGAATGAAAGAGAAAAAAAAACCCTGTAGCCCCACCATCCACAGATAAGCATTAACATTTTGGGATCCAGTTGTTTTCATAGATTTGTCTCTTTTTTTAACATTTTTTATTGAGTTATAGACACTTTACAAAGTTGTGTCAAATTCCAGTGTAGAGTACAATTTTTAAGTTATGCATGAATATACATATATTCATTGTCACATTGTTTTTCACTGAGCTACCACAAGATCTTGTATATATTTCTCTGTGCTATATATACAGTGCAATCTTGTTTATCTATTCTGCATATGCCTGTCAGTATCTACAAATTTTGAACTCTTGGTCTTGTCCCTTCACACCCCCCCAACCCCCTGGCAACCACAAGTTTGTATTCTATGTCTATGAGTCTGTTTCTGATTTGTATTTATGTTCTTTTTTCTAAGATTCCACATATGAGCGATCTCATACGGTATTTTTCTTTCTCTTTCTGGCTTACTTCACTTAGAATGACATTCTCCAGGGACATCCACGTTGCTGCAAATGGCATTATGTTG
Source organism: Vicugna pacos (assembly GCF_048564905.1). NCBI lineage: Eukaryota > Metazoa > Chordata > Mammalia > Artiodactyla > Camelidae > Vicugna > Vicugna pacos. The sequence continues at coordinate 22,793,486 of NC_133023.1, forward strand.
TCTTTTTACGGCTGAATAGTATTCCTTTGTATAAATATACCACCTCTTCTTTATCCAGTCATCCATTGATGGACATTTAGGCTGTTTCCATGTCTTGGCTATTGTAAATAGTGCTGCTATGAACATTGGGGTGCAGGTGTCTTTCTGAAGTAGGGTTCCTTCTAGATATATGCCCAGGAGCGGGATGACTGGGTCATATGGTAAGTCTATTCCTGGTCTTTTGAGGAATCTCCATACTGTTTTCCACAGTGGCTGCACCAAACTGCATTCCCACCAGCAGTGTAGGAGGGTTCCCTTTTCTCCACAGCCTCTCCAGCATTTACTGTTTGTGGACTTTGGAATGATGGCTATTCTGACTGGTATGAGGTGATACCTCATTGTAGTTTTGATTTGCATTTCTCTGATAATTAGTGATATTGAGCATTTTCTCATGTGCCTTTTGATCATTTGTAAGTCTTCCTTGGAGAATTGCTTGTTTAGGTCTTCTGCCCATTCTTGGATTGGGTTGTTTGTTTTGTTCTTATTATGTCATATGAGCTGCTTATATATTCTGGAGATCAAGCCTTTGTCGGTTTCATCGTTTGCAAAATTTTTCTCCCATTCCGTAGGTTGTCATTTTGTTTTGCTTATGGTTTCCTTTGCTGTGCAGAAGCTTGTAAGTTTACTTAGGTCCCATTTGTTTATTCTTGCTTTTATTTCTATTGCTTGGGTAGACTGCCCTAGGAGAACATTTCTGAGATGTATGTCAGATAATGTTTTGCCTATATTTTCTTCTAGGAGGTTTATTGTATCTTGTCTTATGTTTAAGTCTTTGATCCATTTTGAGTTGATTTTTGTGTATGGTGTAAGTGAGTGTTCTAGCTTCACTGATTTACATGGTGCTGTCTACTTTTCCCAATACCATTTGCTGAAGAGACTGTCTTTATTCCATTGTATCTTCTTGCCTCCTTTGTGGAAGGTTAGTTGACCAAAGTTTGTGGGTTCATTTCTGGGCTCTCTATTCTGTTCCATTGGTCCATATGTCTGTTTTGGTACCAATACCATGCTGTCTTGATGACTGTAGCTCTATAGTATTGTCTGAAGTCTGGGAGAGTTTTTCCTCCAACCTCTTTCTTTCTCTTCAGTAATGCTTTGGCAATTCTAGGTCTTTTGTGGTTCCATATAAATTTTATTACGATTTGTTCTAGTTCTGTGAAATATGTCCTGGGTAATTTGATAGGGATTGCATTAAATCTGTAGACTGCCTTGGGCAGTGTGACCGTTTTAACAATGCTGATTCTTCCAATCCAGGAGCATGGGATAGCTTTCCATTTTTTTTTCCATTTTTTTAAGTTTTCCCATAGATTTGTCTTAAGTACACACAAAGAGAAACTTTTTCTCACAAAAATGGGTTCATGTTGTAGACATTATTTTGTAATCCAAAATTATAATTGATAATAGAGCATAGGCATTTTTCAGTCTATTTAATCATCCTCTAAAATGTGATTTTATAGTAGTGTATGTTATAGAAACAATTTATTAATATTTTACTTAATTCCCTGTGTTAAATCATTAAGGTAGTTCTAGTTTTTTTGCTATTTTAAGTAGTACCATACTGAACACACTTGTACGTAGATATTGGTTTGAATCTTTGATTCTTTCAAGTTCTAGAGCTTGAATCATTAGGTCACACTTTAAGCTGTTGATACACACAGACCAGTTACCTCACAGAAAAGTATAGCCATATTAAAACCATAAATTATTCACCCTACGTAATAGAGTTACCAATTTAAAAAAATCCTTTCAGAAGCTCAAATTAGAATTATTATAATTTGTGTTCCTGTGGTTTAATAATATATTATTATTATCTACGTGTGTTTTTTTCCATTGTGAGTTGTCTATTGATGTCCTAAAACCAACAAGCAGTTTGTATAAGTTGTGCTTTTTTCCTTTTCCAAAAAAAAAAAGAAAATCAAAGAAATCCGTATATATTAAAGTAGTTCAAACTGTTGCAAATATTTTTAATTTGTCTTTTACTATTAAATTTGTTTATGGTGCTTCATGACATAGGTTATAGAGTTCTTTTTTATATTCTCCCCCCAAATTTGAATCAGTTGTCTCAGAACAACTTAGGAAATAGTGGCCCATTTCCTCACTGAATATTTTCACTGAAAATTTTACATGTTATGTACTAAAATATTTTATATTAGATTTGTTGCTGAGCTTTTTATTTCACTGAACTGATTATTTTTGCATTCGTTTCACTGGTAAATTATTGTAATTTTAAAATGTTATATTGTTTGTAGCATGAGCTTCACCATCGTTAGCACAAGTGTCTTTTTTCAAAATTATCTTGGCCATTCATTCATTCATTCTACAAATAACTTATTCAGCTCTACTATTTGCTATGCTCTGTTTCAGGCTCTTGTTGCTGATTTAGTCTTTTTGTAACATTACATTAGCATGAATTATTTTATTATAAAAATAATACATTTTCACTGGAGATATTTTAGAGAATTTAAAAATTTACAAATTAGAAAATAAAAATACCTACAATCTAATTACCAGTCTTACTCCTTTGGACTATAAACTTAAGTTATAACAATTCCCAAAAATGGGTAGATTTTGTAAGTGTGTACTGAATATATAGACCTCTTAATTTTAAATATATCACGAACATTTTCCAGTGTAACTAAATATTTTTGATAACAACAATTATAATGACTTAGTTGTTTCCCTTATATATACCATAACCTATTTAGACATATTAGGTACTTTCAGATTTTACTCTTATAAAGTATGCCATGATTAATATCCTCATACATACATCTTACATGTGAGTATTTCTTTAATATATATTCCTGGAAGTAGCTCATCTATTTGAATTTTTCAGAGGAAATTTAAAACAGTTTTGTCACATTTCTAAATATCCCAGTGATATTTTGATTAAAATTGCAGTTTAAAGTCATAAATTATTTTTTGTCCAGTTGATGTCTTTGAATATTGAGTTTCTCTGCTCTGGTATATCATTCTCCATTTGTTCAGTTATCCTTGAATTTGAAATATTATAATTTTTATTTAAATAGATCTTTTATTGATAGAAATTCTACTTGGCTTTTAATATTTTATGTTGCTATTGCAAATGTCATCTATGTTGGGCAATATTAAGTTGTAAGACATGATTCTACATTCAGAATGCCTTCTGCTTTTAGTTTTGTGTTTAGAAAATTTCCACATTATCACAGCTTTTCCAATCAGGCCTTCTGTAAGTGGAATAGTGACCAGACAGCATGGCAAAACAGCTCTCCCAGGGCCCTACATCTGTGACTCAGCTCCTCCAGCTCAGCTTCTCTGCTTGAATCTTCCTCCCCCGTCTGCCTTTCCTCTCCCATTCGAAGCAACTACTGCCTATCGGCATATACAAATCTCCTTCTCTCTGTTGTTGTGTCTCAGCTTCTCAGGTTTCTAATGACTGTATCTCTAAGTGTGTTCACACTAATAGAGAGAATCTGGTTGGTTCCAAGATGACAAATAAAGATCCCTCATTTGGGCAGGCCAGAGGCTCCTGGCTGCCTTATGCATGACTGCTTTTGGGTCAAGAGCCAATCTTTGATCAGATTTTCTGTGGATGGGGAAATGAAGGTGTGTAGTAGAAAGCACCTATGCTTTGGATGCTTGTTTAAGAAAGTGGCTATGGGTACTCAGACCATATTGTTAATAAAGGACCTTATGTTATTACATTCTAACATTATTCTTTTATAAAAATTGTATGAATTTTTGTGTAATTGTTTTGTAACCGGATGCTTTGTTGAGATTTATTGTTATTCTAAGAGTTTTTGGATGTTTCTTCTCTTAAATTTCCATGTAGGTATTTTCTTCAAATAGTGATCTTTTTCCCCGCCTTACTAGTACTTATACCTCATTTCTTTTCCTTAATGTATAGCAGCAGATAGATATTCCAGAAGAAAATTGCAATACGGTAGAGATAGAAGGCATCCTTAATCCTGTTTCTGACTTTAGTGGGATTGCGTCTGTGTTCAATATTTAATATGTTGTTAGCTCCTGCTTTGAGATATACATACTTTATCATGCTGTGGGAGCATCTTTCTATTCTTAATTTACAAATAGTTATTACTAAAAACAGATGTTGAATTTAATACGTTTTTGGCATCTAATGAGTTTGTCATTTGTCTTTTGTTTCCAATTAATTGTTATGATAAAATATGTTCTATTTTGTCTGACTCTATGGTTTATTTTTGCTAAGATTTGCATGGCAGAGGTTTACCAATTCCTGTAATCTTCCTGACTTTGTATTTGTTACAGAATGACAAGGAAAACAAAGTTGCATTTTTTTATCCAACATATTCTTTTTCTGTGAAGGAGAATTTACTCTTACCTTTCTCTTCTCATTTCATACATTAGGACTTTCAAGTTTTCTCACATTTACTTTTGCCACATATGGTAGATTTCCCAATTATTTCTCCTCCCTTCTGAGAGGATTATACATCCCTGCCCATTGCCATGAGATTTTCAGAAATGCCCCCATGAAACAGATGTATGTCCCTTCCCCTTTGGTGTAAGGTTTGGGCACATGACCTGACTTGGCCAATATAATGCCAATGGACTGGTTATATAATACAGCTAAGCAGAAGCAGAAATAAAACCTTTGTGTGTTTCAGTGTTCCCTTTTTCTCTCTGAAATGAGAAATACATGTTCTGTATAGGAGCTGATCCTTCAGAAGGGATCCTGGAATGAGAAGACACAATGGAACAGCCTCAGCCACTACAGCCGAAATGTAACATGAGTGAAAAGTAAACGTTAGTTGTTGTAAGACACTGAGAATTAGGGGGTGAATTTTACCACAGTATAGCCAAATGAAAGTAGAAAACATCAAGAACCTATCTTTTTATAGCACAGGGAGCTATATTTGATATCTTGTAGTAGCTTATGGTGAAAAAGAATATGAATTTCAATTTTTAAAAAAAGAACCTGTCTTTTTAGAAAATCTGTGTAGTTTGCCAGTTTTTCCAGGTAGCTCCTAAGTTAACCAGAGAAATTAAGTGTTTTTGTGTATTATTTTCTGACCCCTTCACAGACTAAACCTAATTGAGCAGAGGCAGTTAAACAATGATCCAAGGCCTCTCTGTTAGGAGTAAAGGACAAGGGATAAAGTGACCCAAATGGCTGATTTTCCCTAATTTTGTTGCTGAGCAGAATCTTTTTAATGTCTTGATGTTCTTCCCTTAGATACATACAGTATACAACGGATGTATATTATGTTAGTTATGTATCTCAAACCATGATTTATTTGCTGCTGCCAGTTTCTCAGTTGCTTATTAGATTAACAAGAATGACATAGGTGTCAAGTTCTGGATTGAAGCATCATCCAAAAATACATGAACTGAACTAGAATGTCTGAAAGTTTTTACAGTCAAAAGGAGAGGTTTCTTCTTGTCTTGTTAACTGATTTAACTTAATCATGCTGAGATAAGCAGGATCATAATTGTTATTTTTCCTATTGTTTTAGTTTATGCAAGGAGTCAAAGTTTATACTTCAAGATGAAAACATTTTTATCACCAGGTGTTACCAATCCAAAAAGTTTGCTTTGATTCAAGTTCATACATAACAATACACTCTAGATCAAAACTTAATACCTAAAATGAAATGCAGTCAATATTATTTTGATTTCTTTTCCAAGGTGTGAAAATCACATATTTTAGGAAATTTTCCAAACATTTGTTTTGCTCTCATTTTAATCTAAAAATCCAAGTTGTTTTCCTAAGAAAAGTTTTCTCTTATTACATGTTTTATTACTCTTTCTGTTCCACTTCTTTTGATATACTCTTCAGATATATGATTATCTTTGTTGCTGGATCTCTGCTCTCTGGCCTCCACATTTATAATTTCTCATAATTTTTATTTCTTTGCTTTTCCTCTCTACCTAATGGAAAATACTCCTCAGGTTTTTCTCCACTTAATGCTATTTCATTGTCACATTTTCTCATTACTGTTTCCAGCACAGGTTTTTAATATATTCAATAATTTTCGTTTCCTTACTAGGCTTTAAACCGAACATTTTTAAAAATTTCTACTTCACTTCTTTTCTTTCTTACGACATATTTATCCTCTTGCAGTCACATTTCTTTAAACAATACTGTGAAGAAATATCATATACTCTCTATTTACTTCTGTTTTTTGTAACCAATGTTTTCAAAATCATGCTCTCCCATTGCATCTTTTCACTTGTTCTCTTTCCCTTAAGTTGATGTTGGACTCTTACTGATCACTTGCCGCGCAGTTCCAGTTGGCTCTCCCTGACCTGGTAGGAGGATTCCTCCCACATCACCTCTTTGACACTTGGAGGCCATTAGATTGCCCTAGATGGAATTAGAGGCCAGGTAGCACGTTAGAGGAAGGGCAGATGATAGACACTTCAGTGCTTTGGACAGCCAGAGAGAAGTAAGAAGAAAGTCAGAGCTGTGAGAAATGCTGGCCCTGTACAGAGTCTCTCCATGTGATGATTTTATGAGAGCCTCCAGCTTTCTGTAGCAAATATCCCTGCCCCTGTGCCTGATAACTGGTGCGGTCACCCCCGAGCCCTCTCCCTGATGCTTTTTTCACTGGGTGACTTCCAGGATTTGACTATGAACATTTTGATTGCTATTGAACTCAGTAGCAAAAATCATCCCCAGAGCTCACCCTCACCTTCAGACCTTACCCTTCCTTATTAAGGAGATGTTTGTGAATTTCTGCCAGATCTCATCTACTTAACTTCTGTCAGGGCTCAACTGCCCTCCTAGGAAAACTCATTTCCAGCTAACATTTTGTAACTTCCATTTATGTGGTCCCATAGCACTGAATCAATATAAATATTTTAACATTTGGTGCATGTGTGCCATTCTTCCCTAGATGCCCATCTCAGTATAGCAGAGAAAGAAAATGTTAATATTCTCCTTTACCCTAGTGCTTCTCCTAAAATCCAGTTAGAATTTTCAAAAGAATGGAGACTGATGGTTTTCTGCATGGGACAAGAAGGCTTTTTATTGACAAAGAATTTACTTTCCATCTTTAGAATCAGAAATCCATTGACAAGAAATTTTCCTAGGTTTGTCCGTCCTTATTTTCAAATATAGTTTCAAACTTTTTCCACTTTCCTAAACTTACCACCTCACTAAGATCTTCTTCAGTCTCAGGAGTTAAATTTACCTCTGTCTTCATGGTAAACACAGCAATTACCAGCTGGGAACCCATTCACCTTGCTGCTTCCAAATTTGCAAATTTACCTGTATCCTCACCTATTTGTTCTCCTTTTCCCTCATAAGGGAAATGGTGTCCATTTTCCTGCACTACCATTTGTCTCCTAAACTGTCAAGAACCCCCTAGTTCAGTCCCACACAAATAATTCAAAGATAATTTATCCCATGGGCCATTTTTGAAATCTTCCTCTTCCTCAGTGCTCTTATCTAATCCAACACTTTGTTCTCTTAATCTGCTATCAGCCTACATGAAACAACCATCATCTATAGTCTGGACCACTACAATTGCCTCTGAGTGATCTGCTCTGATCCACTACTCTATCCTCCAGTTTTTCACTATATTATAGGCAGAATGATCTCCCACATCTATCAGAAATGCAGATCTGATCACATCCCTCTACCATTTAAAACATTTCAGTGCTTCCTACATGAGAAAGCAAAATCCTTCACATGTCTCTCCCAACCTCTCCCACCTAATCCTATGACCCCTGCTCCTCATGACCCAAGGCCTTTCTGGATGCATTGCCTTTGCATAGAATGTTCTTTCTTTTTCTCATTGCCTCATCAATCTCTACTTATTCTTTAGACTTCAATTAAACTATCATTCTCTTAGAGAAGGTTTCTTGACTTCTTGGCTCATCTGGGCTGTTCCTTGTTAGAATGTAAGATCCAAGAGAGTACAAACAATATATGTTTTAATTACAATTTTATTCCCAGCATCTAGTAGAATACAAAGAACAGGAGTATGACTCAGTAAATATCTGTCAAAGTGATGAGGACTGAACATTAAAAAAGGAATCTGTAGTGGAAGCTGAGGGAAAAACAAAGCATGAAAGTTAGAAGAAACTTAGTAGAGCCTTTAGCTTTAGAAGTCAGGGGGTAAAGAGCATTTCTCAAAGGAAGGGAGCAGCAAACTCATCAAATGCTACTGAGAAGTCAAGGGAGCCCAGGGAGTTAACTAATATTCAGGTAATTGATAACTTTAGGGATAGTAGTTTCAGTAGAGTGATTGAGGTCAGAACCTGGACTATAGTGAGTTAAGGAGTATTAATAGGCTAGGAGAGATAAGGTGTATATAGACAGGTCTTTAAACATGTTTGTCTCTGGAGAAAAGGAGAGAAACAGAGTGGTATGTGCAGTAATATGTGGGTTAAAGAGTCTTTTATTTTACCATGGGAAAAAGATGCTTGTGTTTAAATACTGCTAGACAGGAGCCAGATAAGAGAAAGATTGAAGATACAGGAAGTAAAATATCTGTGGAATAAAATGGATATTATTTTTGTTAAGAGAAATGAGACACATTCCCTTGAAATGGGTTTTACTTCCAGCAACCCAGGATAAACCTTTAAAATCAAGAAAAGTAATTCATATTTTAGTATAAAGTATGAGAATGAAGATAATTTCAAAAACTACTAAGGTTTGATCTCCAAGGGGTATGATCTATACCCTCTTCATTACCCTCCCACCTGGGGTGTCACCATAGATTTAGGAAACATTGGAAATTCATGTTTTGAGAGCTTTGAAAGTGAAATGAAAGCTCACTGCTTATATCCCCTATTTCAAAGTTATTTTACTAGGTTTAGTTACTAACTAGTGCTCATTTTTCCTATTGAAAATTTCTAGAGCATGTTCCTAGTTGTTGTTGTTGTTTCATTCTAGTTTACAAATTGATTACTCGTGAGTAGCATGGTAATGATGAAAGAGAGAGCAGACTGGGGATCAGAAGGACTCAGTGACAGCTCTAGCTCTGTCTAATTAGCTGTGGGACTTTGCCATGCTGTTTAATCTTTCCTGCCTTACTTCCCCATCTACAAAACAAGGATAATAAGGTCTATCATACTTTTCTCACAGGGCATATATCGTGAGGATCAAACGCATTCATCTTTATAAAAGCCTTTTTATTCATATAAAACGCTTTACAAAGCAGCTGCTTGAGAAGACACGAAACCTTGGTGCAAAGTGTTGCCCCATCACTTTCCAGGCATGTGACTTTGAGCAAACTCCCTAACACTTCTGTTTCTCAGTCTCCTCACCCAGGAAATGGGGATAACATTCCCTAGCTCTGGAAGTTTTCATTAAGATTAAATGAGTTGTGAATGAAAGGAGAGAGCATACTTGTTAAATGAGCCATGATTTGAGATTTATTCAGCCAGTGATTCTGTGCTTTTATTTTCAGTGTAGATGGAGATGACTGCACTGAATGATTAGACGTTAGATAAGATTCAGACTTTAATGGGTTAAAGTCCTTTACAGCTTTTCTATTTGAAGGGTGGTCCCCAGGCCAGCAGCAATTGCAGCAGCACTTGGGAGCTTATTGGGAATGCAGAATCTCAGGCCCCACTCCAGACTTGTAGAATCAGATTATGCTTTTTAACAAGCTCCCCAGATGATGTGTACGCAATTAACTTTGGGAATCACTGTTTAACAAGCCATTCAGTTGCAAGAAGTACATTCAAAGTATGTCATGTACATATCATAACCTGTGATGCCATTTCCTCCTGTTCATTAGCAACTTTGTCTTCGGTCCCCCAACTCTTTTTCACGATGAAAGTGAAATGAACCAAAGAACAGAAAAATGGAGCAAGAAGCTGAACAATCTTCATATGTGTTTGTGAAGTGGTTTTACACCAGGGCAAGAATTAGCTCCAGAGCTTCTGTGTGCCTTTGTATCGTCATTCATTAGATGTCTCTGCCTGAAATGACACTGTCAAAGTGGGGATCTTCTCATCCTCCCTACCCATCTGTTCTTTAACTTGCTGCCACCATCAAAGGCACTATCAAAATGTGCTGTGCTAAGGAGAGTGTCCAAGTTCCTGCTCATTAACAACCAAGGCAGCTACAGTTCTACAGATTTTCCTGGTAGTTTCTCAGGTGAAGGTGAAATATAATATTTAAGCAATAACATTATAACTTTTAATAGGCATTTAGAAGCATGTCTTTTTTTTTTTAAGTAGGCAGAGAATAAAGTTGAGTCTGTTCCAGTAAATTTCAATAATAATCAAACCACATAGTCTGAGTCTGTCATGGGGAAAAGTTGCATTCTTTCCTTTTTAATTTTTTGTTTACTTTGTTAACTAATCAATTTGAAGACTGGGGAAGCTTGTTACTGTGGACACTGATGATATTTCAGCAATGAAGTAAGTTTGAACATTGCTGATGAAGTTAAAGTAAGTCTACCTCCATTCAACCCAAGATCTATATAGCCTTTTGCTAAATATCAAGAGTCATCTTGTCAGCGTTCCAAAAGAAAGAGATTTACAAGTTATCCAAAATAAGTTAGCATCTCCTGGGCTGAAAAGATATGCAATGAGAATAAATGTAAGGGGAGATTATCAGAGGAGTGTTTCCAGAGGAAGCCCGCAATTTTTTAAATGACTATTTCCTTCATTAAAGTTCTCCCTGCAAAAGGCAAATGGCCCTTTAAACACAGTGTCTAAGTTTTTGATTTATGGAAAATCAGATGTTACTGCAGTTTGATTTAAATGTCTTTGGGGAGTAGCTATGATTTTAGAAGCAGTATATATTGCATTTTTGTGGAGGCCTCCCACACAACATTTAAAGATTTGTGTGTCCCTTGGTGATACAGGTAAGGAAATTGTTGCTCTTTACTTCATGCTAACAGGCTCAATTTTTCAATTCATAATTAAATAGCCCATAGTCATCTTGAGGGGCTGTTAGGACTGATGCTATTCAGGCAAACCTTGAGGAAGTTACAGCAAATAAAGGCTAAAAAGATGAGCGCTGAGAAATCAAGATGATTAAATAGTCAGACCCACCAGGGCTCTCAGAATGCAGTTAGCAGTGATTGTGAGCATTTGAAAGAAACAGGCATCCAGTCATTGCTAAATGAAATCAGGGTTGAATAATGGATTCTGCTTTTATGATCTGGCTGCAAAATTTAGAAAAGGAAAGATATGAATGAATATTTGCAAAATGTCTGAAAGGCAGAGAAAAAACAGAATTTCCAACAAGGAAGCAAGTTTGTTATAAATAGCATTAGCTTGGATATTAGGTGATTCACATCCCATGTGAGGGGTGGTCTTGTTCTAGATGTAAATATGTACTCTGCACAGGTGTTCAGATTCAAGATAAAATGGATCTATTGATGAGTTTTTAGTTCTCAATTTGCTAACCTTTTCACTTCTGGCTGTTTGGAGACCAAAACCCCAGTGAATCAGACTTGTGCTTTATATCATTCAGAAACAATAAGAAGAAAATTTAAAAGAAACAAGAAAAATTAGACAGTTTGTTCTTAAAAGGATGGAAAGAAGGAAGAAAGGAACACAGGCAGGAAGGCAGGAAAGCAGGGAGGCAAGCAACTTGCATGACCTGATGTGGTTCACTAAACATTCAGCTCATACCTTCCAGAGCCTCATCTCCAATTAATACGGGTTTGTGATTATACATTGTGAGCTGCTCTCTTGGTAATATGCTTTGATTTGAACTACAAATTGATATCTTACCTCCAAGTAGCTCTTTCTCTGTTCATATCTTTAGGAAATTCTCTTTCAACTTATATTTTAAAAGACAACAACAAAACATATTATTTCTATTCTTATAAAAGTAATGCATGGTTATACCTTGGAGTAAATCTAACCAAGGAGGTAAAAGACTTATACACGGAAAACTATAAAACACTGACTAAGGGAATTAAAGAAGACTTAAAAAAATGGAAAGCTATCCCATGCTCCTGGATTGGAAGAATCAGTATTGTTAAAATGGTCATACTGCCCAAGGCAATCTACAGATTTAATGCAATTCCTATCAAATTACCCAGGACATATTTCACAGAACTAGAACAAATCATAATAAAACTTATATGGAACCACAAAAGACCTAGAATTGCTAAAGCATTACTGAAGAGAAAGAAAGAGGCTGGAGGAAAAACTCTCCCAGACTTCAGACAATACTATAGAGCTACAGTCATCAAGACAGCATGGTATTGGTACCAAAACAGACATATGGACCAATGGAACAGAATAGAGAGCCCAGAAATGAACCCACAAACTTTTGGTCAACTCATCTTTGACAAAGGAGGCAAGAAGATACAATGGAATAAAGACAGTCTCTTCAGCAAATGGTATTGGGAAAACTGGACAGCAGCATGTAAATCAGTGAAGCTAGAACACTCCCTTACACCATACACAAAAATCAACTCAAAATGGATCAAAGACTTAAACATAAGACAAGATACAATAAACCTCCTAGAAGAAAATATAGGCAAAACATTATCTGACATACATCTCAGAAATGTTCTCCTAGGGCAGTCTACCCAAGCAATAGAAATAAAAGCAAGAATAAACAAATGGGACCTAAGTAAACTTACAAGCTTCTGCACAGCAAAGGAAACCATAAGCAAAACAAAATGACAACCTACGGAATGGGAGAAAAATTTTGCAAACGATGAAACCGACAAAGGCTTGATCTCCAGAATATATAAGCAGCTCATATGACATAATAAGAACAAAACAAACAACCCAATCCAAGAATGGGCAGAAGGCCTAAACAAGCAATTCTCCAAGGAAGACTTACAAATGATCAATAGGCACATGAAAAAATGCTCAGTATTACTAATTATCAGAGAAATGCAAATCAAAACTACAATGAGGTATCCCCTCACACCAGTCAGAATGGCCATCATTCAAAAGCCCACAAATGACAAATGCTGGAGAGGCTGTGGAGAAAAGGGAACCCCCCTACACTGCTGGTGGGAATGCAGTTTGGTGCAGCCACTGTGGAAAACAGTCAAAAGACTAGGAACAGACTTACCATATGACCCAGGAATCCCACTCCTGGGCATATATCCAGAAGGAACCCTACTTCAAAATGACACCTGCACCCCAATGTTCATAGCAGCACTATTTACAATAGCCAAGACATGGAAACAGCCTAAATGTCCATCCACAGATGACTGGATAAAGAAGAGGTGGTATATTTATACAATGGAATACTATTCAGCCATAAAAATGACAACATAATGCCATTTGCAGCAATATGGATGTCCCTGGAACATGTCATTCTAAGTGAAGTAAGCCAGAAGGGAAAGAAAAATACCATATGAGATCGCTCATATGTGGAATCTGAAAAAAAAAAGAAAGAAAGAAAGAGAAAGAATATAAATACAAAGCAGAAATAGACTCATAGATATAGAATACAAACTTGTGGTTGCCAAGGGGTAGGGGAGTGGGAAGGGACCAACTGGGATTTCAAAATTTGTAGATACTATCAGGTATATGCAGAATAGATACACAAGATTATACTGTATAGCACAGGGAAATATATACAAGATCTTGTGGTGGCTCACAGCGAAAGAGGATGTGACAATGAATGTATGTATGTTCATGTATAACTGAAAAATTGTGCTCTACACTGGAATTTGACACAACATTGTAAAATGACTGTAACTCAGTAAAAAAAATGTTTAAAAAAAGAATATTTACCTTCTTCCAGCTCTCAAAACGGTAAAATCACAATGTCTTTAACAATAAAAAATTATTAGGTGTACAAAGTGTCAGAGAAATGTTACTTATAATGAAGAGAAAATAAACGAATGGAAACTGAAACAAATGACACAGGTGATAGATTTAGTAGACAAAGACGTTGAAATGATTGCCATAGCTATATTCCATATGTTTAATAAGGTAGAGCAGAGCATTAATGTTAAGGAGAGACATGGAATATATTTTAAAACTCTACAATTGAACATCTAGAGATGAAAAAATAAGTTTTATTTTTTTTCTTTTATATATTATATTTTTATTCTTCAATGGAAGCATATCTTTTTTTTGTCTACAACGTGTCACATTTTATTTTTTTTCTCTGTGATTTATCATAACATTTTGTGTATATTTCCCTGTGCTATACGAAAAAATAAGTTTTAGATGAAAAATAGATGGCATTGACAGCAGATTAGGCCCCCAAAACAGAATAAAAGATCACTGATCTTGAAGACATAACAATGGAAACTACCCAAAATTAAACAGAGAGGAATACGAATGAAAAAAATAAACAGAGCATCACTCAGCTATGGATAACTTCAAGTGGCCAAATATATGTGTAATCAGAGTCCCCGACGGAAGTGAAAGTGGATGGAAAATGTAATGAACAAAATTCTTCTAAATTTTATTTTAAAAAAGAAAAACTATAAACCACAGACCCGAGAATCTCAGTGACCCCCAGGGACAAGAAATATTAAAACACTAGTGTACATCATAGTCAAATTGTTCAAAACCAGAAATGAAGACAAAATCTTGAAAGCAGGCGGAGAAAAAAAGTACAGATGAAGAAAGATAAAAATGACAGCTGACTACTTGTAAAATAGTACAGGCTTACTCTTAACCCTGAGTAAAATGGTCACAGTTCAATATAGAAGGAAATGTCTACTATAATTCCCAACTAAGATGGACACCCAATTTTGTGGCTTTTACCCCTTTTTCCCTATTGAGTCGTTAAAAGAAAAGCTCAAGTTAGCCTGTACTGATAACTGCCTAGAATAAAATAAAATACAGTGTTGGGTTTGTGTCTCTGGATTACCATGTTCCCTTACATTTTTGCCGATAACTTTGTATTCTCTTAACAGCATTTTTTGTATATATATTTTTTTATTGAGGCATAGTCAGTTCACAATATTGTGTCATTTCTGGTGTACAGCATAATGCTTCAGTCATACATGAACATACATATATTCATTTTCATATTCTTTTTCACAAGTTACTGTAAGAATTGAATATAGTACCCTGTACTATACAGTATAAACTTGTTGTTTATCTGTTCTATATATAGTAGTTAGTATCTGCAAATCTCAAACTCCCAATTTATCCTTTCCCACCCCCTTCCCCACTGGTAACCATAAGTTTGTTTTCTATGTCTGTGAGTCTGTTTCCTTAACAGCACTTTGATATCTTTAGTTTGTCTTCTGTCAGAGGATTGTCTGACATATTTCTGAAATATGCTAGCCTCTCCATATTTCTGAAACAGGAGTTAGTAATTTTCATGGTAATTTTCCACCTCCCTACAAAGTTTTACAAACATTTTGTTCCTCGAAGGTCATAGTTTAGAGAATTAATCATATTGGTAATATTCAATAACATGAAAAGTTGAATATATGATTAAGAGGCACAATTCATAGAAAGCAAACAAAGTAATGTAGTTGCCTCTCTCTGTCATTCCTCTGCAACACAGAGCTACAAGTTGGCCCTTGAGGACCTCACTGCCTGTGCAGGACACTGACGTGGGGAGGGCACCACTATCAATCAAAAAATAAGAACTTCATAAAGCTGAATTTACTCCTCATTTTATGTTAAAATAGATATTAATAGGATTTCTAGTACTTTCTGTTAATCTCCACTGATCATATTGTTGAAAGTTAACCATATGAGATTGTGATTTTGAAGTAAAAATGGTCAAATATTGGCAGTTTCTTATGCTTCGACTTAATTCATCCCATTTCAGAAACCATTGATATAGCCAAAAGAACACTGAATTGGGAGACAGAAATTTGATTCTACCATTTAGCTATTCCTGCAGCTTTTGAGACATTACTTTACATCTCTGAGCCTCTGGGCTATATTGAGATTTAAACAACATGAGTTTCCAAAAATGAATACCAAGTCCTGGCACAGCAGGAAATCCATTTAGCACAATGGTTAAGATCCAGGCATCGTTTAACTGTGGAATCAAACTGATTCTATCATCTACCAGATGAATCACCTTGGCAAAATTCCATAAACTGTCTTTCTGTGCCTCAGTTTCCTCATCCATCAAACAGGGACAAAAATAATACCGACACTACAGTGTTGCAACGAAGATTAAATGCCTTTGTTTATAAAATACTTCGAAAAGTGCCTGGCACATAGTAAGCAAATAGGTATTCACTTTTTATAAACAGCAGGATATCATTAAAAATTAACAGCGTCCCTCCACCCTCTTCAGGTGGACAAAATCAAGAAATGCAAACAGAAGCAAAACTAATGCAAATGAGAATCATTACATTTTTGGAAACCAATAACGTTGTTGAAAAGAATAGACAGTTGGAATTCCAATCATGGTGGACAAAAGATTTATGCTTATAAGAAGGCAAAAGACCATAAAAGTGATAATTATTTGTTAATGTAGGAAATGGCCATGCAGAAGAGTAGAAACTACCTTAAACATTTCCGCTTGCATCAGATAGAAAGTCGAGCAGCTGCTTTCGTTGCTTGCAGTTTTGCAGTAATGCACTTCGCTTTGCCAATGTAGAAATTTGGTGCATTGAATTGTTGAAATCCTCTATATTCTTTCTCCACATGGCTTCTGCTCTGAGGAAAATGTGACATAAGGGGCTCACAGCTAGAGTTACTATCAAAAGCTAGGCAAGCAGAGAAATATTCATGCTCCTATAGGATGCTGCAATTATGGAGTACAATAGCAACTTTAGGCCAAATGTTGAATCCTACAAGGATCAGTTTGAAATGTTTACCTCAGCTTTGTCTTATACTATACATATTTTGCAGTTTTGTAGCCTTTTTAACAGAGATCCCCAAATTTTCTTGGTTCATGGCACCCTTAGTTTCTCAGTAATTTTTTCATGGTTCCCTGAACCCAAAGAAATACTTAATAGTTCTATTTTCTAAGCAGTTAGATCCAAAGAACTTAACAAGTATGTACATCCTAACAATTTAGCGGCTGTTTAGAATAATATTTGTATTTATACTTTGTAATACTTATAAATTGAAAAAATTAAATAATCAGAATTATTTACCAATGGGATATATTTGCCTGTTAGTTGCTGTACAACTTCTCAAACTTTGGAATCCGATTGCATATTGCCACCCTCATTTTCTGTTCCACATTGATTTTTGCACAGCACTTGCTTTTTGTCACAACTACCAGAACGCCAGCTTTGCAAAGATAGGACATTATCAAAATGAATGTAATCTACCTGCTAGCCCACAGGTGTTGCTGTGTTTACCTTGAAAATTTAAGCTATCCTGTGGTGGTCCTTTAAGTTTGCTGTGTCACCCTATGACACCTTGGCACATAGTTAGGGAATGATGGCTGTATACCATTTCCTATATATTTGAAATTATTTCTAATAGATATCCATTATGGACAGATTGCTATATGGATCTCAATATCACTTTCTACCTTTCAGAGTGTTTTTTTGAGGAGGCTGGATGATGGTATTTGAATAAGTAAATGTAAGGAGTTATATCATCATAAAATATTTATTGAGATTTTATTGAATATAAAGGGTGGTGAGGGAGGCAAACAGAATTATATGCTCCTTAAGAAGTTTAGTGTATTTGGCTAAATAGTTTATATGTATGAGATCTGATTATGTCATTTACAGAGTGAACTTTGTCAATACCTCCCCTATACCTCTGCTATTTAGTCCTTCACAGCTTGGGTTCCTTTCTTTTTTTTCTGCTCATCCTCTATCTCTTCCTGATGTTTCATCTCTCCCCCTGCTTCCCAGCTCCCCACACTCAGGTATAATCATCTCACCATCACCCTAATAAGCTCTGTGACTCCCAACTCCATGTCTTTACCCGTGGTATTTCCTGTCTGGTGAAATAAATTTCTCCCTATTCTTCACTTAACAAATTCCCATTCATCCTTCTAGCTCAGCTGAAATATTTTTCTTAGTGAAATCTTTCCCTAGCCTTATCCTGACTACTCTTCCCCTTTCAGGAAAAATTACTCACACACTCCTGTTTCTTCTTACAGTACTCAGTACCTATGCCTGTGTTTCTATCAGTATTCCATAAGAGAAGAACCCCTGGGGAGGGGAAAGAGAGACAGACAGACAGACAAGGGTTTTCACAAAGGGGTCTTACTTTCCATGATTCTTGAGGGAGCAGATTAAACAGTCTGTGTGAAGCAGTTATTTCTGTGTCTGGAGCTTGGAGATTTTTATTGAATGAGAAATGAATGAACGAACAAACAAATGAATAGGAAAAGATAATGAATACCGTCAGGTAGTACACTGTAAGTATTAAATATTTGGTCATGTAACAAGGTAATAAGCAGGAAGACTCTCTTGTTTCCAAAAGCAAATACTTAACATACCTTATATAACCTAATACCTTCAGGGTGAGGTGAATATAAGTCTGTCAAAACTTTATCATATATATATAGAACTTTCAGATTTACAGATTGTGTTTATAGAAGTTCATTTGATGATCTATTATTTAGTTAAATATAACTAAGTCACCACTTTTCTGTACATATGTGACAACAAAAATATTCTTTAAAATAAACGTCAGTTAAATTATAAAAATAGGAATAAATGTTGACTTACTAGTTAAATACCACTTTTTAATTTAGTTTATTTTCATTTACATACCTCATATTTCAGAATCTACTGGCGCAGAACTAAGTGAAGATAAATATTGCCAACCTACCTCTGTCCACAGTTCTATTTGTCACAACTTCTCTTGCCATCAATTCAATCCCTGGTCCTCTTTTTCAGCGTGCTTTGGTCTGGTTTAAGCTCCAGAGCATCACTACCATGATCATTCCTTAATTTTTGGTCTTCAGAGGCATCATCATCTATACTCTCTACCCATCTGTAATCACATCATTAACAGGCTACAGTGGGACAGAGCCCAAACTCTATATAGAACTGCACCCTTCATAGAGAGGCTTTAAGAGTAAGCATCCATATTAAACTTATCACCTTGCCTTGCTGCCATTATGGGTAAGATGCCCATCATGTCTCACTAATAATCCCCCCGATATAAGTAATCTTTAGCTTTTCCTATTAACTCATTGCAAAATAATAAAAAATTAATAACAACAATAAAACACTTGATCCTTGATCCTTATTGATATCTTAAGGTATGTGAAAACTTTTACAGATATGACAAACATATGAGAAAATTTTGTTTTACTAAGAGCAGACTAACTGTAACCTTGGTAACCACAGGATCATTTTTTGCTTCCCTAAAAGCCCTTTGTATTTTTAATTTAATGAATCAATTTTTCTAACCCCTGGACACCTTTTCAAAACTCTTAGCAAGTAAACTTCTTTTCTAAAAGTTGATCTCTGCATCTTCAAATAACATGAGGGAACTAAAATTTAATGAGTGACAACTATGTGATATACATAGGTTATAAGGCAGCCATTCTTATTCTCATTTACATAAATTTCAATGCCAGGATTTTAACTTAGGATTTTAACCAGTAAGAGGGCAAAGCTTCTCCTTGCCTCCATTATGTCACAACACTTCCCAATCCACCATTACTATGCAGTGGTTTCAGGTTTTAGGGTAAGTTTTAAGGATGCATAACAATTCCTTTCCTGCTGTTTTGCATTTTCCTTAGGCACAGTCATTATTCATTCATTCTTTGGTTCACCAAATATTTATCGAGCACCTTATATATAGCAGTCATTTCTCAAGATGCTAGAGACATAGTGATGAACAAGGCAAAGTCCCTATTCTTCTTGAGTTTCCATTCTAGTGAGAAAGACAGATATAATCACAGAAATAAAAAACAGAATACATATTGGATCAGCTAACTAAAGAAAAACATCACAGGGTTAAGGGATGAAAGGTGATAGAGGTTAGGGGACAGATGGGGCCTTATAAATAAGAAGGGGTGATGGGGGTGCCTATAAATATCAGTACAAGTCTAATAATCAAGTTTCTCCAATATATGTAACTAAGAGAAAAAGATATTCCAAATAATACTCTCATCTATGCTGAATTGCTTTAAGAATAGAGATTGTTTTTACTCTGAAATAATCAAGAAAGACTAGAAAAGAGCAAGATTTCAGAGTAATTATAATAAAAAGTATTTCAAGACTTGTATTGACCTTTCAGTATTTTGCCTCTGGTATCATCTTAGATCATATTTAAGTGTAGGAACTCTGGCCTTCCAAGTTCAGATATCCTCACTCTTCAACTTTACAACTGTCTTTCCCATTGATCTTGTCCTGAAGTATGATTCCCTTTAAAAAATTTAAAGACACTTTCTACTTCTGTTACAAATGGCAGACTCCTAAAAAGTCAGACACATTTTTTAGTTTCCTTTTTTTTCCCACAACATTCTAAATATTAACACAGAGAACCACATATGAATTAAACATCATTTTCATCATGAATGGGTTTAAAAGGGATCAGCAAGAAAAAGAAAAACATCACCTTGACACTATAGAGGAAATGAGATTGAAGACAATTCTTATTTTAATGTTATTTACCAAGAAGGCAGTATAGCAAAGTGATCAAAACCCAGTGAGTCCTAAAGTCAAATTACCTATGTTCAAAGCCCAGGTCTGCTGGTGACTTGCTTTATGATTTGAACAAACTACTAGACCTTTTGGATTCCTCATACATGAATGGGTATCATCACTATATATGCCCCAAGTATTCTTTTTAATGAATAATTAAGATAAAAATGTAATATTCTTAGTGCAGCACCAGGCACTTAATAACATATACAAATAAATATTAGTTAATATTTTTCACCATTGATAAATAGGTTTAAAAGACACGTGGTATCTTTCCCATCTCATCTGGAAAACTCCTTTGTATATTTCAAAAGTCATCTTCAGCATTACCTTTCCTGTCAAGCCTTGTGATTCCCCAGGAAGACTTAGGTGCCCTTTTCTTGTGCTCCTTTGTTCCTGATTCTGTGTTAGAATTGTAAAGGGATACAGGCAACTCTTTCCAGTAGTTACAAAATCAGTTGTCTTAAGTTTCCTAAATGCAAACCGTAAGATAAAGATTTAAGTGCACTTGGTTTATTTAAGAAGTGCAACTGGCTTATTTAAGAAGTGCTCCTGAGAGAAACTAGAAGGGGGAGTGGGGAGCCCAGAATAGACAAAGCTAGACAAAGGTGTGATTTCAGGTGAAGTCCCACTCACAGTCTGATCCAACAGCGAGCTCTGGAGCTTACATTATAACTCAGAGTTTGTCATCCTATAAGGAAGAAAGTTGGGCTTTCATACTACCCTATCAGGCATCATTGGCAAATGGGATGGAATGGGGCATAAACTCAAAGGTACTTCCAGCCCTCTGCAGGCAATGCCTTAAAGGGCTCAGGTGAGAGCTGTTAAAAACAAAACATACAGAAGACGGGACATAGGGGCACCCAAGTCAAGGAGGGTAGGAATCTAGGTGTAGCACCAACAATACCTGACCCACAGTCCTTTCTTAATGAACTCCTAATATTTTAATTACTTTATTCTCAGCTCCCCTGCACCACCATATTGCTTCTGGTTCCTGACTCAGTGCGAAGAAGGATTGGCCTTACGAGGCTCTTTGTATAGTAAATAGCATTGTAACTTATGGTGGCAACCGGAGTGCTTCTGGTCTCAGCTTAAAACAATGTTGAGACACCACGCAGGAGCCTCTGTTGGCTGACATCTTTGTTGCCGCTCCTGCTGGGCTGCTGCTGTGGCCTGGCGTTACTGCCCAAGTGCCACGTTCCTTAAGCAGGCCCTCTACCTCTCCTCCTGCCCCACTCCAATTCCTTTCCAACCTCTATATCTGATTTCACAGCAACTGCTGCCTCTTCTGACCTATGATAGCTTACTCAGTGTTGTAAGTCTGGCTTCCAGCCCTAGTAACCACGGACACCTAGATGGCCACTTGCCTTGTCTTTGTTTGAAGACTTGTTACCCAATACTTCTGCCTAAATCATAGTATCCATTTCACTCTAGCAGTTCCACTTGGGAAAGAAAAATTGCTTTTGTCCCTTCCAATTAAAAATTTAAAAGCTCTGTCTCCTTTTCTGATGTTCCTGCCATTCCACATGAACTTGCTCCGTCAGTATCTCAGGGTACCAAAATCTATCACCTTTGTCCTCCATTTCACAGTGGGAATCTGTCCTATAAATACAATATTCTTATTGTTAGAAACATTTCAGAATTGGACATTTGTGTTCAAAATTCAACAGTGTTATTTTATATATAATATATATGTATATTTAAAAATTATGTCTGTTCTATGCAGGATTCAGTGACATTTTCCTGCCATATCACCATTCTTTACTATAAAATTAGAGACTCTCCCTAATAGTATGTAAGAAAGAAAAGAGCTGTTCCATGAAGCAAATTTATTTTATAATTTTAAAATGCTAAACAGAGAAATCTTAATACTTTTGCTTGAATCCAGACTCCTTAGAAATGGGTTTCCTTAGATAGACAGATCGATTAGATAGATGGATGATAGATGACAGACAGATAAATAGATAATTTATAGCAAAGATTATAATAATTTCTATCTACCTTGTTGGTCATTTATTCTTTAATATTTATTGATTCCCTACTACAGTGGTAGGCCCTGAGAATAAAAGATGATAAAAAAAACCCAAAACTGCTCTTAAAGCATCATAATCCAGTGGGTAAAACAAAAATGAAAAGAAATACCGATAGAACAATGCTGAAGTTTCCGTTAAAAAAAAAAAGCAACGGTAAGAGGTAGAAATCCAAACATCTTCCAAACTACATTTTGTCTTGAATTTGCACCACACTCTGTTCAGTTAGTGAACTAATAATTGATCCTGAATCAGCTCAACCCACCCAGGCCGAGTTACATTCTCCCTTTGTGACTCACTTAGAATTCATCACATAATCCTGTATTTCTTTACTTCTCTGCATCCCTGACTAGACTCTGAGCTTGTTGAATGCAGGATTTTATTTAATTGTCTTTGTATCCAATTTGTCAATTATAATTATTGGTACATAGTTTTTCCTCAATGAATGTTTTTAAACTGAGAGAATGAATGAATGAATGAACTGAACAAATGATAGAGAAGGAAGAATTTCTTTGAAGTCTTTATATATAAATTTGTATTTAAACTACTAAGGACCTCATATTGTCCAGCTGAAATTCAGAAACGGCAAGTGACGTTGAGAGGATCACCTAATGTCATGGGCTGGACTCAATTTTGTTTTCTTGTCCTAAGCTCCAGGCTTCACAAATTTGACGTAGTTGAATCCATCCACCATGCTAAAGCTCCGTAGGGATAGGAAACAGCTGTACCTCTCAGAGCAGCTTGTAAGATGTACTGAAAAGAACCAAATATTTCCTATATCAAGAAAGTGGGCTTTTAAACACTTGTTGGATCTCATTCTGGTAATGTTTGCCTTTTAAAAATATCACCTACAAGGTTATTATTTGCTGTCTCTGCAGTACCATTACATGACTGCTACCTCAGCCTTTTACAAACAATTTTGGTGAGTTTTAAGATCATGTAACATAGCAGTGTGGGGTGCAATTCTCCTGGTTCCCTCACGCAGTTCAACTTCATGCCTTAGTATTTTTAATCCATTTTTATGTGATTCTTGCTGGGCTTTTGAAAGAGTATTTAGGAATAAGAGTGTTTTACTGTTGACTTTCAGGTATTCAAATATATTTCTCCTTTTTTGAAATGAAGTCTAAAAATTCTGGCTGCTCCTTAGAATTAACTCTAAAAAACTTAAGTATTCTCATCACAGAAGTTATCTGTACAGATAATCATCCTGTCCAGCTAAGCTCTAGAAACTTATATTTGCCCCAAATGCCTCTTTAGAAGGTTCTAGAAAAGTGTTAGTTTGGAGAAAAGTGTTAGTTTGGAAGGCAGATGCCTTCCTGAAATTTTTGTTTAATGACTCTACAGGGGAAATTTAGGTTGAAAACAACCAGATGACACTTCTTTCCTTTTCCTCCAAAATTATCAAAATATGGATTCCGAAAGTCTGGAGGTTGAGTACTCTCAAGTGGGGGCAAAACTGCCCTGTGTTCGTTCTTAAGCAGCTGCCCCTTGTATACTTATATGTACAGTGTCACACAGAGCAGAAATTCAGCAAGCTTGTCCTCTCCTCACTCTCCTTTCACTTCCGAGTGCTTCACCCTCTTCTGTCTCTCTCTGTGCTCTTGAGCACCTCCATTTGACCCTGCCACTCTTCTGTCACTCAGCTCTTGCCTTCTGTGAAGAAGCCAATTTGACTTCTTTCAATTCTTGTTTTGCATAAGAACTTCAAAATGTTCTAAAGAAACAATGATCTAACTTTCTTAAGAAGTTAAAATTGATCATTTCCCCTGATGAAAGTGGCCTTTTGTGAGTATATTCCAAGCTGCTAAGCTATCTCTTATATAAAAAAAAAAAGAGTTCAAAATTAGTAGAAAAATAAGATCCAAAAGTTGTACTCAGACTACGAGTTATTTAGGAGCAGCTGGTGTTCACATGGGGGGTTAAAATGCAGTTAGCACCTGTCTTCTACATATCTGGTAAGCATAAATTGAAATGTGTATCTCATAGTCTGTAATAATGGCCTGTTGCTTTTTGTGAGAAGAAATATAGTCATACAAATAGAAAATACTTAATTCAGCAATGATGTGCTTTACTGGCTTTTTAAGTAGAAACAGCTTGTAACATGTTTTACTAAAGGGAACCTAGGAGATAATTTAGACTCATAACCTCATTTTGTAAAGAAGGAAATTGTCCTCTAAGAAGATCATAGTATTTTTCCATGATAACATAGCTGGACAGTGGGAGGTAGAAACTAGGACTCAGGACTCCTCATCCTACCATGCTCTTCTCACTTTAAGAGTCAGGTCAATGAATTTGCAGCCTGTTTGTTACGTTAGGGCTTCTTAAACAGGGGTCTTTGGAAGGGATTTGTAGATCTGTAATTTCAGGTAAATTTCAGTGTGAATGTGCATTTTGCTCTGGGGGGAGCATAGAGTTCAAAAGACTCAATATAGCCCATACTATATTCCCCCTGCCATGAAAAATGAGGTATAAAACCCTTTAAACTAAATAAATACTCATTTTCTCCTAATATAAAAATCATGAATAAATGTTTTAGTGCTGCATCTTTCTTACTTCTCCCAGCTCTCCATATGTGAAGTTAATCTAGTTTCAGTTCTAGTTCAGAGAAGGCAAAGGACTATAGAGTGAGAAAAAAAATGATTCCATATACCTTGACCTTACATAATCTTTTTTAAGAAATCTTTCATTTATACACTCTGCCTATATATGTGGTTTCCTTTTCTTCACTTATCCCACTTATCCCCGCCAACTCCTTCCTGGGGACACTGTGAAAATATCTAACTTCTAAGTGTATTATATCATAGCAAGGCAGCTCTCTTAAGCAACTGAAGACCTGTTGGAAAAAATTAGTAAAAGGGTTTATTTGTTATTTTTTATTTATCCACCTAAATTCTTTCATTATATGTTGTTCATTATTGTAGTATGATTGCCTTTTTTGACAATTTTCTCAGCTAATATAACACTATTTTCTCTTCATCTGGTTATGATTCCACCTTCTTCTCCCATCCGTCGACTCCAGATATCCTAAAATCTTTAGTTTTTGACCTTCTTCATATGTATAACATGTTGTACACATTCCCTCAGAGGGTTCATTCATTCCAAAGATTTAAATGTGTTCTGTCCACTAAGGAATCCCAAATCTGCCTCTCCAGCCTCTTTCTTAACCTCTTGTATTTCCAACCAGACTTACGTCCAGTTTATTTAATATTTCTCCATCAAATAGGGACCATCTCCATATATTCTCAAAGGAGATGGATCTCCCGTATACAAATTGAATCTCCCTTCTGCACTCCAAGTGTCTGCCAACAGCAGCAACTTTTTCACAATCTCCAAACTGAGACATTCACATTCCTTTTTTGACACCCTATTTTTTATTAACAGCATCCGAGAACTAACAGCATTCTATTTGTTTTTCCCACCATATATCTTTTGCTTTCTTTAGTTTGTTTAATAAATAAATGTTTTTTGAGAATCTACTAGGTGCCAGATGATTTGCTAGGTGCCATGGGGAGAACCAAGATGAATAAGGTTCTGTTTTAGCCCTCTGAGGAGTCACTAGCAAGGAGTATGAGGCATATTTACAAATAGCCACAGTACAAGGCCTTAATAGCATTGGCAGTGGCTACTCCTGGCTCCGGGTACACCTTGCTATTATTAACTTTTACCCCAGTCTATATTCATCTATAGGATTTATTTCAGGCTTTTCCATTCTACACACCTTACTTTATTTTTAATTCCTTACTTTTTTACTCATGCTCCTTCCAACTACATGACGTATTTGATTTTCTTTTCTCTTCTCGGCCCATGTGTAGAAGGATATGACTCCATAATCCTCCTGTTGATCCAGTGGAGGCTTTTTTGAGCTGTGCCCTTTGTCAATCAGCATCAACCAGAGGATAACCTGGACATGCACTTTCCTCCTGGAAAAGCTGATTTTAATTAACTGGTGCTCCCTTTTTCCAACTCTCTTTGCCTTTGAAAAGCTGAGATCATTTATTGCTTCAGCTCTGGCTACTTTTCTCTCACTGGAGGAGATCTGCCTTTTGCAGTTAGGCTAAGGATGACCTTCTAGGCCTTGTAAGACACCTAAATCACCTCTGAGTACCCTTCTCTTCTCACCTGGAACACTTTGATATGCTACAGGCTGTGATAAAGTGATGCCTAAGCCCAAATTAATAAAGGGGGGTATAACTGCCCCCAAAATAAAAAACTGGGCCCAGTGTTTGATAGCCCAGTGCAAAAAGGAAAACTACCTACATCTTAGCACCCATGCCCATTGATTTCCTGCTCTTTCAACATCCATATTCTTCCTCAGGTATTGTAACTGAGCTCCCAGTTCCCCTGAAATTCCTATACTGCTATCACAAATGTTTTCTGCAGCATCCCAGCCTGTCTGTTAGCTGATGTGTCGCACAACTGAGCGGAGAGGACAACACATCACTCATGCTTTGTTGTTGAGCTTCTGCCAAATTCAGTTCTCAGACAAAATGCTACCAAAGCAAAACCCCATTCTTAAACCTAAGCAGATTTGTTTATATTTCTTCTGGCATTAATTAATCCATGAAAGCATCATTTTCACATTCTTTTTTTAAAACAAGAAATCCATTTTATTCAACTCCTCTAAGATCTTATGAGAGAACAGTTGTTGAAATAAGAGTTTGTTTATTTTTAGGCAAAGATTTTACTTACCATTTATAAATAAAGAAGAAAAGAGAGGTAATAGCCACATTCTTGGTTGGATCTTGTTTCTAACTTGGAAGGTTATCCAATTGACTAAATGAAACAGATATTGAAAGCACTCCTTTTGGTCTTTGTATGTGTGTGTGTGAGAGAGAGAGACTTCCTGATTTGCAATTTTATATTTTATATTCTGAGAAATTTCACCTCTCAATTCTGTTTAGAAAACAAATTCAACATCTCTTCAAATATTCATTTCTGTAACTCTGAAGGGATAGGGGGAGGGCGGTGGAGGGAAGGAACAGGTCACTGCACTGAGAAGAATTGTAAGGGTATAGTGACATCTACAGGTAGCGTGTATATTGTTAAATAGAATGTGGTTACCATCTGCTGAGGAATGGACTGTTCTTACAAACCTCTCTGCCTTATGTTTGTTCAAACGTGCCTTGCCCACAATAATCAAAGGAAAGGTTAAAACAATTAAACTGGAATAGCTGATGTAAGAAATCTTGCTAAAATTAAAATCTCTGTAATAAAGGGGCCTTGTTTTACCTAGTTTATTATATCTAGTTTATCTTCATTTTTGAAATAAGATCAGTTTGATTAGCAGTTCATTCTGGACATGAGCTGAAAATGAAATGAAAATGTATATTAGCCATACATATATACCTGATAGAAGTAGTTACTGAAAATTCATCCATGTTCTTGGATAGGAAGACTCAATACTGTTAAGATGTTAGTTATTCCCAACTTAATCTATAGATTCAACACAGTCTCAGTAAAAATCCCAGAAAGTTACTTTGAGGATATCAACAAACTGATTCTAAAGTTTATGTGGAGAGGTAAAAGACCCAGAATAACCAGTACAATATTGGAAAAAAAGCACAGTTGTGGGACTGGTAATACTGTACTTCAAGACTTACTCTAAAGCCACAGTAATCATGAGAGTGTGGTGTTGTCAAAAGAATAGACAAATTAATTTAATGGGCCAAAGAGCCCAGAAATAGACCCACACAAATATAAGTAACTAGTTGTTGACAAAGGAGCAAAGGCAATCCAGGGGAAAAGAATAGTCTTTTCAACAAGTGGTACTTAACAACTGCACATTCACATTCAAGACAATGAATCTAGACATTGACCTTACATGTTTTATAAAAATTGGCTCAAAATGAATCATAAACCAAAATGTAATATTCTAAAATGTAAAACTTCTGGAAGATAACAGAAGAAAAAATCTAGGTGACCTTGGATTTGACAATGAGTTTTTAGATACAATACCAAAAGCATGATCCATAAGAGAAAAAAATGAATAAGCTGGACTTCATTAAAATGAAAAGCAGTGTTTTTGCTCTGCAAAAGACACTGTGTTAAGAGAATGAAAAGACAAGCTACATGCAAGGAGAAAATATTTGCAAAACACATCTGATAAAGGACTTGTATTCAAAACATATATAGAACCCTTAACCTCAACAACAACAAAAACAACAACAAAGTGAACAACCCAACTAAATAGTTAGCAAAATATCTGAACAGACAGCATACCAAAGTAGATATACAGATGGCAAATAAACCACGTGTGAAAAGATGCTCCACATCATACATCATTAGGGAACTGCAACTTAAAACAGCAATGAAATAGTACTACACACCTATTAGAATGGCCAAAATCCAAAACTTTGCATCAAATGCTGGTGAGGATATGGAGCAACAATAATTCTCATTCATTGCTGGTGGGGATGCAAAATAGTACAGCCACTTTGGAAGACAGGTTGGAAATTTCTTACAAGATTAACATAGTCTTTCCATATTTAGTAATCATGCTCTTTTGGGATTTATCCAAATGCATTGAAAAATTATGGCCACATAAAAACCTGCACAGGATGTTTATAGCAGATTTATTTGTAATTGTCAAAATTGGAAGCAAGCAAGATGTCTTTCAGTAGGTAAATGGATAAACAAATTGTGATGCAGTCATACAATGGACTATTGTTCATTAATAGTAAGAAATGACGTATCAAGCCACAAAAAAAATGGAGGAGACTTACATGCATAGTGCTACGTGAGAGAAGTCAATCTGAAAAGGCTGTATACACTGTATGATTCCACCTATATGACATTCTGGAAAAGGCAAGACTATAGAAACAATCAAAAATTCAGTGGTTGCCAGGGATTGGAGAAAGCAGGGAGGAAATGAATAGGTGGAGCATAGAGAATTTTTAGACCAGTAAAACTCTCCTGTATCAGAGAGAGAGAAAGAAAAGAAAAGAAAGAAAGAAAGAAGGGGAATGTTAAAAGCAAGAAAGAAAGACAAATTCACATAATAGGGGGAAAATGCACATCTAAAGTAGTCACTGGACTGCAAACCAGGATCAAGGATTTGGTAGCCAATTTATCACCGTCATTGTAACCAGCAGAGACGATTGATCTTTGACTTGTGGTAGTGGTCCAGAATATGCCAAGGTGTTTCCTATCTACCTTTGCTGACCTCTCCTCTCAGAAAGGCCTTCTTATATTGTTTTCAACCTCCTCATAGAAACTTGGCCTAATCACCACAGATAGTCTAAGATACCTCCATGCTCCACTTTGTTCTTCTACTTATTTGCAATAAAACATTTATAATTTTGTATTGTTATTATCTATTTCTCTATTTCCCATATAGTCTACAAAGTTCTTGGTGGCAGGACTTGGATATTTTTATGTGTCCATGTATTCCCTAATAAAGTGTTAATTTAATAAATGTTTGGATGAAAGTTTGAATGAACAGGAGCAGAAAAGCCACTTAACTACATGTGCTCTGTATTTTGGATAAACAAGAACATTTGTAATGGTGATATTCCCAATATCTACCAGTCCATGCGACAGTACGGCCTAGGTGCGTTTAAGTCAGAACTTTCCTGTAATTCAGTATTCTCATCTATAAAATGGAGACTTACATCATAGAATAGTGTATCAAAAAGGTTAGTATAGTTAACATAGGTAAACTGCCCATACATTAAAAAAAATGAGTATGAAATTGTCTGATAAAAAATGCTATGCAGTTATTGCAAAATGTACACACTAAATAGCTTATTAGGTAGACCATCAACTCCTTGAGAGCAGGGATTCTTTTAACACTTATACAATAGTATCTATCTACCATGAATAGTCTGGCCCATTAGAAGGCATCTAATGTATATTTATTAAAAGAATGGTGAATAATTGGAGGAAGGAAGGAAGGAAGGAGGGAAGGGAAGAGGGAAGAAAAGGGGAAGGCTTTGTATAGATCAGCATTGTCTAATAGCATTTTCTACATTAATGGACATGTTCTATATCTGTGCTGTCCAATATGAGAGCCACGTGTGACTGATGATACTCAAAATAAGGATAGTGCAAAGAACTATTTAAATTTAAATAGTCACATGTGATTAATGGCTACTGTATTGAACAGCATAGGTATATATACTTTTCTCAATTGAGAAAATTCAATGTTATTTGAAAAATCCATTGAGTTAGTTATTATTGAGAATCTACTACACTTAAAATACTAACTTTAAATATTCTGAGTATTAAAAGAAGTAAAATCTGTGCTCCTCCTCTTGGAAATTATTTGAGAGAAAGAAAGTATGAACAATTTAGTAACAACTGAAATATAACATATGAAATGTAACCTATACACATAACCTGCAGCCCCTACTTTCAACTGTAAGTGTGAGGATATAAAGAAACTTAATTATAAGGATGGAACTGAAAAGAGGTTAATAAATATATGGAGAAGTCTTTAAAAGGAATGAAAAAAGAATGTTTTATGTGACTTAAAGCCTGTTTTTACTCTTACCTAATAAAAAATTCTAAATATTATTAGTGCCCTAGCAGAATTTCAAGTAACATTTTGAGCCATTCTTATTTTATTCATCCTGTCACAATTTGGACATTTTGAGGCCTATACTTTAATAAATGTCCACGGCCAGCT
The DNA here is from genome assembly GCF_048564905.1 of Vicugna pacos. Classification (NCBI taxonomy): domain Eukaryota; kingdom Metazoa; phylum Chordata; class Mammalia; order Artiodactyla; family Camelidae; genus Vicugna; species Vicugna pacos. Next base: position 22,824,592 of record NC_133023.1, read on the forward strand.
AAAAAACGTTCATTACTGAAGGAAATCCCAGCAGTTGAAAATGATCACCAAAAATTTTCATAGAATTTCCAAGATATTTATGGACTTCCAATTAATATGTTTGAATTTAAATAGAAAGCACTTTAGCTTTTTCCTCCCCGGCTGCTTGAAGACCAGCTGCCATCATGAATGACACAGTAACTATCCGGACCGGGAAGTTCATGACCAACCGACTACTTCAGCGGAAACAAATAGTCATTGATGTCCTTCACCCTGGGAAGGCAACAGTACCTAAGACAGAAATTCGGGAAAAACTAGCCAAAATGTACAAGACCATGCCAGATGTCATCTTTGTATTCGGATTCAGAACTCATTTTGGTGGTGGCAAGACAACTGGCTTTGGCATGATTTATGATTCCTTGGATTACGCGAAGAAAAATGAACCCAAACACAGGCTTGCAAGACATGGCCTATATGAGAAGAAAAAGACCTCAAGGAAACAGCGAAAGGAACGGAAGAACAGGATGAAGAAAGTCAGGGGGACTGCAAAGGCCAATGTTGGTGCTGGCAAAAAGTGAGCTGGAGATTGGACAACAGAAGGAGTAAAGATTCTGCAGTGACTGTATCTGTGGTGATTGTGCAGATTTTTCGTGAAAGGATTAATAAACTAAAAACTTATACGTGAAAAAAAAAAGAAAGCACTTTATCTTCTGGGAAAACCTTAATTTCCAAAAGTTTAACACTTCTTAATGAAGTGCTAACAAGGCATCAATGTGGGTAACTGTGTGGCTCCAAATTAGGCTTCTCATCAGAATCATTTGAGGCTTCTTATTTTAAAATCTAGATTACAAGGGTCGTCTTGATTCAGCAGTTGTAGTGGCCCTGGAAATCTGTATTCTCCAAAAACTCCCCAAATGATTTTGATTAAAAGCGAGTGGAACCGAATCTTTTTAAGAACTCACAAGTTCTGTTACCCATTGCTTTGCCTCAGCTAATGCTGAGAGAGTGGAAAGAACCCACCGCTTCCGCATCACTCTGTCATTTTGTTTATTGCCACTGTTCCCGTTTCCCGTCCTACTCCCTGCAACACACACAAATCCACTTTCCCCTCCATCATTTGTGTGACTCTGCCCCATAATTGTGTATTCTAGACGTGTGAATGACTCTGAATTTAACAAAGTTCTCTAACATAAACAGAGCTCTAATTAAAACAGAGCTTCTTTAACTTTAACAACACCTATTTATTAATTTATATTGTAATATCTTTGTACCTTTTGTTGATTATTTGATATTGTTCTGGATTTTGAATACTTAGTGTTGTTTCGCCATTATTTGTAGTGTGGACTCCATTTTCTTCTTTAAATAGCTTACCTATGTCTTCATCTTCAGTGAAGAACTGAAAGCCAGGGAGGTCTTAGTTCTACCAATTTGGACTTAGATACACACTAAGATAAAATTCAGAACTTAAGGCCCCATCTCTCTAGATCACAGACACATGATCTAGACCTCTAGCTTTCATTTGCAAATGTCACACCAAATCCAAGTCATTAAATAAATATCAAACAAATATCGGCCACTTGGTCATTGAGTGTTTAGTAGATGTTAAAGTCTGGAGAAAAATTACATTCTACATTCTTCGTTACATTCATTACATTTGTCAATTACCAACAAAGCCTGAAGTTCAAATCCTGATAGTGGATTTTTGTTTCCTTTATTCTTGCTCTCTGAATATCCTATGCAATTTTTAAGCCATTTTCTCCATAGAGTTCTTTTTTAGAAAAGAAAAATCATTGTCAGTGGCTTAAGCAAAACCCTGCAGTAATGAAAGCAGTATATAGTCACTGGATAAAGAAAAGCAGGGAGGAATAATTTAGAGAACAGCATTCTTTTCTTGAGGCTGAGTTTCCTTACCCATCTACAGACTGAAAAGAACTAACTAGGTGGTAGGATTCTGCCATTGTTCACTAGGTGGTTTGTGTATGCCAAGCTGAGATTTTTTTTCAGTCTTCCAAAACTGCCTAATAACAAATAAAGAGTAGTTTGATAACAGCAGATGTCTCTGAGTAGTGGAGATTATATGGTATTGTTGTTTTTCTTCATGCTTTTCCTATTTTCCCAGCTCTCTATAATGATCACTTTAAACATTAAACATTAATATTTTTAATAGATTTTTATAATGAAATGGAAAAACTAGTTAGAAGAAACATAAGAATGATTCTCTAAAGCAAAACTGAAATTTTGAAAAATTGATAATCCACTTAAACATTGATTGAGATGTTTTTATCTTGTTCTGGATTTCTTGCTCTGTAATGAAAGGATGGTATATGGTAACACATAATTGTAAAACTTGACGTTGTCTCCCAATATCAATGGCTACTGTAAGGATGTGTTTTCAACTGAAAAAGATTTTTAGTAAAGTCACTAAGCCCTGTTTCAGTTCCCTAATGAATAATTTTATAATTTTTTTTAATTTTATAATATTTTTAAATCATATACATATCCAAATATCATAGAGGGATATACAAAAAATACTAAAATCCCATTTAAGATGCATTGCTAAAGTATAAGCTGGAGGCACAGGTTTCAGAAATGACTATATTTAATATCTTTATTAATTAGCTAGTACATGACTAAAACAATATATTAATGACATTCGTAAGTTTTGGTCCATTGAGAGATGAAGACACTAATGAATACTAAAATTACCCAGGAAATACACTAATATAGCTCTAAATATGTTACTCATATTTTTTTTCATTGTCAGCTATCTTGAGCCACCATCTTGTTTCTCTTTTATTTGAAAACACTTTGAAATATAGCATTTAAGAAAGTAACTTGATCAGATCAACGCACTTCTAATTACCTGTATACCCTAAGTCCAAATAACAAGACCAAAGCTGAGTTTGTGTTATAGCTTTGCCTAGGAAATGGCTTTAGTTTTTAAATTTATTCAAACTGTGAAGAGGAAAATGGATGTGTGTTTTCAGCTGTACCCCTCTAGACTTCTACAGGCATCCCTGGGTTATTGCTCTGAGCCCCTGTCTCTATTCCCTGTCTTTGTCTTTCCCAGATTGATCTGCTATGCGTGTCTCCTGCAGGGACATGACCTCCTCCAGTTTCTGAACTAATCATTGTACGAATAGCAGAAAGAATACCAACAAACTCAATCCCAGCATCTGGAGGAGTCCAGAATAAGATCTTTTGAAAGACACAGTACCATGTACCACTTGGATGAATTGCTGGCACTTGTACAGCTTCCGTAGTACCACATTACTTTGCCACTTCCATATGTAAAGCCAGTTCATAAGATGGAATTTCTCCCTTGTGGTTTCCAAACATTCTGATTTTCCACTGTCGCTGAACACCTACCCTGTATACACACCTTTTTTGATTAAGTCCCCTACAGCTGGGCTTGTTCTAGCCTATTTTCCCCCTTGGAGGTTTGAGGACTGGGAAACTATGCATCTACTTTCCTTTAAATAGTCATAATATAATATTATTCTTTAGAAAATTCAGGGTGACCTGTATTTAACATGACCCTTAGAGTAAGTCTTTTAATGATCAAGCATCTCAAGCAAGTTTTGGATGTGGTTGCGTCCTGTTGACTCTAAATTGAAATTTTGGAAAGGTATCTTAAGAGTTGATGTTTCATGTTGCTTATTAATATCCTTGCACTTTAAATATCATTTTTCTTGGCACTAAAACAGACAAAATGGCCCTGGCCTATGTTCTTGCCCTGTCGAAGGGCCACTACACTTTCACTGAAAACATTCATAAAAACAAGTTGAGGATAGTATAGACAGCATTGCAAAATGTGCCGTGGTGAAGTCCTGAGATTCAGTGTGGAAAAAAAAAAGTGGCAGGATGACATGCTTTTCATGGTCAAGTATATTCAGAAAACTCATCCTGCTGTATTATCCCCCTTGGAGTTTCTCAGTGCATAGTGGCATACTGAGGGCTCTGGGAAGTCCTGCTGTGAAAACAAAACCAGAAACTAAAACCTATTCAACTTTAAGTCAGCTTACTCTAAAATAATTAGAATTTTTTAATAGCACCTAATATTATTTCACAGGCCCCAGTTTTTGAAAATGCTGATGTAAACACCACTCCAGCACTGATTACGAGGTGTATTTGATCCCCTGTAACAAGGTCTCAGCAAGACGTGTAAGCACAGCCTGCTTGCTGTTCCACCCTTCATTGCTGTCGCTCTCTCCCCAATAGGTCCTTTGCAGGCCCTCAAACTGACTTTTGACTGAGTACCTCCCACATGAACTGAGAATAACAGAACTCCAGAAGAGAGGAACTTCAGAGGCCCAGGCAGCATTTCCAGCTAAAACCCCTCACTCTCCACTCAGGTAGGTTTGCCAGGCATCCTGTATATCAACAGCCAGGTCCTATATTTCTTTGTCCTGTGTTATTTTCTCCTCAGATGACTCAAGGACGTGATATCTGAGGGGAATGACCCCAGTGGAGCAGAGGGAAGCTTTCTATACTCTGTCAGGAGTCAAGTTGAGGAACCAGCATGAACAGTGACAGGACTACCTACCTCAGAAGAGAGAGTGTCCCCCAGAATCTAGGCCCTGCTGTCAACCTTAGGAGGGAGGACCCAGACAGAGGTGACCATGGGAGATGTCTCCTGACTTCCTTATAGGAGTCTCAGAGAAATGAAAGCCTTTGTTTGAAGGGAGATGGCCTCGTGTCAGTAGACCGAGTGTTCCAGGAGCTGCTAGGAGTCACACAGAGGACTCTGAGTGAAGACTGAGGGGACCACCCACTCTAGTACAGGGGGACCCAATAAAGCCCAATTCTACCTACCCTACTGTGAGCCCTGGGAATTCTCCAACTGGGTTGGCTGGCTGCACTGTGAAATGCCTTCTCAGTTCCTTTTTCAAGTGCTTATGGAACAAATAGGACAGGACACCCATGAGACCCTAGAGCACTGCCCTTAGGAAAAGTCCGGTGGAGCTGGCCTTTGAGCAAACAGAATTGAGTTTACCAGCTGAGACCACTTACATCTTCCTTCTCTTCCTTAGCCTGTGGTGCCCCATTGCCATGCCTCCTACCCACACTCCCGCCTACTGGTACCAACAAGAGTGATCATGCCTCAGTATTAGAAGCATTGGTGCTACACATATGAGTGATGCTTCCAGGCCCACAGGGAGACCCAAAGACCCAAAGCTGGGAGAGTTCACAGGCCCCTCATTAAGCATGTCAGTTGAGGACTCCAGTGGTCAAGAAGAGAGAGAAAGTCAGAGAACCATGCAGCTTTGCCAGACACTAAGAAGATGCCCAAACACCATCTAGATTAGAAAGCGGTTTTGTTGGTGAATTCTCCAGTGCTCAGTTATCAAATGAAAGAGCCTATCTCCAAGTCAGACTTGGTGAAGAATGTCATAAAAAAATGAAAAAGAGCATTTCACGTCCTGAGATCCTTAGGAGAGCCTCTGGGCATATGGAGCTGGTCTTTGGGGTTGATGTGAAGGAAGCTGACCACTCTCATGCCCTTGTCAGAAAACTGGACCTCACCTAAGATGAGAGGTTGAGTTATGTAAAGGGCATGCATAAGATCAGCCCCCTGGTGACTGTCCTAAGCCTGATATTCATGAAGGACAGCTGTATCCCTGAGGAGATAGTCTGGGAAGAGCTGAATATAACAGATGTAAATTCAGGGAAGGGGCGCTTCATCTTGCACATCCCATAAAGCTCATTATAGAGATTTGGTGCAGCTAAAGTAACAGTAGTACCAGCAGGCACCCAACAGTGATCCTCCACACTGAATTCCTGTGGCGTCCAGGAGCCCATGCTAAAACCGAAAGTCCTCAAGTTTTTGGCCAAGGTCAATGTTATGGTCCCTAGTACCTTCTCACCCCATTATGAAGAGGCTTTGAGAGATGAGAAAGAGAGAGCCCGAGCCAGAGCTGCAGCCAGAGATGGCCCTACTGCCACGGCCAGTGCGCGTTCCAGGGCCATGCCAGCAGCTTCTTCTATGGCTAGTGAAGTCTTTGGGAGAGTCCCCACTTTGTTTTTAAGGAGGCAGTCAGTGTTCTAAGTAGTAGAGGATCAGAGTAGGAATAAAGGGTGGACAATGTATGTCTTTTTGTGTTCCTGCTCTATATGGGTAACTTGTAGCCTTATTTATTGGCATTTATCAAATGTTCCTTTTCATGGAATATTTATTTAGCTTCAGAATCAAAGTTTTCAAATGACATAGCTTCCACATTTGTTGGAGTTTATCAGGTTTAAGAAGAGTTTTGATATTTAGTAAACTGAATTGAAAATCCTTGAATATTTTTTCCTGTGATCCACACAAAATAACATAGCATTGGAAGAGATATTTTCCCAGAAATGTGCAAAAACCTCACATTAAAATAGTTGAGATTATGAGAAGAAGAAAAAATAAAAAGGCAAAATGTGGTAAATTCTGGGTTTGCCTTATTCCTTTTCATCTTTAGTTTTGTAATCTTAAAAGACATATACCTGGATTTGCTTGGCTTATTCAAGAATATTGGATACATTAATTGTTAATAATTTAGACTAATTTATTTACTGGCTCTTTAATTCTCCAAGCATTAATCAAACATCTACTCTATGGAAGGTTCCATCCTAGTACTGAGGATGGAAAGGAAAAAAACAGACCAAGCCACTGCCCATAAAATTTTAGTGGATAGGAGAAGCTGTCTTATAAAAAGATACTGAGATTTTCTCTCAGACCTAAAGGACAGGCAAAAGCAGGGAGGTGCCAGAAGAGCATTTCAAGTGTAAATTCCTTGAAGCAAGGCAGTGTTGGGCCTTGTGAAACTGCAGGTCCCTCAGTGGTATGCAGTTTAAGTTAGCTGCATGGTGGGCTGCAGGAGCCTGGGATAAAGGTGAGCAACTATGGTGAGCCCTGTAGTTGAAAGACTAAGCTTGGGATGGGAAACTGCACTTAACAGTTACTTTGGGATTGTGACTAAAGCAGAGAAAAATCACCTGCAGGAGGGATCGTATGTGTCCTGTGCTCATGTCCCAGTGCAGGTGGTGAACATTGTGCAAATTAGATGTTTTATTCACATCATGTCCGGGGAGTTTCTGAGAAGTAAAGATGATTCTCCTTTGAGGCAAGATGGTAAGACGCCACTGGGCACCCTTTGCACTGGGCTGAGAGAATCAGAGGCTGTGCCATCAATGGGCATTCAAATGAAGTTATCGTGTGTATACTCTTGACAAACTGGATACAAGTTCTAGGTTTTTGGTGATGGTTAAATTAATGAAAACAAGGGTGGTTTAGATGAAGGGCTGCTCAGAGGGAGGGAAGTTGTCAATCCTTGACACAAATTTAGGAGCTTTGTTTTGCATCTAACTGGGGAAGTGTATCATATACCCATATCAAACAATTTATCATGTAATAGGGAAATATTACTTAGTTTTTCTTGCTAATCAGCATTTTGACTGATTGAGTTTTCTTTTTTCTGGGATGCTACGTATTTGCTGACTTCTACTGGAATAAAAAACAAAAACAAAAGAAAATAAAAAACAATCCCAGCAGGGTAGGTGGTACCTATTAATTGGGGTCCAAATTAATCATAGTAATAAATGCCACATTTTATTATTTATTATGAAGTTTCAGTATAGGCCAGTCACTTTGCCAGTCACTTAACACACAATTATCCACTTTCTACCAGTCCCACAAGACAGAATTTATCAAACCTACTTTGCAGTTGCAGAGCCTGATGCTCACAGAGTTTAGTAATGTGCCCAAATTCATATGGCTATTAAGGGACAGGTTTGAAACTAGATCCCTGATCTGGTTTAGTCAAGAGCCCACACTTCCAGTTCTTCCCAGCCTGAGGCCCACTTTGTGTTTCTTAATTCAATTTTACTCTTTCTTCTTAAATATGTGTCTCAGGCAATAAAAAAAAAAATCTGTGCTCATACAACTGGGTTGGAATACATTCCCAGAGCAATATTAATACCAAAATAAATGGCAGGCATGAATAAAGAAAAGAAAGCTAATACTCAGCGACAGCACGATCATTTACATATGTAGTGTCAGATAACCTCCAAAGACGAGGGACTCACAAAATCATCCTGGACAGCCCCATCCCTGTGAAATATAAATGTATCAGAACAGAATTTACATGAGATTCTAAGTCTGGCTGGAGAAGAGAAGGAAAATATCAGCATATTTTTTCCCCTGAGAGCACACCGCCTGTCTGGAACTCCTGCTTTATGCTTCAGCTTCCCCATCTCACATCACTCTGAAGACAGGGACCAAGGTTTGCAGAGGGGGAACTTCTCAGGTGTTCCCAGGGATGTGGCATCTCCCAGGAAGTTGTTAATCGAAGAGGCAGAAGCCAAGAGGAGGACGTCAATGTCACATGGAGGACCCTGGGGGAAGACCCTGGAGCAGGACCCTGAGGGAGGAGCCTGAGGGATCGCCCACTGGTCCCGTGGAGCCCCGCCCCTGCCACACAGGGCCCCGACTTCAGCTTCTGAGGCGAGACGCTGAACCGGCAGACGCGACGTTTGTTCGGCCCAGCGCTGTTTCCACGGACTCCTTCGGAGCCAAGGTGAGGGTCTGAATGTGGCCTAAAGGGACTTTCCTTCCCTCCCGCCACCCTCCGGTAACAGAGGTGACCCACCCACATTGCGCTCTGTGATCTGGCCCTGGGAGGCTCCAGCAGAGCTAGCGGGCTGACTTCGGCCTGAAATGTCTCAGGGAGAAAGCCTTGGTCTTTGAGGGTAGCCTCGGTTCTACAGATGGAAGAAATGTAAGTCCTGGATGAGGGTCTCTGGTGCTAATGAGCAGTTAACCTTTTTACTGCTAATGAGTAGCAGCCTTTTGTCTACCACAAAAGGGGGCCACCCTGAGCAGCGCCCCTGTACTCAGCTCTAGGAGGCCCCATACAAGGTAGACGGATGTGGAGTAACTTATCCCCTCCAGTGGCTAAGGGCTATGCCTGATAACTCCCAAACTCAGCAAAGGAGGGCCCGGGCAGCACTGGCAGGCTGTGGTACACCCTCATTTCCTCTGGAGGTGGTCTCGGGGAGGTGGGAGCCTTGGTCTAACGGAATAAGCCCAATTTAGCAAAGGGACCTAGTCCCTAACAGGATTCAGGGTTGTGACACTGAGTGAGGATGGGAGGCCCCTCCCACAAAAAACGAGGTCACATAAAGCAACAGTCTTGTTTTCAGGGTTGGGAGAATTGGTCATTTTGACATGAGTTGCGCTCACTTTTTCCCAGAACATCTCAGGGAGGTGAGAGACAAGTTCAGAGGGGGCAGCCTCAGGTCAGCAACAGAGGATTTCAGGTTATGCCAGGTGTCATGGTGAGAACCTGAGGACTGTGGGGATGTCCCATAACACATCAGTGAGACCACAAAGAATCCTCTTTATCATCATCCCTGGGAGATGTCAAGGGTAAACGACAAGCAGAAGTGCCCCTCAGTTCCCACTGCAGGCTAACAGGGAAGTGAGGGTCTTGGCCTGAGGGAAATGGTCCCAGGTCAGCAGAGGGAGAAATCTTAGACCCTCTCACAAGTCAAATGTAGAGCTTGAGTTGGGATTTTGTGTGGGACCACAAGGACATCAATCTGCCTGCAACAGCTTTCATTCTTGGGAGACCACACTTGGTAAGATAAGGTCATCTTCACTTCCTCCTAATGGGACTCAGGGAGATTGACTCTTACTATTACATAGGCATCAGTTCAAGAAAAAGTGGTGCTTCCAACTGAGGAACCTGAGTGAGGACTCAAGGGACCATCTTACCCTGAATAGAGGGGACATCAGAGTGTCTTATTACAAGCCTTTGACTTCATCCCAGGAATCTCAGGGAAGGGCTGTTGGGTTGAGCATCCCCTTCACTTCTTTGTATCAAGTCTAAAGGAGGCAAGATCCTTAGTCAGGTGCAGCCACCAGTCAGCAAATGGAGAGTGGTGCCAAGCCTTGTAAGGAGCAAAGGTGAAGACTGTGAATGGTGATCTCAGTGAACTCAGGACAGAAAGGACCCTACTAAGCTCTCAGCACTGGATGTCCCCTGGCAGGGAGGTGGACTGAGGCACCCCTTCACTTCCTTCTCCTGGATCCCAGGGAGCTTTAAGGTGTCAACTTTAGAGTAGCAGAGGGGAGGGTGCCCAGGCTCTGTCCAGAGTTGACATGATAATACTGATGATGAACTGAGAGGACACCCCCCACCCCGCCACCAGTACCTGTATCACCTGAGTAAATCCAAGGCAGGGCTAATAGGATATGGATTAAAACTCACTCTGAGGCCTCTATGGTTCCTCTGTGGCATTCTGTAGGGATGGGCTGACTAGGAAAACGGGAGCCTTGTGGGTTCCTAGAGAAGTGCCCTCAAGGAAACTTGCAGAGGCAGCCTTTGATAAAGCCAAGGTGGGATCTCCCTATTTTAAGGTGCTCACATGATCTCATTCTCCATCCTCCAGGCGTCCAAATCACCTGTCCATTGGCCCGCACTCCTATCTGCTGTCCCTGACTACAGCCATCATGCCTCGTGGTCAGAAGAGTAAGCTCCGAGCTCGTGAGAAATGCCGCCATAACAGAGGTGAGACCCAAGGTCTTAGTGCTCAGACCACTGCAGCAGGGAAAGAAGAAACTACTCCCTCCTCCTCTCCTGTTTCTGGGGGTGCTCCCTCTAGCTCTTCTGTTGCTGTCACTGCCCAGAAGCCTAAGAAAGCCACAGCCACCACCAGAACTGCTGCAAGTGTTTCATGCTCAAAATCTGATGTAGGTGCCAAAGGCCAAGTTAAGAAAAGTGAAAATTCCTCCCAGGCTTCAACCTCCAGTGAGAGCTCTCCCGAAGATCCTCTAATCAGTAAGGCGGCGATGTTGGTGCAGTTCACACTCTAGTATAAAATGAAAGATCCCATTAAAAAGGCAGAAATGCTGAAGACTGTGGGCAAAAGGAATAGGAAGAATTTCCCTGAGATCCTTGGGAGAGCCTCTGAGCGCATGGAACTGGTCTTTGGCCTCGAGCTGAAGGAAGTCAAACCCAACAGTCACTCCTATGCCCTGGTCAGCAAGCTAGATCTCACCGATGATGAGAGCCTGGGCAGTGGCTGGGGACTTCCTAAGAATGGGCTTCTGATGCCTCTCCTGGGTGTGATCTTCTTGAATGGCAACTGCGCCTCTGAGGAGGAGACCTGGGAATTCCTGAATATTCTGGATGTCTACGATGGAAGGAGGCACTTCATCTTTGGGGAGCCCAGGAAGCTTATCACAGAAGATTTGGTGCAGGAAAAGTACCTAGAGTACCGCCAGGTGCCCAACAGCGATCCTCCCCGCTGTGAGTTCCTGTGGGGCCCAAAAGCCCGCGCTGAAACCAGCAAGATGAAAGTCCTGGAGTTTTGGGCCAAGGTCAATGATACGGTCCCCACTGCCTTCCCAACCCATTATGAAGAGGCTTTGAGAGGTGAGGAAGAGAGAGCCCGAGCCAGAGCTGCAGCCAGGGATGGCCCTACTGCCAGGGCCAGTGTGCGTTCCAGGGCCACATCCAGCCGCTCCTCCCGCCCCTAGGGAGGTCTGAGCAGATTCTTCACTTTGTAGTTGGAAAAGCCTGTTAACCAGTGCTCCTGATATGCATAAATAACTTGTTGACTTTTTTTGGTAATTTTAAAGTGGTTTTCTTTTCAACAGAAAGTTTATTTTGATTCAGAACATAAGTATATGAATCACATGGATCACTCTATTATTGTTGTTTATCAGGTTTAGAAGTAAGAATTTTGTGTTTTGAAATACAAATTGGAAATCCTTACATAACTTTTGTGATCCAGAACAAGAATGACATAACCTTAGGACAGGAATATTTTTGGAAATGTGAAAGAACTCCACACTAAAATAGTTAACATCAGAAGACAGATAGATAGATGACAGATAAAGTGAAGGTTGGTCAGTTCTTGGTTTGCCTTACTCCATTTAGTCTTTCTTTTTGTAAGTTTAAAAGATATATACCTAAAAAAGATATATACCTTGATTTGCTTATATTTTTCAAGAATGTTTGAGAGTATGAAACATAGCAAATCACACCTCTTTGTTCATGGCTCTTATTTTACACAAACATTAATTGAGCGTCTGCTGTTAAATCTTCCTGCTTGTACTAGGGATGTTTAATCAAAAAAGTCCAAGCTCCTGCCCATGTATAGTTTCTAGGAGAAGCTATCATTATGGAAGAGGATGAGGTACTCTCTACTTCAAGGAGAACAAGTAAAAGGCAGGTGAAGAGAACATATTATTTAGTTTTCATTGCTAAACAGAGTTTTGGTTAATTGGGAGGAGTTTTGGGGGCTAGAATGCAGCATGTTCTCTGACATCTCTTAGATGTAAAAAAAAAAAACCCAGCTGGATGGATGATAACATCTGAGGTCAAGATAATCATAGCAATAACTGCCATTTCCTAATGTCTCAATACAAGACAGGCTCAGTGGCAGAGGCTTTCCATACATTACAGGTATTTACCAGTCCTATGACACAGGGCTTACCAAACTCACTTCACAGTGGAGAGCCTGAGGCCCATAGATTCAGACTTTGGTAATGTGCCAGAGTTCGTAGGGCTAGTCAGTGACAGGCCTGGGACTAGACTTCTGGTCTCAATTACTGTAGAGCTCACACTGTTCTACTCCACCCCACCCCACCCCGCCCGCCCCAACTGAGACACACCCTGTATGTCTTATTTCATTTTTTTCTCTGTAGTTCAAAATTTTTCTTAAGTGTTAAAAAGACAGGCCTTGTGCTCAAGCTACTAGATTGGAGTACATAGCCAGAGCAATAAGAATACCAAAGTATTTAAGAGGTATAAATAAACAAATGAAAGAGACAGTGTTCGGTGACAGTATTATCATCTGTATTTGCGATGTTAGATAACCTCAAAAGACCAGAGACTGTCAAAATCATCCTTACAGTCTCTTCCCTGTAGAAGGTAAACCTATCAGAATAGAAGTTCCATGGGAATCTTCATCTGGCTGATGAAGAGATGGAATAGATCAGTGTACTTTTTTTTCCCTGACAGGCCACTACCTGTCCTAGGACTCCTGCCTTGTGCTATAGCTTCCCCATCTCACCTTACTCCTGGGAGAGGGACCCATTCTCTGCAAGGTTTGCAGAGCAAACACTGTTCAAGAGCTTCCACAGATGTGGAATTACCTAAGAAGCCTTTAATCCAAAAGACAGAAACCAAGATGAGGGCCCCGTGCAGGAGAAATGTGGAGACCAACACCCCAGAATATAGAGGGGTTCACTGGGACACCAGTCCTGTCTGCTCTCAAACACAAAGGGTCTCAGACTGGGTTGTTAGGCTAAGCATACCCTCACTTATTCTTCAGGCTTCTCAGGGGCATGAGAAACTTGGTCTAAGGGCAGAGTTCTCATGTTGGTAGAGGAAAGAGTATCAGTCTCTCACAGAAATGAAGGAGATAAAGCCAAATGAGGATGATGGCAAACAATAGGATCCCATAAAGTCACGTCCACGTTGGCAGCCAGGTGAGTTCTAGAACAGTCCTGGGTAACACTTTCAGTTCAGGTCCCAGGAAGGTGAGAACTTTGAAGACAGTGGCCTCAGATCAGCAGAGAATGGAGTCCCAGGAAGGGTGCAGAGTCAAAGTGTGTGTACATGGGGAGCACTCAACCCATGACTAAAGGGGCTGCACTCGCCCCTCCTTTTCTGTTAGCCCTGGCCTCCTTAGGCAGGAGCTGGCAGGCTGAAGTGCCCCCTGAATTCTGGCTGGAAGGCTGCAAGGAGATGAGGACCTTGGTTTATAGGCTGGCTCTTCAGCAGAGAGTGGAATCCCAGGCATGACAGTGTCAAAGTAAAAGTCCTGTGTGAAGAATGTAGCAACCAACCACCCACTGACAGATAAATCCTTAGACAGTCCCGCTTCTGCAGTTGGCCCTGGGAGGCCACCGGCAGAGCTTTGGGGCTAAGTTTATCCCTTATTTACTGAGGGGGGATGGTCTCAGGGATTTAAAGTCCTTGGACTAATGCTGAAGGCCTCATGAGGCAGAGAAAGGATACCCAGTACTTAACAGGAGTCAACGTAATGACACTGAGTGACAATGAAAGGATCTCTCCCAGAAAGAAGGGAGCATATAGAGCACTGTCCCTGCTGTCAGACCTGAGGCTATGCCACTTAGGCATGGTGATGTTATAAGTCATACTTACTTCCTCCCAGAGCATCTCATGGAGATGAGGAAGCTCAACAAAGGAGGCAGCGACAGCTCAGCAGAAGGAGGTTTTCCAGATTGTGCCAGGAGCCAAGGTAAGGACCCTGAAGACTGAAAAGGTTACCCACCTCATAACAGTGGGGGCAGAACATATTCCTTCCACTACTGTTAACCTTGGGAAACCATGGACTGTTGCGGCCAGACGAAGCAAACTCCACTTCTTCTAAGGGGTCTCGGGGAATTGGGGGCCTCATTATGAGGGGAGGAGCCTCAAGGCAAGACATGGGATATTTCTAGTTTGTGCCAGGAGTTGGGGTGAGGACAGTGAAGAGTATGAGAACACACACCCCCATATCAGCAGTGGCCAGAGGGAATCTTCTGTGCTGTCAGCCTAGGAGGCCCCAAGCAAAGATGTCAGGCAGAGTGGCCTATCAGTTCCCACCCAGGAGTCACAGGGAAGTGAGGGTTGTGGTCTGAAGGTGGTGGTCCCATGTCAACAGAGGGAGGAATCTTAGGCCTGCCTGAAAATCAAATTTAGGACCCTGACTTGGGACCCTGAGTGGGACCATCTGTCATAGGGCCTCAACCGACCTGCCACAGCTTTCATTCTTGTGAGATCACGGGCAGATGTGGCCTGATAAAGCCACCCTTATTTCCCCTTGTTGGGTCACAGGGAGGTGTGGGTCTTACTATGAGGAAATAGGCCTCAAGTCAAGAAGGAGGGGAACCCCAGGCCCTGCCAGAAGTTAAATTGGAGAGCCTGAGTAAAGGCTGAGGGGTCTACCCATCCCTGAATAGAGGAAACAAAAGAGAGTCATGCCCTACCCTTTGATAGCAGCTCTAGAAAGCTCAGGGCAGGGCTCTCAGGCGAGGCTCTCCTCATTTCTTTATGTCAGGTCTAAGGGAGGTAAAATCCACCAGTCATGTGAAGGGAGGGGTGTGCTTCACAGTTACCTTACTTGCGCCGTCAGTCCTACCAGGCAGGGTGCATCAGCCTGCCTCGCAGATAAAGAGCCTGAGGCTCACTCACAAAGTTTAATAACATGACAGAGTTCCCATGGCCGGTAAGTGACATGGATGGAAATAGACCCATAATTTGAGTTAGTCTAATGCCTGCACTCTTTCACTCCTCTAAGCCTGCACTGACCTTGTGTCCCTTAACTCTTTTTTCTCATTTCTGGGAAATGTGTCTCAAGCAATAAGGACTCTGTGGTCAAACTACTGAATTGTAATTCATAGCAAAATGAAGGTGAGGTATGTATAGGGGAAAAAGAGGTAGTATTTGCTGAAAATAGGATCATCTACATATGTGACTTCAGATAAGCTTAAAAGATCAGGGACTCAAAAAATCATCTGTCTCAGCCATTTCTTTATAAAAAATAAACCTATCAGAACAGAAGTTACTTGAAAACTAAAGTCTGGCTGGGGAAGAGAAGGACTAGATTGATATGTTCTATTTCTCTTCCAGCCCACTACCTGGGCCCCCTTAACTTGTGCTGTGGATTTCCTATCTGACATCACTCCTAGGACAGGGACTCATTCTCTGCAAGGTTTAGAGTAGGGAAACTGCTCCAGAGTTTTCAGAGATGTGGCATTTCCTAAGAACCCTTTGATCAAAGTGACAAGGGCCTATATGAGGACACCTGTGGATCAGGACTGGGGAAAGCAACATTCCAGCATATTGGGTGTTTCAAAGACACCAGCCCCCCCCCCGCCCCCCGCCTACTCTCAGACCTAGAAAGCTCCAGGCTGAGATTTCGGGCTGAGCATCTCCTCACTTTTTTTGTCGCAATTGTTAGAGACTTGAGAGCTTTGGAGGGCAATCTTGGGTCAGTAGGAGTTGTCAGATGTAAATGTGAGGCCCCTTAAAAAGAAATGAAGGAAGCACCCACTCATGACACTGGGGTCCTGGGGAGTCCAGTTCCTGTTGTCAGCCCTTGGAGGTCCTGAATCCCATCCCAGGATGAAGTATAAAGAGGCTTTGAGAAATGAGAAAGAGAGACCCCGAGCCAGAGTTGCAGCCAAGCCTGGCACTACAGCCATGGCCAGTGTACGTTCCAGAACCAAGTCCAGCAGGACCTTCCACACCTAGTGAAGTCTAGGGCAGAGCCTTCATTTATGGTTGAAAAGACAGGTCAATATTCTAAGTAGTTGAATGCCAAGTGGAGCCACAGGGAACATGTTGTATGTCTTCTTTTCTTGCTCTACTTGAGTAAGTCTGAGATTTATCTTCTTCTGTTTGGGGGTTTCTTTTTGCTACTCCTAAAATACTGTTCCTTGTAATTGAAGATTTATTTGACTTCGGTATCTGTGTTTATGAATAGTGTATATCACACATTTATTGCTGCTTTTCAGTATAAGTATAAAAGTCTTAATATTTTGTACAACAAATCAAAACTGCTTGAATTTCTTTTTGTGGTCCAGAAAAAGATAACATGTCAGGTGTATTGGGATTTTCTTGCAGAAAAAGATTGTTGGTATCAAGAAATAAAGGATCTTGGTTGAGTGGCATTGGCAAGATGGTGGAATAGGAATTCTCAGCACTTGTTTCTCCACAGAAACACAAGTTTTAAAATGATATGAGTAACAAAATGTAACAGATCCGGAATCCAGTTAAGAAGTTTCAGTATCCCAGACGTGCATAAAACCTAGATTAACTGCACTTGAAATGGGTAAGAAGAGCAATTTGACTTTATTGGGATCACCCCCTCCCTATAGCTGACACAGCTCAGCACCAAGAGAGATTGTGACCTCTCTGGGGAGAGAGAGAGAGTGAGGTGGATGTTCCAGGTCCCTGGGCAACTGTTAGAACTCATAAATGTATTCAGTAAAGTTGCAGGATACAAAATCAACACACACAAACATTAGCTGTGTTTCTAAACACTAACAACTATCTGAGAGAGAAATTAAGAAAACAGTTCTGTTTAAAATATGTCAAAAATAATAAGATACTTAAGAATAAATTTAACCAAGGAGGTGAAAGATCTGTACACTGAAAACAACAAGACATTGATGGAAGAAATTGAAAAAGACACAAATAAAAGGGAAGATACCCCAAGGGCATGGATTGGAAGAATTAATATTGTTAAAATATTTACACTACCCAAAGTGATCTGTAGATCCAGTGCAATACCTATCATAATTCCAATGGAATTTTTCACAGAAATAGAAATAAATTCTAAAATTCACTTCAAACTACAAAGGACCTTGAATAGACAAAGTGATCTTGAGAAAGAAGAGCCAAGATGGAAGCATCACACTTCTTGACTTTGAACTATATTACAAAACACTGTGATACCAGCATAAAAACATCGACACACAGATCAATGAAACAGAATAGAGTCCAGAAATAAACCCTTGCATATATGGTCAAATAATCTTTGACAAATGCTCAAAGAATACACAATGGAGAAAGGATAGTGTCCTCAACAAATAGTGTTGAGAAAACTGAATAACTACATGGAAAAGAATTAAACTGGATGCTTATCTTACATTATAGTCAAAAAATAATGCAAAGTGGATTAAAGACTTAAAAATGAGATCAGAAATCATAAAACTCCTAGAAGAAAACATGGGGAAAAACTCCTTGACATTGGTCTTGGCGATGCTTTTTTGTTTTAATTTGACAACAGAAAGACAAGAAAAGTGAAAATGAATAAGTGGGAGTACATCAAATTAAAAAGATCCTGTACAGCAATGGAAACAATTAACAAAATGAAAAGACAACCTGTGGAATAGGAGAAAATGTTTACAAACCATATATCTGATAAGAAGCTAGTATCCAAATTACATAAGGAACTCACACAACTCAATAGCAAACAAATTAATTTAAAAAAATAGCTCAGTTAAACTGAGCAAAGAATCTGAGTAGTTTTCCAAAGAAGACATACAAATGGTCTACAGGTATATGAAAAGGTGCTCAGCATAACTGATCCTCAGAGAAATGCAAATAAACACCACAGTAAGATATCACCTGACACATGTTGGGATAGCTATGATCAAAAAGATAAGTGACAACAAGCGTTGGCAAGGGTGTTGAAGTAAGAAAGAGACTTTTTGTACACTGTTGGTGGGAATATAAATTGCCACAGCCATCATGGAAAAGCATGGAGAGTCCTTAGAAAAGTGAAAGGAGAGCTACCACATGGTTTAGCAATCCCACTTCTGAATATACAGTTGACCCTTGCACAACACAAGTTTGAACTGCGCCATCCACTTATATATGGATTTTTTTCAATAAATATATTGTAAAACTTTTTGATGATTTGGAGCAACTTGAAAAAACCCGGAGATGAACTACATAGCCTAGGAATATCCAAAAAAAATTAAGAAAAAGTGAGGTTATATCATGAATGCATAAATTATATGTAGATACTAGTCTATTTTATTATTTCCTACCATAAAATATACACAAATCTATTATAAAAAGGTAAAATTTATCCAAACTTATGCACATACATTTACAGACCATGCAAAGCACCATTCACATATGAGAGAAGTGTAAACAAATGTAAAGATACAGTATTAAATTATAACTGCTTGGTACATACTGTCCTACTGTAATAATTTCATAGCCAACTCCTGTTGCTTTTGCAGTGAGTTTTAATATCAGCTTAAGACTACCATTATCTCCACATGAGCAGTCCGTTTCTCTAGTAAATTGTGTATCTCAGTAAAAAGGGATCTCTCGTTCTCAAGTATTTCTCATCGTGTTTAGTACCATACTGTAAATCCTGAATAACACCATGGACCCCATACAAAGTGCCACTAGTGATGCTGGAAGTGCTCCCAAGAAGCAGAGAAAAGTCATGACATTACAAGAAAAAGTTGAATTGCTTAATATGCAGCTGGGGTTGCCACTGTTTCAAAATGAATGAATCCAGCATAAGGACCATTATTTTAAAAAGAAAAGGAAATTCATGAAGGTGTAGCTGCAGCTACACCAGCAGGTATGAAAACTTTGCACTTTTTGTGAAATTTAACTTCAGTATTAAAAATATAGCTTTTATGTAAGTGCAGGATTTCTGTAAGAAAGGCATACCTATAGACTCTAATATGATTTTAAAAAAAGCAAAGTCACTATATGACAACCTAAAGCAAAAAGAAGTTGAAGGATCTAAACTGGAGAATTTAATGCCAGCAAAGGATGGTTTGATAATTTTAGAAAGAGGTTTGTCTTAAAAATGCCACAATAACAAGAGAATCAGCTTCTGCCAACCAAGAGACGCAGATGAGTTTCCAGGCGTCATTAAGAAAATCACTGAGGAGAAAGGATGTCTGCCTGAACAGATTTTTAATGCAGATGAAAGTGCCCTATTCCGGGGGAAAAATGCCACAAAGGACGTGTGTTGGTAAGGAAGAGAAGCGAGCACCAGGATATAAGGCAGGAAGGGATAGGCTAACTACTGTTTTGTGCAAATGCAGTGGAATTTATGATCAGGTCTGCCCTTATCTATAAAGCTGCTAACCTTGGAGGATTGAAGGGAAAAGATAAACACCAGCTGCTAGTCTTCATTGTACAATAAGAAGGCCTAGGCAACAAGAACCCTTTTTTCATACTGGTTTCATCAATGCTTTGTCCCTGAAGTCAGAAGTGCTTTGTCAGCAAAGGGCTTCCTGTTAAAATTCTTTTGGTGTTTGGCAATGCCTCTGGCCACTCAGAACCCCATGAGTTCAACACAGGAGGCGTCAAAGTGGTCTACTTGCCCCAAGCACAACATCTCTAATTCAGCCTGTAGGTTGGAGGGGCAGTCATAAGGACCTTTAAGGCTCATTATGCACCGTATTCTATGGAAAGGATTGGTAACACTATGGAAAAGAACCCCTACAGAGAGCACATCATAAAAGTCTGGAAAGATTGCACCACTGGAACGATTGCACCATCCTTGTTACAGAAAAAGCCATCAATCCTGAAACAATAAACTGAAGAAAACTGTGTCCAGATGTTGTGTGTGATTTCATAGGATTTATGAGAGAGCCAATCAAGGACATCATAAAAGAGACTGTGGATATGGCCAAGAAAAAAAAGAGGTGGAGGGTGAAACATTCCAAGATATGGATCTTGGAGAACTTCAGGAGCTAATAGACACCACACCGGTGGAATTAACAGAAGATGACTTGATGGAAATGAGTGCTTCCCAGCTAGTGCCAGACGATGAGGAAGAAGATGTAGAAGAAGCAGTGCCAGAAAACAAATTGACATTAGACAGTCTGGCAGAAGGGTCTGATTATTCAAGACTGCTTTTGATTATTTTTATGACATGGACCTTCTATGACATAGGCACTGAAACTAAAGCAAGTGGTAGAAAAAGAATTGGTACTACATAGAAACCTATTTAGAGAAATGAAAAAACAAAAATATCACACAGAAATTACAATGTATTTCCATAAAGTTATACCAGGTGTGCCTGTGGCCTCCTCTAACCCCCACATTGTTCAAGGGTCAACTGTATATCTAAATGAAATGAAATTAGTATTTCAGAGAGATATCTTCATTCCTATGTTCATAGCACCATTATTTACATTATCCAAGATATGGAAACAACCCAAACGTCGATCAACAGATAAATGGAGAAAGAAAATGTGGCATATACATACAATAGAATATTATTTAGCCTTAAAAATTAAAGAAATCTTGTCATATAGGACAACATGGATGAACCTAGGGGACATTATTCTAAATGAAGTAAGTCACAGAAGGACAAAAAACTGCATGATTCCACTTATATGAGGTATTTAAAATAGTCAAATACAGAAACACAGAGGGACTGAGGGAGGGAAAAATGGAGAGTTGCTGTTCACCTGGTATAAAGTTTCAGTTATGCAAGATGAATGAATTCTAGAGATCTGCTGTGCAACATTGTGCCTATATTAAACAATACTATATTGTGCAGCTAAAAATTGTGAAGAGAGTAGATCCTGTGTTATCACCTCAACAACAATTAAAAAGTTGATTGTCTTGCTCTCTCCCCAAGTTGACTAAACTGATTAAGTATACACATTTAGAAAAGAGAGCTCTTTTATACCGTTAGTGGAAATGTAAATTGGTTTAACCATTATGGAAAATGGTATTGAGGTTCCTCAAAATAAATAAAAATTAAACTGCCATGTGATTCAGCAGTCCCACTTCTGGGTATCCAAAGGAATTGAAATCAGGATCTCCAAGAGATATCTGTGTTCCCATGTTCATTGCAGTATTATTCACAATAGCCAAGACATGGAAGCAGCCTAAATGTCCACTGATGGACAACTGGATAAAGAAAATACAGTATATACATACAACAGAGTATTATTCAGCCTCAAAAAGAAGGAAATCTTGTCATTTGCAACAACAGCAATGAACCTAGAGGACATTATGCTCAGTGAAATAAGCTAGACACAGAAGACAAATACAGATACCACTTAAATGAGGAATCTAAAATAGTCAAACTGATAGAAGCAGAGTAGAATGGTGGCTGCCAGGGGCTGGGGAGAGGGGAAATGGGGAATTACTTGTCAAAGGGCACAAATTTTCAGTTATCTAAGGTGAATAATTCTTAGTGGTGTACTGTATAGTATAGAGTCTACAGTTAACAATTCTATATGTGATACTTAAAGATTTGCTGAGAGGTTACATGTTATAAGTGTTCTTGCCCCTCCCCAATAAATAAGTAAGTAAGTAAGTAAGTAAGTAAATAAATAAATAAATAAATAAATAAATAAATAAGGCAGGAGGAAACTTTTGGAGGTAACAGATATGTTTATGGCATAGAGTGTAGTGATGGTTCAAGAGTGTATACTTACCTCCAAACTCATCAAGTTGTATACATTAAATGTGTACGGCTT
The DNA here is from genome assembly GCF_048564905.1 of Vicugna pacos. Lineage (NCBI taxonomy): Eukaryota > Metazoa > Chordata > Mammalia > Artiodactyla > Camelidae > Vicugna > Vicugna pacos. The sequence continues at coordinate 22,846,550 of NC_133023.1, forward strand.
TTTGTATGTCAATCATACCTCAATAAGGTGGTTTCAAAGTAAGAGTAGATATTTTGTCTTATTTGGGGATGTAGTCTGAGCATAGTACATAGTATACAGTGTATAAATATTTGATCAATAAAGGCCAAAAGAAAGAGTGTAAATAAGGAAAGGACTGTCAATTTTTGTTTTACCTAATTCTTTCTCATTTTTTTCTTGTAAACATAAAAGTTACATACCTGGATTTGCTTAGATTATTCAGTAATGTAAGATAAATTATATTCTAATGGATTAGACCACATGCTACTCTCTTGTTTATTTCCCAGTCATTGATTGGGAATGAACTCTTTGGAAAGCTTCATATTAGTACTGTGAATGCTTCCACCCCCCGCCCCCCAACAAAAAACCCAAAACAACAACTATAAAGACAAGATTTAGCCCCTGCACATTGAATTTTAGAGTTTAGGAGCTGTTATTATATAAAAAGATGGTGAGATACTACCTATGACTTACAGAACAAGTAAAAAGTAGGGGTAAAGAGGGGAGGCAGTTGGAGTTCAAAGCAATCAGATGTAAATGGCCTGAGGCAAGGCAATTAGGGGCCTTAGGAAAATGCAGATACTTCAGTGAGAGGTTGCTTGGTGGGCTCGATGAGGCTATGGGAGCAGAGAACAGGGCCAGACCCTCAGATGGAGGGCCTCAGAGAATCCAGAATCCACTGGTCTGGCAATCTTTACCCTGGGTTGGGGGAGCCAGAGATCTCTCCATTAAAAGGGTACTCAATTATTTTATCTTGTGTGTATTTTGACGACTTCTAGGTAAGTTCTAGATTTTTGTTGGTGGTTAAGTAACTGAAAATAATGGCAATTTAGATGAAAGGGTAGCTGGGAGACAAGATATTGGCCATCAACAAATTTCTAAGAACTTTGAGTTATCTCCAACTGGGAAAGTCCCTCCCACAAGTTCATTATATATTATGTCCTCTGATGTAGACATTACATGATTGTCCTTGCTAGGCAGCATTTTGATAAACTGCAGGGGTTTTTTTGTCTTGAAATTTGGTACTGAGTTCAAGTTCACAGGGCTAGTGAACAGCACATAAGGGCTAGAGAACAGCACTTAAACTGGTTTTGCCTCCTTAAATAGGTTTTTGATTAATCAAACCTTGAGTTATTTTTCGAGACTGTACTATGCATGTGCGAGAAGGAACCTATGTCTCCAGGATGACTCCAGAACCGAGAAACTTCATTCTGCAGAACTCAAATAATAGAAATGTTGCCACCAGAGCCCTTTACAAAGTAGCATTCCTTCAATGAGGAAAATCTGGCTTCCAGCAGCATGGGTAGCTTATATGGACTAATTCCAGACTAGCCAATCAGCTTCCAAGTTTGAAATTCCCCTAACCCCTTTCAGTAAGCACTTTTCCCCCAACCTGGTGTAGTATTGGCTTCTGTAGGTGTCAGGCAGTGAGCCCTTGCTCAGTAACAGTTTTGGGGACCCAGATGAGGTTGAGGTCTTGTGACCACTTGCCTGAGACGCTGGAGCCCCCGGCAGTGTGGGCCCTAGCCACCGACCCTGAGTGGCGCCTAGACTGAATTTGTCTAGAGCCGGTGGTCGGGTTGTTGCTTCTCCATCATGGCACACCAGGCTCCTTGGGCTGCTTTAACTTGTGAGAGAAGAAACAGCTCCTGCATCAGACGTCTTTTGGGTGAGTAACCTCATTAAAACATGCCTATACCTAAATTGTCTAATAACCTCATCAGGATCATGGGTTAGAGTCCTAACCTAAGAGAGACAACACCAGATGTTACAGCTGATGCGGTACTCAAAGGATTGGGTTAGAGTCGCATACCTTGTGTTAAAGTCCCAAGCCTTTGGATTTCTTTGTTTGCCTATGTTTGTCTATGTCTATAATATTTGTTAGGACTGGCTAATAGGAGTTGGCTCTTGGGTGACTATAGCAAAACTTTATTAAACCTGATATTAATGAGGGGCCTCTGACTTGGGAGAGATAAGACATTGCTCCAGGACTGGAAACCTTGCCTTATGGATGTGATGGGATTTTTCACCTGTGCCAAATATGATTGCCTGGAGGTATTGTTACATGTGTGTGTTCTTAATGAAACTAGGTGTGATGACCTTGTTGGGGTGAGACGGTAAAGGAAAAATCAGGGAACGTAAAGCAGGAAAATGTTCCACCTGGGAAGAACACACCCCACTCCAGGGTTAAAGGAGTTTTATATATAACTGTACACATTGTGATCTTTCTGAGAATTTTAACCCTCTTCTGTATGCGCCAGACTAGCAGGGGGTTAGTGCTGAGTTGCTTTTAAGTGTGTATATATACAGTGTTAAAAAGGAAAGTTTGCCAGGAGGAACAAATATTGGTGGTGGTGCTAAAGGTCATGGGCTATATAGAGGCCTTGGCCTGGAAGTTATTCCACCTGGAAGTTGCCCTGACGTCTAGATGAGCTTGTCTGTGATTTCTTCTGGGAGGTAAAATGTTTCAGTCATTGATCAGAAAGATTAAACCCCAACATGCTCAGAAAGGAAGTGAGGACTTGGGTATTTCAACCTGTATATTCCTGAATTTCTCTCTGAAACTCAGCTCTAAGACCACTTCTTGCTTTGCTTCCTTCAGAGTGATACAATCGCCTCTTTCACCCTCCTTTTCATTGGGAAAATTTTTCAAGATAGTGAGTGAGACAGAGCCTGAATTTTGATAGGCCCCTCTGTGATAGGCAAGCTTGCCTTCAGCAGGTAGGGGAAGAACTATTAGGAGCTTCTGACCAAATGGGCTACAGTCCTGGAACCGCTGGGTCAGATTCCTTGGCAGCTGGGTATCTTGTGTGCCTCTCAAGCTACAGTTTGTGACACTCATCTCTAATGGAAAGCTTTCCAGTGTTTCCTAAGTAAACCCTCACATCCAAGCTGGTCATCTTTGAGGCTGTCCATTCTCCTCAGTGGCTTGTCCAGGGAATTCTTACAGCCAAGTCTTTACAGAAACCAAACTAGGAGATGGAATTGGTTCCTAAATTGAGGGTGCAAGTCTCTAGTGTGCCCAGGTGCTTCCTACAAAGGAACAAAGTGTGCTCTAAGCCATGGATTGGCAAACCCTGGTGCTTTTCTTCATCTCCCATGAATGCCAGGGTTTTCCAGGTGCAGCTAACATTTCTGCATCACTCAGACCTCGAGTTTTTGATAAGACCACTGGTTGATGTTGGGCCTAATCCATGAAGTCTGGGAAGACGCAGCCAGCATTTGCTAAAGGCAGTTGTTCCAGGCTTCTCAGTGTTTTGTTTTGTTTTGTCTTGTTTTTTGGCTAAGAAGTTAACTATTTTGAGGAAACTAGTCAGCCAACTGTAGAGCTCAGTTTAGGCTAAGAAGCCAGGAAGACCCAAGTCAGCTGACCTGTTAGGAGTAAAACTCTATCCTGGGGCCCAAATTCTAAATTTAAAGCAATAGTCTTTAAAGAGGCATGCTAAGAAAATTACAAAGCCTCTGATAGCCACCTTTCTTAAAAGCCAATAAATTTAACCTTGTCAGTCCTCACATAATACTCCAATCCTGCTGGTAAAAACAGTTGGAACCAGAGATTATCATTTTGATAGGATTTGAGAGCCATTAACCAAATTGTGGAGGATGTATATCAAGTGGTGCTAAATCCTTGTAGTTTGCTTACAAGTTTATCTGGAGACTTGGACTAGTGTATGATTCTGTACTTAAAAGGTGCTTTTTACTGCATATCCCTAATTCCTGATTACCAGGAGCTGGTTGCTTTTGAATGGGACGATCTGGAGACTAACATAAAATGACAGTATTGCAGGATGGTACTCCCACAAGGACTTAAGAATGCCCCCACCATCTCTGGGGAAGCCTTAGCCAAGGACTTAAGAGATTTCCAATTAAATGAGGGAGTCTTAATATGATATACTAATTGCTCGTAAAACCCAGGAAGTTTCAGACCAAAATAAAATCCTTAATTTAAGCTTTCTGACAGACAGGGGATATAAAGTCTGCAAGGAAAAGGTACAAATTTCTCTGCCAACTGTAAAATATCTAGGATTTGAGTTTCAAAAGGACAAACTTATTTGAATGTAGTTTGGTGCAGCCATTACAGAAAACAGTATGGAGATTCCTAAAAAACTAAAATAGACTTAACCTATGATCTAGCAATCCTGCTCCTGAGCATATATCCAGAGAAAACTATAATTTGAGAAGACACATGCACCCCAATATTCACAGCAGCACTATTTACAATAGCCAAGACATGGAAACAACCTAAATGTCCATCGACAGATGACTGGATAAAGGAGTGGTGGTATATTTATACAATAAAATTTTACTCAGCCATAAAAAAGAATGAAGTAATACCATTAACAGCAACATGGATGGACCTAGAGATTATCATATTGAGTGAAGTAAGTCAGACAGATAAAGACACATACCATATATGTGGAATCACTTATATGTGAAATCTAAAAAAAAAAATGATACAAATTCTGTTTACAAACCAAGTCACAGACATAGAAAACAAACTATTGTTACCAAAGTGGAAAGGGCAGAGAGGGATAAATTAGGGGTTAGGGATTAACAGACACACATTATTATATATATAGATAACAACAAGGACCTGCTGTAAAGCACAGGAAACTATATTCAATTTCTTGTAATAATGTAAAATGGAAAAGAATCTGAAAAAAATATATATGTATGTATATGCATAACTGAATCAGTTTGCTGTACACCTGAAACTGACATTGTAAATCAAATACACTTCAATAACAAAAAAAGGATGCCTCATTTTGTGTTGCCTCTTTCAATTCAAAGTGACAACTGAGGAGCTTTCATAGCCATGGTAATTCAAGGGGTGTCTAAGGCCCTTGGAATACAGTAGAATTATGTGCTTCATGGAGACCTCAGTCTACAGGAAAGACTGAAAAGATGAGTCAGACCATAAAGACAATCACTAAAATGTCAAGAAAGCAACTTCAGATAAAGTCTTACCAGTTGCCCTGCTTAGGAAAGAGTAGCCCCTAGAATCAAGCTCCAGTTGGGCCCTTATGAAATGTTACATGAGGCCCTTCCTTAAGACTGAGTGCTAACTGCAGTCTTAAAATATCATACTGTGAAAGAATTAGATACTATAATATGCTTATATGGATTGCCAAAGGAATGAGGTCTGTTTTTGAAGGACTGTTAAAATTGAGTCCTAGTTGTGTGTATTTTAGTGTTAATCCTTTTACTCCAACAAATTTTGTCCATATTGTTTGTCTCTTTATATTTAAAAGGCCTACCCCACTCGCATGATGATAGCCCAAGACTTAAGAGTTCAAGGTTGGACTCAGTGTTTACGATTAAATACAAACAATTTTATTCCTCTTTTAAAAAATCACTCCCTCTAATCAGCATGAAGCAGCTAGAGCAGTCATCTCCCTATTTCCCTCAAGATGGAGGAATGTACCAAAAAAGGCGGGGGGATTGAAAAGGCATGTAAAACACTGAGCAGCTTAAACTGGTTTTGGTTTTGCCTCCTTAAAATAGGTTGTTGATTAATCAAACCATGAGTTATTTTTAGAGACAATACTGTACACATGCGAGCAGGAACCCATGTTTCCAGGATGACCCCAGAACTAAGAATCTTCCGTCTGTGGAACTCAAAGAATAGAAATGTTGCCATGGGAGATCCTTATTAAGTGAAATCCTTCACTTAGTAAAGTCTGGCTTCCAGTGGCATGAATATCTTATGTGAACTAATTCAAGACTGGCCAATTAGCCTTCAAGTTTGAAATTCCCCTAAAACCCTTAAATTTTACCCTGAACCCTGGATTTGAGGAGACAGATGTGAGAGCCCTGCCTCCTTGCCAATCTACCTTGCCATAAAGTTCCTATCTCTAAAGTCAGTGCCATTGTATTGGCTTCTATGTGTGGCAGGCAGTGAGCCCTTGCTCAATAATGCTAGCAAATCACAGGCCTGGAACTATACTCCTGGTCTGAATTTCTCTAGATCCCATACTGTTCTACTCCTCTTTACCTAAAGCAGAGCTCTTGTTCTGTAATATTCAAATGTGTCTTAGGTTAAAAATAATGACTCTGTGCCCAAAGAACTGGGTTGCAGTATATCCTAAGCATTGAACAATACCTCAGTAAATGAAAGTTATGAATAAGGAGAAATAATAATATTCAGTGATAGTATGATCAGTTCTATATACTGTGTCAAATGACCTCAATCAGGGAATCACAAAACCATCCTGGACAGCTCCTTTCCTTTAGAAGTGCAGGCATACTTCGGATACAGTGGGTTAGGTTCCCGACCACTTTTATAAAGCAAATATTGCAATAAAGTACGTTACACAAATTTTTTTGTTTGCCAATGCTTATAAAAGTTGTTAATCCTATTGTACATTTACTAAACAATACCTTAAATAAACAATGTATTCATCTTAATTTAAAAATATAGAACAATTACAATAGTAACAAAGATAACTGATCACAGTTAACTGATGACACCATAACAAATACAATAATGAAAAATTTTGAAATATTTCAAGAATTAACAAAATGTGGCACGGGGACCTGAAGTGAGCAAACGGTGTTGGGGAAATGTACCCACATACACATTCAATGCAGGGTTGCCACAAATGTTCAATTTGTAATAAAACATACTATGTGTCAAGTATGATGAAGTGAAATACAATAAAACAAGGTCTGCCTGTAAATCAAAACAAGTCACATAAGAGGGTAACTCTGGCTATTGAAAAGGACAGATCAGTGTTATTTTTCTCTGGGAGTCCACCCCTATCCTGGACCCCTTGCATCATGTTGTAGGTTCCCCATTTCACATTGAGTATGGGACAGGAAACTGTAAGGTTTGCATTAGGGACACTGCTCAAGAGTTTGCAGGGGTGTGACAGTCCCCAGGAACCTTTTAATCCAAGAAATAGACAAAATGAGGACCCCTATGAATGAGGACTGGAAGAGACAACCACTCCAAAATATAAGGTCATTCAGAGACCTGCCCAAGCTTGCTTGGAGGCCTACAATGCCCAAGCAGGGAAGTCAGATTGGGCATCCCCTCTTATATTCCTTACAGTTCTCAGCAAATTCAAAGTCTTGGTCTAAGGAAGAATGGTCTCAGTTCAGTAGAGGGAGAATCTCAAGTTAGATATATGCCAAGTGGAGGACCCCAAGTGAGGAATGTAGGGACCACTGATTCCAGAACAGTCATCTGATTGGTAGAGACTCCACTCTGTCAGTTCTCAGGACCCAAACATCCCTGGCCTAATATGGCTCACTGTAACTTCTACCTCGGAAGTCTCAGGAACAAGTAGACCTTGACTTGAGCAGAATAACTTCTTGTCAGGGAGTGTCCAGTCTCAGGACTGGCCAGGAGCAAGGTGAGGTCCTGGACTGAGGAAAGGGAATAAGACACACTAATGAGTGGGCTTTACAGATCCCTGCCTACCATTCTTAACCACGAGAGGCTTCAGGCTGACATATAAGGCTGAGAAGCCTCATTTCTGCCTGTCAGGTCTCAGTAAGGGAAGGTTTTGTCTAACAGGATGGGCCCCAGTTCTGAAGAGGGAGGAGTCTTGGCCATAACCAGAGTCAAGGTGGGGACCTCAGTGCTAGTGAGAGGAGCTCTCCCCCAAAGAGGGAGGCTCAGAGGGAAGCAACCATCTCCTCAGGGAGAGAGGGTCACAAGCAGGGTGCCCTGACTTCCCCACTAGGGAGTCAGGAGGCGAGGGCTTTGTGAGCTGGAGGACTCGGGTCTGTGGAGGGAGAGCTTCCTGGCTCTGATAGGTGGCGCACGGAGGATCCTGAGGGAGGAGCCTGAGGGACCGCCCACAGAGTCCACAGAGCCCCGCCCCTGCAGTCAGCCCTCAGAGACCGTGCGCCGCACAGCCGTGGCCGGAAGTGGCTCGCTAGTGACTTGCGGGGCTAGGGGGTTAGACAGTTGTGCACAAGGTTTGTTCCGTGGAAGGTGGATTTCGAAGGCTGGTCTGAAGGCAAGGTGAGGGCCTGCATGTGGACCAGAGAGTCCATTACCCACTCCCATAACCCAGGGGGCCCCACAAAGTCCCTTCTCTGTGATCAGCTGTGGAGATTTCCAGCAAAGCTTTTAGGCTAAGTTTTGCCTGGAGAGTCTCAGGGCAGAAGGCTTTGGTCTAAGAGAGTAGCCTCGTTTCTGCAAATGAAGGAAACCTAGGCCCTAACTAAAGTCAAGGGGAGGGTCCTGAATGCTAATGAGGGGTTCTCCCCCTGGTAGAGATGGCAACCGAAAGCAGCACCCTCAGTTCCTGGAGGCTCTGGGCAGAGGTCGTCACAAATAACAGGCCCTGATTTACCCACTAGGAGCTCAAGGAGCTGAATCTTTGTTTGGAGGCTTGTGGACATAGTTCAGGAAAGGAAGGAGTCCCAGGCTCTGATAGACAGGAATCTTGAATGAGGACCTAGGGACCACCGATTCCAGAACACTGGGGTCCCGTCCCATAGAGCCCTGCCCCTGCTGTCAACTCTTAGAGACCCTGTGTACTCGTGGCCGGATATGAGTCATCATGACTTCCGGTTCGAGTTTCCAGGAAGTGAGAACTGTGTGAGGCGAGGCCTCTGGCCAGCGGCGGGTGGATTCCCAGGACTGGTCTGGAGTCAAGGTGAAGAATTTGGTGGAAACTGAGGGGGCCACACAAAGTCTCACTGCTGCTGTAAGCTCTAGGAAGCCCCAGTAGAGCCATCAGACTGAGTTCGGCCTGGAATGTGTTAGGGAAGGGAGGGCCTTGATCTAGGGAGTAACTCCTGTCCTACAAATGGTGGATATGTAGGCCCTTACTGCAGTGAAGGTGAAGGCCTTGAGTATTAATAAGGGAACTTCTCCCCATTTAGGTGAGGTGTCACAGAGCAGCGTCCCTGTACTTACTTCTAGGAGGCTCCAGTTAGGGGTAGTCATATATAGAGGACCCTGACTTTCCCCTCTAGGAACTCAGGGAATTGAGTGCTTTGCTCTGAGGCTGGACTCCCTAGGTTATTGGAGGGACAAGTCCTACTGTCTACCCAGTGTTAAGGTCAGAGACATGAATGAGGACTAGGGGAATACCGACTCTGAAAAAATAGGGTCTCATAAATTCTGCACCTTTTCTCAGAAATCCAGAATGTCTGTTAAGCTGAGGCACTCCCCTCATTACTGTCTGGAGGGTCCCAGAGAGGAAAGGATGTTGGATTAATTGTCCACAGTTTTGCAGAGGGAGGAGACCCAGGGCTTTATAGGAGTTATGGTGAGGACCCTGAATGAACATTGATGATACCCTTCACCCCACTAAAGAGGTGACAATAGAGAGTCCCTCCCCTCCTTGCTTGCAACACTGAGGAGCCCAGGCATGGAAGTCAGGTGTATGTGAACCATCCTTTCTTTTTGATGGCATCAGATTGGTGAGAGCCTTTGTCTGAGAAGAGATGCATCAGATCAGCAGAGGCAGATTTCCCAGGCCCTACCTAGAGCCAAGGGACCTTAAATGAGCACTGGGAACCTCAACGGATACAGGCAGAGTCCCATAGAGCTGTCAGCTGTGGGTGCCCCCTGGCGGGGGTGGTGGGCTAAGATGCCCCTCCACCTCTCCTGAAGGCCTCCCAAGAAGATGAGGAGCTAGATTTGAGGTATAAGTTTAGAGCAGCACAGAACACGGGGCCCAGGCCCTGCCAGAAGTTGATATGATGGTCCTGAGTGTGAACTGGGGGCCCCCGTCCTCCAGAGCAGAGGAGGCTCCACAAGAACTGGACTCGCCCACTGCTACCCTGAGCCTCAGCAAACACTGGGCAGAGCTGGCAGGCTACAGCCTGAGGCTCACTTTAATTATTTCCACAGAGTTCTCAGAGGACAGGGTGATCAGGAGTCCTGTGGGTTCCTAGAGTGCCTGTGCAGAAACCTGCAGAGCGGCCTTCTTAAAGTCAGAGTGGTTGGTACCTCCCTGCTGCAGGTGCTCACACTCCTCATCCTCTCTCCTCTCTGCCCAGATCACCTGCTGTGTCTGACCACAATCACCATGCCTCGGGGTCAGAAAAATACGCTCCGCGCCCGTCAGAAACGCCACCAGGCCCGTGGTGAGACCCAGGGTTTGAGGGGTGCTCAGGCCACTGCAACCAAGGGGGAAGCGTTCTCCTCTTCACCCCCTCCTTTTGGAGCTACTACTCAGAGAAAGCGTGGTGCTGGGTCACGTGGTGCTCCCAAGAGGCCTCAGAGAGCTCTGCCCACCACCACTGTGTCTGCAGGTGTGTCTCGCACAAGATCATGCAAAGGAGCCAACAGCAAAATTGAGAAAAAGCAAAGTGCCTCTCAGGCCCTGCTTTCTGCTGTGCGGTCTCAGAGAGACCCTCTAAGCAATGCAGCGTGCATGTTGGTGCAGTTCCTGTTGCACAGGTATAAAGTGAAAAAGCCCATTGTGAAAGCAGATATGCTGAAGATCATCAGTAAGAAGTACCAAAATCGATTCCTTGAGATCCTCAAAAGAGCCTCTTTCAGCCTGGAGGTGGTATTTGGTGTTGATTTAAAGAAAGTCAACCTTCCCAAGCATTCTTACATCCTTGTCAGCAAGATGGACCTCCCTCACAATGGGACGGTCAGCCCAGGCAAGGGGTTTCCCAAGAGCGGCCTCCTGCTGAATCTCCTGGGCGTGATCTTCATGAAGGGCAACTGCGCCACCGAGGAGGAGGTCTGGAAGTTCCTGAATAAGATGAGAGTCTACGCTGGGAAGAGACACTTCATATTCGGGGAGCCCAAGAAGCTCATCACGGAAGATTTGGTGAAGCTTAAGTATCTGGAGTACCGGCAAGTGCCCAACAGTGATCCAGCTCGCTATGAGTTCCTGTGGGGTCCAAGAGCCCATGCCGAAACCAGCAAGATGAGAGTCCTGGAGTTTCTGGCCAAGATTAATCATACCATCCCCAGTGCCTTCCAGTCTTGGTATGAAGAGGCTTTGAAAGATGAAGAGGAGAGAGTCCAAGCCACAGTTACACTAAAGGCTGACACCAGTGCCGTGGCCAGTGGAAGTTCCAGTGTTATGTCCAGCAGCAACTCCCACCCCTAGTGAAGTTGAGGCAGATTCTGCACTTTGTAGTTGAAGAGAGCAGTTAATGTTCCAAGTAGTGGAGGGCTGTGTGTGACTGAGGGAACACAGTGTATAATCCCTTTGTCTTCCTCTTCTGTATGGGGAATTGGGAGAGATTTGTGTTTTGTTTTGTTTTGTTTTGTTTTTTTGCTCTTTGTCAAATGTTACTCCTAGATGAAGATTTAGCTAGCATCATCATCCAAGTTTCTGAGTTATATCCATCACACATACTGTTGTTTTTCAGGCCTCAGAGTAAGAATTTTGCTGTTTTGTAAAAGAAATTGAGATAACTTCCATCTTACTTAGTAATCTGGTGCAAGATAACATGACATTGCAATGTGCATTTCCTTGAAAATGTGAAAAAAATGTAGCAGTAAAATATGTGGCATCGAGAAATATAGAAAAAGTAATATGCTCACTATTTGGCTTCCTAATCCCTTTCATTTTGTGTTTTAAAAAATTATAAATAAAAGTATGTGCTTGGCTAATTCTAAATGTGGAATTAAATCATAATAAATTAGACCTCACGCTCACAGGCTGATTTATTTCCGAAACATGAATTGAGTATCTGCTCTTAGAAGGCTCCATGCTAGTACTGGGAAAGCTGAGGAAAAGACCGAGCCACTGACCATAAAACTACAGAGACAAGAAGCAGCTGTCATGTAAGGAAAATGGTGATACATACTCTAAGATCAAAAGGACAAATGAAAAGGCAGGATAAGAAAGGAGAGAGGTGATTCCAGATGATAGCATTGGCAGTCAAATGTAAAGTCCCTGATGCAAGGCAGTGGTGGGCTTTGGGAAAATCGGAGTCCTTCAGTGGGAGGTAGTTACGAGTTAGCTGCATGGTGGGCTGGGTGAGGCTGTGATGATCATGAGCGGGGCTGGCTTCTCAGATGGTGGCCCCATAGTTGAAAGACAAAGCCTAGAATGGGAACCTGCCCTTGACAGTTACAGGCCTACCTGATTCTGTTGCGCTTTGCTTTATTGCAGTTCACAGATACTACTTTTTTTTATTTAACAACTTCAAGGTTTCTGTCAACTCTGCTTTGAACAAGTCTCTCAGTGCCATTTTTCCAACAGCATTTGCTCACTTCATGTCTCTGTGTCACGTTTTGGTAATTTTCACAATATTTCAAACCCTCCACCAGCAAAAAGGTGATGATTCACTGAAGGCTCAGATTATGATTAGCATTTTTTTTGCAAAAGCCTTTTTAAGTTAAGGTATGTACATTGTTTTTAGGCATAATGCTATTGCATGCTTAATAGACTACAGTAGAGTGTAAACATAATTTATAATAGCACTGGGAAACCAAAAAATTCTTGTGACTCACTTTATTGTGACACTTATTTTATTACAGTGGTCTGGAACCAAACCTGCAATATCTTCAAGGTAGGCCTGTACTTTAGGGATGTGGGTAAATCAGAGAGAAATCACCCGAGGTAGGAATGGAATGTGTCCTGTGCTCATGTCCCAGTGCAGGTGAACATTGTGCATGTTAGATGTTTTTTTCACATCATCTCCAGGGAGTGTTTGAGAAGTAAGGGTGGTACTCTGTTGAGGTGGGATGCCCAGAAGCTCCTGGACTGGCACTTGTTGTCCTGGTGGGGGAGCCAAAGCCCACTCCATTAAAAAAAAATCATTCAAATTAGGTTATCTTGTATATAATTTGGCAAGCTCTAGGCAAGGTCTAGATTTTTGTGGGTGGTTAAATGAATCAAATTAGGAGAGTTTACAGGGAAACGCAACTGAGAGGGAGGTACGTTTTTGGTCCTTGAAACATGTTTTAGAGCTTTGTGTCGCATTTGCTGAGGAAGTCTACCTTATGTCAACATGGATTGACATAGTTTAATGAGGAAATAGTTTTTCTTGCTAAGCAGTATTTTTCCTGGGAGGGGTTCCTTTGTCCTAGAACCCTGCTTAATTCTCTGGCATCTTCTTGGATTTAAAATTAAATCTCAGTGTAGTGGGTTGAAACTCCAGGGGAAAAATTAATCATAGAATAGGCATCCTTTTAAGTCTCAGTGTATGCCAGGCAATGGGCTGGGTACTTTACAGGCACTCTGTACATTCCATCAGTCCCCAAGACAGAGCTTATCAAACCCATTTCACAAATGAAAAGACTGAGGCTCATAGAGTTTGGGAATGTACCCAATTTCACACAGCTGTTAAGTGACAGAGTTGGAACTAGACCCCTGGCCTGAATAAGTCTGAAGCTCACGCTTCTACACTCCTCCCAGCCTGAGGCCAACTTAATTCCTTAAATCACCTTCCTTCTCACTACTCTAAAATATCTCAGGTGATAAAAAGAAGGGCCATGTGCCCAAAACACTGGACTGGAATCCGTAACCATAGCAATAAGCATATCAAAATAATTAAGAAGTATGAATAAAGGAGAGAAAGATAATATTCAGTGACAATATGATAATCTACATATCCAAACTCAGATAACCTCAAAAGATCAGGGGCTTGCAAAATCAAGCTGGACAGCCCCTTGCATTTGGAAGTTGAATCTATTCAAAGAGAAGTTATATTGAAGGCTGGCTGGCTGGTAAATAAAAGGGATAGATCAGTGTACTTTGTTTTTCTTTGACAGCACATCCATCCTGGAGTCTCTGCCTTGTGTTGAAGTGTCCCTATCTCACATCACTTCTGGGGCAGGGGCCCAGGGTTTGCCGTAGGGAATGTGGTCAGGAGTTTGCAGGGATATGGCATTTCAGAGGAGGCCTTTCATCAAAAAACAGAAGCCATGATGAAGGGCCCCTTGTAGGAAGACTGGGGAGAGCAAAATGCTGGGCCAAGTTGTCAGCCTGAGCAAGCCCTCACTTATTCTTGAGGGGTCTCAGGGACTTAAGAAGATGACTTCAGGTCAGCAGAGGGAGGAGTCCCAGTCTCTGCCACATATGACGGAGAGAACCCTGGATGAGGAATGAAGGAAGCACTGCCCTCCCAGAACAGTGTGGCCCATAGACTCTTGACCCTGCTGTCAGCCCTCAGAGTCCCCAGATAGCCTCAGCAGGATGTGGCTGAACCTGATTTCCACTTAAGAGGTCAAGAATGTGAAGACCTTGGTCTGAGGCTGGCCAACTCAGGTCAGTAGAGATAGGATTTCCCAGGATTGCCAGGAGGAAGGTGAGCACCCCGAAGAGTTCTAGGACCACCAAACCCAAATTGTGGAGACCTCACAGAATCCTCCCTGTTGTCATGACAGATCTTGGTGTAAATGTTAGGCAGAGATGGCCTCATATCCTCTTCAGGGATAACAGAACAATGAGGAACATGGTTTGAGGGGGAGGTCCCAGGTCAACAGATTGAGGCCTTCACATGGGTCAGATTTAGGGTGCTGAGTTAGAACCCTGAGTGGGCTCACCATCATGCAGTCTCAGCCTGCTTCATACAGCTGTCACTCATGGGAAGGAGGCCATGGCAGGTGTGGCCAAATAAGGCCACCCTCACCTCCTTCTATTAGATCTCAGGGAAGTAAAAGCCTTTCCCGGAGGAAATGTCCTCAGATCAAAAGTGAAGAGCCTCAGGCCCTGCCAGGAGTCCAATCAAGGAAAATGAGTGAGGACCCAGGTGCCCACCCACTCCTGAATAGCCTGGGGAACAAAGAGTCTGGCCCTGCTCCTGCACTCAAGACTTAACTCCCCAGGGTAGGATGTGAGGCTGAGCTACCGGGCCCCCATCAATTTGTTTTTTTTTAATATATTTGTATTGAATTACAGTCAGTTTATAATGTTGTGTCAGTTTCTGGTGTACAGCACAATACCTCAGTCATATAGGAACATACGCACATTCATTCTCATATTCTTCTTCACCGTAGGTTACTACAAGATATTGAATATGGTTCTCTGTGCTATTCAGTATAAACTTATAAGCTTGTTGTTTATCTACATCATTTTTTAAAATTTTTATTTTAAAAAGCAGGTTTAGGTTCACAGCAAAATGAAGCAGAAAGTACAAAAAGTTCCATATACCCTCTTACAGCCTCTCCCACTATCAACATCCCCCACCGCAGTGGGATATTTGCTACAGTCTAAGAGGCTGCATTGACGCATCATTAGCACACAAAGTCCATAGTTACATTAGGCTTCATTCTTGGTGTTGTACACTCTGTGGATTTTGATAAATGTATGACGACTTGTAGCCACCATTATAGTATCATACAGAGTAATTTCACGTCCCTAAAAATTCTCTGTGCTCTGCCTGTTCATCCCTCCCTCCCCCCTGGCAACCATTCATCTTTTTAATTTTTCTATAGTTTTGCCTTTTCCAGAATGTCATATAGTTGGGATCATGTAGCCTTTTCAGATTAGTTTCTTTTACTTAGTAATGCATATCTAAGGTTCCTCCATCTCTTTTCATGGCTTGCTAAATCATTTATTTTTAGCACTGAATAATCCTCAGTTGTCAGAATATACCACAATTTATCCATTTACCTGCTGAAGGACACCTTTTTGCTCTTGAGTTTTGGCAATTATGAATAACTGCTATAAACATCTATGTGCAGGTTTTTGTGTGGACATAAGTTTCCAACTCATTTGGGTAAATACCAAGGAGCATGATTACTAGATTGTAAGGTGAAAGTTTGTTTAGTCAGTTTTAAAACAAACAAACAATTCTTTGAGGAATGATTAACATACAAAAAACTATGCATATTTAATGTATACAAATTGATATATACAGGAGATATGTACCTGTGAGACTATCATCACAATTTATGCCATAAACATATCCGTTACCTCCAAAAGTTTCCTCCTACCGTTTTTAATTTTTGTGATTAAGTACACTTACCATAAGATTTAACCTATTAGAAAAATGTTTGTGTATAGTACAATAATGTTGACTGTAAGCTCTATACTGGATAGTAGATCCCTAGGACTTATTTATCTTACATGACTGAAACTTTGTAAATTTTGACTAATACCTGCTCATTATCCCCCTTCTCATAGCCCCTGGAAACCACCACTCTACTCTCTGCTTCTTTGACTTTGACTATATTAGATTTGTCATATAACTATCATGCAGTATTTATCCTTCTGCATCTGTCTTATTTCACTTTAGCATAATGTCCTTCAAACTTATCCATGCTGTCCCAACTGGTGAGTTTAGCTTCTTTTTAAGGCTGAATGATATTCCATTGTATGTAAATTTTACACTTTATTTAGCCATTCATTTGTCATTAGACATTTAGGCTGCTTCCATGTCTCGGCTATTGTGAATAATGCTGCAATGAATATGGAAGTGCAGATTTCTCTTTGAGGCCCTGATTTCAATTCCTTCGGATAGATATCTAGTAGTGGGATTGCCAAAAATATCATATTTTATTTTTGATTTGTTTGAGGAAACTCCATACTGTTTTCCATAGGGGCTGGACCAATTGACATTCCCACCAGCATTGTAGAATGTGTTTAATTCACTAAGAAGCTTCCAAACTGTCTTCCAAAGTGGCTATTCCATTTTGCATTGCCACCAGCAACAAATGGGAGTTCTTGCTGATCCACATGCTCACCAGTATTTGGTGTTGTCAGTCCTTTGGACTTTGGCCATTCTAAAAGGCATGTAGTGGTATCTCATTGTTATTTTAATTTGCAATTGCCTAATGATACATGATGCTGAGCATCGTTCCATATGCTAATTTGCTATCTGTGTATTTTCCTTGCTGAGGTATCTATTCATATCTTTTGTCTATTTTTTTTTACTGGGTTGTTGATTTTCTTCTTGTTGAAATTTAAGAGTTCATTGTATATTTTGTATAACAGCCTCATCAGATATGTCTTTTGCAAAGATTTTCTCCCAGAATGTAGCTTGTCTTGTTCTCTTGACGGTATATTTTTCAGAGCAAAAAGTTTCGAGAGAATGAAATCTAGCTTATCAATTATTTCTTTCCTGGATCCCCATTACTTTTTATATGAGGTCTAGAAGGAGGTGAGACCCTTGATCTGAAGGTCTAGCCACCAATCAGGGGAAGGAAAAGTCCATGACCCTGTGTAATATCCAAATGAGGACACTGAATGATGGCTTAGGACAGAGAGGTACCCATAGGGCTGTAAGTGCTGGGTGCCCCCTGATAAGAGTGGTGGGGTGAGGCGCTCCCCATATTTCGTTCTTGACAGTACCGGGGAGATTTGGGGTGTCAATTTTAGAGAAGAGGACAGAAGAGTTTCCAGGCCTTGCCAAGAGTTGTCATGATAATCCTGAAGCTAAACAGAGAGGACTCCCTACACTGAAAAACACGTGTGGCCCCACTACCAGTCATACTGTTACCCTAGTCAGTAAAAGACAGGGCAGACAGGCTGCAGCCTAAGGCTCACTGTGTCTCCACTGGGTTCTCAGAGACAGGTGGACCAGGAGAACAACAGCCTTGTGGTTTCCTAGAGCAGTGCCCTCAAGGAAACCTGCAGAGATGGACTTGGTTAAAGCCTATGTTGAATCACCCTGCTAAAAATCCTCATACCATCTCATTCTCCCATGTTCAAGTGCCAGTATCATCCACACTCCTGCCTACTGTTCCTGATCACAGTCATCATTCCTTGGGGGTCACAAGAGTAAGCTCAGTGCTCATGATAAATGCCACTTGGTCCAGGATGAGATGTAAGATCTCAAGGGTACTTAGACCACTGCAGCAGGAAGAGTCCCCCTTCTCTTCCTCTCCTGTTTTGGGGATGCTCCCTTGGATTCCCCTGTTGGTGAAACTCCTAGGAGCCTCACATATCCCCATCCACCATCATTATTTCTCAGCTATTTCATGCACAAGGTCTGAAAAAAAGATGTTAAGAGCCAAGGTGAGAAAGTGCAAGTTCCTATGAAGCCTCAATCTCCACTGAGAGCTTATTGAAAGATCCTATAACCAGAAAGGCAGGGATGTTGATACAATTCCTGCTGCAGAGATATAAAATGAAAGAGTCCATTATGAAGGCACACATGCCGAAGGTTGTCTACAAAATGCACAGGGAGAATTTCCCTGAGATCCTTGGGAGAGCCACTGAGCACATGGAACTGGTCTTTGGCCTTGAGCTGAAGGAAGTCAAGCTCAGTGGTCACTCCTATAGACTTGTTAACAAATTAGAAATCCCCATAAATAGGAGTCTGAGCAGTGGCTGGGGACTTCCTAAGAATGGGCTTCTGATGCCTCTCCTGGGTGTGATCTTCTTGAATGGCAACTGCGCCTCTGAGGAGGAGACCTGGGAATTCCTGAATATTCTGTATGTCTATGATGGAAGGAGGCACTTCATCTTTGGGGAGCCCAGGAAGCTTATCACAGAAGATTTGGTGAAGGAAAAGTACCTAGTGTATCGTCAGATGCGCAACAGTAATCCTCCTCGCTATGAGTTCCTGTGGGGCCCAAAAGCCCGCGCTGAAACCAGCAAGATGAAAGTCCTGGAGTTTTGGGCCAAGGTCAATGATACGGTCCCCACTGCCTTCCCAACCCATTATGAAGAGGCTTTGAGAGGTGAGGAAGAGAGAGCCCGAGCCAGAGCTGCAGCCAGGGATGGCCCTACTGCCAGGGCCAGTGTGCGTTCCAGGGCCACATCCAGCCGCTCCTCCCACCCCTAGGGAGGTCTGAGCAGATTCTTCACTTTGTAGTTGGAAAAGCCTGTTAACCAGTGTTCCTGGTATGCATGAATAACTTGTTAACTTTTTTTTTGTGGTAATTTTCAAGTGTTCCCCGCCCCCCCAACAGAAAATTTATTTTGATTCAGAACATAAGTATATGAATCACATGGATCACTCTATTATTGTTGTTTATCAGGTTTAGAAGTAAGAATTTTGTGTTTTGAAATACAAATTGGAAATTCTTAAATCTCAAATGTGATCCAGAACAAGATTGCATGGCATTGGAATAGGGATATCCTTGGTAATGTGAAAGAACCACACACTAAAATAGGATAAGAAAATAGAGAAAAAAAGTAAAAGTTGGTCAATTATGGGTTTGGTTTACTCCATTCAGTCTTTCTTTTACTAAATTTACAAGAAATATACCTGCTCTTTTTAGATTATTCAAGAAAATATGAGTTTATGGGAATGTAAATTGATGCAGCCAGTATGGAAAACAGTATACAGGTTCATCTAAAAACTGAAAATAGAATACTATATGATCTAGCAATTCCTCTACTGGGAATTTATCTGAAAGAAATGAAATCAATTGTAATTTGAAAAATATCGGAACCCCATGTTCATTGCAACATTATTTACCACAGCCAAGACGTGAAAACAACCTATGTATTCATTAATAGATGAATGGATAAAGAAAATACGATACACACACACAACTGAATTTTATTCCATCATAAAAAAAGAAGGAAATCCTATCATTTGCAGCAATATGGGTGGACCTTGAGGGCATTATGCTAGGTGAAGTAAGTCAGATAGAGAAAGATAAATACTATATAGTCTCACTTGTATGTGGAATCTTTAAAAAAAAAAGTGAACTCAGACATAGGGAACAGATTGGTTTTCAGAGGGGATGGAGAATGGAAGAAATGGGTGTAAGTGAACAAATGGTACAAACTTTCAGTTATAAAAAAATAAGTCCTGGGGATGTAATGTACAGCATTGTGACTATAGTTAATAATACTCTATTCAAAAAGGTGATTCACAATTTTTAAAGGTTATATTCCATTTACAGTGGCAAAAGACTGTCTATATTCCCCGTGTTGTACAATATATCTTTGTAGTTTATTTTATACATAGTGGTTTCTACCTCTTAATTCCCTACCCCTCCTATGCCCTTCTCTGCTTCCCTTTTCTCATTGGTAACCACTAGTTTGTTTACTATATCTAAGAGTCTGTTTCTTTTTCATTGTAGTCTCTAGTTTATTTTATTTTTTAGAGTCTACATATATGTGATATCATATAGTATTTGCCTTTCTCCATCTGACGCATTTCAGCACAATAACCTCCAAGTCTGTGTTGTTGCAAAATGGCAAATTTTCATTATTTTTATGTCTGTATAGTATTTCATTGTGTGTGTGTGTATATATGTGTGTGTGTGTGTGTGTGTGTGTGTGTGTGTGTACACCGCCACCTTCTTTATCTAGTCATCTGTTAATGGGCCATTAAGTTGCTTCCATTTCTTGGCAATTGTAAATAATGCTGCTATGAACATTAGGGTGCATATATCTTTTCAAATTAGGGTTTGGGTGTTTTTTTTTTTCAGATATATACCCAGGAGTGGAATTGCTGGAGCATGTGGTAGTTCTATTTTTAGTTTTTTGAGAAACCTCCATACTGTTTTCCACATTGGCTGCACCAATTTACATTTTCACCAACAATGTACAAGGGTTTCCTTTTCTCCACATCCTCACCAACATTTGTTATTTGTGTTCTTTTTGATGATAGCCACTCTGACAAGTGTGAGGTGATAACTCACTGTGGTTTTAATTTGCATTTCTCTGATGATTAACAGTGTTGACTATCTTTTTATGTGCCTGTTGGCCATCTGTATATCTACTTTGGAGAAATGTCTATTCATGTCTTCTGCCCATTTTTGATTGGGTTTGTTTTTCTGCTGTTGAGTTGTATGAGCTGTTTGTATATTTTAGATGTTAACCCCTTATTGGTCGTATCATTTGCAAATATTTTGTCCCATTCAGAAGGTTATCTATTCATTCTGTTGATGATTTCCTTTGCTGTGAAAAATATTTTTTAAGTCCCATTTGTTTATTTTTTTCCCTTTGCTTTAAGAGACAGATCCAAAAAAATATTGCTATGATTTATGTCAAAGTGTTCTGCCCATGTTTTCTTCTAGGATTTTTATGGTTTTCAGTCTTACATTTAGGTTGTTAGTTCATTTTGAGTTTATTTTTGTATATGGTGTTAAAGAATGTTCTAATTTGATTATTTTATATGTAGTTGTCCTGTTTTCCCAGCACCACTTATTGAAGAGACTGTCTTTTCTCCATTGTATATTCTTGCATCCTTTGTCATAGATAGCCACTCTGTATGTTTTGATTGAAGAATTTAGTCCATTTACATTTGAAGTAATTATTTACATGTTCTTATTGCCAGTTTGTTAATTGTTTTGGGTTGTTTTTGTAGGTTTTTTCATTCTTTTCTTCTTTCGTTCTCTTGTGGTTTGATGACTATCTTTAGTGGTATGTTTGGATTCCTTTTTCTTTTTTGTGTGTGTATCTATTATGGATTTTTGGTTTGTGGTTACCATGAGGTGATTGTGATATATATATATATATATATACACATACATACACACACACACATATATTTGTACACACACATATATGTATATATGATTGTTTTAAGTTGCCAATCTCTTAATTTCAAATGCATTTTAACAACACTGCATTTGTACTCTCCTCCCCTCATGATTACTGTTTTTGATATCATATTTTATATATAATTATTTCCCTTAACTGCATGTGTTTTCCTTTACTGATGAACTTCTCCCTTTTGTGATTTTCATGTTCCCCGTTGTGCCCTTTTTTCTTTTGCTTAGAGAATTTCCTTTAACATTTCTTGAAAAGCTGGTTTGATGATGCTGAACTCTTTTAGCTTTTGCTTGTCTGTGAAGCTTTTGATGTCTCCATCAAATCTGAAGGAGAGCCTTTCCAGGTAAAGAATAGATCTTAAAAGATCTAATTAGTGGGCAGGGTAATAACTCAGTGGTAGAGTGCTTGCAAAGCATGCATGAAGTCCTGGGTTCAATCCCCAGTACCTCCACTAAAAAAAATATGCTGTTTAGGATTCTTTGAAGTTAAAAATAAAAGTGAAATGAATGTATACATTTTTAAAAGATCTAATTATAAGAAATAAATGAATCTGTAGATAAAAACTTTTCAATGTATGTATTAGTTTTCTATCCCTGTATAGCAAATTACCACGAATCTAACAGCTTCAAACAAACATTTGATACCTCACACTTCTGTAGGTCAGAAGTTCCGGCATGGAGTAGCTTGGTTCTCTAGGTCAGAAATCTCACAAACTGCAATCAAGGTATTAGGTAGCTGGCTGTGTTCTCATCTGGAGCTCAGGAGTTCCTTCCAACTTCATGCAGGTTTTGGCAGAATTAAGTTACTTGAACTTGAAAGACTTAAGTGCCCATTTTTCTTGCTAGCTTTTGGCTGGGGGTCGCTCTCAAGTCACTCTTAGGTCCTTCCTTTGCAGCCCCTTCATCTTCAAAGCAGCAATGGAAAATTTCCCTTACATTGAATTCCTCTCACTCTGAATATCTCTTGCCAGGAAAAAGCCCCATCCCATTTAAAGAGTCATCTGATTAGGTCTGGCACACGGAGGATAGACTCCCTGTTTTGAAAACAAATGATTGTTTACATCTACAAAATGCCTTCAGAGCAGCAGCTTGATTAGTGTTCGATTACTTAACTGGAAGAAGGTGTGTATACTCCAGGAGCCAGGAATCTGGGAGGCCATTTTGGAATTCTGCCTACCACAGTGTACCCAAAGTATTGTGGTTATGTTTGTAGTTAGTAGCTTTACCTTCTAAAGATATATAATAGGATAAGTATTTTTCTAGATGTTTACTTCAGAATATTCTGGGGGGATGGTGGGTATGGATGAAACAAGATTGGCATATGTTGATATTGCTGAAGTTGGCAAATGAGTACACAGAGCGTTGATTACATTATTCACTCTACTATTGCAAATGTATGACTTTTGTCACATAAATTGTTCCAGAGCATAGAAAATGAAATAAAACTTGCAAAGGCTTTTTACAAAGCAAGTATAACATTAATATTTAAACCAAGTAAAGATAGCACAAAATTACTTAATTTATTATTACATTAAAGAATATTACTTAATTCTGATATTGCTTAAGAACATTGGTGCAAAAATTCTCATAATGTTACCTTATAGAATTTGACAATCTATAACATAACTAAATACGCATTTACCTTTGAGCCAATAATTCCACTTTTTAAGAAATTTACTGTGAAGGCACACCTACGACAATATGAAAATACATAAATGTCCATGAGTATATTGATTGAAAAGACCATGGTATATCCACACAATGGAGTACCATAGTATGTAGCTGTAAAAAAGAATGAGTATGATCTTTGTGAACTAGTAAGGGGTGCTTTCCAGAATAGATACAGATACAGATATATAGAATAATGTGTGAGTTTTGGGCTAAGGTCAACGATACCAACTCCAGGGCCTTCCCGCCCCATTGAGAAGAGGTCTGAAAGATGAGGTAGAGAGAACCTGAGCCAGAGATGTGGGCGTGGCTCATACTACTGCCCTGGCCAGTGTGCATTCCAGGGCGTGTCTCAAAGCTCCTCCCACCCCTGGTGAAGGCTGAGGCAGATACTTCATGTTGTGTTTAAAGAAAGCAGTCTTCTAACTAGTGGGCGGCCAAGGTGAGGCTCATGGGAACACACTGTGTAACATACTTGTGCTTCTGTACAAATTGGAGGTTTTTCTTTTTTCTATTTTTAAATGTTCCTCTCAATTAAAGCTTCATTTAGCTTCACAATCTAAGTTTACAAATGATGTGGCTCACATGTTTATTGGAGATTATCAGGTTGAAAAATAAGAATTTTGGTATTATGTAAACAAACTGGAAATCCTTGAATCACTTCTTGTCATTTAGAACAAGATAATATGACATTGAAATATGGATTTTTGTGAAAATGGAAATTATTCCACAGTAAAGTCTGTGTGAGCATGAGATTCAGAAATCAATGTTAACAGGTACTCCCTTCTTGGTTTGTTTTATTCCTTTTAGTCTTTCTTTGTAAAATTGAAGTATATGTATCTGGATTGGCCTAGCTTATTTAAGAATGTGGGAGAGATGAAATCATGATAAATTTGACTTCTAGCACACTTGCTTTTTAATTATCCAAATATTAATTTAGCATCCCCTCTTCAGAAGGCTCCTGGCTGGTACTGGGGATGCTAAGAAAAATAGACACAACCCCTGCCTATAGAATTTTAGAGTCTAAGAGCAGCACTCATGTAAAGCAGCTGGTGAGCTAAGATCTAAAGGCCCAGTAAAAATAAGGGATAAGAAAGGGAAAGTGAATGATTCCACATGAGGAGTTTAGTATAAATGCCTTGTAGCAAGGCATTTTGAGACCTTAAGAAAATAAAAGTCCTGCAATGGGAGGTAGTTTTAAGTCAGGCTGTCAGGTGGGCTAAATGAGGCTGTGGAAACACTGAAAAGGGGCCAGACCCTAGATAGTGGATCTCAGAGTTAAGAGACGTAAGCCTGGAATGGACAACAACCCTTAACAGTTACTTTAGAATTATGAACAAACCAGAGAGGAATCTCCACCTGGGGCAGGGATAAAACATGTCCTGTGCTCCTGTCCTAGTGCAGGTGAAAACAGTGCATAACCTAAGTGTTTTATGTACATGATCTCTAGGGAGTTTCTAAGAATAAAGATGATAGTACTCTGAAATCGGAAACTCGGAAGCCATTGGGCTGACGCTCTTTGCTATAGGCCAAGGAATCAGAGCCCATTCTATTAAAGGGGCATTCAAATGCAGTTTTTTGGTTGTAATTCTGTGATGTCTAAGAGAAGTGTAGGTTTTGGGTGATGATGAAATTATTAAAGATAGGGGTGATTTAGTTGAAAGGGTAGCTAGGAAAGAAGAGTTAGTCTTGGAACCAAATTCTAGAAGATTTATATTTCATTCAGCTGGAAAACCACCCCCACACTCAAAATATGATTTAATGGGGGGATTTACTTAGAAATTCTCTGTAAACAGCATTTTGGGCTGATTTGGTGTTCCGTGTTCTAGACTGCCACATATTCTCTGATACTTCCTGGATTTAAAAATTCCATCGGGGTGGGTAGTATCCTCTGGGGTCAAAATAATCATAATCACAGTAAAAACAGACATTGTGTAAAGTCTCAATGCAGTCCAGGTACTGCGCCAAGGGCTTTACATACATTAACTGCGTGCCACTAGCCCTAAAAGATAGACCCGAGCTCACACAGCTAATAACTGACAGAGCTTGGAATAGACCCCTGGTCTGAATTTGTCCAGAGCTCACACCGTACCACTCCTCCCAGCCTGAGGCTGACCATGAGTCAATTAATTCACTTTCTTCTACCACTTCACAATGTATCTCAAGTGATAAAAAGGATTCTGTGACCAAAACATTGGCTTGGAATACATACTCAAAGCAATACGAATACCAAAATAAATAAGAGATATGAATAAAGAAGAGAAAGAAACAATGCTCAGTGACAATATGATCATCTACAAATGAAAAATCAGATACCCTCAACAGATCAGGGGCTTACAAAATTACCTGGATCTATTCTACTGTGTAGAAAGTAAATGTTTTAGAACTACTCTAAGGCTGGCTGGTGAAGAGAAGGAATATATCAGCTTTTTTTTTCTGACAGCATAACATCTGTCCTGGGTTCCTAGATTTATGCTACATTTCCCTAATCTTACATCACCTTTGGGACAGAGACCCATTTTCTGCAAGATTTGCAATAGGGTAACTGGTCAGATGTTTGCGGGAATATGTATTTCCCAGGAAGCCTTTAATCAAGAGATAGAAACCGCTATGAAGAACCCCATGAATGAGGGC
The DNA here is from genome assembly GCF_048564905.1 of Vicugna pacos. Lineage (NCBI taxonomy): Eukaryota > Metazoa > Chordata > Mammalia > Artiodactyla > Camelidae > Vicugna > Vicugna pacos. Next base: position 22,872,159 of record NC_133023.1, read on the forward strand.
TGAGGAGACAATCACTCCTCAGTATAGGAGTGATCCAAAGACTAAGGGTAGTGACTTTAGTTCAGTAGAAGGAGGAATTCCAGGCTTTGTTAGACATAGTGAAAACAGTGAGTGAGGAATCATGGAAGGACTCAGCCAAAACAGTGAGTTCCCTTAGAATTGCATCCCTGATGACTGTTCTTGGAGGCCCTGAAGGCGTATGATATTATGAGGAGCACCCTGACTTCCAACTTGGAATTTTCAGGGGAGTAGGACCTTGATGTAAGTGGAGGAGCTTCAGGAAAGCAGAAGGTGGAGTTACAGGATTGGTTATCTGTCAAGAAGAGGACCTGAATGTGGACTAAGTATAGCATGCATGGCATAAAAGGAGGCCCTGGAAAATCTCCGATGCTGTCGTCCCCAGGAAGCCCTGGGCAGAGATATCAGGTTGATTTCACTCTGGAAAGTCTCAGCGAGGTGAAGACCCATGTCTAATAGGCACAGCCTCACTTTTGCAGAGGGAGGGACCTGGGCCCTCACAAGAATTCGTGTAAAGATCCTGAGTGTTTTGAGGGGACCCCCTCCCCAAAAGCAGAGGGGGCCAGAGTTCTGTACTTTTCTTAGCCCTGGCTGACCCAGAAGAGCTACCACAGAGTCGTCCCCTGAGTCTACCAGTGTGGTCTCAGGGAGGAAAGCGTCTCATCTAATAGGATCAGATAGACCCCAGTTCTAAAGAGGGAGGAGTCTTGGCCTTAACCAGCGTCAAGGTGGGGACCTAAGTGCTAGTGAGAGGCGCTCTCCCCCAAAGACGGAGGCTCACAGGGTCGCACCCCTCTTGTCAGGCAGAGGGGGTCACAAGCAGCAGGCCGTGACTTCCCCACTAGGGACTCCGGAGGTGAAGCCTTTGTACGCGGGCTGGAGGGCACGGAGGACCCTGGGGCAGGACCCTGAGGGAGGAGCCTGGGGGACCGCCCACTGGTCCCGCGGCGCGCTGCCCCTGCCGTCAGCCCTGGGAGACCCCGCAAAGGACGCTTGGCCGGATGCGGCTGCCCTCCGACTTCCGCTTCTGAGGCGAGGCGCTGAACCGGCAGACGCAGCGTTGTTCGGCCCAGGGCGGTTTCCAAGGACTCCTTCGGAGCCAAGGTGAGGGTCTGAATGTGGCCTAAAGGGACTTTCCTTCCCTCCCCCCACCCTCCGGTAACAGAGGTGACCCACCCACATTGCGCCCCTGCGAGAGGCAGTGTGAGGCCCAGGCCTGAGCTGTAAGGCGGAGAAGTCCTGTGGTGGTTGCCGTCTGAAGGCCTCAGGGAGGGGAGGGCCTTTGTCTAAAGGGGTCAGCCTCTTTAGGCAGAGGAAGTAGTCTTGTCCGTAACAGGTGAAAAGCTAACGAGGTGACGTCCAAAAGAGATGACTGCACAGAGCACCCCCCCCCTTTCCTGCCATCAGTCCTGTAATACCCTAGAGTAATTCAGAACAAGAGAACCCCATGTGTTTGCTTGGAGTGGGAGGTGGGGGGGGGCAATCAAATAGAGAAAGGCTTTTATCTAAAGGGGGCATGGACCTAGCGGCTGTTACGCTAAGTGAAATAATTTAGAGAAAAACATATACTCTATGATTCCACTTATATGTGGAATCTGAAAAACAAAACAAACGAACAAACAACTGAAACAGTTATAGATACAGAGAACAAAGGCGGTTACCAGAGACAAGGAAGGTGGGTGGAGGAGAGAAGTATGTGAGGAGGATTAGGAGGTACAAACTACTATCTGCAAAATAAATGAGTAGTGGATATTTAATGTAAATAGATGGATGGATGGATAGATAGATAAGTCAACTGTATTAGGTAGAGGGAGGAGTCTTGGCCCTAAAAGGGTAAGCGCAGGACCATCAGTGCTAATAAGCAGACCTCTCCTCAAAACAGGGAGCTGCACAGAGCAGCAGCCCTCCTCTTACATCTGGGAGTCCCCAAGCAAGTTAGCCAGATGTGGAGCCCCTGACTTCTAACTACTCAGGGAGGTGAGAGCTTTGGTCTGAGGCTTGTAGACTCAGGTCAGTAGAAGGAGGAATCCCAAATCCTAACCAGACTGGAGGTCAAAGGCTTGTATGAGGACTGAGGGAGCCAATGATTGCTGAACAGTGGGATCAGAGAGTGCTAGCAGGCATAGCCACACATCGTAAGGCTTCAGCCTGCTTGCTGCAGCTCTCAGCCTCTGGAGACGTGGGCAGTGTGGCCATGTAAGGCCACCCTCACTTCCACCACCGGGTCTCAGGGAGTTGTGGGCCATACTGTGAGGGAAAGTCCTCAAGTAAAGAGAGAAAGGAGCCCCCAGATCCTCCCAGGAATCAAAGTGAGGACTGTGAATGACACTTGAAGATACCACCCCCCTCTCCCACCAAATAGAAGGAACAATACAGAGTCTTGCCAGTCCTACATTCAGCCCTTGAAGGCCTGGAGGATGGTTGTCAGGCTGAGGCCCCTCATCTCTTTTTATCAGTTCTAAGGGAGATGAGATCTTCATCTGAAGGTGCAGTGCCAGTCAGCAGAAGGGGGGGTCCTGGACTCTAGGTGTAGACAAGATGAGGACTGAATGATTGAGGACCAATGAGTCTGGGACAGAGGGTCCCACACATCTGTCAGCACTGTCAACCCTGACAGTGCCCATGATTCAGTTCCTTCTCAAGGGCCCCAGTGAGCTTTGAGGTATCAACTTAAGAGCAGCACAGGAAAGAGGTCCTGGCCCTACCAACAGTTGATGTCATAATCCTGTTTGTGAACCAAGGGCACCCTTGAGGCCCCCCCTCCACTGTCAGGCCCTGTGGTCACTCCAGTCAGCCACAAGCAGAACAGGCAGGCTGTAGCCTAAGGCTCACTCTCACTAACTTCTTACACTGGATTCCCAGGGAATGAGCGACCAAGAGCAAGAGTCCAGTGGCATTTTAGAGTAGCACCCTAAAGAAAACCTGCAGAAGTGGCTTCTTAAAAGCCAGGTGGTATCTTGCTGCTGAAGGTGCTCACACGCTCTCATCTTCCCTCCTCCAGGATCCAGCATCTCCTACTATCCTGCCCACACTCCTGCCTGCTCTCCCTGACCATAGTCATGCCTCGGGGTCAGAAGAGTAAGCTCCGTGCGCGTGAGAAACGCCGCCAGGCCCGGAGTGAGACCCAGGGTCTTGAGGGTGCTCAGGCCACTGCAGGAAAGATAGAAGAGGCCCCAGCCTCCCCCACTCCTGTTTCTGGGGGCACTCCCCCGGGCTCTCCTACTGCTGGCACTCGCCAGAAGCCTCAGGGAGCCCTCGCCACTAGCTCTCCTGATGCAGGGGCTTCACGCCCAAGATCTGCTGTAGGTGCCAAGGGCCAAGTTAAGAAAAGTAAAAATTCCTCCCAGGCCTCAACCTCCAAGGAGAGCTCTCACGAAGATCCTCTAACCGGGAAGGTAGGAATGTTGATGCAATTCCTGCTAGAGAAGTATAACATGAAAGAGCCCATTATGAAGGCAGACATGCTGAAGCTTGTCAACAAAAAGTATAAAGGGCGCTTCCCTGAGATCCTTAGGAGAGCCACTGAGCGCCTGGAGCTGGTCTTTGGCCTTGACTTGAAGGAAGTCAAGCCCAGTGGTCACTCCTATACCCTTGTCAGCAAGCTAGATCTCACCGATGATGGAAGTCTCAGTGGCGGCTGTGGACTTCCTAAAAACGGGCTTCTGATGCCTCTCCTGGGTATGATCTTCTTGAATGGCAACCGTGCCACTGAGGAGGAGACCTGGGAATTCCTGAATATTTTGGGCATCTATGATGGGAAGCAGCATTTAATCTTTGGGGAGCCCAGGAAGCTTATCACAGAAGATTTGGTGAAGGAAAAGTACCTAGTGTATCGTCAGATGCGCAACAGTAATCCTCCTCGCTATGAGTTCCTGTGGGGCCCAAAAGCCCGCGCTGAAACCAGCAAGATGAAAGTCCTGGAGTTTTTGGCCAAGGTCAATGATACGGTCCCCACTGCCTTCCCAACCCATTATGAAGAAGCTTTGAAAGATGAGGAAGAGAGAGCCCAAGCCAGAGCCGCTGCCAGGGCTCGTGCTGCTGCCAAAGCTGCTGCACGTTCCAAGGTCAAGTCACGTCCAGCAGTTCCTCCCGCCCCTAGTGACGTCTGAGCAGATTTTTCACTTCATTTTTGATAAACGCTGCCAAGCTTTCAAGTAGTGAGAGGCTAAGTTGATATAAATCTTTTTGCGTTCCTGTTATACCTGATATCTTTCAAATGTTTCTTTGAATAGAATGTTTATTTAGGTTCAGAGTCCAAGTTTATAAATGACATGGATCATACATTTGTTGTTGTTTATCAGGTTTAAGAGTTTTGGTATTGTGTAGTACAGTCCTTGCATCTTTTTGGGTTTCAGAACAAGATTGATATGGCTTTGGGGTGGGAATTTTCTTGGAAATGTGAAAGAAGGCTGCAAAATATAGCTATGGTTTTAAAATAGATGAAAACAAAGTACAATATAGTCAAATTGTGATTTGTCTTATTCATCTTTGCATTTCTCTTTGGAAAATTCAAAGATACACACTTGGATGTCCTTAACTTACTCAAGAATGCAGATAAAATTAAGTAGTAATAAATTGCATTCCTTGCTCCGTGCCTCATTTATTCCCATCATTAATTGAGCATTTGCTCTTTGGAAGGTTCTGTGCCAGTGGTAGTGAAGCAAAGATAAAGACCCTGCACCTGCTTGTAGATGTTTAGAGTATAAAAGCAGTTATTATATAAGGAAAATGATGTGATGAACTCTCACATATAAAGGAGAAATGAAAAAAAGCAGTGAGGGTGGTTGTGGAGAGGTGATGAGAGCAGTGAAGTGTAAATTCTCTTAGCCAGGATGCTTTGGGGTTTAGGATTTTTGCAAATCCCTCCTTGGGAGGTAATTTTAAGTTCACTGTGTAGTGGGCTAGATGGGGCTGTGATCATGGCGAGGGTGGGCCTCAGAGTTGAGAGACTAAGCCTGGAATGAGACACGCCCTTAACAGTTACTTTGGGATCATGGGTTAACCAGAAAGATTCTCTACCTGGGGAAAGAATAGAAAGTGTCCAGTGCTCTTGCCCATTACTGGTGAACAAAGTGCCCAAACTAGGTGTTTTATGCATACTGTCTCCAGGGAGATAGTTCTCCCTTGCAGTGTGATGCCAAGAAGCCGCTGTGTGAATATTCTTTGCCCTGAGCTGGGGGAACCCGAGCCCACTCCATTAATTAGGTTATCTTAAGTGGAATTTGACATAACTCCTAAGTGGGGCTAGATTGTGACGGTGGTGAAATGAATGAAAATCAGAGTGTTTTTGTTGGGAGGGCGTTTGGAAGGGAGGGAAATTATTGTTCCTTGACACAAATTCTACAAGGTTTGGGTTGCATCCCGGTGAAATCCCTGCCTCCAAATTAAATAACATATTCTCTAACAGGAAAATTTACTTAGGTTTACTTACTAAGTGGCAGTTTGCACAAGAACAAAGTGGTGAATTTCCAGGTAAATTTGACCTCAGAAGCTCCTCTAAGAAACTGAGAGGGTTGTTGTCATAACCAGTTGCTATAGTTGCTCTTTATTCAGCACATACTGTGTAACAGTTTATGGGCGAGACTGCAAATGTTCATCCACATCCTGTCTTTCTCTCTTCCCGGGCTCCTGGGGAGACTCCATTCCTAGTCCACTTACAGTTAGGAGGGGTCATGTGACTCACCCCTGCCACTGATATATCAGTAGAAGTATGTTTGTCACCTCTAAAACAAGGTACATGAGAGCCAGTATGCCACCTCCGTGCTTTCTCTTCTTTCAGTGGCAAACATGAAGTGTCCATGTTAAGGTGTGGAGTCACTTGATGCAAACAGCCCGAATCTCTGAGTCACTTGATAGCAGTGAGCCTCTGCCATCCCCCATCGGACTTTATGTACACAAGAAGTAAACTTCTGTCATGTTGAGCCATTCACATTTCAGGTATTCTCGGTTGCATCAGTTAGCAGTTACCTTATCTGAGTGATATGCAACTACTGTTTCTATCGTTAGGCTCATTTAAATATTTTAATCACAAAGCTAATAGTGGTGTATATATTCTTGTTGTAAAAAGTTCTAACACAGATAAATCACAATCCCCCCCTCCCCGCCTCCATATAATATTCCTCCAAAATGCAGCTCTCTTTTCAACAATAACCACAGTGAACAACCTGGTGTGTGTCATTTTAAAGCTGATTCGAGGCTTTTTCATACATAGATGTGCTACAAAAATACATTATTTTTAAAACACACTGGCAACAATGTACATACTGTACCATGACTTGCTCCTGTTACTTAATGAATGTGAATTCAGGAGCTTTCTGTGACAGCGCTTATAAGACCCACCTGACTTTTTAAAAATGCCATCACCATTAGAAAAAGTCCCAGGCAGCCTTCTGGTCCTAGCCAACCTATAGCATGAAGCAGAACCTCCTCAGCCAACCTGTAGAACTGTGAGAACAAATGGTGGTTGTGTTAAGATGCTGAGTTTTGCGGGTCTTCAGTAGGCAGCAGAAGTGTACTAGTAAGTACATTAAGGGTTGCAAGCAATTCATATTTTAATTTTTTATGTTCTTTGTCTTCCACAGGGAGTCCACATATCAGTCGTAAAAATATTTTTAAAGGTTAAAAATAAACCTTAAAAGGCATGGGAAATTCCAATTACAGATGTTAGGGAAGCCTTTGAAATGGGAAAAATAAGCAAGTAATTTACAAAAGGAGTGAAATGACGTATTATTATTTCACCTACAAAAATGAGGAAGAAAATTACCTATAGACTATTCTCTCTCAAGACAGCAGATTAACTGAGAGAAAATTTCTATCAGAGGATAAGTTCCTGATAGTTCATAGCTTTCAACATAGTTCTGGGGCATGTTTATCTCCCACCATTTAGAAGGGCATATGCAGTACGTAGGAGCATGAGATTCTGGAACCAGATACCTGGTCTTTGAATCCCAGATCTACCATTTACTAATTGTGTGATTGTAGGTAAATAACCTCCTTGTGCCTTTTTTCTTATCTGTAAAATAGGGATGATAATAAGTTTAGCTATAAGATTATTTTGAGAATTAAATGTAAGGCATTCAGAGCAGTGCCTATGAATTCATAAGCATCATGTATTTGTTAATTAATATTTTATTATCAAAGCATCTTGCTGAATTTTTATTTTGCATGTTGAGGAATTAACTGACATTTAATACAGCAAGAATATGGGCCCTATAGATAACCTTAACACTTAAAAACTAAAATGTAGAAATGACAACCTTCTGAGAGGGAATCTGTCACATATATAGTCCCTAAGACACTATAGGAGGATTTCCACTAATCTTCATGAAGTCAATACAAAGTATTAATGTTTAAATAGTAGCCAAGGTTATCAGAAAAATTTCTTAGCCTTCATTCCCTATTTGTGTAGGATACATGAGGTGATTCAACAGAGAGAGTTTATTTTTTTGTCATTAGTGAATAGCTAAGTGGTGAAGACCTAAGGAACTCAGCTTTGACCACATCTTGGACTAAGTAAGATTTAAGGATTGTTTAGCATCCAAGGATCCCTCTTAATGTAATTTTTATAAATCTGAGAAAAAAAGATATTCTCATGATCACTTTTGAAGAGTCATATATGGAAGAAGGACTGGAATACATTGGAAATGCTGCATAATCAAAACACTGTTTTCATATATATTTTGTAGATTGTAAGTGATTTTTAACTTAATTTTCTAAGCTGGAACATTTTATGTCATAATTATTCGCTTCATAAGAAATTTCATTTTTATTCATACAAATATTTAGAATTTATGATTAGGTATGTGCATTTGGGCCAGTTGGACTTCCTTTATTTTATTTTTATTATTTTTTAACTTTTTTTTATTGAGTTATGGTCAGTTTACAATGTTGTGTCAAATTCCAGTGTAGAGCACAATTTTTCAGTTATACATGAACATACATATATATTCACTGTCATATTTTTTTCCCTGTGAGCTACCACAAGATCTTGTATCTATTACCCTGTGCTATACAGTATAATCTTGTTTATCTATTCTGCATATGCCTGTCAGTATCTACAAATTTTGAACTCCCAGTCTGTTCCTTCCCACCCCCTGCCCCCTTGGCAACCACAAGTTTGTATTCTATGTCTATGTGGACTTCCTTTATTTTACATCAGTGTACCCTTGGAACTTGGCATTCTGCTTTTGCAAATACAATGCATATATATCTGGCACAGCTTCATGGCTGACTCTATGGTTGTGCGTTGTGTAAGATGACGTTTATTTATTTATCATTTTTATTGAAGTATAGTCAGTTTAAAATGTGTTAATTTCTGGTGTACAGCATAGTGATTCAGTTTTATATATATATATATATTCCTTTTCATATTCTTTTTTACTATAGGCTATTACAAGGCATTGAATATAGTTCCCTGTGCTATACAATAGGACCTTGTTTATCTACTTTATCTATAGTAGTTAGTATCTACAAATCCCGAACAGCCAATTTATCCCTCTAATTCCCCTTTTACCCGTGGTAACCATAAGTTTGTTTGCTGTCTGTGAGTCTGTTTCTGTTTTGTAAATAAGTTCATAAAATGACATCTAGTTTGCTTCTCATTGGTTAGAATCCATAACATAAGTCATAATTATGTCCTGGAAAAATACATATTTCTAGTCCGGCTGCATTGTAGGTTAAATAGGCTGTGGGACCTGGCCTAGAAACTAATCATCCTTTATCATTCTTTCCACTTGGGAAAGGGCACCCAGCACTCTAAACAATCAACTTTATAACTAAATATATAGGATAAAAATTGTTTATAATTTGGGGTCTCTTATACTAAGGGGAAAATATTAAGACCACTCTTTTTGCAAAATATAAATGGAGAACTAAGACAAAGATAATTCAATCAGAATTTATATCATCACCTCAAGCTTTCAAGCGAAACTATAAGAATAATAGACTGTAATGTGTGTATGTGCTGGATGTCAATTTCCAGTTGAAGTTAACTACATTTTATTGATCTGATGAGCACATTTGTTAGAGAAAGCCAAAAGACAATGGAGATTCTCTGTCAAACTGTTATAATCAAAACCCCCTAAAGTCTGGACTTACTGGCTTAATAATTCCACATCTAGGAATCTATGGAAAGGCCTCTTTCCTGGAACTCTGATGCATTTGAAACTGTTGTGCCTACTCTCTCCTTTGCAAATTAAGCTCCTACCTTGGCTTCTGTATTAGTCAATGTAAGCTAGGTTATGTTAGAGTATCAAATTAATCCTGAAACCTTAGCATTGTACCACAACAAAGGTTTATTTCTCAACAATACTATGTGTTCAATGAGTATAGGGGAAGAGAGGAGCATTAGAGGTTTTGTCTGGAACTTCCTTATTCATTGAGGCAGGGAAGTGTGGCCAGAGAGTCTCTAAAGGGCTTTTCTCTGATTTATTCAAACCCATCACTTCATCCCCCATTTCACTGACTGAAACTAATCATATACCCTTGTTAGCCTCAAAGGGTCTGAAAAATGGAGCTTTCCATGTCATTAAGAAGAAGGAATATGAAATTGGATTTGGTGAGCATAGCACTGTCTCTGATACAGTTTTCAAGATCCTACCCTGTCCTGATTCTTCTGCCTCTTATACTGTTTTTTTCCCATTTCCTCAATGGACTTTTCCATATCACCTCTTAAATAATGGTGTTCCCCAAGTTACCATATTCAGTCCACTATTTTTTTCTCCCCACAAGTGTCTTCACCTACTCCTGCAATTCTAACTATGAACTATCTGCTGCTAACTTCCAGATCTATTATCCCAAGTCATGACCCACCTACAAAGCTTTAAATATAAATCCAATTATGAATGATTGAAGGATATCTCAAACTCAGTGTGAAAAAATATAAACCCATGACTTTTTCTAAACCTCATTTCTCCTCTTCCTAGATTTTTTTGTCCTAGTTAGTGGCAGCATTATATATCCAAGTCTAGATTCCTCCCTGTAATTCCCACCTCTTAATTTTATATGCCAACTTGACTAGGCTATGGTGCCCAGTTGTTTGGTCAAATATAGTCTAGATGTTCACTGTGAAGGTATTTTTAGATGTGATTAATATTTAAATCAGTAGGCTTTGAGTAATGCAGATTATCATCTGTAGTGTGACTGAGCCTCATCCAATCAGTTGAGGGCCTCAAGAACAAGGACTGAGGTTTCCTAAAGGGATTCAGCCTCAAGACTGCAACATAGAAACCCTGCCTGAGTTTCCAGTATGCCTGCCCTGCTATACAGATTTTGGACTAAGACTAATATCTGAGTTTCTACCCTACTGGCTTACCCTATGAATTTGACTTTCCAGGAGTAGGAAGTGTATATATCCTACTGGCTGGCTGGCTGACTTCCTCTCTCTCTCTCTGTCTCTCTGTCTCTCTCTATGTGTATATATATATATGTGTGTTTGTGTGTGTATGTGTGTGTGTGTGTATGTGTGTGTGTGTTTGTGTGTTTGTGTGTATCCTCCAATTGGTTCTTTTTGTTTCTTTGGAGAACCCTAACTAATATACCACCACACACAAATGAAAAATTTCCACTAATTATACTTCCTAAATGCTTCTCTATCCTCTCCATCCCTATTGCCAATGCTCTTATCCAGGAGTGTGCCATTTCCATCCTAGTTAATTGAACTTTCAACTCTGATATTGACCAGCATCAGTATCTTGAGATTACTCTTTTCCTGCTATTCATATTTTCTTTGTCTCCTCACTTACTGTTTAACTCTATGCTTCTCACAATTCTAGCAATCCCTTCCTGTTTGCTGCTTCTAAGTGATCAGCAAATCCAATTTTTTAGATATCCAGATTTTTTCAGAAGCATATCAAATTAAAATCAAGAGTTTCTTGTATATAACCTGGATGATTGTCCTGTGAGTTGAATGCATTTGTTTTGATACAGGGACACTGACTGCTCAAAGACCTTGCTTAATTACCTGCTCTACTGTGATATTATGGCTAGAATCTTGGACAGATGGAATGTTATTACATTTACTCTTGATCACACCACCAAATTTTTAACTTTATTTTTAATCAGGTAGCTAAGTTACATTAAATCAGTGGTCTACACTGATCTGTAAATGCTTTCATTTTGATCATTTCTTAATATATCTGTCCATCTTTCTTACTTCTTCACTGAATCTCCTTTCACTACCATCACTAGGGATCTCCTGGGTGATCAATTCAATGGGCACTTTAAAAAATATGTTTATTTTTTCAGTTTTATTAAGGTATAATTGACACATAGGAATTGTATATATTTAAGGTGTACAACAATATTTCAATATGTGTACACTGTGAAATAATTGTCACAAGCAAGCTAATTAACATATTCATTACCTCCCATAGTTAATAAAAGTGATATATGTGCACTACATATATTTTTTGAAATTTTAAAAAAGTTTAATACAGAAATTGAACTATCACCCATAATCTCATCACCTAAAGACAACAACTATTAACAGTTCAATGAAATCATCATTAACAATTTGATAGCACTTTATTTCAGAAATACGTGTCTATGACAATACTATATATTACAGAATTGTAACAAAGTGCCATAAAGCAGATTTCTTTCTTTTTAAAAATACTTTGCAAATATATTATGATGTTTTATTCTTCTAATATCAATGATTGCTCTGTATATTGAGTTGTACGTTTTATATATAACTTTATGAGTGGAACCTTAATCAAATTTTTTACACATATGAGAGTCTGTTTTATTGATATGTCTATTGTGGCACCAGTATAATACTGTTTTAATGATTATGCATTTAAAATACATTTCAAAGTGCAGTAAGTAAATTTCCTTCTCATTGCCCTTCTTTTTCAATATTTTTCAGCTATTTGCTATATTTATTCTTTCAGATGGCTTTTAAAATTACTTTGTCAAATTCCAAATGAAAATTCAGTTGGATTTAGAGTGAGCCTAAGCTAATCTTACATGTTTGAAAAATGACTTCTTTATGCTATTTAGTCTTTCTAACTCCAAGCACACCTTGATCTTTATCCTACTTTAGGGCATTTGGCATGGTTGGCTACCCTTTTGTGCTTGAAATACTCTCCCAAGTTGTTTTTAGAATTCTACTCACCATCAGTTTTACTCCCATCTTTCTAGATCTTCTAATTCTCCTCCATCTTGGGGTCCCATCCTTAAGCATTAATGTACTTGTCTCTCCTCTGCTTTCATCATATAAACACTCCTGGAAGACTTCATTCTTTCCCATGACTTCACCTACTGTCTGGATGCTGATACCTTTCAACTCAAAATTTCCAGACTTTCCAGACATCATGATCTATGAGACAAGTCCTGTAATACAGGGACCTTGGTTGCTTAAATGCCTTGCATAATTACCTGCTCTACTGTGATGTTCTAAAAAGAATCCTGTAAGACGCAACCACTCAGATGTCTGTCAAGTATTTAAGATGAAATCTGCCCCAAATCTAAACTCATAATTGTATCTTCACCAATCTGCTTTTCCTCTTTCCTTTCCCTTAGGAGAAGACCACCACCATACTATCAGTTACCCATTCCAGAAATCTGGGTATAACCATTAATTCTCTACATCTTCCTTAGATAGTCTTTCACTGAGATCTAGCATACCTATATGTCTTAGTAATTATCACCTAAATAATGATGCATAATAAACCACCCCAAAACTTACTGGCTTCCAACAGTAAACATTCTCAAAATCACAGATCTGTGGGGGTTTTGGACAATTCTGCTTTAGGCTGGGATCTGCTGATTTGGTTTAGATCTACCCCAAATGTGTTCGTTCTGAAGCCTGGGAGGAAGGAACATCAACTTCCTAGGGGGTAGTTTTTCTCATGGAAATTCACTGAAGCCCAAGTGGGCCAAGACAAATAGTGCAAGTACATGCCAAGGCTCTGCTCATATAACACCCACTAAAATTATATTAACCAAAGCAAGTTACATGCCAAGCCTAATGCCAAAGTGCCATCAAAGTACATGCTATCCAACATGAAGCCATATGATGGGTGTATATATGTACTTATTTCAGGGAAGTAAAGAATTGAGACCAATTATCAACTTACCACAACCTGATAATACTGCTCAAATTTATCCCATCCTCCACATTTCACTGTTAATGCCTTCATTTGTGTCTCTTAGTTTTCCCCTACACTAGTGAATAACCTCAGCTATTATCTGTTCTTGCCCCCATCCAATGCATCTGTCACACACACATTAGAGTCATCTTTACACAACATGAGTTAGATTGTTACTGTCATGCTTAAATTACTAGCTGTGAATCATGACAGTGTATATGTTCCTTTGCATGTCATATAGGACTTTTCTTCTCCTGGCTCTAGCCTCCTTTCCACAGTTCTTAACCCACGCATCATCTGGTCATAATGAAATACTTGCCATTCTCTAAACAAATGAGAGAATTCTGCACTTGGAAGATCATAGTGCCAGTGCCTAAAAATGTCTGACATACAGCTGATGCTAAAAATAAATCTTTTGAAAAATAATAATTGTAAAAGACCTTAGTCCTGGCAACATCATTTTCTCACTTACTCGACTTTGCTAGCCCAATAAATGAATTAATTTAGTTGACAAACTGACTAGCTTGGCCTCTGAGCTCTTTCTGAAACTCTGACAAAATATCATTTTTTCTTATGTGGCCTTTATTGTATGTATGTCGCAGCTCTTCTCGTGTAGTTTTTATCTTATTTCTAATATCTTGCAGCATCTAGTCTCAGGTTATTATCCTGAAAATCTCATTTCAGATGACCTATTAAATTAGAACAAATTCAAAGGGAATGAAAATGGATGTTTCTATCATCATATAATAATGACTATACATATACCTTTTGGAAGAAAAAGGTTTAAAAACCCCAAGACAACTTTGGGAGCCAACTATACGTTAGGGAATATATAAAGATGGAACTAAAACAGTACAATGTATATCTGTGGCTTAGCATGGTAGAGTGGAAAGAACATCAGTTTTAGAGATAGTCTGGAATCTGTATATCAGCTTTGACGCTTTGATTCATTTAATAAATAGTTTGGAGGTACCCACTACATCCCAGTCAAAATACTAGTGCATACTAAGGCAAACAAAGCATGCATACTCTTGCAGTCCAATGGGAAAGGTAAGTATGGTAGAAATTATTATCTGCAAATACTTATTTTCTCTACTTTGTGCAAATAGGAAAATTTCACTTCCCTCCCCACTTAAAGTTATATTTTACCCCGTAACTTGCTTTATTCAAATGAAATATGAATATATTTTACTTACATGAAGAGACATTTAGTTGCCAGTGCTCAGTTCTCAAGCCATAACTTCCTCCAATGTAGCAGTCATGGAAATACATGTTGAGATAGAAACACAATAAGCTACTGGAACTACTGTCAGCATGAATCCCTGAGTAACTACCATGAGCAGGACCTTCCTACTGATCTGTTTTGAGTATGTAGTGTGAGGAAAAACTGTGTTTTAAGCCTCTAATGTTTGGGAGAGTGTTTGTTACAACAGCATGACTTACACTAAGCTGATAGATACATTAAGTATAGAATAATTAATGACAAGTAGATGCTTATAATGAAAGGGGGACACAGATGCCATTGAAATTAATGACAGAAGAATGATCATTGTATAGGGGTTAAAGATGACTTTCCTGAAGAAATGATGTTAAACACTGGGATCAATGATATAATAGTTAACCAACTAGAGAATGTTAATGGAGAAGTAGTGCCTGTCTTCTAATGCTAAGAATTAAAATGATCTAACATATTAATTATGCCCTGTTGAGTAATGGGCCTATAGTAAAAGCTTAATAAATACTAGTTTCTTTTTCTTATAATTTCCTAATTGGTTTCTGACAAAATATTTCTTTGCCGTTCACTAAGCATGTCCTAGATTTCTGTTCATCCCTCTCAATCTCTTCTGGAAGGTACTTTCGCCTTGGATCAGAAGGTAATGCTGTGTCCTTTAACTGACTACTGGAAAATAATTCACTTCTACCACTAGCTGAAAACTGACCTTAAATAATCTTAAACTATTTAAGGCCTTTTTGACAGACTATCAAAGAACACTCTCCTTGAATCACCTACAGGCACTTCAAACCCAGTATGTCAAAACAACTTACGGGCTCTCCCCAAACCAGAGTCTCCTTCAGACTCATTTCAGTAATTGGCCCTACCGTCTATCCTGTTGCTAGAGGCAGAAACCAGGCATCATTCCTCTTCCTCATTACCCTCCCAAACTATAAACAAGAATCGAAGCCTGTTGATTCTACTGTTAAATGTTAGTTTAAAATTTTACTGATTCTCTTTATTTTCACTAAACTCTTCTCTCCATCATTTCTGATTTCTTCATTTGCCTTTTAACTACTGATTTCCCTGCATTTGCTTTTATGCACTTTCCAATCTTTCATTCCTTAAGTTTTAAGATCTGTATTATAGCAGGACCTTTGTGATTCAATTTTGAACTTTGTTTTTATGAATTTTAAATGGTAGTTTAGATGGTTCTTGAGATATTTTCCAATTATCCCATTATGATTTTGTGCCCTAGCGCTTTGTTTTCTTGGGGTTACTTAGGAATGTCCCAAAATTCCCGAATTCTACTTAGAGAGTCTGGAAGTACGGTGAATGTCTAGAGAATCTGGTTAGAAAAGAAAAGCATCAGCATCGTTTCTGGATCTCACACAGCCAGGTGGCAGTGTTGCTTCTTGGAAGATAGTCATCGGCGGTTTGTAGGTTTGGAACTGGGTTTAGGGCTTGACCCGTAGCATTTATTTTATTCTTCTGTTGACTCCAACCTGCCGGTGCCTTATTTCTCCCTAGTCATGTCACTGGAGCAGGAACACCAGCCTGACTCCTTGATTTTTTCAAGTATCTTTATTTTTTAAAATACTTCTGATTCCCTAAATGAAAAATATTTGCCTGAAAGAAAGATTGTTATGAGAAAGAATTAAAATGCGGTTCATGGTTATTTTTCCTTTGGAAAGGCTCATTATCAGGGAAGCAATTCTAGTGTCATTGCAACAGATTCTATGAAAACTGATTTGAAAACTACAGGACAAGAATACCTAAAGCAGTTGAGTCCAATCCATGTGACTGCAGGGTAATTAGTGAAATCTAGATTAATCAGAATCTTGCTAGGCAGCAGGGTGATTTGACTAACAGCCTGGGAAGGTACAAAATAACTGGGTAATGAAGTGAATCCGACTATAATGTGCAAGATTGCTCCTGGGATTGGACAGAAATCCATTATTTAGACAGATGCTGTATCTTGTGGACAAGAGATCTTTAAAACTGGAAATATTGTATCTTTCCTATCTGATTCTGCTTCATGCCCCCATGGACCAAAGATTGAAAGGCAGTATTAGGGAGGGGAATATTTTAGGAAACTCCTTCCAGGTCCAATCTGATACCTGTCATCAAAGGTGGAGAATGTGTTCTGTGTTACTCTAAGGCTTTGTCACACATCATCTTATCTGACCCTCATAAAAAATAAATCCTGTCTCAAGCAGGAAGAACACTTATCACTCTCACGTTTTCATAGGTGATGAATTTGAAGCTCCAAGATGTGAAATGTGAAATTTGAATGCAGTTATTAACAGCATGTAAAGACAAGTTTTCTTTCATTAGTGACGCCTCTGGGAGTTGCCAGGTATCCCTACCCAGGCTGCAGCTGAAAAATCCGCACTTTAATTTTGCTCAGGCAGAGTGGAAAGCTCCATGCACACCTTGAGCAAATCATTAGCTTCATGGATGACATGAGCACATTTTTGTCCAGGTGAAGTTCTCAGAGATAAGTAAGGGCAAACAGTATCCACTGCTTATTAACTTTAACAAGAAGAGTTAGCCTCAGGCATGAGGGAAATAGGTGTCTGCCTAGGTAGCAAGATTCAGGAAGCAGCCAAATGGCTTTTTGCTCTGCCCCGATACAAATCCAAATAGATCTTGGTCCCTACTGTTGCCATTCTCACAAGTGGGACAGCATCCACAGGACCAGAGTTAGATGGTGCTGGCCTCACAGTGCGGCATGAGGATGGTAGACCAAATGAATGGCTGTGCCATTTGGCCAAAGGAGACACAAAAAGACAGAAAGCAAATTTCTAGTCTCTGAGACTTGAAATATAAGCAAAATCTAGTTAAACTTCCTTGTGAGGAATTAGCAGATAGAAAAAAAATCAATAGCGACAATAATAAAAATAATTCCTTAGGAATTGCAAGGCACTATAGTGGGTGACAAGAGTGATAGAAATCTAAAACAAACAAACAAAAAGTATTGTCCTGTCCTCCACAAATTTAGAGTTTACCTTGAGAGACAACACATGTGCATATAAAACCACAGCTGGTCTAAGGCAACACACTACAGGTGTGAAGTGACTGATCTCAGCACAGAGAAGTGCTTGAGCCCAGCAATACAAGAGAATGCTTTTTTGCCTTTTTTTCTTTAATGTTTGTTTTGTAATTTGGGAGCACATGGCAATTTTTCTGGGGTTAGGATTTAGTGTTTCAGAAGAAGTTAGATATTTAAAATTAGGCCATACTTCTCCTTTCATAATCCTTTTGGAAAATTAATATATATATTTTATTCTTCTTTCTGCTAACCACTCACTTGTGGAGAGATGATAATGTAAAGTAATTGATGGTTCGAAGTCATTCTATTCTACATTTAAGTATATCTGATACTAAAAGGGGAAATAAAAACTACACATTGGAGCAATTTGCAAAAAAATGCCCTTATGATAAGCAGTATTAGAGAAACCACTGTGGGAATGAAATAATGTGCTTCAGTAACTGAATTTCTTTCTACTAGTTGCATTTAATTCATACAGAAATATTGAAGTGATGGAATTAATTTTAGTCATATATGCTGAAGATGGTTATAACTAAAAGTATACTTAATGTTTGAGGTCAGGCTCTGGCTTTTTTATCTTATTCAGGAGTTTAGATTTCTCTTAGAAATATTAGCTGTAAAAAGCTAGCTTCTAGCACCAAAATATATTAGGTAAAAACTACTAAAATCAAGTGTCTCATCCCTGGACTTAAGGGTGTATAGTCTTCAGAATTTCTCTGAGATTTGTGGTCCGTAAGCCCCATCGACACTATCTATTCCTTTCTGTTCAACACCTCCCATGGCTTCTAGCCAGTCTCAACTTGGCTTCTGCTTGGATTGTTATATACAGAAGATTTAGCTTTTTTGAGGGGGGAGGTAATTAGGTTTGTTTGTTCATTTTGCTGGAGGTGAAGTATGGTACTGATGTTTTTGTTCCAAAGGAACCTATTTAATGTGGAATGTGATTGAATATGCTGATTATCTTAAAAAATTATTAACCAAAAAATAATATAAATGTAATCAAATTTTAGTCTGATATATGATATATTTTTGAAATAACATTGTATTTCCGATAGGAAATGGATTGAGTAGAATATGTTGAGAAAATACCTTATTTATTTTTTATTTTTATTTTTTATTATTGAAGTATAGTTGATTTACAATGTGTTAGTTTCTCGTGTACAGCATAGAGATTCAGTTATATACATATATATTCTCTTTCATTATAATTATAGGTTATAACTAGCTATTGAATATAGTTCCCTGTGCTATACAGTAGGACCTTGTTGCTTACTATTTTGTATATAGTAATGCATTTGCTAATCCCAAACTCCTAATTTATCCCTCCCCTGCTTTTCCCCTTTGGTAACCATTAGTTTGTTTTCTATGTCTGTGAGTCTGTTTCTGTTTTGTAAATAAGTTCATTTGTATCATTTTTTTAGATTCCACATATAAGTGATATCATCTGAAAACACCCGATTTATTAAGACAGATGTTTATAACTTAAAAACAATACATATAGGCAGTTTCTTGAATGAGTTACATTTAATGGGGTGTAATTATGAAATAACTTCATTTTCCCATGTATGTGTCTTTCAGATATCCTACATTATATCTTTCTTCCTTGAATTTCAGGGCTTTTCCCATTTGAGCACATCTCAAAGCTTTTTCAGTTACTCTTAATGATGAACAGTCTCAATTTCAGGCATTAAAAGTCTGCTCCAATCTAAAATCAAAATCTGAGCCTCTCACTCAATTTATAGGTTCTCCTTGTTCTCCGGGTTGGACTGAAATGAGGAGGAGGAAGGGGAGGAGTGGAGGAATGGAGAGGGGAAGGAGGGGGAGGAGGAGGACCAGAGGAGTAGTGGGGAAGGGGAGGGAGGCAAAGTAACAGCATCAGAACCTCCAGCGGCAGCATGTACTGTGCCTTGATGCCTAGGCTTGAAACTGGCAGGCTGTCACATACACTGCATTCTGTTGCCCAAAGCAAGTCCTAAGGCCAGCTGTATTCAAGAGTTGAGAAAGTAAATGCTTTTCTATTGCTGCAATATTACATTGCAAATGGCTCAGATACTTGGAGGATAAGGAATTAGGGATGTTACTGCAATCAGTCTACTACAACTGCTTTTGCTGCTTCTCTGGAGACAACTTCTCCAAACCCACCACACTATTTCTTAGTATGGGAGATGTCCCTTCTAGCTGGCAGTTTACCACTCTCTCCTCAGGTCCTGCTTCTAGTGGTGCCTCACATTTTCACTTAGCCATGGCAGCCAGACCTTTGAGGTGCAGGCCTTTCAGAATATACCAAGTGAAGCTCTGTTTTGTGTATCTCTTCCAGTCCATGGGACACTTGCCTTTTTGTCTCATCATCAATGGAAATAGAGTTTTACCCACTGGAGCCCACTCTCCCCAACCAGAAGCACATACGTCTGGCCTCTTATTTCTATACTTTTTCAGATAAAAGTTGTTCTAACTGCAGGGAACACATTTGAAGCTTCTCTGAGTGGTCTCAAACAACCCTTCCTCTTCCTTGGCTTGAGTTGTGGATATGAAAATAGAAGAAATGCCAGTGGGGCTAGAAAATGCCTAGTACCCCATCAACCCTCTCCAAAGAAATCACCACTAATGATTTTTCACTCTTGTCACTCCCACTTCTGATACATCCTTGAGGTGGGATTCCAGCTGTGTGACCATTCCACCATTTTTTGCTTCCACTTCTGCAGCAAGTCTGATATAGATGGTTTGTTTTCAGATGCAAAAAATTACAGCAGGAAAAAATCCCTATTTAAAAGTTTTATATTAAATCTTTAATGAGATTAGTAATTTAATTGTTCAAATTTAGAAATTAAGTGATTGGGATTGTAAAAGATTTTACTGTGGTTCAGGGACCTGGAGATCTTTGATTTATAGACAAGAATCAAGGAGAATGTAAAATTTATCTTCTGGAATTTGAATAGCTGTCAACTCAGAAGAGAGAGGTAACAAAATGTGTCTTATTCATCGTTGTATGCCAGCACCTACCTCCATCCCTGGCAGAGCTATTCTATATTTATTAATTGAACTGATTTGAATTAAACTATTCCTTTGAAGCTTCAGAGAGCAAAACTAGGATCAAAAAGCAAAAGTCACAGGGAGGTAAATTCTAATTAAGCAGAAGGCAAAGCTTCCCATGAATTACAGCTGTACAAAATAGACTTCTTAGAGAAACAGCAAGATACTACACCTGTTCAAGCAGAAGGTACCTGGCCATCTGTGAGCGATACTGTAAAAACAGTTCTTATATTTGTTGGGAATAGGGAATAAGCTGTAAATATTTCCTCTCTGCTAGTTCTAAGATACTGTAGTTATTTTATATGTACTCTAGTTATATTTTAAAATATAAATAAGTTTGGTTGTTTGGTTGTCATTATCGTAGGTCACATCTATTATGTAAAGTTATAATTGTATTTGTAATTTTCCTTGTATAATTTCTAAAATTTTAATCATATACCTTTAGTCATAGAAACCTACTCATTTTCCTCATTTTCTCATAATTATTAGGGCAATAGATCTCCAAAACACTGGTAGTACATGTGTCTTGTAGTACTTCGAATTGTCTGCTTTGTATTTGCCTCATACCCAGTTTCTACTAGCGCATTAAAATGGTAAATGTGATCTCCATGAACTATTGCATTTTGTAAGTTTCTGCCAAATTAGTGTAACCATTTCATTTACATCACTTCAGCATGGTTTAAGAATTATTAATAAAACAGGAACACATTTTATCTCTGGGCATTCAAAGAACTAGGAACCATTTCCAGGCAGAGATTTGATCTAGGGATCCACTGAGACAAGTGTCAGTGCTGAATTGTACAATCATTTATCTTCTTTGTGGAGCGTTGCTTCTTGTGTCTCATAGGCAGCAGTTCACATTCCAGAGCAGATTATCTCAGAGAGTGAATGAAGTGAAACACTTTGCTTCATTACAGCATTCTGTGTATTTACTCTTCGTGTGTAACTCCTGTCCCCAGGATTCTGCATCTCAGTGCTCACAGCTGTCGCATATTCACCATATACACAGCTACATTGATTATGGCCTATTAATTACTGCTACTTGTTGGACTCTTTTTTTTCCTAATTCCTACCAGTCTTTTTTTCCTTAATGATCTTTGCCCATATCTGTTTTCACAGAGTTTCTTTTGAGCTCGTGGTTTATTGGATTTCCCTTTTCATATGTCATTCAAAATTTTTTCTTTAGGCTTCACAGAATTCTTACACAAAGGTTAGTCATTGTCATACTTCGTGAAACTTGTCAACCTTTGAATAAATAAGCAAACATCCAAGAACCTATATAAATTGTTAGATTAAGGTAATATACAGAATTGTATTCAATTCATATGAATAGTCACCACCTATTAGTCCTGGGTTAGTAGAAACATTCATAAATTAAAGTTCAATGTCTTATGTGATCATTATGTGATTAGCAAGTGTGCCTATGAAAACTAGCCCCAGCTACCCCTGAGGGAAAGAATCCAGTGTTTGATATAATGGTTACCATGATGGTTCTTTCAAAATAGTAATGTTTCCTGCATAGTTTTCTCTCCCTTCATTTTCAAACAGTTCATCAGGTTTGGTAATTTGTTCAGGGATATTTACAGAATACGTAAGAGATTGGATAGCTAAAGTCATTGGCTCTGCCTGCCCTTTGTGAAACCTCAGCCCGTTAAATGATAATTTTTTCTGCCTCACAACTCACATGAGGAGAGAGAGAGATGGCTTTTGAAGAGAGGAGAGGCGGAGAAAGAGAAAGTTTGAGATTGGGGCTGATGTTGGAAAAATACAAGAAGTTGAGGGTCCTGGTAAGAGCAGAGACATGACAGCCCTTTGAGAGATGTCTTGCGATGGACTCAAGGAATCTGAGTCTCACAGGGGCTCTCAGATTCACCAAGTGAGTCACAAACATGACTGGGAAGCAGCAAACTGCCAGGTCTGAAGACACTGTGTAGAAGCCTTAATAAAAGCTAAAATTGCATCTCCCAGCAGCCTGATAGAATAGAGCTTGGATTTGGATTCAGGTTTAATTTTATTTGAATAAAATAACAAATGAATATTTCTTACACATCTGAGCATGTTGAATACATTCCTACCTACTACATATGGAGATGCATGTGAAACCGCTAAGAACTCTCATGCTGCATATATCTTCATCCTGGACTGACTATAATCTCCAGCTTGTAAAAGTGTCTTCCAAGACAACTGTGCTCACCTGCATCAAGCTTGCAGAGGAGACACAGCACAGAGGACATCAAGGATACTGTGTATATCTGTCAGCTTGGAAGTGGCACATAACACTTCAGTTCACATCACATTGGCTAGAACGTTATCATATGCCCACACCCAGCTGTAAGGTAAGAAGTTATACTCAAAGGTGTATTCTAGCTGTGTGCCCAGGAAGAAGACCCCAATTTGTGAACAGCCAGCCAGCCTCTTCCAGTGTTTATCATTCTGGTCACTAAATATCCATTTTTGCACTTTTTCTCTCGTAGGGAACACATTAATCCTCCTCCTCAAGGAAGATAACCCAAAGTACAATCCAGTCACTGTGTCCAGCTGAACATCCAGGATCTCTGAGTGATCTGCTCTCTTTTCTGTAAGATCTGGATGTTCCTTTTTGTGCTCTGGGGCCTACAGTGGCTATGCAGTGATAAATCAGGGACAGGATAAATGCCATAAAAGGTTTTATTCAGAATAGAGAAGAATGGAAAACACCAAGCAGTAACTGATCTATAGAAATTATGAAATCCTCCTTAGGTACAAGACATTTCTTCCCTCTATGAAAAGGAGTGACAGACAAACAAACAAACAAACAAAATAAATGGACAAACCAAACCAAATAAAAACAAAACACGTAGATGTAGAGAACAGAGTAGTGGTTACAAGAGGGTAAGGGGCGGGGCGGGGGTGAAATGGGTAAAGGAGATCAAGTGCATGGCTATGGATGGAAACTAAATTTTTGGTGGTGAGCATGTTTTAGTATATATAGAATTAGAAGCATAATGTACACATGAAATTTACACAATGCTATAAACACAATGCTATAAATGTTACTTCAATAAAAAATTTTTTAAAGGAGTGTGAAATTGCAGATATATGGAGAGTAATTGGAGAGTATATTTTTGTGACTTTACCAACTTTCATGGTTGTCATGCTCACATCCAGGATCAGCACTCCATTTGGCAGCAATTTTCCAGTTATTTACCAAGAACACAGGTGAGGCTAGACTTGAGCTCTGTGAGCCTTGCTGAAGATTCCTGTGTTCAAGCATAGCAAAGAAGTACCAGAGAGGGGCATTAGGACCATGAGCGGCTCAGAAGTCACCATTAGACCCAGGATTTGGGGCCAACACTGGGAAAAGAGAAGTCTGAAGAATGATTAGAATTGAATATTTCACTGGCCCTGTGGGTTTAGCACTTGGGGACCATTTCAATTTGATTTAAAGAAATAAACAAGTGGATATTTCTTTTTTTTAACCTTTTTTATTGATTTATAATCATTTTACAATGTTGTGTCAAATTCCAGTGTTCAGCACAATTTTTCAGTCATTCATGGACATATACACACTCATTGTCACATTTCTCTGTGAGTTATAACATTTTGTGTATATTTCCCTGTGCTATACAGTGTAATCTTGTTTATCTATTCTACAATTTTAAAATCCCAGTCTATCCCTTCCCACCCTTCACCCCCCTGGTAACCACAAGTCTGTATTCTCTGTCTGTGAGTCTATTTCTGTCCTGTATTTATGCTTTGTTTTTGTTTGCTTGTTTGTTTTTGTTTTTGTTTTTTAGATTCCACATATGAGCGATCTCATATGGTATTTTTCTTTCTCTTTCTGGCTTACTTCACTTAGAATGACATTCTCCAGGAGCATCCATGTTGCTGCAAATGGCATTATGTTGTCGGTTTTTATGGCTGAGTAGTATTCCATCGTATAAATATACCACATCTTCTTGAACAACAAAATTTTAGGTTGAAATTCATACCTGTTACATAAGTAAGATTGTCCTCTAAGCACAAAAATTTGGAAAGTCATGTTAAACAGACACTCATCCCAGGACAGAAAAACATAGTGAATATCATATTAATGTTATAAAAATGTTCAATTTAGTGGAAATATAATTAGCAACAAAAATTTTAGGTAAGGGGAGAACAGCAAATGTTGGCACCATCAATGCAATACTGTCTGAGAAAACAAGCCCAGTCATGCCAGCATGATCTCCCTAACAGTGAGGAGCTAAACTCCTGGCGATATTAAACTTTTCAAAACTTTTTATTCTCCTTGTCTCTTTCTATACTCAGCATTTGACATTCTGATATTTTGGCATCTAGCATAGCCTGTCTACTATGTTAAAAAGGGCGTGTCAAGCTGGCTTCAGTATGTGATCTGCTTGGCAATTTTATTTCTAACTATAAATTAGCTTTCCAATTTTATGTGATAGCCCTGTAAATTTTAGATACATCCTGGATACAAAGAGCTCTGAAGCACTGGGGCCATTTGAAACATTAGCGCAAATGCTTTGACTTTCTTCTCATTGAGAGGTGGGGCCTATGTACTCTCCAGCTGAAACTGGGCAGGCTTTTGTCATTGCCTTGACGAACAGATAGATGTGACTCTGGTGTCTGAGGAAAGGCTTCTGCCTATTTCTCCGGAGATACTCACCCTTTGGATCCCTGAACATCAAGTAAGAAATCTGGCTACCCTGAGGCTACCCGGTTGGAGAGGCCACATGGAGAAGGCCTGAGACTAGATGAAGAGAGTGAAATGCCTCTGCCACTCCAGATGGCACACCCTGTTCCTGCTTCATCCTGACTGACTGCAAGCACATGAGAAACACCAAGATAGAATCGCTACCCAGCTGAGCTTTCTCCCAATTCCCAGTGCACAGAAACCGTGAGAGAATAAATGACTATTGTTGGTTGAAGCCATTAAGCTTTGAGATGATGTCTTTTAGGCAAGGGTAGATAACTAGAAGAGGCACCAAGGAACTTGGATTGCTGAGCCTGCAATGAAGAGGGCCAGGGGCTGGGCAATTATGAAACCACCCAATCTCTTCCATCATGTGAGACCTCCTTGTGGGCAACCAGTCATCCGTTTAGCTTCAGCCATTTAGCTGCCACTTTTTAAAAAACTACTGAAGTACAGTTGATTTACAATGTTGTGTTAGATTCTGGTGTACAGCAAAGTGATTCAGATATATATGTGCATATATAGAATTCTTTTTCAGATTCTTTTCCATTATAGGTTATTACAAGATATTGAATATAGTCCCCTGTGCTATACAGTAAATCGTTACTGTTTATCTATTTTAGAATAGTAGTGGGTCTATCTGTTAATCTCAAACTCCTAATTTATCCCTCCCATCTCTTTCCCATTTGATAACCATATACATCTATGAGTGTGACTTTTTCTTTAAAACTTGAGTCCAGCTAGAAATTCTTTATTGAGAGTGAAACTGTCCTACACTGCTTTTTATCCTGCATCTGTCCAATTTGATGTTGGCCACATAATTAATACTAACTGATCAGTAAGCGGTCTTACAGAAGTAACACCATACAGTTTAAAAACAGTGCTCTCAGAATCCTAGACCTGATCAAAACTGACAAGGGGAATCATATCACCAGCAGTTACATATGGAATATTAATACCCAACATTTATAAAGCAATGGAGCACTTGTCTGCCAAACACTATGCCATAGCTTTCTGTGCATTTACACGTTTGATCTTCACAACACCTCTATGAGATCATTTCTGTTATTATCCCCATTTTGCAGATGAGGAAACTGAGTCACAGAGAGGTGAAGTTACCTTACTTTCCCAGGGTCACCCTCAACTAAGAGGATAACAGGAATAAATCCCAAGCTGTCTGGGTCTAAAGCTTATTCTATTATCTATTATACTTTACTGTATCTGAATCGACTCCCAGCTCTAAAATGAAATTATTGATGGCTGTTTGTACGAAGGTAACATGGTAAAGGATAAAGAACAATTTTGGAGTCTACATGTATATAAGATCTCAGTCTCTTACTGTCTCTGTGACCTTGGACAGGTTCCTCTGAGCCTTCCTTTTTTTGTTGTTTCAATTGAGGTAATATTGGTTTATAATATTATATAAGTTTCATGTGTACAACAATATATTTCTAGTTCTGTATACACTACAGTGTGCTCAGCACCAAAAATTCAGTTTCCATCCATCACCATACATTTGATATACCCTTACCCATTTTGCACCCCCCAATTCCCACTCCTTCTCCTCTGGTAACCACTACTCTGTACTCTGTATCCATGTGTTTGTTTTCGTTTGGTCTGTTCATTAAAAAAAATTTTATTAAGTTATAGTCAGTTTACAATGTGTCAATTTCTGGTGTACAGCATAATGTTTCAGTCATACATATACATATGTATTTTACTTTTCATATTCTTTTTCATTATAGATTACTATAAGATATTGAATATAGTTCCCTGGGCTTCCTCTGATACATACAGTATGAAGTTGTTGTTTATCCATTTTATATGTATTAGTTAGTATCTGCAAATCTCAGACTCCCAATTTATCCCTTCCCACCCCATTTCCCCCAGTTACTATAAGTTTGTTTTCTATGACTGTGAGTCTGTTTCTGTTTTGTAAATAAGTTCATTTGTGTCTTTTTTTTAAGATTCCACATATGAGTGATATCATATGGTATTTTTCTCTTTCTGGCTTCCTTCACTTAGAATAATGATCTCCAGTCCATCCATGTTGTAGCAAATGGCATTATTTTATTCTTTTTATGGCTGAGTAGTATTCCATTGTATATATATACTACATCTTCTTTATCCACTCATCTGTCGATGGACATTTAGGTTGTTTCCATGTCTTGGCTATTGTAAATAGTGCTGCTATGTTCATTTATTTTTATTGTTGTTGTTTGAATCTTCCTTTTCTTTTACAGTATATACAATGAAAATAATAATACCCACATTTCAGGGTTAAATTTGATAAAGTTTGTTAAGAACCTTGCACGTTACCTATACTGGTAGCTATTATTAACTATCTTTGGATGGCAAATTACCAGATGATTACCAGCTAATGAGCTAAATCACAAGATGAAGTTATAAAACAAAGGAAAGTGCAACTAAAGCTGACTTCAGCTGACTTTAAGTCTGCCATAAGGATAATTCACTAGTGTACAATAGAGTCATATCAACCACATATGCAGCTTTTGAAAAGTCAGCTTGCCAAAATTTCAATATGTAGGAAATTCTAGCTGTCTTAAGCCTGGGAGTTAGCATGAGGTCAGACAGTTGAATCTTCTTTCTCAGTCTCTGTTCCCAGTAGCTGTGACAGTCGGGAGCTTCTGGTCTCAGTGGATATGATTCTAGTATTTTATAAAAGCCTTTTTTTTTTTTTTGC
This sequence comes from Vicugna pacos, assembly GCF_048564905.1. NCBI lineage: Eukaryota > Metazoa > Chordata > Mammalia > Artiodactyla > Camelidae > Vicugna > Vicugna pacos. Next base: position 22,899,945 of record NC_133023.1, read on the forward strand.
GAAACATGAGCCTGAAGCATGAAAAACTGTTTAATCTGGTGTTCCCCTAAGAAAAAGCAACCTGGGGGGAGGGTAATAGCTCAGTGGTAGAGCACAAGCTTAGCATGCATGAGGTCCTGGGTTCAGTCTCCAGTGCCTCCATTTAAGAAAAAGTGTAAAAAGAAAAAGGGAAAAAGCAATCTATTCTAATACTACAGGACAAGCTAGTGTTCAACTCACTATAGAGACAGGCAACACCATCTCCAAAGAGATTACTTCCCTCCAAAACCTTTGAGAGTAACATTTACTATAGTTGACTTTCACTGTATGGACTTATGTAGTGATGCTACCATATTCTCGATATGGTTTATTTATTCATTTATTTTTTTGCTCATTTAGGCCCCTATCTTTCTTGAAACAGCAAAGAAACTTCAGTCATAGGTCATGTACAGAAAAGCACACTGGCATTCAAACTTCTACATGATAAAGTACATTAATAAGTGAATCCATTCCAAAATTGTTAGTGTGTACATTATTCTCACCTATAAATAAATGTTTTAAAGTAAATAATCTTTTCACAGTACTACAAATTTTCCAACTAATAGTGTAAATTTTATATGAAACAAATTGTTCTGGCCTTCCATTCAGACAGCAAATGGCTGACTATATCCCTGGTTACACTAGTGTTTATTACTGCAAGCAATCTTATCTAAAGGAGAAGAGGAGGAATTCATGTTTTCATCATTTAGTTTGTTTATGCCTGAGGTTTAGAACCATTCCAAAGCACTGTTTGTCAGATCTCTTTGAAGTGAACAAAGTATTTTCAAATGCTGCAGGTTTTTTTTTTTCTGTGAAGGATACAAAAACAAGCAGATTCCCTCATATACTTAATGTTGATATATTTGGTGCTTAATCTTGTTACATTGTCAGGCAAACCATGGACCAGGTAATAAGGGCTTAATATACTTGAGACATCAGTATTCATTCTATGGCTTATTTTTCTGAGTTACACCACTATATAATGCAGTTTCTTTGGTTTTAAGCAACAAAAGTAACCCCATTTTGCTGAAGTTAAACAAAGTTTATGTGGAAAACTGTCAGGGGCTGGGTTTTGAAATGGGCCAGAATCCAGGCTTTCAAGCTGCCAAGCAGGAGTCAGCAGTTAAGCCAGAACATCCCTACCCCCATCTCCCACACAAGGGAGGAATGAAATTATAACCATCGTTAATCTTTATTTCTCTGCCCCAAATTGACTGGTTTGGATTGGGTCACGTGCCCGCCCCTTAGCTGAGGGAGCACAGAGACATTGTTCATAGCCCACCAGACTATATTCAGTAAGGAAGAAGTAATTCCTCAAAAAACTGTTGGGTGCTTTTAGAGAGAGGGAACTGGTGCTGGCCTACCAACCCAACACGTTTCTGCTCCAACCGTACGTGTTTTTTTTTCCCAGAAGAAATTTTATTAAATTGTAATTTACTTAATTCTTCCTCTCCCCCGCATCAACATTATAACGGGCGAAGTTTCCGTCTGTTCTCCCTTAGTTTAACTCTTACTTGATGTAAATCCCCATACTTACAGAAAAGAAAATAAAAGAAAGTACATCTGGGAGGTGGAGAGGCTCTGTCTGAGGTTCCATGGGGGAGCTGTGCGGGGTTACCGCAGGGTCACCTGGAGCGGAGGGAAACCGCCCCGTGTTGCCAAGGTGTCTTCTTGGACTTGAAGAAAGACATCCTGGAACCTTGACGCGCCAGAGAGCTTGCAGGACTGGAGGCAGCCGTGAGGCTGCAGTCTCTGTCCCAGGGAAGGAAAGATTCCCCACCCGGACTGCTTTCAGCTGCTGCTTGCCCTCAGCGTCCTGAAAAGATTTGAGAGATTTCCACTGGGATGCCTGGCAGCTGCCACTATTAAGAAGGGGGGCGGGGAAGATTGTCACCACGAGGAAGGGGAAGGCTTCCTTGCTCTGCAGCCCCATCAAACCTCTCCACAGTCTAGGTAGCGAAGGATTCCCGAGACAGGTGCTCCAAACCTGCTGGGGAAGCAGGGTGCAATTTCACATATAAATTTCTGAGATTTCTCACTTTCCTTTTATGACTGTCCTATGATAGTTTTGGCCTCATTATTGGAGTTATTTGATAGAGAAATTGTATTTATCTTTCAGGAAGTATAATCTGAGCAATCTTCCGACCCCTTTTCATTAATGAAACTAAACATCAAGTCTTCCTAATATGTTAGTGAAAACTAAACAAAAAATCATAGAGGCAGGTGGTGGTTCATGCTGATGGTACTTTTTGATGTTATAAAACTTTAAAAAACAAAAGTTAGGAAGTATTGCAGAGGAGAACTTATCTTGATTTGACAAATAAAATAGTTTCCTGGAGAAAGAATTATTTGAAATGGCCTTGAAAAGTAGACAGAATTTCAACTATCAGATGGAACTTTGAGAAGATAGAGGCAACATGAGAAAAGACTCAAAAAGTAGAATTCCTTAGGAAATGTGAGAACTTTTAAAATATATAAATGACCTCAACTGCAACAAATAGCTTGTGGTTGGAAATGTTTGTTGATTTGCGTTTTGACTTGTTTTTGGTTTTATACACACACACAAAATGCAGATATTTCATATACTCGATGTACTCAATTTGATGAGTTTTGACATCTGCATACACCTGTGAAACCATCACCACAATCAAGGTAATAATAGACATGTCTGTCACCTCCAAAAGTTTCCTGGGGGAACCCTTTGGGATTTTTTGTTTGTTTTTGGTTTTGTTTTTGTGGTGAGAACATTTAACGTGAGATCTATCTTCAACACATGTTTAAGTGCACAACATAATACTGTGACTATAGGCACTATGCTGTACAGCGGATCCCTAGATTTAATTCATCTTGCAAATCTGAACCTTTATATCAATTAAACAACTCCCTGTTATCTCCTCCCCCAGCTCCTGGTAACCACTGTTCTTCTCTCTGCTCCTATGGGTTTGACTATTTTAGATCCCTCTTATAAGTGGACTTCTGCAGTATTTGTCCTTCTGTGACTGGCTTATTTCACTTATCATAACGTCTTCCAGGTTCATCCACATTGTCACTAGTGGAAGGATTTCCTTCTTTTTTAAGGCTGAATAATATTCCATTGTATGTATTTCTTTATGTATTCATTGGTCAATGGACAGCTGCCTGGCTAGCTCAGTAGGTGGAGCATAAGACTCGACTTGTCTTTTATAAGTGGGTATAGATATCCCAAAGATGAGGCTGAATTTCTTCTGATGATCTGAATTGGTGACTCATACATTTCCAGAATAAGAAACCTTAAAGCCTTGCCATTCCTAAAGTCCCTAAGAACTACTTAAAGTCCTCTAATTTACATTTTAATCTGATAAATGAAATGAATACCTCTGGAATACTGTAGGGTGCCTACAGGAAAGAGACAACTTTCACTTAACTTTTGCACATCTGTATTTTGAAAGAGTTATTAACCAATGAAAGGCCTCTCTCAGGATTTTGCCTCCTCAGGCTTGGGCAAATAATCTAACCTTGGGCATACTGATGTCTGGCATATACATGCTAAGTAAGTGTTTTTTAAGTAAATAAATGTTCTCTATGAAGAAGGAGCTGATGATGGTAAAAATGCTATCAACACAGCATGGTCAAAGTGATTCAGTCTCAGTGGCCTAGCACGATGGTTTGTGGCTTTCACAGAATCGCCAGTTCACTGTTAATGAAGGGCATCCATCTCTGGTGAGACAAAAATAGGTGTGAGAAAATTATCTGAATATTTTCAAACAAATAGTCAAACTTTTTAATATACATTTTCAGAATTATTCAACTTTCTGTTTTACTTTGCCCTTAGCTAGAGTAAAATCACTGATAAAAAATTGCAGGTGCACTGCAGAGGGAAGAATAAGGAAAATTTAAAGGAAAATGGCTCATTTCTAACCCAACCACAGTGAAAATGCAGTAATTGTGGATTATTGTTTTGGTGTAAAGCATTAATAGTGGGATACTTCAGGATGAACTGTCTACCCTTCTTGAGGGCACAGTAGGTTGCACATTATAGAGACTTAATATATATTATTTAGATTGAACTGAATGCTAAAGTTACTTGCTTTAATTACTTGCTGACCTTAAAGCCCTTGCCTGAGCTCACAAAACCCCTACCATTCTGAGGGACGAAACACTTGGTATAAATGGCTATCTTAATGCGGAAAGCAGTTTTACCATTTGTTAAAATGTGTTTATATCATTGGTCGTACTAATGGAAATTTTCTAGTCGAGTCTTCACATGAACTGTCAGCAGATGAGTTTACAGGGCTGTCTTTCACACATCGTTGTACCATGCCCAGACTCCCTCCACCACACACACACACACACACACACACACACACACACAAGTGTAAGAGTGCTCTCTTGTAGAGTGAGGCTCAAGGTTCCTAGTACCACCTAATTCGCATCTTTACCTTTCTTTGGCAACCACATCTTGATGGAATTAAAGACTGTGGTTTTTCATAATTTAACTTGTCATCAACATGCACTAAAATCAGAGTAGAAAAACAAATACACAGTGGCATCAGAGCAGGAAGCCTTGAGCATAACTCAGAGGAACTCAAGCAAAGAGAATGTAATTGCATGCTGAAATCAAAATGATTATTGATCTGCAAATCCTTACCTACATACAAAGAGAAAAAAAAACGTTTTGAGAACAAAGGACACCCAATCCACCCAGTTGTAACTTCCTGGCATTTTGTTGGCAGATGGATTAAATGACGACTGAGGGAAGGGCCCCACCTACATGGTTTTCTTTGTACCTTTTGTGCATCCTTGCCGATTGACTTTTCTTCAAATCATTACTCAGCATACTTTAAGATAGCCTAGGCTGAAAATTCATGGTCCTGGTTTTTAGCTTTCTCCTAATGAGAAAGTCAGCCTTTTAGTATTCATTAAAGTTTATTGATATCGAATAACATTTAAAGAAGTAGACCTCAATCTATGCACACAGAATTGAAACTTGGCACACAGTAGGTCATGCTTCAATGTCTATTTCCTAGAAAACTCTGTAAACTTGTCTCTAAGAGTTTTTGGTGCATTTTATCTAGAATAAAATTGCCTAGACTTTAGTTGCTCATTAAATCAGTCTGGGTCTAGTGAGGAAAGAGAAACAGCACCACTGATTTAAATATAGAAGATTAACATCAAGATTTAATAATGAATAAAAGAGAGTTAAACACTAAATGGGGTAAAAGAAGACTCTAAGGAGTCTCAAGTTCTAAAACAATGACAATACCTAGGGTGCGGAGAGTTGACAATAGCAGAGGGTCCTCCAGAGACTGAGGTTCGGACTTCTTAGAAGAGGGCAGGAACAGGCATTCTTCTTGGTCAAAGAAACTTGCTAGAGGGCACAGATCACAGCAGGTGGGCCACTGAGTGGGGAGGGTGTGGCCTGAGAGTGAAACTGGCTAGAGCTGATAGCTGAGAGCCACCAGGCACCTGTGCAGAACTATAAGCAAGGAGGACTGGACCTGGAGGGAAAGTGTCTTCCTGCTGCCATTGCCTGGTCATGTCCTTTAAGGTTTTACTTTTGTTGAAATCAATATTGTGCCACTGGCAAAAAAAGAAATGTTTATAGGGTGTGTCTCTGATATCACAAACCAAGGCAAAGAATGGAGGATCTGGGGCAGAGTCAAGAAATGATTAACTGGCACATTCACATGTGTGAGTAATCTAATTTAGGTGTCCAAAGTTTTCCTTTAATATAATGGCCAATATAACATGTATATGTTTTCATTCTCTCAATCAAGAGTAGTGAACTTATATGATCCTAGAAGTCCAGAAAATAACATGTGAGTAAAATAGAACATATATAAGACAGTAACTAAACTATTATGTTGTACACCAGAAATTGACACATTGTAAACTGACTATACTTCAATAATAATAAAAAGGAACATTAAAATAACCCCCTCCTATAACTGGGTCTCAGTGATAAATAAAGCTTATGATGAATCAATTTAAAAAAAAAAGACAATAAGTAGAAGTGTGAACCGTGGTGAAGAGAATATGCCTTACCTCCTAAAAGTGAACGAGTTCACATATGAATATCTACAGTCTGCATACAGACCTCATAATACTGTGTTAATGATTGTAAGACTAAATAATGAGACTGTCTACAAAACAGTGAACTTAGTTTCATTTTGTTTGTTTGGTATGGCCAGTGAGAAGGACCATTCTCAAGTTAGTTATGGAACCACAGATTCAATCAGTCATCAAGTTGATTAGAAGGGATTTATCATTCATCCACTGTTTAAATGTCCCCTATAGGACGCCCAAATAAATAATTTATAGTATTTAACCAGATACATGTATGAATGGTTTGTGGGCTAATTAAAAGTAATCATAAGAAGAAAGGCAAAGGAAGCAAGGTTTCTTGTATTTTAATATTCTACATGTTATGCCTAATTTGAATTAGGATTCATTTTCCTTATTGGCAATTCCCTTGTTTATAATTTAAAAAGCAATGATAATAGTAGCATCAGGCTCTATTACAATTGCGTTCTGGAGGTAAGAAAGAAATAACCACTTAAAACACTGTAATTACATCAACGATATTAAAACCTCTGTGTGTGTTTTTAAATGTCAGAATCCTAACATTAATTACCTCTCTGCACTGAAGCATGAAATGGCTTCCAAGTCCTTAGCTAAACAAGGATTGTTACTGTATTAGTAAGGGTAAAGGCTGGACCTGAGAGCATCAGAAAGATCTGGCTATAAAGAAGAAAAAGTATGTTTTACAGAACCATATGTTTACTATCTTCCAAGTGGGCCATATTTCATCTGACTTTATTTTTCTTTTTAATTAAGGTGACTTGCTAAATATATGATTAAATGTACTTTACATCGTATAGCTTCATAAGATTTTTCATATAAACGTGTACAAACCTGTAACTCTCTTTGTCAAAGCTTAGGTCCCGATTTCTGGTTTAGAAAATGTGTCCATTGTAACTATACAATGGCAGCATAGGAGCCACCAGATTTACCCACAGCCAAAAACCAAAAGTAGTTTTAGGTACCTAGATTTTAAAATAAAGTATGTTACATTACTATGTATAAAATAGATTAACAACAAGGACCTACTGCATAGCACAGGGAACTATATTCAGTTTCCTGTAATGAGCCATAATGGAGAAGAAACTGGAAAAGTATATATGTATGTATATGTATAACTGAATTGCTTTGCTGTATACCTGAAACTAATGTTGTAAATCAACTACACATCAATAAAAAATAAGAATAAAAATAAATAAATAAAACAACTTGGCAAAGAAAAAATAGAGGCTCACTGATGATCACAGATACAAGATCCAGAATCACAAGAATGGGGAAGTTTGCTGTGGTCTTAGCGGGAAGTATTAATCTTCAGTCATAAACATGTGAAAACTGGCATTCTTAAAAAGTAAAAAAAAAAATAAGGTATGTTAAATGTATTCTATAAAATGTTGTAAATATACTTACTTCTCTTTAGCTTCTGTAGCTAAATTGGAGACAGTGTGGTATGGTGGTAGAAATTTAGGTGCACTCATCATACAGGACTACTTTCGAATTCCAGCCATACCTCATGCTCGTGATGGGGTCCTGGGAAAGATACTCAATCACTGAGCCTTAACTCATCTGGGAAGGTAGTACAGCTATAACTTGTAGAGCTATTGTAAGGAATGAGATAAACCTTGAAAAGTACTGAAAACAGAGCTTAGTACAATAAATATTAGCTTTTTTACTTGAAATAAACTTTTTTGTATTCCTGTATTAGGAGTAAAACAACGTAATAATACAGACTACTTTAGTAAATCTGACATTCATTTTATATTATGAATTTATTTTCCCCTTTTTCCTGCTTACTTTGTCCCCCATCCTCTGCTACTTGCTACCTTCCTATTTCTGTTCTTATTTTTACATTTTGTTTTCTGTAGACCACCTTGCATCTTTATCTAACCACTCTTAAAATTTCTGCCAGAACTTTTGGTCTTCTGCTCTAAAATTGGGCATACGGTTTGATGAGATTTTCTGCCCTAAAATATTAGGTTCAGGGTTTGACTTCACCAATTACTCATACAGCAGCCCATGACTAGAATAGAAAAAGAGTTGCATTTGGCACTACTGATCAGTAAGACTTATGTAAAAAGAAATGAATAACTCTGCCCAACTCTCAGATATTGTTACTTTTTATTGAAATATAGTTGATTTACAGTGTTTGTTAGATTCTGGTGTACAGCATAGTGATTCAGTTATATATATATTCTTTTTCATATTTTTTCATTATAGGTTATTACAAGCTTTAACACAGGGAATTATATTTAGATATTGTTACTTTAAAACACTAAATGGTAGCTTCTTAAATCCATACACATAACGTAGTCACTGATGTGACCATGCCTGAGTTTACAGTTCTGAAGAATTTGTAGACGGCTTTGTTTATTGATATATTTCTCTTCAGAGCAGTATCTCACTCACATTCACTTTAGTGGCTGTATTTCATCATAAGTCATCTAACTACAAGATGCAAACAAGTCAAAATGAAATTATAGTGCTATAGGGGATACCACCAACCAACGATAGAAAAAGGAACAACAAAAGAGTGAGGTTACTACAGCCATTCAGACAGAATTTCTAAGTAGGCATTCAGGTTCTGAGGGCTTCTATCCAAAGACTTTCTTCTACCTAATTGTCAGGCCCTCTTACCTGCACCCCCCCGCCCCCGCCCCCTCCATCATTCTACCAACCTCATATCCAGATTGAAATTCTCTAACACGATTGATCCAAAAGCTCTCTTGTCCTTCAGTAGAAATAAACTGCCATTTATTCAGTGCACCTCTCCTTAGGGATTAGTATTATGTGAAATACTAATACAGAACAGGTGGCTGGGTTGGGTGGCCTACACACTTAAAATCTGCCAAAGCAAAAACTGTTTCCCTCCAAGGCAGGCGGAGGGGGGTTGGGTTGGGGGAGAGTGCGAGAGCGCAAGAGCGAGAGAGAGCATGCGCGCGCTAGAACCAGCGTGCGCGCGTGCGTGCTGCCGTGCGCGCGTGCGTGCTGCCGTAGGTTTGTCTAATTCCCTGTCAGAGTTGCCTAGTGGAGTGAAGAGAGTAGAAGACGCTGAGGGGGTGAAGAGGAAAAGGGAGGTCCGAGGACTGAAGAGAGAGAAGCACGACTAGAAGAAATATAGAAGTAGTTGCAGGAGCAAGATGCCAAGAGATGAGGGAAATGTGGAGGAAGTTCTCCAGGCTGAGGTATGTGCGTACCCACAAGACGAGGAATTAACTCGAAACATCTGCCGTGGCCAGAGAAAACGACAGAGAGCTGGGCGTCAGCCAGGTGAGAACTTTTCTCCCTCTACCTCTTTCTCCTTGATGTCTTCCGACCTTGTGGGCATCTGCAAATGTGCATAGGAAGATACAGAAGTAGGACTAGAAGTACAAAGTGGTGGGTGTGGAGAATATTAGAAGCCCCTGCTCTCCCGCTGCAGGTGGTTAACGGGAAAGTCTCAGACTGGGAAACAATGAGGTACTAACTTTCAGTGGTTCTGAATCAGTAATCAATGAATTTCCTCCATTTTCGAGGAGCCCCTGGATAGAAGTCAGGGGTTCAGTGAACTTGATTTCTTGGGGGAAAAAAACAGTTACATAGTTATTTTCACTAAACTCTGACTGAAGTTTGGCCTCTCCTTTAATTATGAATGCACGTAACACAGCACAGTAATATTAGCAGTACCTGTGCAGGAAAGAGTTGGCATAGTAAGCCTGAGAGCACTATCCTTAGGAAGCCCTGCTTGCAAGGCGGCCGTTAGCTTAAATCAGGGAAGTACAATTCCAGGAATCTTCCTCCCCTTCCCTAAGTGGTCAGGGTGGGTCACAGTGGGGTGCCTAGATTGTTTGTGCAAACAATATGACTTATGCTGACCCCCTGCTTTCCTGCTAAGAGACTGGAATTTTTGGTACAAGCTAGGTAGAGGGTGCTTATGTGACGAGCCCCCGGTGAAAACTCCGGGCCCTGAATCTCTAATGGACTTGTCCCTGAAGAAACATTACACACATGTTGCTAATTTTTGTTAGTGTGGGGGTGGGGCGCACGTGAAAGAGCAACTACCTTAGTGGCCCCTCATGGGCGAGAGCGAGAGACTTCAAAAGGAAGCCTTATGGATTCCACCTGTGTCGTCCCCATCTGATCTAGCTGTGTGTCTTCACTGCATCACTATAAATCATCTGAGCTGTAGAGACAACCACATGCAAGTGCTCTGAGACCATCTAGCTGATAGGTGAATGTAGTGGCAGGGGAGGGGGGGTTTAGGGTACCTCCCACACGGTGGCGGAATTTATTAGAATGACTCCAACTCACTGAAATTTAACTACAGCGTTACTTTGAAGGAAAGAAAGAGGGAGGGGCAGGGCATGCCGAAACGCCGGTACCTGGGTGACTGTGGATGTACCATAGCATGAAGCAGCAGCTGAGTGGCTGTTTGTGGTCAGAGGTAAAAGCTCCCTATAGAATGTCAGTGTGACAGATCTATCCTTAGAGTTGGCTCACTGCATCCCCCAGGCTGCTTTTGGCCATGCAGGCTAAAGTGAGGGGAAAAAAATAGCCGTAGCCCAGGTGATGACTTGTTTCTTTTTCTCTCTCTGTCCCTCCTCTGGGAAGGGGGAGAAAGGGTCCAAGCACAGAAATTAGTTTGTAGTTGCTCTGTCCATTAAGTGGATGGGAAAAAGGCTAAGTCTTTTGCTAGGGCTGGAGCCACGCTTTAAATAAGGCAGAGGGGGAAAAGAAAGGAGAAACACTCTAGCCTTTTCTTCCCTCTAGCTGCTACTGCAGCAGCCCCTTCCCCTCCCCTTGCACTCCAGCTGGGTTCTCCTGGCAGCTGTGATGTGAACTCTGTAAACGGTGGATTTACTGCTAGGGCTTTGAGTAAACTTGTAATGAGGGAGAAAAACGGAATTTTAAATCACAGCTTTGCATTTTGTGGCTGTTGCGTCTGGATGTATGATACAAATTGATGTAAAATGTTACATGCTTTTAATTTCATAATGCTGGAAGGGTCATCTCAACCAGGGAAAACAGAAGAGGAAAAAAATGGGTTCATGGGACACAGCTCCCTTGTTTTCTGCCACAGGTGGGCGGACTGGAATTTAAACTCAGTATTGAAACAAGTCTCCTCTAACTGATGATTTTTTGCTGTGGCTTTTGCCTATTGGAGCCTCTGGGAAAAGGGAACCAGTCTCCAGATGAACATACACATACGGAATTTGAAAAAGCATTTTTAGTTTTGCTAATGAGCTTCTGTAAAATAAGATTTTTGGCCCTTAGGGGCTGATAATTTTCTGCCCTGTTGTGCATATTTTTGCGGGGGTCAGTTTGGACCCTAAGACTGACAAGGTGAAAAGTGCTTGGGAAAGGCTTGCTTATCGCTTGGACTTGGAACGCAGGTGTCTGGCCCTCCAGCGTCTTGGCTTTGCTTGCTGCTGAGGAAAAGCCACTGGCATTTTAGGTATACTGAATTCACAGATGCTGGTTGCCTGGACCTGACTCCAAGGTAAAATGTAATACTGCCTGCTCTGGCCTGATTCATTGTCAGCAGGGAGCTATGCTCAGCTGCAAGCAGGCACAGGGTCAATGAATGGGACTGCCAGACTCTGGGACTGCTGGACCCCTCTGTGAGGTCCTAGCTCTGAAAACACCTGGGTGCTGGCTGGACTGGCTGGGTTGCTTGCAGATGCCCTAGGGTAAGGGCTTGTTCTCCAATGGGATCGCTTGAAGTGGAGCTGCAGGTGGGCTCTATAGTTCTGATGCAGAGCTTGATTGCATTCCTACCTTGTGATTCCTATTGAACCCTGCAGGTTAAGGGAGGGTGCTCACGGGGAGTATGACCCCTCCGCCCCCTCAGCAAATCAGACTCTAGAACCCTTGTGTGGGGTGGAGTGAGGGTGGGGGGTGCCTCACTGCTGTTGACTTGTGTTCTGCTTACCAGATGAGCTGCAGTCTGCAACAGTGGACTGACAGCCAGACTCCTTCCCTCACTTTTCACTTGGTGCTTGGATTATTGTAGCAATCTTCAGAAAGGGTTTTGTCTTTTCTAGGCTGTTCACCAGATCAATGAACAGGACAAGTCATGGGGGGAGGAATGTTATATAGATCCATTTTTTTAATTGAAAAATCAGAATTTTATTATTGAGCAAGGGCTCATGTGCCCGTGGCGCAGAAAGCCAAACTGTTGGCAGCAAGTGTTTGCAGCAAATTAATGGTTTATTTGCAGGATGCCAAGCAAGGGAGTAGGAGACAAGCCTCAGATCCACTCCATCTTAGTCTTTGAATTAGGTATGTCTTAAAGAGGAGGAACAAAGAAACTGAGATTAATCATCAGTTGTCTTGTGGTATTTCTGAATCGTGGTTTCAAGAGTGAGGATGTTTCCAGTTTAGGCTTCTCCGGCCAGGTGGTCCAAGGCTCAGGGGGTTTGTGAGCTCATCTTGCCCTGGAGAAACAACTTGCATTTGTATGTTAATTGTGGTATCTCCAACAGCAATTGTAGTACCTTAACAATATTATTGACAACAATAGTCTTAGTCATGTGACTCTAGTTAATTAGTGTTCAGTTAGCATGGGATTGAGGTCAGAGGTGACAAGCAAGGGAATAAAGTTTTGGATAGAGTGATTAATCACAAACTCACTAAGGAACTTGGTTTGGCGAGGGGAGGGGGGGGCTCAGTTTCAGTTTCGCCCTGACCGGTTCCTGAATATAATGTGGGGTTTTGGGGTTAAGTTGTAAAAATGTTACTCTGTGAAGATACTTGTGTCCCTCTTGCAGACATAAGGTCTGGGCAAAAAAGAAATGATTAGGAAAAATTGTAAAGTTAGGATTAGTGAATTGGACAAGGAGATTTTGGAACAACAGAGAAAACAACAAAATATCCTTGGCACCTGGGTAGGGGTGGGGCATTGATGAGCTTTGGTTTTCAGAGCTGCTCCAGGAAAATTATCCTCTTTCTGAAGAAAACCGTGCCTTTGTGCTGTCTTTGCAAGCTTCTATGAGAGTGCTTAGGGTTCAGATGGGCAACTGAGCCCAGTTGGCTTATGATTGTGACTGTGGGAGGGTAGGGGTGGGGCAGCTCCTGCAAGGTCCCCAACGGCACTTCCAAATGCAGTCCACCCTCGGCAGATGATGAACTCAAGTCACTGATAGAACGGTTTGGAATGGACTGCCTTAGGCAGTCCCTCTTAAAGCAAGGACCGAACCCTGGACTGAGAACCTGGGGGTGGGAGGCACCATGGTGGGAAGCCACACTAGGGGGCCCTGTTAGCCTCTACTGCCTGCCCAATGCATGTCCTTCTGGAGGTGCCCAAACATTGTAAATTTTGTTTCCAAGGAACACTTGTGCCCTTGGGGATTGTATTTCTTAGATGTGTGCCCTGACCATTGTGACACTGCCTCAGCCCTGGAGGCTTCCAGTCAGCTTCATCTTCCCAGCCAGAGCTGTTCTGGGCCGGAATTGATGCCTTGGGCCAGGTAGAAAAGGTTCATATGAAAACTTACAGAGAGCCAGCTGGCTTTCTAAGACAGACCTTAAAGGCTAACGGGATGTTTTAAGTGGCTTTGTCCAGGATCCTTATAGGGCACAAGTGAGATCACTTCTGCAGGTTGGCCTCACCCTGATAAATGGGGTCCTACTGATCATAATTCTATAAAGACTCCTTGACCAAGGGCCAAGGGAGTGGATTGTGAAGACGGGTTAACATAGGTAGGGTGAGACTGCTATTCTTAGGATGGCTTTCTTGCAAGATTGATCCTTGGCTGACATCTGGGAGCTTCGCTTTGGGGAGTGTTCCCGTCCTTCCCTAACTCATAAGAGTGGCTCACTGGGCCTAAACTGTTTGTGCAAACAATAGGGTTTATGCTGAGCATTTACTTCCTTTCTGCATGTTTGGAATTTTGGTACATGTGAGGTAAAAGGGGCTTGTGTAACCTCAATAAATACTCTAAACTCTGAGTCTCAAAGGGCTTCCCTGGGCAGAGATATCACACACATGGTGCTGAGTTTTTATTGCTGAGCAAGTGTGCTATGTGACCCCTCATCGGAGAGGGAGACATGGATTCCTCCAGACTCCACTTGTGTCTTTCTCCTTGTGATCTGGCTGCATACTCTTACCGCATCTCTGTAATAAGTCTTAGCCCTGAAGACAGCCATAGACTTGAGACCTAGGAGACCCTCTAGCAAATCCCTGAATGGGGTGGTGATCTTGGGGTTCCCCAAGAGTCACCAGCGGAAATCTCCAATATTCCCTTAACACATTGTAGATGGAGATGATTTTGAAATTTCAGTTATATTGATCACTGCCTTGAAATGAAGGTAGATATTAGACCTGCCACCAGCTAGTTTTTTTAATGTGCTGATGAAGAAGGATGTATATTACCCCACATTTCAAAATATTTTTAAACTTAACATTTTTAATACTATATTTTGACATGAGTCACTTCTTTTGTAATCGTAAGTATTTTATTTGCTGCATTATTTTGAGAACCTGATTCTGAGAAGATGTCCATAAGGATTCACCAGACTGCCAAAGGAGTTTGTGCAAAAGAAGGTTTAAGACTCCCTGCAGTGGGGTATTACCCTGGACTAGATGTATTAGTCACTGATGGGCAATTTATTACCTATAAGTGAATAAATGTTTAGTGCCCTAAATTTTATCCAGGGACAGGAAGTAGTTCTATTGATTGCACTTAAAGGGGCAGCAGGAGCCAATGATAAAGTCACTGTATATTTCATACCATGCTTCTTCAGTGTGACAGTCTCATATGTAATGGATCTAAAGGGTGAGATGTAATGGGGGTTTATAATGATGATTTTTCCAGAACTATAGCGCCTCCTTGTAGAATGTAAGTTTCTCATTGAACTTTATTTACCGTGTACAGAAAAACCCCCAACTAAAACTGAAAATCTCCTATTTCACTTTCATTTGCCTCTATGTTCACCAATGTCCACTTGAGTCAGTACAAAGACAGTCTTCCACACAGTAATGAGAGTGTAAATGAAGGTAGAGCCAAATCAACATACAAAGATAACTTTTGTTTACTTTGGCTAGGTTCTTCGTATTTTTTGAAGTCTTGCTTAAACCCTGATGAACCTTTTTGCAATTAAGTTAGTGGTTAACACCTCAACATTATAAGATTACAAATTTGATGTTGGTAGGCTCAGTGGAGAGAGTGGCTAAACTTGTGTAGTGTATTCGTGTAGGACCCTCATCTTTCCTTAAAGATGTCCTAAGCTGTGTTCCCAGTTGGCAAATTTCTTCCTTCTCAATGAAACAGTATGGAACTGAGGATTTTCTACCTGTCCGTAACTACAGTTTTTCTTTAATTGAATACAAAATTACTATGCCATGTAAAAATAATAAGAAAGTTTATTTTACACTATTTGACACTCTTCTGCCGCCTGTTCCTTGTGTGTGCTTCACATTGATCTGCACTTGTGTGGCCCACATGCCTTCATAACTTGGCACAGAGCATTTCCAGCATCATGTCATCCATGCTGACAGTGCCAATGATGGGCCTGAAGAACAGTTCCGCAAGGACGTTGGCGTTGATGAATCTCAGCAGGAAGAGGGCGCTGTTCAGTTCGGCGAATCTGGCCTGATGCTCCCTGTGTGTCATCCGGATATGTTCACTAAGTATCTGCTGAGTTCCCCACTGGAGTCCCTGGATGTACTTCACGCACTGCAGGCCTGGCAGGTCTGGAGGAGAAAAAGGGAGAAAAAGCTCTTCAGTAGAAACAGCTCATGCAGAACCCTTTGCTAACTTTTTAAGTATATCCATTCTGCCCCTCCCCAAATTAGAAAAGCTTTCAAGCTTCCCGGTGAGAAGTTCTTTCGACAACAAGGATAAAGTACCAAACCAGTTGGGAGTGTTCAGCAGCAACGCTTCCAAGAAAGACACCTCATGTAATTATTCTTATTTAATATTTACTATGTTTCTATTCTCACAATTAAAAACTGCTGGCCCTGAGCCAACAAATGCACGCTTAATTCAATTATGACAGTGGAGTATAGCTTAATGAATCACTGCTCCAGTTCACTATCTGTGCAAGTATGAAGAAATCAGAATTATTTCAAGAAGTGAGCACTTTACGTTTTACCTATGGGAAACAAGCCTTGGTATAATGGCAAGAGGTTTTCCAGATGACAGGTATTTTGCCATTCACAGCCACCAACTGTGACTGAGGAGTCTCATTTTAACTATTGGCTGCAGGCTGATTTTAGAGTCCCATAATAAGTTGAGAGATAACACTGGCCACTTAGCTCATTGTACCATGATTTCTGTATTGGGGAAGGTTTAAAGAAATAAGTGATTTTAATGAGCCTTCCAAAAGGCTTTTTTAAAAAATAGTTTAAAGTAAGCCAACTTTGAAAGCACTGTCTGAACACCCATTAAAGGGTTAAAAAGTAAATGTGAAAACATCATGGGCTGCAACATGGTACAAAAGTAACTTTTCAAATAGTGAATGCATGACCTTCTTGCAGTACAGTGTGATACCCAAGAAAAACGGAATGAAATACAATGCAGGGAAGATTAAATGCCTGTAACTTTTATAAAGAAGGTAGTAAGAGGAGGCTGCTTTTAAAAGTCCTTGATCTTCCATGATAGTAATATCACTGTAAAATTCTTTACCTTGTATTTAAGTAATTACCAATTTACCATTCTGTTTAAATGATGTTGATGATTATAGTCATCTTCATTCTCTTTTTGTACCAAATTCAACAGAAAAGTATTTTAAAAGCACCATGCTAATCGTCATAGAGTAACAGAACCCGCCAGTGTTCTTTAAAAATAAAATGGCAATAGGCAAGTCATTTCTATAATAGGCCAATATCAGATCTGACCAATGAGAACAAAGTATAACATCTCTTATCCATATTCCAATTCTGATTACCCTAGTCCATGCATTAACATCCCCAACTACCTAGAGCTCATTTTCCAGGCTTAACACTCAATTTTATTGTGCTTGGATTCCATTAATGAGGATAAGGCAAGGCTTGCATGAAACCACCAGAAATCAGAAGCTCTGCCAGGTCTAGATTCATGGCTTATTAAAACTTAATCTTGTGAGCTTCACTTTTCTCTGCTTTCATACCATATCCTCCCTTTTCCATCACCCCCTAAAGTGACTCCCCTACCCCCAAAAAAGACTTGCCTTCAAAGTAAATTCGGGAAAAAGAAAAGACGGATGGACTCCTTGGGGATGGGAGGGAAATGTTTAAATATAAAGACCAGCGGATACAAGACAATAAACAGTAAAGCAAGGCCACACATTTAGCAGGTATTACTTTTTTTTTCCAAATGCAGGTGCATTTGTGTTTAAAATATACCCAGCTTAGCTCTAGGTTAAACTTATTGAGAGACAATTCAGAAAAGCAGGGCGATTATAAGGGATGCAAAACAGGGTGGAGGAAAAGAGGGAAACTAGTGGAATGTCACCTTCTGAAAGCCAAGCCCTTGTCTTACCTTTTTATTACAGAAGAACAAAGCACACGGCAGATGTCTAATAACACAGCTGAAGGAGCGAGAAAACACTTTCAGATGATCTTAGGAACCACCTGAGGCACTTCTTATGAATGTTGATTTGCAGACCCTACATCAGAGCTACTGAATCAGAACTTCTAGGGGAGGGGGCTGGAAACTTAGAACAAGCCCCTCTAAGTGTTTTCTATGCACAGGCAAGATGGAAAACAATGATATAAGCATAGGGTGACCTATAATGATCACTGGAGTGAGCTGAAGTCTCTAGGTCCTGAAATGTGAGGTCTGAATGAATTATCCCACTGAATACTGCTCTATACTCCTTCAGAAATTCTAGTCAGGAGGCAAGGACATAACCCCAAGTCTCCTGGTGTCAGGAAGAAAGGATATGGAGGGAGCATTATAAAAAACGATCCCAACTCAAGCTGCCTGGAAACTTCCTGCCGACTTGTAATCCTTTTTGGAGGATGTTGGTTGAAGATGACTCTAGTAGTAGGACACACTAGAGACAAGGTGCTGGGCTGTCCAGAGAGATGTTCTCCAATGATTTGATTGCACTGTGTGGGCCAGAGTGTCCAGCACCCAACAGACAACCTGAAAGTATGGTGCCACCGGCATCCCCTTGGGCCCAGAAGACAGGAGACCCATGCTCCACAACTCACCGGCCATTTGTTTTGGGGAAGGTCACTTGGAACTAGATGACCTAACCTGCCAATGGGGTGATGGGAGGGTTAAGTGCAGAGGGGATTGACTAGGAGGTCTCTAAGGTATCTTCAAGCTCTGAAGTAGTGCACCTGCTTGCAGTCCCTAACATGTCTTTTCCTACCATTTTGCCAGCCTGATATTCAGACAGTTGGAAGATGAGACAGTCCAGCTGCTTAAGACCATTAAAATGACCATACAAAGGCAGACCCATGAAACATTAAGTCTAGTGTCCTGCTGGACAGTGTCCCCAGGGGATGGTCTCTCTATGGGTCCTTAATAAATATTACATTTCTTGCCAGCCTTAATAGACTTCCTCCAACAAAAAGTTTCTAGTAAATTTCCAAACTGGGCTTCAGAAAGAAATTTTGCAGAATTTGCAGCAAACACAAACTTTAAAAAAAAATAAAGCTATGCTCCTGGATTTAAAAGATTAGAGGAGAGGGAAGGAACAGCCATGTCCCTTGACAGCACAAACTTTTGTATATTAATAGGTTCAGAGAGAGAAGAGCAAACCTCAACAAACAAACCCCCTCCTCTTGGCTAGGGTTCTGGCAGCAGCCCACCCACGAGGTTTCTGTAACTCCCCCAACTCTGCTAAGTTAGTCGCGATTCTTTACTTATGCCCCTACATTCCCCTGTCAACGGAAAAGTCTTAAGTGTCTTTGCCCCGGGTCGGTACTACCAATGCTTTTCTGAATAGGGAGAAGTCAGAGCCCGAGGCCGGCATTCTTACCCGGGTTAAACAGCACGGCCCCCTTGAGGTAGGCGTACTCCTTGGTACTGATGTCCAGGCTCCAGCACTTTGCAAGGAAGCCCTTGATGGCCTGGACCTCGGCGGCCGACGGCAAATGCTCGGCCTTGGGCGGCGGTACGAGCTGTGGCTGCAGCGTGGGCTGGGACGGCGGCTCGTCGCCCGTGGTCTCCTGCCGCCTGGTGGTGAGGATCCTCTGCAGCAGGCTGGTCTCCGAGGTCTCCACCGTCTCAAAGTTCAGGCGGTCCTGGGCCAGTTCGAGCATGAGTAGCGGCGCCCAGCAGCTGCGCACCAGCACCAGCTGCTGGTCCAAGGGCAGCACCTGGAAGCAGGGCAAGTACTTGACGAAGCGCAGCGTCTTCAACAGGCCTGCCGAGGCTGCCTCGCAAACCACCTGTGGGCTCTTGAGGGCCACCCGCCGCTGCGCTCCACACGAGGGGTCCCACCAAGGGGCCCCCGGCTGCGCCTCTGGAGCCAGTTGCGTTTGCTTTGCGCTTGCGGGCATGTTGCAGAGGATGCCCGCTTGCCGCGGGTGGTCTTCCCCGCAAAAGCAGCAGCGGTACAGGAGCGCCATGGCCCGCCCGGCCGGCAACTCCTCTCTGCCCCCCAGCCTCTGCGCGCAGTAAGAGCGGTCCCACCACGCGCTCCCTGGCCGCGCCTCGGGAGCTTCAGGAGCCACGTGCGTTTGCTTTGCGCTGGTGAGCAAGCTGTACAGGATGCTGCCCTGCCGTGGGTGGTCTTCACCGCAAAAGCAGCAGCGGTACAGGAGCACCGTGGTCCGCCCACCCGGGAGTCCCTCTCTGCCCAGCGGAGGCTCCGCGCCACACGAACAGCCCCAGCACGCACCCCCCAGTTGTGCCTCGGGCGCTTCTGGAGTCTCTTGCCTTTGCTTTGCGCTTGTGAGCATGTTGTAGAGGATGCTGCCCTGCCGCGGGTGGTCTTCACCACAAAAGCAGCAGCGGTACAGGAGCGCCACTGCCCGTCCATCCGGCAGCCCCTCTCTGCCCAGTGGGGGCTCGGCGCCACACGAGCAGCCCCAGCATGCACCCCCCAGCCGTGTGTCAGGCGCCACCGGGGTTGCGTGCGTTTGCTTGGCGCTCATGAGCATGTTGTAGAGGATGCTGCCCTGCCACTGGTGGTCCTCGCCCGCCATGGCCCGCGGTTCCCGTAGCTCGGCTCTGTCCAGTGGCCGCCGCCCGCGCGATCTATTTATACCGAGCGCTCACGCACGCGCGTCCGCCGTCCCCGCCTGGGCAAGAGCGTGGAGGGCGGCGCGGCGCTCGGGTGTGTTCACCCGTCACCTCGGTGGTTCAAAAGGGGCAGATGCTCCTTAAAGGCTGAAAACGAAAGAGGAATGGAGGCGGGGGAGCTCCGGGACACTTCCCTCCTTCCTCTCATTACACCCTTCCCGGCCTCAGGAAGAGGAGAGCAGAGCGCAGGGAGCAGGTATTTTAGGGCATTGTTCCAACTCTTTCCATCGAACCCCCGGCGTCTGATGTGCTCTCTTTATTGGGAAGGAAGGGGTACTGAAAAGGGTGAAAAATCTATTTCTGTGCCATCTTGGCAAACTTTCATTTAATGTTAAAACTTTGTATGATATATTTTGTATATGGATAGAGAGGTCTCATTTTCAGGGACCTTGAAAAATATAGACCGTGGACCAGCCGTATCATATGGGAACTTGGTAGATGTGCCCAATCGCAGGCCCCAGCCAGACCCTCTAACTCTGAATCTGCATTTTAACGAAGTACCCAAAGAATTTGTATGCATCTTAAATTTTGAAAAGCATTGGTCTAGGAATGCTGTCATAAGCTTTTTGTTTAATTCAGTTAATATTTATGAGCACCCACTCTGTCCAAAGTGCCATGTTAGAAAGCTGAGGGGCAGGACCAGGTTATACAAGTGGCTAATATTTGAGAATATAGTAATCACAAGGGGCTAAAAGGTTGCTACAGTGAGAATTCTGGATTCCTCTAGAGATACTACATTGGGTAGATGTGCAGTTAACTTTTTTCTTCTCCCACCTTTCTTAAGCAAATAGTGAGAAATACAGGTTTCAAGAAGCCTGGATTGTTTGTTCCTCTCTTTCCACAGAGCCTCCTTCCTTGAGTTCCATACAGGCACTGAGATCAGTGGGTATCTCCACATCACCACCTGCCCCTTGTATAACTAGCTGATTGTTTCACCAGCCATCTGGTTAACTTCACATCACAACCCTTAAGTCCTCAAATTCCTCATCTCTCAAATGGGGGGTTTATTTAGTGATCTCTTGGGTTCATGACTGAAGACAATTTGCAGGGAAGGGGACTGGTATAGTATCCCCTTTCTCTCTTTTTAAAATTTCTCTGAGACCTGGAATTCTGAGCATAAGAGGAAAAGCTGGGAGACACTTATTTTGCATTCAACCTGAAATTTTATTGGGCCTATGAGAGGCCCTATAACACAGTGCTTTAATCTCCCCACTGGCACCAGATTGCCTTGATTTTAATTCTGGCCCTGACTTTTTGTAGCTCCATGGCCTAGAGCAATGTATTAGTTTCCTCTTGCTGCTGTAACAAATTACCACAAATTTAGTTGGCTTAAGGGAATACAGATTTATTATGTTGTAGTTCTGGAGGCCAGAAGTCTGAAATCAGTTTCACTGGGCTAAAATCAAGGTGACATTCCTTCTGGAGGCCCTAGGGGAGAATCTGTTTCCTTGTCTTTTCCTGTTTCTTGAAGCTACTGGGCATTCCTTGGCTCCTGGCCACATGACTCCTACCTCTGCCTCCATCTCCTTTCTGACTCTTAGAAGGATCGTTATACATACATTGGGCAAACCCATATAATCCAAAATAATCTCTCCATCTCAAAATTCTTAAATTACATCTTCAAAGTACCTTCTACCATGTAAGATAACATATTCACAAATTCTGAGGATTAGGATATGGACATCATTGGAGGACATTATTTAGCCTTTCACGGGACAACTACTTAAGCCACCTGTGCCTCAGGTTCCTTATCTGTAAAATGTGGATAATAGTCTCTGTGAAGTAATCCTCATAGGTGAGTTAATTCATATAAAATGCTTGTTTGGTACATGATAAGTGTTGGATGTGTCAACCATTATTCCCCTCCCCTTTTTAAGATAACGTTGAATAACTTCAGGGTTAGGTAATACTACCCCTGCACCACTATTATCCTCTCTCTCCTAGGGAAGTCCACCTTCACTCTCCACACCAAAGCTGTCTCATTTTTTCTGCATGTCCACATTTCTTGGCTCAGATTCACAGCACTGGATGGGCCACATGGTCCACAATGATAATCTGTATTGGAAATGTTACCGCATTGTCCATTTCATTTGCTATTTCCAATATTCAAGCTACTGTTTGGGGGTATTGTTCTTGCTGCTTGTGCGATCTTACTGCTTGCTGACCCCACCAACCAGCCTCGCTGAAAAACCTGGCCTACATCCATCCCCTCCTTAAATTGCCAGTGCTAGTTACTTTTTACCCAATTTTGTTTCCTTCCTAACGCTTATCAGAAGCTGAAACGATTGATTGATTTAGTTATTTGATGCTTGTTGATTGTTTCTTCTCCCTAGTATAAAAATCCCTTGAGGGCAAGGAATCAGCCAAGCTGGATCCCAGCAACTAGAACAAGGTCTGGCATACAGGTGGTGCTTAAAAATATATTTGTTGGCCAACTGTACCTTTAGAGAAAGAAGAGAAGGCTTTAGCTCCTACTCTCAACACAGAGAGCAAGGATTCCCACACAGTTGTTGCTGCACTGAGCCTGGAGGGAGGAGAAGTTGGGAGGCCCCATTGGACTCAGCTTTCTGGAGGTCTTTATATATGTGTGTGTCTGTATCTACACAGAGTGCTACAGATGCTGTGATAAAGTAACAAGACAACTGAGTTAATAGTCAAAAGTCATGGCTCTGAATTCGGGCCCTTCCACTCTAAAGATATAACATTGCATAAGTATTTAACTTCAGCCTTCACACTTGTGAAATGGGGAACAATTCTATAAACCAGTGTTAATGTGTACAGCCTGTCCTCAGTCCTTCAAGGGTTTTCCTCGTTTCTCAATATGGCTCTTTACAGAAATGTTTGCTGACCTCGTTGAAAATATAAAGCAACTTAATACTCATTAAGTTTAAAGCTACATAACTTTACACTCATTCACTTTCTAATGATTTAACATTGAGCATAGCATTTAACATTATATTAGCCTTTTCAGCTATGAAATGAGAAAAAATACTATAAACTATTTTAATATGTGTACCCTAGCCATGTATAATTCCAGGGTTTTTCTAAAACTCTTTCATCTTACAAACTATATATATAAATATATATTTAATCCTAGTAATTAAGCCCATTTTTTGTGACTTTAATCATTCCCACCTCACATGTGTTTGAAGCCTTTGGCTTTGACTTTCAGTCATTGTCTCAGATTGAAACTTCAGTGCAGTGCTGAGGACCATGAACCTGTAATACATTGGTTATAATTACTGTACTTTCCCAAGAGCAGTCTTCTGATTTTCTTACTTGTGCTTTTCTCGAGTTGTGATCTTCTATTCGCAGCTCTGAAGGACTTTCTGGTTTCTTTGGATTGACTGTTTCTGGGGAGAGATTGCCTGTTTGTCCTTTACAAGTATTCATCCTTGGAAATGTCAGAAGAAAACCGACTTCATCTTTCGCAGTTCAGTTTTTTTCCTTGAACAAATAGCTCCTGAGAAACAAAATCATCCAAACAAGTGCAGAGATTTGCATCAACTTCTGCCAGCCAACTGGTGGCTACAGGATGAGTGAAGACATAACCTTCTAAGGGAGCCACAGGCTTCTTCATTTGATTTGTTCTGTGTCCTCAGGCCATTGTGACAGATAGACAAAAGGACACTCATCAACTGCACCTGTCATGTGCTGAGTTTGTCCACAACTGCAATTTGGATATTTACACAGAGTCATTGTTCAGTGACCTTGGTCAATTGGACACCTGTTCTGCAGAATCCATTATCTGTTCCAACTCAGAGTGGGAGTAAAGCTGCTCTGCTTGCCTGAATGCAACCTTCAACTTCAAAGTAATGCAATTTTCACTAAAAGATGGAGGAGTGAAGTGCAGGTGGGGATAAAGCTGGGTGAAATTGTGAAACTGACCTTTGCACAGCAAGCTGCTCTTGACCTGGGAGGGCATGGCGATCTGAAACCTGATATGAATTTTCAATCTGGGCTTAAAAGAGTTGGAATGCCTCAGAATTCAATTCCTTCTGTAAACAGGTGACAGGGAGTAGCACTAGTGTTTTCCGTACTTTTCAGTGTAAATATTGGGTAAACACTATTGTAGAAAAATAGTGGCTGATAAAATCCAAGAGATAGCCTCCCTCCTATTCCTTTCCAAGACCTAGAATATTTAAAGCTCTATTTATGGAAGAATTAATAGGCTTTACTGCTGACTCATGAAACTTTTAAAGAAGATCAAGTCATCATTATGTATTTCCTTCAGATGAGCTACAAAAAAGGTAATTCATTGCCTTGGGGGTCACATAGTTGCTGAGCTGAAATAATAACTCTGCTCATGGTAATTCTGAAATGTTCTAAAATCAACTTTCCAGATCAAACAACTATTCCATTCAGAGAAAAACACTCATCAAATCAATATAGTTTACTCCATCTGCCAATTTTGAATCTGTCTCAATACCAGATGGTGATCGGATTATCTAATCAATAATTCAATAATAAATTCATTTGACTGGCAGGCTTACAAAGGATTGCCTCATTGGTTGACAAGCTATTAAAATTGATTTGACTGGTCAGTTGGAAAATTATTGCTCAATTGATCTACAAAGCTATGTCCCCTAATGTTGACAGTAATTTTATTTACAGACTCTTTCGGGATCTGGAATTGTTGTAATATCTCCCTTTCAAGAAATTGCTTTCTTTTCTCCTCCAACTTTTCCTAACAACTTCCCACAATCATTGTATCTAGAGTGCCTTGTACATTCCCTATCATATTAAGGGCACTCAACAAACACCCACCTGATGAGACAGAGTGAAAAGTTTCTTCCACGTCTACAAATCTTTTAACTTCACTGGACTGCCCAACTTTTCTTGTGACTGTGGGTTTTAACAATCTGGTGGAAAGACCCTAGGTCTCTTCTACCAAATACCTGCTACCTGTTCTAACCGATCTGATTTCTAGCTTGATAATTTCGAAAATGAGAGTAAATATATTATCTCTTGTTTACTGCACAGAGTTGTTGAATGTATGAAATGATAACCGTACTTCACAAACATGAGTTACTAGTTAGATTGCAATTTCTTTAAGTCAGAAGCATCAGAGTTTGTGAAGTGATATACACCCAACTAAATCAAAGTTGTGCATTTGAAATTCTCTGTATGTATACATATAAAATGCATTTGAAATCAGGGATCCTACGGTTGATAATAAGTCATTCAAATTTGGAGTTAAATGCATCTAACATTAGTAGTGCTGTAAACCTAATTACTTTCTCTGAACTCACAATGACAAACATGAAAAACAAACAAATTAAAAAATATGTGAATGGATGGAGGTAAATTTCTTTGCAGCAGAGCCAAATGCTGGTGTTGAAGAAAACAAAAGCTTTTATATCCAAACTGCTGTTTTTGCCATGATGGTCATGGCTAGATTATTAAAAAGAAGCTGCTTTAGCTTGAGTTCTCTGAAGCAGGGCACTAGACAAGGACTATGTGCATGTCCTGGGGAGATGATCCCAGGAGGCAGTGGTGAGAGTGAAGGAAAAGTGAAGCTGGGAAGGAGGGGGAGCCAGAATCAAAGTGCATGACTGAGGTCACTGCTGTGACCAGCAGGAGTGATTTTACCAGGGCCTCCAGAGAAATATGCAGAATGCCTCTCGGAATTGCCCGCCCAAAGGAGGTGGCAGTGCGATTTATCCCATTATTTCCATCTCCCAATGTTGAATGTTGCCACCAAGTTTCCACCAATATCCATGGTGTCACAAAATACAGGATAAAAGAAGCCACAGCCTGCATGGAACCAACTGTCCACCCACCTGTGCTTGGGATCAGAGGTACAGGCAAGAGGATACAGGGCAGGGAAAAAGAGACCTCTGAGAGAGACGTTCATACCTCATCATCCTTAATTTGCTGCCTTGGGGTGAGTCCACTTGATGTGGGAATTGGTTGAGGTGAAACAATAACTATCTCAGCACTCTTCTGCTGAGCTTGTTCATCTTTGAAAATCATGTTAACATTGTGTCCCAAGATGTTCATTTCTTTAGATAAGTAAGGCTTGAGCCGGGGAAGCAGGCAAGAACATTTACCCAGCAACTGGATAATAATTTGTCCTGACTGAGCCTTTATTCAGCAGTGTTACCAGCCACTCTCAGAGATAGATTGAAAAGAAACCACACTATTCACCGGTAGAACAATACAGTTTCACTAGATGGCCACAGCTTTCTGCAAAAGTAGGGCTCGTAGCATTGTGTGTGTATTTGGGGTATTTCTAAGTATTTGGACGTTATCCACAGGTTCTTGAGATTTTTCAGTCTATCCAGAGAAGTTTAAACAAAACCAGAACCTTCACACAGGCTTTTTCTTGAGGCCTGAGGTGTGGCTGGATCCAGGTACTCAAACTACATTGCTAGGGCATATTTCTGGAGTCTTCTGACCTCTTTTTCCAATGTGAGTTACTCTTGATTCATATCCTGCAACCAACCCAGTATTCAGTTTTAGCAACTCTACCTTCGAAGTGTATCTCAGATCTGACACTTTCCCATCACTAGCATCACTAGATCCTGGCTCAAACCACCATCTTTTCTGACTTCAACTTCTTTACTCATCTCCTCACTGATCTGCTTCCATCCATTCTCTGCCTACAACTAGTTTTCCAAGCAAAGAGTGATTCTTAAAGATAAGTGAGATTGTGTACCTTTCTATCACATTTAGAAAAGTCTAATGGTATAGTCCTCTTTATAAAATCTTACGGGACCTGGCCCTGGCTCTCTCTCCAGCTCCTGTCCCTCACTTGTGTGCTCCAGCTACATGGCTCCCTTGATATTCAACCTTCAAACCTGCAGATTCCCTCATCTGGACTGTTCCATCTCCTCTTGCAGATAATCACATGGTTCATTTTTTGACTTCCATTAGGCTTTTCTCAAATGTCATGTCCTCAAAGAGGCCCTCCCTGCCTGACCTAAAACGTCCAAAAATAGCACCACTTGCCACTCTTTATCCCTGTTACTTGCTTTACTTTTCTTCTTGCACCTTTTCTAACTACAGCCATAGCTATTTGTTTATTCTTTGCTTCTTGCATGAAAACATACATTCTATGAGAGTAGAGACCGAGGCATTCACTGCTATATCCCAAGTGCCAAGAGCAGTGCCTGGAACATGATAAGTGATGAATGATGTGGACTGGTTACTCTTCAGATCTGCTGTACCTGACTGCCTGTCTGGAATTTCTTTTCATTCTCCTGTTGACTGAGCAAGCCACTCCATGGACAGTTCCTTAATTCATCACCTGAGCATCTCTTCAGCAACCCACTCCTGCTCCCAATGCCTGCTCTCTCTGTTTTGAGAGCCTCTCTCAGGGCTCTGACAGGTGGAAAATGCCAGCCTTCTCAGTAGCTTTGGTCTGTATGTTTTCTGGGTCATGTTTTCCTCTGCCCTGGTTTATCTATCAGTGTGACTATGTCTCCTTTCCATATTCCAAAAATCTTTCCAAATCTCTGTCCCATAGATTGTTCCCTTCTCAAAGCTGTAGTGGATTTCTCTCATCTGTATCATTTACTTTGTCATTTCAGTAGGACTCTGTGAGGAAAGGTAAATGTCCGTGTTCCACCTGATACCTTGAGCCACAAGCTCCTGGTTAACAGTTTGTTAAGCATGAAACTGTTAGGACTGAGTGTGAGTGTATGTGTTTCTTTAGAAATTGTATAATGCGAGGGAGTATTCCAGGGACTTAGCCAAAAATCTTCAAAATATAATTTGACATTTCTCTGGTATCTAGAACTGTATATGTGAGTGAAGTAACTTTTTAAACATTCTGTTTATATATTATTGAGGTATAGTTGATTTACAATACTATAGTAATTTCAAATGTACAATGTAGTGATTCAGTACTTTTATAGATTATACTCCATTTAAAGGTATTACACAGTACTGGCTATATTTCCCTGTGCTGTAAAATATATTCTTGTTTCTTACTTATTTTATATATAATAGTTTGTATCTCTTAGTCCCCTACCCCTATCTTGCCCCTCCTCCCTTCCCTCTCCCCAGTGGTAACCAGTAGTTTGGTCTCTATATCTGTCTGTTTCTGTTTTATTATATACATTCATTTGTGTTATTTTTTAGATTCCACAAAGAAGTGATAACGTTGAGTATTTGTCTTTCTCTGACTTATTTCACTAGCATAATACCCTCTAGGTCCATCCACATTGTTGCAAATGCAAGAATTTCATTCTTTTTATGGCTAAGTAATATTCTATTATATATATATATATTTATATGTACATGTATTCATTCATTCATCTGTTGATAGACACTTGGGTTGCTTCCATATCTTGGCTATTGTAAATAATGCTGCTATGAACATTGGGGTGCATGTATCTTCTAGAGTTAGTGTTTTCCTTTTTTTCAGATGTATACCCAGGAGTGGAATTGCTGGATCATCTGATAGTTCTATTTTTAGTTTTTTCAGAAACTTCCATACTGTTTTCCACAGTGGCTGCACAACTTTTACATTTCCACCAACAGTGGGAAAATTACTTACTAAGGACCAGATCCCACTCCCATAGATTCTGATTTAATTAGTATGAGGCATGACCTGCACATAGAGAGTTTGAAAAACTCCCCAGGTAATTCTAATGAGTAGCTAAGTTTAAGAATAGTTGATCTTAAAAATAAAACCCAACATCATATTCATTATGTAAAAAAATAGTAGTAGTCGTAGTAATATTTGGGGATAATAAAGTCTTCAGAAAGCAAACATGGAAACTATAAGTAATGAAAACATTTTGTCCCATTATCACATTAACACTGATCAGTATCAGATTACCAAGTGATAAAGGGATGGGATACAAGTGGCGGAGAAGGGTAGGACTTGAAACATGGGGTGAAGCATAGTAACCTAGACCCTGGAAAGTACATGGTCTTCAACAGTGAGGGTGTAGTACCTATACTAGTGTGATTAGCAAGAGGTCAGCATCATTCACGTTTAGAAAATTGGAACCTCAGGAAACCACAAGTTCTTCTCTTGTGCTTTGCTGCCCTGGTGAGAGCACTGATATATGCACCTGACATCTAAGGAGTTCATAAGAAGAAAGGGGGAAAGCCAAATATTATCACTGCCTCAGCTTGAGTCCACATAATCTCTTGTAGAGCACCAATCTCCTAACTGGCCTCCCTGCCTCCCATCATCCCACTATACTCTTCATCTTCCATACTCTTCCAGAGTGGTCTTCCCAAAGTATAATTTTTATCCTATCCACCTGTTGCTTGAAAAAAAACCCACTCCAAACGTATCAAATTACATGAAACATTACTTCCTTAGCAAAATGGGTCTGGAACTGAACTAAGATTTATTGAGCATTAGATACTGTGTTCTTCAAACAAAATCTATGAGGTAGGAGTTATTGATCCCATTGTACAGATTAAGAAGCTAATATCCTTTTCATGAGGAGAGTATTTAATAACAGATACAAAATTAGAATTCTGATCTGCCTAGATCGTCACTGTTTCCCTAGCATGGCATAGAAGACCCTTTGTAATCTCACAACATTTGTGCATCCATCGTTCAACTTCCCCCCCATTTTATAGATGCCCACACAGATATTATCCATATCCAAAACACATGCTTTTTGCTATTCCTTTCAAAAGTAATTTCATCTATACTTTTTAACATGATATTTGTTTCTAGAATGCCCTCCTTTTAAAAAAGAGTCTTTGAACTCTTACATAGCCTTCCAAATTCAAATTCAGTGTTGTTTCCCACATGAAGTATTCCCCAAACCTTTTAGGTAGGATTTGGCTCTCTTCAATGTAATCATAGTACTTCTCACATACCCTGTTAGCTTTTGATGTATGGTTTTGTAATTATTTTGATGTATTTATTTCTCTACTATAAAACAGAGTCCTTAAGGATGCAAATCATGTCTTATTTATTTTTGAAAGCAACATCTCCTAGGATCTGTATCTGTCAGTTTGGGCTAAGTTATGCCACATAGCAACCCCTTAAAATTCTGTGGCCTAAAAAAGCCAAGGTGTGTTTCTTGCTTATGATATGGGTATGTTGTGGTGCTGTTTCATGCTGTCTTCACTCCAAGATCCAGGTTAATAGAGCAAATTCCACCTGGCACATGGCTGGTTTTGTGACAGAGGGAAAGAAGATAAGGTGATCCATGAGATTATAAATTGTCTGCTGAGAACTGACACACACTATTTCCACCCATATTTTGTTGGCTAAAGCAAGTCATATGGTTATTTTTAATTTCAACAGTGTCATGATATATAATTTTACTGCAGGAATAAACATTTCAAGTTCCATGGCCAAGCCTGACATCAATGAGACAGGGATATGTAAGCCTCTCTCCATTCATAGGAGGCAGTGAACAATACCACCTACCACAGGGCCACCTGCACCCCAGGAATGTTCCCTATTCATCACACAGCAAAGTTTACACAAACTTGCATTGTGTTCCTTTTAAATATTAAAGCATCAAAATATTAATAAGGTCCTACTTTAAGCATAAAATTTTAAGTAATACACATTTCTTACATTTAAATATTTACCTCAAAAATCACATAATTTCAAAACTGGAGGGCCAGGTAAATTAAAAACTGCTCTCTTGCCAAGTAGCAAGGCTGTTTTAAGTGGTATGTGGAAATACCGTCATCCTTTGTTAGTATGAGTCTTATTATACCAGGTGTCAGGGAACACATTTCTTACATACGATTTCACCTATTGTAGGCAAACAATGCATACAACCCATTCACCACTCTTCAGCTACTGAAAATGTGATTCCCAATTTTATCCCCAATATGACCACTAAACCACTTCCACAGAGGCTTCAAAGAAATCCAGATTGCTTCTCCCCTCTTTTGTGTGAGAATATAGATAGAATGCTAAGACCCAGAATCAGTTTTGTAGATTAGTTGGGTCTCAACATCATATTTTAAAATTGGGATCTATAGCATTCTCCTAGTTAATACAAAAGAACAATGAAGTCCTGATTCTGTTTTCCATTATCCGGCCAATTGAACCAATTAAGTGGGCTGAGAAACTTTTTCTTTCTTTATCAATATTCACGAAGTAAAAACTTGGTCGAAGAAGGTTAAACTTTGCTTAATAACTGCTACAAAAGAAAAAAAGGAAAGGAAGGAAGGAAAGAAAGGGAGAAAGAAAGAAAGTAAAAGAGGAGGGAGGAAGGGAGGGAGGAAGAAAAGGATTTTTCCTATCAAAACATATTCCTTTTATGTTTAACTTGCCAATATCATCGAGACATTCACCCAGGGTCTGTTACTATAGTTTATATGTAACAATGCAGGTGTGTTTTATTGCCGTGAGAGCTGACCTTACTCATACTCCAAGTGCTCTATGCATGTCCTCATATGCCATGTTGCTCCCACAAATAGTGTGATGCACCTTTGAAATATGAGCTGATGACATACAATTTTCCATAATAATCATTCTGAAGATAAATTAGACAAAGACTTTTTGCCTAAATATGAACAATTAACTCAGATAAGATAATTAACTATATTTTATGCCTAGTTTATTTAAGTCTTTACTGAAATCACTGAGACACTGCACATATACATGTCGAAAAAAATTCAAACTTTGGCAACAAGTGTATTTTTCAGTGTTTCCTGCATGTTTGACTTGTTTTGCATTATTGAATAATAACAATCTGTTCATTCAACAGATTTTTATTAAGCACTGAATATATTACAGGTACTGTGCTAAGCATTTTCTGTTGATTATTTCACTGAATGTAAGAATGTCAGGAAATATTTTCTTTGGATGTCTTACTTAAGTCAGGCCCTGAAGGGTACACGGAATTTGCCAGGGGAAGGTACAGCTGGAACTAAGCCCTCAAATGGGAAACATCTTGGTATGTGCAAAGAACTGAGAAGAGACCCAGGTGGCTGGGACAGAGTGTGAGAGGTAACAAGTGGGTAAGTGGACAATACCATCACTATTTATGGAGATGCTGAGCTAATGTACATTTTCTGTATCTTAATTTATGAGTGTCTGTATTTATTTAAAAAGAAACCTCACTCCCCCTTCCCTTCCCTTTGTGGACATAAAAAAACTTTATAGTGAATATCTTGCAACAAATAATATGACAGAACAGAATTACAGAATATTTTTCACGTTTCTAACCAGACTGAGCAGCACCTTCTTTAGGCATGTGATTTTTTTTTTTTGGATGATTCTTTCCGTGCTTTATCTTGATACCCATATCATAGTAGCTTGTGGGTTTCTTTTTTATTATTATTATTGAGATATAGTCAGTTTACAATGTTGTGTTAATTTCTGGTGTACAGAATAGTGATTCAGTTTGTGTGTGTGTGTGTGTATATATGTATATATATATATTCCTTTTCATGTTCTTTTTCATTATAAGCTATTACAAGGTATTGAATATAGTTCCCTGTGCTATACAATAGGATCTTGTTATTGATCTATTTTATATATAGTAGTTAGTGTCTGCAAATCCCAAACTCCCAGTTTATTCCTCCATGTTACTGCAGATTATTTCATTCTTTTTTATGGTTGACTAGTATTCCATTGCATACATATACCACATCTGCTTTATCCAGTAATTAGTCAAGAGACATTTAGGCTCCTTCCATGTCTTGGCTTGTCATGAATACGTTGTTTCTTATAATGATATGACCCTTTTTTAGTGAAAAATGACTTTTCTTTAAAAGCCTATTTGATGCAATATTAATATAAGTAATAGATTTTCCTGAATTTGGTATTTGCATGCTAATTTATTTTTTATTTTATTTTCAACCTTTCAGAATCCTTATGTTTTATATGAATTTATTAAAAAGAACATGTAGTTCAGTTTAGTTATTTTTCCAGTCTGACAATCTTTGAGTAGTGCAGCTAATTATCTAATTCAGTGTCCTTTTTGATAAATGAGATTGGATATACCTGTGCTTTTTTGTACCTTATAACTTTCCCACTATTTTTCATTTTTTAAGTGAGCTTCTTTTTTTTAATTAATTAATTTATTTTTCTGGGTGTATAATCACTTTACAATGTGTTACTTTCTGATATACAGCATAATGATTCAGTTATACATATATACTTCTTTTCATATTTTTCATTATAAGCTATTATGAGATATTGAATATAGTTTTATATGCTAAACAGGAGGACCTTGTTTATTTTATACATAGTAGTTTTTACCTGCTAATCCCAAACTCCTAATTAATCCCTTCCCCATCCCCCTTTCCCACCAGTAACCATAAGTTTGTTTTCTATGTCTGTGAGTCTCTTTCTGTTTTGTAAATAAGTTCATTTGTATCATTTTTTTATATTCTGCATATAAGTGACATCATATGATATTTGTCTTTGAGTTACTCCACTTAGTATGACAATCCCTGGATCCATCCATGTTGCTGCAAATGTCATTATTTCATTCTTTTTTATTGCTGAGTAGTATTCCATTGTGTATGTATATACCACAACTTCTTTATGCAGTCATCTGTCAACAGATATTTAGGTTGCTTCTGTATCTTGCCTATTGTAAATAGTGCTACATTGGGGTTCATGTGTCTTTTTGAATTAGAGTTCCCTCTGGATATATGCCCAGCGGTGGGATTGCTGGATCATACCGTAAATCTGTTTTTAGTTTTTTGAGGAATCTCCATACTGTTTTCCATAGTGGCTACACCAAGCTACATTTCTACCAACAATGTAGGACAGTTCCCTTTTCTCCACACCCTCTCCAGCATCTATCATTTGTGGACTTTTGAATGATGGCCATTCTGACTGGTGTGAGGTGATACCTCATTGTAGTTTTGATTTGCATTTCTCTGATAATTAGCAATATTAAGCATTTGTTCAACGTGGGTTTCTACATGTTGGCAATAATCGCACACACATTTTGAAAGGCAATAAATCTGGTCTGAGTAAAGTGGATTTCTATCTTTTGGAATACCTTTCCATTATAATATTGGTTGACGTAATTTAGAATTCTCATTAACTTCAGTGAGAATGTGTACTGAAGAAAGCAGTCAAATAGTGTCTTATGATTAAATACAGCATTTGGTACTTTTTCCTTCCTTCCCATGGCAGTTACTGAATATCTATCAGGACTTTGCGTCATGTTACTTCCTTGGGTATATCTTCTCTGAAGTATGTAATCCCTTTCACTTTTAAATTTCTATTTAAAACATTTGGAATGTTCAGATCATTTTACTCTCTCCCATGTCTCTTATTAAAGCCCTAGCTGGATAAGGTTAGGTTTGTCTGGCAATCAGTCATTCAGTCCAAAACAGTACCTTGAACAACAAAGATGTTCACTTCTATCTCATTTACAGTGAGTCTGGGGATGGAAACTTCATGGCTGTTAAAGCATCTCCATGTTCATTGAGAACCATCATGAACATCCTTCTATCTTCCTTCTCCACTGTGACTGAGCCTGCTGCTTATAGTCAACATGACTTATACATCTACAGCCATCACATCCACATTCCAGCCATCAGGAAGATGAATGAGACAAGGAATAAGTGGTAAAATATCTCTAAACATGTTTATTAAGAAGCTAAATGCCACATTTTCTTTATGTATCATGGAGCAGGATTTAGTCACGAAGCCGTATCTGGCTGAAAAGGAAGACTGGGGAAAGTAGTCATTACTGTGCACAGCCATGTACTCTGGTAAAAGTATGAAAAGTATGAGTTACATGTTTATTGCATTTTGAAATAGGTGCTTTTTACCTAGAGTTCTTATTCTGAGCACCGGAATATAAGAGTAATTCTCATTTGGGTCTAACAACTCACAATCTATCAAAAATGCTCTTCAAAGAGGCTTACTTTATTGATACACAATTCATATAACACAAATTCACCATTTTAACGTACAATTCAGTGCCTTTTAGTATACATATAGTGCTGTGCAACCATCACCACTATCTTAACTCCAGAACATTTCATCATCTCAAAAAGAAATACCCATTCCCTAAGCAGTCACTCCATATTCCTGTCTCCCACAAAGCCTTAGCAACCACTAATCTGCTTTCTGTATCTGTGGACTTGCCTATTCTGCGCATTTCATATAAGTGGAATCATACAATAAGTGGCCTTTTGTGTGTGGCTTATTTCACTTAGCGTAGTGTTTTCAAGGTTCGTCTGTGCTGTGGGATGTATTAGTATTTCTTTCCTTTTTTATGGCCAAATTTATCTCATTATGTGAATGTACCATGTTTGTCTGTCTATTCATCAGTTGATGGACTGGGCTTTTTCTGCTTTGGGGCTATTATGAATAATGCTTCTATAAACATTCAGGTACAAGTTTTTGTGTGGACATATGGTTTCATTTCTCTTCTTTATATACCTAGAAGTGGAATTGCTAGGTTACATGATAATTCTATATTTAACTTTTTGAGGAATCACCAAACCATTTTTACAATACCAGTAATTTATGAGGGTTACACATCCTCACCAACCTTTCTTATTTTCTGTTTCTTTCTTTTTTAATTATAGCATCCTAGTGGATATAAAGTGGTATTTCACTGTGGCTTTTATTTACCTTTTCCTAATGATTGGTGTTGCTGAGAATCTTTTCATGTGTTTATTGATCAGTATTTGTGTATCTTCTGTGAAGAAATGTCTTTTTGAGTCTGCCCATTTTCTAATTGGGTTGTTTGTATTTTTGTAGTTGAGTAGTAAGGGTTCTAGATATTGATCTCTTGCAAATATTTTCTACCATTTTGTGAATCGTTTTTTCACTTTCCTGACAGGTGCTTTGATACACAAAAGTTTTACTTTTGATGGAGTCAAATTTATTTATTTTTCCTTCTGTTGCTTATGCTTTGGTTGTCACATTTAAGAAACCACTGTCTAATCTAGGGTCATAAACATTTACATATATGTCTTCAGAGAGTTTTATAATTTTAGCTCTTACATTAAGGTATGTGATCTATTCTGAATTAATTTTTATGTGGTATGAAATAGGAGTACAAATTCATTTTTTGCACATGGATATCCAGTTATCCCAATGCCATTTGTTGAAAAGACTGTCATTTCTCCATTGAATGGTCTTGGCACCCTTGTTGAAAATCAATTGACCATATATGTAAGAGTTTATTCCTAAAATCACAATTTTATTCCATTGATTCATATGGCTATTCTTATGCCAATACTATACTGTTTTGGTTATAACAGCTTTGCAGTAAATTTTGAAGTCAAGAAATATGAAGTCATCCAACTTTGTACTTCTTTTTCCAGATTGTTTTGGCTATTTGTGTAATTCCATATGAATTTTAGGATTAGTTTGTTAATTTCTGCAAAAAAAGGCATTGAAATTTTATATGGATTACATTAAATCTTTAGATAAATTTGGAGAGTATTGCTATCTTAACATTAAATCTTCCAATCCATGAACACAGATGTCTTTCCATTCATTTAGGTCTTCTTTAATTTCTTTCAACAATGTTTTATAATAGTTTTCATTGTATAAGTCTCATATCTCTTTGGTTAAATTTGTGCTTAAGTATTTGATCCTTTTTGGTACTGTAATGTACTATAAATGAAATTGTTTTCTTAATTCTGTGTTCAGATTGTTCATTGCTAGTTTATAGAGATACAGTTGATTTTTGTATGTTGATCTTGTATCCAGCTTTGCTGAACTTGTTTATTAGCACAAATAACTTTTAAAAATTATTCTTTATGGTTTTCTGTATATAAGATTATTTCATTGATATGATCTTAGATATGATAGAGATAATTTTACTTATTTCTTCCCAGTTTTGATACCTTTCATTGCTTTTTCTTGCTTGCTTGTCCTGGTTAGAACTTCCAGTACACGACTGAATAGAAATGGTGAGAGCAAATATCTTTGGCTTATTCCTGACCTTACAGTAAAAGCTTTCAGCCTTTTACCATTATTATGTAAGCTGTGGGGTTTTCATAGGTGCTGTTTATCAGACTGAGGTATTCTAGTTTGTTGAGTGTGTTTTTAATCATAAAAGTTTACTAGATTTTGTTTAATGTTTTTTCTGCATCGAGGTGATCATGTATCTTTTTTCCTTCATGTCTCTTAGTATGATGTATGATATTAATTGATTTTTATGTGTTGAACCACCCTTACATTCCTGGGATAAGTTTCACTGGGCATGGTGTGTAATCCTTTTAACATGATGCTGAATTAATTATGCTAGTACTTTGTTGAAGTTTTTTACATCTATATTCATAAAGGATATTGCCTATAATTTTCTTTTTTTGTGATGTCTTTGTATCATTTTGGTATCAGGGTAATAGTCATAAAATGAGATTGTAAGTAGTCCATCATCTTGTTTTTTTCAAAGAGTTTGAGAAGGATTGGTGTTAATTGGTATTTAAACATTTGGTAGAATTTATTAGTGAAGCCATCTGGTCCAAGAGTTTTCTTTGTTGAAAGTTGTTTGCTTACTGATTCAAACTTCACTTGTTTATAGGTCTGTTTAGAGTTTCTATTCTTACTGAGTCAGATTTGGTAGCTTGTGTTTCTAGGAATTTGTTCATTTCATTTGGATTATCTAATTTGTTGGTATATAATTGTTTATAAAGTCCATTCCAAGGAATAAATCACACAGTTTTAAAATAATTTAAATAAGTGTTTTACCTCCCAGGTCAACTATGAAGAGTATGTTGAAGTATGTTATTATTGTTGTTGCTTAAATATTTGTTATTCTATGAATGCATATGTGCTCCTGAAGCCTAATGAGCCAGAGATTACCAGAGACAAGTCTAACGTCTGACCAAATCATATTTATTGCCTCAATGAAGTGAGAGGGGTGCACCTTAGAGAGACTGTGAATTGCTGCTCTCAACAAGAGGAAGGATGAAGGCATCTTTTGTAAGGTTTGGGTTCCTGTTGAAGGATTCAGTGGAGGGCACCAGCGAAGTGGGGATCGGCTCTGAACTGATTAGTGTTTCTGAGGTGGGATCAGGGGAAGCAAGGATTAAGTAAAGGTTGGGTATTATCATGACTCAAGGACAGTTGGGTATCCCTAGTAGTAGATAGAAATAGCAGAGTGTCCCTGGGAGCATTATTGCTAAGAAAGCAGTAAACATTCAAACCAAGGCAACAATGGGGAAATTGGTTGCATAGCCTTGAGTGAACCAGTGTTTCCTGTTAATTTTGCAACTATTATCTGTCCTCCCACCATGATTAGCAACAGAGCTTCTCTTTCTGTTTAATCCAAGACAGTTTTTTTCAGTCTCAGAGATTTTCACTATTTTAGTGCATGTATTCTAGCCATCTGCTGAATGTCATATATAGTTAAGAGCTTGTTTAGTTGTAAATGACATTAAGTCTCTAAAGGTTCTCTTTAGTACAAAAGCATAATGATAAAGAAATTTCTATTCTTTTGGTTAAATTTAAATTCTCTTTTAAAAACTAAGTTGGAAGTAAAAGTCTTTAGGATCTCCTTCTCTCTGTCTTGATCACTGACTTTTAGGGGACATAAAATGGGAGGGTTAATCAAGTTTTGCCTCCAGCAGCTATGCCATGGTTTTTTAAATCTTTCACACTAGTAAAGAGCTAATTTCCTATAAACCTCAGTCATAAATAAATTGGCCCAGGGTATCTGCAAACTCCTGGAGGGACAGGATCTTATTATATTCACATTTGTACCCCCTCACAGCTTAGCATGAGACCTTGTATAGATGACTCTCCATAAATATTTGTTGGATTGAATCCTATTTGAGAAAGAACTTTGAGAGCACTACATAAAAGATTGAGTATATTATAAGACAAGAAAGAGAGAAATGTTGATCTTAACTCTACCTGGAAGTGTGTACGTCATTTTAATGCTTTCCCAAAGACTAAGGGATAATCAATCTCGAGAGACAAAACCATGTTCTTTTTTACAAAGGAAAAGTGAGTTTCCACGTAGACTTAGTGAAGTTATGTCCTAGCCTTTATTGAATGCCTTCAAATCATGTCTTAGTCATGTTTTATTTCTCTACCAATCTATCTAAAATGTATTAAATACAGAATTACCTACCAAAATGTAGAATAAGAATGGTATTCACCTGTACTAGTTAGCATATTAACTATTGCAGTTATAATAACTCTGTTCAATCTATAATGTAGTATTTGTTTTAGAAACATAAATTTTTCCCTGAATACAATGAAGTCTATTGGTAATAATGGTAGCCTTTGTTATTTAAAAAAAATTTTTGAGGTATAGTCAGTTTACAATCTTTGTTATTTTTTCTCTCTTAAGAAAAGAAACCATGTCTATGAATCTGCAGAACAATAGATAATAGTTTGTATTTGTTTTGTTTTAAATCCATTTTTCTTCAAACCTGCTTGTTTGAAACAGCTGAGAAAAGCTTTGCTTTGAGTTGAGGTTATATTCACAGTTTGAACAGCACATTTATATTTTGATTCCATTTATGATTTATGTACATGTGTGTGTCCAGTAAGAGAGGAATATACAAAGAGCTATGAGAGTTAGGACAATCCAGAGATCTCTTTTATCTTGGGAACACTGGATATAATTTCATGGAGGCTGAATGTGAGCTGGGTCTTGAGGAGGGGGATACTCTTTTAATGGGCAGCAAGGATTTTCTAAGGAAGGGGATGATGTGAATGATGGATGAGGATGAGAAAACCCTCTGGGAATTTTAAGTTGTCTAGTTTGGTGTGGAATGGTTTAAGGTTAATTTGGGTCAGATGTAGTAAAAGGCAGTTTTAGTCTGGATTCCCCTCAAACTGGACTCTGAGGCAAGGACTTGAGTGCATGCAAGTGGTTTGTTTGGGAATTAATTTCAAGAAGAATAAATGAGAAAGTGAAATAGTGACCGGAGAAAAGCCCCCCAAAGGGGTTCATTGATGAGCAAATTACCTCTGTGGGCAATTGAGGGCTCAGTCCCTTTAGGGACTTCCCTGGTAAACCATGTGGAACACAGTGCAGAATTATTCTACTGGAGGAAGAAGAAGCCAGGGTATTTATCTTTAAAGTCTCATTCCGCATTGGCTGAAGATTAAGGAGTAATGGTTACTACACCACCAACGCTTCTGGGTTGCTACCGCAGGCAGCAAGTGAAACTCCCAGGTTGCTGGGGAAATCCGTCAGATATAGAAACACATGAGCTCAAAGATGAAGATTTGACAACAGATTGGAGACAGTCTCCATCTGCAGCTTCGGGTGAACTCAAGCGAGCTGAGAGTATGTGGGAAGGGGCATCAACAGAGTCTACTACAAAGGCTTTGAATGTCAAGGTGAGGCTTTCTCAATAGATAGTGTAGCTCTTGAGGCTAGCTGAGAAATTTGAAGACACATGTTTCAGGACGATACATATTGAATTGCTTGGAGGATAAACACCACAGGGCAGGGTGACCAGATGTGGAACTATTGATATAATTAATTTATTCCATAATAGTTCATCATGTTTTGAACTACTTGTGCTGTAGGTAGAATGGGTCACAGTGGGAATGGAGAGAAGAAATATTCTGGATAAGACAAGAAAAGGTATCAGATGATCATTTGTGGGTTCTTGGATGGAGAGAGGGCTGAGAAGGAATATGAAGCTACAACCTTTCTCTTAGAAGTAGATAACTTTTTTGAGCCTAAGTCATTTAAAGATTCATAGAAGGCCAGAGAATATGCAGCTGGGGGAAGGGAGGGATGTAGAGAAATAATGAAATTAACTTTTATCCAGTAAATTTAGAGTTTCAGGAATATTAAGACCTCTCTGATTCCCTCTAGTCTTATTTCCACCTCTGGGACAGATTCTGGTTTGAGTTATGGTTCTCAGTGTCACTAACCATTGGAATTATCTAAGGAGGCTTATAAAAACCCTGATGTCCAGGCCTCTTCCCAGGCCAGTTAGATTAGACTTTCCAGGAGTTAAATCCAGGTTTCAGTGGCTTTTAAAGCTCCTCAGATGATCCCATGATTGAGAACCAGTACAGTCAAACATTTTTTTTAATAAGTTCTACTTGAATACTCACCATCAAGTCACCAGTTCTAATTTTGGTTCTGTCTTGCTAACTGGGTTTTTGCTTTTTCCTGAAAAGACTTACCTTTCTTATTCAACCACTGTGGTAACTGCATCCTGCTACCATGATAACACTCCCAGCACCCACATCCTCTATTTTTGCCAAGCTTCTTCAGCCTTGAACAACATCTCAACTTTAGTCCTAAGGTTAAAGCTTTGTTGGCAGGCTTTTCTGATGCCAGTAGCCTGCGAGCTTGAATGTCTTCATCACAGTCCCATGCCCCATTCCTAGCCAAAGGGAGTCTCTAAGCCTAATACAGCTAATATTCCTCCAAAGTTCATAGCCGTAGTAAGGTTTGTTTGTCCTGATTTTTAAAGGCAAGGTGAAACTTTAGTTTAGACTTTTGGAAATGTAAAATTAAAATGTATAGAACACTTGCTATCAAGAAATCGAAGTGAGTTGACAAGGCAGGTCATCTCTTCCAGGCCACTCCCCAACTGCCACAGAAGATATTGAACCCAGAAGGTATGGTCTCCTACAATTTCATTATCTTTCTTCCTCAACTAATGTATCCACTTATCTTGCATCTATATCAACCTTGCCTCTTCCCTCCAGCTTTTGTTCATGAGTTGTTTCTCTTCTCCAATCTAGTCTAAACCCTTGTGATATGGATTTCATATTTCCTTTCTTCCTTAGTGATCTTACTTTATTAATTCACTTCTCCCTACAATATTTAGATCCCTAAAAGGCCATTTGTATCGTTTCTCTTTAAAACAACAAACAAATGATAAACAGTAATCTCTTTCTTGGACCTGAATTTTCCTCTAGGCAGTACTCCCCTTTCTCCTTCTCTTGGCTGCAAAAAAAAAAAAAGTTAAAAGTGTAGTGTCCACTCAGTGAATTCACTTCCTCAACACATTATGGTCTGACCTATGACAGCCCTTCTTTACTGAAATAGCTTTGCAGGAGTTCCCAGTGCCCTTCCAGTTGCTTAAACTAAATAAATGTTTAAGGGTCTGATGTCCTCCCTACAACATTTAACAATTTTATTTACTCTGCCTTTGAAACCTCTTTTCTACCATGGAATGATGTCATTTTCTTGCCTGTCTAGCCACTCTGTATCAGTCTCCTTTATAGGCTTAACTCCCTTTACTCTTGCCTTAAACATTATTTTTCACTACAGTCCCAATCTTGATACTCTTCTAAACTTTATCTATTTTCCATGAGTTAATACTTACATATTGTTGGTTCCAAGATCTTTATGTTCCATACAAATATCTTGTAAAATTCCAGACCTGTATTTTCAACCTCCTTCTCTATGCACCATGGACACCTCAAATTCA
This sequence comes from Vicugna pacos, assembly GCF_048564905.1. NCBI lineage: Eukaryota > Metazoa > Chordata > Mammalia > Artiodactyla > Camelidae > Vicugna > Vicugna pacos. The sequence continues at coordinate 22,942,427 of NC_133023.1, forward strand.
ACCCATTACTTTCCAAGCCATTGCCACCTAGTTAGTACCTCTACCAATCTACTGAACATGCTTGGGAAAAGATCTCCAGTGCTCTTCTAGTTGGAAAATCTAGTTGACAGTCCCTCCTTATGAAATAATTTTGACTTCCAGGCTTCTCTATTCTTCTGTGTCATATACTTTCTCTCTGAACATTTCTTCTCTCTCTTTTATACTCTTCTCTTTTCCACCATGCTTCATACATCTTGTTAATCTTCCAGATTCTGACCTGGTACAGTTAACAGATAGTACCTACTGAGGGGAATCCCCATGCCTGGTGTGGTGGAGGAAGAGCATGAGAACTGGAAAGTTATGTTTAAAAATATTAATTAAGGAAGTGGTAACAGAATGATGCTGGCACGACCCATGGTGAAGGGAAATAGAGTCTCTGTTTAGGCTTAGTATAATACGTGGGAACACTTTTTGAACCAAGTGTAATGACAAAGTCATTATCTCCAATCCTCAGGTTTTTCTGAACCACACTGAGTCACAACTATTAAAAGAAGACTAGAGCAACAACCAAATAGAATTTTTCTACTTATTTGTGAGCTACTTGGAGACAGAATGTATTCTTTCATCTCTAAATTTCGAAGATCTTACACACTACCTGATCATTACAAAAACAAAAACATATTTTGAAGACAAATGAATGACTCAAAAGCCTTCAGGGCCCAGCTAATGAAACATTTGGGCTTTTCAACGTAAAAAAAGCCTTTGGAAGCTCAGCAGCAGGAGGAGAGAAACAGGGCGGTGGTACATCCAGTGGTACATCCATACGGTGGGCCCAAGGGAAAGTGAAGTAAATAGATCCAAAGGGGATATTTTTAAATAAGATGAGTTGGGCTCTAATGATAGAGAAAAATACAGATCTGATAGAAACATGGGTGGGGTAGATAGCAGGATAGTGAGATGTGGTCAGAAGGGAAAATTCAGAGTTTCAGATCTTGGGTGAGGACAGTTCTGAGTGATGTTAAGCCTCAATTTGTGACTGTTCCAGAGCCAGTTAGAGCTGTGAGGAGATGAGGTGGAGGAAGGATCTGTGATACAAGTGGTTGGTGACAGAGTGGCAACAGAGGTAGGGAAGCTCACTGTGATCCAAATGCTAGAGTGAGAGAAGTTTCTGTCCCAGAGAGGTAGTATGGCACAGTGATTAAGAGTGCCGACTGGATTCAGAAGTGAGGTTTAACTCCGACTTCTATTGTTTACCAGCCGTGTGACCCGAGACAAATGACCTTGGGTGAATTATTTGACCTAACCAAGCCTAATCATCATCCATAAAACAGAAGTAATAATACCTACCTCATAAGGTTGTTATCTGCATTAAATGAGATAATGCAAGCAAAGTGCTTAACACAGGGTGGCTAACATATAGTAAGCCTGCAGTAACTGTTAACTAAAAAACATAGACATTGGCTGTGAGGACAGGGCAACAATAATGTGAGAGTTGGCTCAATTTTCAAAAAATGAAAAGTGAGAGTAGGTATTTAAATTCAGTCTAGTCACCAAGTCCAAATAAATTCTTTCCAGGGACCTAAAAAAAAAAAAACCTATATCAACATGATCATGGAACTATTCCTAGCCATCACTGAAGTGTAACTTAATTTAGCCTGGATTCCACAGAGAATAAATCCTAAGGCAAATGTTTATGGCTAATACTTTATAGAGGCATGCAATCTCAAGAATCAAAAGTGAGAGAAAGGGGTACTGAGGCCGAAAGTGAAAGCAAATATAAAGAAGCATGCTGCATAGTTGGACATGACTTCATGATGAGCTAACTACTTCATCTTGCCAAATGGCTTGAGAGCAGGTTAGTCCCTTAGGCCCGGGCACCTTGCCTTGAGCCATGAGTCAGTCACTCAGTCAATCAATCTCTCTCTCAATCTCTCTCTCTCTCTCTCTCTCTCTCAATCTCTCTCTCTCTCTCTCTCTCAATCTCTCTCTCTCTCTCTCTCTCTCACACACACACACACACACACACACACACACACACAATTAAAGAACATGTGTCTGCCTCTTTCACTAGAGGTATAGCACTCAGTAGTGCCACGGTATATGTGGTAAACATCTACTTTCAGAACTAACACCATCCAAGCCCCAGGGAAATGTCTCTTAATATCTCTTGCCTTAGGTTATCTGATTGCCAGTTACGGGTTGAGCCACTGCCATCACTGGAAACAGAGTTGTACCCTCAGACTGCAGGGAAGATTTGAGTGGCAGAAGCACTTAGGCAAGAGACAAAACAAAACAATGTACTTGTTGTATACCTTCTCTGGACCTCAATGAAATAGATTCTTGCATTCCTTCACTAGGAAGAGGTCTGATGAATATTCTTTTTAGCCTCACCTCTATATTTCTATAATTGTTCCATCATCTTTTTAGAATCCCCAGGAAACTTAAATTATGTGTTTCTCATATAGGGTAAATTACCTGCTTCAGCCCTTTCTTGTTTCTTACCTTCTCTGGTAGCTCCTACTTTAGAGAAGAGGTCTGTTTCTGCTCACATGAGATGAGTGACAGAAGCAGGTCTTCCCATCCTCCTCTCCTCAATTCAGCATCCCCACCAGTGAGAACCTCACTACTTACCTAAAAAGAAGGCTTCTCCCACCAAAGAAAGCACGAGCATTTTTGCCCTCTGAAAACAAAGGCAAGTATCTTAGGAGGAAAGCATTTTCTTCCTGTTACTATGACTCTTATTCCAAGGAAAACAATAATCGTGATAAAGTAGTGCTGAGCAGCATTGATCCTTCTAGAACTTGATTTATATAACAGAGTCTACCACTTTAGCTGTGAATGGTTCCATCACACTGGCCCTGGATGGGTGGTGCCAGCCTCAAATGAATTCTTTCTGATTCCAAATCTCTAGGTTGATTGAGGAGGAGTGTGCAGTTAGATGGGAGGAGTGCATCAGGGAGGTGGTCCAGTTCAGTGCATTACACCATGTGAGGAAGTGAGACTGTTGTTCTTTTCTAATATCTGATAGATCTCCAAATGATCTTTTTCCTGAGTGTCTGTAAACTCCGGAGTAGAGTCTATGTCTGTCATGTTCAGCACTGTGCCCCAGGCACCCAGCACAATACCTTGCATGTGGGAAATGACAAATAAATAAAGGTGGAATGAATGAATGAGTAAATAAATGAACAAAATGATTATAATTCTGTTTGATTAAGAGTATAGAAATAGAGCCAAATAATAAAGATGTAAAAATAGACTCAAAGCATTGGAAAAAAGCTTACTAAAAAGTAGAAATTAACAAGTATAATAATCTGGATTGGGATAATATGAATTCCCTCTTAGAGGCCCAGTGACTAAGTGGAGGTAACTTAGAGAAATTTTTAAACTGGGACCAGTAATACCTATAGTTCCTTTTATGCCAAAGAATTTCTTCTCAAGAAGCAGAAAATAAAGTGCTTCCAACACAATAGTCATATATATTTTCTTTTACAGTTTTCACATTTTATGTTATCATATATTTTTGTTCATTTCTTTATCAAATGCACACTTATCTTAATAGCATTTATAAATTATGTAGATATCTTAATATAAAATAAGTAAAAATTTCCACAACAAATGTTTTAATTTCTGTACTAGAATATAGACCAAAAAAGCAAGATAGAATATATTTTCTCAAGAACATACTACAAAGGATTCATTCTTCTCCTTATTTTGTTTAAAGCAAGTACTGTATCCAAATTACATAACTGTATGTTCTTTCCATTTGTACAAAAAATGCATTTTAGATACATGAAAGATTTTAGATACATGAAAAGCTATTCATACTTCTTAACTACAAATAGATAAATTGTTAAGACTTTCTTTGTGTTCATCATTTTCAAATTTGTTGATCCATTAAACTTCTTGTTCAAATAAAATCTTATGAGATGACCCAATATATAAGACTGGTAGAATGCATGTCACTCTGGTCTTTTCTCCCTGTTAGCTATAGAGTAGCTCTGCTGTTTCCCAGTCCCATGTTCTTTATTAATGTAGTAACCATATGACTCAGTTTACTGTGATAGTCCCAGTTATGCTTGTTCTCTTGGCATGATTATTAAAACTGCCTCCTTTCCCAGAGCTCCAGGGAACCAGAAAGTCCCAGGGCAGTAATAGAGACGGAGGAGCTTGATAAAGAGACCCAGTAAAGATGTTTTTGGATTTGTAGATTCACCCTCAATCTGTACATGCATGGATCTGATCCTAGATACCAAAGACTGAGCTAACAGACAGACCTCCACCCAGGTCCCAAACTGACCACTGGGTGGTGCACATGAGGGTCAGTTCCAAAAAACCTGCAAAGCCTTCAACAACTGAATTGACATTGGTACCGCAGCTCACAGAAGGTAGGTTAAAACATGCAGCCTGAATCAAATTGGGACAAGTACCTGCTAGCACAAAAATATCCAAACCTTTTCAGGTACCTACTAAAACAAAAAATATAAACACCCTTTTTAGAATTTAAACAAGACCCAATCTCATAATACTTAAGATGTCCAAGAAACAATCCAAAATTACTCAGCAGAAATGTCAGCTCACATGGGAATAGACAATTAGCCATCACCAACAAGATGACATAGGTAATGGAATTTTCTGACAGACTTTAAAGCAGCTGTATTCAAAATGCTATGAAGAGCAATCACACTCCTGAAATGCAAGTTAAAATTAAAAGTATATGTAAAGAAGCAGAATATATGAAGCAGAACCAAATGGAAATTTGAGGACTGAAAAATAAAATAGAAAATTTAAAACCTCATTTGATATACTCAAAAGCAGAATAGTGGTGACAGAGGAAAGATTTAGTGAACAGTAACAGAAATTGTCAAGTCTGAGCAACAAATAGGAAAAAAAGTTTGAAAAAATAAATAGAGCCAAATGGACCCGTGAGACTACAATAAAATGTCTAACATTCATGTTGGAATCCTAGAGGAAATGTGAGAAGAGTGTGTTGCTGAAAAACAGTTGAAGAACTAATAGACAAAAATTTCCCTAGTTCTACAGAAGACCTACAAATTCAAGAAACTAAATGAATCCCAAACAGAATAAACCCCCCAAAATTCAAATGTAGAAACATTATATTCAAACTGCTAAAAACCAAAGCCAAAGAGAAGTCTTGAAAGCAGTCAGAGAAAAAATGATGCATAACCTATAGTAAAACAATTACTTAAATAACAATGGATTTCTCATCAGAAACTGTGGTGGACAGAAAAAAAGGAGTAGAACATATTTAAAGTGATGAAAGAAAAGAACTGTGAATCCAGAATTCTACATTCAGAGAGAATATCCTTCAAAAATAAAGGTGAAATAAAGACATTCTCAGATGAAGGAAAACCAAGATAATTTGGAGCCAAAAGACCTGCTCTAAAAAATTACTAAGTTTTTCAGACAGAAGGGAAACAATACCAAAGGAAAACTTAGAACATCAGGTATGAAGGAAGAGCACCAGAAATTGTGAGTATCTGGGGAAAAAAGAGAGAAGACACAGATGACCAATATCAGAAATGAAAGACTTTTACTAAAGATTCCTCAGACTTGAAAGGAAAATAAGGGAATTATTAACAACTCTGTGTACATAAATTGTACAACTAAGATGAAAAGGACCAATTCCTTGAAAGACACAAACCACCACAACTCACTAAATATGAACTATATAATCTGAATAGCCATATAACTATTAAATAAATCTAACAAAATATGTACATAATCTGTTGAAAACTACAAACATCTGAGAAAGAAGTCAGAGAAGACCTAAATACATGGAAGACATACTGTGTTCACGGAATGGAAGACACAATATGTTAAGGATGTTAATTCTCTCCAAATTGTTCAATATTTTTAATACAATACTAATTAAAATTCCAGCAGTATTTTTTGTAAATATAGGCAAACCGATTCTAAAGTTTATATGGAAGGTAAAATGAAGTAGAAGAGCTAAAACAATTTTGGAAAAGAAGAAGAAAATGGGAGGAATCATTCTAGTAGATATTAAAACTTACTATATATCTATGATAATCGAGAAAGGAGATACATATACATAGAATAATTGAATAGAAAGTCCAGAAAAATACAAATATGCCTATTTAGTTTTCACAGAGGTGTAAAAGGAATCTAATGAAGAAAGGATAGTCTTTTCAACAAATGGTTTCAGAACAATTGATCATCCATATGCAAAAAAAAAAAAACAACCAAAAAAACCCTTTAACCTACAAAATGGATGGTAGATTTAAATATAAAATTGTAAAGCTTTTGGAAGGAAACATAGGAGAACACCTTTGCAACATGGATTTAGTGAAGAGTTCATTGGCATGACATCAAAAATACAGTCTGTTTAAAAAAACTGATAAATTAAAACTTCTCGAAATTTAAGAATTTTGCTCTGTGAATGACACTGTTTATGGTAATTTAAAAGTAAAATACAGAGAAAATAAAGTGTCCCCCTTTCTCTTAAAGTATTCCAACTTGGATGCTAAATTATTTGGTCAGCCTACTTACCAACTCTCTCACAAGAATAAGATCTACTCCTAATTTTATTCCTTGTTTAGATAAGGAAACTGAGGCCCATCGTTATTTGATTATTGATGGTTGTGCTAAGTGCTGAGCCTGTGAAATCTAAATGCAAAACTTGAGCTTTATAAGATTGTACAGCCTTCCATCAGATGGCTGTTCACCAAGTCAGCTGCCTCTGTGCAGTTGCTCTGATTACATCAAGACATCCTTTTTGATGAAAGTTATCAATGAATTCTGAGATAGGCTGGGCAAGGAGGCCCTCTCTGGGCAATTAACATTTCAGGTCCAAATGAAAGGAGGAAGTGAACCATGTGAACTTCAATGGTAATGTGCATTACAAGTTCAGGGAATTTCAGGTGCAACATTTGAAGAAAGGTCAGATCTATGTGTTCACCTAGTAGCAAGGTCAGTGTCACTCAGGTAGAGAGAGAGAAAGGGAAAGTACTGGGATAAACACTCAGAGAAGTAGGCATTGCCCAGGTAATGTAGAACTTTGCGAGTCACAGTGGAGACTTTTGGTTTTAATGTAGGTATACTGGAAAACCGATGAAGAGTTCTAAATAGGGAAGTGATTCATTTGATTTATGTTTTTGAAGTATTACTCTTCACTGTAGAGGGGTAAGCATGAAAGTGGAGTAGAGGGAGGTAAGTTAGGAGATAATGGCCGTGTTCTAGGCTGGAGATGAGGATGACTTTGGCTTGAGTGGTAACTGTGACAGTTATGAGAAGCAATGAGATTCAGGATATACTTCAAAGTAGAGTTGACAGGATTTGCTGATGGATTAGATAGGAGTCTAAGAAGGATGGTTTCTAAGTTCTTTACTAAGCACTGTAAAAGCCTTATCTCAATGCAGTGGAATCAATGAGAAGTTGTACAATTGAGGGTATATATTTGAAGAAAGACATAACAGGACTTGATAATAGACTGTAGGAAGGGTAGAATGAAAAGGGAAGAATTAAATAAGACTCCTAAGTTTTAGGTCTGAGAAAATGGGTAAAAAGAGTTACTATTTAATAAGGTAGGAAACACTGAGGAAGCAGTAGATTTGGGAGGGAAATTAAATGTTATACTCCTTATCATAAATGGGTGTTGAATTTTATCAAATGCTTTTTCTGCATCTTTTGATATGATCATGTGATCTTTGTCCTTTCTCTTGTTGATGTGTTGTATCACATTGATTGATTTGCATATGTTGAACCATGCTTGTGTCCCTGGGATGAATCCAATTTGATCATGGTGTATGATTTTTTGTGTGTGTTGTTGGATTCTGTTTGCTAATATTTTGTTGAGAATTTTTGCATCTATGTTAATATTGGCCTCTAGCTTTCTTTTTTGATAGTGTCTTCGGCTTTGGTATCAGGGTGATGGTGGCTTCGTAGAATGAGTTTGGGAGTATTCCCTCTGCTTCAGTCTTTTGGAAGACTTTGAGAAGGATTGGTATGAGCTCTTCTTTGTATGTCTGATAGAATTCCCCAGTGAAGCCATCTAGTCCTGGACATTTGTTTGCAGGGAGTTTTTTTTATTGCTGATTCTATTTCTCTTCTAATGATTGGTCTGTTCAAATGATCTATTTCTTCTTGATTCCGTTTTGGTGGACTATATGTTTTTAGAAACTTGTCCATTTCTTCTAAATTGTCCAATTTATTGCCATATAGCTGAGTTTGAGATTTGCAGATCCATATAGGGAGTTCAAGATTTGCAGATACTAATATATATATAAAATAGATAAACAATAAGCTTATACTGTATAGCACAGGGAACTATATTTGATATCTTGTAGTAACTTATGGTGAAAAAGAATATATGTATGTTCCTATATGACTGAAGTACTGCCTATACACCAGAAGTTAACACAACATTGTAGACTGACTATACTTCAGTTAAAAAAAAAGTTATATTCCTTAATCAAAGTAGAAATATCAAGCAAGTAATTCATATATGAATCTGGTATTTGGAAATGAGATCAGGGCAGGAGATGTAAATTTTGGAGTTATCACCATCTAGATAACTAGATGGTGGATGAGATCATCTAGGGATAGAGTGTGGGTAAAAAAGAAGGACAAAGACTGTGCTCTAGAACAGTGTTACTCAGAGGTCAGGAAGAGGAGGATGCGTTAGCAAATGAAATTGAGAAGGAGCGAGCCAGTGAGGTAGGAGGAAAATCTGGAAACCCAAGTGAAGAAAAGATTTCAAGGAAGACAGTATCTTAAACTGTGTGAAATGTTGCTAAGAGGTCAAGGAGGGTGGTGACTGAAAACTGATCATAAGCTTGGTATTAAGTAGGTTGGTTACTGGTGACCTTGATAAGAACCTTTCCAGAATAGAGGGAATAAAAGTCTGAGAGTGGGAGGTGAGAATGTGGAGACTAACTCTTTCATACTAGTTCTCTTTTATAAGGAGTGGCATAAGAGGGGCATGACTTCAAATGGATGATTTTTAAGTAGGTCCAAATGTAATATAGTTCACGCTTGATAAGAGTGTCTGGGTAATTACCATGTTTCAAGGACACATTGTTAGGGAGCTCTATTGTAATTAGAGTTTTAAAATCAATAAAAGTTATTTTCTATCTTGAAATATAAATGTCGTGTATTAAATGATGAAGCAGAACCAAGTTAATATTTAATTCAATATGAGGATAATCTTTGAGGTCAATTCCATACATTTAAATGAAGCAAAAGACTAGCTCTGAAGATAGCTTAATAACTTTACATCTTTGAGAGGCATCTCTAAAATCACAATAGCTGATATAGCTATCTTCGGAGCTAGTCATTTAATACATGGCATTGACCTACTTTCCTCTTTAATTATTTAAGAGTTAGCTGTTCAGTTGAATCTTGTCCTTGCAATGTGAAGAAAAGGGCTATAATTTGTTGTACATGTTTTAGTCAAAATTATAGAGTTCATATAACAAAAGAATCTGTTGTAAATAAATATAAAATAAATCAAATGATACTGAACTCATTTTTAAAAACAGTAGTTTTTCAGTATGAGGAATTTAGATTACCATTTGATTACTATGTGTTCTTTTTGATGTTAGACAAATTGACTTCCAAGTTATTTACTTGAGTAGTAATTTACATCTAGCACATGCATAGGCAATTGTGAAGATTGAGATGTCTTTTACTTTCTCTCAGTAAATATAATAAAAGTGGTTTTGTGGTTGAGGGAAAGAAAAGTCACCTTCCTATCAACAGCAAGGCTGTTACCTGTCCAAATATGGCAAATCTCCTGTATGATATTAGGTATTATGGTTTTCATATTTAAAATCCCGATTTTTTTCCCCTTCACTCAAGATTATATGCCTCTTGAATCACTGGCAGATAATGACAAAACATTGCCCAAATTGCCAAACTGGGACTAGAGCAAGAATTCGACTGAAAAAACAAGCACCCTCTTTTCCTTTGCCCAGCACTGACTCACACTCATTAATTAGCATAACGAGTGATGGATTTTTTTCCAAGTGAGAAACAGTTTTCATACAGTCCAGGAGTAAAGTAACTGATTCAAACTTCTGCAAACCATCAGGAAGCCTGATGACAGAAAACACATAATAGACTTTATCAGGTTGTTTCCAGTTTAGATCTGAAGACAAAGCCAAGTAGAGATGTGTGTGTGTGTGTGTGTTTAAAGAAGAATGATAAAATAAACTCAGCTCAGGACAGGTGAGCAATAGTTAATTTTAATTAATGATCATCAAGTCATAGAGTCACAGATACTGTGAATACTCATTTTTTAAAGCCACTCTTGTACATTTTCCTAAATGGTTCCATTTCTATAACAAACACCTATGATCTCAACCCTTGGAGACATCTTAGTATAATTCAAGGTCATCATAAGCATACATTTATATGAAACTTATAGTACCAAAATTTCTTAATAACATAGCAAGCATAATATTGAAATGAATAAATTATAATCTAACAAATTATGTATAATATCCTCTTTTTATTCTCATTTTCATGTCTAGGGTGTTTTGAGTGTCATAGGATCAATATTGGGTCAACAATTGACGTGAAATATGTAGAATTTGGTAATAATTTAGAGAAAAGCAAAAATAATAATAAAGTCTTGGGAAGTCAGCAATTTGAAGAGATTGTGTTTAATTTTTATTCTTATTCTGCTTGTTTGTGGAATACAAAAATGAATACAATACCGCCAATTAATGTTTAAAATAAGAAAATCAGCAAAGAGGGAGCAGGATGAAAAGAGAGAACAGAGAAGAAAAAAAAAAGACAAAGGTTAGAAGTAAATTAAGCACACAATCTGTAGCCCAAGAGGCTCTGTATCATATGTGCTTGCAAGAGATGGGCTACCTATTAGGTTCTGTGCTCTCCTGGAGCAAATGTAAAGATGTAACACAGTAAATTACATCATACAGATAAACTTTTTAGAACAACCAAATGTTCTAGTACGCAGACCACAGTAGTAGGCTGCTTTGTTACACAATCATCAGTGCCCTTGACAACTTCCTTCCAGTGAACGTAGCAATGGCTTTCATAGGGCTGCTTTTTTAAAAATTTCCTTACTTTGACTTTGATTTCCTTAATTTGAATGACTGTGGCATAATATCAAAGAACATTCAAGAGAAGCCCTTCTAGGACATACGAAAACAATATGGGGCAGGAATGTCTCAAGGACAGTCTGACATAATATAGAATAAGAATTTAGATGTCAGCTGTTCAATACAATAGCTACTAGCCACATGAGGCTACTTAAATTTAAATTAATTAAAACTAAATACAATTAAAAACTCAGTCCATCAGTCACACTAACCACATTTCAAGTTCTCATTGGAGATTTGTGGCTGGTCCTACAATGTTGGATAGCAAAGATAAAGAATATTTCCATTTTTGTAGAAAATTCTGTTGGACAGTACTGATTTAGACGTATAAAAAAGAATGTACTGAATATTTTTCAGGTAAGATACTTGTGATAGTTACTGAGCCATTGTGAATTCAAGGTTTTACTCTCACAACCACCAGTAGGGCATCAATATCACATCGTTTGTTAAAGCCAGAACTCCAGTGTTAACAGGTAATTCAGAAGTCTTACTAACCTCCTCCCAGGACAGGAATGAATGGTAGTGGGCTTAATTCTTATTGAACAAGACTAGAGAAAGGGAGTGTATAGTAATAAAAAGAATACAGTGAATCAATAGGAAACACTTTAACTTTTGAAACACTTTTTAAACAGTTGGGAAGGGTGCTTTATAGTTGTTCAAAGACATGAGGATACAATGAACAATTACCTTTCAGTTATGAATAAGTGGCCTCCTGCCTCTTGAAATGCTATGAACTTGAAGATTTGACTATATACCTAATAATTGTTTTAAACAGTGATTATTGTCTTCACTTCTGAAAGTTTTATTATCAGCCTAAGCAGAATATCTTGGAAATATAGAAAATGAAGATCTATTGCAACTGATTTTGTTACAAACTCACAATTCATAAACCTAGATAATATTTGAAATTATTCACTTCTTTCAACATGTTCTCCACAAAACACTGATGCATTCCTTTTGGTGTCAGCTTCATAGGCATTTTACAAAATACAAAAGCAAAAATGGCATGATCTCGCTACCTCTGCCTTTTTTCCCCTATATAAACATTCTCAGTGTAGCAACCAGGGTGATTTTCTATAAATGTTAAGTCTGATCATAGCACTTCTCTATTGAAAGTTTTGCAATGGCTGCCATCTCACTTGGAATAAGTACTCAAGTCCCTATCATGGCCCAGTGGGTGTTCCATGATCAGCCCTGTCACCTCTCTCACCTCCTCTCCTACCACTTGTTCTGGGCTCAGTCAGTTCCAGCCACTCTGGCATCTCTGCTCTTTCTCAAACAAGACACACATGATTCTACCTCAGGGCCTTTGCTTTAGCTGTGCACTTTGTATGAGCCATTCTTCCACAAGACATCATTGAGTTAGCTCCTTCATCTCCTTCAGGTCTTTGCATAAGCCTCACCTTCTTAATAAGATGGTCTCTGACCACTCTATTTAATACTGCCACCTACCCACCCTTTCCCAGCACCTTAACCATTGTCTTCCCCATACTCCATACCTGACTCTAGTTTTACTTTTTTCATTGCACTTACCCTGTAATATATTATAATACTATATAGTTGGTTTATTTATTGCATTCATTATCTATTATCTGTCTCATCTGTCTAAAATTTAAGTTCCGCAAAGACAGAGCTCTTTATTTTGTCAACTAATGTATCTTCAGCACTTAAGGAGAGTACCTAGCACACAGTAGGCACTCAAAACTATTTGTTGAATGAATGAATGACTTCACAAGAATTTCTCTAAGTATATAAAACAATATTTCTCCAGTTTTAACACTGGCTGTTTCCAAATACCAAGTCAGAAAATTGTATTATTTTATAGTTGGAAAGGCCCTTTACAGTAATGTTAGCACAATCACGCCTTTATGTATGTAAGTAAACTGTGACCCAGAGAGATTAAGTGACAGCACAAGATCAACCAGCTAATTTACAGCAGAGCTAGAGGACTAGAGAGTCACAATCCAAGTACAAAATATGACTTTTCAACACTAGGTATATTCAAAAGAATATACTACTGTCTGAGAGTTATACCAGAAGAAATGCTAACATATTTTCAGCTACAGTAGCATCATTGCAGTAAGTGTTGTAGCCTTATGAACAGCATAAACTTGAATAAGTAAATTTAAGATTCTTTAAAATAGAATCACATAACTGAGAAGTATTTCAGATAACCCCTCACCAAACTATAGTTTTTAAATATAGTGCTTTACTTGAAGTAACAATTAAGTGTTTCTAGGAAAAGAATTAGGATCTAATCATAAATACATAAATTAAACCTTGATCATTTTCTACTTCCTTTATATTTTCTGTCTCCTGGGCTCTACTTTATTCCCTTGCTGACAGCTGCGGTCTTAATGTGCATCTTTGAGAAAATAGGTGCTTTTTGGACCAAACCACTTTTATCTTTGGCTTATTAGAAGCATCCATATATCATAGCCTGGGGAAAGAAGATAAAATAGGGCATCTTTCTTGCATATAAATCATGGCTTGTGGATCATCGCTGTTAATTAAAAATCCTTGCAAGGCTAAATTCAACATGATGGAAGCTTAGGACATCCTTGCTAAAGGACAAACCTGGAAGGAAATTTCTACGAGAAAGAGTAGGATTGGGCCATTGTGAATCCCCCGCTTGGGAGTTAGGGTTAAACTTTCTTATGCATATTATACTACACCATAATTTGCTGCTGATTGGATGTGAACACACTATTCCTTGGTGTAATTGGGTAACTTTTTTGTTTCAGTGTTGTTTGCTTGTTTCACTATTGTCTGGCAACATAATAATCTTAGTATTAACTGGTGATAGGAAATACACAGCCTTGATAATATAATGTGTGAATTTCACAAGGTCAGAACAAAATAAGCACAATTTTCACCATCCCATTTTAGTGACATATTCAAAAAAGAGGCCCATTAGCCTTGAGTCTGGTTTGCATGGTTATTTGATACCCTTAATGCATAAAGGTTAGTGTAGGTGTCTTTTCAAGGTATGAACAGATATTTATTTTAGGGTTGTGATTACTTATGCTCCTGGTCGGTGCCAGTCAGGTCAATAGGATTATATTCCAGAAATTGATTTTTCCCCCAATGAGTAAATAATGAAGTAATTTAACCTCATCTGCTTCCTAATCTAAAATCTTTCACTTGTACCGTGAGGAAAGGCAGCTGCCTTCGCCCGAGATGTGCTCGTGCACAAGGCCAATAAACACCTTTGGGTTGTATATGAAGGTCATGCAAAGGCGATCATTTGGGAAATGTGTACAGTTGAAGTGCATCTTCTCTTCCTTGCTGCCATCAATCCTGGCTTTCAGAGATGTCTTCACCTATGTTAAAGGGTGAACCCAATACGGCATTAATCATGGACATGGTTGCTGCCCTGAGAATTTCTCTTTCGTTTATTTTAATTTAAGTGTTTATTCAGATACTAGCATGGAAAGAAAATAACACCTAGCTGGAAATGAAAATAAAAAGACAGGTGGAAAGTAGTGATTGTTCAGATTATGAATTATCTGGGCTTGCTTTATACAGTGCCTGTTATTTTATTACTGCACGATCTGTGACTTCTTGAAGGATCCTAACACACCTGGAAATCACAGTTAGACTTAAAGATTTGACTCTCTCATTATAGATGAAATCACCTAGTGGTCAAAGTAGTCCCATTTTCTTTCTTCATGATTCACGTGGCTAATAAGAATGATGGTACTAACATTAACATACATTTACTGCATGCAGGGCAGAACAATAATACTTTACTTGCATTATTTCATTTTGTCCTTTTAGGGTCAGGAATCTAGGTAGCAGTGGTTTCAGGAATCAGGGTCAGGCCATCAGATTCCAAAATCTGAGTGTTTGGGCACTGGACTTATCCTGTGCCCATTGTTACTGGTAAGCAACAAAAATCATTATCCTCCAAGTCATTCATTAGTGGTTATGCCTCTTGTGTAGATACCGGATTATATCAGAGAGGACCTTTGGGGAGCTTCCCATTCATTTGAAGAAATAAAAGATTAAAAGGCTGAAAACATTATATAGAGTGATAACTTAATGGAAAATTATTTTTCCTTTCCTTCCCTTATGTTTTGGAAATTGGCATTATCTTTCTTATTTGATAAAGCTTAGAACTTTGATGCAGTTCTGATTTTTCCTGTATTTTATTTTAAGCTGTGATTGTTAATGAAAAATATGTTCATGATACTGAAAACAAAAAAGATAAAATCCATCTTTTCTGTCAGACAACATTTTAATATATGGGGTTGAGGTTAAGTGACTTACATGAGGAAACTAAATTCTGAGAGGAGAAATATATAGGTGGTCTTAGCAAAAATATTCCTCTCGTTTATTCCCCAAACATCTGTCTCCTGCCCACTGGATAGCAAGTAATGTGCTAAGCACTAAGATCTATCAGTTCTAAATTAATTGCCCTTCTTATCTACTCCCAGAAACCATTAGACTATCCCCAAACTGTATTTTAATTTTATGATGATTTGTCTTGTTTCCCATCAGACACAATGAGAGCAGGAAGCACATCTACTATGTTTAATGTACAATCATAAGTGCCTAATAGAATATTTGGCACACACTGGGTGAGGTAGAGCTCACCCTCTTTGCATTCATCATGGACACACAGCTAGACGCAGTTTTTCCAACCTCTTTGGAACATGTATCTGAGTAATGGCCAATGGAATGTAAGCCGACTGGATAGGTCACTCTTCCAGGACTGGCCCATAGAAACCTTCCACTCATGATCATCTCTCTTTCCCCATATCCATAAGCTAAATGCAGAGGATGCCAATGACCTCATGGAAAGCAAGTCTATAAGATGGAAAGAGTTTTTTGGTCCCCGAATGGAACATTGCCATCTCTCCCTCTGGTCAGCTCTCATTGGAGGGGGAAGTGAGAGAAAAAGAACACTTTTATTGTGTTAAGCCACAATTTTCTTGTTCATATGTTGCAGAAGCTGGATTTATTCACCTTAACGAATACAGGAATGAATAAAAGAATGAGTGAATACTCCTGGCATCATGGGGTTCTCAGTTTAATTTTTGAGCTTTGAAAATATCTTTATCTTTCTTATTGGAAGAGCTTTTAGAAATTACTGAGTAATTGAAAAATACAAAAGACATTTTTATGACAATTGCATAAGATATGCTCAGAGGAACCACTTGGGAGAGTTATACCAGGGAATCTGAAAATCATTTGCCTCCACATATGTAAGACAGGCCAGCTCCCAAGGGGTATAAAGATAAAAGACAAAGTTCATGCCCTCAGGGAACTTGCATTCTGGTGGGGAGATGAGGAGAGGAAATAGAAACTTAACAATTCTCTATTATGACTCCTCCTCTCTCTTTTCTCTACACTCCCTCCTCACAGTCTTGCCTGTGACTTTGTCATCTATATGCTGACAGCTTGCATTGTACATCCCTCCCCAGCAAACACTTCCTCTGAGATCCAAGGAAGTATATGCAACTGCTTACCTGACATCTCAATTGGATGTCTCACAAACATCTCAAAGTAAGCATTTCCGAATTGAACCCGTAATTGACCCTCACCAAACCTGGTTCTCTTCCAGTGTTCTCAGTACGAAAAAATTGCACCACCATTCCCCCTCTACAGTTGTGCAAGTAGCAAGTTTATGAGTCATTCTTGACACCTTCCTTTCCCTCATTCTTTATCTCATCTCAACCACACAGTCCTGTCAATTTTACCTTCTCAGTACTTTCACAATCCTTCCACTCCTCTCCATCTTTGCCTCCATTCTAATCTAAGCCCAGGGCCATAGCAAATGCTACCGAACTAGCTGCCCCATATATGTTCCAATATATCTTTTGTCCATTACCCACATTGCATCCAGAATGACATTTTAAAACTAGAAATATGACTATATATCCTCTTAATTGAATACCTTCTGATGACATCCCATTTTCCATACATGAAAAAAATCCTTAATAATTCCGGTATCCTTGAATTTTCTGGTCCCTGTCTTCCTCACTATTCCTATCTCACATCGGTCTCTCTCCATGGTTTTATCACCCTGGCCTGTTTCTTGAATGTGTTCCTCACTCCTTGTCATATCAGGGCTGTTCTATCACTAGAAATATTCTCCCAGTTGTGTCTCAGCAAAAACATCATACCCAAAGGAAGACTTCCCTGCCCTTCTGCTATACTTTAGGCTCCTTTCCCTCTGCTTACATAGTAACTTATAATTGCAGTTAAATTTATAATTATAATTAGCTATTTAATTATGGCCTCCCTTGTTTGACCATATGCTCTATGAGAACAAAGAGGTCTATTTGTTCAGTGCTATATTCCTAGTGCCTCGTACAGGGTCTGACATAAGTAAGATAATATGTATGTGCTTAATTACTTAAACACATGATGTAATAAGAACTTATCAGAGAGGGTACTAACCATAGTGGGGGCACCAGAGATGCCTTCCCTAAGAAAATACCTTCTTTTTTCAATAATCAGTAAAAATTGGCCAATAAAAGATGGTTATTAAGATTTTATTGAAAAATATACCTGAAGCACTTACTGTGAGTCAGGCATACTAGTAAGCATTTTATATTCACTGCTCCATTTTACATTTGAAGAAGCTGAAACACAAGGAAATTGAAGAATTACCCAAAGTAACAGAGTCAGGATTTATATTCAGATGTTTTGACTTCAGAGGCTCCGGGACATGATAACTGTAAGAGCTTTCTCTGTGAAAGAAGTTTAGAGTTTAACAAACAATAGTAGCCTATAAAAATCAGCAGAACCTTTGTAAAATGATTATAAATCAATAAAAAATGTTATATTGTTAAAAAATAAAAAAATAAATAAAAGGATAAAAATCAGCAGAACCATGTCTCTGGTTTGGGTCCCTATTCTACAAGACACCAGAAGCAGATTTATAATCAGTGGAACTATAGCAAACTGAGGATTGGAGATATTTGTCTTTGCAGTGTATGGAGATGTGGCTTGAATGATGGGGCTAGGATTGGGTAGGTCTGATTGTTTGAAGTGGAGTGAGCATGTCTGGTGTGCTGAGAAGGGGGACTCTGCTCATGAGGCAAGCAACTAGGAGAGGTGAGCATTTGCTCTCTGTTCCTGGAGGGAGTGGAATTGTAGATGACAATCCACCTCAGCTTGTAAGTTCTCATCAAGGAAATGATCTCGAGCAAAATCACACTGGAAAACATTTAAGAACTGGGAAGTCTCTGAAAGGCACAGGGTTCTCTACTAGGAAGGGAGACAGAGTGAGGATAAGTAACCATCCTTGAGAGTGAGGAAGCAATATAAGAAGCTAAAATGACTGCAGCTCTGACTTGATTTTAGTTTTTCTCTGTAGTTTATTTTGTTGGCAAAAATTTTAGAATATTAAATTATCCAGAGTGGAGGAAATAGTCTGTCCAGTATTCACCTGGCTATTGCATAAACAGTATCTACATTCTCTATGACCTCCTGTGCCCTGTTTACCAAGTTCAAGTGCCAAGAACACCCTCTCTTTGTACTTTTTGTAGATTTCTCCTGCAGGTCTAATCTTGACACACTATCCTGATACACTGGACAGTGATTCTTTAAGTCAGTTCTCCTCCCTCCACCTCCACAAGTTAAATAACTCCTGTCAGCCAGTATGGATTTTGGAGATGTCAGGGGAGGAGTTCAGACTTTAACTGTCCATGAGAT
Source organism: Vicugna pacos (assembly GCF_048564905.1). NCBI lineage: Eukaryota > Metazoa > Chordata > Mammalia > Artiodactyla > Camelidae > Vicugna > Vicugna pacos. The sequence continues at coordinate 22,961,182 of NC_133023.1, forward strand.
TGTATCAGTCATTTTTGAAACACTGGCCTGGCAGTATGGGGGTAATGAACCAGTTACAGTATTATTGGATATAGTTTTAACACAAAGCTTTTGAAAGACGTTTGGCAAAGACTAACTCTTTCTGTAAAGCTCATCTGGAAATAAAGCAAAGTTTGCTTCTCCCATGGCCTTGTTCACTCCTGGGTCATTAAATTTTTGTTACTTTAAAGGATGTCTTTTTTTGTTGTTCTTCTATTCGTATAGGCAGTATACCGAAAAGTATAAGAGATAAAATCACTTTTTTTCCCATAACTTAGAGCCCTATGCTGGAGTCCATGGAGAAGGGAAAGATTAATTGAAGCAAGTTGATTTGTTGCAGTGAGATGGTTCTCAAACTGATTCCACACCAGGGGCGCTCTATAGACCCCATCAGGTTAGGATTATTTGGTACTTGAAAACTATAGTCTTTAAAACATCTCTTATTTCTCCTTGCTACCCAAACATTGTCTCAGAACGCTAGTAGATCTGGGCGTCGATTTAATGGCAAATACGTTAAAGTTGATTGTGGTTTTTAAAAAGTCCCTTGCAAGTAATGGTAGTAATTCCTTCCAGAGAAATCGTGTGTCAAAGAAGTAGTTCTAACTCAATTCCTTCATGGAAGTGGGAGCAAAGAGAATTTGTAAGTTTTGAGCTTCCCTGGGAAAATCCAGAATAGAATTCAAGCTCTAATCTGTAGAAAGCAAGTGGTTACCTTGACTTTCCTAGTCTGGTTTTTCTCCTGACTTACTAAATTGACTACATCTCCATTTTACCTTTTATGTAGAAAAGAGCCCAAGCAAAGTTCAATATTCTTGCATATATGAATTTGCTACCCTGATACCATTTACATGGCAGGGAGAGGGAAGATGGAGGGGAAATGGAACATGGGTCAAGGCTACTACCCTCATGGGTCAGGGCAGCAGGTGCTTTACTCCAGGGCTGCCACATATGGCCATTCAGCACTGCACAAAGGCATCAAGCCCAGAAATCCATCCTGTACTTCTCTTGCCAAGCCAGGCACCTTAGCATGGAATTGCATTCCCTCCAGAGGAAAAGGTGCCCTTTCTCCACAAAAAGGCAGCTGCAGTATACTAAGTCAGATGCCACTGGGATTGTTGCAGACCAGAGGAGTCCCTTATTCTGACACAAGACTGCCCTATGGACTAATGGGATCTTGCCCAACTCTTAACACCAGACCACCAGTTCCACTATCGAATAGGTTACAGTACACTCACACCCCTAGCTTATACATGATGTAAGCTGATGCCTTAGGTCAGATTCCTTAGAGGCAGAGCCTGAAACAGAGATTCTTGTTCAAGTGTAGAGTGACCAACCATCCTTGCTTGCCCAGGAGCAAGGGATTGTCCAGGATGTGGGACTGTCAGGCCTAAAACTGGGAAAGTCCTGGACAAATCAGGATGATTTGACCACCCTGTTAAGTGACATATTGAGGGAGGATTTTCAGGAGAAAGGAGGTAAGGGAAGCAGGATAGGTCAAGGAAAGAAAGCTAAGCAAGGAAGTGGTCTCAGCTGGAGAATTGTTTCAACCTGGTCCACGGGGAACTCTGAGGCATGAACTGGTTGGTTCCGCCTTGAGGCAAGAGGGCCAGTTTCTATAATCTTGTGTCAATCAGTCATTGGCCATTGGCTGTCTCTGGGGAATGGAGGATATGTAATTTCCTGGATGAGGCAGCTCTCCTTAGGCAGAGAACAATGAGGGCAATTCTACAGAGAAGCAGGCAACAGTGGGCTAACTTTCAGAGCAGCTGGAGAATGGGTGCAGCTGCCCAGTGAAAGAAATATATGTGGGGCCCAGGTATTCATACCTATGCTCTTTGCCTGTGACTCCAGGGAGAGTGCTAGAGGATAACACAGCATTCATATCACTTAGTGCCAAAAAGAAATCAAACTTTGGAAGAGCAGGTAATTCTTTTTTTTTTAATTAAAGTATAGTCAGTTACAGTGTGTCAATTTCTGGTGTACAGCACAATGCCCCAGTCATATCTATATATGTCATATATATATATATATATTCATTTTTATATTCTTTTTCATTAAAGGTTATTACAAGTATTGAATATAGTTCCCTGTGCTATACAGAAGGAATTTGGTTTTTTAGCTATTTTTATATATAGGGGTTAACATTTGCAAATCTCAAACTCCAAATTTATCCCTTCCCACCCCCTTTCCCCAGTAGCCATAAGATTGTTTACTATGTCTGCAAGTCTGCTTCTGTTTTGTAGATGAGTTCATTAGTGTCCTCTTTTTTCTTCTTTTTTAGATTCCTCATATGAGTGGTATCATATGGTATTTTTCTTTCTCCTTCTGGCTTACTTCACTTAGGATGACATTCTCCAGGGCCATCCATGTTGCTGCAAATGGCATTATTTTATTATTTTTTATGGCTGAGTAGTAGTCCATTATATGAATATACCACCACCTCTTTATCCAGTCATCTGTGATGGACATTTAGGTTGCTTCCATGTCTTGGCTATTGTATATTGTGCTGCTGTGAACATTGGGGCGCATGTATCTTTTCAAATTAGAATTCCCTCCAGATACATGCCAGGAGTGGGATTGCTGGATCATATGGTAAGTCTATTTTTAGTTTTTTGAGGAATCTCCATACTGTTTTCCATAATGGCTACACCAAACTACATTCCCACCAGCAGTGTAGGAAGGTTCCCTTTTCTCCATAGCCTCTCCAGCATTTATCATTCATGGACTTTTGAATGATGACCATTCTGACTGGTGTGAGGTGATAACTCATTTGCAGTTCTCTGATAATTAGCAATATTGAGCATTTTTTCATGTGCCTCTTGGCCATTCAAGTGTCTTCACTGGAGAATTCCTTGTTTAGGTCTTCTGCCCATTTTTGGATTGGGTTTTTTGTGTGTTATTAAGGTGTATGAGCTGTTTATATATTCTGGAAATTAAACCTTTGTCAGTGACATCATTTGCAAATATTTCCTCCCATTCCGTAGGTTGTCTTTTTGTTTTGTTTATGGTTTCCTTTGCTGTGCAAAAGCTTATAAGTGTAATTGGGTCCCATTTGTTTATTTCTGCTTTTATTTCTATTGCCTGGGTAGACTACCCTAGAACATTTCTAAGATTTATGTCAGATAATGTTTTGCCTATGTTTTTTTCTAAGAGGTTTATACTGTTTTGTCTTGTATTTAAGTCTTAAAGCCATTTCAAGTTTATTTCTGTGTATGGAGCGAGGGAGTGTTCTAACTTCATTGATTTACATGCTGCTGTCCAGTTTTCCCAACACCACTTGGTGAAGAGACTGTCTTTTCTCCATTGTATATTATTGTCTCCTTTGTCGAAGATTAATTGATAGTAGGTCTGTGGGTTTATTTTTAGGCTCTCTATTTCTGTTCCATTGATCCACGTGTCTATTTTTGTGCTAGTACCACGAAGAGCAGGTAATTCTTGGGGATCAGATCAGGAGTAAGAACATCATTTATGACAGCAAAGCCCCCATATTCCCTCAGGGAGAAAGCATGGTGATGTTATCTCCTCCATAGCACTCTGCTCCTCACTTGTTGTATCTTTCTTTGTCCCCACTAAGAGTGAGAGCAAAAAGAGTTCCTGATGTTCTCTTGGTGTTTTGGAAAACCCTGGAAGCAGCATTCTTACCAGTGTCCCAGGTAGGGTGGCCAACTTATTCTGGCTTGGGAGTTTCTTGGTTTTAGCACACACAAAAACGTCCCACATCCTGAAAAACCCTCAGTCCTAGGCAAACCAATGGTATTGGTCACTCTAGTTACTAGAGTTTAAACCACTAAATTGTTAGCCGGGGGTGGGGGAGGATTTTCATCCCCTAGGTGGTCTCTGAGGTGAAAAAATCAGTTGATTACATTTAAAATCTAGAATCCTTTAGGTATTTTAGTACTAATTCATGTTGAACCCCATGAGAGCAGGGACTTTAGTGTGTTCTCTGCTCTATCTTGAGCATCTAGAGCAGTGTCCCATGCATAGGAAGCATTAAAATTTTGTTTAATGAAGGTATGTATAAGTATGCAGATTGAGAGGTTGGAGTAAGAGAACTCTACAGTCCTTACCAGTTCTACCATTTCATGGCAAGTGCTTCAAACTTCTATTTTATTCCAATTTTATCTTAAAAGATCTTAGTATGGGAGGGTATAACTCAGTGGTAGAGTGCATGCAGGTCCTGGGTTCAATCCCCAGTACCTCTGTTATAAATAAATAAATGAACCTAATTACTGACCCCTCCAAAAAAATAACAAAAAGGATTTTAGGTCTATGTTACTAGAAAAGCTAACTTTACCAATAATGACATTCTACATGATTTAAAAAATGAGATCAACAAATGCAAGTGTGTCCTTTAATAGTATCAGATTTAATTGGCAAAGAGTTTTATTCTTTGAATATCAGAAAAACTCTGAAGACCATGAGCTAAAAAAGCAACCTAAATAACCAGTGTGATTAAATTATGAGAATAAGATAGGAAATTTTTTATGTAATCCTCAAAAATATGATAAATATAACAATTTAGTTTTGTCTTAAGAATTATTTACTTTGATGGCTTCTTTTATTTAATTTCATTTATTACATAATGAGTAGAAGCTTAAATTTTGACAATAAAACCACCAAGATATACTTGTGGATTTTGCAGGACAAGATTTAAACATTTTCTTTTGAATTATTTGATTCTAAAGTTTAGTTTGCTTATTTAGAGTCCTTATTTCAGGAAATTATAGTCAATTTCAACATTGGAGATACAGTATATGGGAGTTTGAGTTTTTGTCAGAAATATACTGGCAAGCAATGTCTCTCTTCTCACCTAACAAAGTTGTTTATTGACCTTTGTGTGTCCATCTTGGAAAATTAAGTCAGTGAGAAATCAATTATTGGGCTAGAAGACCATACCAATGTGTGAATATGTGACTTTGGTTTTGTCCTATAATCCCTCTGATTCTGATTCTTTAACTGTAATAAATATAGAGTGAATATTTTAGAAAATGGCCTTCATTAGGTATTCATCACCTATTTGTCAGTGACAGGACATTACTTGGTCTCTCTTGACTTTCTCTCTAGAATCCTTATAGACCTCTGATGTGCTAGTTTTAACTCAAAAAGAAAACATGGCTGACCCTAGTTTGGGATTCTGCAACCAAATGAGCACAACAGAAATATAGACAGTAAGTCATTATTTCAGCCCTATAATATTTTCCCCCTGTGGCAGAAACAATTAGATGTGTTCATCAAGCTATTTCATTTTTTCCTGGGCACACAGAAAGACTACATTTTCCCATCATGCTTGTATTTAAATGAAGACATATGACCAGTTCTCTACAATGGATTGTAGGCAAGGTTATTTATCCTCCTTTGGAGGCTAGGCCCCTAAAATCTCCAATGAGATCTTCGAAGCTCTCTCCTCTTACCTCCTCCATGGATAGAGAGCATTCAGTGGAGGATTCCAAAGCTGATCTATTAAAGAAGATGCCTTGAACCTAAAGTCACTACTTAGAGAAAAGTTGCTCAGAACAACTGCTTAACCAGAATAGCTACTCCGAAGTTTATATTGGCAGGAACTGAACTTATTGCTTCAAGGTTTAGAGTTGATTGTTACAGCACTTGGACCTATCCTAAATAATATACGTCCTTCCATTCTGCAATTAGCCAGCAATTAATTATTTTATTTTATGTGGCTTGGTTTCCTTTCTAAATTAAGGAACTAGACAATAATTCATGATAACAACTGATTTGACCATACAGTCAGATTTTGAAATGGTTAGATTTGGGGCACGTGTAGACATGAACTGAAACTTATCTCCAGGATTCATGTCCTTACACTGATAATACCTTTATAGGTGAGTAGAGAAAGAAAAGATTAAGGAGCCACTACATATTATTAAAGATAATGTCTTATGTTTCATCCAGAGGCACATAGGAAAGTATTTAAAATATAGAGTTACTAGACCAACTTACCAATTTACATATAAGTTTGAAAATTAAAAATTAATGTTGCCCTTGTAATGTGAACTCTTCTAAATTCTGTATTAACTCTGGGCCAAGGTCAAGTGGATGTAGCTAAGCCTCAAAGTAGAAATTTCCATAAAATTATGAGAAACTGAAAATAGTGTTTTATAATAGAAGTCTGGAAAAATTTAAATTATGGCTTTTAACTTCTTTTCGAGAAAGGAAAAATACTTCTTGACTATTAGGGGAAAATATGTTTTATTCCTAAGAAATTGAAGCATGGGTTTATATACTTAAATAGCATTATTATTTATTTTCCTGTTACAAAATCAGAATATTTATTTTTAGAAGTGTGTTGTTTAGTCTACAAGTATTTTAGGAGGTTTCTAGCTATGTTTCTATTACTGATTTCTAGTTTAATCCTCCATTGTGATCTGAAAGCATACTTTATATGATTTCCATTTTTTAAATTTGTCAAGTTGTATTTTATGGCCCAGAATGTGGTCTACCTTGGTGAATGTTCCATGTTAGCTTGAGAAGAATGTGTATTTTGCTGTTTTGGGGCCAAGTATTCTATAAATGTCAATTAAATCCAGTTGGTTGATAGTACTGTTCAGTTCAATTATATCCTTACTGATTTTCTATCTAATGGATCTATCAAGTACTGATAGAGGAGTATTGAAGCCTCCAACTATAATTATGGATTTGTGGAATTCTCCTTATAGTTCAGTCAGTTTTTGTCTCATGTATTTTGATGCTCTGTTGTTAGGTACCTACGTATTAAAGATTGTTATGTCTTCTTGTAGAATTGACCCCTTTACAGTTATGTAATGCCCCTTTTTATCTTTGATAAATTTCCTTACTCTGAAGTCTGCTTTGTTTAAAGTTAGTGTAGCTACTCAGATTTCTTTTGATTAGTGTTCAAATTGCATACTTTCTCATGCCTTCACCTTTAATCTGTGTCTTTATATTTAAAGTGTGTTTCTTGTAAACAGCATCTGATTGGGCCTTATTTTTTAAATTCATTCTGACATTCTCTGTCTTTAATTAGTATATTTAGATCACTGGCATTTAAAATGATTGTTTATACAGTTAGATTAGTATCTACCATATTTTAAATTTTTTTGTGTGCCATATTTTAACTTTTTAAATTGTCCTTGTTTCTTTGTGTGTGTGTGTGTGTGTTCCACTGTTTTCCTGCATTCTTGGGTTTGAACTGAGCATTTATATGATTCCATTAATTCTTCTCATAGTGAAAAAAATACTTAATTTAATAAAATTATTTTTTAGACTTCTTTAAAAAAATTTTAATGGTTGCTGTTGAGTTTGCTATATACATTTACAACTAACTTAATACGCTTTCAAATAACACTATATTGCTTCACGGATAGTGCAAGTAACTTGTAACAGTGTATATTCAGTTTCTCCATCCTGTCCCTTATACTGCTGTTGTTAATTTCGCTTATCCATAAGCTATAGTCACCAAATACATTGTTGCTATCATTATTTTGAACAAACCATTCTCTGTTAGATCAATTAAGTCCAAGAAAAATGAAAGATTTTGTTTTGCCTTCATATATTCCTTTCCATATATAGATCTGTGTTTCTGGACTACATAATTTTACTTCTCTGTGAATAATTTAATATTTCTTGCAAGACAGATCTACTGGTAACAAATTCCCTCAGTTTTTATTTGTTTGAGAAAATCTTTATTTCTCCTTCACTTCTGAAGGATAATTTTTTTCAAAGTACAGAATTCGAGGTTGGTTGGTTGTTTTTTTCTTTCAAAACTTTAAATATTTCATATCACTCTCTTTTTGCTTGCATAGTTTCTAAAGAAAAGTTTGATAAAATTCTTATTCTTGTTTCTCTGTATGTAAGTTTGTCCTCCTCCCTTCTGACTTCCTTCTAATTTTTCCCTTTGTCTTTGCTTATTTGCAGGTTGAATATTATATGATATTATGAGTTGATTTGTGTCATTCCCTCCACCCCTCAAAAAAGATATATTGAAGTCCTAACTCCCAGAACCTCAGAATGTGATCTTACTTGGAAATAAGGTCATTGCAGATGTAATTAGTTAAGTTATAATGTAGTCATACTGGAGTAGGGTAGGGTGAGACCCTACTCCAATATGACTGATGTTCTTCTAAGAACATAATTGTGTACAGAGATACACAGGTGAAATGCCATGTGATAATGAAGGCAAATATTGGAGTTATCCAGCTGTAGACCAAGGAATGCCAAAGATTGCCAACAAACTACCAGAAGCTAAGAAGAGGCAAGGAAGGATTTCCCTACAGGTTTCAGAGGGAGCAGGGCCCTGCTGACACCTTCATTTCATACTTCTAGCCCCAGAACTGTGAGATAAGAAATTTCTGTTGTTTTAAGTCCCTCAGTTAATGGTACTTTGTTATGGTAGCCCTAGGAAACTAATATGTGTAGGTGTAGATTTGGGGTATTTTTCCAGCTTCATGGTCTCTGAGCTTCCTGGATCTATGGTTTGGTGTCTGTCATTAATTTTGGAAATTTCTCAGCCCTTATTATTTCAGATATTTCTTCTCTTCCTTTCTCTGAGTCTTCTCCTTTTTCTGTTTCTTAAGCATATTGTTGCAACTTTTATAATTGTCCCACAGTTCTTGAATATTCTGTTCTATTTTTTCTATCCTTTTTTCTCTATGCTTTTCTGTTGGATGTTTCTATTGACATATCTTTAGGCACACTACTTTCCTTAGCTGTGTCCACTCTACTGATGAGCCCATCAAATGTATTCTTCATTTCTGTTAATGATGTTTTTCATTTCTAGCATTTCCTTTTGATTTTCTCTTAGAGTGTTGATCTTTCTCCTTACATTACCCATCTGTTCTTGCACATTGTCCAATTTTTCCATTAGAGCCCTTAGCATGTTAATTATTGTATTAGTTTTCTAGTGCTGCCATAATGAACAGTCTCACAGATTGGGTGCCTTAAACAGAAATTTCTTTTCTCATAGTTTTGGAGGCTAAATGTCCAAGATCAAGGTGTCAGTAGGATTAGTTGCTTCTGAGGCCTATAGATGGCTGTCTTCTCTTTGTGTCATCACATTGTCTTCCTTCTGTGCTTGTCTATGTCCTAATTTCCTCTTCTTATAAGGACACCAGCTATATTAGGTTAGCGCCCACTCTAATGAATTCATTTAACTTTATTACCTCTTTAAAGGCCCTTTCTCCTAATACACTCACATTCTGGGATACTGGGAATTAGGACTTTGACATGTGAATTGGGGGGCGGGGGACACAATTCAGCCCATAACATAGCTATTTTAAATTCCTAACTTGATATTCTAAAATCTCTGCCATATCTAAGTCTGTTTCTGATGCTTCCTTTGTCTCCTTTTTTTTTTTTTACTTTTTAGCATGCCTTGTAATTTTTTGTTGAAATGTAGACATGGTAGACTGAGTAGAAGAAATTGAGATGGATATGCCTGTAGTGTGTGGTTTTATGTCTATCTAGCGAGGATATTTACTGTTTGCTGTGGCTATGGTGTCAGAGACTACAGTATCATCTAGTTTTATTCTTTTTGTCCCCCCTGTTATCTTTGTATTTCCCTAGAGACTTTTTAAATTAGGTCTGAGGATTATAGTTCTTTAAGCTGTAAACCCCTGTTATTATACAGGGGCCATATTGATGTGATAAAATGTGAGGGTAGGAGAAACATTTTATAATCTTATGATAAGGAGTCAGTCTTCAGTGAGACTGTGATTACTAAATTAGAGTAAGATGGGAAACTTTTCATGTACTCCTCAAAAATATAATTAATGTAACAATTTAGTTTTTACTTAGGAATTATTTACTTTGATGACTTCTTTTATTTAAGTTTCATTTATTACATAATAGGTTACATAATGGGTTTAAATTTTGGCAGTAAAACCACCAGCTATACTTACGGATTTTGCAGGACAAGATTTAAACATTTTTTAAATTATTTGATTCTAAAGTTTAATTTGCTTATTTAGACTCCTTATTTCAGGACTCATAGTCAATTTTAGCAGTGAAGATACAAAGTATAGGAATGACTTAGATGAGATAGTAAGACTACAGGGACCTGGAGTTGAGTATTTCCCTTCCCCTAGATCAGTTAGGCTGTGGTAAAATCTAAATGGATTAGGCTCTGGCAAAACAGTTTCCTTTGTGGTTAGGCCATTGTTAAGGAGAACAGAAAGTTCTGGGCTCATTTCAAATTCATTACTCCCACAAATCCACCCCCCAACCTGTAGCACAAGGCAGTGAGAGCCAGAAAGGAGAGAGAGATTTGAGACTTGGAAAGATACAGGCAAGAAAGCCTTGTGAAGACAGGGGCAGAGATGGGAGTGATGTTTCTACAAGCCAAAGAACATACTGAATATTGCCAGTGCCATCAGAAACTATGACAGTGGCATGGAACAGTTTCTCTTTTCAGTGTCTGCAGAGGGCATCAACCCTGTTGACCCTTTGATTTTAGATTTCTGGCCTCCAGCACTATGAGAGAATACATTACTGCTGCTTTAATCCAAATGTGTGGTAGTTTGTTACAGCAACCTTAGGTAACTAATACACACATTCATACAAAGATGCAGTTGTAGTAATGGCCTATTTTATTCTCAGTGGTCCCCTTGAATGCTAAACTTGCAATAAAGTCATGTTACCAGACTTATATTGTTTTTATAATACTAGAAGAACTCATAGTGATTTGGAAAGTTTGTACCCACTTCCTACTTCACCTCTTTTGTCCCAGTTTTCCATAGCCCTTTAGACTATGAGTCAGCATCAAGCTAGCAGTTTGTCAAAGTAACAGCTGTAAGCATTTCAACTTTCCCATCCCATGACACATTTTATCATTTTCTTTCTTTTTCATGGCAGTTGTAAGGCCAATCAACTGAGTATATCTCTACTTGTAATTTGTTTTTTACTTAGAGCTCTAATTAGCATAAAGGGAATTGAAGAGTCATTTCTATGTGGAATACTTATTACCAAGGTTAAGAGACACTGTGTTTAACATTTAATTGGTTTATAGTGCTGTGAAGCTAGTCTTCAAGGTCATAAAAATCTTACTTATGAACACACACACACAAAAATGTTAACAGCTGTTTTAAAAGCATCAAAGTTGCATTTTCTTCTTGAGCAGTGAGGAGTTGTTCCTTGCACAGAACACCAAGTCTAATATATCTTGAAACGTTCCTTTGATTAATAGAAGTAAACTTGACCCTGTCCTAAGAACAAATGAGTTGCTTGCAAATGTGACTTCTTTTTATTCCCCTAACATCACTGTGCAGAAACCAATTTGCCAATCATTCAGATTATACTGACAGGAAATAAGACCCACTTGTGAATCTGCCATGGTCTCAGTCTCATAGTCTCCCCTCATGCAAAGACTTGTTGACTCAGTGCTCCATTGCCAATAAAATAACTAACCCCATACTGTCTCCTAACTTTCTTTCCCTAACCTCCTGTTCACCACAGTCCATTTTTTATACAAAACCCAGAATAACCATCTAAACATTTAAAATGGAATCTTTTACTCCCTGTTAAACTCTTTAAAGACTTTCTACTACCTTTAGAATAAAATCCAAACACACTACATGATCCAACCCCTCACTGCCTCACTGCACACTCTTCTTTTTCTCAGATTAGCATTTGGCCATTCCTTCTGCCCACGGATTTTTCCCATGGCCACAGTTTTCTCATCAGTCAGCATTCAACTCAGTGGTTACAAATTCCAAGAGGCCTTCCAATGGCCAGTCTGTCTACATATTGTAACTCAGTTTTATTTTGTCTAGAATTATTAATCATTTCTATCTTGACTTGATGTTTGTCCTCATCACTCTCACCTTACACTGGATTATAAACTATTAAAGTAAATACTTTTTCCATCTTGAGTTCTGCCTGTCACTCAGCTGGTTCTAAATAAAATATTTGTGGAATGGAGGAATAATTACAACCAGTTTGATAAATGCTACTATGAATGTAGTTCTTTGAAATTTACCATTTATCACCAATAATTCATGTTTCCTTGAAAAGATACTCTTATATGCAATTGTACATTTTACTCTATGACTATTGTATTTGTTATTTATGGCTGAGTAACAAATTACCCCCCAAAATTATGGTTTGAAATAGCAAACATTAATTATCTCATAGTTTCTGTGGCTCAGAAAACTAGGAATAGCTTAGCTGGGTCCTCTGGCTCAGGGTCTCTCAGACTGTAGTCAACCAAGGTATTGGCCAGGGCAGCAGTCATCTCAAGGCTCCAAAAGAGAGGTGTATGCTTCCAAGCTCACTCTAGTTGTTGGAAGAATTGACCTCTCACGGGCAATCAGACTGAAGGCTGAATCAGGCTGGCTATTGGTGGAGGCTTTCCTTAGTTCCTTGCCATATTATGGATCTTTCCATAGAACACCTGATGACATGGCATTTTGCTTCATCAGAGTGAGAAAGTGAGAGAGAACAAGAGAGGCTAAGCAACATGGAAACTAGGTCATTTTGTAGCCAAATCTTGGAAATGACATGCCATTACTTTTGCTATATTCTGTTTGTTAGAAGTAAGTCACTAGGTCAAAACCAAATTGAAGGGAAGGAGATTTCTCTTGAATACAAGGAAGCAAGGATCATTGGAAGCCATTTTAGAGGCTGCCTACTGCAGCTACATACCTCTGTATTTGCAAAAAGTTTTTGCCCCATTCCTTTTACTCTGACTTGTTTTCCTGGAATTTTCTCCTCTTGGGTCCAAAGCACTGGTCATCATGCCCACTTTGTGTCATTTTCCTTTGAGTTATTCTTTACCACTTAACAATTTTGGGGGAAAAGTTTTAAGATATATAGTAAGCTGGGAGAAATAGAAGGTCACAAAACTTCAATAAAATATGGGTATCAGAACAATATGTACCAAGGACTGGTTGTCATTAGAAGATAAATATTCATTTGTTCTTTCAAGAAATGTTTGTTGAATGACTAGATGTGCTAGATGCTGCAATACATCAGTGTACAAAACAGATAAAAAGCTTGCTTTCATAAACCTTTACAAACTAATGTAGAAAGAAGATAATAAACGAGATATAAATTAAAATACACTGTGTATTTTATGATAAGTGCTAAAGTGAAAGAAAGGGGATATAATGTGCTAGATTGGGAGGAGGGTGACAGTTTAGCTACAGTGGACCACTCTGCTTCCAACCCAGAACATTGTATCCCTCTCTTTCTCCTTATCATTTATCACTATATCTGCATTGAGAAGATGCCCTTTGAACAAAGATCTGAAGGGTGACCTGAAAATATCCCAGAAAAATTATCCAGACAGGTGAAAGAGCAGGTACAAAGGAGAGACCAGGACTGGTGTGTTAAAGAAAATAAAAAAGTTTAGTGTATCTGAAATGAATGAAAAGGGAAACACATAGGAGATAAGGTTGGAAAGAAAGGCCAGATCATGCATGCAGAGCATTGTTAGAATTTTGATTTCTTTTCCCTCTGAGTGATGTGGGGAACCTTTTAGAGGATTCCAAGCACAAGAGTGGTTATGATCTGTCATAATATTTTAAAAGAGTCATGTTGGCTGCCATGTTGAGAACAGACTAAAGGGGATTTAAGAAAGAAACAGACCATTTAGGTGGCTTTTGCAATAAGCCAGATAATAGATGCTGGGGACTAAGGCTGAAGTAATAACAGTGGGGATGAATGAGAAATGATCAGAACCTGGGTATATTTTCAAAACAAAGTTAAGAGCATTTGTTAGGAGATTTTGATGGTATATGTGGGAGAAAGGGAAGTCAAGGATAACTCTAAGAACTTTGGCCTGAATCAACAAAAAATGAAGTTGCCATAAACTGAGATGGAGGAGTCAGTCCATGGGAGGAGACGTTTAGAGGAAGATCACTAAGGATCAGTTTTAGACATGTTAACTTTGAAAAGTCTACTAGCCATATCAGAATGGAGATGTTGAGTGGGCAATAGTCTGGAGTTAGAAAAGAGGATCTGTCTAGAGAGGTATATTTGCAGAGTTAACATCTAGAAGATATTTAAAGCAATAACACTAGATGGAGATACTCAGAAAAAACAAGAGGTGAAAATAAAAACATCAAAGTGAAAAGCATGATTCTTGAATTAGCTCTGTGCTCAAACTAGGTCAGAGCATGGTAGGTCTTCCCTGCTGAATAGACAGCTGGGATGCTCCCAGGAGGGTCCTGCTTGTTGAGATTTCTTCTAACCAGGACTAACATGAGTTAATTCAGAACTACTTCTTGCCTTCAACTAGGCAAGTCTCAAGGCAAGCTCTGCTCCACAATTAGGTTTCAAGAAAGTCCATTGTTTCCTTTCCCCAGCATTGGCCATCTACTTCCTCTGGGTCAAAGATTCTCGAACATCAGTATGTATAATAATTCCAAGGAAAGCTTGTAGTTTCTTACCTCCAGAGAGTCTCATTCTGTAGGTGGGGCTAGAAATCTTCATTCTTAGCAGGTACCACAGTTAATCTTAATGAGAGTGCTCCACTTTGAGAAAGCTTGACTACCATAAAAAACAATACTGACTATTCTGTTACTCTAGAAAGTTTAAATATTCATAGTGGCTATTGACCTTAGCTTTCTGATAAGTATGTGGTTACTTCCTAAAAGCAGTTAAAGATTTTATACTGAAAATTATACATAACCAGTTAATTAGCTGCTTCAAAATCCATATGGAAAATTTAAACACTCTGACTCTATTATTCTTTAAAATATTTTTGAAAAGAATACCAATCAACTATTATTGATTCAGGGAGTTAAGTCTTTGAGCTCACAAAAAGGCATTTCTATCTAAAGACTGTTGCGATAGAGTCATCTGTGTTCTTCCTAACCCAGTTTTCCTCTCCTACAAATACAGAGAAGTATTACGCGTTGGCAAACCATGTAATTAGGTCTGGCCAGTATTGTGAGAAACATTAGGTGTCACTTCCAGACCAAAGTGTTTCATAGCCAGTGTTTGACCTTCTAGTATTTCCTTCCTTTCCCACAGCAAATGTGGAGGAGATATCATGTTGAGTTGATGGAGATGAAAGATCAAAACAGCCTGCACCTCTGGTCATCTCATGGAATTGTTTACTTTGGAGAATCTCTAGACCCACCGCAGACTTGGTGAGTGAAATCTAAATTTTGTGTTAAACTACTGAGATTTTTTGTTTGTTTGTTTGTTCCTGTGGCATAAGGTTATCCTATCCTGACTCATTACCTGCCAGTATATCATAGGATCTCTATAAAAGTATACATCTGGAAGAGATGTGATTGTTGTAAATTTCTAACTCTGATTTTTAGACTTCATAGCCTTCCCTTGCTATAAAAACAAGCAAATAGTCTCTCATGTAACAGCTCTTTGCCTCTCTCATCTCTACAATTTCAAATTTATTCTTTAAATATAACATGAAACTTTGCTGCCTGCCTGTTCCAAAATTGTTCTACTTAATTTATTTGGAAACTGAAACAAAGTGCATCCCATTTTTCAAACTGTTTTCTTTAGGCATTGTTTCCTGTCCTTTGCTCCTCTTTCATTCCTCAGTAAGCCTGTTTACCGCCTCATCTTTTTTCTCTCTTTCCTTTTTACACTGGTTGGGCTAGGTGCCTACCCAGCATCTCCCTTTGCTGCCCCCATATGCTTCCATAACATCCTGTGCATACCTCCCACCACACGGTATTAAAACTTGCTGTATACATACTAGATTTGAGCTCTTTACCCATGGGGCTGTATTTCATTTGTGCCTAGTACCTGACACACAGAAGGCACTCAGTGAATGTTACTGAACTGAACCTAACTATAGAGAATGTATATAGCTCCTAAAATGACATCTGTTTCTTCACCAACTAACTTAGACCCTTGAGAAAAGAGATGTTTCTCTGGAATCTCAGGCATAGTTCTTATTACAGACCTCAGATAATGTCCCAGGTTTCCATGATGATACTCATAAGAAACTCTTCTTCTTAAGGGGAATATTAACAGTTGTTATAGACATGAGATACCAATTGATTGTTCCATATCAATGTGTCAAAAGAATCATAAAAGCATAGAGAATGCAGCCACATTTTAAAGTAGTCACCATACGCAGTAAACACTGATTTCTCATTCATGAAATTTCTATTATCGATCTTCTGAAAATGAGTTGGGAATCGAGTTTTATAGACATCTAATTTTAGTTGATTAGTTTAAGAAGCAAAAGCACGAGTTAATGGTGTATTGCCATTCCCATGTACGAGAAAGATGTGTTAATGAAATATAATTGTCAACTATTCCATACGTTAATGTGAACCATATGTGAACATTTGATGTGCTTGCTTGCTCTATAAAACATCTTGAAGAGGCTTTTATGAGTATTTTACAGCTAATTCCGAGATCTCAACCACAACCAAGAAGAGTAACTTGATTTTGTTATCACTATCTACCTTTCTGCAAAGTATCCCTGCAGTTGGAGAGCACAGAACACTTTTTTCTAAACCATGTTTTATACAACACTAGTGATCTTTGAGATGTTAATAGGAACCTGTGAGCAAAAAATTTGGAAATAATACGTAAAACAAAAGTAAATACGTTTTCTCTTCACAAGACTTCTGCGAGTCTTTACTTATGCATTATGAGCAGGACTGATGTACGATACTTGTAGGAGCCCACACAAATATTTTAATTTCCTTTCAAATAAGAAAAATTAAAACATAATAATGAATCCACCCTGGATTACAATAATATTTATGCCAATGTAGTCATAAATATATTTTAATAGCTTTCTATGGAGGAAGTAGCCCATGAAGGCAAATGGCTCAAACCCATAAATATCATAGTGCAGCCCTGGTTGTTATTCTCTAAAAGGTGTGCTATGCAGGATTTTCCAAAAGTTACTTGTGCATGGATATCTTCTTGTAGAGTTGCTCAGGACAAGGGTTAAAAACATGTAGAAATATTTATGTAGTGAAATAAACACTGGAACAAGAGTTATAAGAATGAGATTTTAGTGATGTCTGTTACTAACTAACCATGCATCTTTGAGTAAGCCATGAAATCTCTCTGGCCTCCAGATTGTTAAGAAACAGAGCGATGGCATTCAACTGGATGTCTCTACTGTGCCTTTCAGCTTAAAGGTAATATGATTTTATATTTTGAATATCCTTGTATGGTTTGCTGATTCTTTAAAAGCTTAGACATATAGGTTAGAACATACATTCCAAGGGAAAAAGTATTACTCTGGAACAAAAGTCAGAAATAGAAGTTTCAGCCCCACTTTTGGCCTTAACTAGCTTCTACCAATAACAGAATTCACCAAAGGTTTCTCTCTGAAATAAGAAAAAGAATAAGAAATTTTAAAAATATTTGTATCTTTAGCATGTTCTCTACTCAGGTACATGGCAATTAAGCTGAAAGTCTTCTCTCCTTGTGATGGGAGCTGTGGTGGGGTAGGGGTGGTGGGTGATGACCAAGAGAGAAAAGGTAAATAGGTGACTTTGGGTGACCCCTTGGCTGGTTGTACTACCAACTCATCTTTTTGATAGGTTCAGTTTGGGGTTATTTGTTGGATAACAAAAAACAGATGCACTATAGATGGCTCTATACATGAGCCTAAAGTTCAGAAGAGAGACCAGGTCTGGTGTCTTGTATTTGGGAATCTTTTACCTAGTGGAAGTAGTTCAGACTATTAGAGTAAAATAAATAACCCCAGGGAATAATAAAGTGAGAAAGATAGTGGACTAAGAATATAAGTATGGGGAACATCAACTTTGAGGGGTAGTTATGGGAAAATAAATTCCCAAAGAGAGGACAAAAGCCTCACAAAATAGAAGTACAAGGAGAACTAGAAGAGGATATTATGGAGGAAATAGAACAGAGGACATTATAATGAAAAGAGAGTAGAAAGTTTTAAGACCAAAAAAAGGAAAACAAGCACTTATATTCATTGCAAGTGAGAACGTGAATCTCCACCACTTTCCTGGAAGTCAGTTCAACATTGTGCAGCAAAACCTAGAAAATACTTATACCCTTGCACCCAGTAATTCTTTTTCAATAATTTATTCTAATGAAATAATTCCAAGGAAATTGTCAAAGACTTATGTTTAAGGATGTTTATAGTAACTTTATAATAGAAAAGATTAAAAATATAGGTCAGATAGCTAATAGAGAAATGGCTAATATATGACAATTCATCTGTTTCATAGAATATTATGCAGCAGTTATAAGCGTTTTCAAAAATATTTAAGGATATAGGAACATATGCCCAATATAATGTTATGTAAAAAGCAGAGAAAAGCTGCTGAACAGATTGTGCCTGCATATATCTATCTATTGACGTACATGAATATACTTCAAGATGTTAACAGTGGTTATCACCGGTTAGTGTCATTACAGGTGATATTATTTTTCTTCTTTGTACTTTCCTGTATTTTCCAAATATTCTTCAATTGCTATGGTCTGAATGTTGTGTCCCTCCAAAATTCATATGTTAAAATTCTAACCCCCAAAGTAATGGTATAAGAAGGTGGGGCATTTGGGTGGTGCTCAAGTCCCAAGGGTGGGGCCCTCATGAATGTAATCAGTGCTTTATAAAAGAGGTTTCAGAGTGCTCCCTCCCCCTGTAGCCACGTGAGGATCCAGTGAGAAGTCTGGGGCCTGGAAGAGGGCCTTCACCTGACCATGCTGACGCCTTGATCTCAGACTTTCAGTCTCTAGAACGGTAAGAAATGAATTTGTTTTGTATATAAGTGACCCAGACCGTGGTACTTCATTACAGCTGCCTGGATAGACTAAAAGAGTAATGAACAAATTCTGTTTATTTAATCAGAAAAAAAAACCAAGATTACACTTTGAAAGGAGAAAGCAATTAGCAGTGTCAGAGTGAATTCTGGTTACATAAGGCTAGAAAATGTATATTCGACTTGGCAATTGGGTCATTATGTATCTTAGGGAAAACAGGTTTAGTGGAGGAGTGAGAAATGCAAGTTTCGGAGCTCAAGGGGTAAAACTGATATGAAAAGCCCAAGAAAGCCAGTTTTTCTGTGCTTTCAAGTGATCTGAAAATGGAAGAACAGAAAGAAGCTGGATGGTGGTTGAATAGGACACAGGTGTAAGGGTCTTTTCAAATGAAAAGGTCTTCAGTTGTTTAGAGACTGAAGGAGGATCCAATAAAGAAGCTGAGAAAGAGATGACTGACAGAGCAAGGACGGGGCAGATACAAAGGGAGATTGAGTCGGGCTACCGGCATGAGTTGGCCTTGAATTGGTAAGGGACATTGCAGACTTCTAAAGTGAAGGAAAGAAAGTAAAAACCAATGAATATAGATATGTTTACAGAGAAATTGAGTGAGACCTCCCTGATGACCTCAATTTTTCCACTGATGTAAAGGCAAGGTCATCTGCTGAGAATGAAATCAGCAGTTGTTTGGAGGAACAACTTGGGGTAAGTTTTAGAACAGGCGTTGATGGGAATGGAAAAGAGCTGACCAAGACCAAGTAAAATAACTGGCAAGTGTACTGGGAAGCCACCCACATTTGGAGACCATAAACGTGTGGAAACCATTGTGTGTGAAAATTTTTAAATTTAACAAGGTGAAGCTACGAGGTGCAAATAAGGTAGTGAGAAAGGTAAAAAGTATTAAGTTGTGGTCAGAAAGTGGGAAGCTAAAGTGGACCAGTTTCTAAGCCAGGACCATGTTTAGGTCATGAACTTTTGAATGGGGAGCTAGAGGAATCACAAAGCCATGAAGTTGGATGAAATATCTCCATAAACGTTAAAATCTCTTAGAATTATCCTAGGAGAGGAAGACTGGGAGTCGGGCTTTGTTGGTGAGGGAATAGATAACCAGGTGGCAAGTGGATTGGCCACAATTAGGAGGGACTGAGAGTAGAATACTAGTGCGGTGCATCTCCAAGGAGAATGTGATTTTACAAAAGGATGGGAAAACTGTGCAGAAGCAACCTTGAAGATGCATTGAAATGCCAACACACTTCTTGGATTCAAGGCTCACTGTATGGGAGACCTGGCAGCCTCTGCTCAGATGAGCTAAAGGGGAGGAAGTAGGGGGCTTAGGAAGGGGCTAATTATCATTAAGGCAAGAAGAGAGAGAGCTTTCTTCCCCTCAGAAACTTAGGATGGATAGGACTTTGGTAACAATGGAATGAAGTTTTCAGTAGGCTCCACAGTTGAATGGAGCCAGTAGTGAAAACCATGAGAAGAATACAGAGAATGTTAAGAGGGTGGTGATACAAGAGAGACTAAAACAGGCTTATTGTTCAAAAGTTAACCAAGGAATATATAGGGGCAAAGTACTGGCCTTAGATGCTCTAAATTTGTACCAAGTGGTCTAGGGGCAAGAACTAGGTGACTCCCAGGCAGTGTCTGCCTCAGTGAGGTGGTGAGTAAAGCCACGTATGCACATACTTAAAAAACTATGATAAAACATGGAGGAAGAGAGCATTTTTTCTTCATTAGGAAAAAGGCTCTGGTATAATGTAGTACTGGATTTCTGCTTTCTAAAAGCTATAAAATCTTTTAAA
The DNA here is from genome assembly GCF_048564905.1 of Vicugna pacos. NCBI lineage: Eukaryota > Metazoa > Chordata > Mammalia > Artiodactyla > Camelidae > Vicugna > Vicugna pacos. Next base: position 22,981,653 of record NC_133023.1, read on the forward strand.
GTTGTTTTAAAACCTCAAATTTATGTTCAGATTAATACTCATATCATATTTATTAAATACATAGTCAAGGAAAAAACCTCTGATTTTTGAAGAGCTGAACTTAGGTTGTTGTTTTATTTCTTAATGGAAGGAGATCAATACCTGTTTGTGTTTTTTCCAGATATTTAACTTAGGAAGAAATAGTCAATCTTAGAAATAGGTTTTTTATGACCAATATCTGCACCCTATTCTGTTCTTCTGTTTGGAAAGTGCCTACCTTACACATCACTTTTCCAGGCTCCCTTGCAGCTATGGCCTGGACATGTAACCTGGGCCTGGCCTATCAGCTGTGCACACATCAGGCTTTGAATCAGTAGCTAGGGATGCAAATAGGCTGAGACAGAGGCATTTGTTTCCAGCAGTAACAGCATTATGAGTATGTGGGCAAGAGTTCAATGTTGACTGTGCAAACTATGAGGTCTGATATATAGCATGACTGAAACATTGTTCTCCTGATGTTGGCTGTGTTTCCACCCACCTGGCTTTCCTTTCTCCTTGCCTAAGTGATCTTTCAATAAATTCCTTTCTTCTTAAATCTGCCAGAATTGGTTTCTGGTGCTTGCAACTATAATCCCTGATTGAAACTTTTAGACTTGTACTGACAATTACTGAGTATTCTGGACATAAGCTTACTCTGTACTCCAGCAATTTTACTCCTAGGTATAAATTTAACAGAATGCATACATGCACTAGAATGTTTAGAACAACATTATAATAAAAACTGAAAACAATGCAAAAACACATCAATATTTGTTCATTATGTAAAGGGAACATATAATTTCTGGCAAATTCTTGCAACAGAGCAATGACAACGAAGAACTACTACTATTTCAACTATATGGATGAATCTCAAACCAAAAGTTGAGCAAAGGAAGCTAGACAACAAAAAATATATACCTATGAATTCCATTTGTATAAAATTCAAAAACCTGCAAGGTTGTATTATGACATTAGAAGTCAGGGTAATGTTACCTTTGGAGAGCGGATAGTAACTGAGAGACAGCACAAGGTATGGGCTTCTGGGTTTCTGGTAATTATTAGTTGACCTATATGATGATTATGTGAATGTGTTTCTTGTTTGATAATTCAGACAGTACTCTAATGATCAGTGAACTTTTTTGTCTGTGGTTTTTTGTTTGTGGTTATCCATGAAAGTGCATGTGGTACAAACGAAACTGAGGCTGAGAGAGACCAAATAAATGCCCAGGATCATGTAAGTGTTCAGTTAGCCAGGCTGCCTGACTCCCAATTTCAAGCTCATACGATTGCCACAACGAACTTGGGAGAAAGGCGTTATTAGCATCGCTCAGTGAAGAATCCAAGGTTCAGAGAGTTGGGTGCCTTGCCCCATCTCAAAGCTAGTTGGTAAGTGAACTAGTTCCTATGTGCTTTCCATTCACCACATAGTTCTCCTGAAAGTGGAAAAATAAATGATACTGGTGGCATACAAATAGCACGTATAAAAACTTTACTGCAGATAGGGAATGCTATCTGTGATATACTTACATGAAGTCAAACAAACTGGGTACAGAATAATGTTTATGGTGTACTACCATTTGTGTAAAATTTGAAAATTGCTGTGTGTGTATATTTGTATTTTCTCTCATAAGTATTAAATATCTCTGGAAGGATCGTCAAGAAACTGGTAACACTGACTGCCTCTGGGAAGGTGAACAGACTGACTGAGAGACAGAAATAGAAGAGAAAATTTTACTATAGACCCTTTAAATCATTTGAAGTTTGAAACATAGGAATGTGCTGAGTATTGGAAAATTTATTCAGAAATCATAATTCCACCTCTAACCAAAGGTAGAGCTCCCCAGGGTAATGTATGAGTGGAGCTTAGAGGTAAAGATCTCAGGATTTTCAGGGACTCGGTTTATGTGCTTATTTTGAGTGGACACTTATTTTCCTTGTGCTTTATGTTCTTAATCTTATAATGAAGTAATATATGTCTTAGCCCCTTCTTGGCACTTTTGGAAGGTCAGTGGCATAAAAGGAGATTAGGAAAAGCTATGCTTTTTTATAATTAAAAGCCCTTCTCCCACCTGGCATACCACTAGAACATGATCCTCTGCTCTCTCTGCCTTCCCTCAGTAAATGTACCCGCGGATTTTCCACGGCTAATCCCTCCTCATTCCAGACCTCCCAAACACCAGTTATCTACAATGTGAAGAGCCTCTGCTACTTTCCAGGAGCCCTAAACCTAAAATTTTGTGTGTGACCTAATTTTAAAACATTGAGAGACTTGGCAATAGTGCCTTAGTATGTTTGTAATGAAAGAGAATGAGTTATGTGAAGTACAGGAACCCTTTTCTTAGAAGAAATTTCCTAACAGAATTCTAAACGTAATAAATGAATGGACTGAGTGAAAAAAGGAACTCTGCCCATAAGCATTCACTATTTGGAAGAACTTTTGCCTTTATTTTGTCCTGACATTTGGTCCCCAGTACTATCAGAGCCAGAGGGTTAGTCTCTTGATAACCTCTTTTATTATAGAACTCAAGGATTGGCCTATACTTTGGAAAGCTCAGTATGCATTATTTTGATTTTTCAAGACATCAGTTGATACAAAAATATATATGGAAGTCTTTTGAAAAAAGGAAGCTTGTCATTTGTGACAACAGGGAGTGAACCTGAAGAACATTATGCCAAGTAAAAAAAAGCCAGAGAGAGAAGAGAAATACTACATGATCTTACATGTGGAATCTAAAATAGTCAAACTCATAACAGAGCATAGAATGGTGGTTACCAGAGATTGGGGGAGGGAGAAATAGGGAGATATTGATCGGGAGAATTAAGTTTCAGTTATACAAGATGAATAATTTATAGAAATCTCTTGTACAGCAATGTGATCATAGTTAACAATACTGCACTGTACACTTGAAATTTGCAGTGAGGGTGGATCTTAAGTGTTATTGTCACACACAAAAAATACTAAGAATGTGACTGATAAATATATTAGTAGCTTGATTGTGACGATTATTTCACAGTGTATACTTATATCAGAATGCCAAGTTATACACCTTAAATACACTCAATTTTATTTGTCCATGATACTTCAATAAATCCGGGGAGGGTAGGAAGAGAGAAAAACGTCTTTTACAGTCAAGAACTTACAAAAGGCTGCCTTTAGTTTTATGCCTCACCAGCAGCTTTTCTAGCTCTCAAGCAGTCAATAGTGGTTTAATATTGATAAGAAAAAAAGCCCAAAAATACATATGGAGGCAGATAATTAGCACTGTCTACAAATTAATTGTCCTTATTGAGCATTTTGGCATTAAGTAGTTTCCAGATAACCCTATGTCCTAATTGTGTCAAATCTTCCGTATACAAAGAGAAATTCTCTACCTTGTGTATCTGTTTATAGTTCTCTCTTTCCATTCAACAATCCTGCAAGTAGTCGCCCAGGTTTACATAACTGAATACAGCATACACACATAAATATATGTTTGGAGGTAAACCAGTATACTCATCAATAAAATGTGCATGAAGATTTTTTTCCAAATGATGTTGAGGGGGAACTGAAATGTTTCAAGGACATCAGAAGCACTCGGCAAGCCTATTTGAATTGATGAAGCTTCTTGTGGGGAAATACATGTGAAAATGAAGAGTCATCCTGGCAGAGTTTTAGAAACTATACTACCTTATGGTTTTGAGTATTGCTTTGACATTTTTTAGTATGGCTCAGTGATATTGCTGGAAATTTCAATTCTTTGTTAATATTTTGCATTTTGTGACAAAGTAACTTTTATTCTTTAAATATGTGGTTTTAAAGATTTGTTCATTCTTTTTAAAAACTTTTATTGAGGTATCACAGTGAAGCACACAAATTTCAACTTTTAACTCCATGAACTTTTGCACACACATACGTACATACACCAGGGTAACTGCCACTCAGATCAAGATACAGAATGTTTCCCAATACCTCAGAGGGTTCCTTCATGATCTTGCCTCTCATGCCATCCTCCCAGAGGGAACCACTCCTCTGACTTCTATCACTGTACATTTGGTTTGCCCATTATTGAAAGTCATATAAATGGAATCTACTCATTTGTGTCTGGATTTTTGTTCTCTTCATTCTGTCTCTGACAAATCCATGTCGTTGAGTGTAGCAGTGGTTCATTCTTTTTTATTGCAGAGTTGTATTCCACTGAATGAATACACCACAATTTGTTCATTTTACTGTTGATGTGCATTTGAGTTTGTTTTTAGTTTGAGGCTGTTAGGAACAAAGCTGCTAAGAACATTCCCATACCTGACTTTTGCACTCATTTTCATGGAGTGCAAATGTAAGAGTGCAATTGCTAGGTCATAGGGTCAACATTATGTCTAGCTTTAGTAGACACTGACATTTTTCCAAAGTGGTTACATCAATTTACACTCCTGGGACCAATGTATGAGAGTTCCAATTGTTCCACATCTTGGCCAATACTGGGTGTTGTCAGTGTCCCTAATTTTAGGTAGGTATTTAATGGTATCCTATTGAGGTTTTAATTTGCCTTTCTCTGAGAAGCAATAATGTTGAGAATTTTTACATATGCTTATTTCCCATTTGAGTATCCCCTCTTTGTGAACTAATAATATATATATATTATCTATTTCTGACTTGAGGCATTCTTAGTGTTCTTTATTACATTTGTAATCCAGTGGGTTTCCCTCAAAAGTATAGAGGTCCATTGGAAAACAAAATAAATTTTAAATACATTCACTTTATGACATCTTTGCTGGGCTACATCACTTTCTTTAATAAAGTATCTGTATGTATATGTGTGAGTCAAGATGAAAGAGAGAGTATGTGTACCATTTCAAAAATAATTAATCAAAGAACTTGTATTATCAACTAAGTATTTGTTCCTTTTAACTAACAGCCTATCCTACCATTGTAAAAGTGAGCTGTATGCATTGACAACATCAAATGCTGGTAAGGATATTGGGGCATCAGGAATTCCCATAAATTCCTTGTGGGAATGCAAAATGGTACAGCTACTTTGGAAGATAGCTTGGTGGGTTCTTAACAAAACTAAACATACTCTTATCATATAATCTAGTAGCCATGCTGCTTAGTATTTACCCAAAGGAGTTGAAAATTTATGTCCACTGTACATGGATACTTATAGCAGCTTTATTCATAATTGCCAAAACTTGGGAGCAACTAAAATCTTCAGGAGGTGAATGGATAAATACACTTTGGTACATCCAGACAATGGAATATTACTCAGCATTAAAAAGAAATGAGCTATCAAATCATGAGAAAATAGGGAGGAATGTTAAATGTATATTATTAAGTGAAAGAAGCCAATATGGAAGGGCTTCATACTGTATGACTCCAAATACATGACATTGTGGAAAAGACAAAACTATGGAGACAATAAAAAGACTAGCAATTGCCAGGAGTGGGGAGATGAGGGGAAGAGATGAATAGATAGAGAACAGAGGATTTTTAGGGCAGTGAAAATATGCTGTATGATATGTATTGATATATATATGTATTATTATACTTTCATCCAAACCTGTGGAATGTATGACACCAGGTGTGAACCCTCAGGTTAAGCTGTGCACTGTGGTTGATTATGATGTGTTCATGTTGGTTCATCCTTGTTTAAAAAAAAGTGTTCCACTCTGATCACTGGTTAGTGATGCTCACAATGGGGGAGCCCATATGTGTTATGGGGGCAGAGAGTATATAAGAAACCTTTGTACATTCTTCTCAATTTTGTTGTAAACCTAAAACTGCTCTTAAAAAATAGTCTTTCATGGACATAGAAAACATACTATGGTTGCCAAAAGGGAGAGGGTAGGGAGGGACAAATTAGGGATTGTGGATTAACAGACACATTACTATGTATACAATAAATAAACAAGGACCTACTGAATAGCACAGGGAACTATATTCAATTTCTTATAATATATAATGGAAAAGAATCTGAAAAGAAAATATATCCATGTATGTATATGTATAACTGAATCACTTCACTGTACACCTGAAACTAACATTATAAATCAACTACACTTCAATTAAAAAATTTTTAAATAGTTTTAAAAAATGAGCCAGATTCTTCCAGAACATCCTGCCTCTTGCATTTTACTTCTAGAGCCTGAGATCAAGATGTGGAACCTTAATTTAGTAAATAATCATCATTCACTTTGGAACAACTAACAGAAACTCTGCTTATATGACTTTGTTAACTGTGCATTCTTGCCTCATTAGATGTATAGAAGATGCAAATATACACAGTTTACAAAGTAAACTTTGCAAAAATGACTTCATTACATTTTGAAGTAACGATAATAGTAACAGCATGAAAAACAATTTTTCGAACCCCATTTATGTACATATTTTCAACAAGACTGGCGACAACCTGTGAGAAGGGTAAGCTGGGTATATTATTTACAATGTAAAATTGAACAAAAAAAGCTTAACGGTGTTTGTGTAAAGACATGTTTCTTCACTTCAAAAGTACTGATATATCAATAATGAGATATTGATCTGTCGATGAGCCATTCTTCTTTGCCATCTCAATTTACTTCTCTGTGGAAACGAGACAATGTCCTCTCTTGTACTCATCCCCTAGTGTTCACAGAACCAAATCAATGGACAGTTGATCTAAGTATTTTCTTGAGTTAAATCCACCTCAAAATGAGCACAAGATTGAATATTCTTTGGTGGCTTGTGACATCAACTGAGCAACATGAGTGAATTACAGCTGCATGTCCCCTCCAGGGCTATCTATTATCCAATATGTCTTATTTAATTTTCAGTTTCAGGCAGGCAAATTGACCATGTATACTTGCTTGTGTCAGTAGCTAATTTTAGATCACTAATCTAATTGGAAGTGGCATGCCCCTTTAGCTTGTCATGTAAAAATTCACATTTTCTGATTAATGTGATTCATTTATATTAGATTTGACTTGACAGAATGGCAATGTATAATATAGAAGGCAAGTATGACAGGATTTCTCTCTCCCACTCAGTCACACTCTTTATAAATGATCCAGTCAAGGCATCAGCCTACAGTGTCTTCCCTTTAATGAGATAAATTTCAAACTCACACCTATTTTAATGTGACTTTTTTGGTGTTTTCTCACAAGTAGAGCAACGTTTATCAGAATGGCAACAGTTTTATCTGTAGTCCAACATTTACATTGGTTTATGGCAGATGGACAAACTGTTATTGTGTGTCTGTTTGCGTCTAAACTGCTTGCAGGTTGGAGAAAGCTGGACATTACTGTTTTAAATGCAATTTAAAGGCAGTGATAGGAGTCATGAATTACATAAGTGAGATGTAATGTTGCAGTTAGCCTGGGAAAAGTAAGAGCTGGTAAAACGAGAATTGCAACTAAAAATGAAATGTTTAAAAAGACTGATAAAGGAACCATATCAAGTTAGGAATTCTTGTTATTAAAAGAAGACAACTTTACTTTAAATAACTTGTGAGTTTTACACACTCTATACCCTTTTTAAATAATTTTTTCTTAGTATAATTACTAATTCTCAGAGGTATTGAAGGTTCTTTTTTAACTATTTTTCTTTGAATTGGATAGGAAAGAAATGCTCTACCTGGGTAGCATTGCTCAGATTTACTCTTTAAAATATCTATAGGCCTCATATCTGTCTTCTCTTCCTAGTTAAATCTCTTCAGAGATTTTAGAAATTTTTATTGAAATAAATTTACAGATAAAAGTTGTATATATTTAAGGTGTACAACTTGATGATATGTTATAAGTATATATGAGTACCACGGTTAAGCTAATTAACACATCCATCATTCCCACATAGTTACCATTTTTTGTTTATGGTGAGAACACTTAAGATCTAATCTCTTAGCAAATTTCAATTATACAATACGGTATCATTAATTATAGTTACCGTGATGTACATTAGATCTTCAGAACTTATACATCTTATAACTTAAAGAGTTTGCACCCTTTGACCAACATCTCCCCATTTCACCCACCCCTAAGCCCCTGGCAGCCACTATTCTACTCTCTGCTTCTGTGAGTTTGACTTTTTTACATTTCACGTACGAATGAGATCATACAGTATTTGTCTTTCTCCATCTGGCGTATTTCACTTAACATAATGTCCTCCAGGTTCATCTATGTTGTCACTAATGGCAAGATTTCCTTTTTTTCTCAGGGCTGAAAAATACTCTGTAATATGTATATACCACATTTTCCATACACTTAGGGTGTTTCCATAGCTTGGCTATTATGAATAACGCTGCAATAAACATGGGAGTGCAGATATCTCTTAACGATACTGATTTTATTTCCTTTGGATATATACCCAGAAGTGGGATTGCTTTATTATGATAGTTTCATTTTTAATTTTTTGAAGAAACTCCATGCTGTTTTCTATAGTGGCTGTACCAGTTTACATTCCCACCAACAGTGCACAAAGGTTGCCTTTTTTCCACATCTTCCCCAACACTTATCTCTTATCATTTTTGATGATAGTCATCCTGACAGGGATGAGGTGATATCTCATTGTGGTTTTGATTTGCATTTCCCTGGTGATTAGTGATGTTAAGAACCTTTTCATATATTTGTTGGCTAGTTGTATGTCTTCTTTGGAAAAATGTCTATTCAGAGATGCTATAGGTAGCTTTATATAAAAAGAATTGTGGGTCACGGTGGCCTTTGCCAAAGCAAATTTCTTAAAAGACATTCTACTCCTTCTTGAAGTTATTTTGCTCATATTTCTGCCCTATTCATCTCTGTAATCTACTTTGGCATGAAATTGGGGTGAATACCTAGATACTTGGAATAAGGAAAATCAGGGCTATTTGATGAATATGGGTGGTCTTCATGCAAAAGATCCAGAACTCTTAAATATAACACTTGCTTTGTGGGGAAAACAAAACTGTCAACCAAAGACAGTTATAACGCCAGTAAGTAGTAGAAACAGGACTGGAACACAGATCTTCTGATTCTAAGTCTGATTTTTTTTTTAAGATTCAAACCCCCAAAATGTACTGTAATTATCCACTGCACTTGACCACTAGTGACCTAAGTTGAGAATGCTAAATGGGAGTTAGAACATAAATATTCTTTCATGTAGCTAGTTGTTCTTATACCTCTAAAGGGATTTCATTACTTAGTATAAAACTGAGTGTTGTTTTAAACATTCTTTATAACTGTGTATTTCCATGAAGGCGGATAATCACTGCATTCTGTGATTTCATTTGATGGTAATTGATATACTGGTTGGCCACTGATGGTTAGTGAAATGATTTAAGCTCTTTGTTCAATAAAACAGAGGAAAGTTATTCACAGTTAATACTTATGTTTATTATATCTTAGCATTTAATGTTTCCTGTCTGAACATTTTGTCTTTCATATTAACTACTAGACTTTGGAACTGTCAAAATTATTACACACTCTGTGTGTATGTGTGCTTGCATAAACTAAGTGCTTACTGCTTACCCTGATATTGAAAAATATATCTTCCCTATATTCTGTGTAAGTTAGTGCCTATCATTGTATCTTGTATATACAGGCTTAATAAATACATTTATTTAATTTGAATTATTGCTGTCAACAATTTAAGAATAGAATGATATCAACTTATAGCATCAGAGAAGGCACCTATCCATCTACTTTTCAATGTAGTGTTTGTACAAGGTAGATTTCACATGGTATTAAAATACCTATAATCAGGAAATTCCAAATGATGACAGATATGCCAGTACATAGAGTCCAACCCTTCATCACCGTTCCTTTGCATAATCCAAAATTTGATATGCCAGCTTGAGACTTCTACAGTAGTTTCATGGCTCTCTTTCCTGAGTCTGATCGCCAGCCAGCCAGTTTGTCTTGTCATTAACAGGAGTAATTTTTCTTAAGGGCTACTGTAATTATGCTACTTTGTTTCTCAACAAATGTCTTACCACATAGTCTCAGTCCTGCTCTAAGGCCAGTTTTCCATAATAAGAGTTATGCTAACATTTACAAGCTCACATGTTTGTTTTTAATCCTCAACAAACATAATTTTACAGATGGGAAAACAGACTCAGGTGGGCAATGATCTGCAGAACATCACAACCAACCTGTATTTGGCAGAGAAAGGGTGTGATTTCAGGATGCCAATTTCTGATCATTGTCATGTACTCTTTGAGCTCAGTCATATTGCCTGTGTTTATCTTTCTAACCTTATTCTCCTTACATTTCTACACATAAAATTGGCACTGGTCATTCTGGTATCCACACTATCTCCACAAATATAACATGCTTGTATGTTTCTTCATCCCAGCTCTTTATTGGAATACCCTTTCTCCTTCCTTGAGAGACTCAAATTCCTCCCATTTTTAAGGGCCACACAAGCCCCATCTACCATCTACTCTGTCTTCATTTGACCTTCCTCTCCTTTCAACTTGTCTAGCATGTCATGCATTTCCCAATATTAGCATACTGTCATCATTATTTTATGGATGTTAATCATTCCTACCAAAACATATTGTGAGCTGCCTAGGGGCAAGTACAATGTTTTATATGCCTTTGGTATTTCTTAGAACAGTCAGAAGCCCCTTGTAGATGACAATAAATGCTGACTGTTTAAATGTTATTTTTGCTTTAAACCAGCCTTTCCTTTTTGGGCCTTTTTCCAATGAGAATAAAAAGGATTTATTCAAAGACTGTAATTGAACTTTAGCCATCAATCATTCTACATTTCAGCTTTGCAATATAATAACAGTAATTCTTATTAGGTTAATTTTTTCTGTTCAACATAAAACAGTAAATGTAAAACATGGGAAATGACAAATTACTTTAAGAAGTATTCTGAATACCATTTGGAATTTTCAGGCTGACCTGAATAAATAATTTGAAAATGGTGGCGTGATGCATTTTTATGCCCCCAAAGTGGTCTATTAAAATGAAATATTTAATCATTTACTAAAAACAAACACAGATCCAAAAAATGTAGTAGGCAAGGTAAGATTAGCCCGTTTATTTCCTAATGTCACATTACATTGTCTAAACACCATAGTGATGAGGAAACAACTCTACTAAGGTGCTGGCTGGAGTGTTAACCCCAGCTTGCTGCCTTTTCAGTTATCAAGTGCTGCATTTCTCTCCCAAGTCCTCCTCCTCTCCCTTGCACCCCTTCCTACCTCCCCTTTCCCTGCCCTGCCTGCCAAATGTCTCAACACTTCTTAAGATTGATTTAGTCTAAATAATTGTCTTTGGATTTTAGTAAAGTAACTTAAAGTTATTTTTCTTGGAATAAATGGTTTTTTTCCTGAATTAGTGTAGGTCTCAAAGCCAGAGAGAGTGAGAAATGAAAATAGACAGATATAGGCAGGCAGGCACAGGGAATCTCCATAGTTGCTTGATAGACCATTTCTTTTAAAATTCCTAGTGATGACTCCTTAGATGTAAACTTTGTATCCTTTTTTGTATCTTTTTTATTCCTACATCACTCTTTTCTCAACTTTCTTACACATTAATGATCCTGGAATAGGCATTTTCCAAGATTGATGGGTGACTAGCTAAAAGGTTTCATAGCCCAAGGCAAGGGAGCGGTTCATTAACTTCACACGGTCAATAATTTCCCTGGGTAATGCCCTCTTCTGAGATTTTATTACTAATAAAACCCATGTTTTAATGTTCAGAAAAATTAAACATCATTGTAAGTTGCTCATTCTTAAAATTATAACTGTCCTTGCCTTTTTGCTGTGTCTTCATTCCTCAAATATGTTGGTGCACTCTTTTTATATATTTCTTTAAAACTTAAGTTTTGTTTGCTTTTTATGTATTGAGTCCCACACCGAGAAACTAATATTCGTTTTCAGGGGATACGTTTATATAATTCCCTTAACTAAAGGAGTTAAGTGTGGTATCTGAAATGGAGTATCTATAACAAATAGCTTTAGTCAAACTGTGTATTTATATCTTATGGGTCTACTAGGATGCCAAACTACTATCTGAAAAAAGGAAAAAAAAAAGACACTCACCATCAATTGGGGAAAAATAACATAGCTTTGTTTTGTTGCTGTGCTGTTTAACGAATTGACTGACTCAGACTGAATATAAGGCCATCTTTCCTGCAGACTTTCCTTTTTCATCCAAAGAAACCTTCTGTGGACTATTACTGGCCTTATAGTAATTTGTCAGGCCATTTGAAATCGTTGACTCTTCATGGCTTTTAATTTTTAAATTTCTTCAGATCACAAAAGGGTCCATTGTATTTTCTGCAATATGTCCAAATGAGCCTTCATTGTAATTTAAGACAGAGTTTAAGGCATTAAATGGTCAAATGAAAGTGAGAAAGTTTACTTAGTTTTCACTCACTCTGATAAATTACCAGTAATCTATAGTCTTGAGTGCATACAATCTCATCCAGATTGTACCCAAATACAGAATGCAGGATTTCCAATCCTAGTTTTCTTTATTTCAATGATGAAATTTAAAAAGACAGAATGAATGGGTTGCAAATCAAAAAATCTTATTTTGAGCTCACACTTACCAGCCAGGTGACCTCTGGGAAATCAGTTAACGTACCAGTAGTATATTAGTTGTGTATTACCTCTTCGAAGCAATGTTTAATGGCAATGATATTTGCCCTGCCTGGTTTACAGGCATGTAGTGAGAAGCAATGGAGGCAGTGTGGGTGAAAGTGATTTCTAAAATCTAAAGCCCCAAACAAATAAAAAGTGCTTATTGAGATAACTACCAAACTGGAATAGATTTAGCTGCTTTTCAGCCTTGCTAGTTCCCTTGGCATGAAATGTCTCTTTATAAATTACTTTGTCTGCCATTGGCAACTTGTGAAAGAAAAAAATCAAGGTCAAGAAAATATGCTCATGAGTTATTCTTCTGCGTGTTAATAAGTGAAAATGGTACCCATTATGGCCTTATAAGTTGTAAAACCTGAGGGAGCCATGTTGGCTAATTATGTTAATGGTTAGATGCTGGAGGATGTTGAAGATGAATCCCTACATAGAATTTGCCTAATCATCCATTTCTTACCTGCCAATCTGTTCCAACTACTAATCAATCAGGCAGAAAGCACAGAACTCTAGCCATTAGAAAACAAATGGCCACACATATTTAACTACCAATGTGCCTGAATCCTTCATTTTTGATGAAAATATATGGCCTGTGATGGAATCCAATTGTAAATATTTGTTTGACCTTTTCAAATAGAATGGATTTACCTTTCTATATGGAGCTGTATAATATGTGCATGCATAAAAATGGCTGTGAATCAGGTGAAACAAATACTTCCAATAGTATTATCCCTGTAATCTGGTCTAGAAAAATCACTCAGTTTTCTAGTTGATTAGAAGACTAAATAAAAGAAGCCACTGATGTGAGGCAGCCTAAAATAGGCTGTGGGAAAATTATTAAAATTAGTAAAATGTTGGGCAGGAAATCTTCATCTTTGGATATTTATTTGGTACAAAAATCTATGTTCCTTAATAAATTAAAAGGAATCTCAACCGTGTGCAGTGCTTTCAACTAGAGTAGTATTGTCATTTGAGAAAGAACATTTTATTGTGAAGAACTGTCCCTAAGAGGGCAGGGCATTTAGCAGCCAAGCCTTTACCTTCTAATGATCCTACCTGTGGTCATTATGACAAATGGCTTTTAGGAATAGAAATAGCCCACTATTGAGAACCACTGGAATACAAATTCTACATGTTAAGGTTGGGGAAATTTAGGGTTTTGTCAGAGAGTGGAGCATAGGAACACACAGAACGAATAATTTTGAAATGACAGATAAATGGAATTTTGAAGATAATTTTAATTAACAAAAGTGGAGAGAGCAATTTTAATTATACTTTATTATTATATTTATAGGTGAGTAGCTTCTGATGAAACCAACTTTTACATAATTCTTAATCACTTTATCCCTTTCAGTTATTTATGATAAAAAGCAGTTTACTCTACAAATGAATCATTCATTTTACTTACAAATTGACAGTTTCCTTACACTGACTTTAAATTTCTCAGTAAATACTATTTGTCCAGATTCTCCCAAGAACTCCAGCTCTGCTGTCACAGTTCTTAACACACATCACCCTGTCCTCACATGGCATTGACTCCAAGAAGTTTCCTGCTGCATTCTTCTCCACATATTTACAGACTGGCTAATAAATGCCATGTACTTTCCTTAAAATGTGTAGTCAAGAACTGATAGCTACAAATACCATCAGTATTTTGAAATAAGTTCTTTATTATGTCCTATAGGTTCAGTGTCATTTGGTCTCTGGCCACCTCTGAGACTTAATTTCCTACTTTTTAACTGTTCACTTCCCTACTTCCCATAGCTGCACTGGCTTTCTCACAATTCCTGAAGCTCTTTCTGCCTGCTCCCACTTTAGGGACCTTGCACTGGCAGATCCATCAGCCTCAATCAATCGTGTTATTCCTGATTGTCACGTGGCCCTCTCCTTTTTTTCTTTCAAATCTCCACCCATCTCCTCAGAGAGGTATTTCATGACCAACATACCTACACGCATTTCCTCCCACTCTCTCACTGTCTGTGCCCTTTAGCTGGCTTTACTTTTCTTTAGTGAGCTTACTGCCACCTGCCATTTACTCCATAGTAATTATTCAATAAATCCTTTATCAATAACATATTGAGGGGGGAGGGCATAGCTCAGTGGTAAAGTGCGTGCTGAGCATGCACAAGGTCTTGGGTTCAATCCCTGGTACTGCCATGAAAAAATAAATAAACCTAATTACCTACCCCCTCCCAAAAAAAGTAGAAATTTTTAAAATGTAACATATTGAGAAGAATAAGGGTAGGCTGCCTGGATTTGAGTCCCAGTGCTGTGCTTTACTAACTGGGTGACTTTGGGCAGATTACTTAGCTTTCAGTGTCTGATTTTCCTCAGTATCCACGATATAGTGCTGTTATCCCATCCCCATCCTTGGCATTAAGATATATCCAAGCTAGAAAGAATGTTAGAGAATATTTACTACAATTTTTCATCCAAGGCAATACTTCCATGTCTCCTCCTCTCCTGCATCCCCCTCTTCTTTCTTAATTTTATCTTTTTCTTGTTACTCAAAAATCTCAGGAAAGTGAGGAGGGAGAGTCACCTTCAAAGCTCTTAGCATCTTGTATTTGGGCCCTTTTTATAAAACTCCTACATGGAAAATTTTAATAGTCTTGATTTCTTCTCAAAACTGATTTTCAACAAACAGCGCTTCAACTGAACTGATTTTCTCCATCACACACTGCAAAAAGTGATCATTATCATTTGATTATTTGACAGTTTCAATCACAACAAACATCTACGTTGAACATGTACTCATAGGATGTGTTAGGTATTTGGAGTAAGGGGGGAGATTGCAGAAAAAGTTTAGATATAGCAATGCCCTCACAAAAGTTGGACTGTAATTATGAATACAAAAATTAATGCTTATCAAATAAGGACTCTTACTTTGAGTTTTTTTAAACATTTGAGGGTAGGTTTTTTTGCTCCCAGAAGAAATCTTTTGCTGTTGCATATATTTTAAATGAATATTTTGGTAAAGTTAAAAACTAATCAGATTCGCTAACTCAGATTTTCTCATGCATTTATATTCAATTACAAAGCTTGTCATACTGCTTGCAAATCTAGGGCTTTTAACCTAAAATTGTAAATAATCATTGACAGATATTCTTTGATTGATGTTCACTAGCTCACATTTAATAGATTAAATTACCCTAAACAACCTCAAATTTAATTAATTAAATTCCCTTAAGAATTTTAATCTACATTTACAAATTTAATATATCTGATTCTCACAAGTTCTTCAAAAGCCTCCCAGGACAATACTATAAACCCAGCAAACTAAATTTTCCTGTCCGCCTAAGCAACTCCTATGAATCACGTAAAGCAGAAACATTAATACAATGGATCAGGACCATTTATACATTTAAATACTCTTATAAATTCAGTAAGATTTTCTTAAACCTTTAAAGTCAAAGTCACATGTCTAATATTAAATAACCATTTCAAATGAAAATCGATTCATATGTCAGTTTCTCAAATACACCAGATTCTTTTAAATATGTTAAACATCTTGAAAGAAAACATACAGAAATCATCACTGAACTAGCAAAAGGTAATCCTAAATTTAATATAAAGTAATATTACTATGGTTTTGATTTTAGTTAATTTTTTTTGCTTTTATAGCCACAAAGATGTAACAAACGGGTCTAAGACTCAGGGCCACAATTTCAATTTGTGGTCAAGGCCAGGACATAGTAGCCCTCTCTTACAGTATTGGTTATCTCCCACTTGATTGAACTACGCTAATCCTCTTACCACCTGATTGATGCCATTTTGTTTTAATACTTTTTCCTGGCTGGTTCTCATCAGCCACCACCATTGTATCATAATTTCATATAAGACTGTATAGCGTATAAGAATTAAAATATAATATCTAATAGTTATACTATGCCATATATACTGCATGCACAACAGTAAGCTATTTTTGTCTTACCTTGAGAATTTCTGAGTGAATATATGCTGGTATTAAAAGATGACATTGTGTTTTAGCTCACATTCATGTTTCATTTCAGAAATACACAATTGTTTATTAGCAGGTCTTAAACCAAACAGGAGAACAAAAAGCCTAGCATGTTGATTTTAATTGAGCACCTTTTTAGAGTGAATGAAAAAAGTTTATTAAAAGGTAAAAAGGATCTGAAATCAATTGGTGGTTGGAAGAATTTCACATAGAACTTTCCAAGCTTTTAAAAAAGCTGTTTTTAAATTATAGTCCGAGTGTGACCTATTATACATGAAAATATGAGCTGATGGCCCATTGCAATGGATAGAAACATGTATTCAAATCAAAGTTTATTTATACTCCCTCCTTCCTTTCTTTTAAACTGCCTCAATGTATTGTATTGATGGCATTTTAACTAAACCCAGAGGTGGAGAATAGAATATGAGGATAGGAAAAGCAGTTGAATTAACCTTAAAGTACTCTTCATATTAACCTTTAAAATCTTTACCTCTACAGACAGACAAAAAACGTCTTCAATGTGTGACATTATTTAAAGAAAACATTCAAGTGCAGGCATTTGCAAAGCTGGCTGAAGGAAACTATAAGCAATAATGTAGCCGAAGGAAGAATGTCAGAACGAGCCTGAGGTTTCCATGTGAAGGCCTTGCTCCTAATTGTTATTATGCTTACAAGGACACTCTGTAAAAAGATAAATGAACGCCTTGTTCAACACCTGCTGTAAAAAGATGCTGGAACTCCATGGCTTGCTTAAATCATTTTTTTTCCTGAAACAAATTGCCGAACAAGCCCTAGGCCATTTAATTTCCAAATACCAGTAATTAAAATGAGTAACATCGTCAGAATTTGGCAGGGCCACAGCTTTCTTTTCCCTTTTCATTTTCACATAAATTTCAGTGAAGGTCAGATTTGTTGAAGGGAGGAGACGGGGCGAAATCTGCCGGCTGTGTGCTCATGGGAGGTTAAAATATGACTTGTTCATAGTGTCCCTCATAGTTCAGGACTTAATGGTCCTTGACGGGGATAACCTAGAAGTTAATTTTACTCTGTGTCCCAAAAGCAGTCATTGTCAATGTAATCTTTCTTGTAGGCTGAAGGGTATCATCAACAAATGATCTGACTTTCAATAGCAATTGACCAGCAGTGTCTCAACCCAAAGAGTCATGGATATGACTCCTTATTGATCTGTTTCCTATTCCTAGTGGTAAAAAATAGTTTTACCTTTTTATTTTGCTTTAGCTCTTTTGTAGTTCATTTTTACATATTTCTCCCTAGGAATTAGTTCTGAATAGTTCTCACATTATTTTTTCTTAATGGCATAATCTATACAATTCATAAACTGTAAAATCCTTCAAAATACAGTATATACTTATATCAAGAAAAAAAAACCAAACTTTTTAAAGATACGGCTAGCCCTTTATTTGGGAAAAACGGGGTGGATCAGTGCAGAGAACATGTGCTTTGGTTTCAGTCTTTGTTTCTCATCTTAGCTCTGCTACTTCCTGGATGGACAAACTGGATTGAATTATTTCCCCTCCTTTGGTCTCATTTTCCTAATCTTGAAAATGGAAAGATTAAAATTTGCCTTGGTGAAAATTCAATAAACTGAAGCATACAAGGCAGATTAACTTTCTGAAGAATAACCCAAGTCTAATTCCCACAAAGGACTCATTGTGGATAAACAAGTAGGATTTTTCCTTTCCAGTCTACCCTCACCCTAAAGAGAACAGTGAAGTCTGATCTCCTTGAGGTTTGGGTTCATCTTACCCAGATGAGAAAAACAGGTATTGATTTTCAAAATGTTAGGACCCTGGGTTCTTCTCCACAGTGGCCCAGACAGAAAGGATGTCTGTTGGAATCTATGGAAGCTGGACAATAAATGCCAAGGACATGAGCATCAGCAAGGGCCTTGAGTGGCACAGCCTGCTGGAAGGGACGTTGCACTAGAAGGGATGTACTCTATAACTGAAAGCTTCTAAAAGTGGAAAATGTGAGAATAGAGGACAAGGAATCAGTCTGGGAAAAAAAACTTTCAAAGGCAATGTAAGAGCACGTGGAGATTACATATTTGGCTATAGTATGGAGTGTAACCCAATGTACTTTTGCAGATAAATGAACAACAATACTGAGATCTGCCTGGTTCTCTCTAATTGAGCCCCATGATACCAAAAATTCAAAAGCAACAAAAAATATAAAGTGATTAAACCCAGGACTTTGTGTTCTTGGGAGGACTACTAGATGAGTCTATGAATAGGCAGAGAGTTTTTTTTCTATTTGTAGTTTCTGATCACATATCTCATAATACAACCTGAGAGTTGGTTCTCATCATATTATTTCCAGTCAGTCCACAGGAGATGAAATAGAGAAGAAACAGACATACAGAAACAGAAACAGAAATAGACAGAGCATAATGGACATGGGAGAGAACTAGGTAAAGAGTGAGGCTTCTGTAAATGTTTCACTGCTCAGGTCATCTTCCCAGGCCTCACTAGTCTATGGAAATGTGGTTGCCTTGACAATAGGAACAGATTTTCTAGCCCTGACCCACTTTTCCAGGGTGTTGAGGAAACCCCAAGAGTGATGTGCTCAAGAGCAAGTTCACTATCAGATTGTGACAAGGCTGTACCAGGAATATTCTATTCTCAGTGGAAAAGAGAGAGTAGATCTTTTCCCCTCTGTTAAGTTGGCTTCTGAAGCAGAGTTACTTCTAGTACATATGTTAATGAGGTTTAATGAAATACCTTTTTCAGTCTTTACTTAAAAGTGTTCTTTCATTTTAGCACTTACATAAATATCCAAGTGGCTGGAGAAATGGATTCAAGCAAAAAGCAGAATGTTTCTCTTCCCTTTGTGCATGTAAGTCTAGATTAATCCTGTAACAGATATTGTCAGTGTCTGTCTGCATCCCCAGAACTTCATGTATGTTTCTGTAGGCTTCCAGTTGCCCAAATCTATATCCCTATCCCTAAGGATCTCCCCAGTGCAAGGAAGTGCTGTGAAATTAACATAACACCCCTTGAGAGCACCCTCAACCATTGATTCTCAGGATAGTTGTATGAACTTCCCAGCTCCCCCACCTCTCGGCAACTCTGGGTGGGTAGTATGTGCTGTTTCCCAGAGGATTTCAGCTCCAGGTACCCACTATGGTAGTTGGCCTAATTTATTGGCTACCTTCCCTGCCTTGTCTCGTGACCCCATTCTACTACCAACATTACCTGCACTTCCCAACTAAACTACTTGAACTTGAATTCTTGTCTCAGGTCCCAAATCTGGAAAAAAACAAAAACAAGCACCTTCAAATGAGTTCTCTTTAAAGAAGTTTCTAGCAACTCCTACATACACACTCTTCTTTGGTCATGTCACATGCTCATCAGAAGCATTCAGATATGTCTGTGCCACAGCAGTGGACATAGCTTGAATTCTTTTCCAGGATACTTCCATGCTCTCATCTGGCAGGACAACTCCACCTGTTCAACAGCCATGATTTAATTCTTCCTTGGCTCAAACTGTAACTCATCCTCCTGTACCCAGACCACAGCCCAAACTGCTTTTTTAAAAATTTCAGCTTTATTGAGGTATAACTGACAAATAAACTTATAAGGTATTTAAAGTGTACATCATGGCAATTTGGTATATGTATACATTGTGAAAGAAGTTCCCCCCCATCTAGGTAATTAACACATCCATCACCTCACACAATTTTCTTTTTCTTTTTGGTGAGAATATTTAAGTTCTTCTCTCTTAGCAAATTTCAACTATACAATTCAATGTTATCAACCAAATTGCTCTAAGCAAGAAATAGCAAAAGAATTTTTCTTTTGCCATAAAGATTCAGTTATCAGAAGCTTCCATAGTTGTTTAAAGACACAGAGCATTGTGAAATCAAAAATAATATACTGTATGTAGCAACAATAATAAAAATAGTATTATGCATTATCCAAGATTATTATTTCCACTAATATTTGCTCTCTTATTTATTCTGAAGCCATATAAGCTAATTACTCCATTCCTTGCTTGCTTCGTGGGCATGAGAAAGGGGTGGGAGTTGGAGAAGTTTGACTTTAACATGAATATATGAAGATTAAAAATATTTTACCTTTAAATTGTTTTTCCAAATATATTTTATGAGAACACTACTGTTTCAATACCATTAGCCCTTGTAATAATCATATGGTATAATTATTTGAAGTATGACCTATTTGAAAAATATTTCATTTATATGTTCATTCCTAACCTTTTGTTTTCTCAAAGACAACAAAAAAATAGGTGAATATAACATAACTCAGGTACAAAAACTCCATGTTATTATATTTTTTACCTCTAAATAGAAGTCAAAATCACAAATGAAATAACTAAACTATTTCCCATAAAAATCTCTCCGTATAGAAATAGTTACCTTTCCAGAGTGTGGTAGGCAGAATCCTAAAATGGCTCCCAAGATTCCCACCCCCTGGTGGGCACATCCTTTACAATCCTTAAATGTGGGTGGAAGCTGTGAATATAGTGAGATATAAATCCCATGGTTAGGTTGCTAATCAGTTGACTTTTAATTAGGTGGGCCTGGCCTAATCAGGTGAGTTTGTTAAAGGGAGATTTGGCCCTTCCTAAAGTCAGAGGGATTCAAAGTGTGAGAAAAATTCTGCTGGCCTTGAAAGAGCAAACATTCATATTGAAAATTGGCCTCTGGAGAGGACCATATGGCAAGGACCCCAAGAGTGGCATCTAGGAGCTGAGGGCTATCCCTGGCTGACAGAAAGCAAGGAAACTGGGAATCTCAGTTATATAACCTTAAGGAAATGAATTTTTACAACAGCTTAAGGAAGATTGAAAGGGGAGATTTCCCTAGTCAAGCTTCCACAGGGGGACATAGCTGGCCAACATCTTGATTACAGCCTTTTGAGGCCCTTAGCAGAGGCCCCCCCACTAAAATGTGCCAAACTCCTGACCCATGGAAACTGAGATAATAAATTTGTGTTGCTGTAAGCAACTGCTGTAAGTTTGTGCTCATTTGTTAAACATCAATATAAAACTAGTACACAAAATTTCCATGGAAACTCAATACCATGGCTAACCCATTACATTAAAGGTCCATAAATCCCCTGTATAAAACTTTTGCACATTAAAAGACACCATCAAGAAAACAAAAGGACAACTACAAATTGAAATAAAATACTTGCAAATTGTATCTCTAATAAGGAACTTGTATACAGAATATTTAAAGAACTCTTAAAATTCAATAATAGACAAATAACCTTAAAATGCAAAGAATCTGAATAGACATTTCTCCAAAGAAGACATACAAATGGCCAATAAATACATGAAAAATATGCTCAATATTATTAATCATCAGGGAGATGCAAATCAAAACCACAATGAGATTTCATTTTACATCCAGTAGGATGGCTATAATAAAGAGAAGATGTGGAGAAATCTGCAACCTCATACATTACTGGTGAAAAATGTAAAATGGTGCAGCCACTTTGGAAAACAGTCTGGCAAGTCCTCAAGTGATTAAACATAGAGTTACTATAATGCCTAGCAATTTAACTCCTAGGTATCTACCCAAGAGTAATTAAAAGGTATAGCCACACAAAAACTTGTACATCCTTGTTCATAGCAGCATTATTCATAGAAGCAGAAAGTGGAAATAATCCAAGTGTCCACTGGCTGATGAGTAGATAAATAAACTGTGGTATATCCATACAATGAAATATCATTGAGCAATAAAAAGGAATGAAATACTGATACATACTACAACATGCTGAGTGAAGGATGCCTGTCCCTAAAGACTCCGTATTACATGATTTCATTTATATGAAAAATCCAGAGTTGGCAAATCTATATAAATAGAAAGTATATTTGTGTTTACCTGGGGTGGGAGGTGGACATGGGCTGTGCTTGCTTATAGTACAGGGATTCTTTTGAAGGAGATGGAACGATTGTAAAGTTAGGTTGCAGTGGTGGTTACACAGCTCTGTAAACTAAAAGCTATTGAATTGTACACTTAAAAAAGGTAAGTATTACAATATGGAAATTCTATTTCACTTAAGCTATTCAAGAAAAAGCCTAGTTTCTCTTTTGTTTTGCTTAGACTATGCTAGGAAAGCAAGTGTTCTGTAGAAAAAATATTTAAAAAATCAGTTCACTGATTGGCATAACTGGCCAGATCTGATGCATTTCATGATGATGTCAGAAACGCAGCATGGTAGAGGGAGAAGCGGCAATTGCTAAGTAGTGTTTTCTTATCCGTGCTCACTGCCTAAGAACTTGGTGACCTCTCTAACCTGAATATTGCCTTGAAAAAGGAGGGACTGAACTGGGTAAATTCCCAGTCACTAACAATTCTAAATATTCTATTCAGCCTGATGATTTAAGCAAAGATAGCCACCAGAATGATACTCAGATTATCCTATTATACCAAGATATCACTGAAAATTTTTATCTTGATTATTTTAAACCAAAGAATTGATCTAAATTCAAGAATGTAACCAAAAATGACATCAAGCATTTCATGTCATCTCTTCTGTGTTACTTTTTTCTCTATTTTAATGTGAATTTAAGATCAGAATTTTATACAAACTATCATTTATGTCTGAAGCACAGTCATTTGCCTTGGGTTTCCCGATACTAATTTTGCTCTCATTTTTTAACCAAATTATTTTCAAAGCCTCTTTAACTGCTCTGAAAGCTCAGAAATGAGGAAAGGAACGAACACAAACCAGTTTAATGCAATGAAAAAAATTTTTCAGTTCCACTTAGAACATCTAAATGGCTTTCCACTTTCCTTGGTCACTAAATACTCACAAGGCCTTATTCTATTAGTTACTAAGGTAACCCAAAGCTGGCAGCATGTTGACATACCTTTCAAGGCCAAGAGGCTTTGCAGTATTTCATAGATAATGTCACATTAACCTCAAACTTGTCCTTTTTACAAAAGAACAATAATTGTTTGAATGAATCTGTTCTAATTTTATTCTTTGGGTTTTTTTTAAGAGATGTTTGACTGCACTTTCCTTCAGCTCACGTTCTTTTTTAAATAATGTTAGTAAAAGTCAGATATCTTTATTGATTCCTGTTTTAAACCACTCGCTTCTTGTGTGGGTTACTGACAGCCTGGGTCAGAATCCAGGTAGTCGTTGAAATGGTCCTCAAAAGAGAGGACATCCTTTGATCTACCCTTATAGCCCCATAAAGATAGACCTAGTGAAAATTAAACCAAAAAGAATGTAATAGGAATAAAAGATAAAAACAGATGATCTGTTTCCCTTTTTGTCATTAATTACAGTGCATACACTCAGATGAAAGAAGCAAGATTTTCTGTCCTCGGGTTATGAATGAGGCGTTGTAGCCAGGAATCAAGTGTATTCCTCCCGTAGCCCATCATTACAATGTGAATGTAGGTGTGCCACTGACTGCGTCTAAGAATCAACTACTTTCCAAAGTCAAACAGTGCAAAGAGTTCATTAATCTTTTCCAAATAATCCAAAGTAATGGTAAATTTAGATAAATGTAAATTTGAGTGGGTATATTAAATATTAACAAAATCAAATATACTGACAGAAGATTATTTCTCTGTTCATCAATTATACACTTAGGGAAATTTTGAGATAATTCATGTATAACAAATCTGATCCAAGAAAATGCCTGAATCTAAAATCATGGTAGTGTTCAACTTGTGTACCATTGCCACAAATCAAGCACTAATATTTGTGAGTGGTGAATTCTTCCCTCTTCTAAAGTTCTTCAAGTTATTATTCAACAGTTCTTGGGAGCTCTAAGTTTATTTGCTTTCTGTTTAGTGCCTCTTCAGGCATCCTTAATCCTGACCTTATTCACCTAGATTCTATTAAAAAATAATACTTATTTCTGGACTTTGCCAGTTAGATCAGTGTCATATTGAATTGATCAAAAGGGTTAATAAAACGACTCTGAATAAAGTATTTTTTCCTAAAGTGACAGCACTCTATTCAGTTTAGCAAATATTTACTACCACCCTGTAATAGATAAGATGCTGAAGACTGCAATTAATTCAGGGGTTTATTTTATTTACTTGTGTAACTGCCCATTTAAAGTTTGTTTTATTAATGCTGATTTTTATTACTTCCCTGTGGCAACCTATCCTTTGTCTAAAGAGTGAGGAAATTATCCACTATATTTTGTACTATGTTATTAACATCCAATTATGTTCTAGTTAATTTGAAGGTGTTAGAAAATGATATGTTTTGCTTACTGAAGAAAACCTTGTCATTAAAAGTGCAAAATTAGTCAATATCCCATTTCTTTATTCATAATTATAAGAATACCAATTTGCATGACATTTTATAACTAATGAACACTGTGAGATTAGAAATTGGGGTTACTTTATGCCATAATATTTCCCAAGGAAGATTTTGTAGCTAATAATCCTGTTATATACACCTGAAAGTTACTAAGAGAGTAAATCTTAAATGTTCTCACCTCAAAGAAGAGATAGTGATTATGTGACATGGTGGAGATGGTTGACTAAGCTATGGTGGTAACCATTTTGCAATCTGTAAGTGTATCAAATGAGCACATTGTATACCTTAAACTTACATAATACTATATGTCATTTATATCTCAGTAAAGCTGGAAAAAGACATATTTTGTTCATTGAAATTCATTGTGAAGAATATACAGTTAGAAAACTGAATAAAAAGCTGTAAGACAAAGAATTGTGTGCATGTTGCATAGTTGCATACTCAGTTTTGTCTAGGTAAAAATAATGTCCTTGGTCTTCCTGTTTTAATTGTTTTCTCTGCTTATTTATAGTTTTTGTCTCACTATATCAATGAAATTCTGAGAAAGGCACATTCAAATGACTTGGAGCTTTATTTTGTCAACTACCCCTTTGCTTTTTAAAACTAGGTTCAAAATTCAACTAAGATCCCATAGACTGTTCACAAATAAGCTACATTAAATAGAATAAAACATTGACCATAACACAGAAAGAGGCAAAAACATTTGGAAAGGAGCTGTTGCTTGGAAGAATTCTAAAACTTAAAGGAGAAGAGAAAGTCTTATCAGAGAATTGAGATTTTATTCTCAGACAGTAAAAAGGTTGCCTTTTTCTTGCTGGGTTTTGTAATAAGTGATACACCGAGAATTTTGTTTTCTCTGTTTTTGAGCTACACATAAGTAACTTTTCTTATTTTAATCTTCTTGTTGAGTATATTTGACATACAACTGTAAATTTAAAGTATACAGTGTGTTACTTTGATACATTTATATATTGTATTATGATGGTCATTGTAGTGATACTTACCACATTACATAATTATAGTACAATATTGTTGTCTTTATTCATTATACTGAACATCAGATCTCTATGGCTTATTTTCTGCTCATTGCAAGTTTGTACCCTTAAACAATATCAGTCTTATCTCCCCCACCCCATCCCCTGGCAACCACCATTTTACTCTCTGTTGGTTTTTTTGGTTTTTTTTTTTTTAACAAGTTTGACCTTTTTAGATTCTACATATAAGTGATACCATATAGCACTTGTCTTTCTCTGACTTATCTCACCACTTAGCATAATGCCTTCATGGTCCATCCCTTTTGTCACAGATGGCAGAATCACTTTCTTTCTCTGAATAATAGCTCCACTGTGTATTTATATACCGTATCTTCTATATGTATTCATCTGTTGATGCACATTTAGGTTGTTTACATATCTTGGTCTGATTCTTTTTGAATTAAGAAACTTCCCCTTAAGTATTTCACTGCTCAATTGCTTCACTCAAGAAGAATACAGCGGCTAATATATTAGAAGGTACAGGATAAACCTTTAAACTCATTTTATCCTGTCAGAGAAAACCTAGTTGTATATAGCCAGTTATAGTATGAGATAAACAGATAATAACCAAATCACAAACTTTTATCATTTATTCAATGCCCAGCACTGTCTAAGAAGTTAATGAATATGAGATAGTTATATTAGACATTTAAAAGAAATGTAACCTCATTTTGTAACTAAACTAGTCAAGCAGGATATATTGATGACATAATCATGCCTTATCTTTCCTTCTCAACAGTAAACAACTTAGGATCAGGGACTGGTTCATACTCACTTTGGTATTCTCTACGTTTTTTTCTTTATTGAAGTACCATCAGTTACAATGTGTCAATTTCTGGTGTACAGCATAGTGTCCTAGTCATGCATATACATACATACATTCATTTTCATTTTTTTCATTAAAGGTTATTACAAGATATTGAACATAGTTCCCTGTGCTATATAGCAGAAACTTTTTAAAATCTATTTTTATGTATAGTGACTAATATTTGTAAATCTGAAACTCCCAAATTTATCTCTCCCCACCCCCTTTCCCTCGATAAACATAAGATTACTATGTCCGGGAGTCTGTTTCTGTTTTGTAGATGAGTTCATTAGTGTCCTTTTTTTCACTTTTTTTTTTTTCAGATTCCACATATGAGTGATATCATATGGTATTTTTCTTTCTCTTTCTGGATTACTTCACTTAGAATGACGATCTCTAGGTCCATCCATGTTGCTGCAAATGGCATTATTTAATTCTGTTTTATGGCTGAGTAGTATTTCATTGTATAAATATATGACAGCTTCTTTATCCAGTCCTGTGTTGATGGACATTTAGGTTGTTTCCATGTCTTAGCTATTGTATATAGTGCTGCTATGAACATTGGGGTACATGTATCTTTTCGAATTAGAGTTCCCTTTGAACATATGCCCAGAGTGGGATTGCTGGATCATGGTAAGTCTATTTTTAGTTTTTTGAGGAATCTCCATACTGTTTTCCATAATGACTGCACCAACCAACATTCCCACCAGCAGTGTAGGAGGGTTCCTTTTTCTCCACACCCTCTTGAGTATTTATTGTTCATGGACTTTTGAATGGTGACCATTCTGACTGGTATGAGGTGATACCTCATTGTAGTTTTGATTTACATTTCTCTGATAATTAGCAATGATGAGCATTGTTTCATGTGCCTCTTGGCCATTTGTATGTCTTCATTGGAGAATTGCTTGTTTAGGTTTTCTGCTCATTTTTGAATTGTGTTGTTTGGTTTTTTTGTTATTAAGTCATATGAGCTGTTTATATATTCTGGAAATTAAACCTTTGTCAGTTGCATCTTTTGCAAATATTTTCTCCTATTCTGTAGGTTGTCATTTGCTTTGATTATGATTTCTTTTGCTGTGCAAAAGCTTATAAGCTTAATTAGATCCCATTTGTTTATTTTTGTTTTTATTTCTATTGCCTGGGTAGACTGCCCTAGGAGAACATTGCTAAGATTTATGTCAGAGAATGTTTTCCCTATGTTTTCTTCTAGGAAGTTTATTGTGTCTTGTCTTGTATTTAAGTCTTTAAGCCATTTTGAGTTTATTTCTGTGTATGGAGTGAGGGAGTGTTCTAACTTCATTGATTTACATGCTGCTATCCAGTTTTCCCAACACCACTTGCTGAAGAGACTGTCTTTATTCCATTGTATATTCTTGCCTCCTTTGTCGAAGATTAATTGACTATAGGTCTGTGGGTTTACTTCTGGACTCTATTCTGTTCCACTGATCCATATGTCTGTTTTTATGCCAGTATCATGTTGTTTTGATTACTGCTCCTCTGTAGTATTGTCTGAAGTCTGGGAGGGTTATTCCTCCAGCTTTGTTCTTTTTTTTTTTTTCAATATTGCTTTAGCAATTCTGGGTCTTTCGTGATTCCATATAAATTTCAGAATTGCTTGTTCCAGTTCTGTGAAAAATGTCCTGGGTAATTTGATAGGGATCACATTAAATCTCTAGATTGCTTTGGGCAGTGTGACCATTTTAACGATATTGATTCTTCCAATCCAAGAGCTTGGGATATCATCCCATTTCTTTGTCATCTTTAATGTCCTTAATCAGTGTTTTCTAGTTCTCCATGTATAAGTCTTTCACCTCCTTGGTCAGATTTATTCCTAAGTATTTTATTGTTTTGGGTACTATTTTAAAAGGAATTGTTTCTTTACTTTCTTTTCCTGCTAATTCATTGTTAGTGTAAAGAAATGCAACTGATTTTTGTATGTTAATCTTGTATCCTGCTAACTTGCCAAATTCTTTTATCAGCTCTGGTAGTTTTTGTGTAGAGCTTTTAGGGTTTTCTATGTGTATAGTATCATGTCATCCACATATAGTGACAATTTTACCTCTTCTCTTCCAATTTGGATCCCTTTTGTTTCTTTTTCTTGCCTGATTGCTGTGGCTAGGACTTCTAAGCCTATGATGAAAAGTAGTGGTGAAAGTGGGCATCCTTGTCTTGTTGCAGATTTTAGTGGGAAGGTTTTCAGTTTTTCACCATTGAGTATTATTGTATCCTCTACATTTAGTATCACTAAATCTCAAATTCCAAATGTGAACAGACGTAGGTACCAAAATTAGCCTTTTTCTTCTTGACAATTCAGTCTAAATCCTGGTTAGAAAGGCTTCAATGATTATGATTTATCTAACTGCCCCTCTTGTTCCTACTAGCCCACATGATCATCTAAGTTGCTATACATGTAACAAACTAAAGAATAAACTGATCCTCAGTTGTTTTATCTGTGTAAAAAAAGTATCTTACTCATACAGTGACCTGTCAAGATTTTCTAGCTCTTTGTAGCTTTGGTATGCTTTACTTAAAACCCATACACACAAATCATTTTACAACCATTGTTGTGAAAATATTCTGAATATAGAAAAGCACTCTAATTAGTTTCCATATAATGTTTCTGACTGTTAAAGAATTTTACTTAGGACAACATGTATTTTTACCCAGAAAGCATTTCAACCTTTGAGAAAGGTGGTGGGGGAGGAGAGAAAAAATATTGATTTGTCTAGTTCTGGTCAGTTATAAAGATTGTATTAAAAAAGCAACAAAAATTACCTAAGGTTCTAGGGAAAAAAACAAAACTATTCAACCAACATGCTCAACTCAGAGCTCTATAACAATTAATTGTCTTTGACCTGTAGCCCCACTCCATCCTTGAGTTTCTCATCCCTAAAGGAGTATAGTGGACTTTTTATCTTGGAGCCTATGAGCTAATTTAAGTATTTTGTTTCCACATTCTGGCAAAACCCTTCACCATAACTTTTCTCTATTGATGCCTATCCCTGAAGTTTACCCCCTCTAAGTCATAATTTAAATAATATTGTCAATATGTAGTTGCTAAGAGAAACTGGTTCACTTCCACTGTTGCCACTCTTCAAAAGATAACTGATCATTAAATATTAGGAGTAGCTACAAATATTGCATGCCTAATCTGTTCTAGATACAGTATTAGGCATTCTATGCATGTTTCTTAATGATAGAGAAAAATTTGCTTCTTTCATTATAAGTATGTAGACATTGCTTCTGCAACAGATTACTTGGCCAAGGCTGTGAGAATCCTCAAAACGCTTGATATTAAGAAAGGTTAAATGCCTCTTTAATTCATTTTGTTTGTTACTCTAATGATGGACCAGACCACACATATACCACAATTATATAAGGGAAAAGCCTCACACATACTGTCACCAATGGCTTTAGGCCTTGGTTTTCTTCTTTATTGTAGCTCTAAGATGGTACCTTGTGTAAAATTATACACTTAAAGATTGTAAAATTGAAAATTAAGGCAGGTTCTCTTACATCGACCGCTTAAGAGTCGCACTGTAAGAAGCAACAACCTCTCCTCCTCCACTCCGCCATCTCCTCGGCAGCCGCAAAACAGCAACTATGCATGAGTGCATCTCCATCCACATTGGCCAGGCTGGTGTCCAGATCAGCAATGCCTGCTGGGAGCTCTGCTGCCTGGAACACGGCATCCAACCCGATGGCCAGATGCCAAGTGACAAAGCCATTGGGGCAGGAGACAACTCCTTCAACACCTTCTTCAGTGAGACGGGCGCTGGCAAGCATGTGCCCAGGGCAGTGTTTGTAGACCTGGAACCCACAGTCATTGATGAAGTTTGCACTGGCACCTACCGCCAGCTCTTCCACCCTGAGCAGCTCATTACAGGCAAAGAAGATGCTGCCAATAACTATGCCCGCAGTCACTACACCATTGGCAAGGAGATCATTGACCTTGTCTTGGACCGAATTCAGAAACTGGCTGACCAGTGCACAGGTCTTCAGGGCTTCTTGGTTTTCCACAGCTTCGGTGGGGTTACTGGTTCTGGATTCACCTCCCTGCTGATGGAATGTCTGTCTGTCGATTATGGCAAGAAGTCCAAGCTGGAGTTCTCCATTTACCCAGCCCCCCAGGCTTCCACAGCTGTAGTTGAGCTCTACAACTCCATCCTCACCACCTGCACCACCCTGGAGCACTCTGATTGTGCCTTCATGGTAAACAATGAGGCCATCTATGACATCTGTCGT
Source organism: Vicugna pacos (assembly GCF_048564905.1). NCBI lineage: Eukaryota > Metazoa > Chordata > Mammalia > Artiodactyla > Camelidae > Vicugna > Vicugna pacos. The sequence continues at coordinate 23,012,528 of NC_133023.1, forward strand.
AGAAACCTCGACATTGAGTGCCCAACCTACACAAACCTGAATAGGTTGATAGGTCAAATTGTATCCTCCATCACTGCTTCCCTGAGGTTTGATGGAACCCTGAATGTCAAATTAACAGAATTCCAAACCAACCTGGTACCCTATCCTCGCATCCACTTCCCTCTGGCCACATATGCCCCTGTCGTCTCTGCTGAGAAAGCCTACCATGAACAGCTTTCTGTAGCAGAGATCACCAACGCTTGCTTTGAGCCAGCCAACCAGATGGTGAAATGTGACCCTCGCCATGGTAAATACATGACTTGCTGCCTGTTGTACCATGGTGACGTGGTCCCCAAAGATGTCAATGCTGCCATTGCCACCATCAAGACCAAGCGTACCATCCAGTTTGTGGACTGGTGCCCCACTGGCTTCAAAGTTGGCATTAATTACCAGCCTCCCACCATGGTACCTGGTGGAGACCTGGCCAAAGTACAGCGAGCTGTGTGCATGATGAGCAACACCACAGCCATTGCTGAGGCCTGGGCTCGCCTGGACCACAAGTCTGACCTGATGTATGCCAAGTGTGCCTTTGTTCACTTGTACGTGGGTGAGGGCGTGGAGAAAGGAGAGTTTTCTGAGGCCCGTGAGGACATGGCTGCCCTTGAGAAGGATTATGAGGAGGTTGGTGTAGATTCTGTTGAAGGAGAGGGAGAGGAAGAAGGAGAGAAATACTCAAGTTAAAATGTCACAAAGGTGCTGCTTTTACAGGGAAGCTTATTCTGTTTAAAACATTGAAAGTCGTGGTCTGATCAGTTAATTTGTATGTAGCAGTGTGTACTTCCATATACAAGTACTGACCTATGCTTTAAAACACAACACTTTGTTACGGGCCCACGCTACCCATTTTTCTGATGGATTTGAGTAAAGTATTCCCTGTCTTAAATGAAAAAGAAGAAAGAAAAGAAAAGAAAAAGAAAATTAAGGAGTTATTGTTAAGTAAATCCCCACCCAGGAGAAGGAACAGATTGAGCTCTAATTGATGTTTTCCTTCCCTACACAGTCCACTGAGTGAAAGAGAGCATGCTCACACACCACCTGTGTACCTACTATAGCATCCCAAGGGGCGTGTGACCCTCAGTGGCATCACTTCCTGCCTGGGGAGAATGTTGTTGTTGAAACAGCCTAGTCTGGAACTTCAGCATCCAGAATACTGCCACAAACTTCCTAGGTAACTTCAGGATGTCGGCTCCCTTGCTCAGGGCCATGGTTTCTGTATATAAAACGAAAGAATTGGGCTATGCTTCTCTTTAAACTGAACAATCCATAAATGGAACTCAGAAAAATTGTACTAAGTACATCTTTACTACTACTACCGTATCTCTAAGCTGATCAGATTTAAAAAAAACAGGCTAGCACACACTACAGACTTATTTAATGAAAGCATATTTAAGAAAGCAAAAAGGTGGCCCTGCATTCTGCAGCTGTATCCTGTATCCAAGGAGTGTGCCCTGTGAACCAAACCACACCCCTTCTCCAAAAGTTAGGCAATGAGTATTCCCAGTCCCTAGAGCACATCATCAAAGATCAGCCATCTTCATCCCATAAAGGCCCAGCAGTATTTATCCCTCAGCACCTCTTAAAATGTCTACATTTTCCTCAGATTAGAAAAAAAATTGATATTTATGGTCTAAATGCTGATGAAACTATGTCATTATCATTACAATGTTTTCCTCTCTTGTTTTAGTATGTATTTTTGTCCAAATCCCACAGTCCCCCTGGCAAAGGACGTGTGTTCACCATCCTCTATTTCTGAAATGAAATGTGAAAGCAGTGAGATGATGTCCATTATTTAAAACTGTCTCCTCAATCCTGGAATAAGTTTCTTTTGTAAAAGATGAGTGGAACTGAACAGTAAATATAGAGAATGGAGCAATACACAGGTCACTGACTGTAAGAACTTGCCCTTTTAAACTCTTGAACACACAGACACATCACGTGATGTGCCTAAGGTTTATAAGTAAAATCTTTGGTTTAATCCCCAAATACCATGATTCATGCAGCAGTTAGGTTTCACGATTCTAATAGATAAAGTCACTTAACAATACATATATTTTTCTAATAATAAAATGATATATATTCATTGTAGGAAATCTAGTGAGTACAAAGAATGCAAAGCTAGCAAATTATCCCATTAACCCGAGAAAATCACTATAAACATTCTGGTATATTCCTTTCTTCTACATTTCCTTTAACACTTACTGACTCATTCGTTTGACAACTATTTATCACCTAAGTTCTCAACCTTAGCTACACATTGGAATCACCTGGGAAATTAAAAAAAATACTCTTGCAGGAGTCCCATCCTCATGGATTCTGATTCAACTGGATGAAGTAAGGCCTGGGCATCAAGATTTTTTTTAAAGATTCTCCCTAGGTGATTCTAATACGTAACCAAGATTGAGAACCACTGATCAAATTTCAGTGATGTGTGAGACATTGCTAGGCATGGAAACTCAATGACGAAGAGATGTAGGGTCCTCAAGAACCTTAAAGTCTTGTGGAGCGACAGACAAATGGACCAACAATTTCAGTAACTTAAACAGTATAATGGAAGAGTCTTCAAATAACCATGGAAGCATGGGAAAAGGAACACTTAAATCTATCTTGAGAAGTCAGGGCAAACAGCTCAGAGATTTAGGCAGCCAAATAAGATAAGTGTTCCAGTTGTAGCAGCATAGGAGAGTAGAGAATGCTTAGAAAACTCTTAAGTGGTTCTGCTGAGTGTGACCAGGGAAGTGTCTGTAGCTGATGGTGGCCATGTAGGCAGCAAGCAGGTCCTGAAGGACCTTGTAGGTATTTGGAATGATAGAAAGCCCTTGAAAAGTTTTGAGCAGAGGAATACATGATTACCTCCATGTCTAAATTACTTGCTTACCTTTGGCATCAGTGGACTTAAAGGTCTAGGTGAGACTAGCTGTAGCAAGACTAGAATGAAGTCTGTAACAAAACCCAAAGAAAGCATGACTGTTTATGACTCCCTAAGTCTCCTGGTGGTTCATTGTTCATCTTACTTATTACAATAACTTGCATTTGTGTACTAAACAATCATGTTGAAGTTTTGTTTTGTAGAAAACAAGATTCTCATAAAAGCCTAATATTTTCTTCCTGGGGATTATAACACTTCTTAAAGAAGTTGTATCTGTCAGGATCCCAGTAGGAAACAGAATTTACCCCAACATGATTCAAAATAAAGAGATTTTAATACAGAGTTAAGGGGGAAATTAGGCATGATGTGGTGCCCAGGAACTAGCAACAGTGTAAATCCATTACCATCAATAGGGCTGAAAGGGGTAGGGGAAAAAATCACAGCCCAAAAGAATTGGAATTAAAGAAGAGATCTTGCCAACAGATGTGGAGGGATGCAGCTACTGCCAGAACTATAGCCAAAGCAGGGATGACACAAAGAAGAAATACTCTAACCTCGTTTTCTTTCTTCTCCTAATCTCTGATCTGCTGTTGGCCAGTCCATCCTGAAGCCATCCAGTAAAGGATTCCAGGAGATTCGTTTCATTCACAGTAGTCAGACTCTTTGGGGCATGAAGTAGATCAGAAAAGGTCAGAGAATGAAGGCCAACAGAGAATAATGAGCCCACAGAGGAACACAAAGTCATAGCAAAAATAGCTTAGACATAATATCCATCACTGTTTTCAATAGACACCTAACAGAAATCACAGTAGACTGTATAACATACCCACTGGCAAAAAAATAGAAACCTTTCCATGAACCAAACTACCAGGAAATTCCTTACAGTTAATAAGGATTTTTGTTGGAAAAAGTTATCAGTTGACAAGTTGAGGCCATCTTAATTAAAAGCTAAAATTAGAAAGCAGATATAGTTCAGCTGTTAAAAGTTTCCAAAGCTACTCAGACCTTTATACATTTCCAGTTATTCATCTAAGGTATAGCAAAATCAAGAACTCAAAAGAAATACAACGAAGTATGATATGTAAGATGCCAGGTATATAGAGTTAACTAACAGATGCTCCTTGAGTGCTTGGAGTAACATTCTAAAAAAGAACCTGTGTGCTAATGACTATAGAAGGTCCTTCCTCCATTTGGCAATTGTGACCTCTCTTAAGCAGTTTACAACTTTGGGAGGGTTCAGTGGTTCACAGAGAAAGAGAATACCGTTGTAGACAGCCAATCAGAAAATCAGCTCTGGAAATAAATGGGATACGACTAAACTACAGATATCCCAAATTAAAACATCTGGTCCCTCCTTTCAGGGAGTTAACAATTATCAAATAGCAGATGTTAAAATTATAAATCGAAGGCTTTTATTAGTCTGCACATCAGGGCAAATCTGAACCACTGGAGTGTATGAGATAGTATTCACATGAAATAATGCAACATCACTACTATTGTCTATATTGACAAGTGATATTTTAAGATGTGCTTAATTCATTTCTGAGATTCTGCAGCAATTATTTACACATACCTTAATATATTTATTTAAAGATATATATTATTGTAGTTACCTATGTGAATGTCTTTCTGTTTCATCAGATACTGGGGACCAGAGGGGCTTTATCCTGTTCTTTTTGTAGCTTTTACATAACCTAGTATACTTTCTTGCATATTATAGATGCTCAGTAAATCTATATTAAATATCAAGAGGAACTTCTACATTAAATCTATATATGACTTTAAAATTATATTTCTCATAAAATAATCTGTTGAGTTGAAGGCACTATACTTCTGTGCCACACTTGAATCCTCAATTTTAAAAGCATTTAAATCCTACAAGATATGTTTAACATTTAAATGATACTGAAGTTATACCATCTTCCTTTGATAATTTGGAGAAACTTCTGGGACATTTCAAGACCTCAGGGTCACTAGTGAGAATATCAGTTTTCAATGATCCGTGTCGAAGAACCCATTTAATAGGAATTTCTAGTTGATAGAATACCAGAAAAACTAGAGTTTGCTATATTTTATTATGGTTGATTTTCATTGAAGTGACTGGAATTTTGCCTGTTGACCTTTATATTTAAAAGGCTATCATTGTATTACATAAAGTTATCTCTCAGTATTCAAAATTCCTTGCCTCCTCCTGCTTTCCATAGCCCATTTTTTCCATGTAAAGTGATTTTATTCAATGGGAAAAACTGATTTATTCTATGACCTTTAGAAACTTTTGTCAGAACACTGAAAACTCTTTTACTATCAGTTATAAATGTTTAGTGAAATTAAAGAAATAGTAAAACTAGTATTTACTTAGTACGCTATAATTTAAAACATTAAGAATTATCCATAGTCCATTCTTAAAAGAGGGGAAAGTCTTTAAATTTTCCCAAGATAACTGAAGTTGACCCCGGACTTGAGTAAAAGACATCTCTCTTAGGTCGATAGTGGCAATTTCAGTCTTTCTAAAGATCTCCTAGTTCACTGCCAAGGGCTTAAAAAAAAAATCTGTGTAACATTCAGCTGTCCATCAAGGCTTAATGCTGCCACTAAATATAAAGCTTTTATTTTAGATTTAGGCAAAATGTTCCCATTACTTAGGAGTCCGCTATAATATAAAATTCCTTATACGGTTGCAACAAAGACATGTTTGAATGAAAAAAAATGAAGTATACTTTTTAATAATTGAAGAGATTTCATACAGCCTTTATTCTCCCACACATCTAAGCTTGATGAAAAATTCTACAAAATTCAGTTTCCTTAAAAATGGTTTCAGCTTCATACTTTTTACTTGTTTCTTTCAACACAGCATTTTTCTATATAATACCTCCAACATAAATCAGTTTTCATTATTTTATTTCCTATTTTTTATATAATTAGAAATTATTATTTGGGTTGCAGTGCTGGTTATAGATCTCTTTCAGATTCTTTTATACCAGATGTGTCTTTGCAAAATGGAAGAATTTACACACACACACACACACACACACACACACACTTTAGCTGTTCTCTTACTAATTGAGAAAGCAGAAAAGTCCTGGATTTAATTTTTTTTAATTGAAGTATAGTCAGTTACAATATGTCCATTTCTGGTGTACAACATAATGTCCCAGTCATGCACAGATTTAATTTTGTCCTACAACCTTGCTTGCATGCGTTAGTGCATACTAACGGAAATGAATAAGTACACTTTCCTGTACCTTAGTTACTCTGGGAAGCTGATACGTTCTCTGTCATCATGAGATAGAAATTCTATAAGTTGGCCTCGAGTGTAGGAGTGTCTTTTTAGCCAGAGAGAGAGAATTTTAATGAAGCTAAGAGTAACTGTGGTTTTTATCAGTTGTCACTAGTTATGTCCAGCTTGTTCACTTTCCACTGAGTACCGACCTTCAAGCAAGCACTTAAATTATCATCTAGTTTAGCTAATAGCCTGATTACTATGTAAAGGGAGTCTCGTTATAAGATTCATGTTAATTGCCATGGGGAAAATCGAAGACCAGAGTTATATTCCAGGGATTTTCTCCAGTTAAACATGCCACTTAATGAAACAGGTAAGTTTCGATAGAAGAATTTGGAAACTGCTACTACTTAGACCTCGTCAGCAAGTCTGCATTCTATAAATTATAGGAAGAACTTTAGACTAAAATGACTAGTACTATCTACTTTTAAAAAAATTAGGGCTGAGAAGAAGATATGAGCCAATTTTCAGGTAACTATGTGTTTATATATATATAATTTTAGTCAGTGCTATATATATATTTACAGTGCTGTGTCAGTTTCTGGTGTACAGCATAATGCTTCAGTCATACATGAACATACATACAGTCCTTTTCACATAAGTTACTACAAGATATTGAATATAGTTCCCTGTGCTATGCAGTAGAAGCTTGTTGTTTATCTATTTTATATATAGTAGTTAGTATCTGCAAATCTTGAACTCCCAATTCATCCCTTCACACCCTTCCCCACCCCCTGCCCTGGTAACCATAAGTTTGTTTTCTATGTCTGCGAGTCTGTTTCTGTTTCATAAATCAGTTCATTTGTCTCTTTTTTTTTAGATTCCACATATAAGTGATACCATATGGTATTATTTTTTCTCTTTCTGGCTTACTTCACTTAGAGTGACAACTTCCAGGTCCATCCATGTTGCTGCAAATTGGAGTTTAGTCTTTAATTAAAGACTAAGGTAAAATTTTGTACTAACAATTCAATAAATAGATAAATTCCATTATACTTTGGAATAGTTGATGGAATAAAAGAAGAATCCAACCCATTGTTTATACAACCAAACCCTTTGGTTATACAACATGTCTTAGAAAGACTACCTTTGGACAAAAAGCTGCCTTTTCCTTCTTAGATATTTTGAGTAAAGATTAAAGTAATACAGGTTTAAGCAAAGGTTTACCTTTCTAGTTAGAAATAGACACATCAGTCTTGTGAGGGCATGTATGGATTTGCCATGATCAGATCGCATGCCCCATACCCAGTGGTTCACTGGTACACAGTAGGTTCTCTGTTTCTGTTTTGAAACCAATTTCTGTAAATGACTTCTTCCTTACCAATAACTATTTAGTTTGACAAACTGACATAGTTGTGCTTAAGAATAGCCTAGTAATTGTATGAAAAACTGCATCTTATGAGGATCCTAGACTGAAGGACAAAACAGGGAATAATGTGAGAATGTCTGGAATGATACATGGGTGTTTAAAATTTACCTGACTTGATTTGTCCACATTTGCTCTAGGAAGTTTGTTTCATAGCATTAATTTAATTAACATTTATCCTATCAAATTGCCTAATAGTGCTCATTCCTTCTTAATTCTGTTAATATCATGTGTAGTAGGCAAAATACTGCCCCCTCAAGAGATACCCACATCTGAGTCCCTACAATCTGTGAATATATCATGTTACATGGCAGGAGACAAGGTTGCAGGTCGAATTAAGGTTTCCAATCATCTAACTTTAGGATAAAGATATTTTCCTTGATCAGCTACTGGGTGGACCCAATGTAATCACAAGGGCCCCTTAAATGTAAAAGTGAGAAGCAGAAAAGTCAGACCCGGAGAGATGGCAACATGAAAAAGACTCAACTGGTCATTACTAACTTTAAAGATCGGAGGCTGTAACCAGCTAAGAAATATAGGCAACCTCTAGAATCTAGAAAAGGCAAGAACTCAGATTTTCCCCTGGGGCCTCCAGAAGGACCATAGCCCTGCCAACACCTTGATTTTAGTGCAGTGACACCTATTTTGGATTTCTGACCTCCAGAATTGTAAGAGAATAAACTCATGTTGATTTCAGCCATTAGATTGTGATAATTTGTTATAGCAGCAATAGGAAACTGATACATGTGACAATTGTCATTTAGGATTGTTAGTAAAACTAGCTAAAGAGGTTTCTAAAACACTTAGCTTCCACTCAACCAGTTTTTTTATTCATACTGCCAAGACTTCATTTTTGACAAAGACACAGTAGGACACCAAGAACCTTGGGGAGATACGAACAAATATGCATGTTATTTTTCATTAGCTGATTAGATATGGTTTCATACAATGTTTTATTTAAACTCCTTTGCTAAATACAATCACCTTCATCCCTTGGAGGATTTATCTAGAGCAGTGTGGAGAGTGATTATGGAATTGAGAATCAGTAGAAAAATAGGTCAGTGCTGAATTGAGGCCTGAGTTCCTTTTACCTTGATCAGATTCAGTGTTTCTCTTGCTAATTCTTCCTTACCGTCTTTCATTCTATTTCTTCTGTGGGCTACTCTCTGCATTCACTTCAAAAGAACAAAGCATACAGAGTTTCAGCCCCCCTTTCTGTGCTGACAAAGGGGACCTGGGCCTAAGGTCAGCACATTGAGGCACTGATTAGAATTGACCACAGGTAGCAGTTGCTACAGCTTCACCACTGGGAAGGCCTTGACAGCTTTGTGACTCTGTCCCCCTCTGTAGACCCTCCTCCTCCTGCTCCCTCTTGTGCTGCCGCCTGAACAAAACATCACATCAGCACTGTTTAAGGCAGGAACCTATCCAAGGAAGTCATAACAGGACAATAGACACACAATCTGATAACCTTGTTAGCTCAAATCAAAGCTCCTAACAAGTAAGAGAGGTTAGTGAAGTGGAATAAAACTACTGCAGTATTTGGGTTTGTTGAAGTGGCTTTTCAGATTTTTCCCCCTTTAAAAAAAAAAAGTAGCATTTCTTATCCCTTTATTTAAGATTAAAACAGGCACAAGGACACTAAACAAAACAACATGTACAAGGCTAAGGTTAACTTTTAAAAGAATATAAATGGAGAAGGATGTACAAAGTTCATAATTATCTTCTTAATGAAAAATAGCATAAAACTACTTTCTTTGTGTTGCCAGATCTCTGCAAAAGTGTAGTAAGTGTGGAATAACCTTCATTATCCAGAAAAAGTTAGGGATGTGGATTAATTTTTGTAAATGATAACTAGTAATGAACTCACTTCAGATAACAGACCAAGGATGATCAAGGTCTATTTTCTGTTTTATTTACTTCACATTACAGGATACTATTTCAACACACAGAGATTTTGCCAGGTTTGATTATGGCCTTTTATTACCTCCCTCATACCCACCTCATCCTCCAGGGAACACTTCAACCTTTAAAAATATAATTTTAATCCCAATATTATCTTCCTGTTTCTGCAAAAGACATTACTGTATGCTCCAGTACTGTCTAAAATGCAGCAGAATTGTATTCACTCTCCTCCCATCTTCAGTTCCCGAGTTCTTGCCATTTCCATGATCTTAGAGGAAATAGCCCTAACCTTGAAGTCAGGATTTGGCACTGCTCAGGCCCTAGTAGGACCTGGTTAATTGTCTCTGTGCCTCAGTTTCTTCATCTGTAGCAAATGACAAAATAATAAGTCAATTCAACAAGTAGGTATTTGGATGCCTTTGAACATGTCATTTTTATATTTTGTGTCATTTTATTAAAGTTAAAAAGTGGTGAAACTTTATGATTCGACATGGCTCCCAATTTATCTTTTGCTCTTGTGTTTCCCTGAAAGATTAATGAACCATAGCTAAGTCCATACTGACTTAGTACTCTGAATCTGTTTAGAGGATTTTACTGTGAACAAATTATTCAACTATATTGAACTATTGTGCTGAATGGAAGTCAACCCAACAATTCAGTTTGTGTAATGTGTGTATGTAAGTGTGTGTACCTTTTATCTGGAAAAAATGCTTCTTTTATAGCAGCTGAAAAATTGTAGTGATAAACAAACCATTTTACTTTTCTTACCACCTTTTGTTTGTGGAGAATTATAAAGTGGCACTTCAATTAATTATGACTTGGAAATTTTGAAATCAGTAACTTCTAGCTTGCTTCCTTTCCATTTTGTATATGACTTGAAACTGAAAAGAAAATTATAGAAACCAAATTTGGAGAAGAGAAAAATCATTATTTTTATATACATGGTACATGCATAGTTCTCATTCACCAAGATGACAATGAGAAGAGAGACAGAAAAAAAGCAAAGCTTAAAAAATATATTTTAATTATATTTAGCAATCATTTATATAAACACATATTGCAGGGATTATCTAACAATTATGTAAAATGATTGGATCTTGGCAGTGAGATGTTAATTAAATATGGATTTTCTCCTTCGTTTTGAATGTTTTCAATTAAAAAATATTTCTTTACATACTAGTTCCAGGCAGTCTGTTGTTTGGACATCTATAAATATACTATTTGAAAGGATGGCCCTTCCTCAAATCTCTTCCCCACTGGTATCTTCTAATAACTGAAATTTTTAGCACTTTAGCTGAAATTTTTAGCATTTTACACCTTTGTGGTAGATCTCTAAAAGACTGTTATACTGTAAACGGTATCTGGGATTAAGAGGTCATTATTATTCATCAACAACTCTAGCATGCATTAGCTAAAAACGTGTGGCATTTCTTGGGTTATTGATCTTCATGGAGTCTTAGCCTATGGACATGGTAATTAAGACCCAACTGATTCTAACCTGATTTTTGTATACCCAACTCAGGTGAAGACTTGGTTTCATTGACAAGCATGCTTCTTGGAATTAGGCCTAATCCACCTATAATCACCAAATCATCTTTATCAAATACATTGAAGGAAGAGATACTATTAGTGTTAAACTTCTAAATTTACACATTGCCCCCATTTCTTTTTGTAATTCAAAATAACAAGTAAATTTCCAAATATTATATCATCTGAAGGTGAATACTACAACTATAGTCACTATATACACATACCACATTCAGACTAGCCGTTGCCTGAAGTAGGGTAGGGCAATTAAGATGTCCATGAAGTATCCTTCCATCCGAAGTCCAACTCTAAATAGTTCTAATGAGATACATGGTCAAATGAGATAGTGTGTTATCTGGTGTTTCAGTATGAAAATACTGACTCAGGCTAGCTCACTGCTATGAAATGTGAAACTTGTAAAATTCAAGCATGCTTTGGCAAGCCCATTTTTTTGTAATGTGTTCTTACTGACCTGTAATCAAGGCATAGCTTGGCATGTAAACAATTAGCTTGAGTATTTGAAATGTAAATAGAAGACAGTTCATTAGCTTGTAAATTGTTGGTCCCTTAGAGCATGGACTACCCTTAATTTTATGTTTAGCCACATTAAGAATATGCCAAATAGTAATGTAACTGAGAATAAGAAGAGAATGTCGGGGGGAGGGTACAGCTCAAGTGGTAGAGTGCATGCTTAGCATGCATTAGGTCCTGGGTTTAATCCCCAGTACCTCCTCTAAGAATAAATAAATAAACCTAATTACCTCGCCCTATCAAAAAAAAAAAAGAAAAAGAAAAAGAGAGAGAGAGAATGTCAGTATCCACCCCTAGCTAAATGCAAATTTGTTCAATTGAGTTGGGTATCTATCCATTTGACCTTCCATCTCTGAAATTCTACTAATTTAGAAAAGCCAGCTGAAAGGGATTTCTAGACAGGGCTCAGTTCATGTTTATCCTGTATTTCTTAACACACCTAGCACCCTGCTGAGTATGGGCTTAGTAGGTGAAGAGAAGACTGTAAATGACTGAGAAGAAATCAAGAGAAATTATTTTCTGCATTCCATTCAGATGTTGTTGAGGGCATTCAGTTATTTGTATTTCTCCCCAGAGTTGATGCATTTTGAGCTTCAGTGGCTACAGTTCCCAAACCCCATTTTCTGCATCAGAACATTCAGATTTTGTTGAAATGCCTTAAGATCAAATTAGATGTTTCTAGCATTGGTAGTCATTACTTGGATTGGACTTGAACTTAGTTATTTTTTAACTAAGAAGGAAATACTGTGTTGATTTCACCCAGGTTATTTGAAACAGCTCGTGTTTTTAAATGAAAAATTATCTGGTAATGCAGGAAAATAACTATAAAATGCAGAAATAGTGGATATTTTATATGTTTTTTAAATGTTGCATCTGTCACTTTTATAATTAACATAATTCAAACAGTGCAAGGTGTTTATTGGAGAAGTCACATGAACTGGCATGGTAGGACCTAACTCCTTCGATTCAGATGCTGACATGAGAAGTCATATTAGTGAGTACTTCTCAGGCAGCAAACTTACCCTTCTGACTATTGGAATAATAAAAATCCAAACTGAAATACCCTATTAAAACATTTGCAGCTGTTTTCACTTACCTTTGGTTGTTCTCCTCCAACACTAAATTTACAAACAGCATGTATGTGTATGTGTTTGTGTGTTTGTAGACATATTGGTACCCTTGGAAAGCTTATAGTCTTTTAAACTAAGATATTTTTGGTACAAATTATAAATTACAGAGGTAACAAAAGCGTCACTGTATCTTGATTGAATTTCAAATGCAATCTTTGTTCACTTAAAAAATAATGAACCTGATTTATTTAGAATTTGAATTATGACCTTGTAAATAAGGTAGCTTTGGAAATGACACTAACTCTTTTAGGTTCTTATTTTACTTCCAAATAGCTTTGCCTGCAATTCACAAACTGATGTTAACAGCCCCTTGTCGTTAAACAAATGACCCCAGCATCAAAACAATAACAAAAACAAGAACCAAAAATCCACCCTGGAAGCAGGAACTATCTCAAGGCTTTTCCATCTCAGCACTAACTACGGGGAAAGACACATCTCTACACAATGCTTTGCCATGTTCAACATTATGGGTTCCGAGCATGAGGATGAAGTTAATGTGGATGATGGACAAGCCTCTTGGAATATTCTGTAAATGCTAGAGTGAGAGATTTGAATAAGAGATATAAGATTGCCCCGAATATTAGAATTTCAAAATAGGGAGAAACCTAAGCAGTTCTCTAATTCAACCTGTTAATATAAGTCTCCTCCTCAATGATAGCATTCTAATGTTTTTGCTGTGACCCAGGTTAACAAAGAAATACAGGATGCATTATGATATAGTACATACAAACTGGATCATAACTGCACATAACTGAAACAGCACTTCCATAAAACAGTACTTACTCTGTGCAGTGAATTCAGGTGTTTCATTTTATTCTATTTGGTATCTTTGTTTAATCCTTATAACAACCCATTGCATTGATTTCATGACCAGAGATAGATTGAAACTTGCTCTATGTCCTTTCTATATGAAGTGTGGCCTGTGGGCCAGCAACAGCATCACCCAGGAGTTTTTGATTTTTAAATATTTTTTTCTTTATATTTTCTAGGTGACTATTTACTTATTAGGTTTTTTTTGGGGGGAGGTAATTAGGTTTATTTATGTGTTTATTTTTGGAGGCAGTACTGGGGATTGAACCTAGGACCTTGTGCATACTAATGCACCCTACCACTTGAGCTATACCCCTCAACACCCAGGAGTTTTTAAGAAATGTAGTCTCAGCCCCCAGCCCGGACCTAGTGAAGCAACATACATTTTAACAAAATCCCCAGGTGATTCCCAGCACCTTAGAGTTTGAGAAGCATTGTCTACATCATCCCCAAGGAAGGTCAAATTATAAGCCTTTCCTTGAACCCTTCCACTGCTGAGATGTTTTCTTCCTCCCAAAGTGATGCATTTTATTTTCAAATAACTGTGCCTTACAGAAATATCTTTGTTGAATTTGAGTGAGAATTGGTCTGCAAGGTATCAACTTGGAGATCACCACAGAAACAGCATTCCACAAATGATATATCCCTTTTCTTTCCCACATAAGCGCCACTCACTGGCATTAGAATATCTCTGGTGAACTGATCTTCTTGTAAAATTAATTTAATCTTCTTTGCACAGGATGATCTCTCAGCTGAGAATAGAGGAATCTTTGTGATTCTTCACCTTCTCCCTCACTGTACACTTAAACAATCAACAATCTTGATTAATTTATCTTCCAAATATGTCTCCAATTAAGCATTTCTCAAGTTAGCATCCAACAATCCTAGGACAAGGGAGGAATGGTTAATAAACACAGTCATGGCAAAAAAATCAGTGTTCATTATGTTCATTTAGTGAGACACTTAATCCATATTCTGAAAAAAAACTGACAGTTCTGGGTACATATTGTTAATGAAGCACTATTGTTTTGACCTCAGGAGGCACTAATGCCCAACAGGGTGCCACCAACTAGGTTACCCTGCTATGACCCATTTCTTGACAGACTGTTTCCCACTTCCCTGGGTTCTGATTCATCCCTCTGGAAAATCTGGAATATTCTGCACACATTCAAAATGCAATGAATATTTCTTTTCTCATGCTTTCTATTCTGCCCACTCGGAGCCAGATAACTCTTCCCACTATTCATTTCAAAGTGTGCCTCCCACTGTGTCAGCTGTTGAGTTGGAGAAAGGCCACTCAATTATCCAAGCTGTGATATAAAATGTAATTGAGAATTATCCTGGGCTCATGCATTTTCTCCTTTGAGATACCACTTACTGAAGTTGGGTTACATACAAGTGTGAGTATAAACATATTTCCCATATCTTTTTGACATTCAGAATGGCTTGTGCTCTTAAGAACAAGAAAAGGACTTGGTATTCAAGGGGATGTCGCTGCACTGATAAGATAAAGTCATGAGAATAGTTTCCCATTCTTTGAGAAACGTCTGGGATGTGTGTTGAGGGGTAAGGGAGTTGTCAGGCCAGTTCTGTGATCTAATTCCTTGGAGATGAAGCTTCCTTCTTAAAATCGGTTCTTGGCATTACTTACTGCTTTGCTGCCATTGGGTCAAGGAAAAACAAATTAAGCTTCTAAGCCTTAAAATCTAAGGCATAGGGCCGACTCAGGAGCAGTAAAGTGGAAGAAAGAACATTTCCTAACTTCTACTCCCCATTGAGAATTATTTTTATTGTTTTGCTTCATGCCCAACAATTGACTGAAGTGACCTGTAATGAAAATAGAAAACAACTAAACTCTCATATCGTTGCCATAGAAACCAATCAGATGACCTAATGGTAATAAGTTTTGTTGGGAGTAGAGGTGGATAAACACTCTTTTTTATGAAGTTTTTTGGCATACTGTAAATTTACTCATTTAAACTGTACAATTCAGTGGTTTTTAGTATATTCACAGAGTTGTGCCTCCATCATCACAAACAATTTTTGAACATTTTCATCACCCCCAAAAGAAACCCCATACCCATTGCTAGTCTCCTGCTATTTCCCCCATCCTTCCATCACTAGGCAATGACTAGTCTCCTTTCTGTCTCTGTAGATTTGCCTATCCTGGACATTTCATATAAATGGAATCATACAGTGCGGTCTTTTGTGATAGGCTTCTTTCACTTAACGTAATATTTTCAAAGTTTATCCAGGTATTGTAGCATGCATCAGTACTTTATTACTTTTTATAGCTGAATAATATGCCATTGTATGGATATGCCACAGTTTTGTTTATCCATTCATCAGTTGATAGACATTTTAGTTGTTTCCACCCTTTGGCTGTTTTGAATAATACTGTGATGAACTGTTCATGTACTTACTTTTGTGTACATGTGTGTTTTCAGTTCTCTTTGGTATATACCTAGAAGCAGAATTGATTGGGCGTATGGCAATTCAATGCTTAACAGTTTGAGCAGCCACCAAACTGTTTTCCAAACTGACTATACCATTTTACCTCCCACCAGCAATATAGGAGGGTTCTCATTTCTCCGTATCTTCACCAACACTTGATATTATCTGTCTTTTAATTGTAGCCATTCTAGTGGTTTGGAGTGGTCTCTTACTATAGTTTTCATTTGCATTTCCAAGAATAAGCACTCTTAAAATCTCTCTAAGTCACCCCCTTGTAAAAAGTAAATACTTAAGTTCAATTAATTCCTGGATAGACTATGTCTGGAGAGGCTGCTAAAATTTTGAAAAACAGGCTGACTAATACCCATTCTTTATAGGAAGATATTTTATTACATAAGAGAGTATCTGGGCTTGGGATTCAGAAATCATCATTTTAAATAACTAAATTCCCAGAACCTGTCCCAGCTTTAACCCTAATCAATGATTCTGTTTTTATTAAAGGTGGAGGTGGTAAGAATTAGGGGAAAATTAATTGTGTATTCATTAGGCACGTTGCATAAGTTGCTTATCTTCTCTGTGGCTGAGTTTTCTCATCTACAAAAATGAGGTTAATAATAGTACCTCATTCACACCATCATGTAAGGATTAAATGAGATCTTTTTCCATGTAAAATGCAATGCCTAACTGACAATAAATGTTAACTACTATTAATTTACAGGTGAATAGTTTGAGGTCTTCCCTATTATATGAGCTCAAGAAAACATCCTCTGCAAATATGGAAGATTTATCGAACATTTTGATCAGTTGTTTTCTACCTCTACAAAAGTTATTTAAAGAAATTAGCTCAAAAGTTTATCAGAAACCTAAGTTAGGTACTAGTGAGAACAAACTCTGAAGCAGTCTGTTAAGGGAGATGCTACACTGTCCTTCCCAGAAGTCTTTAACGGTGGGAAGAGTTGCAACTTCTCAGCAAGTTAGCTGCCATCTTACCAAAGGGTGAAAGTGGTAACTAGTTCCCTGAACCTAATAATTCTTTGTTTGTTACAGACTGAAGGTCTTTGGATTCCGTGGCAACCTAGGAAATACGACTCCCTGGCCTTGGATTCATCAGCCTTGTCCTCAGAGATTATGCTGGACAAAACTATAAAGTAGGTAAGGCTTATGTTTCTTCTGTTGTTCTCATTTGCTGCTCCCTCATCTTGTTTGTTGCACTTCTGGGGAGCCAGTGCCTACACGAGACTCCCTGTTCACAAGGAGTCTTCAGGCATGAATCCTACTCTTCCTTTTTCCCTCAGAACCACATATACCAGCCTTCTCTTGATCCTCTACCCTAGTCTCATCTAAACTTACCTTAACTCTGAATGACTTTTTGTATAGTTGATAAATATATTCATTTTGCAAGCCTGTGTTGAATACTTACTGTGCTAGGTTCAGAGATGACTATAACATAATACAGGCCCTGTCATAGAAGGGAGAAAATCAACAAAAATACCAGTAGTTATAAAACAGTGTGCTGATAATGGAGTAGCAGATATATCATATGGTTGCTAGGAGAGTTCATAATCGTGAAGAACAATGCCTGGCACATAATAAGTGTTAATTGCCTGTTTATTAAGTAATTATATGCCAGAAGAGGATTGTGCTCTGACATACATAGACCACCCATCCCAACTTGAAGTACTGAAAGTCTGAGCTGGGTCTTGAAGATGGTTAAGATTTAGTCAAGTTAAGATATGGAAGAAACGTGTTCCATGTAGACAGAACAGCATCTGAAAACACAAAGAGACATGAGAGAACATGATGTATCTCAAAAAGTTCAAAAGTTTCATTATGGCTAGAGTATAGACAAAGTGAGGAGAAACAGAGGACGAGACTCAGACTGTAGTCTGTGGTTGGTAAATTGCATTAATGACCTCTCTCAGCCTCTGTTACATAAGTTGTGCTTTCTCATCACAGAACACTGGGGAGAGGTCTGGGTATTGGGGAGACAAGCACTAGTATTTGCCATAGTGAAAAAACATCAAGAATGTTGTTGGGAAATATTTTCAGGCCTAAGTACCCTTGAAGTTAACATTATGACTTAGGTTTATAGTGATCTTTTCCTCAAATATAACTAAAATTGGTTAAAGCCACAGGATGTTTGAAAGAGTATAAACAAGTTATTTAACTTTCTAGAACTTAGAAGAAGTCTAGCAGTTGTTCCAGTTGAGTGCTGCACTTTCCAGGTATTGAAGGTCAATACTGTTGTTAGAGCAAGGTGAAATCCTGAATAAGATATGATGTACTGGTTTACTACTTAAATTAGTTAATTAGCTCTCAGTGCCCTTTGGGAAAAAAATCCTATTGAATGCTGTATAGGTGACATGTCCAATATAAATAAGGCCATGTTTCATTTCAGTTCCAAGGAAATGTTTAAGGAATAATATATATGTGTGAAAATACTATAATTTAAAAATAAATTGGTAGCCAGAGTCACAGAAACATATACGGCACCATCTTGTGATAGGCAGTATAATTGGCTCTTATAACCCTACCACATGCTTCCTGTGCCCTGTAAACATACTTTAAAATTCATCAATTTTCCTTTGAAATGTGATTATTATTTGGGGGATGCTTGACCAAAGTGTTTATTACTACAAGCTGATATGTTTTGTTTAGTTTTTAATGAGAATCTTTTCAAAATAAATAAAATTTGCTACAGTCTAATTCTTTAGGACTAAGCTTAATCATTTGGTTAAAATTTCTGTGGTATTCTAGGAGCTTCATGACCTATCCCTAGCCTAATTTTCCATTCTTATTGGCCACTAATCCCAAATGTACTGACTTTTTTTTCACTTCCTACTTCTTCGTCTTTGCATACTCTGTTCCTTTCTTCTCATTTGTTTTCTCTCCTTCCTCTCTTCACTTGAATCTTCACAGTTTCTCACTGTCTGCTCTTTCATGGAGAGCTCCATGCTTCCTTCAGCCATAATGAAATTTTCTTTTTTTTAACTCCATAACTCAAAGCATAGACTCCTCTATTATATGTTACTTAGCTTTGCATACTTTTCTGTCACTGCTGAAGCTACTGCATTCTGGTTTCTGCCTCTTCCACACCACTGAGACTGGCCTTCAAAAAATATTCACATTCAAAAAAAAGACACAAATGAACTTATCTACAAAGCAGAAACAGACTCATGGACATAAAGAACAAATTTATGGTTACCAGGGGTTAAAGTGGGTGGGGAGGGATAAATTGGGAATTCAAAATTTACATCTCTTGGGGAGTGATGGAAATGTTAGCTGTCTTGATTGTGGTAGTGGGTTCATTGGTGTATACATCTATCAAAATTCATCAAATTGTGCATCTGAAGTATGTGTAGTTTACTGTACAGGAATCATACCACAATAAAGGTATTTAAAAAAAAATTTTAAACAAATAAATTTTTAGAAAAGAATATTTGGTTAGTAACATTTGGATACTTTTCAATGATCTAACAAATTTTACATCAATTCCATATAATATGCAATGAATTCTAGATAATAAATGTTTATAAATAAATCATACATATAAGCAATTTAAAAACTTATAGGTGCAAAAAAATATATTCACATTCTCCTACTTGCCAAATCCAGCAGATATTTTTTTCACTCCCTATGGTACTTTGACTGTTCCCCCATTTAAAGGTTCTCTTACCATCGTCTATGCAGCCCTTTGAGTAAGGACTCGGTTTCAAACTTGCTACTGCTCAACATATAGACATCAGCTCTACTCTCTGGGCCATAAATTGTTCTACCATGTGTGGCAGAAAGTGCTACAACGTCATGGCCCACAACCACCCTGTATTAGCCCTGGTCTCTCCTGCTGGGATATGTTACATACTCACTGTGTTGACAAAGGGGTGAGCAGACCATGTGGGAAAGGGAGGAGATGGCAAAAATTATAGGTAATCTTGTTCATATGTACTTTTTTTTGAACTAAATTTTATATTGAGTTATAGTTTACAATGTTGTGTCAATTTCCAGTGTAGAGAACAATTTTTCAGTTATACATGAACATACTTACATTCATTGTCGCATTCTTTTTCACTGTGAGCTACCACAAGATCTTGTATATATTTCCCTGTGGAGGGGAGTGGGAAGGGACAGACTGGGAGTTCGAAATTTGTAGATACTGATAGGCATATGTAGAATAGATAAACAAGATTATACATACGTTCCTCTTCTGAAATGTGAGGTAGTAACTCTCATTTCTTATGAGTGTTATGAGGATTGTTATGTTCTAACACACTATATATCTCGCCTCTTTAGCCTGTTTATTTTCTGCATCTCCACTAAAATGTAAGCTCTACGAGGAGAAGAAATTTTACCTTTTTAGTTCACTGTTGCATCCCTAGCACCTAGAACTGGGCCTGACACATAAAAGACACTAAAAAAAAACATTGGTGGAATGAATAAATGAAAAGTACTTAATATACAATAGTCATTCAATAAATTACAGCAGTACAGTACTGAACCTCAGGGAATTCTATACTGTTGTTAATTATTATAATAGATAAAGAAGTTTATCTCTCCCCTTGGGGTAGTTTAATCTGGTTTGTTTGAAATATTATGTTTTTATTGTTTCTCTTTCATACTTTTAGTCTGTACACTTTTTAGCTTAACTGTATGGTAACTTTCTGTTATTTTTTATTATAGATGGAGTATCTATAAAGTGGACTTCATAGAGAAGACTTAGAACTTTAAAAAGATGTCTCATCACTTCCAGTTCCTTTTGAAAGAAGGCAAAGCATAAATAGGTAAGAATATTTTAAGTGAAATACAGAGATTTTTTTATGGATACAGGCAGATCCTCCTAGCTATTTTTAACTCAGCACATATTGTTGCCATTATTGAAAGGTTTTGAACTTGGAATACGTTTTGAAAGGCAATTACATAGCAATAGGATAGTTCCTGTGCTGATCATCTCATGTATAAGATTAGGTTATCAATCCCCCATCTGTAGAGCCTGCTTAAGGTGTTAATCCCAGTAATGGCACAGAACTCTCCATACATTGGCTTGTCAGGTGACCAGAAGCCACAGGTAGGTAGGGATAAGGATGCCACTATTACCTTGAACGAGAAACAAACTAAGTGGATCATATGGAAATAAAATCATGGTTTTGGCTTCATAAATGTTCTGTTACTTCCAGCCAGCTAATCTGCTTACATGCATCACTTTCTGGCTCTTCATGTATTTATTCAACAGCTGTTATTTTTTAAGCATCTACTATCAATTTGAGTCCCAGCTTCATACTTAGTAACTGTGTGCCCTTGAGTACTGCTCTGTGTCTCAGTTTCCTTATCTGTAAAATGGAAATAACAATAATACCTGCTGTATAAAACTGTGGACAGGTTAAATAGGCAGATACACTTGAGCTAGGCTTCAAAAAACAGGACATCCTCAACAGGTGTTAGTTATCCTCATACTATCCTCGAGGCAGTAAATTTCCTTTTTATTTGCACAACTTTATATTAAATTACCATTGCTTGCAAAGAAGAGTCTTGATTTAAAGAAACTACAACTCATGCCAAAAAACTTCTATTTGTAAAAGACACATATCTGTGAAGCTCAATAAAATGAGTTATGCCTGTAAAAAAAAAGAAAGAAAGAAAAAAGAAACTGCAACTCAGAGGGGTGACATAACCTGCCTGAGATCATACAGCAAAATGAGTGGCAGATACCTCTAGAAATCCCAGTGACTGAAGTCATGAATCTGGTGCCCCCAGATTACTGAGATTCAAGGTTCCTACACACAGCTGGAGCCTGTGCAATTCCTACTGATCAACGCAAACCCACTGGAAGTGGGAAATACAGCACTGGCTACAGTGCTGAGATCTACTTCCTATTGATGCTCCTTTTAAATCACTTGAAACTTGAGTTCCTCAGCAGCAGTGACACTCCTCACACTATCCTGCCCACCTCCGGTATTATAGGCTTGACAGAAACACTACAGTAAGATGGCCCTTTCATTTCTCTAAATTGTCAAGAACAGAGGAGAGGAGAATATGCCCGTGACTTAGATGTTGGCCCACCAGTCACCTTGCATGATGCTGTGAGCAGTACCAACTGATGTTAGCTTGAATAAACATTACTCCTGACAGAAGAAAACCTGCAGTCTCCACAAAAAGGCTTGCCTGACAGTTTAAACCATATTATCCCTAAGAATGTAAGTAAGAATGTAAATGTATTTATAGTTGTAGAGATGTACATATAGATAAAATGTAGGTGTTTTAAACGGCAGATTTTATCACCTTACTCCACTGTGTGCATATATATCTCACCTTATTCCACTGTATGTATACATATATTTTTATACCAGTTACACATATCTGAGCTATATATACATATATGTGTATACACACACACACACACACACACACACATATATATAAATACTTAAGTGCTAGGTTGTGGGTCTTAGGGCTTTACCTATTTTTTTTCATTTAATATACCCTATATTAATAATGATTATATCTGGTGCTTATATAGATGGTCCTAATTTATGCTTTCTTATCTGTCAAGCTTACTACATTGAGTATATGTTATTTTAGAGTCAGTAAAACAGTTAAGCATGTTTGTTATTGTCCAAGAAATAATCCATCTTGAGTTAAATGTTAACAAAATTCCTGTACTTTTCAGGAGTCAAGTTCTAATTGTTTTGTACACATTTTTTTCATTTAGAAATTTCCCAAGAAGTTGATATTATTATCTCTTAATTTTTAGAGAACAACATTCATTAGAATAACTCATTCAAGAACATACATGTGGCACGGAACATAATCTCTTAAGTTTTTGAACTGTACAATATCAGAGAAAGTAGGAGAAAGAAATAAAATGGTAAAATTCAGATGCATTGTTGACAAATCTAGGAATGAAGGTTGAATATGTTTACTAAAATTGTTGTTACAATAATATCTGTAGGTTTAGTTTCTCTATCCCCTGAAAGCAGAAAATATAACAGTAACAGTTTCTGAAGGGGAGTAGTTAGGGCTGACAGACACATAAGCAATTCAGAAAATAATTTAAGTGAAATTGAAACCAGCCTGAGCATATAGCTATTATGTTATTCACCTTAAAGTTTGCTAGTCGTGATTAACTACAGAGGAAAATGTTTGAAGAATATATCCTTTGGAAAAGAGGCAGAGGTGAATAAACTCAAAAGAGAGCTAAAGATGATTCATATTACTGGAGTATAAAATTCTTGTGATCTTCAAAGGCAGAATTTGATTCATTCTAAGCAGGTCAGATACTACTGCAGCTGGGTCCTACCTGCTTAATTTATAACTATAGTGCAGACACAAACTTCCCACCTGATGAGATATTAGCTGTATTCAGATGTTCTTACAGTTCCAGAGATAATATCTTGCCTCCTTAAGAGTGATCCATACTGAATGCTTAACAACTAAGGTAATCAAAAAGTAGATTTTAGCTTCAAAATTAGTAAGATATTCCAACAGAAAGAGAAAATAACTCTGAGATGGTCTCCTTTTCTCCTTACTGTAGGTATAGTCATGATTTCAGCTTGAGACTCATGGAAATTATTCACATAATCAATTACCTTCAAATTTATTGAAAATTCAAGTGAGGCATTTTAATGTAATATTAGACAATGTAAGACAATCTCAAATATATTGACTTACAGCTTATCCACTACAAGTGAAAAGAAAAAGCATTTAGGGCTTTTGGATGATTAAATTATAGAAAAGTGAAAGTAAATGCATAGCCCTAGTTATTTAATATACCCTTCCAGAGAGAACTACATGAACGCTATTCCAGAACCTCTAACATCTAACTACATCTAATTGCATTGTCTCCACTGGGAAAGGGTGCCAGTTCACTATTTTTGGTGACTTGTTCCATTTTAATTGTTATTAAAGGACATAAAAGAGATGCTCAAAGTAGCAGAATTTCTGAAACTAACATAAGCAGTCAGGTTCTTCCTACTTTGGAAGAGAAAAAGATCATTTCTGGGACAGAAGTCAGATCTTTTCCTACTTTGGACAAGAAAAAGGTAATTTCTAGAACAGAACAGGTATATGAATGGATATATCATGGTTAAAAATGTTTTTGATGGTGAAAATACCATTCTGCCTCCTTCAGCTCCACTTTACTTTCTAGCCCTCTCTTTCTTCTCTGCCAAACTTCTCAGTAGAGTTGTCTATACTTGCCTCTCTCACTTTCTCCTTTACCTATTCCGTCTCTCTGGCTGTCATCCCAGTCTCTCTACCAGAATTGCTTTGGTGAAATAATCAACAATTTCCATTTTACATCCATCTACATTATTTCTCCCCTCATCTTGATCTAGCTTTTCTTGCATTAATATTTTGACACCTACTTTTTGCTAAGCTCTATGCTAGGTCCTGGTGAGAAACACTCATTAGACAAATGTTAACATCAGCTAGGTACTGGTGAACAAAACGCTCATTGTTACTGCTTTCATAGAACTTACATTCTGGGGAGGAAATGGAATTATTTAAATAATCACATCTTTAAACTACAGTTAAAAACCAGGAAAAAAGTGATATGAAAGAAAAAATAAGTGGACCATGAAAGCCTCGAGTAAGTGCAAGATAGGTCTTTCTTTTAGTAGTTTCTGGGAAATACGAAAGCAAACTTGATTGGTTATTTCTTCCCTTTTGAAACTCTTCCCTTGGAGTTCATGGTAGTAGTTTATGATTTTATTCTTACTTTCCTAAATATAGCTTTCTATTCTCCTTAGATAACTTATTCTCTACTACTCATATTACAAATGTTGTCCTTTTTCTGAGCCCAGTCTCAGGGCCTCTTCCTATCTCATGCCATGCTCCCCCAGTTAGTGATCTCATCAAATGCCCAGGGTCAGTTTCTGCCTCTTTGCCAATGACTTCTAGATGTACATTTCCTATGTAGGTTTTGCCTCTTAGCTCTAGTTTTGTGTATCCAATGGCCTTGGCAAATTAACCTATGTCAAACAAAATCTCCAACTTAACCCCTCTGCCTTAACTCTAGACTAGATTACCATCATTCTCTTATATGGACTAGTGCAGTAACCTCCTAACTCATCTCTCTGCTTAGACTCTCACCTTCCAACATTTATTCATCATGTTATAGCCATAGTGATTTTTTTAAAATGTCATTCTTTCATAAGTTATAGTAGACATTAAATGAGATTAATGAAAAACAAAAATTGTCTTACATGGGTGAAATGTCATACACAGCTTTATTACTACCTTGTCATTTGTAATAGCAATAGTGAGAACAATGTTTTCATATGTGTATATTAATAAGAGATCAGCTAAGGAAATTATGGTACATCCACCCAATGGAGTATCATGCAACCATTAGAAAAATGAACCAACTCTATTTGTGTGTGGGATGGATTTCAAGATGTGTTGTAAAGTAGAAAAGGTAAAAGAGTGTAGGTAGTATGCTACCACTTGTGTTTAATAAGTATAATTATTTGTAAGTTGAAATGTTTCTGGAAGAATTTGATCTTGCTCGTTGACTCTAAGGAGGGGACCTGAGTGGTTCAGGGACAAAAAAAAGCTTTCCACTTTACACTGTTTTGTATCTTTGCATTGTCTATTCCAAAATATGTTTTTAATGTTTAGGTTTTTTTTAAAGGAAATCAAGACTATACAGAAATCCTATCCTTAGAATAAGGATACACAATCACATACATAGACAGACATACACACACACACCCCCACACACATATGTTTAGCCTGTTAGGCAGAAGCTATGCAACTAGCTGTTCAAATTTTATTGCAGATTGAAGAATCAAATCTGATGATGTCACTGATATTAGTCTCTCATTTTGTAAATGGTAACACGGAAGTTCAAGTGAAGTAAGCCAGAAAGAGAAAGAAAAATACCATATGATATCACTCATATGTGGAATCCAAAAAAAAAACCAGACAGACAAACTTATTTATAAAACAGAAACAGACTCACAGTCATAGAAAACAAACTTACAGTAACCAGGGGAAGGGAGCAGGAGGGGATAAATTGGGAGTTGGAGACTTGCAGATACTAACTAATATATATAAAATAGATAAACAACAAGTTTATACTGTATAGTACAGGGAACCATATTCAATATCTTGTAGTAACCTATAGTGAAGAAGAATATGAGAATGAATGTATGTATGTTCCTATGTGACTGAAGTATTGTGCTATACCCCTGAAACTGACACAACATTGTAAACTGACTACACGTCAATAAAAATATATATATACAAAAAAAAGATTATAAATAAATTGCCCAGTAACATATCCAGCAAATGAAAAAAACAGAGCAGTACTCCAAGAATCTGGACTCAGAACACATTTTTTTTCCCTCTACACCGTGCTCCCTCTCATATGCAAATGTTTTTCACAGCTTGCGTTCCTCACCCCTGCACTTAATTTTGGCAAAGATGAGTTGACTGCACACTGCCAAGTTATCAATTGCGTAATAGCCTTTCTCTGATATGAAGCCTTCTGTCAAAAAAATAAAAATCTGTCAGTATACCTAAATTACCTGAAAAGCAGCTTATATAAGTTTTCAAATATGCATTTATGTGTCAACTTATATTTAATGGCTCATAGTAGAAAGATCTCTTGTGGATACTTAGAGGATTTCCATGTGCAATTTCCCCCAAATTATCACCTAAATGAAGTATATTTGAAAGGAAAATTTTCAGTAACCTTTACTATCATCTAAGAAAACTGATACTAGTAAAATTCATGTGCTAAAATTTTATATATTTTGTATCAGTTTTTTTCCCAAGCTTTGCTGTACATTGGAATCACCTGGAATCTTTAAAAAAAATACACCTACCTCCGGACATTCTGATTTAATTTTTATGACATGCAACCTGGGCATCAACGTCCTTAAAATGTCCTGAATGATTTTAATGTATATCATATTTTGGGAAACAGTGCTGTTTAGTCTACATTTGGAAAGTGAAAATTAAGTATGTCTTAAAATAGCATATCTTTGATTGTCTTTGATTTTAAAGGTAATTGATTGACATCTGATAATTTCTGTTCATTTATCCTCTGACTTCAGATAATTATATACAATCAAAAAATTAAAATGTCACAACTATGCATGATTATGCATTAATATATAATTCAGTATGAATATGGCTTTATTATTCTCTTTGATTTCATGTTATGGGTAAAAATGTGATAATGAGATTTGAGGGCTAAAAAACATCTACCCATTGCCTTTGATTTTAGCTGATCTGATGAGCTATTTAGAAAAGTACTAGGTGACAGTGGTGCATTAATGAAATCTATGAAGCTAGCTAGAAAAAAGCATACTTGGATACTCACATAGAAAAAGGAAATGGCAAAATATTTAAGTAAACAAACTGCACTGAAAGGCATATTTTTATTCAAATTACTATACCATTTGAGGGTTGAGTTCAAGTTAAGGTATTTGTTAAATCACTATTTTTAATCCTGTCAATACTGCTAAGGATAATAAAGTGATGGAGAAATAAAATTCTTATTTGACAGCTGGCTTTTAGTATCTACATTCATTTTATTAATCGTATCAAAGCCAAAATGAATTCAATTGCTTTATTTCTATGAAGAATGTTAAAAGTAGTACCATGAATATATATATATATATATATTATAATATATATTATTGATCCCTGTTTACTTGGCCTGTTAATGTTTACCTAACAAAAATACTGGTTCAAAAGAAATTGGGCTGTTATTCCCTCATGTCTGTCATGAAGCTTCTGACATTGTTCCCTACTCAAATGTTTGTTCATTATTATGTCAAACCAGAATCTATTAATGTGGAATGTATAGCTGTCTGGCTACCATGGCACAGCAGTTCTCCTGTAGGTCAGAATTGCAAAATGTTA
The DNA here is from genome assembly GCF_048564905.1 of Vicugna pacos. Taxonomy (NCBI): domain Eukaryota; kingdom Metazoa; phylum Chordata; class Mammalia; order Artiodactyla; family Camelidae; genus Vicugna; species Vicugna pacos. The sequence goes on from NC_133023.1 coordinate 23,040,304, forward strand.
GAATCATTTGTGTGGCTTATTGCATTTGTTTCTTCAGACTGAAGATTTCTAGTGAAATATTTTAATATAGTAATAAGCTGTTAAGTATTCCTAAAGTATATTACTAACAAAATGTACTATGAAAATATCTATTTTTTAATCTCAGAAGAGATTAAAAACTAATATGCAGTGGATATATGGGGTTTTTTTCCCAAATACAGAATTTTGAACTTAGAAAAGTAGGTAATTAGTTCAATTTTATCAACTTAAAACCATTAAATTTCCAAGAAATTATTGCCAAGACTAATGTCAAAAAGTTTCCCCTGTGTTTTCTTATTGGAGTTTTATGGTTTCAGGTCTTACATTTAAGTCTTTAATCCACTTTAAGCTAATGTGTGTGTGTGGTGTAACATAAGAGTACAATTTCATTCTTTTGCATGTGGATATCCCCTTTTCCCAACATCATTTATTGAAAAGACTGTCCTTTACCCACTGCATACTCTTGACACTTATATTGAAGATCAGTTGACTATATATGTGTAGGTTTATTTCTGGAGTCTCTGTTCTCTTCCATTGGTGTATATGTCTGTTTTTATGCCAATACTATATTGTTTTGATCACTGCAGCTTAATAGTATATTTTTTGAAATCAGGAAATATGATGCCTCCAGCTTTATTCCTCTTGTTCAAAATTGCTTTGGCTCTTTGGGGTCTTTTGTGCTTCCATATGAATTTTAGGATTTTCTTCCCTATAAAAAATGCCATTTGGGATTTTAATAGAGATTCCACTGAATCTGTAGATTGCTTTGAATAGTATGGACATTTTAACAAATATTAATTGTTCCAATCCATGAACATGGAATATCTTTCTGTTATTTGTGTCTTCATTTTCTTTCATTAGTGTCTTATAGTTTTCAGTGTACAGGTCTTTCACCTCGTTGATTAAATTTATTCCGAGGTGATTTGTTCTTTTTGATGGAATTGTAAATGGGATTGTTTTCTCAATTTTTCCTTCTGATAATTTATCAGTGTATAGAAGTGCCACAGATCTCTATTGATTTTTTTTATCCTGCAACTTTATTGTATTCATTTATTAGTTCTAACAGTTTTTCGTATAGTCTTTAGGATTTTGTATATATAATATCATGTCATCTACAAATAGTGACAGTTACTTCTTCCTTTCCAATTTAGATGCTTTTTTCCTTGCCTAATTGCCATGGTTAGGACTTTCAGTACTATGTTGAATAGAAGTGACAGTGCTGTTTTGTTCCTGATCTTACGGAAAAAGCTTTGAGTTGCTCACCATTGAGTATGATTTTCGTTGTGGGTTGTCATATATGGGCTTTATTATGTTGAGATATGTTCTCTTTATACCTACTTTGTTGAGAGGTTTTATCATCAGTAGATATTCAGTTTAGTCAAATGCTTTTCCTGCATCTATTGAGGTGATCATATGACTTCTGTCTTTAATTTTGTTAATGTGATTTATCATGTTGATTTCTTTGAGGATATTGAGCCACACTTGCATCCTTAGATTAAATCCCACTTGATCAGGATGTATGATCCTTTTAATGTATTGCTTGATTTGGTTTGCTAATATATTGTTGAGGATTTTTCCATCTATGCTCATTAAGGATATGGGCCTGTAATTTTCTTTTTTTGTGGTGTCCTTCTCTAGTTTTGTTATCAGGGTAATGCTGGGTTCATAAAATGTGTTTGGAAGGTTTTTCCTCCTCTTCAATTCTTTGAAAGAGTTTCAGAAGGCTAGATATTAAATCTTCTTTGAATGTTCTGTAAAATTTACCAGTGAAGCTATCTGCCCCTGGGCTTTTTGTTGGGAGATTTTTGATTACTGTTTCAGTCTCCTTATTAGTATCAATGTATTCAGATTTTCTGTTTCTTCATTATTTGTCTTGGAAGACTGTATGTTTCCAGGAATTTATCCGTTTCTTCTAGGCTGTCAATTTGTTGATGTATAATTGTTCATAGTAGTCTCTTATGGTCCTTTGTATTTCTATGGTATCAGTTGTAACTTCTTTCACCTCTGATTTTATTTATTTGAATCCTCTCTTTTCTTGGTTAATCTTGGTTTGTTGATTTGTTCATTTTTTCAAAGAATCAGCTGTTAGTTTCATTGATCTTTTCTATTATTTTTTCAGTCTCTATTTTACTTATCTTTGCCCTAATTTTTATTATTCACTTCCTTGTACTACTTCTCTCTCTCCCTCCCTCTGCGCCTTCTGGGGCCCCTATAAAGTGAATATTACTCTGCTTGATGTTGTCCCAAAGGTCACCTAAGGTATCTTCACTTTTTTAAATTCCTTTTGTTTGTTTGAGTGCTCTGTCTGGGTGAGTTCCATTGTTTTGTCTTCCAGCTGGCTGACTTGTTCTTATACTTCATCCAGTATGCTGTTGAACTCCTCTATTATATTTTTCAGTTCATTTGTAACTTCTGTTTAGTACTTTCTTATATTTTCTATCTCTTCATTGAAGTTCTCACTCTGTTCATCCATTCTCCTTCTGAGTTTGGTAAGCATTTTTAGGGCCATTATTTTGAACTCTTTATCAAGTAGATTGTTTATCTCTGTTTTGATTAATTCCTTCTCTCGGGTTTTGTCTCGTTCTTTCTATCAGAACATAGTCCTGTCTCCTCATTTTGTCTCATTCTCTGTTTCTATGTATTAGGTATATCAACTATCTCTCCCAGTCTTGAAGGAGTGGCCTTATTTACAAGATACCCTGTGGGGCTCAGAAGTGCAATCCCACCTGGCCACCAGAGCCAGGTGTTCAAGTAGTGTCCGCTATGTATCCTGCATGTGACTCCAGTTGTGGCACGGCTGCAAATGCTGCAAAATGCTAAAGATCAGGGCTGTCCCCTGGACTGAATGCAAGGCCTGGTGGTGGCTGTCATGGTGCACTGGTGGGCAGGGTTATAGCTTGGCCAGCTGTAATGCCCAGCTGGGGTGCAAGGGTTGGCAGGGCTTTCAGCAGGGCGTGCCCACTCTCATGGGCAGCTTAGATAAAGAATTCCAAAATGGCGTCCACCAATGCCAGTATTAGCAAGGTAGTGTGAGGCTGCATAAATGGCTTCCGCCAATAACTCAGTCCCCAGGGAGCATTTCAGCTGGTTCTTGCCTCTCCAGCAGGTATTTCAATATTAGTGAGTCCCCTTCACCTATGGTCCATAAAATTTTCATTCTGGTGTTTTTGCACTGGTTTTCAGGACAAGTAAGTCTACATACAAGCCCTTTAAAAGTGACTTTTTCCAAAGTATGGAACTTAGTTAATAGTAATGAATTGATGTTGCTTCCTTAGTGGAGCAAATGTACCATAGTGATATAAGATGTAAATAATAGGAAAAACTGGGTGAGGGGTATATGGAAACTCTCTGTAAGATCTTTGCAACTTTTCTGTGAATCTAAAATTATTCTAAAATTAAAGGTTTATTTAACCAAAAAAATAAAAGTGCCGAAAAAAGTGAGTTTTTCATTCCTTGTAGTTCTGTAGTTCTCCTGAGCATTTTGCTTGTTGGTTTTTAAACCTGGGGTTTTGGAGGCCCATCTGTGATGTGCAGGATCTAGGGGGTGAGGTGCTTGATGTGGACTTAGATCTCTCACTCCTCAGGGAAGAAGTCCATACTTTATGATCTCTCTTGATTGTGGATCACCACAGCTGAGATGTGGGGTCTTCCCTGGGAGCCCCTGTCTCTGCCTCTCCTACCCATCTCAGTGCTGTCCTTTTACCCTTTGTTTTGAAGAATTTGTTCATGCAATTTTCAGGTCTTTTTCCAAGGAAGTTATTCTATATGCAGTTGTAGATTTATTGTGCCCATGGGAGGAGGTGAGTTTAAGATCTTCGTATGTTACCATTTTGAACCTTCTCCAGAAACTGTATTTTTTAACTGTCATTTCTCTCTTCCCTTGTCCCTCCCCAACCCAGGCCTAAGAAACCACTAATATACTTTCTATCTCTATAGATCTCCCTATTCTAGGCTTTCATATGAAAGAAATCATATAGTATGTGGTCTTTTGTAACTGACTTCTTTTGCTTAGCATAATATTTTCAAAGCTCATCCATGTTGTAGCTGGTATAAGTATTTCACTCCTTTTTATTGCTGAACCATATTTCATATTCCATTGTATGGATCTGCTACATTTTGTTTATCCATTCATCTATTGGTGGACATTTGGGTTTCCACCTTTGGCTATTAGGAATAACGTTGCTGTGAACATTCATGTACAAGTTTTTTGTGGACATATGTTTTCATTTCTCTTGGGTATATATAAACCTAGGAGTAGAATTGTTGGGTCACATGGTAACTCTATGTTTGATCATTTGATGAACTGCCAGAACGTGTTCTGAAGTGGCAGAAAGGCTTTTCACAAATCACTGTAATCTTTGCCATTGATGAGGCCAAGAAAAGTTTCCAAGCGGATGTGTAACCTGCTGTTTTCTGGCAAGAAAGGAAATTCTTGGATGGAAAACCATACAGTACTAACAGCCAGAAGACTTGGGTTACAATCTTGGCCCTGCCTTTCGTTATATATATGACTTTGTGCCATTCATCTTCAGTGAGCACAGTTCCCCTGTCACTATCCATAAATAAAGGAAATTGGATTTGTTTTTATCTAACCCTAAACTCCAACCCTGAGAATCTAAAGTGATGTGGCATTCTTCACTTAATCCCACAAACCATTTCTCTCACATTCAAGATTTTGTTTGGCAAAGAAATAGGATATGATTTTTATTTCCAGATTATATCTTATTTCTGTAGAAAACCAAAGATTTCCTATTGTTGCTTATTTCATTCTTCCTTAGGTAGATTATGTGCTGCTAGTTCACATAGATAATTACCATAAACTAGAAATATTTCAGATATCTTTTGGGACATACATCTTTTGAAAGAATGTCTTCATAGAACTGAAATTGGCTTATAAAGATGCCCAGTTTAAATATGTCACTCTGGGCAGAAAAACAGTTATTCATTAGATCTACACTACTCAATGTGTGAGTCACAGATGACCAGCATTGACATCACATGACAGCTTGTTATAAATCTAGATTTACTGGCCAAATGAGTCAGAATCTCTGGGGGTAGGGCCCAACAATCTGAGTTTTAAAAAGATCTCTGAGTGAAACACTAAACTCAAAATCATTGCTTCAGACTATGAATTGCAGTCTTTCATCTTAGTACACTGTATTCAAAACTTGTCTCTAGATTTAATTTCTAATCAGTTTTGAAACAGAAGCTCTGGGCTTCACCTAAGTGTTTTTCATGAAGGAGTTGAAGTTAAATGTGCTGAATTTAGCAGCTGACACTTAATCCATGCCAAACAGATGATGTCTAATAGCAACAGCTGAATCAGTAAACCTTGCTTTTACTTTGATCTGGCTCAGAAGAAAAAGCACTTCTTTGCTGGATAGCTTGTACAAGTAAGCCTATCTATTTGCCTTATTTCTTTATCAGTTTTTTTTTTGAGGTATAGTCAGTTTAAAATGTTGTGTCAATTTCTGGGGTACAGCATAATGTTTCAGTCATACATGTACAAACATATATTCCTTTCCATATTTTTCATTATACATTACTAACAGATATTAAATATAGTCCCTGTGCTACACAGTATAAACTTGTTGTTTATCTATTTTATATATAGCAGTTAGTATCTGCAAATCTGGAATTCTCAATTTATCCCTTCCCACCCCCTTTTACTCCTGGTAACCATAAGTTTGTTTTCCATGTCTGTGAATCTATATCTTTTTTGTTAAAAAGTTCATTTGTGTTGTTTTTTTAGATTCCACAAATAAGTAATATAAGATATTTTTCTTTCTGTCTGCCTTACTTCACTTAGTATGATGATGATGATCTCCAGGTCCATTGATGTTGCTGCAAATGGCATTATTTTATTCTTTTTTATGTCTTAGTAATATTCTATTGTATATATATACCACTACTTCTTTATACAGTCATCTATTTATAAACACTGAGGTTGTTTCCATGTCTTGGCTTTTGTAAGTAGTGCTGCTATGAACATTGAGTTGCATGTATTTTTTTTAATTAGAGCTTCCTCCGGATATATGCCTGGGAGTAAGATTGCTAGATCAGTTATTTTTAACAACAATGAATTACAAAACTTCCAACAATGTATTTCATTACCATTTTCTTGTATTTTCTTCTCAAAGAGGAAAATATCTTTATTCAAATATCTGTTCTTTTTTGAAGTATAATGTTTTATAATTTGTAGGGTGTTTTCATGTACATTTTATCATTTAATTCTCCTGGGATCCCTGCGAAATGGTATAACAGTGTGACTTTCCACATAGCATGCTGAAAACGTCTAAATGGAGCCAGAATAGATGAAAAGGAAGATCTGACAAGATTGGGGCTAAGAGACATTGACTTTAGCAAGTGGGAATAACCCCCACTGTGACCCATTTACATTGGGGTTCACAGTCCAATTCATGTCAGGCATCAACACCCAAGGATTCCGGTGGAGGTAGCATGAGGAAGCTCACAGTCTGAGCAGTCAACATGAAATGGTAGAATAGATACCAGAAGAGGAGCATAAATGTGCTGAATGGGTCACCAGAATCCCCATGGGAAGATTCAGTCTCCTGACTTGACAATTGGAGACTCAGATCTGGGAAATAAAATGACAGGTTCACGAGAATTGTTTCTCCATTCATTCCACAAACTGAGTTCTAGTTCTGTGCCAGGCATAGTGAAAGGGAACTGTGTCCCTCCTGGGAATACACTTGAGAGAAAAGTTATAAGTGCTCCTTGCAATCATGGAACTTTCCATCTTGTGAGGGAGACAGAGATTAATGGAATAACTATGGCAATTAATGTATAATCATAATCACAACTTGAGATAAGTGCTCAGGGCAAAAAGGAATCATAAGTCTATTAAGGAGGATCTGACATGGTTGGGAGAAGGACTTCCGGAGAAGTGACTCTTGAACTGGGAATGAAAGATTGAGTAGGTGTCAGCTAATCCAGTATTCTTCAAAGTACTATTTATTTTCACCTCATCATCTTGTAATAAATCTAAATTTGTGACTACATTATATATATATATATAAAACATATTAGAATAACTATATATGTATATAATTTATAATAAATATACATATATTTGGAGGAATGTTCTTAGACCTTCTCTTATAATTGTAAGGCCTAGATGATTTAATAGAAACATGTGTAATTGGGTGGAGACAGAAGACAAAACAAGTATCACGACTTTTTTATTTCTCCCTATTGGGAAAACTGAATAAGCAAATACTGTTCTCACTAAAGGATCTTTAAAACTCTCCCATCTCTCCACACATGTAAGAATGCTAAACCTGCAGGGAAAACTTCCTTCTGAGTGCTCAGTGTAGAAACAGAAGTGCAGCCCTATACTATATATTACGTTGTAATAAATTACCTCAAAAATGAGTGGCTTTAAAAAACATTTATTATCTCATAGTTTTTATGGGACAGAAATTCAGTTATGTTTTAGCCAAATCCTCTAGCTCTGAGTTTCCTGTAAGGCTAAAGTCATCTCAAGGTGCTGATTGGGAAAGATCTGCTTTCTAATTCACTCATGTAGTTGGTAGCAGGATTCAGTTCCTCATGCACTCTTAGACTGAGATCTCAGCTCCTCAGGAGCTGTTGGTCAGAGATCTCCCTTGGTTCCTTGCCACATGGGCCCCTCTGTAAGAGCATTTCACAGTATGGTAGCTGCTTTCATCAGAGTGAGCAAGTAAAAGGGCAAGAGAGAGTGCCAGCAAGAGGAGGAGTGCTAGCAAGACACAAGTCAATCTTGGAACCTAACATCCATCACTTGCCATATTCTACTTGTTAAAATCATGTCACTAGGTCCAGTCTGTATTCAAGGGGAGAAGATTATATAAGAATATGAATACCAGGAGTCAGGGGACCACTGGGAACCATGTTCAGAAGCTGCCTACCACAAGTCCCAAAGTAATATTTGGAAAACTCAGCAGAAATGGGGTAGCTAATGCAACAATTATTCCATTCGCCATCTTGGATTAATAGTATCACCAAAAGTTTATCACTAAAACTTATCACTGTAAGTTCTACTCTAATTTTATCTTAATGTGATGTGTAGACATGTGTACTGTATTCCATGCATAGTTCTCATTCTAGAGCACTGAATCCTGGCTATCTCACTGCCCAGAACTCCCCTCACTCAAGGTTTACCAACCATACTGGCAGCCCACCCCAGGGCCTGATCCTATCTGTCTATAACACACTTCCTCTGCATGTAGGCCCATCTGTCTGCTCGCTCCATTCAGTTCTCTGCCCCAGTGCCGCATCTTCACCCACTCTTCACTCTCTTTCCTCTGTCTCATGTTTCTCCATAATGTTTATCACTACCTGACATTCTATAATATACTTATCATTTATCTGTTTATTGTTTGTCTCTTCCAATATACGTGTACTTTTGGTCATAAATTCCAGATCCTAGAGTGGTACCTGGCACATATAAGTACCCGATAACTATTTGTCAAAATGGTGAAGGAATATTTTTGTATTTAACTCAGTAAAAATATTTTGTATTCAATATTTTATATTTAACTTCAAATTTATGTTTGTACCACCTTCCTAATGTGATACATATCTACCTCTGGCTATTAGGAATTATGCCATCATTTTTTCCCACCTATGATAATGAGGAAATGAATTATTAGAAATACAAATGTTTTCAAGGACTTCTTTTGGAAAAGAAGTTGACATTTAGCAATCTTAATTCCATTAACAGATATACTTTTGGTCTTTGCCGATAAATTTACATTCATTGAGAAAGGAAAAAAAACCTTTAGAAAATACTACATATAAGGAATTAATTGGGTTCCTTTGCTATGATTTTCTGTATAAGCTTTATGGTATATTTATTTGTTTCCATTGTAAAGAGCAGCAAAATGCAAAAACTTACTGTCAAGATATGTTTTCAGTGGTTTCCCCAAGCATCTCATTCTGTACTGAAAATTCACTTTGCTAAAACAAAAAGAATTGAAAGCTTATTCAGAATTCATCTTGTATGAATGCCAAAAATAATTATCCTTAGATCAAAGGCTTACTGAATGCTTTATTTGGTCTGGTTGATCCAAGTCAATATTTTAGGGAATATAATGATTTATGTGTCAAGAGCTATGTGACGAGTACTCTTAGATTTTATAAGGAACCCAAAGATAAGTAAGGCTCCTATACAGGTAGATAGGCAGTAGGTTAAAGTGTCATCTAAAATGTGTGTTCTGGTGTTAAACTTCCTATGTGACTTCATCACATATTTGTTAATCTCTCTGTGTCTCAGTGCTTACTTCATTGGTGGTGTTGTGATGGTTAGTTTTGTGTCAGTTTGACTGAGTCACAGGTTACCCAGATATAAACATTATTCTGATTGTATCTATGAGGGTGTTTTCTGGATGAGATTAACATTTGAATCCATAGCCAAAGTAAGGCAGATTGCCTTCTCCACTATAGGTGGGCCTCATCCAATCCATTGAAAGCCTGAATAGAACAAAAAGGCTGAGCTTAAGGGAGAATTTGCTCTCTGACTGATGGTCTCTGAACTGGGACATTGGTTTTCTTCTGCCTTTGAACTCAGACCTGGACTAGAACTTACACTATTGGCTCTCCTCCTTCTCGTGCTATTAGACTTGGACTGGAACTGTATCATGGACTCTCCTGAGTCTGGACTTCTCAGCCTCCATAATCACATGAGCCAATTTCTTATAATGAATATCTCATTATCTGTCTGTCTGTCTGTCTATCTATCTCCTGTTGTTTCTCTTTCTCTGGAGAACACTAATTCAGTTGTTGGGTTAATTGAATGAGATAACTTATATGATGCTTTAAACACAGTTCATGGTACATACTAAGCACTCAGAAATATTACCCAAGAAAAGGCATTTAAATTATAATTAGTTACAGCTTTGAGGCTGAAAACCCAAACTAACAGTAGTTTAAAGTTTAAAAGGTTATATAACTCTCAGATAAATAAAATCCCAAAGTGTGGTATAACGACTGCTCATCAGCCAGTCCAGTGCCGGAATGCCCGCTCAGTACTCATCAGGAACCACGGTTTCTCCTATCAAAATACCCCACACCAAGCTCAAAACTTGATATCAACCTTTGTCAGGCCTGCTCTTGGTGGTTTGGGCATTTGGCCAAACAAATCAAAATTACACAACTATGGTAGGCCACATTTGGCTTTACTTTAGAAGAATAATGATCTCATATATTCTGACTAGTAGTATATGAGAATTAAAACTGCTCCACATCCTCACTAACACTTGGTATTATCAGGCTTTACATTGTTTCTTCCCAATCTGATGGCTATATGCTGGTGTCTTATTGTAGTCTAAATTTGCATTTCCCTGATTGTAAATAGAATTAATGTACTTTTCATATGCTTATATCATTTGACTTCTTCTTTGTGCAGTGCCTATTCATGACTTTTGACTAATTTATTATTGAGTTATTTGTATTTTTCTTATTTATTTGGAGGAGTTCTTTATATATTCTCAATATTAATGCTTTGTTGGTTGTATGTATTGCCAGTCTCCTCTCCCATGCTGTGCTATTCCTTTTCCATTTTCGTGGTAACTTTTGATGGAACTCTTAATTTTAATTCATCAGTCTTTTCCTTTTGATTAGTGATTTTACTGTTTGTTTTAGTTTAGAAATTTTTCTCTGCCTTAAGATCATAAGAATATTTTTCTATGTTAACTTCTAAAGTTTTATTATTTTGATTTTTATGCTTAACCTATAATACATCTGGAAATTATTTTGATGTATATTTTGAGATAAGAGTTTGTCATTTTCTTTTGTTCCCACATGATTACCCAGTTGTCCCAGCTTCACTTACTGAAAAGAATGTCCTTTCTCCACTTCTATGCTCTGTTTGTCATGAGTAAAGTGTCCACTGATGTTGGATCTATGTCTGAGTTTTCTAATCTGTTTTGTTTTCCTACTTTTCTGAGTATCAATACAGTAATTACCATAGCTTTATAATAAGTTTTGATATCCAGTAGTGCAAGCCCTTGCATCTTGTTAATAACCTTCAAGATAGTTTTGTCTGTTTTGGGCCCTTTGTATTCCCATATAAATTTGAGAATAAGTTTGAACATTCCACAAGAAAATTTATTGAGTTTTGATTGGCATTGAATCTGTTGATCAATTTGGGATAATTTTTATGTGGTTATATTTTTAAAATATTCCTCTCTATATGTATTTACATGCACACACACACAGTTTGGTGAGCCACCTAATCCATGAATGGTATGTGTATATGGGGGGGGGTGTGTGTGTGTATGTGTATGTATATAAAATTTCATTTATTTGGATCATCTTTATTTTTTCTCTTTAGAATTAAGGAGTGGAGGTTTAGATGTATTCCTAGCTGCTACATAATTTTTAATTACAAATTATATCTTTTTATTTCCTTTTCTTTTAGTTGCTAGTACAGAGAATCAGCTGGTTATATATTCAGTGCAATTGAGTTTCAATATTGATTTCATATCACAATCTTGTTAAATGCTACTAATGTTTCTGTTGATAATTTTGGATTTTCTGTGTATATACAATGATATCATTTGTGAATGGCACTTTCATTTCTTCCTTTTCAGTCCAGCCTAAAGACTTCCAAGATGTCTATCAATCATTCCAGATTCTTATTATGCCTTTGTACTTGTATACAAATGTATTTAATTTTTAAATAAGTTTTTATGGAGTGTTGACATATATGCAGAAAAAGTATAATTATACAAGTTGATAGTCACAAAGAAAACACTCATGTAACTGTCACCCAAATCAAGAAATAGACCATTACTAGCACATCAGAAGCCCCCTCCATGCCTCCTCACAGTCCTTAACCTAAACTTTTTCCCCAAGTATCTAGTATCCTGTTTTCTAACACTATAGCTTAGTTTTACCTTTTTTGAAAAACTTATATGCACACCGTAGTACTTAATCTTTTGTGTTGGTTTCTCTGTCAATATGAGTAAGTATCCATGGTACTGTATATCGCTATTCATTTACATTGCTGTGCAGTATTCCATTGTAATCTACCATGTTGATGACGTATTGGTAGTTTCCAGTTGGGGATGAATAAGAATAATGTTATGAGCATTCTCATACTTGTCTCTTGGTGTGCATAGGTACATGTTTCTTTTCAATAATGCCCACAAATGGAAATTCTGAGTCAATAGAACAAAAAGGAAAACTTGTAAGATTTCAGTAAGTGCACTAAAAGTATTATAGAATAATGACTAAGATCACAACAGATAGAATTGTCAAGCACATCTATCTCTGGGCATGTATAATCAGTTATCTACATGTCTTGGAGAAGCTGTGCAGCGTTTCTGGCCATGGAGGTTAAGTAACTTGCCTAATAACTACATTCATTCAACAAATATTTATAGATTTCCTATTAAGTTCTTGGTATTGTTTTAGACTGGGGATTCAATGATAACTAAAATGCAGTCCATTGTGTTAACTTGCTTATAGCCCAGCACAGGGCTCTTTCTCTAAAGAGCCTTTGTAACTTCCCCACTAAGAAATACTAGTCAGTACACACTCTGTGTGACTCCAGTCACATACTTTCTAACCTGTTTATTATACTGTCTATAGGTGTAATAACAAGTTGCCTTTACAAAGTTACTAATGATTTAAAATGAGTCAGTGATGTGACACAAAGAAATGAAATCATAATACCAGGGTTAGTTCTTAGGGAAATGTAATATAGCAGAGAAAAACTGTGAGAGAAACAAAGAAACAAGGAATATAAGAAAGGAAAATGAGACAGAAGAGAAAGCGAATGTTATTTTGAAAAAATATTTTTCAAGATGAGCATTTGAAAATAACAGGAATATACTATTAATTACCTTTGTCACCAGATGAGATATAAGAAAAATGAGAAAAATACTCCCATGATAATAAACATATGTCAAAGAGAGAGTATAGGACGGTTATGTGTGCTCAGTTAAGAACCTATCTGAATATCATGAGTTTGGACATTTTTATGTAATCATCAGAATTGTTTATAATTCTAGTTTCAAGTTCCTGATCTTTACAGAGAGAGAAAACCTGTTGAGGTCTCTCTGAAAAGTGCAGAATTCTGAGTAACTTATAAATCTCGTGTAACACTTGGATAAAGTATAATTTTTTAAATCCAAATTAATCCATAAATATGTGGATTTCATGCTTGAGACAAAGGATCTCAATAGAATATATTTAGGGTCTAACCCAAAATTTAGAGTAAATTAAAAATCAGATTTAGACAGCCCAGAAAGAGCATAGGATTTATCATCAGAAGTCTTTAGGTTGGATTGTTCTTCTAACACTACCAACTTGTGAGATCACTGTTAAGAAACTTGATCTGCCTAAGTGTACCCTGTGTTGTCTCTAAAACAGGCATAGTACCTGAAAAAGTTGTTACTTTTTAATTGATTCAACTACTCTTGTCCTTATGCACAAGGTCATACCAATATCTTACATATTTAGCAAATAAAAGCCACTGATGTGTTGCTAAAGTTCAGGACCCCCAGTCCCTACCTTTAGTGATTTAAATGGAAATTCTGAAGGTGGTGCTTCCTTCATTTGAGGAGGAAAGAACTGCAGCAAAGCACAGATCCAAAAATACCTTTAGCAATCCCTCAGAGTCCTGGAATTTTCTATACCAATCATAGTCCACTGCACATGGTGTATGTGAGCTGTGGAAGATGTTACTGTGATATATAATAAATGTTGCTGAGTTCCCACTTTTTGTTCTCTATTAATTGCTCAGTACCTCCACAAGGGTTGATTTTGTTGATTGCCTGCATCCTTGTGTGAGAACCTTGTAGAATATATTCCTAGACAATGCAACTCACTTTCGTATACTGTTAGTGGAAACACAAATTGGTGCAATATTCCTGAAGAACAATTTTATATATATTTATATATATATATAAATTTAAGTGCACATACTCTTTGACCCCAAAATTCTAGTTTTAGATATTTATCCTAGAGATAATATGCACTCTCATATGTGCACAAGGATGTGTGTTCAAAAATATTCTTGCAGCATCTCTATAATAGCAGGAGAACAAAACAAGATATGTGTCTATTTTCAGAGGATTGGCTGAATCAATTATGGTAATCCTTAGAGTATGATATCCTGTCATCTTTGAAAAGCATGAGGTAAAGCCATATGTAATGGCAAGGAATAGAAGTCATGATGTAATATTTTAAAATAGATTACAAGATAGCATATGTGGTCTATATTTAGACAAATATCTTCATATCCATGTATTTACTTATATGTTCAATTGATAGCATCCATTATCAATAGCTCTACTTGGGCTAAGTAGATTGTCACTTTCTACTTCATACGCTTATATGTTGCTTGAATATTTAATAAAAAGGTCACAGAACTTCTATAATGTTCAAAGGAAGCCTCTCCTTTTGGAAAAAAATTACATTAAGGATCACTGTTTCAATTTGTCATGGCCATTTGAAAACAAATCTTTTTTTACAACCATACATAAATCTGGAACACTGACAGATATTCTCCTCGGTCCACATCATCAACTCAGATTTATTCACAAGGTTCATTCCTCCCATTTTGGCTTCTCCCCAGTCAACTATCACTGACTTCTTGGATCCTTCTGGAGTGCTATGACACCATCCTGGCTCATGCCCTCCCCTCCACCATACCCTACTTCCTGTTGTTGCTTACCCACTAAGTCACCTACTGTTCCTTTCACCCACTGTCTGTACCTGACTGGCTTGATTCAAGAGTTCATATGCATTCCAACCCACACATTTCTACTTCTTTATGGACCCAAATGACATGAATTTAAATATATCAAATATATTAATTACCATCCCTGTGGCACAGACATGTAATTCTTACCAAATATTCATGTTTTCACCTATATTTCCTGGCCACTTTGCAATTGAGCAGAGCCACAACCAACTGATCTGGGCAGTGGACTGTGAGCCGAAATGGTTATTTGTGGACTGAGACATTGAAGACTTGCTCTGGGAACCTCAGCATTCTCACCTTCTGTTATGATGATCTGGGATGGCAAGATGGCAGTGGACTGCTTCCCCTTCTCTCCCAGTTTCCAAATATCATGCAGATGCTTCTCATTGATGAAGTCTAATTGAAACTCTGTTCATAAGAGTGTGAGAAATGTAGTTTCCAAGATTCCACCCTTGGGATAAGAGAGAGAGTTTTCAAGGGCATAGTGTATACACCAACAAAAAGTATTGCCCATGAGAGACGCATTTCCTTGGAAACAGAAGATGGGATTTATTATTCCTATAGTAAGCACATTCTCCTGCATTTGCATGCCAGACTTCCCTGAGAAGGGAAAGAATAGTGTGATGTTATAGCGAGTGAGCCAAGAACTCACATCGGAGAATGTTTACTCATGAGATCATTGCTGAGACAGAAAAAAAAAATGTTGAGAACAATTGGACTGGAGAACCTAGAAACACGTCTTCAAGTTTTCTGCCCCAGCTCCATAGCAACATGAGAAGCATCATGTCCTTGATATATGCTAACCAAATAAAGTAAAAGATAATAATTGAACTTTAAAGATGAAAGTGCAAGCTTTGTTTAATCATCCCTAGAAGAATATTTCAGGTCTTGGAAATGAGATCATTTGAGATTCTGTCAAAATGTGTGGCTTCACATTAATCTTAATTTAGTTTCTTGATTATACTAACACTGAAATTGATTCCTTCTACATACTTCAGAGCAACTTTTCACTGTATTGTGTAAGCATTCATGTCTTCTCAGCCACTATCCTTGGTGTCAGCCATTTCACTAATAATAGAATGGATTCTTCACTCATTATAGGATGATAGGAATTTAATCAGTCGTTTTCAGGTCTGTATTGCCCTCCTTCAAGCTTCGGGGAGGCAGTATAGAGTAAAGCTTGCTTTCTTTTTTTCCCCTTTCAAGTGGATATACGTGATTTAAATACTGTTATGTTTATATTAATCATGTTTTGAGTATGTCTCCTCCTTATGTTAACTTAAATAGGTTTTTTTTACCCTTATTCTGAAGGCAGTAGGGAATAGAGATTAAGCACACAGTAGATGGCATCAGACTGGGTTTGAGTCTGGCTTACCCACTACTAGCTTTGTGACCTTGAGCAAGTTCCTTAATCTTTCTGTGTCTCAGTCTGTTCACCTGTGTAGATGAAAATAATAATGGTACCTATCTTATAGGATTGTTGCGATGATTAAATAAAATAGCAAACATATAGTACTGAGATAAGTGCCAGACACGTAGTAGGACCTTAGTAGTGTTAGCAATTATTATTATTTAATGACATATTTCTCCCATGGGCCTAATCAGAACTGCTGTTAACTTCTATGTGAAGCTTTCTTACTCCATATAGTGACAGTGGCCCTAAGAATCTCTCTGTGCATCACGGTGTGAGATTTGTGTACTTGGTTGGTCGACTCACACACTGATGGCCAGAAGTCATTGTTTTATCTGAAAAAGAAGTAAAGAAAACAATCTCATTTACAACAGCCTTGAAAACAATAAAATACTTAGGAATAATTTTAACCAAAGAGGTGAAAGATCTCTGCACTGAAAACTACAAGACATTGATGAAAGAAATTGAAGAAGACATAAATAAATGGAAAGGTATCCCGTGTTCATGGATTGAAAAAATTAATATTGTTAAAATGTCCATGAAACCCAAAGCCATCAGTAGATTTAATGCAATTCCTATGGAGATTCCAATGGCATTTTTTACAGTAGACAGAACAATCCTAAAATTTATATGGAGCCAAAGACGACCTGGACAGCCTAAGCAATCTTGAGAAGGAAGAACAAAGCAGAGGACATCACACTTGCTGATTTCTGATATATCTTGTGACCCTCTTAAGCAGAAAGTGTTTGGGAAACACTTTGAAAATTGGATCATTTCCCCATACAAAATGAATGTTGAAGTCTCACTGAATTACATGCAGTTTCCCAAACATGTCAGGCTCACTGTTCTGTAGCTTTACAGGCACTGTTCCTCTGTCTGGGATGTCCTTCATTCTTGTGCATCTGGATAACTCCTATTTACCCCTTAAGATACAGTATAAACTTTGCCTCCTCCAAGAAACCTTTGCTAACATGCTCCCACACATCATCTCTACTGGGTACCAAATTGAGTGAGCTACCCATCACTGTTCTTTCCCTGGGTCTCTTTGTTCTCCTCTGTTATTGCTTTATCCACTATCATCATACCATTTTCTTGTCTTTTTCTATCGTCAGCCTATGTATTGTTTCAGTGCAAGAACTGTAACTTTTACCTTTATTCCTTGCATCTGGAAGAATGGCTTCATGGAACAGAGTAGAAGTTTAATAAACATTCATGAATGAATGAGTAAACATATATCTACCCAAAACACCATTCCTCTATTGTTCTAGATGTGTGCATACTGAAGAAGATAAAGCGTGACTGATGCTGTCAAGAATGTATATAATCTAGTTAAAACAAGAAGGCACAGACACTGAAAATATAGAAGTGAAAGATAGTATATCAGCAATTGCTGCAATAAGGCTACATAATAAGCTCACAATCTCAGTGAGATAAACCAGCAAGCATTTTTTTTTTTCATTTAAAGGCATGTTGTTCTGCTGGTCAGATTCAGGATGGGTTCCAAACTGGATTCAGATCTGCCCTCCCAGCAGCTAGCAAAGGCATGACCTCCTCATGATGAATCCCTGGTGCACAACAGGCAAGCCAGACCACCAGGGCACACTTAGGCTTCTGCTTAAATTCTGTTGGCCAAGGCAAGTAACATGGCCAAGGACAGCATCCTTGGGGAAGGAAGCATCCTCTACTCAAAGTTGGAGAGGTGAGGAGTGAATATTTGCTGAATGATAAATCAAATTATTGTGCAAAGCATCAGAGTATTCATTCTAAATCCTTGGTAATGCCACTAAGTGCTCTGGGAATGTACAGAAAAGGGAGAGATTTTAATGGGTCAAGGTAGCCTAGGAAGATTTGACAAATAAAACAGCATTTCAGTTGGGCCTTTAAAATAGATAAGATTTAATTAGGCTCAGTGGGGACAAGGGAACCTTCCAGAAGGTGGAACGGAATGAGCAGAGTAGGGAAATGGGATAGCCATAGTAGAATTCACAGTGTGTTTAAGATCAACTGAGTAGTTGAAAGGGCACCAGAAGGGTCAACCACAGAACTTAGAATTTATCCTTCAGCACCTGTTTAGCTATTGAGGTATTTGGAGCAATTAGGTCATGTGACTCCTGACTCTACATCTTTGCTCATTTTGCCAGCACAGCCTTCCTGCTCCTAATGGTCAGTCAGAATTCCTTAGCTGTAAGCAACAGAGACTAGCTCTTAGCATAATAGAATAACAACGGAGTTGAGTAAACCTGGATAGGAAAATGGAGACTATGTGGGAGCCACGGCGACAGTCACATCATTTCCCTAAAGTCTAGCAAGAGCAATATGTGTCCTGTTAAAAAATGGGTTCAGAATTCACACCATCGGCACTGCAGCACACTGAGACATAGGCCTCAAGCCTCACCATCAGCTTTGCTGTCTCTGCGGCTCCTCAACAAGGCTGCTGCTGCGATGCTGCTTCTGCTGCTCATCTACAGGATACAGTCTAAGCAATGCTTGCTGTCCTGTACCTCCTCTGGGCTTTGGGATAGGTGTACCTAATTGGTTGAGCAGCCATCACCTCTCCATATCCTAGCTACAGAGAATGCTGGGAAATTACGTATTTAGCATTTTCAGTGTTAAACAGGGAGATAAGCTCTGATTCCCACTTGTATAGCAGAAAAGTCTTCAAAAGCAGGAAGTGGATCAGAAGCTGACATTCAAAACAGAAATATTCTCTGGACCTCTATGTCGAAAGACATCTCCGTGTCTTTTTTTTCCCAACTGTTAGCATACCAACTTCACACTTTCTTCCTCTGAAATCCTAGAGCAATTTGTATTGGAACTATGCCTTAGATATTTGTCTCATGCAACTTTGAATTTCCGGAATGCATGTGTTTTGCATCACTAGCTAGCTTGTAACTAGTGTAGGGGCAGCGACCATGAATTATGTTTCCGCGTATCCAAAGTGCTTATCCCTGGGAATTGCTCATAGAGGCTCAGTGTGATTTTTATTAATTGACTGATAAAAGCAGTGAGTGAGTGAGTGCAGAGAAGTGGAAGGGGCAAAAAGATGATGACATTCTAATAATGTTGTAGGCAAGCAGTGATAAAGGTCTGAACTGTGTGTTGAAGTGGAAGGGAAGAGACAGATTCAAGACATTAAGACAGCTGAGCGCTGGAGCTGCCAGCACCCACGCGGGAGATCCCACTGTGCACGTGTTTTCCCAGCTGTTCCAAAACCTAGCCTTTAGTGACATCTCACTAATAGCTTGGAATAGGCCATGGTGGGAATATTTATTCTGCAGAATTCTGCAAACACTACAAATCCGGGATTTTTTTCTTCTCCAGGGAGCCAGTTGTTAAACATTTACCAGGATACCATTGCACTAAGGGAAAATAAAGACTGTACTTCTTTCATTTTTGAAATTAATATTCAGCAATTTGAACCCTTTTGCACATGTTCTCCATGTTTTTAATAGAACTCTTCCTGGTGTGGCTGTCTAAATATGAATAATTTTATTTACCTGTAGGGAAACTATGAGAATGTATGAAAGGGTGGACAATTTCTATATTCATGTATTTGATAAGAAGACCTTTTAGTTTCATTTTTAAAATACTTACAGCATATCTTAAAATGATAATCAAATGATAATTTAATAAAGTGTGATTTAATTTTAGGAAATTAATTAGGTGATAATGATGTGGAAAAAAAACAGGTTAACAACCAGAGGCAAGTTCCCAAGTCAGTCTTCATCCACTGCCCCTTCCACCCTACTCCACTAGACAACTTCCATCATTAATACAAGAATTCTCACCTCAGAACAGAGAAACAGTGAGTCATTTAATTCTGTAGGCAAAGGACAGCCATGGCACCGTGCCTTCAAATGAACACTGGCGTAAGACAATGGAAAACAAGTCCCCTCAAATAGAGAAGAATATATGCATGTCCATTTGAACTGCATGATTCTTTTACAGCTTCATAACCTTCTTGTTCAAATGTTAATGAAATGCTTTTCAGCATGCTTTAATAGTCAGGCTCTGCTCAATGAAAGCTTCACCACTAAACATCGCATCCGGCTGTGTTATTCTCCCAGGGTTATGTGGACCCTGCTGCCACGTGTCCTTCAAAGGGAAGAATGCAGAAGGATCTCCAAATGACCCCTTTGGCCAGTATTAAGTGGCAGAATGGCAACGTTTCCTTTTGTGAAATGAAGGACGTTTGCACTTAAAAGTCTTTAAGGAGAAGAAATATTGAGAGCAATTTCTGTAAAACCTTAAAATTAAATGTGTGGCTTTTCCCTATTGTGCTGCATCTGGTTTCTGTAGAATGAATCTTGTTGATGCCAGTTTCAAGGTTGCTATTCTTTGTGCTTTTAAACCAAGGTCAAGCAAGAGGCAGCTCAGAGGCCTTGAGATTGTCATTGACAAGGAAAATAGAAGCTTTATAGCTGGAGCACTAATTAATCACTTCTAGAAAAATAGAAATAGGAAAATAGATATATACAAATAAAATTTTGCTTGTCAACAGCTAACAGAAAATTTACTTTGTGATCTTATGCTTGTAATAATAGGTATAGAAACATAGTTTAAGGTACATTAAAATATATCTGCTGTAGCTAGGTAAGTTTAGGGGCAAATATGAAGTAGTCTATATTGCAGTAGCTTTCCAAATTACTATGTAGTCAAGGCCGCCCTCCAAGAAGTCCAAAGTTTCAAAATTAACTGTCTCAATTAAAATCTGAATCTTTATTGCCAATGTGTTTCACTGGATTCTGATATCTCATAAGTAACTTAAGACAAAGAATGCTGTTGATAGCATGGTTATCTTCATTTACAAAATAAAACACCACCAAAAGAATTCACATGTGAAACATTTCTGAAAATAAGTGTTTAAATTCAAAACTTGTATATGAAAATTAATTCATTTCATACAGTTTACTCATTCTGACTAGTCTTCGGCAAACCTTTAGTGAGCACCTATTATGTGTCAAGTGTTCTGAAATGACTTTACTACAGGCAAAAAGTGTATTTCAGATATTCTTCTGAAATACCTAACATAGTGAAGAGCTTATTCACAGTGGGTTCACAATGAACACTTTTTGTTAATTGCTAGTTTGAAAATTTGATTGACTTTTCTGTTACCTTAAATATGTTTGCTTTAAATGGAAATTGAGAAATTGTTTTCACGAGGAAATTCTATTTCTTTTAATTGAAGTATAATCAGTTACAGTGTGTCAATTTCTGGTGTACAGCATAATGTTTCAGTCAAACATATACATACATATATTCATTTTCATATGCTTTTTGATTATAGGTTACTATAAGATATTGAATATACTTCCCTGTGCTGTACAGAGGAGGTTTGTTTTTTATCTATTTTATATATAGTAGCTAGTATTTGCAAATCTTGAACTCCCAATTTATCCCTCCCTACCCCTTTTCCCCCTAGGAACTGTAAGTTTGTTTACTATGTCTGTGAGTCTGCTTCTGTTTTGTAGATAAGTTCCTTAGTGTCCTCTTTCTTTTTTTTTTTTTTTTTGGATTCCACGTAAGAGTGATATCATATGGTATTTTTCTTTCTTTATTTTATTGAAGTATAGTCAGTTTACAATGCTGTGTCAATTTCTGGTGTACAGCACAATGCTTCAGTCATACATGAACATACATATATTCATTTTCATATACTTTTTCACCATAAGTTACTACAAGATATTGAATATAGTTCCCTGTGCTATACAGCAGAAACTTGTTGTTTATCCTTTTTTATATTTATTAGTTAGTATCTGCAAATCTTGAACTCCCAGTTTATCCCTTACCCCACTTCCCTCACTGGTAACCATAAGTTAGTTTTCTATGTCTGTGAGTCTGTTTCTGTTTTGTAAATAAGTTTGTCTTTTTTTTTTTACATTCCCCATGTAAATGATATCATATAGTATTTTTCTTTCTCTTTCTGGCTTCACTTATAATGACATTCTCCAGGTCCATCCATGTTGCTGCAAATGGCATTATTTTATTCTTCTGTATGGCTGACTAGTATTCCATTGTATAAATATACCACAGCTTGAGTAGCACCATGCTCCTATAAGAAAGCAGACTCTTCTAATTTAAAAAGATGTGAGTAGAATAATATTCCATTATTTCAGAATGTTAAGAAATCAAATATTGTATATAATTTATTCCTTCATTACATAAACCATTAAACATTTAACACTTAAACGTTGAAAACTCAGTATGAACTAGGAATTGTATAAAGCTCAAAAAATACAGGAATGATCAAAATGTCAACCATTTCTGCACTCATGGAGTTTTCAGTCTAGTAAGGGAGCTCGATCACTTTTCTGACAGAAATGATAACTACCTGCTGTGGAAAGATTTAGGAAGGCCACTCATCCCAGAATTGGGAGTTCAGTCAGGCTTCTCCACAGAAGGTAGCCTCTAAACCGAAACCCAAAGAAGAGAAACAGCTTAGCCAGGCTGAAGAAAATAGTGATTTTCCAAGTAACAGAAAGAATAACTATTCAGGAGTAGAAAAAGACCTTGAAGGGATTCAGATCTGTTTAGTTGTGTTTTGAGTTTAGCATTTTAGAAAAAAATGGTGAGAGAGAAGATTCCAAAAGGTGAGCTGGGGCAACCTCAATACAGCTCTGTGTGCCCTGTTAAGGGCTAGGGCTTCACCCGGAGGGCACCCCCGAGCCATTGAAGTGCTTCAGGAAGGGATTAGGATAAGATTGTGTCTTAAAATGGTCACTCTGCCCATGAGGTTGAGAATGAATGTAGGACAGGAAGACTGGAAGTGTTGCCGGAGAATAGGTTCTTGTATTGCGCAGGAAAGAATTCAAGAGCAAGGCATAATAAAGTGAGAAGAAGTTTATTTAGAGAGATACACACTCCATAGTTAGAATGTGGGCCATCTCAAAAGGCGAGAGGGAGAGAGGCCATGAGGCGTGTGAGGGAGTGTTTAGTTTAAAGTAAAAGTAGTTACAGACTCCATAGACAGAGTGAGGGCCATCTCAGAAGGCAAGAGAGAGAGTGACTATGAGGTGCGGGGTTGTTAGTTTTTATGGGCTTGGTAATTTAATATGCTAATATATATGAGGATTATTCCAACTATTTTGGGGAAGGGGCGGGGATTTCCAGGAATTGAGCCCCCGCCCACTCTTGGACCTTTTATGGTCAGCCATAAAAGGAACTGTCATGGCGCCTGTGGGTGCACCATAAGGCTCAAGGTCTACTGGAGGTCAAAACTCCCACCCTCTTGATTCTAACCAGTTTATCCCATCCTCAGTGGCTGTGTCATTCCTTCAGTGGTTGTGCCCTGCCCCCTTTCCTTCTGTCTCAGAAGGAAGGAGATAAGACCCTTATGGTATCAAAGCATGAGGGGATGCTGATCTAAACTAAGATGGTGGCAGTGGGACTAGAAAACCAGTAGTATGATTGGAGTGGTGTTTAGTCAGTGGAATCAGCAAGATTGGTGATTGGTTGTACATGGAAAGCAAGAATGAGATAGGTCTATGCCAGGATATTTCAACTTTGACACTGTTGATATTTTGGACCAGATCATTATTGTTGGGGAGTGTCCGGTACTTTGTAGTAGGTTTAGTAGCATCCCAAGTCTCTCCCAACTAAATAACAGAAGCCCTCTCCCCTTAGCTGTGATAATCAAAAGTGTCTCCAAACATTATCAGTGTCCCCTGGAGGAGCAAAACCACCTCTGATTGAGAACCACTTGTCTATTCAAATGACAGTGTTCTCTGGCCTTGGCTCTATATGAGAATCACCTAGGAAGCTTTTAAAACACACTGATGTCCACTACCCATTAGATAAGAATTTCAGTGGGTAAGACCTAGGCAAGGCTATTTCTGAAATAAATTCTGATGTGCAGCTAAGCTCAAGAGAGAGCTGCTGATACAGGTAGCATTGCAATTTAAATTTTAAAAACCAGATAGATTAACAAGCTTCTGCAAACGTCATACCTTTTGTTAAATTTTAAATATTTTGAAGTAAATTTTTGTGTACTTCTCTTCATAGTGAATATAATGTAAATGTTCTTTTGTGGTTCAGATCCATAATGATAAACCTTTGAAAATATTAATATGCAGTTATGAAACTGCTATTAGGCATTATTGCAGTGGTTGGGGTGCTCAACTCATGCCTGATGGCCCAGGACTAAGAGTCAATGCTGATTTTCTCTTTGTTTTTGGATACCTCTAGCAAGTCCAGGAAATCATGACATTCGAGGATCATTTCTTGTTGTTACAAATATTTCTCTATCTATTTGTCTCTTGCCTTGCCCTCACTCAGCAGTCTTTATTCACTACACTTCATGCTTTAATTTGGAGTTGGTTAATCAACTGTAGACTGAGAAACACTCTAAACCGTATTATTATAAGTGAGCTAAATAATAACCAACATGGCTTTCAGGAAGAGGTTAAGAATGTCTTCAACAAAGCAATGTAATAATATTTAGTGCATGGAAAGCTTCCAACTCATTCTAAGAGCTTAATATAAGCTAGGTATCAAATTCAGACAAGATACTACACACACACACACACACACACACACACACACACGCAGAAGGAAAGAGAGAGAACTGATATCAATAGGGGTGCAAAAATGTAAATAAAACAAATTATCAAATCAACTGTGTTATTATCAAATCAATGTATTAAAAGAGCAATATGTTTAGAATCTACAAAGTTTACCCCAAGAACAAAAATGATTCAACATTAGAAAGTGTAAGAATGAAATATAGTACATTAAAAGAAAAAAGTAGGAAAGGCATATAATCATCCTTAATAGATGTTTAAAATGTGATAAAATTCAACAACCATTCTTGTTTTTAGAAAAGATTTAAATTAGCTATCTAGAAATACAAGACTTTCCTAAATCTATAATACAAGGAACACAGAAACCACCGAAAAAAGGTTGCTGAAACTTGCCACATAAAGATTGGAAAAGTTTCATATCACAAAAGAGAGTATAAGCTAGTTTAAAAGGTAAACGAAAGACTAGGGGAAATATTTTCAAATATTTTTAAAATTTTTAAAATTGAAGTATATAGCTAATTTACAATGTTGTGTTAGTTTCTGGTGTGCAGCATAGTGATTCAGTTATATATATATGTTATATATATATTTTTTTTTCTTTTTCCTTAGAGGTTATTATGTTCCTTGTGCTATACAGGAGAATGTTATTTACCTATTTTTTATATAGTGGTTTATATCTGCTAATCCCAAACTCCTAATTTATCCCTCCCCACCTTTCCCCTTTGGTAACCATAAGTTTGTTTTCTGTGTCTGTGAGTCTCTTTCTGTTTTGTAAGTAAGTTCATTTGTATCATTTTTTTTAGATTCCTCAGATAAGTGATATCAATATGATATTTGTCTTTGTCTGATTTACTTCACTTAGTATGACAATCACTAGGTCCATGCATGTTGCTGCAAATGGCATTATTTCATTCTTTATGGCTGAGTAGTACCAAATATTTTTTAAATGGCAAAGAATTGCCATCCATAATACCTTAAAAGTACTAAAAACTGTAAGAAAATGACAAACATGTAAACAACAGTCAGCAAAGAACATAAACAGATGGCTTATAAAAGAAATCGAAATGGCCAGATAGTATATGAAGAAAAGGATAACCTCACAAGTAACTTTGACTATTGTTATAGTGTTGCTTTCCCTAATATATTGTAAATACTAATCATTTTAGAATTTGCAAAAGTATGGGGGGGAGAGCAGTTTCTTACATGTTGTCAGTGGAATGATGTTGTTACAGCCTTTTAAAGGGGCAATTTGGTAGCACTTAACAAGATTTTAAATAAATCGATCCCAGCAAATTCCATTGCTAATAATTTTTCCTACAGAATAATCTTATATGTGCCCAAAGAAGTGTAGATCTTTTGTGAATTGCTTTCAAAAGTGAAAATTTTGGAACCTGCTTACTTAGGAACATCAATAAAGATTAAATAAGTGATGGCACATCTATATCATGGAATACTGGAAAACTGTAATTATTTAAAAGAGTGCAATAGACATATATGTAATAGAGTGAAAATAGCTCCAAGAGACAGTTTACAAAAACAAAAAAAGATTATACTTAGTTTCTTACCCTTCCCTGCCCTGCTTCCCTCAGTAGCTTATCAGTTTCCCCCGGAACAGTTCCTTAATAAATCACTTGCACATGAATCTTCATTTCAAGGTCTGTTTCTAGGCCAATCAGCCAAAGATAGACTCTTACAGGAGTAGAGGGGAATGGAAGGGAAATCTTTTCATTTATCCTTAGGGGCTACTGAACAGAACCAGCACAAGATCTCCCTGTTAAATGTAGCACTCCCCTGTGTACATAGGAAAATGACCAAAAATGTAAAGTTACATTGAAAACTGGTAATGCCTGGGAATTAGGGTTGAGGAAAGATGAAGGAAGATTTTTACTTTTTACTCTGCATGCATCTTTATCATCTGAATTTTGTATAGTGAAAATGAATTCAGACATTACAGGTGTAGTTTTAAAGGGGGAGGTGTCCCTGCCATTTTGTTTGCATAACAGTCTTCAGTTATACTAGAAATACATAGAGCCTTTCCACGGGTATGTGGGCGCCAAGAACTTTAAGAAAGTCAATTTCCAGATCCTAACTTCCGTATGCACCCTTACCTAAAACTGATGATACTGGACCCCTTTTCAGGCTGCCTTTGCAGAATTGCAATTGTGTCACTGTAGTTCTCCCACATTCTAAATTTGACTATTGTACATTTCCCCCAGAGTATTAAAATATCTGGGGTGCAAAAGAATAATTAAAAATATAGAAATATTACCATTGCTCTTGGGAAAGTAAATGCATCTAATGACTAGGTAACCAATCCTTTAGTGTGACAGGTGAATTCCAGTGTTTTGCTTTTAACAAAATAAGAGTACCTAATTGAGTTGTCAGCTAATAGATCATTAAAATTTATTTTTGATGATGTATGACTACTTTATATTTGGCACATAATTCAGAAGGAGTTAAAGGAATTGAGTGTTATACCTTTAAACTCCTTCTATTCCCATGTACTTGTTTATGTGAATGTTTATCATTACTTACATCTATAAGAGCAAACAATGGGAATAGACTTGATGTTGAATTCTATCTCTTTGTGGAATTCATTTTCATCCAGAAATATAAATGAATTAGAAAAAAAATCCCTAGCCATTTGTTGAAGAAGTACACTTGTAATAAATGTTTACTTTTAATATTTAATAACTATTTATCAAATTGTGTACTATATTTCTAGTGTTTGGGTTAATTGTGTTCTGATAATAACTAACAGATAATCCAATAAAGATTTTTTTAACCCAAAGATCATGGGAATTTTAAAAATAAATTTTGATTTATATACATATTTTTGCAGTGGAGAGATATAGAATAACTGTGTGATAGAAGTGGAATAAAAGTTCAAGGGGAAAAAGGAAACAGTAAAACTTCCTACTATTTAAAAAAAAAGCTTGTGCATTCATTTTCAAATTGATAATGCTTGCTATCAAGTAACTGACACTCTACATGCTATGATATTCTCCAGGATAGATTTGTTTCTAAGAATGATGTAATAGCTTCATTTCTAAATGTGTAGCTAGTGGAAGCTGTACAAATTTTTTAAGTATAATTTTGTGTTCAGAGCAGGGTTCCAGAAGGTGGGGCTTTTAGAGTTCCAAGCTCTACAGAAGTAAAGATTGACTGTGACGTTTTGAAAGAGAGGCAGAATCTCATCAAGTTATTTTAGTCAGTGCCAAGAAGGAACAGTCTCTTCTAGGATGTGAGCTCTTCAGATGACAGGTTTGGGTACCAGGGTGACCCTGCTAAGCCGTGTTTGAAGTGGTAGATTGTTGCAGTAAAGGGGCAGGAAGTAGCTGAACAGGTTAGGAGAAAATGTCTTCAGAGAACGTTCCGCTCTTGAAATAAGCAAAGGAGTCTACTTTTTCTGACCAATAACTCATGACCTTTAGAATATGCTTCTTGGAACTTGGCTGATCTTCCATTGTGTGCTTTGAGCCCACTCTTCATTTTTTTAACTTCTGAAAAGATTATTATTGATATTTGGTAGAAGGCTGAAATTAGAATTTTTAAATGCTTCTATGTTGAAATAATTATATTAAGAAACCCAAATAGACATTCCCTTAGGAATCTAAAAATTGTCACCCTGGTTCACTTGGTACCGGCAACCAGCAGAGGAACTTATTTCTGATAGCTGTTTTTAAATTTGTTCAGAAATCAAATGTAAAAATTTAGGTCCACACAATAGCCTCAATCCCCTCCGCAGTCACTAACACTTATTGAGCATTTAAATTGTACCTGGCACTATGCTAAGCACTTTACATAGAAAGTCATGTAATCCACATAGCAACCCACGTGAAAGGTATTATTTAAGCGCCATTTTACAGATAAGAAAACTTATACCCAGAGCACTTGAGTAACTTGTTCCAAGTCACACAGCATTAATACCCAAGCACACCAATTTGCTTGTAAATGACAAATCTGGAGTTTGCAGGTGTTTGCCATGCTGTTGATGGTTAAAACAGGTCATTTACATTTCTATTGCAATTTATTATCCACTAACAGCTTTCAGGAGAATTCATTTCATAAATTTATTCTCCAGAATCCATGATGCAGATACTTAAGAATAATCATTGTGGTAAATGTTTGCATGTTGAAAATGGTAAACTAAACTTCCTGTTTTGTAATTTTCATTTTCAAGTATGTATTTCTGAAAATCAGTAGTCTTTTTCCTCTTCCTGTCCCTCATGTTTACTTGGGGGACATGGTCGTGTTAATACAAATGAAAGAAGTGATCAGAGACGCCTTCACAGTGGAACTTTAATTTTTTAAAAAAATTTGCTTGGAGAAGGGCAAATGACTTCTCCAGAATTATATACCCTCAGATCAGCAAATAAATATAAATCATCCAAGCAGTTTAAAAATTGTCATGAAAGAAAGAAAGAAGAATTAATTCTAATAAAGCTAATGAGCTTTATCAAACATTTGTGCTAACAACAGCAGGGTAAAATGCAGGGTCCATTCAAAACTGATTCTATATCTTGGAGACTTCCTATTACAACCTAAGCTTTGTAAGGGCCAAGGCTCATCTGTTTTATACAGTGATGTATCCCTAGCTCTTAGGACACAGTGTTGCACATAGTAGATCCTCAGTTTATATTTCATGACTCAATTAATTCTTCTCATGTATTACCATATGAAAAAATTATAATCATATTGGTTGCCAGAAGGTGATGTTAATTGTATCATTTCATTATTTCTTATTACCAAATATGATTATGCAGAATAGTGATACCCTCTAAACAATGATACCTTCATGCTTACCACTTTCTGCTTGTCTGAGACAGCAAGATGGCTGTGGTATTGCCAAGGAAACAGTTAAACAGAGCTTGTGTCTAACATCCCCTCCTGTCCATAATTTCCCACTGCAGTGCTCCTCACAGTGTGGACCCCAGGCTGGTCCCAGGCTGTGAATTTTTTGTTTCCTGTTCACAAGATTAACTACAAAAACTGAAGAGTAAGCCGATAAAAACCTTTATAGCAATTTTACATTGCTGCAACATCTAGGAATTTGTTTTTATTATGATTTACAAAAATATCACACCTTGGTGAGTTCGAAATTTAAAACAAAAACAGTCTCTTACTGGTTCTTGCATACCAGCTGGGCCAATGTTAAATACAGGCTGGATGGGAGCAATCTGTATTTTTGTGACTTGCGTGGAAAGAAGGTTATCCATCCCAAAGAGTAACCCACACTCCATGCCAGACCACTATTATAGCATAACTCCTTTGAGTACTGAAAGTCTTGTGGTATTTGAGAAACCCCCTGCTAAGTGAGTGCAAATATCTCTAATAGAAATCTTGTTTACATCTACCCTTAACACTTTAATCATCAGCTCCTACCTTGGCATAATAAAGGGGAAAAAGGACAAGTCAACTGGCACTGAAGGTGCCTAGGAACAATCTTGAGTAGCAGGATACAAGCAATAGTGGTCTCCAGGGGTGAGACCAAACGGCTTTAGTCCTAGAAATACGGCAACTGCAAAATTAAAAGTTCCTGCTGCTGCTCAGCCCCCAGATGGTGCAATGATCCATGATTTCTAACTGCGTGGTAGTTGAATACCTATTATTTTAGCTTCTTGCAATGTAAGAATTCATTACTAGATAAAATGCAACCAGTAATTTACTGTATGTGACTTTGTTTCTTTAAAGGGTACTGTTGACTTAGTAAGATTTTTAAATAGCTCCACTCTATCAGTTAGATATTGCCACCAAAATCCAGCATAACAAAGCACCCTGAAATTCAGTGCCGGAAAACGACAGTGGTTTCTCCTTGCTCACACCTCTGCAGTTTGGCTGCGCGCAAGCTGATCGGGGTTGGCCTCTGATGGGCTGAGTGCCACACTGCAAATTGGGTTCAGGTGAGCTCCAGGTGGCCTTCATCTCCTCCTTCTCATGGCACAGAAGCACAAGAGGGTGGGTAGAAACACAGATGTCTCTTAAGGATTTAGCTCAAAACTGGCATATTGTCACTTCTTCATAGGCCAAGGCAAATTACATGGCCAAACCCAGAAAGAGTGCTCTGCATCTCATGGGGATAACTGAAAAGTCATATGGAAAAGGAAACGGATATGAGTAGTTATGACAAATTGAAAACTTTACCACATCCATAAGAGTCTCACTAGAAAATTTTTTTCATGAGGCCAGAGATTATGTCTGATATATTTTCCACTGTGGCTTTTGCTGTGTAAAAATTCTGCCCAAAACTTAGTGGGTTTAAGCAACAGTCACTTATTAGCTTATAATTACATTGTCTGAAATTTGGGCTGGGCTTAGCTGAGCAGTTTTTCTGCTGGTCACATCTGGGCTCACAGAGTTATCAGAATCAGATGGCAGTTTTTCTCGAAGCCAAATGGTCTTGGATGGCCTCACCCACATGCCTGGTAGTTGGTGCTGGACTGCTGGCTGGAGCAGTAACGGTGACAGGGCCATGTGGCTCCAGCAGTCTAGTGTGGGTTTATTCACATGCTGGAGATTGAAGGTTTCTAGGACCAGCAAGCTATCATGCACAGATGTTTTTAAAGCTTCTGCTTGTGTCACATTTTATATTATCTCATTGGCTGAAGGAAGTCATAGAGCCACGCCCAGATTCAGAATACACAAAGGCATAGATAGGGAGAGTGTCAACAAATTGTGATCTATTACTCCAATAACCCTCCATACCTGGCACTGTTCCTACATATCACAGGCACTCAAAAGTATCAGTTGAATAATTGAATACTGATGATTTGCCTATTATATTTTTGTTATGAGTTATATATGTTTAAAATCTTCCAAGTTACTATTGACACACGACTAATATATTGATTTCTACCAGAGTAAAGTCTCTAGTGATATGCTTCCCACATTAAGGGGCTATCAAAGGCATGCTTTTCAAATTTTCAGATGCCATAATGTTTGAAACTAATACATTGTTATAATTAACATCCAAAATATTGGGTTGGAATAAATATAGTACTTTAAAAAAGATAATTAGTAATTCCTGCATTTAGATACCAAAAATGTGTTTTTACAAAAGGACACAAATGAACTTATTTACAAAACAGAGACAGACTCACAGATATAATAAACAAACTTAAAGTTACTAGGGGGAAAAGGAGTGAGGAGTGATAAATTGGGAATTCGAGATTTGTAGATACTAACTACTATATATAAAATAAGCAACAAGGTCCAACTGTATAGCACAGGAACTATATTCAATACCTTGTAATGGCCTATAATGGAAAAGAATATGAAAAAGAATATACATGTGTATAAATGAATCACTATGCTGTACACCAGAAATTAACACAACATTGTAAATTGACTATATACTTCAATAAAAAAATGCATGTAAAAATTTTATTTTTAAAGTTTAGAAGGCCACATTTGGCCTCTGTTCATTTGAAAAGATGTTAGCTTTTAGATAATCCTGAGTTCAGATGAAGCTCACAATATAATATAATAATGTCCAGTAAAAAATAAAAATGCAAGCTTTAGCCTACATGGATATTTAGTATCATCATCATGAATCCTAATAGTACTAGTAAGAACATAACCCAATCAAAAATGGGCAAAAGACCTAAACAAGCAATTCTCCAAGGAAGACTTACAAATGATCAATAGGCACATGAAAAAATGCTCAGTATCACTAATTATCAGAGAAATGCAAATCAAAACTATGATGAGGTATCACCTCACAACAGTCAGAATGGCCATCGTTCAAAAGTCCACAAATGACAAATGCTGTAGAGGTTGTGGAGGAAAGGGAACCCTCCTACACTGCTGGCGGGAATGCAGTTTGGTGCAGCCACTGTGGAAAACAGTATGGAGATTCCTCAAAAGACTAGGAATACACTTACCATATGACCCAGGAATCCCGCTCCTGGGCTTATATCCAGAAGGAACCGTACTTCAAAAAGACACCTGCACCCCAATGTTCATAGCAGCACTATTTACAATAGCCAAGACATGGAAACAGCCTAAATGTCCATAACAGATGACTAGATAAAGAAGAGGTGGTATATGTATACAATGGAATACTATTCAGCCCTAAAAACCGACAACATAACGCCATTTGCAGCAACATGGATGTTCCTGGAGAACGTCATTCTCAGTGAAGTAAGCCAGAAAGAGAAAGAAAAATACCATATGAGATCACTTACATGTGGAATCTAAAAAAAAAAAGGACAAATACAAAACAGAAATAGACTCAGACATAGCATACAAACTTGTGGTTGCCAAGGGGGTGGGAGGGTGGGAAGGGACAGACTGGGAGTTCAAAATTTGTACATACTGACAGACATATGTAGAATAGATAAACAAGGTTATACTGTATAGCACAGGGAAATATATACAAGATCTTGTAGCTCACAGCAAAAAAGAATGTGACAATGAATATATGTATGTTCATGTATAACTGAAAAATTGTGCTCTACACTGGAATTTGACACAACATTGTAAAATGACTAAACTCAATTTAAAAAATGTTAAAAAAAAAAAGAATGGAGCAATAATGAGGGGAAAAAAAAGAACATAACCCAAACCTTTCATGCATTTCTAGATGTTCTATCTAAAGAACTTTCACATATTGGAACAAATGTCAAGGAAAGCCACCGAGACAGTGAATGATGTAGAAATCATTTTACATGAAGAGAAGTTGAGAGAAGTACAGGTTTTTATCCTAAAGCGTAGAAACTTGGAGAAACATGCTATTGATCTTCAGAGTCTGAAGAGGTATCGCATGTGGAAGAAAAAACAATCAACCTGTGATGTTGTAACAGTTTCCTAGAACCGGTAGCTAGAAAGTTACAGGGAGGCAGATTTTTGCTCAATACAAGACCTAACAATTAGACACAAATAAAATGGAACATCTAGTAACGAACGAGCTCCCCTCCCTGAAAGTATTTAGGCAGACATCATTTGTCCATCTCTCAGAAATATTGCCAAAATATTTTTTTTTAATTTGGAATAAGGTTGATCTAATGCCACATAAGTTTCCTACCAGATTCAAGGTTGCATCTAGTGCTTTGTGTGTATTGAGGAAAGGGAAGATTTGGGAAGGCAGGGCTGCTGGGATTATTAAAAGAGACTCACTATTTTCACTGGTATATGAATTGATTAGAATAATAATGTTGCAGGGTACCAAATTGAATAGAAAACTAACAAGGTTGTTTTCTAATGGAAACTGAATTACTGACAAATATTGTCAAAATGAGAGTCACAGATTCACTTCAAATAAAGTAAAACTGGAAATTTTCTATTTTAATTATTTTCTGTACAAATTCTGTGCTTAGCACACCCATGAGTTTGCCCTATCGTTCCAGGAAAATACATGATTCTTTTTTCTTTTTTCCTCTTCTCTCAATGTAGTGATTTTGTCCTTTTATTACCATTAGAAGCAAATATTTATTTTTAAATTGTAAAACCATTTTTATACTTCCAGTAATTAATTCTATCTCTGTGGCTGTGGTTTGTAAAGTACTGCTTTTCTGTATCTAGAAGTAGAAGCAAAGCTATTTTCAGACTGTTCTCTGTAATGTTAAGCACAAAGAATAAAATAAATAAGTTCTGTTCACTGTCAAGATTTATCTGTTTCAAGTTTTTCTAAAGCACAGAGCATTATTAATGATGCACTTAACATTAAACTCCCAACAGCCTGGTTTAAAAAAACAACAGTAATTCACCAGATAAAGAGAAACATGGGAAATTGTTTTCAGTGGGAGCAGGGGAGGGATTTATGAACTTTTTAATAGAATTGTATAGGTTTTGAGTTCCATTATTGTGTCAGAGATATGTAGAAAGGGAAACTGAGTAATCTTTTTAATTGATTTCCAAAAAGTTTAGAAAATAATTGAGTAGATCTGAAGATGAATAAGAGTTAGAGTGAGTGGGTGAGAGCAAATTTCTTACTAAATTTGCAAGCTGAATCCTAGAGATCCAAAGGAAGTTCAGCCGTAAACCAGAGACACCATCTTGCTCCTTAGTGGTCCAATTGTAAGAAGGGGACCACACCAGGAAAGAGGGCTGCCAGCAAACTCAGATTAGGAACCCACCGGATAATCTTTGTTAGCAAAAGAGATGGAGGAATCTATGAAGACTGTCCCTAATGGGAACTGAATTTGTGCCAAAACCTACTAAAGGAGAAAGGGAGGCTGCATTTTGAAATGATAATCATGCCTTTTCTGTTCAAAAGAATGTGCTTGAGAAGCTATGAGGGATGTCTTTGGGAACAAGAAGCAACAGAAGAAAGAATAGGAGTCCTCTGGTATAAATGATGTTAGAAGCACACCAAAGTTTTCAGAGATACACTGTACATTTATCTTTTTTCGCCTGTTTCATAGGTCTTCATCCATATAGACAATGCAACTAAGTTACTTGTCAATAAGACATGTATATGGAGTCTTCATATTTTTGGATATGGATTAGACTGAGCCCAACCGACTTTTGAGCCTTATCCGTCTCGTGGCCAAGAACAGGTATGTGGGATGGCTGGCTGTGATTTAAAATAGTATTTTTTCCGAAGAAACCTAATTTCTCCATTTAAAAGACTTACTGACCCCAGTAGAAATCATAAAGTTAACACAAGTCCTACAGATACAGAGCTCATAGAAATATTACCCATTTCAGTAGCTATTAGCCTCACATAAAAGATTTTCTTTCCACAAGAAGTAAATATGCTTGTTGCTAAAGAATCCAATATAACTGGATGAAACTGCCAGATTTTTAAGTTCAAGAATTAACATGATTATTGCACTGGGCATCTTCTGTTTGCCCAGGGTACTCACTCTGCTGTGACCCAGGAGGCTGCTGCAGTTGAACTATATCAGTGGACTTCCCTTCCCTCTAGTTTGGGGGTTCAGTTTGGCCACTAGGGAGTATGGGGAGGAGAGAGGAGGGAGGGGTGGAAGTTCGAAGAATTTAGTTCTCTAGCTCCCTCTCTGCCCGGTCACCTAGTCTTGGCTGCTTTCCTCCATCAAAGGCTACAGCTTACATGATCCTTCTCCCTTTTCCACATCACCTTCTCTGACTCCAAGTCCTAGTAACAGTTCTCTCCCCTTAGATCTTAAGGCTTAAGGTGGTAACAGCATTCAGGAGTTACCAGCCAGGATTATTCCATATCTTTTGTGGATTTCCTATACTCTGATGACTCATTTGTAAATGCATTTATTAAACTATCCCCGTATGACCCAAGGTTGATGGTTCCATCCCACACCAAATGATTTAAATACCTAGCAAATTTACTAATATATGAGGAACAGAGACAATTCATAAGAAAATAAAATTTTTATACTTGGGTTTTCTTATTGAGTAACTACTATTTAAAATAATAGCCAATGTTTACTGAGACCTTACCCTGTGCCAAAAATTGCTCTTAAGAATATACATGAGTTAACTCATATAACCTCACAATTAAACCTGTGAAGATGATATGACCATTATCCATATAGGCACAGGAAGGTTAAGTGAGTTGCTCATGTGACACTGTGATTCATAATAAGAAATATATATTTATTCTTATTTCCTGTTTCTGGCACAGAGCTCCTAAAACCCTTGGAATTTCCTAAGTGATAAAAGTGATAAAGGTGTGTTGATATTCGTAATAAACCTGTTTCAAAAAAAAAACCTGTTTCAAGCACACCTGGGTTTGTATTAATGAGGTAACCTTTTTAATTGCATGAAAGATTACTTAAACTCTATAGTGGTTTACAGTTTTCAAAGTTTCACACACATGATTTCATATAATCCTGTAATAATCCTTTTCTGCCCCTAGCCCAATATTGCCCCTCACTCATCCCCTCTCCCCAGTGGTAATCACTACTTTGTTCCCTATATCTGAGTCTGCTTCTTGTTTGTTATATTCTCTAGTTTTTTGTATTTTTTAGATTCCACATGTAAGTGATAACACAGTATTTGTCTTTCCCTGACTTATTTCACTGAGCATAATGCCCTGTAGGTCCATCTATGTTGCCACAAATGGCAAAATTTCATTCTTTTTTATGGCTGGGTAATATTTCATTTTATTTTATATGTATGTATATGTGTGTGTGTGTGTGTGTGTGTGTGTGTGTAAAATCACCTCATTTTTCTTTCTTTTTTTATTAAAGTATAACCAGTTACAATGTGTCAATTTCCGGTGTACATAATAATGTCCCAGTCATGCATGTATATGTATATACATATAATTGTTTTCATATTCTTTTTCATGCAAAGTTATTACAAGATATTGAATATAGTTCCTCTTCTTTCTTTTAAAATTTTTTTATTGAAGTATAGTTGATTTACAATGTTGTGTTAGTTTCTGGTGTACAGCATAATGATTCAGTTATACATATATATATTCTTTTTCATATTCTTTTTCATTATAGGTTATTATAGGCTATTGAATATAGTTCCCTGTGCTATACAGTAGGACTTTGTTCTTTTTTTAACATTTTTTATTGATTTATATTCATTTTACAATGTTGTGTCAAATTCCAGTGTAGAGCACAATTTTTCAGTTATACATGAACATATATATATTCATTGTCACATTTTTTTCTCTGTGAGCTACGTAAGATCTTGTGTATATTTCCCTGTGCTATACAGTATAATCTTGTTTATGTATTCTACAATTTTGAAATCCCGTCTGTCTCTTCCCACCCTCCGCCCCCTTGGCAACCACAAGTTTGTATTCTATGTCTATGAGTCTATTTCTGTTTTATATTTATGCTTTGTTTTTTTTTGTTTTTGTTTTTGTTTTTTAGATTCCACTTGTGAGCAATCTCATATGGTATTTTTCTTTCTCTTTATGGCTTACTTCACTGAGAATGACATTCTCCAGGAGCATCCATGTTGCTGCAAATGGCGTTATGTTGTCAGTTTTTAGGGCTGAATAGTATTCCATTATATAAATATACCACCTCTTCTTTATCCAGTCATCTGTTGATGGACATTTAGGCTGTTTCCATGTCTTGGCTATTGTAAATAGTGCTGCTATGAACATTAGGGTGCAGGTGTCTTTTTGAAGTACGGTTCCTTCTGGATATAAGCCCAGGAGCGGGATTCCTGGGTCATATGGTAAGTGTATTCCTAGTCTTTTGAGGAATCTCCATACTGTTTTCCACAGTGGCTGCACCAAACTGCATTCCCACCAGCAGTGTAGGAGGGTTCCCTTTTCTCCACAACCTCTACAGCATTTGTCATTTGTGGACTTTTGAACGATGGCCATTCTGACTGTTGTGAGGTGATACCTCATCATAGTTTTGATTTGCATTTCTCTGATAATTAGTGATACTGAGCATTTTTTCATGTGCCTATTGATCATTTGTAAGTCTTCCTTGGAGAATTGCTTGTTTAGGTCTTTTGCCCATCTTTGGATTGGGTTATTTGGTTGTTTCTTATTAAGTCATTTGAGCTGCTTATGTATTCTGGAGATCAAGCCTTTGTCGGTTTCATTTGCAAAAATTTTCTCCCATTCCGTAGATTGTCTTTTTTTTTTTTACTTCTGGTTTCCTTTGCTGTGAAGAAGAGTAGGACTTTGTTCTTTATCTATTTTATATATAGTAGTTAGTATCTGCTAATCCCAAACTCCTAATTTATCTCTCCCTGCTTCTTTCCCCTTTGGTGGCCATAAATTTGTTTTCTATGTCTGTGAGTCTTTTTCGGTTTTGTAAATCAGTTCATTTGTGTCATTTTTTAGATTCCACATATAAGTGATATCATATGATATTTGTCTTTCTCTGTCTGACTTACTTCACTTAGTATGATAATCTCTAGGTCCATCCATGTTGCTACAAATGGCATTATTTCATTCTTTTTTATGGCTGAGTAGTATTCCATTGTGTATTTGTTTGTGTGTGTGTGTGTATCACAATTTCTTTATCCAGTCATCTGTCAGTGGACATTTATGTTGCTTCCATGTCTTGGCTATTGTAAATAGTGCTACTGTGAACATTGGGGTGCATGTATCTTTTCAAATTAGAGTTTTCTCTAGATATATGCCCAGGAGTGGGATTGCTGGATCATATGTATACCACCTCTTCTTTATCCATTCATCCATTGATGGACACTTAGGTTGTTTCCATGCCTTGGCAGTTGTAAATAATGCTGCTGTGAACACTGGGGTGAATGTATGTTTTCGAATTAGTGTTTTTGGTTTTTTGGTATATATATCCAGGAGTGGAATTGCTGGGTCATATGGTAGTGCTATTTTTAGTTTTTTGAGAAAGCTCCATATGGTTATTCACAGTGGCTGCACCAATTTACATTCCCACCAGCAGTGTACAAGGGTTCCCTTTTCTCCACATGCTCACCAACATTTGTTACGTGTTCTTTTTGATATTAGCCATTATGACTGGTGTGAGGTGATACCTCACTGTGATACTGGCACAAAAACAGACACATAGAGCAATGAAACAGAATAGGGAACCCAAAAATAAACCCACGCACTTATGATCAATTAATCTGTGACAAAGGAAGCAAGAATATTCAATGGAGAAAGACAGTTTCTTCAATAAGTGGTGCTGGGAAAATTGGACAGTTACATGTAAAAGAATGAAATTAAAACATTGTCTAACACCATATACAAAAATTAAGTCAAAATGGATTAAAGACTTAAATGTAAGACTGAATACTGTAAAACTCCTAGAGGAAAACATAGGCAGAACACTCTTTGACATAAATCACAGCAATATTATTTTGGATCTGTCTCCGAAAGCAAACAAAAGCAAAACTAAACAAATGGGACCTAATTAAACTTAAAAGCTTTTGCACAGAATCAGCGAAACAAAAAGACATCCTACTGAATTGGAGAAGATATTTGCAAATGATATGACTAATAAAGGGTTAATATCCAACATATATAAACTCAAGTCGTACAACTCAACATCAGAAAAACAAATAATCTGATTTAAAAATGGGCAGAATAACTGAGTGGACATTTTTCCAAAGAGGAAATGGAGGTGGCCAACAGGCACATGAAAAGATGCTCAACATTGCTAACCATCAGGGAAATGTAAGTGAGGTGACTTTTAGAAAGTACCTAGGAATGGAGACTGTTTGCCAAGGGAACCAACCCTGTGGTTGCAGGGTTGGAACTTTCAACCCCAGCCCTGTGACCTCCGAAGAGGGGAGAGGAACTGGAGGTTGAGTTCAATAGCCAATGGCCAGTGATTTAATCAGCTGTGCCTATGTAACGAAGCCTCCATGAAACCCCAAAAGGATGGTATTCAGAGAGCTTCCTGGTTGGGGAGAGTGGACTGCTGAGAGAGCATGGAAGCTCTGAATCCTTTCCCCATACCTTGCCCTATGCATCTTCCATCTAACTGTTCCTGAATTATATCCTTTTGTAATAAACCAGTAATCTACTAAGTAAAATTTTCCTCTGAGTTCTGTGAGCCATGCTAGAAAGTAAATCAAAACCAAGGAGAGGGGGTTGTTGGAACTTCCAGTCTATAGCTGGCAGGTCAGAAGCACAGGTGACAACCTGGACTTTCGATTGGCATCTGAAGTTGAGTGGGAGAGCGGTCTTATGGAACTGAGCCCTTAACCTGTGGGATCCGATGCTATCTCTAGGTATATAGTGTCAGAATTAAGTTGAATTGTAGGACACCCAGCTAGTATCAGAGAACTGCTTGGTGTGGGGGAAAAACATGTCAGAATTGGCACCAGGATTTTACTTAATATCAAACAACTAATAAGTGGTAGGGCTGGGATGTGAACCAAAAAAGTCTGACTCCTGAGCCCATCCTTGTAACACAGAGCAATATTGACTTTATATACAAGAATGAAAAAAAGTATGATTCATGGGAAAAGTTATGTGATTCGAATAGAAAATTACATTGATTAAAACTTCCAGAATATATAAAGTTGCTAAGTGAAAAAATTAAATATATTGGCTTTAATTTTATCAGAATACATTTGGAAGGTATAATGGTATGCAGGGAAAAGATCCATGAGAAATTATACTTTAGAAAAGGTAGATTGGGATACTTACCTGGCAGGGGAGATACCATGATCACGAAGGTGGTTTTCCCAGGGCGAGGCTTATCCATTGCCCTCTGGATGTGCTGACCCTTGCGATTTTCCCAAGTGTGGGAAACTCGACTGCAAAATTTTTGGTAACGGGGGACTGCGTTCGCACTTTCCCCTATTAAAAAAAAGAAGAAGAAAAATGAAAGGTAGATTGGGAAGGAAATTTGTGTTTATTGAGCATCTACTCACTTAAAAATATTTAGATACAAACATACATACTTACATACATATTTTATTTATACAATCCTCATAACAAATATTTGTGGCAGGTGCTGCTGTTCTTACTTTATAGATGAGGAAACTGAGGCTGAGATTGAGGTCACCCCTCCACAAGACATTGACCTCCTTGGTAACAGTTTGTTGCCCACCTCAGTCTCAGGGGCTGGCAGCCTTACCCCCAACACAGGACAACCTGGAAATTAGGCATATATCACAAGGCCTGTATGAAGCCCAGAATTCTAAAGCCATCATAAAATGTGGTCCCATATTACAGAGAAGGAGATCATGGTGATGACAGTGATAACAGTGACCCCAAAAAAAGCCATTTTTGCCATGTCTCCAGTTTGTTTTTTAGAATCTGGCTGTGGTCCCAGTTACCCTGAAATGGCCCTTTCACCTAAGGCAGAAATCAAGTCAGGCTCCTTCATTTTCATAGCAGAATGTTAACTTTCTAACACAGCTGATAACTTCATTCAGCAAGTTTACATATTCCTTACAAAGTCCAGTTTTAAACTTGATAACTTTCTGT
Source organism: Vicugna pacos (assembly GCF_048564905.1). NCBI lineage: Eukaryota > Metazoa > Chordata > Mammalia > Artiodactyla > Camelidae > Vicugna > Vicugna pacos. Next base: position 23,081,751 of record NC_133023.1, read on the forward strand.
TCTTGCCTTACAATTTAGACAACTGATTATTAAAAAAAACTCAGTCTAAGGGACATTAGTGATGTGTTACATTTCTTTTTTTCTTCCTCTTAGTACATGAATGAATACCCACTCAGTTTTCTACTGGTATAGACCGTAGACTCTCTGAGGTTTCAGGCTACAGTGGAAGGGGAATAAAATGTCTTCCTATCTTCTGTCTGGGTTGCCCTGCCTACTGAACCAAAGCATGGATGAGGAATTTTTTTAATCCACTTTCATAAGTCATAGCATTATGAAAAATTTCTCCCAGATTTTGGCAATAGCATATTTGTTCATCTTTATTCTTAGCTGTTTTTAAGGTGTTATAATGTGTGAATATTCATTAGAATATTTTTTGTGAGACATTAGGAGGATCTACAATCAGAGGTACCTCTTTAAATCCCCCCAAAACTTTTTCTATTTTTTAAATTATAAACCTAAATAAAGAAGGTTAGGGAATAAGGGCAAAATTGGCACCAGGAAAGACATCATGTCATATTATGATTTCCAAAATTTTGTCGTTTTTTTTTTGGTTACATTTCTCCTATTATGTGAAACAACTTGCCTATTTCTAGAGACTTCCAGGCCATCTAGAGCTATCTTATGTGGGCACGACAGTCTTAATTAACAAATTATAGAATTGAAAATTTTCATTTACATTTCTTTAGCTCCTCTAACTCTGTTTCAAATAAGTTAGCACGTCGTGGCCTTGTAATATATAAACTCAGTTCTGTGACTAGCTACATAATTTGTAGTGCCCAATGCAAAATGAAAGTACTGGACCTCTTGTTCGAAAATTTTTAACATTTTCAAGATGGCAACAGTAGAGCATTAAACCAAGCCCTTTGAAAAAGGGGGCTCTGTGTGGCTGTATGAGCCTCATACCTATGAAGCCAGCCCTGCTCATTTTCCTAGATTTATGTTTAATGCATTAAAATATTTTAATGTTGTATCCTTTCTTGGATTATTGTTATGCAAGAGCTTATATGACAAATGGCCAAAAGGAACCTTCTTGCTGTATGAAAGGCATTAATTTGTACATTTAATTCCTTGAGAAAAAAAAAACCTAAAACTTTTTCTTGTATTTAATGTTAGGAAAAAATGTCTCTTTCCAAACAAATGCATACGCCTTGTTTCATTATCTCTTCCTTCATTTACAAGTACTTACTGAGTAGCCACTCTGCAAGCACTGCTCCAGACGCTGGGATAGATCCATAAACAGGAGAACAGGGCAAAATCCTTGCCTTTGTGGAGTTTACAATCAGTGAGTGGAGTTATGATCACTTTCCCAAATTTTTCAGAGAAACTTTCAGTTCTGGAGACTGACAGTGTTTACAGCCTTTTCCTCCACTGTGTGTTACTACATTTTACACACTATATTAAAGAAGCAAATAAATATTTAAAATTTTGTTTTGGTACACAGTAGGGGCGAAATGGAGAAACCACATTGTAACATATAACCCTCCTGTACCTCATAGAACTTTTTAAATGCAAGAATAAACTTCTATATAATTTGTGTGGATTATTTAGATATGAAGGAAAAACATGTTTCCACATAACTCACTGACTGTAAATAATCAGGGTTTTGTGGGCAAGTTTTAGGCTTATCTCAGTCACCTTCTATCATGACCAGGCATCAGTGTTAGGTCTAGCCCCGATTCAATTAAAAGGGGGGAAAGGAGCAAAAAGATCTAAATGAAACTTTTTCATTGAATGTAAACACTAAATGGCAAAAGTAGAAATATTCACAGCTAACACTGTTGAAATTTCAAAAGCCCATATTCAAACAAGTATACCTGAAATGCCTTGACCTGGCTACTGACCAAGATGGTATTTATTGGAAAAACAGCAGTACATTTTACCAGGGACTTTGAGTTTTTGAATCAGACATTTTGTCATTCTGTTTCTGAATCACAATCTGTAAACTTCCCAAAAACCAGGTCCCAGACGGATGAAGAGGCAGAGCACAGATGGTTTTTAGGGTAGTATAACTACTCTGTGTGATATAATGGTGGATACATGTCATAATCCATTTGTCCAGATTCATAGAAGGTACATCCCCAAGCGGGAACCTTAATGTAAACTCTGGACTTTGGGTGATAATGATGTGTCAGTGTAGATTCATCAATTATAACAAATGTAGCAGTGCAGTGCAAGATGTTGATAATGGAGGAGTCCGGGCATTTGCAGCAGCAAAAAGTATATGGAAAATCTCTTGTCGTCAGTACTGCTGTGAACTTAAATTGTTCTAAAAATAAAGTCTATTTTTTAAAAAGCCCACATAACCCTCTCAATCCATTATATCCTTAGCCCAAACACCACTCTCATCTTTATTTGAACTTCCAATAAAATGCAGTTTGAGGCTTACTACCCACAGGTAGCAGGCCCAGCTCAACTCTTTGGAATTTAAAACATCTCTTAATGGCTTAAAATAGCTCAAAAGATAAAGGAAACAGTGAATCAGTAGAGAATGACAAGAAAATGAATAGCTGGTGAGTGTTCCCTCTTTCAGACAATATAAAAGTACAAATTATTGAAATTGCTCCTTAAATTACCATGTCTACCATAAAATCCTTAAGAGTGGGCACAAGTGGGAATTGGGAGAGTTTTTCAAAACTGGGCTTCGTTCGATTAGTTTGTCTTAGCTTGGGCTGCCATTACAAACCATGGACTGGGTGTTTTAAACAACAGACATTATTTTTCTCACAGTTCTGGAGATTGGGGAGTCCAAGGTCAAGGTGTTGGCAAGGTAGGTTTCATTCTGAGATCTCTTCTCTTCACTTGTACGTGGCAGCTGTCTCACTGTGTGCTCACATGACCTCTTCTTTGTGTGCTTGCTGAGAAAGAGAGTACAAGCTCTCTAGTGTTTCTTCTTGTAAGGGCACTAATCCCATCATGAGGGCCCCACACTCATGACTTCATCTAAACCTAATTACCTCTCAAAGACCCCAGATATAAGTATCATTACACTAGGGTTAAGGATTCCAGCATATGAATTTGGGGGTGACACACTTCAGCCCATAGCAGTGTTGTTCAAAGTCTGATCTCTCATCCCTACACATAGAAGATAAAGAAGGGAACTTTGTTTATAAAGTGCTTATTCTATTCTGGCTTTAGGTTAAGGGCTTCAGTGTACTATTTCATTTAAAAGAACAAACCACATTGGGAGGCACAGAGAGGTGAAATCTCTTTCTCCAAGTCACAAAACTAGTAAACATTGCAAAAACAGTAAACTATCCCATTTGGCCCCAGAGCTATAGTCTTTTCGCTAACCATTAGGGCTTTTCTTAGATTTCAGTATTTACTGTTTAGCTTATTTAAGAGTGATTAGGCCCAAAGAAAACAGGCTCACACCTCCAAGGTCACATGAAACCAATCTGAATCAGGAAGTCAATTATTTTATTTCGTAGAGGGAGCTGTAGTTAGTCAAGGAGCATACATTTGTGTTTGCTCTTTGATCCATGAATGAGTTCAAGAAATTGATTTTTTAATTGCTTAGTTAACATGAAGTCAGAGTGAAGGGATTTGGATGCTCTGCAAAGGTATCAATACTAGCTGTTTAGCATTCTTATTCTGTTGATCATGTGTTTTCTCACGTTCTTCACATTAATATCATCTAGCTTAGGGAGGTAAGAACTATGTCAATCTAAATTATTGCATACAGCCAATTACAGTAGCAAAAAGAAAGAAGAAAAAGGAAAAGAAGCTCAATAACTGCTTATAGCCTGGCCACATCATTTGATATATCTTCAAATAATTTGCTACTGAACCAGAACCTATAAATGTTCTTCCTTGGGTTTGGAACCAGTGGATGCAGCCTCCAGAATTCTTACCTCTCTCCCATATTGATCCAGTACTCAGCACTTCATTGCGGCCCCCTTCTCCCATGTTGTAGTGGTACAAAGGTTGACAGTTATTTTCTGTAAAGGGCCAGATAGTAAATACTTTCAACATGGCAGGCTCTATTGATCTCTGTTGCATAAGAGAGATGTTCTCTCTTGGCCATGTGAAGATACAGCAAGAAGGTAGCCGTCTGCAAACTAGGAAGAGGGTTCTCACCAGATACCAAATCTGCTGGCACCTTCATCTTGGACTGGACTTCCTAGCCTCCAGATATGTGAGAAAGAAATATTCATTGTTTAAGCCACCTAGTCTGTGATATTTTTGTTATAGCAGCTCAACTGACTAAGACAACTACTGATACATGCAGCCAAATGAATGAATGTCAAAAATATGCTAAGTGTAAGAAGCCAGATGCAAAAAAAAAAAGAGTACATACCATATGATCCCTCTATATGAAATTCTAAATGGATAAAAATTAACCTATGGAAATAGAAATCAGAAAATAGCGGTTGTTTCTTAGTAGGGTGTGGGAATAGACTGTGAAAGGGCATGAGGGTTCTTTCTGGGGTGATGGAAATATTACGGTTCTTGATATGCATTTGCCTAAACTTACTGAACAGTATACTTAAGATCTGAATGTTTCATTGTACATAAATTTTACCTCAGTATAAAAATATTAAAAATAATGTAATTACTTGATATTTTAAAAATCCCAAGATGACTGCTGGAGTTCCAACCATCACGTCTGCATTCCAGGTAGTGAAAATGAAGACAGATGGAAAGGTAAAAGGACAAAGAACACATGCCTGCTGTCTGATCATTCTTAAGGAGACTTAAAGTCGCATCAAGATCTTGCACTTAATGCTCATTGGACAATCCTAGCTAGAAAAGAAGTGAGAAAATTGACACATGCACTGTTTGGCCAAGCACATTCCAGACAGAATAAAATCTGTATTTATAGTAACAAGAACAGGGAGAAAGGGTATTGCCTATCCATTGGTAGGTTCAGCCACAGTGCAAAAAAAGTGTGTATGCACACACACAGTTTCTTACACAATCGGGATTCATGGGTCGTCACTGAATCCCATTTTATCTGAATTCTGTATTAAAAACTGCTGGTCTAGGAAGTTTGAGCAACTAGTTATTATTAAACACAGTTAATATGAACTGTGTGGTTGGCAAATTCACATGCAGCAGGCATTCAAGAGATAGGAATAGGCCATGCTCACCCACCTGGAATAAATTTTGTTGCCTGTGTCTCCCAAAGGCTGCAATCCATTAAATGACTTGTTTTTAATCGAGCAGTATTGAATTCTTCTGCCATCTTAAATGTACAATATGTGAGTGTAGGAAGATATGCCACTTCACTTAAGTGTACATTATACTTATACACTTAATTTGATGACATTAGTTGCAGGTGTCTCTACTTCAATTAATTACATATTGATGAAATGTAATTTAAACTCAGTACAAAAGTAAAGTATTTAAATGATAGTCTCTTCAATATAATTATTCCACATAAGTTGGAGTGCTGACAAAATGTTGTCCATTATTTAAAAAATAAAGTATGTTTAAGATTAGATAACACAGAAACTGTCAACAAGATATGACAAATATGAAATGAAAATAATGAGATTAAAACTTTATATCATGATCTAATTTTTCCTCCATAGATGCACAGACTATTTTTCCTTACAAAATCATGTCATAGACATCCATTGCCCTGCATAGCATTTTTTCAGCCTGATTTGAAGAACAAGAGAAAGTAGTTTTAAAAAGGCCACGTAAAGATTATAAAGACTATATTTTTGCTGACCAGTAAATTAGATGTTGATCTGTAAAAATACACTGACTTCCTTCTATTGTAATAGCAAAATGAAAATGATCTGATTCAACAGAGGAAATACACAACTTATTCTATACGCTGTATTTGAAGACTGCCTTAAATGGCTTTATTTTTCTTATAAATTGACCTCTTAACCTGAATGGATATTGAAAAATAAATGCCTGTGTCCTTTCCCTATGCCCAGAATGTGGGGAAAGAAATGTCATTTTATCTTTAAGTCATTGACTGACAAGGCACCACACTGCTAAATTAACATTTCATGTCCAATGACAATAAACATAGTTCTATTTCTAGAGCACCTAGTCAGTGGTGGAGCCTTTACATACAACATTTATGTGGTTGGCTGAATAATGGCTCCCTCAGGTCCTAATCCCTGGAACCTGTGAATGCTACTTTTATGGCAAAGGTGACATTGCAGATTTGATTAAATTTAGGATCCTGAGATGGGGAGATTATCCTGGATTATCTGGATGGGTCCAATGAATTCCAGAGTCCTTGTGAGAAGGCAGTGTGAAGATTTAATCAGAGAGAGCTTTGAAGATGCTATGCTGTGGGCTTCAAAAATGGAGAAAGAATCCATGAACCAGAGAAAGCGATGAATTCTGGCACATGTCTAGAAGCTGAAAGAGGCAAGGAACAGGTTCTCCCCTCAAACCTCCAGAAAGAACCAGGCCTGCCAGCCCTCTGACCTTAGCCCCGAAAATACAATTTTGGACTTCTGGCTTCCAAAACTGTAAGATAATAAATTTGTGTTGTTCTAAGCTACTACATTTATGGTAATTTATTACAACAATAGGATACTAATACAATTTCTAATTTCAAAACTACTCTGGAAAGATTATTACTAAACACACATACACACTTATCAAATGAAGAAAACAAGACCCAAAGACTGGTTAAAAAAAAATAACTAGGCAAATGTACATAGCTAGAGAGCAGCAGAGAGAAGCATGGCGTCCAAGTGTGGCTGGAAGCCCCCAGACCATTCTTCTCGATCATACTGGCTTATCTGAACCATCAAGGCACATTTCACTATGTCTTATCCCAAAAGTTTTTTTCCTCTGTTCAAAAATAAAAGGAAGCAAATCAGTGTCCCACGTTACATGCATTTCAAAGGGAAAGTGTTTGTTCTAAACCAGGAGGTTCAAATGTTTGCGAGGCACTGGTCTGTTTCCATAAGGGGGCTTTTATACTCCAAATTAAACTCCTGTGTCTGTATAGCTATGAGGAATATAGTTACAAAACAGCTATCAAGAATGGATTCTGCATGAAAAGTTCATGGAGATGGATTATAAACCGAAGAGTTTCCCCCCAATGAAGTCATTGCTCATTTGTGATGGAATCCAGCCTCTGCCTGAAGGTTTAGTAATTCGATGAAACTTCTATGTAATGAACTTGTGATGTGCTCCTCATCTAGGCTGATAAGAAAGAATTCCCCTTTTGCTAGCTAAATTGAAATTCTAAAGGAATTTTCTAGAAACCCATCATTTGGGGTTGTATTCTGTAATATTTGAGAAGTCCTGAATTAAAAGATGGCTTCATATAAGCCAGAAAGAAAGAAAAATGCCATATGATATCACTTATATGTGGACTGTAAAGAAAAGCACACAAATGAACTTATGTACAAAACAAAAACTCACAGACATAGAGAACAAACTTATGGTTTCCAGGGGGGAAGAGGGTGGGAAGGGATAAATTGGGAGTTCAAAAATTGCACCTCTTGGAGAGTGATGAAAATGTTAGCTATCTTGATTGTGGTGGTGGTTTCATTGGTGTATACATCTACCAAAATTCATCAAATTGTGCATCTGAAATATGTGTAGTTTACTGTACAGGAACCACACCACAATAAAGGTATTTAAAAAATAAAAATGGCTTCATAAATGTTAAAAGCATAGAATGAAGCAAATAATGAAAAAGCAAAATGTTTTATTTCACCGTGATAATTGTATCTGCCTAATATGTATTGCAGTAGCGGGCGGTGAGGGGGGTGATTATTTCAAAATCCCTGTAAGGGTCTAGATTCTGTGGGAGATGACCAGATGGTTTGTGATTTGATCTTTATTCAGTTGAAATGTTCTAACTTTCTGCACCAGAAAGATTTTGAGAATTTCAGTGGATGTGTTTCAATGAGCTATTGAAACATCAGCTAAGTGGATAGTTTTAAATGGTTGCAGAGACCGTATTTAGATATAAGACTGGTAAAATAGTGACATCTTGTGGTAAGAATGAGCAACAAAACCTCTAAAGTTAGGAAAAGTTAAGGCAGGAAAGGCAAGTAAACTGAGGGGGAAAGAGGCAAAAATAAACAACAAACCTTATTAAATCTTCCTTTAAAAATATGAAAATGAATATATGTATGTACATGCATGACTGGAACATTGTGTTGTACACCAGAAAGTTTTTTTAATGAGTAAAAGGAAAAATATCTTTCTTCTTGAGGATACAATGAACTTTTTTCATTTTGACTTTTGGCTGTGAGAAAAAAATTCTGGGTTTCTGCCTTATAACTGTATTTCTCATACCAATAGGGACAAAAGAGTTTAAATTAGACAATTAAAAACCCCTTGGAAAAATTGTGCTGAACACTGGAATTTGACACAACATTGTAAAATGATTATAAATCAATAAAAAATGTTAAAAAAAAAACCCTTGGGCAAATAGACCAGGATACTGCAAAGATTTCCTTCTTTAAATTCATTGTTTAAAACAAAAATATTTTACATTTTAAAATTTATGTAGCATGAAAAACTCTGATTTGTTTCTTTTCAACTTTAAATAAAAATAGAGGGAATGAGTGTTTCCCTTTAGTGCCCGTAGTGGATGCTCTTGGCAATTTCACCCGTGTTCCTTATGCTAATATCAGCAGTCCCCTGCAGCTTGCGTGGACAGCTATACAGTACCTCACTTCTCTCTGCCCAAGATGTATTTCTTTTTTTAATATATTTTTATTGAAGTATAGTCAGTTTACAATGTTATGTCAATTTCTGGTGTACAGCACAATACTTCAGTCATATAAGAACATACATAAATTCGTTTTCATATTCTTTTTCACCATAAGTTACAAGGTATTGAATATAGTTCCTTGTGCTATACAGTATAAACTTATTGTTTATCTATTTTATGTATAGTAGTTAGTATCTGCAAATCTTGAACTCCCAATTTATCCCTTCCCATCCCCTTCCCCCCTGGTAACCTTGAGTTTGTTTTCTACGTCTGTGAGTCTGTTTTTGTTTTGTAAATAAGTTTGTTGTGTTTATACAATGGAATACTACTAGGCCATAAAAAAGAATAAAAATAATACCATTTGCAGCAACATGAATGGACCTGGAGAATGTCATTCTAAGTGAAGTAAGCGAGAAAGAGAAAGAAAAATACCATATGATATCACTTATATGTGGAATCTAAAAAAATTTAAAAAAAAACAAAACAAACTGAAATTCACTTCTGGCTGCAGAAATGAGTCCTGCCTACAGGCTCAAAATGCCTGAAAGTTAACACCCTCATAAGCTACTTTCAATCAAGAGGGCAGGGAACAAAGGAATAAATACCTGGGCTTTCTGAACCATCAGTGGCACAATTCTGACTTGTGTTCTACACGGTTTCTCAGGGAGTGGGAGTCCCAGCAGGACCGAACTCCGGTTTCCTACAGCAATAATTTGCTCATGATTGTACCTTTTCTTTCTTTTCCTAACTTCCTCACCATGCCTCCAGGGGTCACCATCCAATAAACGACATGCATCCAAATCATTGCCTCAGGGACAGCTTTCGGAGGAATCCAGACGAATACAGTGATCTACCCATGCTGCATACACATGTCCGTGTGTTTCAAAGGGGAAAAGAGTGAGTCCTAAGCAATTTTACTTGTTTAATTAGCAGAACACCAAAATGAAAAAAAACCAGACATAAGTCTAGCTACATTTTGGTTTTACTGCAACCAGAAAGCCTTTCACAGCTGCTTGCAGGGCTGCTGCCCTTCCCCTGCCAGCTTTTTTTTTTTTCATAAATTTCTACTTTTTTTTGGTGAGAGGGTGGGGAAGGTAATTAGGTTTATTTGTTTCTATTTTTTTAACGCACATACTGGGGATTGAACCCAGGACCTGGTGCACGCTAGGCACACACTCTGCCACTGGGTGAGCTGTACCCTCCTCCGGTGCCAACTTTCTCTCTGTGCGAGTGGAAGTTCAACACAGGGGTACTGCCTCAGTAAGGAAGGAGGGCACCTCTACTCCAGGAATTTAGTTTCCATTCTAAATCCCTGCAAGAAAACTTGGAAGTGGGTGGCTAAAAGCTGGCTGAACCAATTGACTTACTAATTGGTTGGGAAATAATATATTCAGGTATACTCGAAGACTCAAGAAGTAGAAATACATTTTACAAAATATATTTATTCATTAGGAATTGTCTTCTGTTCTTTTTAACAACCAATTTAATCAAGTGTTTTTCTTCACTTTCAAGGGCATGTGAGGGGCAGAGAGACCAGTGAGTATCTCAATATTTTACACAAAACAGGTCCCCGTCCAGGACGTGATATATAAGAAGAGGGGGTGGGTTGCAGCTAGTCACTGCTTTGACCATCAATCACACATAAATTTCAACCCCTGGCTACAACTTTGCATCAAGAGTCAATTTATTCTGACCTGATGGCAATGGAGGGGCCAAAAAAAAGCTGTTTTATACTGGCATGTTGAAAATTACAAAATAAATCTCAAATGTACTCACCTGAATTCTTGGTCACAAACAAGTCAAACTTACTAACTACAGCATGTGACTAATAGCACTTTATACACCAAGTGATGTTGGTAAAGTCATGTTTTTATTTCCCTTTAAAAGAAAACTATTTCAAGTATTATTCATCTCCCCAAGTAGTAAATTTATGAAGTTTAACAGTCATTAAAGTAAAGAAAAAGTATTTATCTGCCCCAAGTTTCAAAATAAATGCCTTTTTTTGTAAACCACCATATTTCCATATCTAATCCCTAGCTTGAAATCCTTGCATGTCCCCCGCTTCTTTGCATTTCTGAGTCTCAAAGTATCATTGTATCTTTAAGTGCAATAATATTAATAGTGAAACATTCTGCCTAGTATTTTGCATATACTATTTATTTAATGCCTATAGTACTGTGATGTTATTATAATTATGTACCTTTTATGGATGAGAATACTGAGTCTTTAGGGATTTTTGCCCAAATTCTGAGCTGTCTGACTGAAAACTCAAGTTTTTGTCCATGTTATCAGCCATCAGTTGCTGCATAATAAGCAATCATAGTATCTCAATGGCAAACAACTCTATAACACTATTTCTTACATGTCTGTGCATTAGCTGGACTAGCTCAGCTGATCTTATTTGGGCATATTTGGGTTTAACTAGATGATTCCAAGCTGCAAGTTGGATGCAGGTCTGCTCCAGGCGTCTCTCAATCTCCTTGGATCAACAGGCTCACTGGACCAGGGACTTCTCATGATGGTAACAGAGGTGCAAAGGGTAAGTAGAACACAGGGGGCCTCATGGGGCCTAAACTCAGAATTGGTACAATGTTGTTTCCACCCACATCCCACTGACCAAAGTAAGTCATGTGGCTAGCTCCGAGTTAAGGAGCACGGAAGTATATTCCTCTTTCAATAAAAGGACACGCAAAGTTATGTGGCAAAGAGTGTGGATCCAGGAAAGGGTGAAAAATAGAAAACAAGGATTCAGCATATCCCACTCACCGTGTCAGTCGGCTCCTGTTGCGTTATAATCTTTCAAAAATTAATTTGAGATGTATGTGTTTGTAGTGAAGCAAGGCATGAGCTATCATTCTGATACACTCAGTACTGAAAGAATATCAAATGTGTTTGATTAAACAAGACAGGTGATCTATCTCTAAGTTCTGAAAAGCTGAAGTCTAACATCACTGGCAGGGCCCATCATAGGCAAAATCATGAAGCAGGCATATTTGCCTTTGACACTCCTTAATCTCACCTCTCATTATCCCCACTGTCATGACTCTGTCTTATCTATTTCTTCAGTCTCCATCACAAAATGTTCTATCCCTGTAGCCCACTCTCTCTCCCTCAACCCTACCTGCTGCATTTCAAGGCTTAGCTATCTGATAACTAACACCCTGAAACAGTGACAGCTGAATAAGTTTTTACTAAACACATCTACATTTTAAACTGGGGATTCCTGGGCACAGAGTGTGTGAGCTTAAATAGCAGTTGCTGAAAAATCCCTTTTTGGAAATAAAACTCTTTGATCTTCAAATAAACTTAATTTAAAACCCAAATTATGAAAAAAAATGATAGTGGTACTATTATCCTATTATTAGTCAAATGACATTAATATAATTATTAATAGTCAACAATTATTAGTTCATGTGGAGGGCAGGAAAGAGCCTTGCTCTCTTCCCTTGTTCGCTAGTTTCAACTTGTTCTCTCGGTCCCACTTGTTCTCTCGGTCTCTCCCTCATATCACCTTGGTGATCTCTGAAGATCTTCCACAAAATCTTCAGGTACTGAAGAACAGTTTGAAAACCCATGACATGAACTCTTATGTTAGAAATGTCTGGGATAGCCTCTCATCTTCAAATCACACTGAGTCTCCCACAACCTCTGTCAAAGCATAAAGCTGTGTTGGTCCCAGGGCCTCTGTGTTGTGATCTGAGATGGATGTGAAATTTTCTTTCCCTTTAGTCTGCTACAGTGCCTGAATATCTACAATTGAAGGCACCACTGCTGTGGTCTAGGGCATTTTCTCGTCCAGGAGCCCTTTTAAAAATGTAAAATCTCTTTAGATAAATAATCCATCAGCCCATTAATACCTTAGCTTTACTAGGGTTGGGGGAGAGTGGCCTATAAACAGTGCATGCAGGTGGGGTAAGAGCTGCTAGACTTAGATGTCCAAGGGGCATGGTGCAGGGGGTAAGAAGAAGCTCTGAAAAAAGTGAGCAGGGAAAAAAAGGAGATGGAAGTGGAAAGATGAGGTGAATTCAAACCAGAGTCAAGCCTTGTCTGAGAAACACTTTTTCACAAAGTGAGCTCCAGCAAGCCATATGGAGATAATTTTCTCTGAACAAAGGGCCCTTAATAAGTTCACTTATACCTCTCCTTCTGTGGAGAAAACCAAGTAGGTGAACTTCCTTTGGATTCTACTCTTATTGTGGCATTTGCTAAAATTCTGATTGATCCAGAGCTCAAAACGTCCATTTCAAACAATATTATTTTTGGAATGAATTGCCCAAGGAAGAGTAGCCTCAAAATTATTTATTTCATATTTTTCATAGATGCTGGGAAGGAAAAATAGGACAAAATGGGCATAGCAGGGTCTGATAGTTGTGTTACATGTTGTAAAGTCTGTCATATAGTAAATGATCAATTATGCTTCATCAAGAGTAAAAAGATGCAGAACTCGTTGAATTGCTATAGGATAACTTATTCTTTGGACTAGGAATATACTACCAAGTAACAAGTGGTTGCTGAAAAGGTACAGATTCATAAAACATAAAAAGAATTTAATGTTTCCTGAAAATTCCTCAGGACTTTACTGGGAGCTTTCAGTGGATTTATTTAACTCAATTTAGCAAATTTAATTATTGCCTATTTTATGCCAGAGAACATGCTAGGTACTGGAAAGGCAAAGATAATTAGGACATTCTCTTTGCCCTCAACGTGCTCAAATCTAAGTGAGGAAGACAAAGATATAAATGCTTATATTATAGTGTAGTAAATGCTACGTTAGAAATATAAAGAGAGTGGTATGGGAGCAAGCAGGGAAGGAATGATCTAGTTTCTGGCTGTCAGTGGGAGGGAAAAGGGCAGGTCAGAGGAGGTTCTGTAGCTAAGGTGGGCCTTGAAAAACCATTGGAGACTTAAAGCTGGAGAAAGGCAGGATTAGATCAGCTTTCTTGAAAAAACACTCAGGCAGGGACAAACTAGTTGAGGTTCTTAAAGTTAATCGGTCAACAGCTATTTATTTTAAAAGACCAAATGTGGAGTTTGTGGACAGAGGACGGATTTCTTCCAGGTGACCTCAGGAGATAGAAATAATGAAAGTTCAGTACTCAAACAAGAGGTATATAAAAGACAACCACTTGTTCACAAAGATGAGAAAACTAAAATTTCCCAGTTGCTAAGATGCATCGTGATAGTTGTCAAGCTGACAAGTATTCTCTCTAATCAAGAATTCCTTTCTCAGGACTAGTGAAGTAGCTGCTAGGGACAAAGCATGAGTTTTCTCATAGGGAGACTCATTGTTTTTTTAACTGGTTATTTTATTTTTATTGAAGTATAGTTGATTTACAATGTTTCAGCAAAGTGATTCAGGTATACACACACACACACACACACACACACACACACACACACATATATATACATATATATATATATATATATATTCTTTTTCAGATTCTTTTCCATCATAGGTTATTACAAGGTATTGAATATAGTTCTTTGTGCTATACGGTAGGTCCTTGTTGTTTATCTGCTTTATTTATATGTATCTGTTATGTGTATCTGTTAATCCCAAATCCCTAATTTATCCCTCCCTTGACTTTCCCTTTTGGCAACAGTAAGTTTGTTTTTTTATGGGACGACTCATTCTTAATTGAAACGGAATTTCTGTATTATTCTTCATGGAAAAAAAATTGCTTATTTGAAATAGCTGCCCTCCTGGCATGGATAAGAGAAATTTCAATTTGCATCAGGCTTACATGTCTTCACATCATGATAAATTTCTGAGAATTACTTTATCACATGTGGACTATGCAAAACACTGTTAAACAGGCAGAAAATTAAATGTTAGTGCTCCATCATCAGTGCTGCGTATCATGTAGTGGATAAAGATAACAGTGGGCGTGGGGATGTCACCCTGTGAATTAAGAACCCACTACTGAGTGCCAGCGCCCAGAACTCTACCTGACATAGAGTAGCATTCAGAGAGTATTTGATGGATAAATGAATGAAGAAACAGGAAAAGTGGATATTAAAAAAAATAAATGACTTTCTTATTATATTCTCTGAAATGGCAAGAAATATTAATGACCTCCCTCATATAGTTATAATAAAAAAGCGTAATAGTTTACTTGTCATATTCTCTAGGTTTTTTTCCCCCCATTTTCATTTTCTGCAGTTCAGAGTACTATTCAATTCCATTAAAAGTAAGAATATGTTTCAATTCTTAAAAGAGCCTATGAGTTGGTCCCTTCGTAGAGAAAAATATTTTTATGAATAAATAAATATGGAATTAGATTGATATACTTAGAATAAAATAAAGTGGGAAAAAGACCTGGGAAATTATGACAGATCATGGTACAAGTTAGTGGTCATTAATACGACCACTGTTAAGTAGTGGGACATAATCCCATCCACAGAAAGAGAGCTGAATTCCAAAATCCACCAGAAATAAAATTAAAATGTGACCCAATATGTCAAAACTCAGTGAACACTTTTATGACCCATCAGTTGTATCATTGCAAGTCATTCAAGAGAAGATTTTGATGAACATCAGTTTCTACATCAGGAAAAATAAATGAGCCTCCATTTCTTTCCTTCTCTTTGTTCTCACCTTCAAGTTGTTAAGGTCTTTGAGAAGAATAAAAGATGACACTTCAGTAGCTCACAAATCAGATTTAACTGTTCCCATGTCAGTTTGAGTTTAGAAAAGATTACTTTCACCTAACAGCCCTCTCAGATACAGTACTACAGTGGGGTACTATGTCACCTCCAGAAATGATTTATACTGTATCTATCTAAATTTTAAAATATTAGAGAACTCTGCCTTCTATCTATCTCCATGCTTTAAAAACAGCTCCCAACAGTGCCTTAATAGCACAAAGAACAAAGACAGACATTTTCCTATTCCTTAACTACCTACAATCCTAAATTAAGTTAGAATTTAGAAAGAGGTTCAAAACAGAGGGCAAAATGAACACACATACAACGATTCTGATCTTCCAGTCACCCTAAGCAAAATAATCCAAACCTAAGATTTAATCACTTTTCATTTAAAAAAGCATAATCTAAATGTAAGAGGCCCTTGTGAGGATTACAAATATAAATAACCCCTTTCCTCAGAGAACTGCCATTTTGGCAGGGACAGTAAGAGATGTACACAAATAATATAAATGTAGAGAACAATAACTGTCTTAGAAAGTTGTCAGAATTGCCAGCAATGCTCAGGGAAAGAAGGGGTAAATTCAGAACTAACTGGGAATGGGAATATAAAGGCATTCTAGTGAAAGAAGATGGAATAAACATAGGACCAGGGGTCTTCAAGAAGAGGCAAAGAGTCCAGTTCTCCTAGGAGTGAAGAGAGAGCAGTGGGAGAAGGTCTGAAAAGCTAAGTATAGAACAAATAATGGGTGACCTTGAGTGTTAGGGCTAAGAATTTGGATTTTATAAGATAATGAGAACACTTCAAAGTGGGGAAATTACATGATATCAGTTACATTTAATTTGGAAGTGATGTGAGGCTACAATAAAGGAGAGAGAGACTTCAGATGGACACTAACAAGATGGCTATGATAATAGCCCAGTAATGAAATTTCAGACCAGGGTACTAACAAGGGGAATGGAAAGGAGGGTCCAAATTTAAAAGATATAAAGAAACATAACAACTTTCAGTTTCCAGTTCTGCATGTAAGGAACTTGAAAGTCATCCTAACAATAAATGAAAAGCTAAACAGACTAAAATATTAACTATTCTTGGAATAATAAGAGAGAGGAGGACACAGGTCAAACCACTGCCCCCAAGATTGAAGAGACTGACAAGTGAATTCAGGGAGTCACACTTATTGGAGCAGAGATTCACAAGTGGAAACTGCCCTGAAAACTGGTGCCAGGATAGGAAAACCTGAACTGAAATTGATGAACTGATGGAAGCTCAGGGTGGGCAACTCTGAGAGTTAAAAACTCTAGAGGAACCCAATCATAAGGAGGCCACCACAATTGTGAGATTTACCTTCAGGAGCTAGACCAGGTTCACACAGTAAATATTCGAGAAAAATTACTCACACCCTGCTTCTGCTTCTGGCAGAGGGAAGGGAAAAGGAACCATTTTGAAATATGCCAGAGCACTTGTTAAGTCTTAACAAGACCTACCCTCAGTAGAAACAAACTGGTTAACCAGAGCCTAAGCTGCTAGGGTATTACTAGAGCTTAACTGATGTGGGAAAGTGAAATGCCCAACTTAAACTGGTTCTAGCCTTCCACATGGGAGAGGGGAAGTACCCACCTCTAGCCCATAGACAGATATGAATTAGCTGTGCAGTCTGTGTGCCTGGGAAAATGGTGTGGCATTAATATACATTAGAAGCCAAGAAAGTAGAACATGTGGAAAAGGACACAAGAAAAAGTTCAGGTTTAAAATATGTTGAATTTGAGACCCCCAGGGAACAATCATTTAGGATATACTACTTAAGTGCAGTGGCATGAACTTCAGTAGACCTATTCAGTTTTGTGATTTCTTCTTGTTTGTGAGCAGAAACCCTAGACAGTAGAGTTTATCACAGGCTGGATATTGTCATCCACCATTTGAAAAGACTCACCTGGAATGATGTCGAATTTCTTAATTCATGGATGTTCAAAAAGGATATAATTGGATTTATTATGGTGATCGTTTCATAATGTGCAAACAGCAAGTCATGTACACGTGAAACTAACATGTTATATGTCGATTATATCTCAATAAAAGAAACAGGTGGCAGACTAGATGTGGACAATGAACCCTAGTTTGCCAATCCCTGAGCTAGAGGAATGGAGTAGAGCAGTAAGGCTCTCGTGAAATTATAGTTCTAGTGCATGAATCTACAGAATTTGATATCATGGAACCCTAGAGCTTGTAAGAGGATACAGAAGACCCCTTCCTGTCTCCACAAGGGTCAAGAGGGCATGTAGAAAAGGAAGAGAAAAAAAATGGGAAAAGATTCAAAATTTCTTTTGACACTTAGCACCACCAAGAAAACCAAACACAGCAAAATAAAACAATATTCACTATGTGAATATTCCCCCATATTCTTCATCTCCCCCAGTAAGCAGAATTAGATCTGAGTGGCTGTTTTGTGGTTGTAGCTAAGCAATCATTAAAAATAAAAACACAACTGCAATTTGCTACCGTTTTAATATTTATAAAGAATATATTTTAAATGATCAGATACAGGATAGAGAAAAGAGAAATAAACATGTTTTGAAAACTGGACCTGTCTTTCTCCCCAAATATAGCAGCCTTCTACAGTACATTTCCCTCAAGAAGAAACAACTTGGAGAAAGTTACTTGGGTGACAAATCTATTCGAAACTCCATACCCTGAAACCTTTGGCTTTTAGTTTTGCTGTGGTGTGTATTCATACTTGGCTTGTCTTTCTCAATTTCTGTATTCCCTTTAATGAACCATACCTTTTCTCTGATGATTTTTAGTTTTGCTTTGTTGCTATATAGCCCTTGCTTTGAAATCACTGTAGTTCCTCTTACCACATTCCTTCATGTGAAATATTAGTAGATTTCCTCTTATTCCATACCGAATCTCCAGCCAACCTTCATTTCTCGAGCTCTGACTCCCCTTCATAACCCTTTCTGACATATTCTCAGAATAAATGAATAATTGTTGCTTAGAATTTGAGTAGTTGAGAAAGAGGAATAGAAGCATCCTCTCTATGGATTCACGTTGCTATACTGAGAAATATGGAGACTAGGAGTACTGATTTCAGTTGACACCAACTGTAAGAGGCGGTTAATGACTATATCTCTGGCTTTGGAGGTCTCCAGGTTCTTCTCTCTAGAGACTTGAATACTAATTTGGTCCACACTTGTCATGATGAGTTCAGATGCCAGAATCTGGGTAGGAGAACTGTCCTGAAACACAGTGTCCATGATGTATTGGTTATATAACTCCACCACCTTCTGCTCCAGGTATTCATTCAGCACTGCATTCGAAATAGGCTTCTGCATTTGCAGACTGCTTTTCTCTTTGATGCTGGTTATTCTCCAGTAGGATGAATACCGCTGGATCGGTTTTGGTGGAAAGTCGCTGGGCTGAGTGGAAATGGAATCCTCCATGGGCAAAGGAATCTCAGACGATTTCAGCAAAGGACCACATTCAAAACTGCTCTCAGAGGGAAAATCTGTTGTCACTGAATTAATGGCCATCACCTGGCCCCCTGCAATATGTAAGTCATTGTAATTCTTGCAAATACTCTTGCAGGAAGGTGGAACCAAATAGGTCTCTCTGCTGGGGTCTCTATATATTTCAACTGCAGCCAAGTTTGGGCTTTCAAAGACAGGATTAGGGTTTGTCTGCACCACTGTGATTCTCGGATTTCTACTGCGTTGGCTCTCTCTTGAACGCACGGAAGAAATAAACTTGCCAGAGGATTTGCAGCTCACATAGAGACTTTGGACTTGTGTTTCATCCACAGAGGAATAGGAAAGAGCAGGTGCAGCTGTGGCTTCGGTCTCCTCTTCCTTTTCCTCAGCCACCTGCTCGTTATAAGATGTACAACTCCAGAGGGTCTCATTCCGGTAGGCAAGTCCACTGAGATACCCTTCTGACAGCATTCTGGAAAGAGAATTTGTGAGTAACCATAGGGAAGAAGGAGATTGGAATTTTATAAATTGGCAGTTGGTGTATCAAAAGTAACGGGCAGTAAGTTCATTTCATTCATTCCCCAAGCCATGCTTCATTCTGTGCCTGCTATATACCAGGACTGTGGCATGTACTGGAGGTATGAAGCTGAGTAGGACACAGTTCCCTCCTGCAAGAAGTTTCTACTATTGGAGAAAATAAACTGCACACAATTCCAATATTACTGAACATTATAATAGCCGTGGGACAAAGGAAGTGAAGCCCCTAATACAAACTGGGGCAAAGGAGGAGAAGTCACAGGAGGAAAGTCACAGAGATGATACTTGAGTTAAACTGAAGACTAGGGGTTGCATCCTTAGGCCCAGAGTTACAAGAGGATGTGGTGGCATGGCCTATTCAGCATGTGCAGGACACTGAGCGTAAGCAGAAAGGACTGGGGGAATAAGCTGGAATTGGATTCTGAAGGCCCTTGGGAGTTGGGCGAAGGCATTTGTATTCTGCCCCAGAGGAAATGGAGAGTGATGGAGAAGCTGCAATTTGGGGAAGCAGCACAGCTTGTGGGTTATGAAAAAAGGAAATTTGTGGCAGATTCTGCTGAAAATGAGAGCTGTATCTTACTCATCTTTGTAACTTTAACCCTGGGAACTAGCACAGTTGTCTGCACTTAGGAGGCAATCAAAAGACATTTAACTTGAATTAATTTTTGTCATTGCTGTCAATTATTTAACTGACTCTCAACCCATCATTAAGGACCATGAAATCTTCGTCTACCTTTGCTGCCCAGGATGGCTTTCTCCTCCCACTTAGAATACGTTCTGGAAATATCTCTGTGCCCGACTGACGTGTTTACCTCTACCCCAGTTACCAAGGAGCCTTCCTGACTATGAGGTTTTCCTCCAACAGCCCCATCCCCCACCCAACACCACCTTAGCAGTTAGCACCGGATTCTGGAGTGGCTAGAATAGGCTAGAAACCAGCAGCTGCATTTTCTAAAAAAGGAACACACTGGTGTTCCTGGCAAGGAGGCAACAGACAACAGCAAGGAGAACTGGTCCTCTTTGACCTCAAGGGCTGGGCTTCCAAAACAGACCCATCAACTTGAGCCTGAAATTAGCAAATCAAATGGGAAAAAAATTAATCATAAGGGTCCTTTTCTTTTTAATTTTAGCATCTTTTTATATTCATGTAATTATTTCCCAAGTAAAAATTTTATTGTACAAAGTTAATATAAGTAGCATAATTGTTTTAATTATGTAAGGGTAGTATTGTCAATGTTTATTTCCTCTTTTGGAACTATTCCAAGATATGTTCAGCAAATTTGCCAATTATTTAAATACTAACTATATCCCAGGCAGTCATGCACCATAAAGATACAAAGTTAAAGGTCTTCAACAAATCCATGAAGTAATTCTTGTATGTTGGACAGACAAGGATAAGAAAATGTTCTTCCCTGAAAACTCTTCTTAAGTATGTTTCTTCTCTCAACAAAGTGAACATCTAGGTGAAAAGGCAAATCTTACATACATAAGAAGATAATAGAGTGAGAAAACTCATCATAAAGTTGTAATAGTGATGGGGTTACTTCACAACCCTCCCACTCCACCCACCCAGGCTGCAGTGAGGGTCTTCCACCTTCAAGACGTCAGAATATCACTGTGGAAAAACCAGAGTGAAAATGCAACTCTCATCTTTCGAGTTTCTAAATAGGCTTCAGAAACTCTGGCAGAAGTCATAGTTTTAGAGAAATGGCTTTTGAGATACCATAACTTGAGCTTTTAAAAGTCAGAATCCAGAACCCTAAATGACTTAGGGCGTAATGTTTATCAACTATAGACCCAGTGGATGGAATTCCGTGTGGAGGGAAACAGTATGGCTCCAGATACATTTGGGGAGCCAAGAGTACAAGAGGTCTGTGCCCTGCCTACCAAGTAGGACCTGAAGAAGCAGGAAGGCTCAGTTCTCTCCTGCCCAGCATGGTGTGGGAGCAGGAAGAAAGCCAACCACGTGGAATGCTGGGTTGGACAGGCTGCCCCATGAAGTCTGCTCACAGCATGTTGCTGAGAGCCTGAAAATCTGGAGAACACCTCAATTTGGGATGGGAAGGTTGCAGACATGATGTTTATAGACTATCAACCAGGAGCCAGGTGACTGGGGAGAAGTTACCATCGATGCCAATGTGACTAGATGATCACAGCCAAAACTTCTCCTCTCCCATCCCCAGCTGACTGTATGGCTTGATGGAAGTGAGCTGGAACTTAGAGGCAAACCCAAGGAGGAGGAAGCCCTGAAGTGACTGAGGAAAAGCCTGATTGACAGGGATCCCTCAGAACCTGAGCTCAAAAGCCAGATCATACCGAGGTAGAAAACAGCAAAGATTTTCAGGGCAAGTAACAGATTAGGTATATACATGTATTTTTTTCTCCCTCCAACTTCACTAATACAACAGTAAGTGATTTTTTTTAAAAAAATATATAGTACACAAGAAAAGGGAGAACAGGAGCACAGACTAGAGCAGTTAGGTTTTAGAAGCTGGAAAGCAGCAGGCCAGGGGTTAATAACTTAGAGAAGCTAATGAAAAGTCTAGACCAGTGTGATCCAACAGAACTTTCTGGGATGATAGAATGATCTGGATATGTGCTGTCCAAAATATTAACAAATAGCCATATGTGGCTTTTAAGCATTTGGAATGTGGCTAATGAATTGTATTAATTAATGAATTAACTTTTTAAATTTAAATTATTTAAAAATACCTCATGGCTATGATATTGGGCAGCACAGACTTAGAAGACAGTGAAGGTGATAATGCAGAATCACGTGTGAGTACCCCTTGTTCCCATTCAGTCATATCGCAGATCTCCTATTTATCATACTCCTTTTCATATTAAACTATCAGCCCTAATGGATTCTTTTTTTTAAATTGAAGTATAGTTGATTTACAATGTTGTGTTAGTCTCTGGTATACAGCAAGGTAGCTTAGTTATACACACACATATATGTATATTCTTTTTCATTATAGTTTACTACAAGATACAATAGAACCTTGTTGTTTTTCTATTTTATATATAGTAGTCTGTATCTGCAAATCCTAAACTCCTAATTTATTTCTCCCTAACCCCATTCCCCACATCCCCCACACCCCGGTAACCATTAGTTTATTTTCTATGTCTGTGAATCTGTTTCTGTTGTGTAAATAAGATCATTTGTGCCATTTTTTTAGATTCCACATGTAAGTGCTATCATATGATGTTTGTCTTTCTCTTTCTTAACTTAGTGTGATAACCTTTAGGTCCACCCCAGAGGATTCTTTATGCATCGTTTATGGTTTTATTCCTAAATGTATATTTGCAGCTTATATGTTGCCTGTTTTCTCATTCAATTTCAGAATATTTTTTCTTTTTTTTAATACCAATATTTCTCTATTGAGTAGAGCCCACTATTTACTGAAGCTCTAAGGTAGCCCTCTGATCCACCTTCCAAATAATTTATTAAAATGTTCTAGAAGTAGTTCCCATTACCGATCACTAAGGCATAACACTGGTTTTTCCCCCCATTGGATAAATTTTCATTGATCCTTTTAGTTTACAACATGAGATAAGGGGAAAATCAGTTCTTTTTAGCCAATATTTTACACAGCTGTAGTAAAATATTTTAAACTTCAAGGATTTATAACATAACATTTCTTAAAAGTTGGGGATCAAGTAAACAAGTTCTAACTTCTTGTGGAATCTTTAACTTTATGTGGATGATATTTACGGGTCCTCCAGGTAATCTCTGCTCTTTCACAACGGTAAAGGAAGCGGGTCCGGGATTTTGTCTTGAGTAATGGGCCCTTTGCCCTATTTATCATGGTCTGAGAGTTTTGTTGATACTTTAATTCTGGTAGTGTAAGAGCCCTCCCTTTCCGATGTGCGGGGCCTAAGGTAGACCACTACAGTGGTAGGTCCAATGATGGAAAAGCAGAAAATGTGTCCTGATGTCTAGGGATAGCTACACCCGTGCCTAAAGGAGAAGATTTCGATCAGAGAGGTAAATTGGGACATGCAAGGCTGAAGATGTTCAGTTTATCCCAAAGGCAATACAGAGCTCTGGAAGGCAGCCAAAGTCATTTAAGGCATGATGTGGTCTACCAGTAAAGGACAAGATGCATTTCAGCAGGCTGAGACTGGAGTTAGGGACCCAGGTTAGGAGGCTGCTGGATTCATCATCCTGAGATGACTGGGACAGGAACCAGGAGGGAGGTAGAAGAGAAGGAATGAACTGGAGAGACCAAGACTGCTGGACTTAGAAGTGAAGGAGAGAGAAGTCAGAAGTAACTGAGTCTGGGCACGCTGGCATATGGCACCAGCATTGCCCAAAATGGGGAGATCAGAAGAAGGAGCCAGGAAAAGAGCTGATAGGTTTAGTTTGGTTCCTCTTGAGTCTGATAGGAGGTAAACTGAGTGGAAGTGTCTAATTGTACATGGAAATTCAAGCAGGGCACCCATTTGAGGGGTTACTTACGGTCAACAGTGAAATCATATCCCAAGTGTGGGCTGTAGAATTTTATATTTGGGGGCTTGAGCTCATGAGTGTTAATTATCATTTCTGTGGGGAACCTGCCTTGAACAGTATACGGAGGAATGAGCTATTGCAAGAGCTATAGTGTCAGTAGCTTTGTCAAGACAGTGAGAGCTTCACATGTGAACAGGTCATGTTATAAAAATCTACATTTGAAGTTAAATTTGTTATTCAGACTCACTAAGGCAAAAAAAAAATTCTTGAACTGGTAGTAAAGAAACCAGAATTCTAGTTCTGACCTTGTCACTAACTGTGGTTTTAGCCTAGTTAATGGCAAGTTTATAAATAGCCAACATTGGTACTAGCTACAACCCAGACACGATTCTTCATGCTTTTAATGTACTAAATCATTGGCTCCCCAAAAAGACTTGAAGGTATGGGCACTGGCGTTGTGCTCGTTTTATAGATGTCAAAATTAGTGTGTCCAAAGCCAGCAGGCATTGAAAAGCTGGCATTCAGGAAACAGCCCACGCTCACATGTCACTTAACTTCTCAGAGACTCAAATTCGTACCTGTACGTTGAGAATGTGGGATTAAATTATGTTTAGAGTCTCCTCAGACTTTAATATTGCATGGATTTTTGAGTATATTAAGAGGAGAGAAATTGAGGTGAGCATCGCTTAGAGTCAAAATCAGTTTCTGGGAATTAGCAGCAGAGGGCAGCAGAGAGCATGCTAAGGCAGCTTTTGAAAGCTTGTTCTCAAGCTATGCAGAGTAATATTGTATGAGAAATAAAAATTATACATACATTAACTCATTTGATCTTTATAAAAACCCTTTAATGTACGATTAGAATAAAAATAGTACTATATATCATTATGTCGTAAACTTTAAGGTAGAGAAAGTTATTTGGGTTTATTTTGATTAATTATTGTCATTTTTTCTTAGTAAATTTGTGATTATCTGTAAAATTCTTACAAGACATCACTCAATGTTGTGAAAAGTATTATAAAATATATACTTCAAACAAATGTTAACATATTTGGCTAAATTTCATCTGAGACAATAAAACTTAAGCCAGTGGATTACTTCAATTGTTCAAAGATATGTTATCACTTGAATTTTTGTTTCTCATTATAGAGAAGATAGAGATATAGACAGAGATATATCTGAAATTCTCCATGACTGATTAAGTGTGCAGGGAAAGACTCTCAAGGACATTTGCAGATGAGATGTTCTAGGCAAATATAGCCTACATTAATCATTACCAGACAGGGGAATACCAAAATTAACCTTATGTGCAAATTCACAACTTAGAAATATGTGCTAAAGTGCAGCACCTTGTTAAATCATTTACTTGGATTTCCGAAGAAATTGTAATATAAATTCTTCCTTCTACACTAACATTGGCATAGTTTTTCAGAAAATTTATTATAACTCTGTACATAGACAGACTTTTAATTTGCAAACAACACAAGCATGGATTCAAAGAGAAAAACTAAAGGGGGAAGAACTTTATAAAAGGGAATGTTTGGAAAAATCTAAGTTAGAGATCTGCAGGCTTTTTCTATAAATGACCAAATATTTAATATTTTAGGTTTCTGTCACAACTACTCAACTCTGCCATCATAGTAGACGATATGTGAACAAATGGGTATGTCTGTGTTCCAGTAAAACTTTATTTACAAAAACAGGCAGAGGGCCAATTTGACCCATAGGCTATGACTTGCCCATCCTTGACCTAAGTCAAAAAGCAGAGGCAGTAAGTTGGATAGGGCATAGTAATAATAAAGGCAATTGTGTCAGGTGCTTTCCAGACATTACCCCTAATCTTCTGACAACACTGCACTGTTCTTTGTTGTCATAATCTGGGTGATCCAAATGAGAAAGCTAAGATTGATAGGACAAGTGACCTTCCCTAGGTCACAAAGCAAATAAGCAGTAGAGGCAAGATTCAAGTCCAAATTTCCTAACCCCAAAGTGTATGGTCTGTTCTTAAAACATATCACACTACTGCATAGTTGAGAGCAGTTAATATCACAGTCATGACAAGCAATTAGTCCTTCCAGGAAACAGGTACCAGCCCTGACTCCATTTAATAAACAACACTTGCTGAATAAAGGAAGGAAGTGAAGTACAGAAAGAAAAGCTCCAAGAAGACAGCCAGTGCCCATCCTACAGGGCTACACACGCGTCCCAATTGTGCATCAGTGCTCATATGTGTTAGAGATATACAAATAATTTATCTTCTGCTCTTTTAATCTAACCATATGAACATTTTCCATAACCATTTCTAGTACTACAGCCTAGTATCATCTCACCCTTTATCTTACAACTACAGAGTTATATTACAGATGCCCTGTTTAAATATCAGTAGCTCCCCATTACCTCCAGGATAACGTTAGGCTCTCATGATATGTGGTCCTTATCTGCATTCTCCATCTCATCTCTGCCTCTCCCTACAGAACCCAGGACTCCAGCCATGCTGAATTCCTCCCAGTTTTCCCAAACCCCACGCCCATCCAGGCGTTTCTGCTTTTTTCTTCTGTTCAGAGCTTCCTGTCTCCCTACCCATCCCCCGTGCCACCACCCCTACCCTTCAAGTCTCATATCTCAACATTTCAGAGCCCCCAGCCATCCGTTCAGAATCTTTGCCCCTAAATTAGAAAGAAATTCTAAGTTCTTCTCTCCCTTACACCAGTATATGTATCAGGATTGCATGGAACATGAGCAAAATCCAGCTGCTACGTTAAACGGTGAAATAAATCATTGGGAAGATCCTTTAAATGAAGGAGTAACTGGCAATTGCAAAAGAAAAGCAAGAAGATTGAGCATTGGTAGGAAGTGGGGAACTGGGGAGGTGATAAGTAGCAAAACAGATCCCGTCTCTGGAAGGACAATTCGTGCACATGAAACCAAGAGTTCTGAGAAGCTGTGTTGAGACAATGCAAACAAGACGTCCACAGCCACACAGAAACGGAGGTGGTGGGATGGGGTTGGCTCTTGGCATCACAGATGTAACCCAGAGAAATAATAACAGGAAAACGTGACCTGCTGTTGGTAGAAGATCTTAAGCCTAGCTAGTTGGGGTACAGTTTGGTTCCCACTTGTCAGCGTGTCTGCTTATATAGATCTGCCTTCTAACAGTTAGAAAATGGTACATCTACAGGCACATCTTACATTAGCAAATAATTTCTCATAGTAGACATTGAGGTTTTTCTTGCTGTCTTACTATGTGTAATCACTGCATATGCCTCCATGAATATCTCCTTAGGCCAGATTGGGAGAAGCCGAATTACTAGACCACATCTATTGCAAATTGCCTTTCAAGTAGCTTGGGCCAATTTAGTCTCTCACCCTCCATGTCTGAGATTAACTGTTTCCACTGACATTTTCCAACACATTATTATTTTTTGATTTTCCAATAAGATGAGCAAATTTATTTTTGCCTCAAATTTGAGAGTGAAGTAAACTGTTTTGTCAGGATTATGTGTAGGTGATACATCAGAAATGTTCTTTTTAATCCCTCTCAATCTTCAAAATACTCTATTTCTTCTTTTCATCTCTTTTTCCTACAATCTAAATTTTAGATCTCATAATTCCAATCTCTGTTTTTTAAAGATCTTTATTTGGGGACTTGTAAATAAACCACTGAAAGTTTATCATTGAAAAACTTGAATATTATTTTGTTCATAATCTAGTTATGATAATGATAATGTAACGAAATTTATAGTACATGTTTTAAATTTTTTTCAGTGAATGATACAAGAACTTTACCCGAAACAAGGGGTTTCTTTAGAAAGGATATCCCTGTATAGAAAAAGTCTGCATTTTCCTCACCCTTATCTTTGAAAGTAGATGTTCTTTAAAGCTGGAAATAACCATTTACTTAATCATATACCTTGGATTATATCCCTGTTATTTCATATTTTGTGGCATTTGTTGATGGATGCTGTGACACATCACTTAGTTTATATTTCAGTTCTTATTTTAAAAAACACATAATTTGGGATTATCAATTCTACTCTCAAATATAACGTGTTTCTTACTTACCAAGTTAATTTCTCAAAGTCTAATTTGATGGTTAATATAATATAATCATAAGTCAGAAGGCCTCTATTTTCCACATTAACATCAGCAATAAAATAAATAATTTTCTGTTTAGTTCTACTTAGTTCCTTATGACCAAAGGTAACAGCTACTTCCAAGGACTGTATCTGGATATGAATTTCCTTATTTCAGAAAATGTAAATTTTTGGTGCAGATACCTTATTAAACATATATTTCTCATATATGGATTTTTCTTCATACTCTGTCTTTATATCTCACAAACAGAAAAATTAAACTTATGATCACTTTTTCAAATTACTTTTAAAGTATTTTGTCCCAAAATGAGAGGACTAAAAATGTAAGAGAAGTAATCGTAATAGTATTGACTGATCGTAATTCCTTGGTGTTGTAATTGTTCATCATGTTTAATTATATTGTTAATTATGCCTATTAACATTTACTTAATTGTAGGCATATCAACTAAATGCAATGCAAGATACTTGATTACATCTGAAATTTTAGAAATAAAAACACTCTAAAGGACATGTAGAGAATTGGACAAATTTGAATATGAATTGTAAATTAGATAATAGTGTTGTAACAATGTTAAATTTCCTTATCATTATAATCATATAGGAGACTACCTTTTTTCTTAGGAGAAAGGGGCTCAAGAATTTGAGGTAATGTGCCTTAAAATCAACAATATACTTTCAACAGTTCAGGAAAAAAACCTGTGTATATGTGTGTTTAATAATATATATACAGAGAGAGAGAGAGAGAGAGACATAGCAAGAGAGAAGATAAATGTGGCAAAATGCTGCAACTGATTCATCTACATGATGGAAATACGTGTGTTCATTGTTCTGTTCTTTCATTTTTATATAGGTTTGAAACTGCAAAACAAAAATTGGGGGAAAGTAACTATGTTTAGTTAATAGAGGCAAATTTACATTCTACCTTGTTTATGAAGAACTTGGACAGGATCCTATATATCTAAGAAAAGCGTTAGGTATGTGTTTGGAAATGTTTCAGTAACTTGAAATAACTTTCAAAAACATCACTTTGCTCTGAGATAATAAAATTAGTGCACTACATTTATATATCCCACAAATTAGTGTTATAATGTGAATGTTTTACACTGATTTCAAATACTCTCCAATTCTCCTAGAAGCTTCTCAAGCTCAGAAACACAATCTTCTTACATTAACCTATGCAAGATATGGTCTAAAAATAACCTTATGAATGTTCTGGCCAAACTAGTCTTACATTTAAGCACACATAGATATGCACAAGAAGAAGAATGTTTGAGCAGGTCTAAAGATAATTCAAACAAAAGCCCACCTGTGCATGTACTGTCTTTAGTACCAACAGGGAGACTTTCCCCAAATCACCCAGATGACAATTCGAAAAGCATCATCACTGTAGATCACATTCACTTTGAGTATGTCCTGCCGCACAGAAACACTCACCACAAGCTCGCCAAATGAATAATTGAAAGTCTAATCCAATTGGAACTTATTATGATTGTATTCATTTCAAAAACTATTTCACTGTAACCGAATTTAAGAGTTGTGCTGTCCCTGCAAAACTCTGCTTAGGTTTTTAGGCCTTCTTTTAAAAATGCAGAAGCTAAACCTGTGTAGCAATTAGTGAATGAGGACTGAATAAATTATGCAACAGATATTTGATCAGACCCACCCCAAATTTTAAGGAAAAAATTAAAAATTGGAAATGTCCAAAATGTGAACATGAGATAAGAAGAGTGTTTGACTTAATTTCTCTTAACTGTCTAAGTCCATTGAATGCTTGCTTACATGCCCACTCACCTCTGATTTGTTAACTAGAGAAGCATTTTAGATGTCATGAGATCGGATCGAAGCTCTGATGATAAAAGACTATAAAAAGGTGTGAGAAGAGAAATGACAGAAAAAGTTAGCAGTCACAGGGCCTGTTGCCTCCTTTCCTTACCTTCACTAACCAGTCTGCTCTTTTGGTCCTGCAGGAACACGACTGACCATATAGAGATGAACGAGTCAGCCAGTGCTGTTTCCAGAAATGGTTGCACGCCTTTGGTGAGTCTAATTTTCACTGATGAGACCAAGAAAGTAAGCTGCTCATTGCACTGGCCATTCTTTTTATAACTGATCCTATGGAAAAAGAGTTGTTTGTGCTCGAGTCTGATTTGTGCTAAAGAGCAGTGGGAAGTCCCAGGAAGGGGGGAGGCAATAACTGACAAACCCACAGCGAGCCACAGAATGCTGTTTCTTCCCCTTTTTCAAAAAATGAAACCTATCTATGAAACTGCCTCTTGTTAAAATAGTTTATTGCTACACATTATGTAAGAAACTTATTAACATACATTTACTCCAATAACAACAAATTCTCTGGGGCCCCTCTCCCAAAAGGGAGCCAGAGTCAGATATGATTTAGCAAATTTCCAGTTGTATCATTAACCTGTCATTTTTAAGAAGTATTATTTCTCCATTGTACTCATAACTTTAAAAAATGCAAATGAAAACAGTTTTCTCTCTCAAATTAACCAAGGTAAAAAGTGTGATAATACACTTGAGTGGGTAAGATTGTGAAGAAACAGGCACTCTCATACACTATTGGTGAGATGATAAACATTTTAAAAAGTATGTATCTGTCAAAGTTTTTTCCTCAAAATTTTAAATATTCATATCCTTGGACCCAATAATTCCATTTCTGAAGTTTATTCATAGAATATATTTGCTCCTGTGTACGAAGATGGGTAAAAAGATAATTGTTCCAGCATTGCTTGAGAAACAACTAGGAAAAAATATTCATAAATAGAATACTGACTAAAAAACTGAGAGTCTGTATATCCTTACTGTAGAAAACTATGTAGTTGTTAGAGTGAGGTAATTTTACGTCTAATAATAGGAAAAGAGCTCCAGGAAACATTGTTTAGCAAAAACATAAAACATATAGTATGCTCCAATTTGTATTTTTAAAGAAATTTATTTTTTTGCCTATGCGTAGAATATTTCTATAGGGATATGCAAGAAACTAGAAACAAGCAATTGCCTTTCGAGAGTGAGTCTGAATTTTCACACTATACCCTTTTGAAATTTTTACTGTGTATATGTATCACTTTTTCTTTTTAAAAGTATTATTTTAAGTCATACTTAATTTTATTTGATTTTACAGTCCAAACAAATTATAATCTGTATCTTCCCTGGAGGACAGAGAAGTCTGTCTACAAATGAGTCAATTATTCTTGCCCAAAAGCAGAAAAATGTTTAGAGTTCTCAAAATAACTAGTTTACCCTGACTGCTTCAATTAAACCAACAAAGAATAATCCTGCCCCAAGTAATACCTACTTCTGTTGTCTTTTTCTACCTGATTCTGAGCAAAGCTAAGCTCCAGACTGAGTTTGTGAGCATTTCCACTTAATGAGTTTGTTATGTTCACTTCTTATCTATGACTAATCTTCCAAAGTTTTATCTTTAAAAGTGTAATGACATTTTGATTTCTGTTACAGTCTCTTAATTTTCTGCATTATTTCATGGAACATTACTTAGATCCAGTTGAAAAGGCAGGTTCCCACATTTGAGCCATAACAGACAGTTTCTCAATTAGTCTCAAGTCTGTCTTGCCCTGCTTCCACTAGGAGGACCAAACTCGTTGCCTCAGGGGCAGGTTGATATGCAGTGTAATCCTATAAAATCAGGCCCAGGAATGTGTCCACGCTTTTGTAGAACTTAGCTGTGAGAAAGAGATCATAGCAATTTCAGGGCCAAATAGTGTTTTATCCCATTCTAGTTCAACCACAACCAGCTATATGCTGGTTGTAGGGATCCTAGTGTAGATCTTACCAACCTCCAGAAACACTTTCTGATGGGGTCCCCAAGAGCTCACCTGTAGTGCCATACAATAACCACTATGGGGGGATTCCATCTGCTCTAGGTTGGATTAAGTCACATTGATTATTTTATTCAAATACAATATGCAGAATTTTTATTATATTCACTCTCGATTTTTGTCTCTTAAAGTACTCGTTTTATGGAAATCATCCTTTGCAGCAAATATTTTCTGTAATCAAGAAGTTGGCACTATGTCAAGTTTGCTCTTTTGATAAGACCTGAACTTATGAAATTGGCTTTAAACTGCTTTCCCTTTGCTGACTGTAATAATCCTTTGTAGCTGAAATCTTATAATACGGTTTTGTATCAATCTGCTGGATGGATGGTTTATGCCTCTAAATGGATATTATTCCTATCATTCAGTTACCCTCCTGGTGTCAAAACTTCCTCCAATCTATTTCCATGGTAATGTCATCCATACTTAGCTTACCCTGAATCCTCACGATTTCCCCTACCCAGTCCACCCTATACTCACTTCCCAAGTGCCCTTACCAGCACTCTCAAATTCCTCAACAGTTTGTCTTTCTGTCACATCTCACTTGCCAATTGCCAGTTCCAGATAAAACCCATTATTGCCTTTCCCATAACTAGAGAAATCTATATGTGTTAAATATATATGTGTATGTATATATGCACATACACACAACTTATCAGTTCATAAATTTATTCCATCAAACCTCAATTATTTCAAGGTAAATTCTTTGTCTTCCTGAAGTGTGTGTGCTCTCTAGCCATTTAAAATACAGTTTTCTCTCAATACCAAATTGACTCAACTGAACCTACCTTCTCAAAATTCCCAACATCCCTTAGTCATCAAGTCTAATGAACTTATCTCAGTCTATATCCTCTTTGACATTTCTACAATATTTGACACTGTTCAATAATCTTTTTAAATAGTTTTTAAAAATTAATACATGTGATAAAAAGTATAAATGGTACAAAAAATGTATAGTGAAAATTAAACCTCTCTCCCCTTCTGATCTCCAGCTCTCAGGAGCCTCCCCAGAGGCAATTATGATCATCAGTTTCTTGTGTATCAGTCCAGTGATCCCTTATGTCCTCTTTTGTGTACAAATGATAGGATATTTTGTATGCTATTTTGTCCCTTATCTTTTTTGTTTAAATTTTTCAGTGTCAGTACATGCAGATTGACTTCATCCTTTTAAAAAACTACATAGACTTTCAATGCTTGACTGTTCCAATAATAATATTTTTACTCGGTTCTTTATTGATGCCACCCCTCTTTTGGGAAGGTCTCCCTACTACCACCCAGTGGATTTGGTGTTACTGCGTATTACTAGTAATTCTACCCCCCAACTTTCTCCTTTCTAAGCTCTTTCATGGGTTGCCTATCAACCATTTATTTCCTAGAACTGGTTTTCTACTTTTTTTTTTCCTAAGTATCCTATCTTGGTAAACTCCTCACTTGCCACAGCTTTCATTATCTTCTTTGGATGACCTGGGAATCTGTATCTTCAGTCCTCCAGATGTCTTTCTCCTATGACCTCCAGATTTTCATTTGTGAATCTTTGCTTCATATAAATAAGGCCAAAGTTTTAATCTTTTGACCCCAAAATCTATATCCTTACTTATCTTTATTGCATTACCCAAGCTCAATACCTCAAAGTCCTCTCTAATTCCACTTTGTTCCATCTCTACAATTAGTCACCAATGCCTGCCAAGGCAACTCAATATACCAGAGTAATTTACAACTGAATTTAGTCTATGTCTCTAGGAAAAGTGAACAAAAACCCTCTTGCTATTATGATAGTACATAATGGTATAAAAATAAACTTTTTCATAATAAGGTATAACTTATAACATCTCTAAAAATGTGATTCTATTTTTTTATATTTATTTTTCACATTTTACCTTAGGCACTTTTATAATCACTATTTCCTGCAGAGGCAATTACAGAATTACATATAAAGTTTTAATGAATTTCCCCTGTAGAAGATTAATTTTAATTGCTATTCTATAAAAATTAACATGAACATATTAGAGTATAGGAACATATTATATATTCCACAGAGTCAAATTAACATGACATTTAGAAATTCCTGGTTATACTTCAGTGGGTCTAATTAATACCAAAGAAATCCATAAGGTAAGCTCTGGGGCAGTACTGCTGATTTTGAGGACAGGATGACAGATTATAATTGCTTTATTAAGTACAACATTCTAAATTCCTATGAAACTGTAATGGCTTGTTGCGCACTGGAGATTTTGTTATTTAGAATATAATTGATTGTAATGGATGCTGTTTGCTCTTGAATAACTCCCATTTTCCACCTCAGAGAGATTTTCATTTCAGTATCAAATAATATGATTACTGCATTTGTAAAGTTTCTGAAGCATTTTGAAATTCATTCAGTTGAAAATGATTCCAAGTTGAAATATGATATAAATTAAAGGGGCAAATTGAATTTAATCCCATATGTTTCATTTTAAGGCCATGTGTAGTATATAGAATAGTGTATCCTTGTCGGCTGTTAGCTGGTAGTTGGCATTAATCAGAGGTAGCAAGGCAAGTACCTGAATGATTAACGAATTAGCAATGCCATGAAATATTTTAGTTTCTGTTTTCTAATTGTCAGTCTTTGCTATTACTTGACATTCTGTGCCTTAAAGATCCAACAGAAATCTCTAACACCAAAACTGAAATTTCTATCATTATCTCTAAAATAAATCATCCCTGGAAACACTTGACAGAATTTTGCTACACGTTCTTGCTTCTTTCTGCCCGTCTTTATACACTTATGCCTCTCTTTCCTAGTTACTATGGTTTTTCTCTGTTTACTTCGTACCTCTCCTCCCAATATGATATCCAGGTCTTGGGACATAGAGACACTTTCTCCTCAAGTCAAGATAATGCTTTACTTCCTCTACTATAAATCGGTCTTGAAGAGAAAAACATACTGCTTCTTAGTTGAGCAACTGAGAATTTCCATTTTACTGATGTTGTTTGTTTATTCTTTGCAGATCACACAAATGAGTATTGTCATAAACTCTGCTTTAGTCTTCTAATAATTTATTTGTGTTAAGGCCAGGAGGCCAAAAGATTCAACCAAATTTGTGGAGCATCTCAATTTTCATGCATCAATTTTTATCCTAAACCCAAGTCTGTCTCATAATCCTTTTGTATCTGCCATTAAGATATTTAAAAGAATGAAAGAAAAGGGAAAGTTGAATCTGTTAGAATTCCTTCCTCTTATTCATGGCTCCCTAAAGGATTGAATTAGATGATAAGGATTTATTAAACCAATAGGTTAAAATTGGATTTTTTGTAGGATATGAATTCCATTCTCACTATCATCCTTGTCTCTACATTTTTTAGGTAATCTGAACCCTAATACAAAGAATTAACATAGTAAAACTTTAAATCTGAAGAAATTTTGGACTTGCCAAATGTATCTTTCTCCCCCAGCCTGACTGATTTAGGACAGTGGCTCTGGAAGGCAAAGGTCCCAAGCAGTTTGAATATTGCCCTACACCCACGCTTCTAATGAAAATGTTAGTTTCTGTCACCAAGCTGTTATTAGAAGTCCATAGAAGTCTTTCGTAGAGCCAACTGAATGACTCTAAGATCCTGGCCCAAAGGTAAAAGAACCTAGAAAAATTAAACCTGCATAATGTTTGTGAGCTCTCACTCCACCAGATTGTGTAATATGGGTAGATTTCTGAAGGAAAAGGGGCTATACACTCTGATGGCAAGTAGAAGTTCCTAGCACCCAGAGAAGGTTACAGATTTTTTTAAAATGACATTCTCTTTGGAATGCTTTTTCTTAGTTTTTCTTTTCCCCTTGATTCTATTTTTGTCATGTCATTATACTGACTCATGTTTATAAAGGCAGCCAGGGACACATGAGGGCTATGGAGGAGAAACTAGAACCTCAGTCCAAATAACATTATTTCACAAAGCAACAGGGAAGTGAAAATAGTGCCGTTGAGCCCTTGAGTCTCCAGATTTCCTCCCTTAGTGGAAAGTCTTCTGGGGTAGAAATTTTCCATCTCTGTCTCCTACTGGCTGCATCAAACCGTCCTTTGGTTCCTGTTCATATAGAGTAAAATTCAAGCAGTGTGTATATTGGACTATAGATTCAAGAACTAAGTTTGTTTAAGCAACTTCTATTTACAGGTACCATTTACAACAACAAATAGTATTCTTTGTAGCTCTTTCCCTTGCTCTTTAATTCCTAGGTTTGAAAAGAAAGATGTTTGAGGCTAATGAAAAATGTTTCAAAATAAATTTTAAACCTTCAAGTCCCTCTGCATTCACATTTAGTAGAAATCAATCAGTTTTGAAGTTTAGAGAAGAAGGAAATCCTTTTTATCAGTTCTCTTGGAGGAATTACTAATGATGCATATGCTGATGCAAGCTTTCTTTTGGGGGCTCAGGATCAGAAATTCCCATCAAATAATGAGATTAGATGAAAATCTCACCCAATGGATTTAAGTGCTTAATTGCCCAGACATCATGTCAAATCAATTTACAGATCTCTTGGCTTTAAGGTCTCTTAAGGCAGTGCTTCTCATACTTTGACATACATAGGAATCACCAAGGAATCTTACTGAAACCAAACTCAGAAGGTCTGAGGTGGGGTCTGACGTTCTGTAGTTGTAGCAGTCTCCTAGGGGATGACAGTGATGCTCGTATGCACACTTTGAGTAGCCAGGTTTTGAGGCACCTGTGCTCGGCATCATAACATGAAGCTATTTTCATAGCAAAAGTGTTTTTTTACATATACATTTTTTTCAGATTCTTTTCCATTACAACTCATTACAAGAAGTTTAATATAATTCCCAGTGCTGTACAGAAGGTCCTTGTTTTTTATCTATTTTATATGTAGTAATGTGTATCTACATAGTAAAAGTTTTTATTTGCAGCATGCCTACTAAGTGTTCAGTACTGGCTAGAAGGTTTATGCCATTTAATCCTCAAAATAACCTTGTAAAGTAAATATAATTATTTTTTAAATAAGAAAAGTTTGGCTTTCAGAGAAGTTAATTCTTTTACCCAAGGACACACAGCTAGTAGGTGCCAGGGATTTGGACCCAGGTTTTTCTGACTCCAAAGCCAGAGCACTGTTCTTTTTGTATTGTATACTAGGTCCTGTACAGAACACTTTAAGAAAGAGAGGAGGAAAAATTTCTACCCTTTAGAAGTCAACATTATGACAGAAATTGGACATATACATACAAAGGTAAATAAGTGCTTTTAAGTGCTGTACAGCTGTCAAAGAAGTTAAGTAGTAACTTTAGTTAAGTAGTAACTGTTGAGTTAAATAGTAATAAAATTGGAAAGAAAGAAGTAAACAACTTATTTCTGTAAAATTACTTCGGATTAAATCTCATTAACCTCTGTTGTGTTCAACTACATAAATATTTCCAACAGAATTTTAAAACTAACATTGGCATGCTTAAGAGATACAAAACATGTTTCAAGAGTTTAGGAAAGGAAGCGCTTGGTCGTGGAGAGGTAGAAGACTCGAGGATACCATCAAAGAAAAGAGGTCTTGAATACAGAGTGAAGGCAAGGAGCAGAGTTTGTTTAGGGAAAGGGCGTGAACAAAGGCATATGAGCAATGAATGGTTTGTCGTGGAGATTGAATGTACCTATTTGACTACAGCAGAAAATTCCTAGTTTAGAGATTGTATCAGTTACTGCATAACAAACCATACTGAAACTTTGTGGTTTAAAACAACCACCATTTATTTAGTTCACCATTCTCTAAGAGGGTTCTACTGGTCTGGGCCATGATGACCTAATCTCATCTGGGATTGCTCATGTGTCTGTGGTTGGTTGGAGAAATAGATGGGGGCTGACTGGCCCCAGGTGGCCTTGCTAACATGTTCAGTGATTGGCTAGGGCAATGAGGACAAATAGGCCCTTTCTCTCATCATCAACAGGTAGACAAGTGACAAGAACACACTGGCAGACCCCAGTGACTCAATGTTTTTCAAAATTCTGCTTGTGTAACATGTGCTCACATTCCATTGATCAAAGCACAGCCTGTTAATCAAAGCAACTCACATGGCCAACCCATATGTAGAAGATTCTACTTCTTGATGGAAGAAAAGAATTGTGGGAATTCCAATACTGCTACTAGATAATAATGAAGAGGAAGTTGGAATTATTCTGAGAGTTGGGATTGAGGGGGAGAGAGGGATCTCCAAGGCCCCTTCTAGGTCTCCACTTGTATAATCATGTAATTCAATATTTAAACTTCTCATTTGAAAAAATGTCTATGGGTTGGGGGCTACAACTCTGTGGTAGAGTTCCAGCTTAGCATGCATGAGATCCTGGGTTTGATCCCCAGTACCTTGATTAAAAAATAAATAAAATTTAAATTTATTAAATAATAAATAAAAAATTTTTAAATGTCTATGATAAAATAAACTTATGGTTATCAGGGGGAAAGAGGGTGCTGAGAGATAAATTGGGAGTTAAGGAGTTCAGGATTTGTAGATACTAATTACTATATATAAAATAGATAAACAAGGTCCTACTGTATAGGGAACTATATTCAATATCTTGTAATAACCTATAAACAATAATAATAAGGACGCAAATGAACTAATTATTATTTTGATTTCTTGAATATGTGTAAGCACATTTGACTGCCCTTTATGATTGGATTACCACTTTCTGTTGATTCTTATTTTGTACTTGGCTTTATTCCTTTCATAACTATGTAACTTTAAAAAGCTAAAGCTCTAATCTGTTCTTAGAAACAACGATCAGTACACACATGAAAACTAAAAAAAGTGCAGTCTACTGTATATATGTATTTACACACAATATAATGTATATTCCAGTCTAACTGTAATAATTCTACCTAATAAAACTGAAAAAGGAGAAGAAAAGGAATATATATATAACTGAACAATACATATAACTGAAGGAATATATATGTATATTTTTATATACATATATATAACTGAATCATTATGCTGCACACCAGAAACTAACACAACATTGTAAATCAACTATACTTCAATAAAAAATTAAAATTAAATAGGTAAATAAAATTTTTAAATGCCTAAAAACTAGCTGCTCATGGTTTAAAAAATATAATAGTTGAGAGCTATAAAGGGAAAAGATTCCTTCCCTAACCCCCTCATTTGCACTCCCTAAAGGAAAATACTGTTTTCATCTTTATGGTTATCTTTTCTGGCTGCTAAGTTTTTCTTAGAGGTTTGTACAAATTTTCAGTGTGAGCCTTGTCGAAAACAAGTTATATTAAAGAAATGTTCTGCACAGAATTAATATTTTTGCACCTTTTAAACATTGAGCTCTAGGCAAATGATCACTACTATTATTGAACATTTATTATGACCCCAGCATTACACATTTAGTCCATAAAAACTAAGGCTCAGTCTCTCCCTCCTCTCACTCTTACTTAAGTGATTTCTACATTTCCTTGACTAGGAAAAAGAACGACTGTGGTGCTGCAGACAGGAAATTACTATTGAATACTGGCGGTGCCTTCTTCCTGTTTTACCCAAAGATAAAAAGTAGGAATTTGAGGGTGTATTCTCTCAGACAAGTTTCACTTCTCCACTGTGATTCCCATAAACCACTTTCTGGTCAGCACTCCAAGGTAATCCTTTGGACCCCCTCCTTGGATCTACTTGCCTTCTTAAAATTCATGAGGAAATGAAATTGTATTTACAAAGCTTTTATCATAGGTTCAAGACAGTCAAATCAAGAAAAACTGGTTCTTGCCAGTCCTGTGACTTAAGTCCCTCTAAACACTTGGGCTGAGGAGTCAGCTGCCTATGCAAAGTTCACGCGCCCAACCCAAATACACAACATACTTCCCCCAAAACTGTGAAAACTTGAGGGGTCTGGGAGAAAAGTCCCTCCACACAAGAATAATACCTTGTCAATTAATTAACTACACTGTCCTTATTCCTTTAGATTTTAAAGTCATTTCTGCATGCAAAATCTCACATCAATAGGTAATTTCCCAGGGGAAGTTTTAAAGTGTATTCCAAACTCTGTGAGTTGAATTTTTTGAGTAATGCCTTTGTTAGCCACTAACGCCTTAGCTAGCTTGCCATCGAGACTGAGGAGGTTGGGAAGAGAATGGTGCCATGTTTCCTTCAGTTGTCTCATTTTAAGAATCATCTGAGGTGTTTATTCAACAGACAGATTTTCCAGCCACTTCCCCCAGGTATTTGGTTCATTAGATCCAAGATTGGGCAAGTTTAAAAAACAATACACTAGGGTGATAGTTTTCAACCCTGGATGTACAGTAGTATCACCTCGGGAGTTTAAAAATATACATATATATTAATGCCCAGGCTTTAGACTCAGAAATTCTGATGTAAGTTATCTGGGGTGAGGCCAGGCATTGATAGTTTTAAAAAGCTCCTCAGGTGATTCTAGCGTTCTGCTGTTCTAATGTTCAGAAATAATGGTCCAGAGCAGTAGTTGTCAAATTTTTAATGTCAGGATACCTTCACACACTTAAAAAGTATGGAGGATGCCAAAGAGCTTTTGTTTAGATGGATTATGTTGATATTTTCCAAATATCAATAGTTTTATTATTTATTAACTAGCTTAAAGACCACAATAATGGACCCATTAAAAAGTAATATAAGTGACAGTTTTGGAGAAAAATTTATTTTTCAAAATTACTGACGAGAAGAGTAGAATCACTTTCTATTTTTACAAATCTCTTTAATGTTGGTTTATAGAAGACAGCTAGTTCTGCATTTAATCTATTGGGATACTTTGTTTTGGTTGAAGACTTCAACTTGAAGTATATGAAGAAAATCCAGCCCCTCAGAAATGTGCAGTTGGACAAGGGAAGAGTATTTTGGTAGGCTTTTCAGATAATTATGGATATCCTGCTTTGACATGACACCACAACTCAACTTATAACTTCTTCTTTTTGCTTTTTGGGGTTTGTTTGTTTTTATTGAAGTACAATCAGTTACAATGTATCAATCTCTG
The DNA here is from genome assembly GCF_048564905.1 of Vicugna pacos. Lineage (NCBI taxonomy): Eukaryota > Metazoa > Chordata > Mammalia > Artiodactyla > Camelidae > Vicugna > Vicugna pacos. The sequence goes on from NC_133023.1 coordinate 23,122,419, forward strand.
GTATACAGCACAATGTCCCAGTCATGCATATACATACATATATTCATTTTCATATTCTTTTTCATTAAAGGTTATTACAAGATATTGAATATAGTTCCCTGTGCTATACAGAAGAAATTTGGGGGTTTTATTTATTTTTATATATAGTGACTAACATTTGCAAATCTCAAACTCCCAAGTTTATCCCTTTCCACCCCCTTCCCCCCGGTAACCATATGTTTACTATGTCTGCAAGTCTGTTTCTGTTTTGTAGATGAGTTCATTAGTGTCCTCTTTTTTTTCTTTTTTTTTAAATTCCACTTACGAATGATATCATATGGTATTTTTCTTTCTCTTTCTGGCTTACTTCACTTAGAATGACAGTCTGTAGGTCCATTCATGTTGCTGCAAATCACATTATTTTATTTTTTATGGCTGAGTAGTATTCCACTGTATAAACATACCACAACTTGTCTATCCAGCCATCTGTCGATGGACATATAGGTTGTTTCTGTGTCTTAGCTGTTATATATAGTGCTGCTATGGACATTGAGGTGCATGAATCTTTTCAAATCAACAAGTGATAATTTCTTAAAGATTGTTTGTAATGTAGAATCTGAAACCATATCAATGAACTTTCCATACTATGTTACATTAAAATCCATGGGTCTGTCTTATACTTTGAGGGTTTTTTTTCATTTTTTAATTGAGATATAACTGACATACAATATTATGTTAGTTTCAAGCATACAACATAGTGATACGATATTTGTATACATCGTGAAGTAATCACTACAATAAGTCCAGTTACTCTCTGTCACTATACAAAGTTAATACAATGTTACTGACTGTATTCCCCACGCTGTACTTTGCATCACCATGATTTATGTATTTTATAACTCGAGGTTTGTATTTCTTTTCTTTAATTGAAGTATAGTTGATTTACAATATTGTGTTAGTCTCAGGTATACAGCAGAGTGAATCAGTTACATTTTTTTCAGATTATTTTCCATTATAGATTCTTATAAGATATTGAATATAGTTCCCTGTGCTATACCATAAATCCTTGTCGCTTATCTATTTTATGTATAGTAGTTTGTATCTGTTAATCCCATATTCCTAATTTATCATCCCCTCCTCTTTCCCTTTCGTTTGTTTTTTATGTATGTGAGTCTGTTTCTATTTTGTATATAGATTCATTTGTATTGTTTTTTAGATTCCACATATAAGTGATATAATATTTTTCTTTTCCTGACTTACTTGACTTACTATGATACCCTCTAACTCCATCCATGTTGCTGCAAATGGCAATATTTTATTCTTTTTATGGCTGAGTAATATTCCATTATATATATCATATCTTTCTAAACCAGTCATCTGTTGATGGGTTGTTTCCATGTCTTGGCTTTTGTAAATAGTATTATTTTGAACATTGGGGTGTGTGTATCTTTTCAAATTAGAGTTTTCATCTTTTCCAGATATATGGCCAGGAGTGAGATTGCTGGATAATACGGTAATTCTGTTTTCCATAGTGACTACACCAATTTAAATTCCTACTAACAGTAGAGGAGGGTTCCATTTTCTCCACACCCTCTCCAGTATTTATTATTTGTAGGCTTTTTGATGATAGACATTTTGACTGATGTGAGGACACCTCATTGTGTTTTTTTTTAAATAGACTTTATTCTTTTAGAGCAGTTTCAGGTTCACAACAGAACTGAGCAGAAAATACAGAGTTCGCACATAGCCCTCCCCACCCACACATACATACTCCCCTACCCTCAACAGCCCTCATCAGTATGGCATGTTTGGTACAATTGATGAACCAACATGGGCACATTATTATCAACCATAGTCTATAGTTTACATTAGGGTTCACTCTTGATGTTGTACATTCTATTGGTTTTGACAAATGCATAATGACATGTAGCCACCACTATAGTACCATACAGAATAATTTCATTGCCCTAAAAAATCCCTTGTGTTCCATCTGTTAATTCCTCCCTCCCTCCCTCTCCCCAAATCCCTGGAAAACACGATCTTTTTATTGTTTCTGTAGCTGTACTTTTTCCAGAATGTCATTTGATTGGAATCATACAGTTTGTAGCCTTTTCAGATTGGCTTCTTTCATTTAGTAATATGTCTTTTAAATTTCTTCCATGTCTTTCATGGCTTGATAGATTTTTTTTACTGTACATGTATTTTTTAATCTACATAGATGTACTGTTCATTGTTTCTTAGAACGTTTAGAGCTTTAGCTTTTTAAACTTACATAGTTATTAAAGGAATAATGCCAACCACAAAATAAGAATTAATTCAAAAAGATACGTAAACCCTGCTGTCAACAGCAACATTATTTATAATTGCCAAGATATGGAAGCATCCTAAGTGCACATAAGTAGTTGAATAGTATATATATGCTGCATATATATATATATATATATATATATAATGAAATGCAACTCACCCATAAAAGAGAAGGATATTTTGCCATTTGCGGCCCTTCATTCACTTTTTTTCTTCACTTCGAAAACCAGAATTTTATAACCAGCAGAGACATTTCCATTATATCAAAAACAACAAAATACCTAGAAATAAACTTAACCAAGGAGGTTACCTATACTCTGAAAACCGAAATGACACAAAGAAATGGAAAGATTTCTTGTGCTCTTGAATTGTAAGAATCAACACTATCAAAATGGCCACACTACCCAAAGCAATCCACAGATCCAGTGCAACCCCCTTCAAGATACTCGCGACATTCCTCACTGTGGTTTTGATTTGCATTTTTCTAATAATTAGCAATGTTGAGCATCTTTTCATGTGCCTGTTGGCCATCTATATGTTTTCTTTAGAGAAATGTCTGTTTAGGTCTTCTGCCCATTTTTGATTAGATTCTTTGTTTTTGTTTTTTATATTGAGATATATGAGCTGTTTGTATATTTTGAATATTAACCCATTTTCTGTCACATTGCTTGCAAATATTTTCTCCCTTTCCGTCAGTTGTCTGTTCATTTTGTTGATGGTACTTTTGCTGTGAAGAAGCTTTTAAGTTTGATTAGGTCTGATTTGTTTATTTTTGCTTTTATTTCTTTTGCCTTGAGAGACAGATTTAAGAAAATATTTCTGCAATTTATGTCCAAGAATGTTTTAGCTATGTTCTCTTCTAGGAGTTTTACAGTGTCATATGTTACATTTGGGTCTTTACACCATTTTGAGTTTATTTTTGTATATGATGTGAGGGAGTGTACTAATTTAATTGATCTACATTGATTTACATGTAGCTGCCCAGCTTTCCCAGCACCAGTTGCTGAAGGGACTATCTTTTCTCCGTGGTATATTCTTGCCTCCTTTGTCATAGATTAATTGACTGTAGATATGTGGGTTTATTTCTGGGCTCTCTGTTCTGTTCCATTGATTTATATGTATGTTTTTGTGCCAGTACCATACTGTTTTGATTAAACAAATACTATAGCTTCGTGGTTTTGTCTGCAGGCTCAGCAGATTATGCCTCCAGCTTTGTTCTTTTTTCTGAGGATTGCTTTGGCAATTCTGACTCCTTTATGGTTCCATATAAATTGTAGTATTATTTGTTATAGATCTGTGAAAAATGTCATGGGTATTTTGGTAGAGATTGCATTAAGTCTGGAGATTTCTTTGGGTAGTATGGCCATTTAAATAATCTCTCTTCCAATCTAAGAACATGGGATATCTTTTCATTTCTTTGAATCATCTTCAGTTTCCTTTATCAGTGTCTTATAGGTCTTTCACCTCTTTGGTTAAGCTTATTCTAAGGTTATTTTTTTAATGCAATTTTAAATGAGATTTTATTTTTACTTTCTCTCTCTCATATTTTATTGTTACTGTAAAGAAATAAAACAGATTTCTATGTGCTAATCTTCTATCCTGCTACCTTGCTGTGAATTCATTTATTAATTCTAATAGTTTTTGTATGAAGTCTTGGGGGTTCTCTAGAGTATCATGTCATACGCAAACAGTGACAGTTTTACCTCCTCCTTTCCAGTTTGGATACCTTTTATTTATTTTTATTGTCTTACTGCTGTGTCTAGGGTAGAAGTTTGTACTCCTTGATCCTCTTCACCAATTTTGCCACCCGCTTCCCGTCTGGCAACCACCAATCTGTTCTCTGTATCTGTGACTCTGGGTTTTGTTTTCTTTTGTTTTTTGGATTCCACATATAAGGGAATTAATGTGATATTTGTCTTTTTCTCTGTCTGACTTATTCCACTTAGCATAATACCCTGAAGGTCCATTCATGTTGTCTCAAATGGCAAGATTTCATTCTTTTTTATGGCTGAATATTGTTCCATTGTGTGTATATGTGTGCACATGCACATATATGCGCATAAACTGTATCTTTATCTATTCATTCATCAGTGGATATTTAGGTTGTTTCATATCTTGGCTATTATAAATAATACTGCAATGAACATGGGAGTGCATATATCTTTTCAAATTAGTGTTTTCATTTTCTTCAGATAGATACCATTGGTGGAATTGCTGGATCATACAGTAGACCTATCTTTAATTTTTTGAGGAACTTACATACTCTTTCCATAGTGGCTGCACCATTTATATTCCCACCAACAGCGCATGCGGGGTCCCTTTTCTCCACATCCTCTCTAACACTTGTTATTTCCTGTCTTTTTGATAATAGCCATACTGGCAGGTATAAGGTGACATACTTTGAATATGTCTTTTGTTCATGCATGATTTTATAACATCATGCATTGGTCATTTGAAAAAATAGTGGTTCAGTGAGTTATGTAGCCCTTCCAAATGCTTTCACATTTCATAACAGTGGCTCAAGTTTTCCAAAATTTTAATTTTCATTTGGAGGCTTGAATTTGTTCATTGGCAACATAAACTGTCAATTGGTTTCCTTGAAGTGACAGACTCCATTCTTTTTCAAGAAAATACCTACCAGTATTCCAAATCTGAATAGCCATAGTTTGTTGTTTTTTAGAAAAAAAATGGTGTTTTCTGAGGAAAGCTGCTAGTTCAGCCTGAATCTCAATCACTCAAATGCTTTTCCTGGAGGCATCAATGCTACTTCAATATGCAGCAGAAGTGCTTTCTGCATACTTCATATTTCACTACAGAGAATATTTTTAAGTGTACTCAAGGGTCAGGACTAAATAAAATTAAATTCATTCATTTACGTATGTATTGCTGAGACTAGGATATCTATGACATGTGGGTTATTTACTTAACCTTATTTAGGACTCACGGTAACATTCACAAAAGTAGGTATCGTTATTCCTGTTTTACAGACAAGAAAACTGAACCTCAGAAAGGTTAAATAATTTTCTAGATCTAGCAAAGACCAAAATTTAAAGATACAAATCTGGATCTTCCTGATTTTAAGCTTGTTCTGTTGCCACCACACCATGAACTATTTTGGGTTTAAATAACAGCTACTAAGACTTGATGAGCACTTATACACTAAAAAATGCTCTCAGAACTTTAAATATATTAACTTATTTAATCCTGCCAGCAGGGCCCATGTTAGCTCTGTTTTAGACATGAGGAGACAGAGACGAAAAGAAGTTACTTAGCTTTCCTAAGGGCACAGAGCTAATAACTGTCGAGCTCAGATTTTAACCCAGGAAGACTGACTTCAAAAGCATTTTGCTAAAACATCCCCTAATTAAAAACACTAATGAGAAGTATATATATATTTCTCATTATATATATATATACATATATATATATCTGACATACTTGTAATCATTTTTTGAATAAAAGAACTACTTATATACATCAAACACATACTCTTGCCTGTTTGCATATAAAGCATCATGTGATCAAAAGGTCTTGGTTTGTTTCGTTTTCTTAAGGAGTGGCAAAAGCATATATGGAAAACCTTCTTAAGTATGTGGAAATTTAGGCTAGAAGTTAATTCACATAAATTACTAAGAATAGAGTCCTAAAAGGAGCATGGTTCGGTTTACATTTCACATTTTCAAGATCAGGATGTGGTGGCCAAGTGTGCAGATGGCAAAGTGATGTGGTCTTTGTCATACTGAGCATATGACAGACATCCTTCGAAAAGCACACCTGTTCCTGGAGAAGACCAGGGCACTGGAACAATTATGAATGTGACAATAGAACCATTTCCTTTACCATTTACCACCACCAGAATTAGTCATCTTGGGGTATATTTCCTTTTTCTAAAAATAATGGTAGTCATAGTGTTACTCAATCCACTCAAATGGGTTTATATATTAACTCCCAAGACAAAATCTCTTTTTCCTAAGTGCAACTCCATTTCTCCAGCCAATGGGAGACTCCTCACTTAGAAAGGTTATTCATTTTTACCTATGAAAAAGCATAAAAATGCAAACAAGCCCCCCACTTGGTCCTTCCCTGTGTGCTTAAGAAATACTTCCCTTTGGACCACGGAATTCCTCCCTTGTCTCCTCCCCCTCACCTGCTGTGGACCTTGCAGCTAACTCTGACTCTACTTCCCTGCCACACTTCCATCTTTTCTCAATCTCCCTTCCCAAGTCCTGACTGCGCCTTCTTGCCTTTCCCAGGTCAAAGCAGGGTGGAGGGTCTCTGTAAGAAGAGAAGGGACTTGATGGGCAGGAAACCCCTCCCTCAGTGGTCAACAGCATCTACAGGCAAGGAAGTAGAGAAGAGAAAAACCTGTTCTGTAACTCAGGACCTAAAACTTCTTAGCTGCCATTCATCCTCCTCTTTCTCCTCCCACTTGTCCTCTTTCCCCTTCGGTTTCATTCTCTGCTTATCACATGCAGAAGTGCCCTGGTGACATGGATGAGAAAGGAAGAGACCATCAACCTGTCCTCTCCACAGGAACCTTCCTTTTCCCAGGCTCATCAACTCCCTTATGCCCACCGCAGCTGCTCAGCTCCAAACCCAGTAGGGGTTTCTGCCTCCTAAAGCCTTCCCACTCCCCCTTACAGGCTATTTTCCAACCCTAGAATTCCAGTCTCTTCCTAGATGGACTCCACCTGGAGCTTGGAACTGGAAGGATCTACTCTCCCATTTGGAGCTGTCAGCAACCTCTGAAGACATTTCCCCCAGAAGTATAGCTACACCTAGTGGTTCTGATCTATTGTTCTTTTAATATAGACTCCGCCTTCATTCTGCTTATTTGTGCTAGCCTGGGGGCCTAACCACGTTTCTATCTGCTCATTATTTCTCGCTGCTCAATGTTTTTTTGAACACAGAGCCTGTCCTGAGAACTATTTTAGACCTGTACAGAATAAAATCCTTCCTTTCACGCAGGAGACAGATACATTGATCCAACTTGAGTGCTGTCACTGGGGGTAAGCAGAAATCCCCAGCCAAAGAGTTATAACACAAGTATAGCCTGGGCCCCTCAGAAGGTTGGCAGAAGACCTGTTCCCTCAGAAAGCGGGGAGAGGCCATTAATTCCCAAAGCCCCTCCCCTCGGGGCAAAGACTAGGGGATCGGTGAGAAGTGGCAGCTCCAGCACTATACTAGGAAGGGTGCTGAATGAAGGTTCTGGGTCCCCTGAGAGAGCAGGAAAAGGGTCTCAGGGAAGGAGGGATTGATTCCATCCTGACGTCTGTCCCAGCCATGGTAAAGAAGTCACCTCAAGCGGAGCCACACAAAACAGGTGCGGACTGGCCTTGACAGTCCCCTCACTTCAGGGCAGCCCGGCTGTGGGAGGGAGGATTGCCAGAGGCAGAAGCAACTAGGACAGTAGCTGGGAGAGACAGGCCATGAGGATGTGCCATGAGACATAAATTGCAGACTGCAGCTAGACAGGGTTCTCCTTTACACATACACAGTGAAACAAAACCAGATTCTTTAAGCTTTCAATAGTTGTTTTTAAAATATTTTATTGAAGTATGATCAGTTTACAATGTAGTGTCAATTTCTGGTGTACAGCACAATACTTCAGTCATATAGGAACATACATATATTCATTTTCACATTCTTTTTCACCATAAGTTACTACAAGATATTGAATATAGTTCCCTGTGCTATACAGTATTAACCTGTTCTTTATCTGTTTTATATATAGTAGTATCTGCAAATCTCAAACTCCCAATTTATCCCTTCCCACCCCCTTCCCCCCGCCCCTGTAACCGTTAAGTTTGTTTTCTATGTCTGTTAGTCTGTTTCTGTTTTGTAGATAAGTTTGTTTGCCTTTTTTTTTTTAGATTCCACATATAAGTGATATCATATGGAATTTTTCTTTCTCTTTCTGGCTTATTTCACTTAGAATGACGATCTCCAGTTCCATCCATGTTGCTGCAAATGCTTTCAATAGTTCTTGCTCATTCTTCCCCACAAATTTCCCTTTCCTTTCCAATCTCTAGTCACTGACCTCAGCCACTCCCATTCTCCCCAGCAGCCTCTCTTCCCAGCTAGAAGTGATCAGCGTCTTCCCCACCCTTCCCCAGCCTCTGGCCGGTCCCCTCCCATCCAATCCACAGTCCCAGCTCTCTGCCTAATCCCCATTCCTGTGCCTTCTGCTACCAGCCGTTCTGAGTATCATTCAAGAGGCATTATCTTCTCCTTGATTGCTTAATCATCTCAATTGACTTACTCAGAAGAAGTTATCTTTGACTTTAACAGTTCTTTCCAAAAGTAAAATTATTGAGAAATTGTTAGCAAAAGTATTGAGAATTTCAGTGAACTAAAATGTAGTAGATCTCCAAGATCTATCATAAGTAATAAACAAGAAAGATCCTGAGTAATGTTTCAGGTGTGCTACCATTTATGTAGGGGGAAAATGTATATGTATACACACACACACATATAAACAATTCTGAATACATATATTATATCTGGGAAGGTATGAAAGAAGCTATATACCCTTTGCTGACTTTTGAAATTGATATTTTGTGCATGAGTTACCTTTTGTACAAAAAAGAGTAAATCTGTGAAAAATAAAATTATAGTGTATAAGAAGTTATTTGCCACCCAATTATGTTATAAGCAAGATTATTAAGAAAAATTTTTATTTACATAAGGGGAGCCAACAAAAATTAACAGTGGTTATCTTTAAAATATATGGGAAAAGTTTTTCCTTCCCATCCCTTTTTGCTTATTTGAGATTTATTTTTTATAATTAATATGTTTTGCTTATGTATGAAAATAAAGTGGAAAATAAAATGAGCATTGTGAGGACAGAGAGTGAATGGGAAATCTCTGTACCTTCTGCTTAATTTTTCTGTAAACCTACAACTGCTTTTTAAAGTCTTTTGAAAATGATTGGACTATTGCCATGTATAAAAGACAAAATTATAGAAATTCAAGGAACAGGAGAAAAGCCAGGGAAAAAACTGTTTACAGAAATGTACCATACACATTTCCATATATATATATCTTCCTAATGATTGCCCAGTTTGAAGCTAGAGATAATTTCTACTATTTATCCACTAGTATATTGAGTGCCTCATTTGTTATTATAAATACACACCCACAAGGCACAGCTTTGTGTCTATCCAGACATCCTCAAACAGCCAAGAAATCCAAGACCTGAGAGCCCCCTCCTCAGGGTAGCCTCAGTTCAGAATCATCTAGGGCATCCCTTCCCAAGTCGCTATTCCACAAAAACTCCAGCCCACTGCCCAGACTGGAACAGGTTCCAATTTTAGGAATGTTACGGGAATGACAGGCCAGTCAAGAAACAAGCACCACTCGGAGGGTTGGAGTACTCAGATGCATTACGCCGGCGGGCTCAGAGGGGCTTCTGCTCCGAAGCTCTGAGCACCTCCAAGATGCACCTCCAAGACATGCGCATGAGGTTTTGTAGGGTAAAGTACAAGCTTGGGGTATTTGGCCAATAGGCATGGAACAGCTTTAGCAGCATTATCATCACAAAAGTGGAGGTGGGGAGGCAGCAAACCAACATTCCAAAGCCAGATATGTATCTTTGAAAATCCAGCTGGCTAGCAAAAAAATATAAACAGCAAACCAACACTAATTAACTTAGATTTACAAGTTAGTCCAGCAGAACTCAGATCAGTATTCCATTACTTAGACTTGTGAGTTATCTTGTTAGCCCAGCCCAGCCTCTCCTTCACATTCCTAGACTTGTGAGTTATCTTGTTAGACCAGCCCGGTTTTTCCTTCACAGGAACTCCTCCCCTCAAATGCACCTTGATCAAAGCACCTTGACTAAGAAGTCAAGGATTCCAGCAGACTGCCTTCTTAATCTTCTGAGATAACTTGTCACTCCAAGAACTACAGCGGTGCTTGTCATTTCTCCATGCCTTCGACTGTGGCATTGCCATCAACCTCCCACATGCAGTCTTGTCTTCTACATCATTGCTTCTTTATCTGTTTGGTCATTTCACCATGCACATTTTAAGTATTTTTTTTACCTTATCCCCAGTGCTAGAGGCTAGGAGATGGCTCCTGCCATCAATCACAAGACTTGGAAGTCTGTGTTTGATTTCCCAGTTAGAGACTACCAAGGTTGAGTCATAAGTAGTTTCAAGTTAAAATTGCATAAATATTTTAGTAGGAAAATTATTTTAAAAGATGCTACTTAAGTAACTAGTTATGGGCAAAAAGCTTGAGGGAGATTTGACAGGTGAATAAACATTAGAGCTGCATCATGAAGAATGAAGATGCAGCCTCCAAGTAGAAATTAGTAAAAGGGGAGGGGGAGGATATAGCTCAGTGGTAGAGCGCATGCTTAGTATGCACGAGGTCCTGGGTTTGATCCCCAGTACCTCCTCTAAATAAAATATAATAATAATAAATAAACCTAATTAGCCCCCCTCCAAAAAAGCCAAAAAAATTGGTAAAAGAATATTTCAAGGAGGAAACCAGTATGAGTAAAGTTAAGGAGATGTAAAAGCCGATGCTTGTTGAGGAAACAGCCAGTAATTCCCAGTAAGCAGAGCACAAAGACCTAAAAGTGGAAGAGAGGAAGGATAAGGTGGGCGGGGTGGATGTGAAGGGAACAGAAGGAGAAGAGCCAGGAAAATGGGGGAGGGACCCCCACTGGGAAGGACCTAGCATGCCTTGTGGAGCCCAGTCCTCAGCCTTCATTTGAGCTGGTATTCAGGCTCACCTGATAAACTGGTGAATAAGAAAGGTCAGGAGGACTCTGTTTGTACAAAGATACCTTTGGCAATGAAAAGGAAGACATGATATCTGTCCCAGATATGGGTTCCCTGCCCTTGGATACACACTTACATTGGGAATATGCCCCGTGGACAGAAGCTGAGGAACTAGTTTTAAAAGGAAATGTTGGCCCAGAGGCACAATCAGGCCTGGGTCAACGGCCACAAGATAAAATACAAGTGGGGAGGGTGGATGTTCATGGTTGTTTCCCTCCCAGCTGCCTGCCTGAAGCCAGCTCCAGCATCAACAGCCTTAAGTAGATTTTTTTTAATTAGCTCCCAAAATTGAATAAGGTCAAATCCCTATAATAAATATATATGTAGTATAAAGTATAATATACAGATTATCTATAATATATAAATTATAATATTCAAATTATATATAATATACAAATTGTGTGTGTGTGTAAAAAATCTGGTAGTTCTGTTTCTCTGACTGACCAACACAGAGACCCTTGAAAACCCTGGCCAGCCAAGATGAGTAGAAGAAACTTCTAGTCGTCTCCTTCCACACAGGGCTGAAAATACCATAATCCTCAGGTAGAGAAAAACTGAGATAACCATCAGTGAATCAAAAGGGAGGAAATCAGAGCAGAGGACAGAAGCTGTGGTGGTGCTGTACCATCTGGGGTCTCACTGCTAGGGACCTGTCAGCTTAAGAACACCAACCTCTTCACACTTCCCTAAGTGAACATTGAGGAGAGGAGGGTAGTCTAGAGCAATGGAGAATTTGTTCAGACTGCAGCTAGTGTCAGATGCAACAGTCAACATGAAGTCTATAAAACTTGCTGAGAGGAAATGTTCAACTTCACTGTAATTAGAGAAATGTAAATTAAAACTAGAAAGTGATTTCATTTTTCCCCTACACAAATGGGCAAAGATAACTGTAAAAAATTTAATTACACTAACCCTCTGACTGGGTGATTTTACTCTTACTTATTTATCATAAAGTTATTTTCACATGTGTGTGAAATGATGTATGTGTAAGGATAGCCATTGCAGCTTTTTTCCAAGAGATTGGAAATTACCCAAGTGTTCCCCACTAAGGGGTTGGATATGTAAATAATGGTTCATCTATATAACAGAGCATAATGCTTTAAAAAAAATGAATCTGCTGTATATATACTGATATGAAACAATCTTTAACATATATTGTTAAATGAAAAGAAGGGCTTACATAATGTGTGCAGTATGCTTCTCTGTGTGTGTGTGTGTATTTTAAATGCTGGGAAATCTCTGGAAGAATTCACATGAAACTTGTCATTCTGATTACCTCTAAAGAAAAGAATTAGGTGCCTAGGGAACCTCTTACACTTTTTTTAATTGAAGTATGGTCAGTTTATAATGTTGTGTCAATTTCTGGTTCAGTCACATATATACATACATATATTTGTTTTCATATTCTTTTTCATTATAGGGTACTACTACAAGATATTGAATATAGTTCCCTGTGCTATAAAGAAGAAACTTATTGTTTATCTATTTTATATACAGTAGTTACTATCTGCAAATCTTGAATTCCCAATTTATCCCTTCCCACCCTCTTTCCCCCCAGTAACTTTTGTACAGTGTGTCTACATTAGCTTTTCCACCAGAAACTTAATTTTTAAAATTGTTGCAGGCTTGTTCCAAATACCACTTTTCAAGAGATAGCCCTTGACCTTTTTCCCATGGCAGAAATGGCCTGAAGAACAGGAGTGACAGTGATACCTAAGATTAAGCAAGCTAAAACCCAGATTTCCCCTGCAAAAGAGATTCTGCTTAGGAGGTTTTAGGAACATGTATAGGTAAGAAAAACACATAGACCCAGGAGCAATGCCAAGGAGTGAGATACACCAGAGAATAAGAGAGTTAGTGTGATGAATGCATAATCAGTCTTAGGGATGGCATAGGGGCATGATGAGGAACTAGGAAGATATTCATGTGCAGAAACCAGTGGGCTTAATGGAAGAATGATTGGTGTGTATTAGGGAGAACTGAGACAGAGGTAATCAAATCCCCATAACAGAAGGAGTTTGGGGATGCCACAAAGACAATGAGGCCAAACTTCAAATATTGAGAATTATGTACATGGAATATATCAAAAAAGAGAAGTGTGTTTTATTTTGTTTTTTTTTAAGTAGTTTCTTTATAACCAGAGAAGTGAAAGAAACAGGCCTGAAACATGGGCTACCCTTTGGGTCAAGGACAAGAGATATTCCATGAGCTAGTGAATTCCTGATGCTAAGGTCCAGCTATACAGGTTGAGGTGGAAAAGACATGCCTCTTGGTACCCAACTTTGACAGGACCTCCAGAACCCCTTTAAAATCCTGATGATGGGCATCTGGGCATGAGCACCTAGTCTACCAATTTCCCATCGTACTCAACCCAATAACCAGACAAAATATCCCAGTCATAAATGGCATCTTACAAACATTCACTTGAAATTTTGTTTGAAGCACTTAGAAATGAGGCAGTCTCTCTTTACAACCTACAAAGTCTGTTCTTTTGAGCTGTTTAATAAGTTGTTTTACCTGACAGTTGGTAAATAGCTTGCTTTAGATGTCAAAGATAATAGACTCATATTTTTTTATAATTTTGCTTATTTATAAGTGCTTTCATAAATGCCTTTGTTTTTCAAACAGACACAACTCTTTTGTCCTCAAATGTTTGTTCTCTGTGATAAACAGAGTGTTATTACCTAATTATTACCTATTTGTAACTAATTTTGGAGGTATGAAGTGGCTTGCCCAACTAGTTTCTACAACATTTGGGAATTTTTTAATTTGTCGTCATCCTGTAAAAAAGAATATAGTAAAGTGAAATAAATTGGAAACTGACTTAGTTGGTGGTATTAGAGTTCTCCAGAGAAACAATAAATTGTGTGTGTGAGAGAGAAAGAGAGAGAGAGAATTTCCTCATATGATCGCAGGGGCTGGAAAGTCCTAAATCTGCAGGGAAACCTGATAGGCTGGAAATTCCAGCAAAACTTGATGTCTTGAGTCCAAAAGATACTTGGAGGCAGAATTCCTTCTCAGATGGACTTCACTCTTTTCTTTTACAGCTTTCAACTGATTGGATAAGGCCCACCCACATTACAGAGAATAATCTGCCTTACTTATTGTCTACTTATGTTAAAGACATCTGAAAAATACCTTTACAGCAGCCTCTAAACTGGTATTTGACCAATCAACCAAGCACCATAGCCTAGTCAAATTGATACATAAAATTAACCATCACAGTTAGGATTTGGAATGGCTGTGTATGACTCATATCCTAAATTAACAATGGCTTAAGCAAGATAGATTTCAAATGAGCAGTGAAAAGTAGCAGTCTAGAGCTGGTATAGTGACTGCCTTCAATAAGAGTCCAGGCCCATTACAGTTTGTTGCTTTACCATCCTCAATACGTAGCTTCTGCCTCATGTCCCAAGATGAGTGCTTTAGCCTCAACTATCAGTCTCATTCAAGTTTGCAGAAAGACGGGGTAGGGGAGGAAAAGATGTATTATCTGGAAGTTTCATATGTATTATACACATGATCTAGAATTTAGTTACATAGACACAATTAGTTAAGGAGGCTGAGAAATATTGTTTTTATTTAGGTGTTTATTTACCTGGCTAAAATTCAGGGAATCTGAATTTTGAAATTCATGGAAGAAAAAAGAATGGATAGCTATTGGGACTCGGTCTACCATGTACAGATTACTATACTGAACACCTGAAGGGGTGCTTTTTCTATTATGGTCTACACCATAAATTTTCAGGCTTCTCATACGTGAATGTGAATTAGTGAGTATCACATAGAAGTAGACTTAGTCTGTATATGGTTGAAAGGACTGTACAAATGAAAGGGCACCAATCATATCACAGTCTATGCCTTGGATCTTTCTTAATTCCTCCTGTACTCAGTGTGAAGGTAAATGATGACCATGTACAGTTGGGTGCACTGCAAAACTGAAGGGGGGTGCCATTCATATTCTACTCTATCCCACAGATCTTTCTGGACTCTATATGCTCGATATGGAGGTAACAGATGGCCACATAAAAGAAGACTTATTCCATATTTGCTTGTGAGCACTGCACACTCAGAGGATGCCATCCATATCAGCCTATACCACATCTCTTTCTGGACTCCTGATATGCTCAGAATGGAGGTATGTACTGATGGCTGCACTACACAACTCAGTTGGTGTCATTTACATGCAGTATATACCATGTAACTTTCTGGATTCCTCATATAGTCAATGTGGAGTTAGTGATGACCTCATAAAAATAAATGTGGGTGTACTCCACAACTTAAGGGATTCTGTTCATATTATAGTCTATGCCATGAATCTTTCTGAATTTCTCATATGTTCAATGTGAAAGTAAGCGTTGGCTATAAGAAGTTAGATTGTGCATGTACTTTGGGTGCACTGCAAAACACTAGTGGTGCCAGTCATATCTTAGTCTATGCCATAGATCTTTCTGGTCTCCTCATGTGCTCAGTATGGAAGTAAATGATGACCCCATGAAAGTCAATTAATCCTTGTACATTTGGATACACTGTATAATTGAAGAGATGCTATTCACTGTTTGGTAAATTGTATAGTTATTTCTGGGCTCCTCATATGCTAATGTGGAGGTAAGTGTTGGTCATGTGAGTTTAGACTTATTTCACTTACAGTTGAGTATACTGTACTGTTCAAGGACTGACAGCTACATTCTGCTTTGTCATGGATCTTTCTGGATTCTTCATATAGTCACTGTGGCGGTTAATGGTGGCTTAATGAAATTAGACTTATTGTATATACAGTTGAGTGCACTGCCAGTCACATGATGAATTCTGAACCCATATGCTTAATGTGAGGTAAATGTCACATTCAAATAGATATATTCTGTGTAAATTTTGGTACACTACAAAACTTAAAGATGTCAGTCACATCCTAATTTATGGCATAGAACTTTCTGGACTCCTCATATGCTCAAGGATGAAGTGATTTCCACAGTAATTAAGGATTATGCAAAATGCAAATCAAAACCACATTACATCTGTTAGAGTGGCTGTTACCAAAAAGACAAGAAATAGGTATTGGCAAAGATGTGGGTAAAAGGGAACCCTTGTATACTTGATAGGAATATAAATTGATGCAATGACTAATTTCCTTAGAAAATTAAAAATAGGACTACCATATGATCTAGCAATTCCACTTCTGGGTACTAATTAGAAAATATATATGCACCCATATGTTATTTGCAGCATTTTTTTTTACAATACCCAAGGCATGGAAACAACCTAAATGTCCATCAATGGATGAATGGATAAAGAAAATGTGCTATATGTATGTGATGAAATACTATTAAGCCCTAAAAAATAATGAAGCCTTGCCATTTGCAATGGCATGGATGGACCTCAAGAGCATTATGCTAAATGAAATAAGTAATACATAAAAAGATAAATACCATATGATCTCACTTATATGTTGAATTTTTAAAAAATAAATAAATCTAATTTTATGAATATAGAGAACAGATCAGTGGTTATCTGAGACAGGAAGTAGGGGTGGGGAATGGGTAAAATGGGTGAAGGGACTCAAAAGATGAAAATTTCCAGTTATAAGGTGAGTAAATCATGGGAATATAATGTACAACACGGTGACTATACTTAATAATACTGCACTGCGTATTTGACAGTAGTTAAGCAAGGGGATCTTGAAAGTTCTCATTATGAGAAAAAAATTTTCATAACTATGTATGGTGATGGATGGGAACTGGACTTGTGATCATTTTTGCAATATATACAAATATTGAATTATTACATTGTACACCTGAAACTAGCGTAATGTTATGTTAATTATTTTTTATAAAGATTACGCCATGAGAAATTGTATGCACTATACACTCAAAGGTTGCCATGCACATCAGTCTATATCATGGATTTTTCCTGACTGCTCATATGTCCAATGTAAAGGAAAATGATGGCTTCCTTGAACTAGATTTATTCCATGAATGGTTCTTTGTACTGCATATTCAAGGAATGCCATTTATACACCGGTGTAGTGCTGTGGATATTTCTGGACTTCTCATATGATCAGTGTGGAGGTAATGAAAGACATCATAAAATTGAAATATTTTTTGTAGTTTTGGTGCACTGCACAACTCATAAGGTGCCATGCATATACTATTACATATGATACACCTTTCTAACCTCATATGATCGATTTGGAGGTAAGAAATTACCACATGAAAGTAGATGTATTTAATACCTATATGTATGCACTGCACAGCTGGATGAATTTCATTGACTGTTTGGTCTAGTCCATGGAGTTTTCTGGGCTCTTCTATTCTTAAAGTTGTAGTAAGCAATGCCCACATGAAGGTAGACTTATTCCACGTACAGTCCAGTGCACTGCACGATGAAGAAGTGCCATTCACATCACAATCTATGCCTTAGATTCTCTGGATTCTTCACGTATTCAACGTGAAGATAATTGATGGCCACAATAAAGTAGACTTATTCCTGAATGATAGCGTACATTATACATTAAACAAGTGCTTTTCACATCACAGGTAACTAGCCATGTTGTTTTCCTGATTTCTCATCTGTTTAAAGTGGACCTAAGTGATGGCCGCATAGAGATAGATCTATTCCATGTATGGTTAGTGCACTGTTAACTGTAGAAGTGCCCTTCACATCACAATCTATGCCCTGGGTCTTATTGGACACTTCATATGCTCATGTGGTGGCAAATGATGATCACATGAAAGTAAACATAGTCCATGAAGGACTGTACAAACTGTGCACTCAAGGATTACCATTCATATCATAGTTTATGTTCATCATTCTTTTTGTTTTGTTTTGTTTTAGTTTTTTGGGGGAGGGTGGTAATTAGGTTTGTTTATTTATATTTTTTAGAGGAGATACTGGTGATTGAACACAGGGCCTCATGCATGCTAAGCGTACACTCTGCCACTTGAGCTATACCCTCCCCCTACTATGCTCCTCATCATTCTTGACTCCATATATGCTCAATGTAGAAGTAGGGGATTGCCATATTAAAGTATATTTATTCCTTGTACATTTGGGACATTGTACAACTAAAGGAGTGCAATTGACATCCTAATATTAGCCGTGGATCTTTCTAGATACCCTGTATGTTCAGTGTGGTGGTAAGTGGTGACCGCATGAAGGTAGAAAAAAAAAATCCACGTACAGATGAGTGAACTACATAACTCTGGGAGTGCCAGTCACATCACAGCCTGTGTTACAGTTCACACTGGATTTGCATATGCCCAGTGTAGAGGTTAGTGAAGGACACATGAAAGTAGAGGTGTTCTGGGTACTGTTAGATGCACTGCACAATTCAATGAATGTGATTTGCATCGCAGTCTATACCATGTATCTTTCTGAGTTACTTATATCCTCAGTGTAGTGGTAATTAATGGACACACAGAGGAAGATTTATTCCATGTTCAGTCAGGTGTACTGCATAACTCAATGAGTGCCATTCCCATCACATTCTAAACCATAAATTTTCTGGATTCCTACATGCTCAGTGCAGAAATAAATGATGGCCCTATGAATGTAGACTTACCTCACGCATACTTCAGTGGACTGCACAGCTCAAGGAAAGCCATTACCATCAGTCTATATCATGGGGTTTTCTGGACTCCACATATGCTTATGTGGAGGTAAGTGATGGTCTCATGAAAGTAGGTTTATACCATATGTGGTTGTGTGCATTGCACAACACTAGTGTGTACCCGGGTGCACTGTACAACTGCAGTGGTGTAAATCATATTCTCATCTGTATTATGGATATTTCTGAGAGTAAAGAAGAAATACCAGGTAAAGAAGTATAGAGAAAAATAGTAACACTCTAATTCTTCACCAGATTTGTAGAATAAATGTTTTCTTTATGAATATTTTTTCCAAATAATTGAATTCCTTATGAATTAAAACTTAAAGTCATGGGTGTCACTATGTTTGCTGGAAACTGTTCTAAATAAATTCCTATTTTTCTAACAGACAGCTTTAAATATAAATTGTCTTTGACAAATTGGTATCATCATAGTCACCATGTATCATTACCCTGTGCTGTAAAAGGATGTCCTTGGGGGCTGCGAACCAAACCTCAGATACTGGTTTGGAGGCTCTCTCCTGTCAGTTTTCTATAGTTTCTTCTCCTCCTCTCCACCCTGAAATTAGTTGAGGTTGGCAGTCTGTTTGTCTTGTAGCCTTTGCAACCTTTTCTAGCCCTTCTGTTTTAGGCTTGTACTCTGTAAAATGATTAGATGCTTTCCACCCTTGGTCTCTATGAGAAGACCCCTCTCCATCTACAGAGTTTTCTCCCTTTCACTTCAGGAACAGTCACATATCATTACGTAGCTTGTTCCTGTCAGATACAAACCCATTTTTCTCTGTCCTGTGCGCCTTGTCTGAAGCCCCGTCATGTACCAGGTAATTAGGCTAATTTTGCACTACTGGTGAATCTGGATGTGGCAGATTGTTTGCAAAGATGACTGCAAAAATTACTCCTAGCCCTGAATGCATACCCTTTGCACTGTAACTCCTGGCATACTCTTTGCAGTGTAGCTGTTTCTCTCATCAATAGATAGTTAATTTTCTCACGTCTTGAATGTGGGCTGGACTTGAGACTTGCTTTAACCAACAGAATGCAGCAGAAATTATGCCATGCCGGTTCCAACCTAGCCCTCAAGAGACCTTGAAGCTTTTGTTCTCACTTCTTGGGATGCTGAAACTGACATGTGAGGAAGCTCAGGCTAACCTCTTTGATGATGAAGTTCAAGGGAGAGGGAGGTCCAGTTGACGGCCAGTGTCGACTACCAGACATGTGAATGAGGCTGTGTGGGGCCATCCAGCCATAGGCAACCCGCCAGACGACTGTAGCCACATTCATGACCGAAAGCAAGAACAACAAAAGAATTATCCAGCTGATTCAAATTGCTGACGCAAGCCCAAGTTGCTGGCATACCAAGTAGTGAGCAAATAAAATGGCGATAGTTTTAAACCAGTATACACTTTGGGGTGGTTTGTTATATGGGGAAACTTATACACTGGATGTGCTGGCCGAGTTGTACTATTGATTGTGGGATTTTGCCTCAATAATTTCAGCAAATACTTTTTTTTCCATTTTTTAAATTGAAGTATAGTCAGTTTATAATGTGTCAATTCCTGGTATACAGCATAATGTTTCAGTCATATATTCCTTTTCATATTTTTTTCATTATAGGTTACTACAGGATACTGAATGTAGTTCCCTGTACTATAAAGTATAAACTTGTTGTTTATCTATTTTATATACAGTAGTTAGTATTTGCAAATCTCGAACTCCCAATTTATCCCTTCCTACCCCCTTCTCCCCCGGTAACCATAAGTTTGTTCTCTGTGTCTGTGAGTCTATTTCTTTTTTGTGAATAAGTTCACTTGTGTCTTTTTTTAGATTCTACATGTAAATGCTATCATATCATATTTTTCTTTCTCTTTCTGGCTTACTTCATAACATAAAAAAAACCCAATGCAAAAATGGGCAGAAGATCTGAACAAGCAGTTTTCCAATGAAGACATAGAAACGGCCAATAGGGACATGAAAAAAGTCAGCAAATACTTTTTAGCATCTATTCTTGTCTAGGCCCTGTGCTAGGCATGGTAGATAGAGCTGGAGGTCCCTAGGATCAGGGATCATCTGGTGTCATGTAGAAGTCAGGTCCTAAACAGATAATAACAATGATGACAAATGTAAGAAAAGAAGAAATACACATGACATGGAGTGGATAGTAAGAGGGAACCTGACCTAATCCTGATCAAGCAGAGCCTCCCCAGAAAATGACATTTCAACTGAAACTTGAATAAGATGCAATCTTCCAGGCTGAGACTTGGGAGTGAAGAAACTGAGCAGAAATAACTACATGCTCATAGCTCAGAGCTGAGAGAAAGTATGATGTGTTCAAGGAATGAACAAAACCCATATTGAATGGGGCCTCAAGAAGGAGCCAGGGAGACTATGGTTTAAGACAAGACAGTCATCCTCAGAGGGCCAAGGTTACCAGACTCCAACAGCCTACTTCCATTTGTTATTTTCTTAGGAAAATCAGAAATTTTATCTTTTTGAAAGTACTACACTCCCTTGAAAACATTCCCAGTGTTCTGGTTTTAATCTGAGGCAAAAATATAATTTCTGAAGCTTTGCCATGTGTGAAGCTCACTACTAAGCCCTTTACAGGTTTTTATTTCATTTTTTCATTTCCATGGCCCCATGAATTAGATAGTAGTCATATCCCACTTCTAAAAATTAGGAAACTGAGGCACAGTTATACAGTTGGTAAGTAATAAAGCCAAAATTTAAATTTAGTTCGATCTGAAACCAGAGCTCAAGGTATGCTATCTAGTTAATACCTCTTTGAACTATGTTGTCATTTTGCTAATAGTCTTTTGAAGAGAGAAATTTAGCTGCTCCATAAATACTGAATTTTGAAGAAATAGAAAGTCCATGGAAGGAAAATGTGAGTCATCAGATCTTAGACTGACATAGGCAACTGTCATGTATATAAACTACTGTATTAATTGATGTGCTCTGGTAGCCAAGATTTCATTCTATGTAAAGATGATGAAATTTAAGGTTCATTTGGGCAATGATTTCTTATATATGAAAGTAAAACCGTGTTGCATAAAAGAAATGATAAATTGGACTTCAACCAAATTAAGAATTTCTGCTCTTCAGAAAAATACTGTTAAGAGCATAAAAAGACAAGCCACAGAGGGAGGGGATAGCTCAAGCAGTAGATTGCATGCTTAGCATGAGCAAGGTTCTGAGTTCAATCCCTAGTACCTCCATTTAAAAAATAATTAAATAAACCTCATTACCTCCAACACTCCCCCAAAAAAAACTATTAAAAAAAAAGACAAGCCACAGACTGGGAGAAAATATATGCAAATTGCACATATGATAAAATAATTAGTATTCAGAATATATAAAGAACTCTCACATCTCAATAATATGAAAACAAACAACCCAACTTAAAAATAGGCCAAAAAACTGAATAGATATTTCACCAAAGATGACAAATGGATGTCAGATAAGCACATAAACAGATGTTCAACATCATTAGTTCAAGGAAATGCAAATTAAAATTAAAATGAGCTACTACTACACACCTATTAGAACGTCAAAAATTAAAATGACTGACCATACCAAGTCTTGGTGAGGATGTGGAGCCACTAGAGCTCTCATACATTTATGGTGGGAATATAAAATGATACAATGACTTCAGAAGACAGTTTTACAGTTTATCAAATATTAAACGTATACCACCCATATGATCCAACTATTCTGCTTCTACTTATTTGCCCAATGAAAGAGGAATAAAAGCCCATATCCACACAAAGACTTGTATACAAATGTTCATACTTTACAATTTTACTTGTAATAACCAAAAACTAGAAATATCTCACATGTCCGTCAACAACTGAGTCAATTAAAAGATTCTGGTATGTCATGCAATGAAATATTACTAAACAATAAAAAGGAATACAGCGGTAATATATACAACAACATGGGTGAATGTCAAACTAATTTTTCCATGTTAAAAAAGCCAATCAGAAATGAGTACATACTGTACGGTTCCATTTACATAAAACTCTAAAATATACAAGTTAATCAATAGCAACAAAAAATACACCAGTGGTTGCCTGGAAAAATAGAGATGGAGAGTACAGGAGAGAAGAATTACAAAGGGGCATAAAGAACCTTTTGGGAGTAAAATGTTCATTATCTTGATTGTGGTGATGATTTCATGAGTGTGTACATATGTCAAAACACATTAAGTTATATACTTTAAATACGTGAACTTCATTACGTGTCAGTTACAGCTAAATAAAGCTATTAAAAATATAGAAAAATTTTCTCCTGCAGTAAATTAGTTTGCTGTATTCCAAAAGATGTTCACTGTTACATTTGGTACTTTGGCATTATTGCAAAAGACTCAGAAGTAATGAGCAGAATGAGGGACATGGTCAAAGAGCAGCTGCCTTGTGGGTTAAAAGAATATAAAAATAACTTCAACCAACTGAAAAGTTAGTGCAGAAAGGGGAAGCAATTTTAGAAATAAATGCCAATCATTGCTCATTTTATACATTATTTCTAAATATATTTTATTAGTAACCTGTTTTATTCCCTAAAGTTGAAGTTGTTTTCATTTAAAAATTTTTTCTTTTTTTTGATTGAAGTATAGTTGTTTACAATGTTGTGTTAAGTTTCTGATGTACAATAAAGTGATTCAGTTATACATATATATATATATATATATATATTCTTTTTAATATTCTTTTCCATTATGGTTTATTACAAGATTCTGAATGGAGTGTCCTGTGCTGTACAGAAGGACCTTGTTGTTTGTCTGTTTTATATATAGTAGTTTGTATCTGCTAATCCCAAACTCATAATTTATCCCTCTTCCCCCCACCTTTCTCCTTTGGTAATCATAAGTTTGTTTTCTATGTCTGTGTGTCTGTTTCTGTTTTGTAAATAAATTCATTCTATCATATTTTTATGCCACATATAAGTGATATATGATATTTGTCTGACTTAAGTTTCTTTAATTTAAAATTGAAAAGATACATAAACACACACATTTCAGTGAGGAAAGAGACTGCAATCATTGTGACTAGTTATTATCAAATAATGTGGCATGCTTTGTAATGTAAATTAGGCCTGCAATTTATCAAATTAATTAATGTAATGTAAATAAGAGGTGGCAGTTGTTCTTTTAAGGTAATAAAACTAGGGTGTTATTTCCCAATAAAAAAAAGTCAAGTAGGTATTAGAAAAATCAATTTCTCTTATAGGCCTTTGTCTTTTGTCTCTTATAGGCAGCCATTTGGAAGAAAATTAATTTTTGTGAAGGCAGGTTGTGTTTGATTTTAAATTCTCTAGAAGATCAACCAGAGCCCCTCACTCTTCATGTCCCCTTTTTCTATGACCCCTTTCCCACAGTAGAGACCACCAGAGTCTGAGCTTATCTGCCTTGGAGCAGTGGTAACGAGAAGGAAAAGAAAGGCATATTGAAAATAGGAGTTCCTAAAGCTACAAAATCGGCAAAACTCCAGAAGAGACTAATGGGTGCTGTGACTTGATTATTTCTGCTGGGGAATTTGGTAAATACTTAGGGCAAGGCCTCATCTCCTGCCGAAGGAAAAGAATAAAGAGAGAGAAATGGTTTGCGAAGCATATCAGTCTGAGTCCAGTCAGGAAAGAAAAAGCACACAGAGAATGTGTGTTATAAAGAATTATTAATGAGAAGTGACATCAGCAAGATGCTGAAATAGGAGCTTCCAACCCTCAGACCAATACATGCAGCATGGAAATCCCAGAAAGAGAAGAGAAAGGGACAGAAAGCTTTTTTTTTTAAGAATCAACAGAATGCAGTAATCCATTCATAAAGGGCAGTTGAATGTGCTTACACATATTGAAGAAATCAGTCATCTAAGTTGTAAATAATAATTCATTTCTGTCCTTTTTTTAGATTCCACTTATAAACGATATCATATGGCATTTTTCATTCTCTTTCTGGCTTACTTCACTTAGAATGACGATCTCCAGGTCCATTCAAGTTGCTGCAAATGGCATTATTTTATTCTTTTTTATGACTGAGTAGTATTCCATTGTGTGTGTGTGTGTGTGTGTGTGTGTGTGTGTGTGTGTGTATACATACCACTTCTTATATCCAGTCATCTTGTTGATTGACTTTTAGGTTGTTTTCTATTGTAAATAGTGCTGTTATAAACATTGGGATGCATGTGTCTGAATTACATTTTTATCTGGATATATGCCCAGGAGTGGGATTGCTGGATCAAATGGTAAGTCTATTTTTAGTTTTTTATGGACCCTCCATACTCTCCTCCATAGTGGCTGCACCAATTTACATTCCCACCAACAGTATAGGAGGGTTCCCTTTTCTCCACACCCTCTCCAGCATTTATTGTTTGTAGACCTTTTAGTGATGTCCATTCTGGCTGGTGTGAGGTGATATCTCATTGTAGTTGATTTGCATTTCTCTAACAATTGGTGATGTTGAGCATCTTTTCATGTGCTTGTTGGCCATCTGGATGTTTTCCTTGGAGAGGTATCTATTTAGGTGTTCTGCCCATTTTTTGATTGGGTTGCTGGGGTTGTTGTTTTTTTCCATTATTAAGGTATATGAGCTGTTTGTATATTTTGGAAATTAGCCCCTTGTCGGTTGCATCATTTGCAAATATTTTCTCATTCTGTAGGTTGTCTTTTCGTTTTGTTGATGAATATCCTTAGCTCTAACAGAAAGCTTATTAAAAGAAATAATGACTGAAATCTTCCCAAATCTGGGGAGAAAAATGGACATCCAGATTCATGAAGCCCATAGGATTCAAATAGGTTGAACCTAAAAAGGTCTACACTGATATACATAATAGTTACAGATGTACCTTGTTTTATTGTGCTTTGCTTTACTGTGCTTCACAGACATTGCATTTTGTTTTACAAATTGAAGGTTTGTAGCAACCCCACACAGAGTAAGTCTACCAGTGCCATTTTCCAACAGCATTTGTTCACCTCATGTCTCCATGTCACATTTTGGTAATTGTCGCAATAGTTCAAACTTTCTTATTATATTTGTTTTGGTGATTGATGATCGATCCATGATCTTTGATGTTACTGTTGCAAAAAACTTACAACGTGCTGAGGGCTCCGATAATGGTTAGCATATTTTAGCAATAAAGGATTGTTTATTTAAGGTAGGTACATTGTTTCTTTAGTTGTATTGCTATTGCACACTTAATAGATACAGTATAGTGTAAACATAACTTTTATATGTACTGGGAAACCAAAAAGTTTGTGTGACTCACTTTACTGCGATATTCACTTTATTGTGGTGGTCTGAAACCAAACCCACAATATCTTCAAGGAATGCCTATAAATTGTCAAAAGTCAGAGATAAGGAGAATTTTGAAAGGAGCAAGAAAAGAGTGACTCATTATGTATAAAGGGACCCCCATAAAACTATCAGCAGATTTCTCAGCAGAAACCTTGCAGCCCAGGAAAGAATGAGATGATATATTCAAAGTGCTGAGAGAGGGTTGGGTCAGGGCACAGAACAGTGGTAGAGCACATGCCTAGCATGGTGAAGTCCTGGGCTTAATCTCCAGTACCTCCAGTAACATAAACAAACAAACAAGCCAAATTACCTCCTCCCAACAACAACAAAAAGTGCTGAAAGAAAAAAACTATGAACCAGAAATACTAACTACACGAGGCAAAGCTGTCCTTTAAAAGTCAAGGAAAGATAAAACTTCCCCTCAATTTCATGTGGTCATTCAGTTAATAAATTAGGGCCTTAAAACTAAGTTTTTGCTAACATTGTAAATTGACTACACTTCAATAAAAAATAAGAGTTAAACATAAGTAAATAAATAATAATAAAAGAAAAAAGAAAAGTTTGGGGACTTTCTTACCTGAGTAATTATTTTCCCTACTCCCTGCTTGGTCTTCTGTAACTACCTCTTAATTTCCAAAGAACAATTAACAAATTCATTAAATATTGCCCAACAAAGACTAAATACATGAAAAATCCAGTTGTTTATTCAGTTAGGAGTTTCTGCAGGTTAGAGCATTGACTAAACTTTGATTCTGGTTGTAAAAATGAATAAGAAACAGATACAGAATTGTCATGTTCCCATCGCTTTGAAGTGGCTTCCCTAAATGAATTTCATTAAAAGAAATGACTAAAAGTATAATGTTTTATTTAAACTAATATTCACCTCTTTTAATGGAAATGTAAACAGAGTGATGATTTGTGATTTCTTAATATGTTCTTCCTTGCTGAAAGACATTTAACTAGTTTTGATCTCTAGTCAGGATAAGCACAGTGCAAACAAAATTTTCAGCAATAAGAAAACACAGACGGGAAAAATAGGCCATGACGTAAACCTTATTTGAAAAAGAGAAAATAAAGCATGGTACCATTAAATTTCTAGTGCTAAAGAATTTTTTCCATTAACTCAGGAAATAAAGCTTTATAAAAGTCATAAGTTTGACCTTTAGATTTGAACACAATAAAAACTTCTGTTTTTCATGTGATGTGCCTTTTTCTCTAGATTCCACAGTTAATGGGCAAGTTAATATACAGTCACTCTTTGAGTTAAGGGGAAAAAAAATAGGTGCAATTTACAATTGCCAGTGTAGATAATGCCTTTCTTTGTTGTGCATTTCACAAGCAGATTACATAACCATTTCAGGTTATGTCATCAGCAGTAGCAACATATGTAAATAACACGGGTACTTGGCTTTTTAGTATGTGTTGTTTAAAGTGGGCTTTGTTGCTTCCTGTCTTTCCTCTTGGTGGGTAGGGTGGGAGGAAATGGGAGAGAGAGACAGGAGTGACAGGAATGTTCTTGTAGGGCTGCATAGAGAAAGACAAGCATGTGCTCCCTGTTTATCCCCCCAAGCCAACATACACACCCTCATTAGGTAAAGAGCCCCATGCAGATGAAAGAAATTCTTTATATTGCCTTGAAAATGACACAGTAATTGTGTGTCTCTCAGCTGCTTTTCCCTGTATTGACATGGCCCAGAGCCATGCATAACCTCCATTCCTTACCACTCCAACCCCTCCTCAACCCACTTTCCCTTGGCATTCTTTCCTTCTGAACCAACCATGGTGGAGACTATCACCTGGTTTCTAATATTTTTCACTTTTAAACCTGGTAAGAATATTATGCTGGAGACACAAAATTTGCTGAGAGCCTGTTATGGCCCACACATTTACCTAATATGAAGTAGATCAAATTCAGGAAGTGTCCTTCCAAACAGGAAACTCGAATCCTACTTTTGCCAACCATGAGGGATTCCCCTATTTGGACAGCCACCTCAGTCTTGAAGATTTGCCCATGCCTCTCAAATGGGACAAGTGAACATTTTGTCTCCACTCTGAAAAATAAAACTTCCGGAACTGTAAGTCCAAAGACCTGCACTTAAGTTCTGGCTTAGTTCCCTCATAACCCTACTAACCATCCCGCCTCTATAGGTAGATCACTCTTGTTCATAATTAATCTCCCCCATTTTGATTCATATTAGCTCCATTTCAGATGGTGACTTTTTTTTTTACCTTGTTTTCAAATTCTGAGTTGGATATTACTAATGCCACAAAATTGGAAGGGAAGATTAAGCTTAGTGGAGAATTACATAATTATTCATGAAAATGTGCACCTGGGACCTTAGGAAAGAATTGATGTTCCTAAACCATATGATTTTTTTTTCAGAATCTTTTGTTTTACTCAAGTATAGTCAATTACAATGTATCGATTTCTGGTGTACAGCACAATGTCCCAGTCATACATATACATACATATATTTTCATATTCTTTTTCATTAAAGGTTATTACAAGGTATTGAATATAGTTCCCTGTGCTATACAGAAGAAACTTGTTTTTTTAATCTATTATTATATATAGTGGCTAACATTTGCAAATCTCAAACTCCCAAATTTATCCCTTCCCACCCCCTTTCCCCAGTAACCATAAGATTGTTTACCATGTCTTGGAATCTTTCTGTTTGGAGATGAGTTCATAGTGTCCTTTTTTTGTACTTTTTTTTTTTTTTTTAGATTCCACATATGAGTGATATATGGTATTTTTCTTTCTCTTCCTGGCTTACTTCACTTAGAATGACAATCTCTAGGTCTATCCATGTTGCTGCAAATGGCATTATTTTAGTCTTTTTTATGGCTGAGTCTAAAACATATGATTTTAATTTTAGAAGCAGTTTATCTTATTATCCCCAAATTAAGTTTACTCCTGAATTTTGCATGGGTGTTTTATTTCAGGTCAAATTATAGCCTCCTTTTCTTTTTCCACCTAAAACTGTAGAATAAATTTTGTGTATGTGTGTCTGTGGGTGTGTCACATATATGCACCTCAAATAAGTTGCTAATGTTGACTGAAATAAAATGTACAATCTAAAAGTTGAGAGCCATGTTTTATTCAGTGAATTTTCTTAGGACTTGAGCCCAGGACACAGCATCTCAGATCACTCTGAGGGACTACTCCAAAGTGGCAAGGTAGAAGCCAGGATATATAGGAGCTTTTGCAACAAAGACCAGGTAGTCAGAACATCAAAAGATTACTGTTAATTAAAGAAAACCAGACATCTCAAGTTAAGGAATTTAGTGCTTTTCTAAATGTGGGAATGTGCAAAGGTCTGGGCTCATTAAAGTCATTCCTTTAATATGCACCTTAGCTATCTAGGGCCAGGATCCTGTTCTTATATATCCTGAGTTCCCTCAGGGTGCATGGTTGTGCGTGGCTGCAGAGGGCAGGCTGCCTGCTTGTCTGCATCCTAAATTCCTTCCTCTCCCTGTTGAGGGTGGCAGTAGCAGCTGATGACTTGATGGCCACAGACAACATTCTTTGTTTACTGATATGGCTGGCAATATTTTTCATCCACACTTAACTTATATCTTTTGTCAGTGAAGAGTGATGATGATAGTGTGTTTTAGCAGGGGCTCTTGTGAGTGGCAGAACTTTCTCAGAAAGTGTACCAAGGACAAGAGTACTGTGGTGGCATATTTTCACACTAAGAATATGGTAGTGTCGGTGGATGAAGGATTCCACAGAAGGGCAAAAGCACTGATGCAGACATAGGGCCAGCAAATACATCTTAAAATAAAAGGAAGGGGGGAAAGATAAAGGAATTGAACAACTGGGAGTCCTGTCTGCTTCCCAGCTTCACTCAGGAATAACTTAGCATAATAACAAATTTTCCTTCAGGCTACACTAGATTGAGGTACTGTCATGGTAGGATTATAAAACCACATTCAGCCTCTTCTGATAAATTACTAGCATTCCAGCCCCTCTGGCTCACGTTGGGAGCATTCCTATATAGTCCCAGAAGTGGCCATCGTCCTCGTGTCTTGTGGTAGGCAGAATAATGGTCCCCTCCAAATGTCCATGATCCCTTGAGCAATCCCAAATTCTAATCCCATGGCAAAGGAGAATTATGGTTGCAGGTTGAATTAAGGTTGCTAATCAGTTGACTTTATGATAGGGAATTTTTCCTGGATTATTCAGTGGACCCATTATAATCAAATGGGTCCTTAAATATGGAAGCAGGAGAGTGTCAGAGTGATGCAATGTGAGAAAGACTGGACTGGCCATTGCTGACTTTGAAGGTGGCCTGGTATAAAGGAAGCTTTATACCTCGAGAAGCTGGAAAAGGCAAGAAAACAGATTCTCTTCTGGATCCTGCTTTGATTTAACCTCAGTGAGATCCATTCAGGGCTTTTGACCTCAGGACTATTAGATAATAAATGTGTGTAGCTTTAAGCCATTAAGTTTTTGGTATTTTGTTACAGCAGTAATAGGAAAATAATACAGGTCCCATATGGCTTCTTGGTGATATTTAAAATTTTTTTTTACCTTACTGCATTTTTATTTTTAGAAAAAAGAGATTTTTTTGTTCTTCCTCACTAATACTGCCCATCCAAGTTTATAATGTAATAGGTCTCCTTCCCCAGGTTTTTTTAATGAAAAATTTCACTGTGCAATGTGCTTTTTTCATATAAAATTCCATGAACATTTTTCTAGGTCCTTTCACATGATGTAACGCAATATAAAAGTTAAAATACTTATTCTTTCTATCAGGACAATATTAAGGAAATATACAGAGAAGTATAAAGTTCAAACAAGAAAAATAAAGAAAAAAATATTGACTAATGACTCCACAACCTCCAAGAATTCTGCTGGCAATTTAAAACCATCAGTAATGGGTGTGATGGAGTAGAAAATCTACACTGTACAGATTGAGATAAAATATTAAGTAAAGGATTTCCTTCTTCCCTTCTTCCATATCCCTCTCTCCAAAGGCAACTACTAGTCAAAGTCCCTTGCGTTCTCTTCTAGAATTCATACATTTGTGTCTGTGTGTATGTTTGTATGTGTTTGTATATGTATGTTCCATATACACCAGGGACCATTCATGATTATGTACCTTTTTTTCTCTTAATAATATATCTTATGGACCATTCCTAATTTGACACACTCAGTTTCATTTTTAGTGGTTGTATAGTACTCCACCGGAAGGATAGTCCCTATTTATTTAACCAGTTTTCAATTAATCAGTGCTTTAGTGGTTTCTTTTTTTTTTCCTTATATGATAATGTTGTTATGAACATCCTTTTGGACATATTTTGAAGAACTTTTCCAAGTATATCTCTAGGGTAAATTCCTAACAGTGGTATTTCTGGGTGAAAAGTACATTTAAATGATTGGTAGCTGTTGCCAAAATTGTCTTCCAGAAATCCCTGCTATTGACTGACACTCACTCCAACATGATATGTGAATGCCTATTTCCCTGACCTCCCACTAGATATCATAATACATTTTTAATTTATCAGTAACCTTATAAGTGATATATAACATTTTATTACTTTGATTTTCATTTCTTTATAAACAAGGTTGAGATAATACTTCTGACATTGAGTTAATCTGATGGATAACATGCTTATTTGGAGGTATGACAAATGTGTTCATAAGAAAATAAATAATGCTTGTATATAATCTAAATATTAATTGGTAACTGACAAGTTCTGTGGCTTTGAGGAGTCCCTTAATCTCCCTGGGCCTCACTGTCCTCATTCTCAAAATGGGAAGGTTGGATTTAGTAATCTTTAAGAATATATCTAGTTCCAAGTTTACAAATTGAGTTGATAAAAGAAAAAATCAATGGATATCACAATCATAAATAATAAGTATCTTAGCCCATTAGGGCTGCTGTAACAAAATAGCATACTGGGTGACATAAACAACAAATATTTACTTCTCACAGTTCTGGAAGCCCAGGAATTCCAAGATCAAAGCACCGGCAGATTCGGTGTCCAATGAGAGCCCCCTTCCTAGTTTCTATAGCCGTCTTTCTCACTATAACCTTACATGGCAGAAGGGACAAGGGAGCTCTGTGAGGCCCCATTCATAAGGCCACTAATCTTATGTCATCTCCCAAAGGTCCCACCTTCAAACATCATGACATTGGGGATTAGGTCACAACAAAATGAACTTTAATGGGACACAAAAATTCAATCTATAGCAGTAAATAAACCATAATTTATAAATGTGGAAAAAATTTTATAGATAATAATAATTCACAGCACTAGGGAAGAATTTTTTTTATCTCTGGTTTTTAATGTATTTTCATATCTTTGTGTTTATACATGGCATAAAATGAAGTCATACCAAAATAATTAAATGAGAGAGGAAACCTTCATTTTAAAATCATTCGTTTTTTAGCAACAGGGTCCATTCCAAGCCCACTGTTTATACTATAAATTTTATAAGGCTGGTATCAACATCTATACATTGTTTATTTGTTTTACTTAACATTATTTTATGTATTTATTTCCACATATTTATATGGTCCTAACATCTGTCATTTCTAATGAGAATATTAATCCATTGCCAAACATGTCGCAGTTTGCCTAGTAATTTCTCCACAGCAGTATTTCAGATCTTTCCAGTTTTTTTTTAAACTTTTTAAAATTAAGTTATCAGATCAGATCATTTCCAGTTTTGACTGGAATATGCTATGCAAATGTAAATGCCTTTGTCCAAAATGGTCTTTTTCTTTTCTTTTCTTTTGAAATATTTCCTTCGGAAGGATTGCCCACATTCTATCACCACTGTATAGAAATATCTTTTTTCCCCACTTCCTTGTCATCAAATGACCTATTTAAATTGATTTATTTTTACTAATTATAGTTACGATGACATCTTATAGTTGCTCTAATTCACGAAATTTTAAATTCTTCTGGAAGCTTAACTGTTGAGTAACCTTTGATTACTACATATATTTCTTCTTATGTAATTGTATATTCCTATTCTTTGACCATGCTGCCATTAGAAAGTAATTACTGCCTTTATAAACCAGTATCTCTCTTACTTACATACTTTGGGGCTAAAATTTTTATTCCTACATATCAAATACAAACAACTTTCTCATCCAGTTGTTTTCATTTTAGTATTCATTGTTATAGGAAAACATTTCATTTCTTATTTTATCCATTTTACAATGGATATTTTATTAATTTAATTATCAAGAAATTATCTCCCTTTCACAAGCATTTTAAGATTTATGATTCTGTTTTCTTCTGGCATTGTTTGTAGGTGGCTTTTTAATATTTAACTCTTTAATTTAAAATGTATTTAGGATGTGATACAAGATATTACTAGAAATTAATTTTTCTGTGTATTCCTTTCCATTCTCCTTAGCACATTTATTAGTGATTCATTTTTATTATTTTGTGTCATTGACTTGCCATATATTGACATCTTGAAATATTGTTAGTCTACTTTTAAAATTTATTCTACCTCACCGTTCTATTTTCTCTACTTAAGATAATGCAGAAAGTTGTGACAGTTATTTAAAAGTTTGGCAGAGTAAATCCTACACTGTTATCTTTTTTTGTAGAAACATTGCTTGGTTGAATGTTTTTCCATAAAAAGTTGACAGGTAGTCAAGTTCTGTTAAGTAGTCTGTTGAGATTTTAATTGGTAATGTACTGACTCTGTAAATTAATTTCTGAAATACCTTCTCTATTATATTGTCTTCCCAAACAAGAGCATATATATTTCTTCTTGTGTCCAGGATTATCATTTCTGCTGTTAAAAAGTTGTCAAATCCTCCTTTATAAGTTACAGAAGTCTCTCATTAGATTAGTACCTAAAAGTTAATGTTTTTATTATCCCCTGCATTTCTAAAACATTGATCATCCAGAATATGTTTTCACCATATAATCAGTTAAGATTTAGCAGTCTACACAACATTTCCCCATCGGTTATCTCATTTGAGCTTTGTACCAACCCTGGGAGACAGGTCAAATTCCAGGCTTATGACCTCAAAGATGAACACATGTAAAAAGTTAGCCCAAAGGTCACTCAGCCATTAACTGCTGGAAATATGTCTCAAACTCCAGTCTAGAACCCTTTCCACCTCCTTACGGGGTTGCTTAAGAAAAGAGTGAAATGCTGATTTATTTATTTTTTATTATTATCCCTTAACTGTCATTTCCTTCAGATCAGTAAAAAATTCATGAAGGGTCACACAGTACAGGAAAAAATACAAAAATCCTGGAATAGTCCTTTATTACTCTTGTGCTAACAAACAAGGCATAAACTCTTTGTGCTTTGTTTTCCTATTTGTAAAATTGGAATATCACTTGTCATGTCTACTTTGCAAGTTTTCAAAGATATAATGACATCACATATATGAAAATCCCTGGCAGAATCACCAAGCTTCTCTGAATCTTAATTTTTAACGTGAAAAATGAGGCATGATCTCCAGTGTTTCATCCAAGTATTAATTCAAGGCTATTAATTAGGGGAGCAATTTACATTTAATTTAAGGCTACAGTATCCTTACTTGATAATTGCAATTTCCACCTTTTACTGAGGGTGGCAGTGCTGATCTCTGTAGAGAACAGAATTTTGGGAATTACAGAAATCTCATTAGATTTTACCCTTATCACCTCTCTTAAATGTTGTATATGGCACATGTAGATTTTTTAAGTGGAAATGAAGTGAAATTTTGTTTTGACCTAGAATATAGTAATGTACCATTATTTTTTTTAAGTTCGCTATTCGAATGTCAGTGGTACTGAGGTTAGAGCTTCAGTCAGGTGATTTGTGCAACTCCAAAATAATTCTTTATACTTGCATGTTATGACATTTTTGTTGGCTCCCATCACTGCATCCACATCAGTTCTTTAAGTAGGTTAGAGATCATCCTTCACCTCCACCCTTTTTATTACCTCTGTGAATGTCAGTGTCAACCACTGAAAGCAGAGGAGTCCATGGGAAGGGATTAAGGCACACTGATGGACCAACTAGACACCGGATTTTGTATACTTTATGAAGCAGAGTTAGTCTTGTGCAAAAACTGTGGCGGTTATGTCATTTATCCTCCAGTTCCCAACTTTTCTTCCACAGCCTTTCCTTGACCCTTTACCCAGTTCTCTCCTAGCAAGAAGAGCAAGATCTGAGAGGCAGAATGTAGAGGAAAGAGCACGGCTCTGGCATCAGAAAACCTATGTTGTCAACCTTACTCTGCTACTTTGAGTTTGACTCCAGATTAATCATTTAAACCCTGAGGCTGATTTCCTTATTTGTAAATTGCAGTGAATGACAGCTTATTGAAGGTTGCTAGAAGATATGACAAATAGGAAGGGTTTTATATAACTCATATATTTGGGTTATTAATTTACCAAGATCTAAACATAAATATAATGTATTGCTCCTTAGAGCAAATTTTAATAACCCTCAGGTATTTGCACATGCTGATGACTGCTTAATGACTTGCCCTTAACCCTCAGGATTCTGACTCTAGAAGGCTGGTTAGAGTTTCCTTCTTAGAGGGTCCATAACACTTATACTTACTTCTGTTTAATCTTTACCACACGTTTCTATTCTCATTTGTCTGTCTGCATTTCCCTCTAGACCAACTAGAGTCTTTTGAGGGCAGTGGCTTTGAGAACAAGCATCTTTATAGGTCCAGATGAAATACAGGCTGTCCGATAGATAACTAATACAGAGGGAAGAGGAGGGAAAGGATGGCCAAAACAAGTGTGGGTAAAATAATAATACAAGGTCGACTGTGAGATGTACCATGGGAGTTAAAGTCAGAACAGGTCATACTTGCTTGAGGAATGCACTTCATGGAAAAAGTAGAATTGGAGGTAAACCTTGAAGGATGAGAACAAATCAATAAGCAAAAATTGGAAAGACAGCATCCTAGAGGGTAAGAACAGCACACTCAAACACACAGAACAGGGAAAGAGCAGGATGTCTTTGGGAAACGGAAAGCATGCTCGTTGGCAGTGGGTAGAGTACAGATGGGGAAGTTGTGGGGGATGAAGCTGCAAAAATAAACAGGTGCTTACTCTGAATTCAGAGATGAGGAAGTTTTAAAGAGTTCCCACTGCTGCTTGGCCAACGTCCATTTCTTCTAAGTGCTTGGAACAGGCTCCTCCCCCATTTCTCCTAATGCTTATAGTCAGGTCACAGCCTCTTGTCCACCATTAGTAACTAGGATGTATTAGGAGCCTCTTACGGGATTATCAGAGTCAAGCCCTACTAATGATTTACTTTTATTGCGTCTTCTTCCTACCATCAGTCTATACTTCCTGGGTCTTCTGACTTCATTACCCTGATTTCTACTCCTTCAACAGTCAGAACCAACTATTGGGCATAGGTCTGCTCTGAACTTTATCTTTGACTTTTAAGTAGTCAAATGAAACAAAACAAACAAACAAACAAAAATAGTCATATGATTTTTCACATGATCCACACATGACAAATTAAGAAACAGATAAGGTAGAACAGGTGAATTACCAACTGAGTCATTTGGACAACGAGCGGTATAGCAGGCTGGGGGCAGGAGGCAGTGCGTTTACAGGACAGGAAAAGCATTGTGAGCTAGCAGAATCAGTCTGTGGGTTGTTGTTTTTTTTTTTTTTTTCTTGCCAGGCCCTGAGGACCTTCAATAGCCTTTCATCTCTGGCCTTAGCTAAGCTTTACCAAAGCAGACCTTCTGGGGCCTGGAGTAGTCTTGTCCTATTAGCCTTGGCCCAGTGCTTGCTGTCATGCTGTTACCTTCATTCTGACCTCTTCTGTATTGGCCAGATATATGACTATATATCTGTGCTGCTTTCCTGATGTGCACAGCAGTTTTCTTACTCTAGGGAGTATAGCTCTGCCCTAAACAACCTGGTTGGCCCTCTCCAGTAGGGCCATGTCATGGCCTAGAGATTGCAAATACAGTACGTATTGGTTCTCCTGGAATACTAGTATTGATCCAGAGAAAACCCATATCTACTGTGGGGCCCTTTAAACTCTGTCATTTTGGCTCCCAGCAATCTTCAAAACCATTCTTATAGACAAGTTAGTTCCTCTAGCCCCTGGACCCACCTCTTCCCGCTCTTCACCATGAATCACTACTACTACCATCTCTGCTGCTCTAAAGATGAATATATCAAAGACATGAAAGGAGGAAAGTGTATTAGGTTGCATTGCTGGTCCCAATTCTTCATCCCTACCTACAGGCAGACATTTGTCATGGTCTCATCATGGGTGGAGTTGATTTCCCTGCCCCTTGACTTTGTGCTTAATCATGCAACTTGCTTTGATGAGTGATATCTGGACAAAAATGCCAGCATGACAGTTTCAACCCTAGACCTTAATAAGCCTTGCACATTTTCATTTGTTCTCTCACACGTTTGCCATCACCATGAGACAAACATGCCTAAGAATAAGCTATCTCACTGAACCAAGGAAGAAAATAACACACATGGAGCAGAGCCACCTGTTCCAATACACAACCTGCAGTGAGAAAAAGGGCCAGCCTAGCTGCCATAGCCTGAAGCAGTGGTACCTGGCTGAGCCTAGCCTAGATCAGTAGATCTCAAGTCAGCCAGCAGAGTTCTTGCCCAGTCTATCTGTCCCATGTCACCCCTGCTGACTATGACTTGAGCCAGTCAAAAAAATTTTTTGAGGGTTTGCATTTGGAAACATATTTTAATCAATAAGGTATTAAGTCTCCTAGACTTGGAGACCAAGGTGTCACTTGGGGCCGTGTGCAACTTGGTGACTCAACGTAGAAAGCCAGTCTCAGAATTAAGTAGGAAAACAGAACAGATTTTCAGAGTTTCAGAGAAGAGTCCCAGAGAGCAAAAAAAAAAAAAAAAAAAAAAACAATTAGAGTAAATTCAGTTCTCATAAAGGCTATTTGAAGAAGTGCTGGTCTTGTGTTTAAGAAGTTGTCTGTGTTGTCATCAAAACCATCCCTTACCACCCACATAGCATATGTACGTGTGCACACGCACAAACGTAGACATGCACAGAGTTTTATTTTTAGCTAACGTAAATGGACTTTGTTCCTTGTAACCAAAGAACTAGACTAAGATACTTTCTAGAATGGAAGAAGAGGAAGTTATGAGCAACCAGCTTGTGATTGGTGTTCCCTCACATGATAGAAAACCAAACTGATTGCATGCGAGACTGTGTATCACATAGCTTTCATTGCGTAACAAGCCATCTTGAAATATAGGGGCTTAGAGCAACAAAATCTTGTACATAGCTCACAATTCTGTAGATTGTCTGTGATGCATGGGACATTTGTGATGGCTCTTCTAGTCTAGGCCAGCTGGACTGAGGCTGGACATTCTAGGATAGCCTAACTCATGTGCCTGGTTTTTCTAGTAGGACCTCAGTAGCTGTGACTTGTTTCTGCTCCATGAGGTCTCTCCACGTGGTGGTTTGAGGACTAGCAAAGGAGCAGCAAAGGAGCCCTAGTCCAAAATAAAGAAGCTCATTCTAACTCTCTGCTTGTGTCAAAGCCATTACTGCAACGACATAGCACAAACTACAGTGGACAGGGAGGGAGAAGGCAGTACTGCTCAAGAACGGCCTATGAGCAAAGGGGAGTGGTATTTATAAAGGAGTGAGCCTAAGAAAACATCCAAGTTTGCTACAATTTGACCTACAGACTTTTGGAAGAGGCCAAGATGTTAACTCAGACACTTGTGACTCTAAAGCCATAGAAACATTGGTCTAAATAGTTATTAAAAAAGAATGAAATTTTTTTCTTAGACTCCACATACAAGCAATCTCATATGGTATTTTTCTTTCTTTCTGGCTTACTTCACTTAGAATGACATTCTCCAGGAACATCCATGTTGCTACAGATGGCATTATGCTGTTGTTTTTATGGCTGAATAGTATTCCATTGTAGAAATATACCACATCTTCTTTATCCAGTCATCTGTTGATGGAAATCTTGCTATTTGTGACAACATGGCTAGATCTTGAGGGCATTATCCTAAGTGAAATAAGTCAGAGAAAGACAAATATCATATGATCTCACTTACATGTGGATTCTAGAAAACAAAACAAAACTCATCAAGATGAAGAACAGAGTGGTGGTTGCCAGGAGGGAGGAAGGTTGGGGGGAGGTGTGTCAAATGGGTGAAGGGGGTTGGAGGTACAGACTTCCAGTTGGGAAAAACATAGGTGATGGGGATGGTGAGCTGCATGGTAACAGTAGTCAATGGCATTGTAGTGCATATTTGAAAGTTGCTGAAAGAGTGAATCTTGAAAGTTCTAATCACAAGAGAAAAAAAGTTTTTTCCTGGTAACTCTTTATTGTGATGGATGGTGACTCTACTTATTGTGCTGATCATTTTACAGTGTATGCAAGTATCAAATCATTACATTGTACACCAGAAACGAATATAATATTATATGTCAATTATACTTCAATTTTTTACTTTTTTAAACATTTTTTATTGAGTTATAGTCATTTTACAATGTTGTGTCAATTTATACCTCTCAATTTTTTAGAAAAGAAAAAAAAGTTATAAAATATCCAAGTATCTGTAGTATTTTCACTCTCATTTGAATATATCATCTGCCTTTCTTCCTTGAGAAAAAAAAAGAATTTCAGTAGAATTAACAGGGGGAAAATACCAAAAGATTGAAAAGAAAATCTTTCCTGAATACAATCCACATAACAAGCTCTCTTATACTTGTTAGCAGAGAAGGCTCCCAAATAATAAATATAATTATACAGGGAAAAGCTATTCTGCTGTAAAACACTTCCCTGAGCATACCATGGAAGGCACCAAACCCTTACTTGAAATGGGTCTTGTTCCTTTAAGTTTCATAACCACATAGCTGTGAATCATAAGTTAAAAGTGATTTCTATTTCTCTATTTCTGAGCACATACGCCAGTCTGGGTGTCTGTGAGACTGGCAGACTGGAGATCTCCGAAATGTGATGCAATATGGACTCTGTCACCTGCAGAATACACAGGCATCCCAAAGTGTCTAGACACTGGCACTACATCAAAGGAAGTTCTCCTTACTGGGCAGAAATGTCCTATCGCCTCAACCAGAAGAAGAGAAGGTCATGGGAGGAGAGACATACAAACTTATGGTTTCTTCATTGTACAAATACTAATTTACAAATAGAAGTTATTTTCCCTTTAACTAGGTTCCTCTTACAGTGTTGCCCAACTGACAATTGTGACATCACCGTCACTTCCAGGCAGCCAGACACAAACTACAAAGAGAACATTTCCGTTTGTGGACTGCACTGTCATTAACCAGCAATTAGGGAAAGGGGCATGAAGGGGAGTGGAGAAGTTAATGTATATTTGAAAGTGTAAGTACAAAGTGTTCTTGGAATTTTCCTGAGTAGCAGGGGTGTGGGGACCAACAGTTCCTAAAAGGAGGAAAAAACCTCTGTTCTCCATAAGTTAGTGATTTCATGTTGCACCAAGATTTTACAAAGTATTTAAAATAGCATTCGCTTTAAGAAGTATTGAATTCATAAACTTATTTAAATACAACTAAAAAGAATTCTAGTAAAATTTATTTTATCATAAGCAAGGGAATATACCAATGCAAGCAATGTGGTCCCAAGTAAAGGAAGTCAAGACCAGAGAATCGAAATGGCAATGAAAGGGAAAGAGTGGTGATATCTCAACCAAAGTAATGAATGCTCAGTAATGTACCGTCAGCTGAGAAGGATGAGTAGGGGACAGAACCATTCAAATCTATCAAAACTAGTTCTACAATTTTTTTGAGGATTTTTTTTATAGCAGTTTTAGGTTCACAAGAAAACTGAGCAGGTAGATCAGAGAATTCCCATATGACCACAGCCCCCATCCCCACAGACTCCCCCATCATCAGGACCCCCCACCAGAGTGGTATGTTTGTTACGACTGATGAACCTACATCAACACATCATTACCCCTCACAGTCCATAGTTTACATTAGAGTTTGCTCTTACTGTTTACATTCTGTGGGTTTAGATAAATGTATAATGACACGTATTCATCATTATAGAGTAGTTTGTAGACTGCATCATTATAGAGTGCTGTGTATCAATACAGAGTAGTTTCACTGCCGTAAAGATCCTCTGTGCTCCACCTATTCATCCTTACACATCCCCACCTGACGAGCCCCTGGCAAGCACTGATCTTGTACTGTGTCCATAGTTTTGCCTTTTCCAGATTGTCACATAGTTGAAATCATACAGTGTGTAGCCTTTTCAGACTGGCTTCTTTCACTTAGTAGTATATATTTAAGTCTCCTCCATGTCTTTTCATGGCTTGATAGCTCATTGATTTTTAGCACTGAATCACATTCCATTGTCTGGATGTACCACAGTTCATTTATCCATTCACCTACTGATGGACACCTTGATTGCTTCCAAGTTTTGGCAGTTGTGAATAAAGCTGCCGTAATGTGTATCTGCAGATTTTTGTGTGGACAAGTCTTCAGCTCTTCTGGGTAAATACCAAAGAACATGATTGCTGGGTTGAATGGTAAGAGTATGTTTAATTTCGTTAGAAACTGCCATAGTGTCTTCCAAAGTGGCTGTACTATTTTGCATTCCCAGCAGCCATGAATGAGAGGTCCTGTTGCCCCACATCCTCACCAGCATCTGATGTTTCTCTATGGTTTCTAATTCCTCATTCTGTAACATAGAGAGAGAGATGACAGATGAAGACCTAGGTTTCATGTACAGTGGTGAGAAATGGGGCCTTAGGAGAATGGAGTACCAAAAGTATGGTAGGAAAACTGAAAAAAAGGCCACAGGTTTTTTTCAATGATGGCTCAATTGTTAATACATACAATGTTTGTATGTTTACACTGTCTTTGGAAAATAGTACTGTTGATTCATTGTAGGCTGGCTTATACTCGAGTTCTTTTTTCAGAAATAGTAATGAATTCATAAGACACACATGTGCATGTCACCATTTGGTGACCTACTCCATACATTTGAGTGACCTTGGACAAATGACT
Organism: Vicugna pacos; assembly: GCF_048564905.1. Taxonomy (NCBI): domain Eukaryota; kingdom Metazoa; phylum Chordata; class Mammalia; order Artiodactyla; family Camelidae; genus Vicugna; species Vicugna pacos. The sequence continues at coordinate 23,164,361 of NC_133023.1, forward strand.
TAGATTCTTGCCTTTATATTCTCCTGTTCTAATAAGTTCAGTTGAGCTAGACAGTCTAAAAATTTCTTTCCAATCCTTTGATTTTTAAAAAATCCATGTTTCTTCACACATAAGAAGTGTCCTGAAAGACACAGATGATTTCAGTGGAATGTTTCAAAAGGGAGTCGTTTCCCATTAAAGGAACAATGAATATACTGCAATTGAGATCATTGTTCCTCTTTCCTTATATGCCATTACTGAATGATAAATGATAGATTTTCCTCCATTTTTCTCCCTGATAAAGTTTAAATAGGGAGCTTAAACAAATAAATTGGAGGAGTTACCTTTTCTTTTCAAGAGTATAGATTTTTTTTCGAAGAATCAGCAAATGCATATTCGTAATCACATTGAGATTAGTGAATTCCCTTCTTCCATTCAACATATATTTGTGCCTACTATATGACTTGTCAGGGAAGGCATTAAATCAACTTTCTTTTTTTCTAAAATGTGTGACTAGAGCACTTGAAAAGTCACTGCCCCATGATTATAAATGTAATGCGTTATTTATAATTGCGAACATACTGTTGAACATACTTGTGGTTACTTTGGCTTCATTTTTGTCAGTATTTATATATTTTTTTACATCTCTGTAGTGGCAAAAGGCAGAAAATAAATGGAACATACATCTTTGTCACGCTCATCTTGTCTCATCTTACTAGCCACTGGAGGCTTGGAGGTGGGCATATAAAAAGGGAAAGACAAAAGAAACAAGCACACAAAAGAGAAAGCATGGGAGAAATCAGAGGAATGTGAGACTAGAGAGCCAAACAGATGCTGGGGGAAGGAAATGAAAACAACCAAAGTGACAGTGACCCTGCCTTCAGCACCCCTTTGCCCTGAACAGACCCAGCCAAGGCCTCAAGAGCATTCTAAGTATCATCCCTGCCCCGAACCTTATCAGGACAGGTGTTCAGATTGAAAGCTTCTCAGTTTGCATCAGTTTCAAGTTTTTGGAAAACTGGAAAACTTCTAGATGCTTCTACTCTGATTTTTGTCAAGAACTGGTGTCTTGGTTTTAATCAAATATGCCCGAGAATTAAGTTCTTTAGGAATAGAGATCATACCAAAATGTACTCATTTTGTCATTTCTGTTGCTGCATGACAAACAACTCCAAAACCAAGTGGCTAAGAACAATAACCATTCATTACCTCTCGTAAGTCTGTGTGCAAACTGGGCATAGCTGGCTGGTTTTCCTGCTCTAGCTTATATTGGCTAGGGTTACTCATTGGACAGGGTTGCTCATTTAGCAGCTGCAGTCAGCTAGGAGTTCTGTTGGGCTGAAATATCCAAAATGGTTTCAGTCACCTATCTGGAAGTTGGTGTTGGTCAACTAGAATGCCATAGTTCTCCTCCGTGTGGTTTCTCATCTCCTAGTAGGTTACTTTGGTTTTCTTAACAGCATGGCAGTTTGGTTCCAAGAGGGAAGAGCCCACTTGTCGTGTCCCTTATCATGTTTGCTAACGTCCCATTGGTGATGAAAGTCACATGGTCTCAAGCAGTCTTCTCTGCAGCTGTGAAGGGACAGAAGTGAGTTGACTAATATGGGTGGTTGAGAGTAGAGTAAGTTATAGGAGATGGGAATGTGTATAAGGTAACGGATGCATTTTGTCTGTTTATCAAGGGAAGTATTACCGTTTTATACCAAAGCTATTAATATGGGCAGCTTCTGATACCATGTATTCCAAAAGACAAGTTTTTTTTTAACATTTTTATTGAGTTATAGTCATTTTACAATGTTGTGTCAAATTCTAGTGTAGAGCACAATTTTTCAGTTATACATGAACATACATATATTCATTGTCACCTTTTTTTTCACTGTGAGCTACCACAAGATCTTGTATATATTTCCCTGTGCTATACAGTATAATCTTGTTTATCTATTCTGCATATGCCTGTCAGTATCTACAAATTTTGAAATCCCAGTCTGTCCCTTCCCACCCACAAGTTTATATTTTGATATGGTTTTTTATAGCTTAGACTTTGTATGTAACTGCCCATCATACATGTGAAAGTTGTATGCCTTTATTTTGTGTCCAGCAGCAAAGCCTACAATAAAGCTTTAAAATAATCCCACCAGAAGTGGGAAGGTATGACACAAGGACATTATTACCAGAAAGCATGATTCAGATAGAGTCACCTATGTGAGTCTATCACATTGATTGATTGATTCATTCATTCATTCAACGATCACTTACAGAATGCCCAGACCCTAAGGATATAATAATGATCGGGACAAAATCTCTGGCACTAAGGAGCCTAACCCATTACATTTTGAGGGCTCGGGGTAGGAGAGGGTAGCAGGAATCTATATCCTTAACAAGCACCCTAGGTGATTCTAACACAGAGTAGTGTTTGAGAATCTCTGCCTTAAACCTTTATCTACCAATAATCCAAATGGATTATTTGAGTGTTAGCAGAGAACTAAGATTTGGGAGAAAAAGATTCTACCCAAGTCATAAGGCAGATTTCTCATACCTCACAGTTTTGCTAAATCTTAGAAGAAGAGAGATTCCAGCATACCCACAGCACCACGGTCCTCAAAGTGCGGTCCCTTTACCAACATTATCAGCATCACCTGGGAGCTTTCAGACCTCATCTACTAAACCACAAATTCGGGGATTGGGGCCCAGGTTTTAATAAGTCCTCTAGGTGGTTCTGATGTAGGTAAAGTTTCAGAATTGTTGCCATTCCTATCTGCAACATTGTGTTAAGCAATACATACTTTTAGGTAGTTATACTTAGATAATTAACATGCATATGAGTGGAATGTTCGGTATGCATGAAGAGGGGGGAAGGCTCCCAATTTGGCTATTTTAATCAAAGATATTTAAATTTTGGTCTGTCTTTAACTCCCTTAGCTACCTTGGGCAAATCACTTCTCCCATCTGCCTAAATCATCCCAGTCTCAAAATAAAGGAGGGCCGGTGCTCTTTACTGTAATGCTTTCTAGCACTAACTTCCCATGTTGTGCTTTCTGTATCTGTATCATTCCAACCCAAGTAATCATTAGACTAGCAAGGAGAGATTAAGGAAAGGATAGCTCTCCAAATGCACTAGACTAGAAAAAATAAGTCAGGCAAATAGGAGAAGACCAAGAAGTGTTACTGGACAGAAAAAAATTCTCTAAGGAAATGTGGCCTTTCTGCTTATACAAGTTCTGTGTAAATTAAAAAACAAGAAAAACTAGGGGAGGACTAAGTGAAACATCCAGAGACTCTCCAGAGGTTGGGGCGTTGGGGAGTAACTGATTTCTTGCTCTACCAGTCAGAAGTCATCACAGTGAGCTCAGATGATTCAAGCTACTCAGATCATTTGCATGAAGGACCTTGGTCTTCACCTATGGATTTCTTCGGTGGAAACGCACTTGCCAGTTAGACCACCTCTTGCCTTTTATGATTAACTATGCTGCTTGTAGAGTGCTTTCCCAGGCTTTACATCATATAAGTCTCACATTACGCTATCCACGTCAGTGACATTTTCCCTATTTTACAAAGAAGCAAAAGAAAGCCATGGGAGGCACTGAGGTACTCAAAGTTCAAGAAGATCCAGAGTTGAATGCCAGGGCCAAGAGCCAGGCTAGTTTTCCAATCCAGTGTTTCTTCTGCTGCCTTGCCTTTAAATCTCCATGGACGTTGGGAAGATCAAGGTGGACCAGCATCCTACCTTTTTCCTTTTTATCCATTTTTCTTCCTAGTTTTCCTCAACTTCCCTTCCCTCAGCCTGCTGTCAAAAGGCATTAGGCTTGATATCAGGAGATGGAAAGTCTTGTCTTGGTTCTACCACAGAAGGCTGGCTGGTCTCAGACAAGTCACTGATGCACTCTGGGCCTCAGGTGCATCGTTGTTATGATGAAATAAAATTCATATTTTATGGCAAGACCAGAAAATTTTATACATAAAATATTCTCTGCCAGTTTGGGCGTCTTCCCTCCCCATTAGTGTGTACTGAGCATCTGCAGCAACCAGACCTTCTTAGGTGCTAACATTCCTTCTTAATCTTGTAAAGGATGAAACCATTACTCCCTTTCTTCATGCAGATATGGACTGTGTAAACTGTCATTTCGTCATCTGAAGTATAATCTTTTGTCTCAAAAACTAATATAACTGCTTTAACCACTAACAGTCCTCTAACAGTCCTCAGAGCTTTCTGAAAGACCATCTCCTGGGTTATAATCCTCAGGTTGGCTGGAATAAAAGCTTCCATCTCTTTCTTAGCTCGACTATGGATTACATTTTCATCAACAGCTATTCCCACTTTTTCTCAATGGTAGTATGAAAAATGGAATCAGGATATATGATATTGGTTGATTTTTACATTTATGTAAATTTGAATTTGCAGGCTGTAGCTGAGGCTTGAAAGGATGATGAAGGGCAGGAAAATGAGACTAATTCCAAAAAGATAAGAGCAAATAGGTTTTTGAGAGTCAGAGTAAATATTTAGGGTGTGGCGTTGAGGTAGGCTGAGCTCCATTCTTCCATTTAAGATCCCTCCCTTTGCATCAGTAATCAGTATCAAGGCTGCAAAACAAAGAGCTTTCTTTGGAGTCTTAAGAATTGCAATTCAGATATGTGATGAAGCAACTATAGTAAAATTTTAATTGTAGAATCTATGTAGTGATTATGTAAGTGTCCACGGTAAAAGTTTTTCAAAGACTTTGTATGTTTGAAATTTTTCATAATAAAATGTTGAAAAGGTAAAAAAAAAAAAGAATCGCAATTCAGGAGACAGAGATTCAGGTAAAAGTGTTCTGGGAAGAGAAAGAGTCAGGGGCTTATAAAGGCAAAAGCCACAGGTTGTTCAAGAATTACAACGGACCCAATGCAAGAAAGGAGATATTTGTCTTTAAGGAATCATGAGTTACTTTAGAGTATGGGTCCAAGAAGTATCTTGAGTTTCTGGAACATTGGGTAGAAGTTCTGGATGCCTGTGTTAAGACTAGAAGGGGGTCAAAGTTCAGATTCCATCCAGGAGGAGACATGCATAAGTCACTTTTCCTCAGTGGTGTACATTTTGTTTTGGGGAAAGGAATGAGGATGTGGAACACAAACTATTGTGGGAACCACAGGATCAATACATTTCAGAATCTTGCTTGTACATCCAGCCCTACTTATTCTGAAATGACTGAATTCTGATCACATGATACTGGTGAACAAATAATTTGCTGTCCTGTTAGAATCTGAGAGTCAAAATGTGTGAAAGTTCAAACACGGTCAGGGATTTTTCTTTTTAATGGATCAGTGTGGTAAGTTTGGTTGCTTTCTTTTTACTGCCTGTTAGAGTAAGGAAATCCTTATTTATCATTCAACTAATGTTTTTCAGCATGTTCAGGGACAAATTAGCCTAGTTTCTTTACATTTGCCTGTATGCCTGTCTGTCTTTTCCAGGAAATTCAGAAATATGGATTCCTCTGCACTCCTAAAGCAAGCCAGTTTATCACTAGTTACCAAGTCCAGCATCTCCATAAGTAGGCCTCATCTGGAACACTAGAATTTGATTTCTAGACAAACTATAGGAAAATCTGCTTCCAGAGCAAGAATGGTAAAAATGTAAACACAGAGATGAATAAGTGAGGTGGTGTGGAGTAAGACAAGATGGAGAAAAAATAGAAACGTTGTTCCAGAACACTGGGAGATTAGGAAAATGGAGTGAAAAAAATGTGAGAGTGGGAATAGTACAATGCTTTTGAAATTGATGGAGCATTCTGGTTTACAAAATCAATTTACTGATTTTTAACCAGCGTTTTTAAAAACTGATATGCAATAGAATAAAAAAATACAGAATTCATAGCATGGGAGGATAAACATTGTTTCAGAAATATTTTTAATATACGTAAAATATGTAAAATGTATATATATGCAGCTATATAAATGACAAATAAATGCACGCGCCCAAGAGCGCAGAAATGCCCGGGGTTGTTTTATAAACTATTTCCCACAGTGGGTCTTGTTCCAGTTTGAAAATCCCTGGAACCTAGGATCCAAAGGACTACTGGCAAGGTAAATTTAAGGTCAAATTAAAAGGCCCCTTTTATCTCCTTTTGCTGTCCAGAACAGTTAATAGAGAGAGAGGAAATGGCGTGTGAGGGAGGGGGCACCAGAGTGGGGTCAAGCTAGGAAAAAGGGCGCATCAGGACAGGGAGTTGCCTGGTGCACTTCTTCCCGGATAGTCAGTTCATCACCTGGGAAGCTTTATTTTGAATGTTTCCCTTATATGCTAAATCGAAAGAACTTCCGCGTTCCTTGGCCCTGAAAAGCCTTCGAAGGTGAATGGTTAGTCCTGTTCCTAAAGGTGACACTACATAGGGTCAGTCCCTACGTAGAGGGGATTATTCTATTTTGGACGAGGAACGGGGAAGTAGGCGGGCGTAGGAAGCGCGGGAAGGCCCGGCAGGGTCTGTCCAAAGAGTGAGTCACAAGCGCTCTGCACAGCCCACCAGAGGAACAGGCACTTCTGCACTTTGGGACCCATCAGCCAGCGGAGGCCCCAGGGCGCGGGGGGGGGGGGGGTTGTGCCCTTTCTTCGGGCCAGTGCTACTCCCTGCCAAAGGGCAACACCGGCCTCCGCCCCAGGCCCTGCGGCAGGCCGGCTCCGCCACCGGGTCGCCGGGCCCACGTGACCTGCCGCGCGGGCCACCGCCTCCGCCGCGCCCAGGCCCCTCCCCCGTGACGTCTTGCTGTCCTTAGATTGTCTGAAGCTTCTTTCTCTTTCCGCGTTCGCTAATTGGCCGGCCAGGCAGACAGCGCCCCCCCCCGCCCCGCCCCTGGAGTCGTGGGGAACGCGGGTGGGGGTGGAGGCGGGGCCGGGGCCGGAGGGGCGGGGTGAGAAGGCTCCTCGCCGGTAAAGGGGCCGCCTGCAGCACGGTCCCAGAGTCCTACAGCCGGTCACCGCTTGGCCCTCCCGGCTTCTCGCCCGCCCATCACTCACCCGCCACCGTCACCTGGGAAACGGGCCGCGATCATCTGCCGACCCGAAGCTGGTTTCATGGCAGCCTCGAAGAAAGCTGTTTTGGGGCCGTTGGTGGGAGCAGTGGACCAGGGCACCAGCTCGACGCGGTTTTTGGTGAGCCCGGGGTAATGTTTGAGGAGGTCCTGAGACAGGGCAGCAGCCCCGGGATTGTGGGTTGTGTCCTCATCCTGTTCTTCCCATCGTCTCGAGCGCTGGCCCCCAGGCAAAAGAAGGAAGCCAAGGGCCCCGGAGCAGGACCTGCCACGCTGGAGCTGCCCCGCCCGGGCCTGGGGAAACGCGACCCCCCGCGTCTGAGCTGAGAAGCCCTGGCCTTGATGGTAGAGCCGGGTCAGCTACTAATGGGGGGGACTCCTCCTCCAAAGGGTGCTAGAACTCACCGAGCATCCGTGCAGAGCGGCCCGCCTGCAGCCAGGGACAGGTGGCCACATTGACCGCTGTTGCGTTCTTCCCCAGAAGCATTTGGCCTGCTAGGAGCAGGACGTCCTTGGATGGGGGGGAAGCTGTGTCACGACTGTGGTAGCCTAACAGCGTCCTTTGGAGCAGTAGAACGGATATAGTATAAACGTGATGATGCATTGTCATCCTCTCTCACAGAAATTGCAGAAGGTAGAATGGTAAGGGGAGAGGGGAGGAAAGTGGCCGGATACATTAGGAACAAGTCACACTACACTGCTTTTACCAGAATCTACTTAATTTATAAGACTCGTAAATTTCAGTTCTGATTCTTTGCCCATTATAAACAGATGATTGTCCTCTCCGCACTTCGCAAAGTAAAGTGACAGAGAAATTGTTTCTCTTTTTATTCCCAATGTAGCGTTTTGCCATAACATTAAGTGACTCTGCTAATTAATTTGTTTTGTGCAATTAAGAAACTTACTCTTTAAGTGATCTAGCCCTGAGTTCAGGAAGATACTTTTAAAATAATTTAAATAACCAGCTACTGATTAAGATGCTTTCAATGGCTATTTGACCAACCTGGTAAGTTGATGTAAATATTTAATGATAATTTAGCATCATCTTCACTTCTTTACCTCAAATCACATTTTCATGAATTTAGTATATGTATGTATGTGTGTATACTGTATAAATTATATATACAGTACATATATATATTTCAAAATTTGTCTGACCACTTGACTAAAATCTGCATTTGTACCTTCATTTTGACACTCCATGTCTCTTGTCTAAAGTGGAAAGCTTTCAGTCCAGTTTTAGTTTGAATCTTATTGAATGACTTAACCCGGTGTAAACTGCCAAGATATAGTTCTACCGTCTCTTCCACTGTTTATCTTTTGATCACCCAGGGCAGGTTTCACTTTGTCTTATTTTCATATAAATGTTTATAAAGTAATCTTGAATCATAAGTAAGAAAGTCTGCCTAACTGGATTTGATACATACATAAGATACGCAATCAGCACTACCATCTTCCAAATTAAGAAAGACCATGAAGATGTGTGTGCTGACTAACTGTAGATTGACTTCTGAAGGCATAATCAAGGCACACACAAATGCCTGCAGGGACCTGACGAGTAGAGGGAGGAAGGCAGACTGGAGAGCAGACTCAAGCCAAGGGAATAACCTGTGGTTGCCAAGCAGGAACACAACAAGCCCAGGTTTGCCAGATCTTCAAATTCTCTAAGAAAAGCTGGTAGTCTAAAGTTTTTTCAGTGAAATCTTCCTATTCTTAAATGTTGGCAACTAGTTCGTAAAGCACTTCAGGGGCCAAACCAAACATGGCAGCTGTTCTCAAGTTTATACGGCCTTTGCTCTCTCTGAAAGTGGGTAAAATATTTCCTAATTTTGTAGGCTTCCTTTTTAGTGGCCAGCCTTACTGTGCTTGTCTTCCTTTCAACTCTTCACTGTTGCTGTCCATGTGGTCCAACAATCTTTATCTATAGCAGGTTGTTCCTGGCCCCTCAGATTCTGCTGCCCAAGAGGCATCTTCCTGCATTGGTGGAGAAAGAATTAATCAACTTCATGTTATCCCAGTTAGTTGTTCAGTGTATGACATGAAGATGAGCCTTCAAAGGTTGGGTTCTGTTTACTGTGGCATGATCTCAGTGATGGAATTAAGCTAAGGTGCAAATTCAGAAGATTCCTGTCATGCTTATAGAATGATGTAGAAAAGTAGATTAATAAAGTTTCTGCCTCTTGAGAAACAACTGTGAGAGAAAGCTTCAAAGGTAGATAAAAAACTTAGAGATCCTGTGTGAAGTAGAGAAAAACTTGAGAATGGTTTAGCAAGGTGTTTTTTCCCTTGGTTATAGGGAAAGAGGTTGCTAAACCACTCCCTGCAACATGTAGATAATTGGTGTGCTGAATAAGCGCTTCAGTCACAAGGTGATTCCCAGGAGTTGTTCCAGTCATATTGTTCCATGTTATAATTATGACTCAAAAATAATTGCTTATCTTCTCAGGAAAAAGTACAGTGGATAAGAACTGGCATAAGGAAGCTTGTAAGGTGAAAGTTATTAAAATAATTTCCTAATCACTATTCAGTAAACTTGCATATCTAATTCAGCTTTCACAAGAGCAATACCCTCTCCAATGCTTTCTGCTCCTTTTTTCAATGCTGGCTCTGTTGGCTTTCTCCCGTAATGAATACAAGATTTCTTTATTCATGTTCTTTCATCCACGGGAACTATCTCCTCCCTTATTCCCCATATCTGCTTCTTGAAATTCTGCTCTACTTCCAAATACTGGCTCAACTGCCATCTCTTAGTAGAAGTCTTCCTCAAACCCTTAGTCAGAATCTCTCCCTGTCCCTATAGCATTTTTTGTATCTTTATCAATAGCTCTTATCACTTACCTTGTGTTATTATGTATCTGCTTACTTGAAATCAGGAACCTCCTTTTTAAGACTTGTTCATCTTTGTATTCCTTAAAACATCTTGGTCAACATGACAGATGAACACGTGTTTTATCTATGGGAGCACTTTATACATATTTATTGAGCAAATTTTCTTTCTAATAGGTCAACTGAATTTTAATTCTGGTTATCTTTTTTACCTTGTCAAAAAAATCTTAAAACTTTCTGACTTGGATATGTTTGATTACTTAATTTCTTCTGTTATTAGTAGACCTGCAATTTTTAGAACGGGTTCATTTCCTCCTCTAGTTGTCAAAAAATTCGTCTCAGGACCCTATGCATACCTTTCGTACCAAACGAAAATTTCCAACTTGTCTGATAGGAAAGTGAACTGGCTTGGCACATGTTTACCCAGATTGCAGAGTAGGAACTTCTTGGAAAAGAGAATTAGCGTAACAGGTTTAAAGGAGGGGCCATTTCTTTATAAGACAAAAGCTTCAGCCTCAGTGTCAACTTCCTTCTTTAAAATTTGGGAACTGCTTTTTCCTCATTAAGTTGACTTGGAAATTGGCTTGGAATGTGTTGTGACTTGAAATGTGTCTGGGACTACGTTGAGGACTTTTCCGGTATCATCTCAGTGAGTCCTCATAACAACTGTGGTTGGTAGTATTTCTAAGCTCCTTTACCCAGGTGACTACCCATGCTGAGGATTGTGCCCCAGGTTGCAGAGCAACTGGTGGAAGTAGGATTCCAAGTCCCCATCTCTCGCAGTCAGAAGCCAATCTTCTTAACTCCTGCCTAGGCTCACTCCCCAGCTCCCTGGAGTACAATTATCCCTTTGTATGGGGGATTGGGTCCAGGACCCTCGTGGATACCAAAATCCTAGGATGCTCAATCCCCTTATAATAAAATGGCTCAGTATTTGCATATAACCTACACACATCTTCCCACATATTTTAATTCATCTCTAGATCACTTATACCTAGTGCAATGTAAATGCTATATAAATAGTTGTAAATACTATGTAAATAGTTGCCAAGGGCAGGGCAAATTCAAGTTTTGCCTTTTGGAACCTTCTGGAATTTTTAAAAAATATTTTTGATCTCCAGTTGGTTGAATCCACAGATGTGGAACCGTGGATACAGAGGACCGACTGTTCTGTGAAGGGGAGATGGGAGGCTGGGGAAGGCCACTTAGCAGTTGTGATTATGGTCACGGGTGAATCTTCACCAAGAAAAACAACCACACTGGTTTCACAATATGTAAAAAAATATATATATATTGCCTTTGTATAAGTCCTTCTGGTTTTGATTATCTTGTAACTCAGGTTAAGTGGATCCTGGGCAGGGCTCAGGTGTAGTCACCATGGATAATGGTTGCATAACCATTTCGTTCTCATAGCCAGCATCTGTGAAGAATGACTACAATTGTAGTTCTGTACCTGCTTTGGCAGGAAACATTGCCTTGGCCCCAGTTGTCTCATCATACTTAGAGATCTCAGAAGGCTTAGGGATGGATTTCCACTTTCTTTCATTTATTTATTCACATATATATTAAGCACCCATTAGGGGCCAGGGACTAATGAACATTAAATTTGGTTAAACTAATTTGACCCATAGCTGGAATGGGGCCCCCTTATAATAACTGTAATTGTGATTCTTCTGTAGGTTTTTTTCCCCACTAAGCTGGTTTGTTTTCTTGCCTATCACATTACACAAATGGCAGGAGCATGGTCTCATGAGAGAGCTGCCACTCTCTCGTCCTCTTGTCTCTCATAAGCAGAAGTATTAAGAGCTTTTAATTTTGAGTTCTGTGAGGGGCAGAATGGTGTCTTATTCCCCCCCCCCCGAGGCTTAACACAGCATCTAGCATGTAGTAGGTGCTTATTACATGAATAGACATCAGCAGAGAGGGACCTGCAGGGCTCAATGTGTTGACTCTTGGGTTGGAAGACTAGAAAGGTAAAACTTGTGGGTTCTTGGAGAAAGTTGAATTTGGCAACTATAGCTCTATTAAACGTAAGTATATATACTATTTAATATGGTTTCATTTTTTAAAAAATATGCCATTTGCTAGGTCTTTACTTCTGTGGCTTTTTGGAAGATGCCATTATGCTTTTTGTTTGCCAGTGTAACATATTGGTAGCTAGTATTTTTTGGGGGGGGTCATTCAAATTTATATAGTATCATAGTGTTTTAGAGAGTGAGTTTACATTCCTAAAAAATGTCTTGCTTATCACACAGTAAAGTTGGGTGTGACAGAAGAGAGTAGGCTGGTGGGGAAATCACTTGGGGAGGGAAATGAATCTGCATGTTTATGATGGGATGGCTGAATTAGTCATCGGATGAGTAAGGCAAGCCTGAAAGACAGTTACTTAGTAAGGACAGCATTTCATCTCTCCACTGCTCCCCTTCTTCTGAGACAGAAGGCATGCGTTGTTTCAGAAAGTCCTTTTTAAACAATTTTTATAAAAATAATTTTCCTTGTTTCTTCCGTGTTTTTAAACTGTCCCCCTCCTCCAAACCTGGAATTGATCATGATTTAGGCACAATGGTGAGTACAGAGCTAGTGACTTCTAATTGCACCACTTCTAGGGAATAGAAGTAGTAATAATAATAATAATAATAATAATAATAATAATAAGTAGCAGTAATAGTATCAGCAGCAGTGGCGGTAACATCTTCTGGGTTTATGCTATTCATAAACCTGTGCTGAACTCTTTTCTCACGTTAGCTTGTTTCTCCAGTTTTTAATGCCCTCCCCCCTCCAAACAATCTAATTGAGACATGATTTGAGCTTAGAAGAATACAGAGCTGGTGATTTTGAATCCTAACTCTATTACCTCTCTGCTGTGCTGATGGTGGTAGTAGTAACAGTAACAGTGATTAAAAATAGTAGCAGTTGTAGCAACAATAGTAGTGGTAACATCTTTTAGATACATGCTATGGGCCTGCCCTCTGCAAAAAACTTCTTATAAATTATTTTATTTAATCCTTTTATGGTTGGAAAAGTCGAGGTTCAGAAAAGTTAAAGAGTTGACATGGGCAGGACTGGGCTTGACCTTCCCCTCCCCGCCCAGACCCAGCTCTCCCCGAGTCCTGGGCTCTTTGCCTCCGTATTACTCTAAGCATGTAGCTCTCAACTGCATTTCTGGCCCACATGAAATTCTAAGAATGAATCTCTTTCTTTTTTTTTTTAATTATTATTTTTTTAATGTAGTTCCTAGGAATTGAACCCTGGAACTCATGCATGCTAAGCATGCGCTGTACCACTGAGCTATTTCCCTTCCCCTCTTTGTTTTTTAAATTGATACATAATTGACATAACATAGCATACATTTAAAATGTACAATGTGCTGTTTGACACATTTGTATATTGCAGTATGATTGCTATTGTAGCATTAATACCTCTGTCATGTCACATAAATAACATTTATCTTTTATGGCAGGAACAATTAAGATCTAGTCTCTTAGCAACTTTGAAGTTTATGATACAGTATCACTGACTAATCACTATGCTGTGCATTAGATCCCAGGACTTATTTATCTACTAGTTCCAAGTTTGTACCCTTAATGGATCGCTTTTGTTATGCTTTTGACCTAAAACATAAGCAACTGACTGCTGAGTGCCTCCACTTCCATGCCGGAGTAACACCTCAAACACAGAATCTAAAAATTTGCAATCTTATTTCTAAAAATTTGCAGTCTCCTTAACCGTTGCTGTACCGCAGCTATTGCTCCTCACCTTGCCTTTGTCTTGTAAACACTGACCACCCTAACTTGTAACCTGTAACCTGTCAACCTTGAGTATTTCTCCTTTTATGTCACTCCTCCCCATCCAAAGCCCTTGATGCATCTAATTGCCCCTATCTTGTGAACTGACTCCCAGCGGTGCGTTTCGCGTCGTTCATTCCCCACTGCTGCTTTCCTCCAAGTGGAGCCCTCCACGTGTCTCACCTGGATCACTGCAGACACATCCGCAGCTGTTATCCCTACCTCAGCCTTTCATTTTCTTAAAGAGAGTTTTCTGTTCTTTGCTGTTGTGTGTCCGAAGTTTTAACTGACTTTTAAATTTGGTGAATTTCAAACTTGAAAAGGGAGAAGGAGATGAGGAGCATCTGTAATCCTGGCTGTTTCTCCCTTGCCATGTAATAATTCTTAAACAAATGAAAGTGCTAGACCTTTTTATAAAGCAGACTCTGTAGCCACTACCGTCTTTAACTGACGATGGCTTTTGAAGTCTACTTGAAAAGAACAGACTAGCATTCTCACTACTGGACAATGAATGTGTTCTTACATGGAGTTAGCAACCCTCCAGCCAGTCTTATAGAAACATCATTAGTCTACTTTGTACACTTGCCCATCTGCAGACCAATGGGTGGTCAGGGGATTCATTATGATTCCTCATATGAACCTAGATATATGAGAAAAGCAGTACTGCACAACTTCACCGTCCAGTATATTAGCCACTGGCCACAGGTGGCTCTTGATTCCTTTAGTTGTGGTTGGTCTGAATTAATGTGGATCATAAGTATAAAATCTATACCAGATTTCAAAAACTTCATGGGGGGAGAGTATAGCTCAGTGGTAGAATGTGCGCTTAGCTTGCAGGAGGTCCTGTGTTCAATCCCCAGTGCTGCCATTAAAAATAAATAAGCATGACTAATTACCTCCCCCCACCAAAAACTCAAAATAATAGTAATAGTTTTAAAAATTTGTACTAAAAAAAGGTAAATGATATAATTATTCTTATATTGATCACATGTTGAAATGATTTTTTAGATATGTTGACTTAAATAATTATTAAAATTAATTTCACCTGTTTCTTTTTACTGTTTTTTATGAGAACATTTCAAATTATATGTGGCTTGCATTTGTGATTTGCATTGTATTTCTATTGGATGATACTCCACTAAGAAAGTTACAGGTTCTAAAATAGTAGATCTATAAAGTGTCCCACAAACTTGGATGCAGTGCACAGGGTCCAGTCTTAAACACCTAAAGGCGATCTCCATTTTCTCCTCAGACTCAGCTCTGAAAAAGTCCAGGGAGGTCCAGGCTCAATCCTGTTACATCCAAATGCTGTGTGGTCAGACAGCATCATGTTCTAATATGGTAGATAGAATTTACCAAATGAGCTCCCTTTTCTGTGCCTATTCTAAAGGCCTTTGAGTTTATTTTTAGTGTAAGTGTTCTGAAGCTAGCCTAGTTAAAACTAGGAGGTAATGAATGAGGGATCCTACTCCACTTTAAGCCCCGTAAGTCTGCTGTTGAGGTCTTTATGAATCCAGACAGCAAAAGGGCACACGTTGTTTCTTATCCCAGAGTCCTTTGGGAACTAGAGTAGACTACAGGAACAGCAGTAATACAAAGAAAAGTTATTCAACTGTGGTTTCCTGAGTTTTTCTGCCACACAACTGTTTCCCATTTTGTTTGATCATTTTTCTCCTAGTAAGTACCTGATAGTCCATAGTTTCTTAGATATGTAACAAATATTTATTATCAACCCATGCCAGGCACTATTCCAGGCCCTAGAGATATTTCAGCAGATAAAGTGGGACAAATGGACTGGATATCCTAGAGACATCCCTAATGCTAAGTTGTAAATTACCAAGATGTTATGCGGGGTTCTGCCAAGTGCCTTTTATTTATGGTGTGTCAGATGAACCTTTCACTTCTAAGGTATTTTATCTCCTCAAAGGACTTGAGAATTTGCCTTCTTGCTTTCATTATATTTATCACTTCCTCCCAGAAAGGTGATGTGTGTGTTGAGAAGGGAAGAAAGCAGTGACCCGACCCATCATGTGTTTTTTATTATTTTCTCTTTCTTAGTCTGTGTTCAGCAGGAAATTTTCTCCCGTAGGAAATCCAGACATGGAAACACTTTGTTCACTGCTTGGATGTGACTTTACTACTGTGATTACAGTCATTTTAGAAGTTAATTTTAATTAAAATATGAACCTTTACTCTGAAAGACTAAGTAATTTGGTACTCAAGTCTAAGTACACCCAGGTAGAAAACAATATATTTGAAAAAAAGTTGCTAATAAGTTTTTTTTTAAGTTGTTTTAGTGGTATTAAAATTGTGGACACTTGTACTACACTTCTTTGGTAACTTTTGTCCATTGGTTTTAATGTTTTATAATCAAGCACGAGGAATTCATGACAAGCAGGTCACAGAGAGCATTCAGCTTAATGCCACAATACAGTTCTCTCCGTGCTGATGTGGCTCCACTTACCTCTGATAAGAGCTAGATAGATTGTTGCACTGACCTTCCAAGGAATTTACACAGTATGCTTCCCTGCCTGAGCATCTGTAACTTCTGTCTCCACGTCCAAGATGGATACAAAATGGAAACTTATGGCATCACTATCAGCATTTTGCCAGCTCTCTTTTATTCTTGGTTTTCTGATTCTTTATAAGAAATCCATACCATTAATTGGTTGATGTATTACATTTCCTATATCTGGAACCATTTTTTGTTTTTTTTTTAAGAACAGGGAATTGCCTCTTTAGCTTTATCTTTGATAGATTTCTGTTTATCTAAAGAGAAGTTATTATTTCCGAAGGTACCTTATAACTTCCACGATTCCATCTGAAGAGAAAGTAGAACATCTTGTATGACATTTCATCTTACTGGACTTTTTCTATCCATGAGTAAGAACTTCAGTTGCTGAATAACTTTTAAACGTCTTTGCTCTCTACCTACATTTTCCCACTAACATTGCAATGTATTTTTCAGGTTTTCAATTCAAAAACAGCCGAACTACTTAGTCATCATCAAGTGGAAATAAAACAAGAGTTTCCAAGAGAAGGGTATGTTTCCTAATTTAATATGTAAAGATACGTCATGTTTATTAGTTCATCTCACTCCACCTGCCCTGTATCTTTGTAAAGTAAACTTGACCAAACACCGTCCTGAGAAGATTTGAGGGATAGGTATTTGTCAAGAAAAGAAGCAATAACTTGGTAGCTCAACAAAAACATGTGGATGATTGATGACTTAGGAATTTAGTGACAGAAAAGGAAAGGATAATAAATAACAAAGCAAAGGAGTATTAGATATCAGAAATTCCACATTGACTTTGAAGTCACTTAGTTTTGTGTCTCCATCATTGCCAAACTGCTGCTTTGCAGATTTGAGTGTAAGAGTGTTTTCCTTAAATAAAGACATAAAAATTTTTAAGAAGCATTCATATATCTTATCTAATACTAAAATCATCCTTTTGGGGAATAATGTTCATATATCATAATTGTGGAATTACTACATATATATCACATAATAAATATACATTTATTATACAGTATATCTAATATTTGATATTTATGATGCAACCACTTGGAAAAAGTGGCAGTTTCTTATAGAATTAATCATACATCTGCAGCATCCACTCTTAGGAACTTACCCAAGAGAAATGAAAACATACGTCTGTAGAGACTCATATATGTGAATGTTTATAGCAGCTTTGTTCATAGCAGACCAAACTGGAAATACCTCAAATGTCTGTCTTCAGTAGAACGTTAACAATGAAATACTGTTTGGCAATTTTTAAAAGGTGAACTGATACGTGCAATGACCTGGTTAAATCTCTTTGATATTATGGGAAGTGAAAAAAAGCTGACCACAAAAGAATACATACTGCATGGCTCTATCTGAAATTCAAAAAGAGGCCAAACTAATCTAGGATGATGGAAATCTGAATAGTGGTTGCCTGTAGAATGTGTGATTGACTTAAAAGAGGCATGAAAGAACTATCTGGAGTAATGGAAATATTCTATATCTTGCCTGGGGTGTTGGTTGGATTGGCATATACATTTGTTAAAACTCAACAGATTGTGCACTTTAGATCTCTTCATGTCCCTGTAAAGTTTAGTTCAATTTAAGACAGAAAAAAAATTGGTGTCTTACCAAATTTTTCATAAGTGTTCTCCTATCTTTTAGAGAATTCCTTTGTTTAATAACAAAAGCTATTGACATGTTACCAGCATTAAAATGACCGTCCACAGGCCTGATCCCAGTGCAGTTGGGAGAGAGAATACCTAGTCTTGGAGGGATAAAAATTAGAAATACATGGAAGGAGATTGGGTTTTTGGAAAAAGAGAATTTAGAGACAACTCTAAGCTTATGAAAGCCAGACAGGCCCAAGGAAGGCAAAGAAGAAAGAAAGGCATTTGGAATTGCCTTGCTACTTCCAGATCCTAGTGTAGGATTCTTTTTACTTGTGTCATTTCTACTTTGGAGTTTCCTCATTTGCTATCTGTTTTTCCCAGGCTTCTCTTCTTTGTTATTTATTGGGAGCCTTTCATCCTTTTGAGGCCTTCATACCTTAACCAGAATTGCAGAATTGCAATGGGATTGGGTCTGGAAACGTGGACCAGTCACTTACCTTCATGAAATAGTTATTGGAAAGAATTTACATTTTTTCCATAAGTTCTAACAAAACATTTTAGGGAAAAAAATGACAAAAGAGATTAGTATATCTATTTGACTTTTTAGAATTTGTTTTGCTTCACAAATAAACAAGGAAATCAATCAGTCCATCAAAAGAGTAATATCTATCTCTTAGTCTGCTTAAAAATAACTAGTGACTAGTAAAACAAGAAGGTAGTTTATATCCTGTGGGTTTGATGAATTTTGATAAAGCATTAGGGAACTAATTTCTTAACAAATGTGAAAAAATGATTTAAAAAGAGGTAGGATATTGCTGTTTGTGGCCTGGTATTACTTGCCTCCTTTTAAATGATTACTATCTGAAGAATAATAAAAATGTGGAGGAAATAGGCTTTTCCTTAAATCATTTCTTTAGAATATTGGATGCGCTTTGCTTTGCTTACCTGATTTTCTTTGATTTATGCAGTCACACATTCATAAGTGAACATAACTGGTGATAAAAATTATATCTGTATTGTTTTCTTATGGGCTAACAAAATGTATTCTTTTGTTCAAAGATGGGTGGAACAAGACCCTAAGGAGATTCTGCATTCGGTCTATGAGTGTATAGAGAAAACGTGTGAGAAACTTGGACAGCTCAATATCGATATTTCCAACATAAAAGGTATTTTAATTGAATATTTTACTCTGTATATGATTATCTCAGTTGAATGTATTCACTCATTCGGCATGTACTTGAGTGCCCATGCAGTGGCAAGCATTGTGAGAAATGAGGGCACAGAGATAAACAGAAAGATTAGGTCCCTGTTCTCATGAAGCTTTTATTTTGGTGGGGGTGAGACCAACAGTAAGAGCAGACAGATGCTAGCTCACTTGAGAGACAGAGACGTTCTGGGCAGAACATAAAACCAAGTGATATGGTAGAGTATGCCTAGAGAGGCTTACTTTAAATTGGATACCCAAAGAAGACCTGTCTGAAGAAGTAACCCATTGGCTGAGACCTCAAAGGCCAAAAGGGGCCAGCCATTCAAATCCCTGGAGCAACAGTGTTTGAGGAAACAAGCAGTACATGCAAAGTCCTGAGGTGGGAATAGACTTGGCACATTCCTGGATCAGAAAGAAGGCCAGCATGTCAAAAATAGAGTAAAAGAAGACCGATGAGTGAGGGTAGGTGGGTAAAGGGTTTCAGGAGGAAATGAAATCTGGGAAGTGGATAGGGTCTTGTCGGCCCTAGGAGTTTGGATGTTATTCTTAGTATCACAGGGAGCCTTTAAGCAAGACAGTAAGGGATAACTAGATCTGACTTACAGTTTAAAAGCAACTTCCTGACTGCTGTGGGGAGCAGTGTGAAGACTGGACAGTAAAGACCTAAGTGTGGACTCAAGGGGACAGTGTGGAGGCTGCTGCGGGAGTCCTGAGAGAGAGGGTGGTGACTTGATTGAGAGTGGTAGCAGTGGAGGTGGGGGAGAAGGGCCAGAACTTGCTGGTAAGATTAGATGTCAGGGTAACAGAGAGGGTAGTAGGGTGGGGGGAGAGATGGATCAGAGATGGCGCTTGGGGTTTTTGCTGCAGCTCCTGGGGAGATAGGGATGCCCTTTACTGAGGAAAGACTAGAATAAGGAACAGCTTGGGTGGGGGGAGGTTGTTTGAAATCAAAGCACTTCACTTGTGAAATCTCCCTGAAATAATTGTCTGAGAGTGTTAGATTATTACACATCTCTATGTTAATTCCTAGTAGTTTTAATAGACTGCCCAAGTTTGGCTTTGCATCATTCATACTGGGAGAGAAAATAAACCCAGTCACCTGAAATTGATAGGCTAGTGTAAAGAGTGAAAGCGTAATATGGTCATTGTCATCCCTTTAGACTTTAAATGTCTCCAGTTCATCACTCTAGGGCTATTTTTTTTCCTTCCTCAGGTAGTTTGAAAGATAAGGCGAACCACCAGTTGGTCTGGGCGGTGCCTTAATTCATATCATCTTGGCTCTGAGATTTACTAGCACTCCTGAGTTAAAACTTTGATTTTTTTTCAGACTTCCCCTTATTTGTATAAGTAAAACTCACTTAAAAAAAAAGACTAAGCATAATCACAACCAGACATTCAGCAAACTCAGAGTGCCTTCTGTGTGCTAGGTGTGCTAGGGAAACAATGGAGCACAAATAAAGCTGTGCAGTTGTCAAATGGGGATACATGTTAATCCAATCCCCAAGTAATGGGCAGTTGTACCAGTGGTATTTCTGTTATTGCTGATTTTTAAAAGAAATCGCCTTGTGCAATTTGATATTTTATTAACAATGTTTTAATATCCATCCCTCATTTTCACTATCCCTACACCTACGTTGAAGTACTTCAGACTTCTTTTAGAGTTGCATTTGCCAAGTTTCAGATGAGTTGTATGTCAGAGCGGTTGTTGGATGTTCCCTTGAATTGTCCTCACAGCTTTCACAGTCTAAACAGTGTAAACATACAAGAGGCATTTCGTAGTATGTTCTGTTGTCAGAATATCCACTACCAGAGACGTAAATAATCTGGGTGGTTGAATTCAGGATGTAGATTCCAGAGCTATTGGCCATGACTTTGACCTCACTCCACCTACCGTGCAGGTAAGGTACGCTGCAGTGTGCTGGCCTTCTGGACCCACTCAGGTGCCATTCTTTTTTCTCTTGTTTTTGTGGTGCTCGTGAAGATGACACATAACTCCAGTCCAAGTGACTTGCCTTCCACTTGCACCAAGTGTCTGTAAGGATACTGAACACACAGCTCTCTGATCTACACTCCTCTGGCCAGTGTGAAACCCATACCTGAACCAAAGTGACCCAGCACTTCCTTCTCAGCAACTACCAGCCTATGGCCAAGGAAGAGAACGTTCCACAAGACCCTCCATACCAGGCCAGTTGTGCTAAAATTTTTTTCCCAGATAATTTCTTGAATTGGCACTGCCGAGGGCCAAGCTTTTGCTTGCCTGTGTAGAATTCTAGGTCACAAAACCCTAGTGCTGTAAAAGATCTTCCGTCTTGTAGACCTAACTGCAGATGAGGGGAAAGGGACCTACTGTGGGTTGTGTTAGCTATTTAAGTGGTGGATAACGTTAAAGCACAGCTGCCCTGTCTCCTGGCCCAGTGCTCTCTTTCCTGAGCCACGCTGATGCTAACCTCAAAAACCACTTCAGTTTTTAGTTCCAGGGTGGCAAATAAATTAGTTTTTTTCTAGCTAAAGAGTGATAGATTTATTGTCTTAACCTAATATTTGTTGAGTTCATCATAGCTGGTTGTAAATTCCAATTTCGTTGGTTTTAGTTGTCCTCAGCTGTCAGAAAGTTTGTTGATTTCAGGTCCCTATGAACAGTGTCTCCAAAATGAAAGTTCACTTTCCAGTTTAGCAGCGCTCGGAAGCCCAAGACAAGTAAGGTGTTTCTTGCCTTCTTAGAGAGTTGAGCAGCTCTGTTTGCCTATGACTGGACTGAAGGAAATACAAAGTAGAAAGAATTAAAATATAAGGTACTCTCATTCATCCTCTCTCATATGATACAAGCAAAATGCAACATACGCTGTTACAAAGTTGAGAGTGTCCAATTCTCAGCCATTAAAGAGGAGTTCTCACACCCTTAGAGAAAAGGGAAACTCCCACATCGCCTGCCTCCCCTACAACAGACCCACACACATTTCCTCCCCTTCTCAGGGGTCTCAGAAAGGCACTCTTTCTCTGAAAGAACTTCCTAGCAGTGACCACATCTCATTTGCAATTGTTATAACTTGCCACAAGCACACATCTTCCAGAGACTGCTTTCTTAAAAAACTTTCTACCTCTTCCCACATGGCACTTTTAGTAGCCCCAGAGCCTTCCTCTCGGGTTCTTACTATTTTACCATGTGTGTTTTTAGGTGTTTTTTTTTTTAAGAAATGTGTCCCAATTATACATTATGATTTTAATTTTAAATAAGGATACATGTCATTCATCATTCTACCAGGACAGCAATGATGACATTCTGAGGTATTTCCAAAGGCTTTTTTTCTAAGTATAGTTTCTTAACTGTGCTTATAACTTTTCACAGGCAGTATTAAGCAAAATGTAACCAGATTTTGAATCTTGCATTTAAGTAGTTAATTTTAAAGTGACACTAATAATGAGGAAAACATCTCCTGAAAAAGAATATATAAATGAAGTATGAGCCTGCTAGATACAAGAGCAATACATTGGGTTTTATATGTGCCAATGATTATAGTATCTGTAACTAAAAGACTGCAAGGCCAGTGGGGGAGGGTGTAGCTCAAGCAGTAAAGCACATACTTAGCATGCCCAGGGCCCTGCAGAGACCTTGGGTTCAATCCCTGGCACCTCCTCTAAAAATAAGATAAGTAAATCTAATTACCTCCCCCTGCTAAATAAACCAACAAATAAGTAAGTAAATAAATACTGTAAGGCCAGGAAATATATACTTTATGCATGTAGTTCTTAAATGGTAGGTGAATAAGGGTCGAGAATTATAAAACCTGAATGTGTTTTTCTGACAAAGAGGGAATTAAAATCAGGAGCTGTTAAAGAGGGGCACATGTACTGGGATGAGCAGTCAAAAGTTTTCTTTAAGAAACACAGAAAATCCTAGGGGATTTTTAGGGTGCAAATGACAAGAAATTAGCACACTGAAAAAGTTGAGAGGCATTGCAGAAGGCCTGAGTGGGGAGAGACCAGTACTAGATGTGCATTTGTGGGTGGAAGAGAGTCCTGAGAAGCTGTTTCACTGGACTTTGATTGTCTGCAAGAAAAGCAATTTTACTTAGCATGAAGGAAACTGAATTAAGATAGAGGGAAAGAAGGAACGGTCAAGGTGGAACGTGTAGCCAATGAATCAGATAGAAATAGCTCTGGAAACTGTTCTGCATACAAGTTAGAATGAGCCAATAAAGAAAGGTGGTGGAAGGGGCAAAGAATAGCAATTTAAGGACTACAAAGAAGGAAGCAGCCCCCTAGCTAAGGGAAAGTTAATGCATTGGGGAAGAATAGGAGGGTTTAGTAGACCACGAATTCATTGTGAGCCCTCATTTTAAAGGTGTCTCGTATCACATCAGTCATCGTGTTCACAAAACTCCTCCACCTTGAAAACCACTGCCAAGATCCCACTGAGGTCTCTGGCCTCTGCTGTGCCCACAGTGCTGCTGGGGAATTCCTTTCTGTGTCCTGCTTAGCTCAGTCCCGTTCTCTGCGACTGATACTCCACTCTCTCTGTAACAATGATTGTGAAGAGCAGCAGTAACATTTATTGAGTGGTTACTATGTGCCAGGCACTGTTTTAATATGCATTAACTCAGAGATTCCTTCTGGTAACCCTGTAAGGTGAGAGCTATTATCTCCATTTTATGGAAGATAAAACTGAGACCCAGGGTCACACTGCTAGGAAGCCCAGGAATTGAAATTTGAGCCCCAGCAGTCTGGTTTCAGAGCCTGAGCTCTACTGAATAATGCCCAAGACTCAGAATCCCTGTTTCAGCAGATAATCTTGTGTGCTGCTTCATGGAGAAAGTTGAGGCTCTGGGGTTTTCATTCCTCAACTTCTTGTCTCTGTATTTAATGTCTGGCTCTCTTGGCCCCTCCCCACTGTCACGAGGGAAGCAGTAATCTTCCCTACTGAGGCTCCTCCCTCTACCTGTGTATTAATCCCATCCCCTCCTGGCACTACAAGAATCAGGACCATATCCCATTGTTTTTCATCCCCCTTAAGCCCCCCCCCCCACATTCTCCTTTCTCTACCTTCTTTATTCCTATAAACCTTTGTATCTTCTATTTTTTAAAAAGTCACCCCCAAATCTCTTCCTTTTACCCTATGCCTCTAAGTTTCCTTGTAGTAAGTTGTATCTCAAGAAAAGGTGTTAAATAAATCTGTGTTGGTTAAAGATTATTTAGAACAAGGGCGCTGCTAGTCCCCCTCAGCTCTGTGTTGGTCAGAACATTCTTACTGTGTTTTCTTCTGGTGTATAGCTTGAGTAACGTGGACAATATTTGCAGGTTCCTAGGAGAGGTGGTCAAGGGACTTTAAACCATGCCATACAGAGGTGGGGTGGTGGAAGGAAGTTGGATTGTTTAGCCTAGGCAGGGGAAGAGAACATTGAAGGGACAAAGTAGCTGCTTTAAGAGTGATAGACTGCATGACTGGGACATTGTGCTGTACACCAGAAACTGGTACATTGTAATTGACTGAACTTCAATTTTAAAAAAGTGATTGACATGTGGAAGAAGGATTAACCTTATTTCTATGTATCTCCAAAGAATATAGCAAAGATCTGTAGGTGGAAGCAATGAGGAAAAGGATTTTTTTTTTTTTAATAACAAAGCTGAGCAGTAGAGATTGGACTGCCTGGAGACCGGCAGTGAGTATCTTGTCACTAGAAACACTGTCTGAATGGTCACCTGACAGGTGATTCCACAGGAGATTTGAGCATAAGATGTGTTGTTGATTCTATAGCCTTTAAGGTGTGTCCTAATCTTAAATTCTGGAAGAGCTCCATCCTAGCACTCGGCTGTGTGGTAGAATCACATGGAGAGTTGTAAGAAAAAAAACCAATGCTCAGATCCCACCGTAGGTCAGTTAAATTGGAATGTTTGGGTCAGGACCTGGTCACTGATACTTTTTAAAACCTCTGGAGTTAATTCTAATGTACCACAAAGTCTTAAGAACCTCCAAATCTAGCTAAATCAAGCGGAATTGAATAAGATGACATGGATTACCATTTTACTTGGAGTAACTTAACTGTAACTATAGCACTTGAGTTAGATGTTGGTTAGTATAATATAATTGCCATCACATACTGTACTTATGCCTGATTCAAACTCTGTGGCTTGTCACATTATTAAACTACATGCATAAAACTGAATTTCTAACTAACCATAATATGAGGTTGCTCAGCGGGGAGGATTTTAACTGTGACTATTTTCTTAAAATGCAGGCATGCACACATGCACACACAGGTGCACAGATGGAAACTTCTTGTAGCAGTTAGTAAATAAATGAATGAAGCTATTGTTGGACTCCTCAGCATAATAATTAGATGTTGTAAATTTGGAAAGTTACTGAATCCCCTTTTGTAAGGCAACCTAGGAGCATTTCATTTGGATATTGATCTGGACCCATGTCATTGTACTGGTAGGGAAGCCGGAAGGAGTCTGTAGAAAGAAAAAGAAACAATTGTGTGTTTGGGTGTTTGCTTTTCCGGGGACCGCTGCAAGAAAATAGACTCAATACCACTACAAACGTTCCAAGTGTTTTTTCGAATTGTCATGTTTAGTTGTGTGTGTAAGGGGGAAAGGGAGAGAGAACTATCCTCCTGAAGTAGTTTTCTGCTTGTTTTTTTAACTCCCTGCTGTTTAACTTTCTCTTTAAAGCTATTGGTGTCAGTAACCAGAGGGAAACCACAGTAGTCTGGGACAAGTTAACTGGAGAGCCTCTCTACAATGCTGTAGGTAAGCCATGTATTGTACGTGGATGTCACATGCAAGGCTTTTCTCCACTTGCAGATGTTGTCATTACTAAAACATCTGGCTAAAAAAGCATGTGGTCATGTTTCCTATAATCTGTTTCATGGGTTGGGCAGAAGAGTCCTCTCAGAAATTAGTTGTTAAATCTTTACCATTTTCAGATATTCACATCTTGAATGAACTCTTTCTTATGCTCTCCCCTTTTCCTGTTTATCTGTATTATACACATGAGTTAATGTTGCCAGAGCTGTTTTATTAATCCCTGCTGTTTCTGACACCTAAAAGAGATCTCACCTCCTCCCCTCAAAAGTCAAGATTGTAAATGTTTGCAGTCCCCTCTCTCGCCCTCTCTAAAGTACTTGTTCTTCCCATCTAAAAATTTGAATTGACTCTGCTGAGGTTATAAAAATAAAATCTCAAGCTTTTAGTTCCTTCTGCTTTGAATTTGGCTATTTCAACAGGAGTTCAAAAACTCAAAATCTCAAGTATACCACCGTTAGATGTCACATCTTATTAAAGGTAAATAACCATGGGTATATTTTAGCATCACTCTTAGCACATGACAGTTCAGCTCTGAATGACGCTGTCACTTGCTAAAAGGAAAATTTTGCTCTAAATATGCAGTTACTAACAGGCGTCATTCTGTCACAAACAGCAAAGCACACTTATTTGTCTATAAAATACTAGGTTGTAGGGTGGAGAGTGGAGGCAGCAATTGTCAGAGATGGGATTATAGAGTGAGCTATTTTTACTTTACAGTTACTTTAGTAATATTGTTAGTTTAGTATTGATTGGAAGAAAGTGATGTTCATGCAGAAAATATACTAAAAAGGTACCTTGTAAAAGTAGCATGAATTCTTTGGAAAGAATCTTTATAAAAAAATTAAGAGATGTAATGTTATTGTGTTTAAGAAAGAACTTAGTTTGTCTTCTGTATTTGTGATAAGAAATTAAAGGTGCAGAAAATGTCAAAGCATTGCAGCCAAAGGCCCTAATACACAAAAGTACATATTTTAAATCTTTACTTTGTTCTCATTTTCATGAGCAGCTCATTTTGAATATAAGCAGGGTTTTACAATTTTAACGACTAGTACTTGAGAGAACAGTGTTAGCCAACTTCTTGAGCTAGTTAGGGCTTTACTATTTTTCCCCCTTGTGAAAGGAAGGGCCTACTCAAAAGAACCAGAAACTTCCTGTTAAGCTCGAAACTTTGAATTGTAAAAATGCAACTTTGGACTTTGAGTTGCCACTTTAAAATAATGCAACTAGGCTACTTGATGTTATGCTTACTATAGTGAAGGATTTCAGTAAATATTTTACCAGAAAAGCTTTTTGTTATGTGCTTATTTGCTCATTTTTTTCCCTTAGACCTGTGTTCCTCTGCACCTCATTCTGTGTGCTTTGGAGTATTAATTCAATCTGTACCTATGAAATAAGAAGACATTTTTTTCTATACTGAACCACATGCATGTTTTGAGAACCTCTTATGTCTTTGATGCTATACTGGGTGTGTTATTGAGGATATGAATTGTTGGCTGTTTTTGGAAACATTTTATAATCTGGCTTTGAAAAGAGACTAACACAAAATTAGGGAATAGTTGATACATTGTGTGCTGCTAAGTTAAATAAGAATTAGAGTCAGTGCATGCTCCTGTCGATGTTGAATTTTTGGCATACCTTTTAGGGAGATTGAACTCCATTTTAGGCCTTGAAGAATGTATGGAAGGTTTACATTAAGAAAAGGAAGAATTAGAAGAGGGGTGGAGGGATAATTTGGGAGTTTGGGATTTGCAGACATCATCTGTAAACTATATAAAATAGATAAACAAGGTCCTTCTGTATAGCACAGGGAACTATATTCAGTACCCTATAAAAATAGCCTATAATGAAAAAGAATATGAAAAATAATATATGTAATTGAATCACTATGATGTACACCAGAAATTGACACAACATTGTACACCAACTATATATCAATAAGAAAAAGAAAGAAAAAAAAAGCAAAGAGGAGAACAAAAGGAAAAAAGAAAAGGAAGAATTGAAGGATAGTGTGAACAAGCTATGAAGCAAAAATGTGTACACATATTTCACCAAAGAGTGAAGAGTCTGATCAGATTCAAGTATAGGATGACTAATTTACTAGTTTTAATAGAACTAGCAGTGATGCAAATGCTCAGTGCTAACTGCTATTACTAGGTACTAGGGATTATACTAAGCTGTTTACTTATTTAATCTCAGTGACCCTGAAGCAGGTTTTACTCGGCTTATTTCATGAATGATTGATGGAAAAGTTATATAACTTGTCCAATGCCATATAGGTATTAGTAGAGGTAAAGCCACATTTTGAATGTAAATCTTTCCAACCCCAAATCCCATGTTCTAATTTGGATAGATAGGGGTTGGCGAGTATATAGAGGACACCGTAAGCCATGGACTGGGCAACATGGAACAAAATGGGTGATAAAGGAGAGTTTAGCTTCCCACAATGGCGGAATGGGTTATTTCAAATGCACTTGTCTGCTGAGAACAATGAGAGAAGTTGGACAAAAAAAGAAACTGCCTAAAGAACTGGAAGGCTACCAAGGCAGTGAGAAATTGTGGGACCAAGATCCAGGAGAAAAGGAAAGCCCAGAGAGGTGAGTTTGGCATTTGTTGTTGCTTTTTCCCTAGAGATATCTATAGATTCTGAAAGGAGTATCTGAGAAGCTAAGCAGCGCTTTTAAAGGTTCCTTGAAATAAGGAGGCAAAAGGTGGAATCAGAGGCTGCTAAGGATGGTACTGAATATTGGTAAAATCCAATCCAGACTTTTTTTTTGGTTTTTTTTTTTTTGGAGGAGGGAGGTAATTACGTTTATTTATTTATTTCTTTTAATGGAAGGTGGGGAGGATATAGCTCAAGTGGTAGAGCACACGCTTAGTATGAATGAGGTCCTGGGTTCAATCCCCAGTACCTCCTCTAAAACTAAATAAACTTAATTACCTATCCCCTCCTAAAATTTATTTTTTAAAAAATAATAAATATTTCTTTTAATGGAGGTGTACTGGGGATTGAATCTAGGACCTAGTGCATGCTAAGCACATACTCTACCACTGAGTTGTGCCCTCCCCTGGGAAGCCACACTTGACTGCGACTGTGAAGGGCCAATCTTAGAAGTTAGGTAAATGGGAACTATACCAACCCTCACAAGAATTGAAGCCCAGATTCAAATAATTTAAAACCCTGACTGGTTTAATATGATTTTTTAAAAACATTTTTTATTAATTTATAATCATTTTACAATATTGTGTCAAATTCCAGTGTAGAGCACAATTTTTCAGTTATACATGAGCATGTATATATTCATTGTCACGTTTTTTTCTCTGTGAGCTACCATAAGATCTTGTGTATATTTCCCTGTGCTATACAGTATAATATTGTTTATCTATTCTACAATTTTGAAATCCCATCTATCCCTTCCCACCCTCCGTGGTTTAATATGATCTGAGATTGCTGATGCTCCTAGCCTAACTTCCTTTCAGAAACAAAAATGAATCCTTTGGCAGGACAGTGTAGCTCAGGGGTAGAGCACGTGTGTTCAATCCTCAGTACCTCCGTTAAAATAAATAAGTAAATAAATAAACCTAATTACCTCCCCCCAAAACAAAAAGTAAATAAAATGAACCCTTTCTGGAAGAAAAATTATCTCTAGCACTTTTCATATACAATTTCTTGTTTTCTATTAAAAAAAAAACCAGGCTTTCAAAACAACAATAACTAAAAACCAATATAAACAACTAACATTAGAAAAAGATCCATAGGAAATCCTCATATTAGAGTTAGCAAACTTTAAAATAACTATGACCTACATGTTCAAGGAATCTGTTGACAATATTGATAATCTTAGCAAAGAATTAGAAATTTCAAAATATGAATTCTAGGACTGTATTAAAAACTCAGTTGATGAATTTTATATCAGATTAAACACAGCTTATGATGAATTAGTTACCTGGGAGATCAGAAGCAAATATCCAGACTGAAGAACAAAGAGACAAAGATTTTGAAAATATAGGAAAAAAATCCAAGAAAAATAGGAGGTAAGGTAAGAAGGTCCAACCTGTTTGTATTGGAGTCCCAGAAGAAAAGAGAAATGATAAAGTTTTTCAAAACTGATGAAAGATATCAAGCCACAAATTGAAGAAGCACTGTGATCCTTAGACAAGATAAATACATAGAAAGCCGTGCATGAAAGGACAATTGTAAAGTAACCAAACGATATGACCTTCAAGAGAGCAATACTAAAACTTTCAGCTGATTTCTTAGTGGAAACAAAGTCAGAGTACAATGGAATGAAATCTTTAAGTGCTAAAAGACAATAACTTTCACCTAGAATTCTCTATCCTAAAGAAATGAAAATAAGGTATAAAGGCCAAGACAAACAAAAATTGATAGAAATCATTACAAGTAGATCCCTACTAACAATCTTTTTCTGGTAGAAGAGAAACGTTCTCATATGGAAATTTGACAATGCAAGATGGAATGCAGAGCCCTAGAAAGAGTAACTATGTAGGTCAGTCTAAATGAATTTGACTGTATAAAACAATAATGTATTGTGATGTTCAAAATATATTAAAAATTTAAATACTACATGGCAATAGTAGTATATGAAAGGAATATTGGGTAGGTGAGGTTAAAGTGAGGTCCTTTTATTGTCAAGAATGCATGTTGTATATAGGGTAAGCAGGAAGAGTAAAATAATGTATAATTAACAAGCTTAAAGGGGAAATTGAATTTTTTTTTAAAAAGGACAGAAAAGGGGGTAGAAATAGGAAGGGAAGACAAATAGAAAGCATTTAAATCCTAATATGTAAGTAATTATGTTAAAAAGGACAAGATTCATCTCTGCAGTAAAATCTAGCACACCAGAGGAGTTCATTGAGACTGCTGATGGCGTTAGTGCAGCGAGAACAGAGAAGACAAGTTGGCAAGACCTTTCAGAGGAAAGGTATGTTTGGAAATTGAATAAAGATGAGACAAAAATTAAACAGGATTGCATGATTTTCAGCCTGAAAGAACAGAAGGAAATTAAATATTATTTAGGGAGTGCCCACGTGGGAGGGCCAACCTGGAGTTTATTTTTTGGACAAAGTGAGTATTGGGCTTAGAATCAAAGCTAATTTCTGGACAATTAAAACTTGTATCTCTATTATAAAGAGATTGTTCAAAATGTAGACTTAAATGTTGATAACACAGAGGTGATCGTCTCAGCTTATTATAGATGAATTCACTATAGGAATGAAGGTAAAATTAATTTGTTCAAGAAAAGTGTACGTACCTTTCTGTAGACAGGTTCTATGATGGCCCCTAGGCATATAGTGACAAACCAAGCAGGCACCATGCTTGGCTTTGTGACACAGAAGACTTAGGGATAGGAATTTGGAAGCTAGACAGAGGAAGGGGATTAGAAAAGGTAGACAGAGGAGTAATTAGCTGGGAAGAGAAGCCACTTGAAGTAATGACAAGGATAGATCTACCTCCAATTTTATTTCAACCAGGAAAACACTAAGGTGTCCTGTCTCCCTGCAGGTCCTCAGTTGAGAATATCAGCATGATGATGTTAAATCTTTAGTAGCTTTATCTTAAAATAACACAAGGTGGTATTGATGGAAACAGAATCAGATTTTTACATATATTTGTCTTTGAGCTTCTTTGTCTTTGTTTGTATCATAGTCTATGGGTTTTCTACTTTTCCCTCTCTCTCTCTCTCTTAGATTTTCTTGCTTCCTTGTCCCTTTCTCTTGTAAATCTCCGTTCCTCTAGGCCTGTCCTTCTCCTCTTGACTTTTCTGTCTTTACTTAGTAAATTATATAACTAATAAGCAGAACTTGTTATAGACAGGGAAATGAGAGAGGCAGTCTACATTTCTTTTTTTTAGTTGCTTTTTATGT
This sequence comes from Vicugna pacos, assembly GCF_048564905.1. Taxonomy (NCBI): domain Eukaryota; kingdom Metazoa; phylum Chordata; class Mammalia; order Artiodactyla; family Camelidae; genus Vicugna; species Vicugna pacos. Next base: position 23,195,960 of record NC_133023.1, read on the forward strand.
GGCCTTCTTTTTAATGGCTCGAGGGTCCTTGGTAAGCAATCCACTCACTCACCTCTCAGTACAGTAACAGAGACAGGAGAATTTCAAAGTCCTGTGAGTAGACATGAAATATGCTTCTTTGAAGAAGTTGAAGACTGAGAAAGGCTACTTGTTCTTCCTTGCAAAAATTCCTTGTGTTTGTCTACTGGCATCTTTTATAACGGGTACACTGATAAGAGCAGGATAAAGTCTAAATGCATCTATTGAAGCACGGATGGCCTGTTTTAGAAGTTTCATATTGTTTTAAAATATGTGTTAATTCTGTGATGAAAGAGGCAAATGGTGTGATATCTAAAATGGAGATAAAATGCATCCCTGCTTACCAGTCTCTATTGCATGATGCAGCCATTTACCACGATGACCTCACAGGTGGATGGCAGCAGCTTTGTGGCTCTGGATGTGAAGCAGGCCTTTGACTTCTCTCAGCTGTCTTGGTTTTCCTTGTCCCTCTGGTACTTTTCTTTCTCCCTCTTAGCATTATCTTCACCAATATTTTCCAAAGAATTCCCTCTACTCTGCCCCTACCATTTTTCTAAGCCTTTTCCTTCCAAAACTAACTATTATTAGTGGTCTACAGACCTTGCTGTCTTTAAGAAGTATTGCAAAAAAAGGTTTGGGTTTGCAAATGCACCACAGACTAATCTGATGAAGTGCAAAACTATACAAGTGGTTCAACTGTCAAGAGGGGAAAGACTTGAATCATCAATATTTAGTACGTTCATAGATGCATTTCACCGATGCTACTGGTGGAACATTCTAGCCTAACTAGGATGGCCCAACTGTTTCCCCCCTTCTTGGCCAGGTTTTGTCCCTCACTATTGAAGCTGACTGGTACACATGGCAAGCCTAGTGCAGTATGACTCATCTGGTAGCTTTCTGTGGAGCACAATTTATGATTTAATATAGAAATATTATTCATCATTAGGACTATAGTATCCAGGGAGGCAAGAGTCACTGACTTGAGACCTTTAGTATATTAAAGAAAACCACCAACAAAAATCATGGGTCTCTGAGCCATTATTCCTTATTTAAATGGTATTGCAAACATTTTTTTCTAAGATAATGGATTTAAAGTCCTCTGTGACACGTAATTCTTTATGCTGACTGTGGCAGTCTAAAACATTGGTCATCCTCTTTGCCTTTTTAAATTTTTACATACTCATTAACCCTAGGCCAGAGATTAAACCTGGTTAGTCATCTGGTGAGATCTGAAGGAACCTTGAGCTCAATTGTTTTATCTTTTCTGGAACTGATTTATGTTTCAGAGTATCAGCATGAAAGAAAACCATAGATGGCCAACCACCTCAAACTCCTTGGCCTTAAACAGCAAAGGTGTGGTTTTGTTTTTGATGGGTTTCTTTGGAAAGGAGCAGATTTTTTTTCTTTTATAAAATCTAGAGTATTCAACTGTTCAGCTTTATCAAGATCCACTTATTTTTCATTTTTCAAGTCTCTTTTCACATGGTTCTTTGAATGCCTTAGATCGCCTTCAATCCTGTGTAAAGAAATACTGCCATATTTTGCAGTGATTGGATTCTTCAACTCTGACCAGAAAAAGAAACTAAATTAGATTTCAACTTTGAGGTCTCTGATCTTGTTTAAGACTGTGAATTCATCCTGATTGTACCTATATCATAGAAGTTTTTTTTTTCTTGGACAATTAACTTATCATTTATTCCCCAAGAGAGAAGACATATAGTGTTCAGACACAACCAAGTACAGTTTGACCTGATTCAGATGGCTTAAAAAACAGATTCTCCTGAGCACTAGCCTGGTCCAGAGGACAGAAATATCATAGATGTTTAATTCTGGATTCAGACTTTGGGTTCAAATTCTACCTTTTCTATTTACTACCATTCTGTGCCTGTTCCCTCAACAGTTAAGCTGGAGAAATTCTAAGTATGGACCTCATAGGCTTGAGGTGAAGATCAGTGATACATGTAGGACACTTAAGCAGTGCCTAGCAGACTATAAATCTTCAGTAAATGTTCAGAACATGGCCACTGTTCTGAATTGGCTGATAGCCTTTTTAATCTAGGAATGCCAGATGAAATGGCTGATTTATACACAACAGGTATTCTTAGGGTACATGCAGAGCCTACCTGGGGTCACACACACTCATGTAAGCCATTGGCATTTTACATTTATACACCTAAGAGTTGAAGTAGGCTTCAGCCCCCCAATTTTGACATACACGTTTTGATTTACCCTCCTCCTCAACTCTCTATTTTTCTTTTGGCCCCACCTGATCTCTGAAAATGTCCTCAGTCATCAATACTCCCTTCCCCTTTGCAAATTACCTGTTACCCAGCTTAATTAGTAGCTTAACTTTTGGCTAGTGATAACACATAGCAGTTAAATCTGATTTACTATTACCATGTTTTGCGAGGGAAACAACTCGATAACACTGCGTAACTGTCAGCAGCCCTTGCTTAGGGTGTGTTCTATAACCCGAGCCTGGCTTCCTGTCGGGCCAGTAGTGCCTCATAACAAACCATCCAGAGGAGATGTATTATTTGCCTTTGCTCCCAGTCAACTGAAAATACTTTAGATTATCTCTAGTGTGTTCATTTCTTCTTTTTCTTCAGCACATTTCCCTTCTATTGTTAAGACTAACCAAAACTGATGTAATTTCTAAATATTCTAAAAGTGATTTCTTCATCTATACTGCTACTCATCACTGAACTAACCCTGGTACATGGGCATCGAGGCAACTACATTTCTCTTCACTCTTAAGACTTTGTTTTTCAGAACAAACTAAATCTACCTGGCATATATTAGATATGGCTTTATTTAATACAAATAAAAATTTCAGATCATCCAAGTTGGTTTTTTTTTCAACTTATTCATTTGATGGTCTAAACCATTTAAGTCCAATTTATTTGAGGCTAAATAAGGGACGTGCATTCTAGAAACAAGCTGTATGGTATTCTGGATTCTATTTTCCTTCTGATATTTTTCTGAATTACTTTGAAACTTAGCAATTCCTTGTTCCCTCTAGACATTCCAACCTACCAGGGAAGTGCTTTCCTGGGGCTGCGCCTTCCCAGAGCAGCCCTTTTATGTCTTCCTGCAGGTGGCCCCAACAGACTGTAGCACACTCTTTAGCTTTCCTTTCTGACATCCCCTGACATCCCCTAGGGATGTGCTCACTCACGGCATCACAAAGCCTTTCAATTCAGTGGTTGGGTGAGCAGTCAATAACCAACTGAGAAACTTTCCTAACTAGGACACGGCTACATGGCCAGGTAGCAAAGAGTCATGCTGAACAAGAAGTAGGTGTTTACCTGGTCTTTGCCCAAATGGAAATGCCACTGAACCAGAGACTCCGACTGGACTGCCCCGTTCCCCTTCGACTCCATGTCTCTTCCTTTTCTTGTTCTACGCTCAATGAGTAGAAAAATGTTCATTCTCATGAACTCGCCTGAGTGATCTGCCATTTCCTAAATGGTCAGGAAGAGAACAGAGACCTTGAACCTGGCCATCTCTAGCATGAACTGCCATTATTTCTCCTAATGCTCCAGCTGCTCCAGTTTCTCCTGGCCCTTCCGATCCAGCTGCCGTTGTTTCCTCTGGCTCTTCAGTTCCAGCTGCTGGCGCTTCCTCAGGTATTGGTGCTCTGCCTCTTGCTCACATCTTGGCCTTCCGACTCCCACCTACTGGGAGAAATTGACCAATGCTGTTGCTGAATCTGGATCTGGCACCTTTTAATTGTTCTCAGAAATTACCTCCATGAGGGGCTTAGTCCTCCAGCTTGGGGTCTTCTCTTTGGCTTTTGGTCCCTTATTCTGCAAATCTAATTTTGCCATCTCAGCTTCTTTAATGAGTTTTCAATTTTTTTTGTTCTTAATTCAATTAATTTTGAGCATTTGTGAATTACTTAGTACCGACCACTGACATTTTTCTCTTTGGCAGTTTTACTAATTCATTCCATATATTCTAATTGCCTTAAACTCTTGGGCTATAAACACAAAGTAAGAATTATGCCAGCCTTCTGTGATCATGGAATAATAGAAGGAGAGAGAGACTTTAGAGACTGTTCCAACTGCCTTGTTTTATATTCAGGAAATCCAGGCCACGAAGGGTAAAATGATTTGCTTGAGTCTCATAGCTTATTGGTGGCAAAGCCAGAAGATGTAGATTTCGCATCCAGTGTTTTGACTCTTTTTTGGCAAAGGGTTAATTCTGTGGACACCAGTGTGAATAGCTGGAAGCTTTCAGTGAGGAGTATAGTGCCCAGTTTTACATAAGTGGTCCTTGTCAAGGAGTAATAGAGTCAGAGAGCCACTGAGACTCAGGGAGCAACCTGATGATCACATCAGTTTGTCTTTAGTTTTGTTTTTAAACAAATGATTGGAACAAGTTCAGTATCCTAAAGAACATGCCCTAGAAAAGAGGTTCTCCAGTTCTAGTATAACACTGAATAACACAGGTAGAAAGACTCAGGCCTTCCTTGTCTGGACCTTCAACCAGAATCTTCTAGTGTAGGCCCCAGGATATGTTATTTCAGAGTTTTTTAGGTGGTTCTTGTGTGCTTCCTGGATAAGAATCACTGCTGTTGAGTTTAACAGTGTTTCTTAAAGGGGGGCGTCAATTTAAAAGGTGTATTCTGGGCCCCCTCCCCAGACCTACTATCATAGAATTCTTGGGAATGGGGTTTATATTTAAGATCCCTAGTGATTTTGATGTCCATTAAAATATAGGAAAATGCTGATCTGGAAGCCAGTAAACAAAAAGCCTAGAGCAGTGGTTTTCATGTCCCTTGGTAAGAAATGTATTTTACATCATGGTTCAAGAAATCAACGTAACTAAAGCAAGATTTCACAAGTCAATACTTATTTTACTGAGGTTAGTGAATGCTGATATTCTCCATTCTAATCCATCCTATTTCCTTTTTTCAAAGTAGGTAGTCTAAACTGAATTACGCTTGTTAATTCTACCAGTCGTAGATTTAAAACTTTTTTCTCGAATTCCTCTACTTTTCCCAACTACTGCGGTTAAACTATTAACACCTGCTGGGGTTGCTTGCCTATGAAGAAGGTCCACTTTTGTCGCAGTCATACGATGCTGTGAAAAAAGTGGATTGCCCTTGTTCCCTGGCCTTGGGAGATCTTGCCATCTCTATGCTGCCGCTGCTACTGCTGCTGCTGGCTTGTATCACTCACAGGGCAAGTAATAGAAAAGTCAACCCCAACTAAATGAGGTTAAAAGAAAAAAAAAAGGAATTCAAAGAGTGGCTCAGTTCGGGTGCTGTTTGATTCCAGAGTCAGACGATACCACCCGGATCCCGCAAGTCTGTCTTTTCTGGGATGGCCCCAGATGTGGCCGTTTCAGCTGTCTTCACGAGGGCAGCAGCCCCAGCTATGTGCTCTACCACGCTGAGCTGAGAACGGGGAGTCTTGCAGATTAAGCACAAGTCTCACTTGGGCTGATTAGACCCCATGTGCTCTCTGCTCTCCAGAACCCACCACTGGGGTAGAGGCACAGTACTGGAGCTGGGGATGGGGTTGAATTTCATGCAAGCCACACAGCTGAGGATGAGAGAGGAATGGTTTTCTAAGGGGAATTGGAGCTACTGCTCCCAGCAGCAAGAGGAATGGATGCTGGGCACCAAATGCACATGTCATCTCTAGCCCGTGTGTTTCCATGCTCTTCCTCTTGGCCTTCTGTTTCCTTAGTTATGATAAACCTTTTGTTGCTTTTATCCCCACCTGTGGAAACCAGTATAGTGTACTGAAGTCCCCGATTTAATTAATTGAGTGCCAAGTAGCCACTGTCAAAATCAAGCACAGACAGCCCTCAAGGGTAATGATGGTTTAAGTACTTTAAAAGAATTGATTAAAATTCACTACAGGAAATGACTAGTTTTTAAATGAAGAGGAAGAAATAGTATAGTTATGGGTGAACCAAAAACTAGACACTCGCTGCCAGCACTCCCACGTGTGGTGGGCAAGCCTGCGGAGTCTTCCCGGCGCCCTTTAAATAGCCTGTGGGCCTGCGTCTTTTCAGGAGGCATCTGAGCACCGTCAGTGCCTAAAAATATCGAGTGACCACTAACAGATGAAGAGGTATACAAGTTAAGTACAAAACTGAAATCTGACCAAGAAAGCTCAGCTGAGCCTATTGTTCACCTTTCACGATGGCTTTATGTACAATCTCATGCCTTCTCTCTCTCAAGCCTTCTGTCACGAAGCAGAACACAACTTTCTCCAAGGGGGATCAGAAAGTGGAATTATTTAGTAAAAATAATGTTGATCTGTTAAAATAGAGGGGGGTTTTATTTATTTTTTTTAGAAACAGTCTAACATGGAGAAAGAATGGTAACCTTTAAATAATCTTTTGTAACGATTCTGGGTTCTAGCCTCCTTTGAAAGAGTTTAGTGTAAATAAGCATTTAGTACATGAGCAACTGAATTTTCTATTTTTTCCTTCCATAATAGTGTTAGGTTCTCTGCTGTGTCACACATTGCTCCCAAGTGTTTCTAAGATCCATGCTTTATACACAGTACAGTGACCCTGGGCTGTACGTTCTGCCCTGGCAACTAGCCTGTCTAGCATTCAGATTTTTTCAGTACTCACTATGCATAGAAAATCCATATCTGAAACAATTTTTTCACTTTTTCTATAAAAAAGATACAAAATAAGTGCCCTAAGGTATGTATTGTTCTCCTAACTTGGTCTGTAATTTTGCATAAAAGCTTTGAATTCTCATAAATTTGGTCTCTTTTCTAACAATATGCCCATTCTTTTCTAATTTTCTAATTTCTGTCTTTTGAAAGCTACAGCATTTTAATTGCTTGTGGAAACTAATTGGTCTCCTGTCCTTGACAGTGATTTCATTAAAATCTGAATTTTTTAATGAAGTTTTTCGTATTTATTATTATATTTTGGTCTACAGTGTGGCTTGACCTACGAACCCAGTCTACCGTTGAGAGTCTTAGTAAAAGAATTCCAGGAAATAATAACTTTGTCAAGGTAAGACATCTCTTCAAAAGTATACTATAAAAATAAAAATTCATATTTAAAAAAAAAGTTTAGCGATTTCACCAGGAAGACTATTCAGCTGTTACATCTTATTGTGCAATACTTACTTGATGCAATTTATAGAATGTTTCTCTGCAGATAATTGAGGACAACTCAGGTCTTTACCTTTCCATCTTCCTTGCCCTGTGGTAGACTGGAGGAATAATACTCCGAGGTTGATAGGTTGGAGGGGATTATAAGGTGTCCCCGTGCCTTAAACCATACTCCCTAGGAAATACTTCCTATGATTTAACCATGCTTTCCAAATCCTTCTCTCTTATTTTTCTACTATCCATCAAAGAAAATTCTGGATGCTTTTGAATTTTGGGGCAACTGGATTCAGGGAGAGAAGGTAGAAGGCTTTCCAGCCTTTACTTGAACTCCTCTTCTGCTGTCTTCATATGAAGAAGCCAGTAAAACAATGCCTGATTTTCAGTGCTTATGTACATCTCTCTTCAGATAAATGAAGGGAGAGAGAATTTTTGAAACAAGTGTGATATTTTTCTCAGCAAGGTCAAGGTCAAGCTCTTCTAGTATCCAAAAGGAAGTTCTGGGTTTTGGTTTATTCCCTTTATATTTGTCAATGGGACTCTTAGGGCAGTTTCTTGCAGTTCTTGGTTCTGAAACTAGTGCTCAACTCCCGTTAATTCCAGCAATCTAACAAACCATTTCCCATTCTCACCTGCCCAAACAACTTCAGGCTTGTCCTGAAGACACCCTTAACCATTTACTAATCTGTTTTCTCGGTCAACCTGCCCAACCCTCATCCCAACTCCAACTGCGCTTTGCTTCAGGAAATGCATATTTTTCTCTCTAAAGCCATTTTAGGCAACTTTGACACGTTCTACTTAAATAATGAAGATGAGATGTTCTAATGCTATATCTCTGTAGTGGTTTGTGGGATGGCCCTTGGTCCTTAAAATCAAAGAAACGTCACAAAAATGATTTCTTTTTATTATTTTTGAGCATTGATTTTTTTTTCTAGGAAAGCTGGAAAACTGTGAGTTAAGATTCTTAACTTATAAGGTTGCATTAAAGTATTAAATCCTTTGGTTTGAGCTTTTGTTTACTAAGCATATCCATAGAGATGAGAAGGAAAGGGGACCCCTTGCTGTAGTTAGGTGATAAATGAGAATAGGATTCAGGGAGGGAAGGATAGTTGCATTATTTTGACGTATGTATTTTCTTAACCACTTACACCAGCCCTTATAAATAAATTTAGTGCCTAATATACTAACAAAAATGAGTTGGACCTCATCGTTCTCAAGGAAGATCGATAAGCCCATATGTGTTTCATTCTTACCCTTTCACCTTTATTCAGTTCACCCTCCCTTTGTTCAATATATTTGCTGAATTCAGGCAACTACTTTTCTTTTTTTGTATATACTAATTTTTTTTTAGTTTACTGAGGTCACATTGGTTTAGAACATCAAATAAGTTTCATGTGTGCTACATTATCTTTTGACTAGCAACTACTTAAATAGAACATCTGTGTTGCTTTAATGTGGTGTGTCTTTGAGTTCTACTTTATTTTCTACTAATTTTATGTTATTTGAATACATATGTGTGTTGAGTATGTATTTATGTTATTTTTTTACACATAAATATATTGCTGTTAAGTCATATGCTTCAAAACATAGTCTTCTGGTTATGGTCATTAGTTTATGATTGGATATACTGATTTTCAATAGTTTATCACTTTCATGGAATATAAAATAAAAGGCACAGTTTTGGGCTAGGTTCTGTGTATATTACTAATTCATCACAAATGTTACATCACATCTGTCTTAACTATCTAGATTTCAGGGTGCTGTGTCATTTAATTTTCTCTTTGCCTTTCTGCGTGGATGTTCTTTGAACTGCAAATATATCACTCTGACCTTTGTTCATGAGCATGCTTTTCTGTGCCATGAGATAGGAAAACTATTTTTTTATCCATAATACCATGGGATTGCCTTTAGAGCCATTGAATATTTTCTGGTTGGTTGCGTTTTTTGATTTGGTATTTTGTTTTATTTTAAACTGTTATGAGTTTAACTTGCTGGCTGAATTTCATAACTGTTTTTAGTCCAAGACAGGCCTTCCGCTCAGCACTTACTTTAGTGCAGTGAAACTTCGTTGGCTCCTTGACAATGTGAGAAAAGTTCAAAAGGCAGTTGAAGAAGATAGAGCTCTTTTCGGGACCATTGATTCATGGCTTATTTGGGTATGTTTAAATATAATGTGTGTATGGAGAAATTTTCAGAAACTTTTTAGACCACCTTGCTTACCATTTTTTTCTACTAAGAGTTCAAATTTTTTAGTTGGCAACATTGTTAAGAAAAGCCACTCATGAACCCGCAGAACATTTCAGCCTCCATTTGAGAGATATTTTTGCCTCCTTCCTCTCTGCCTCTCTGCCTCTCTGCCTATCATGCAGTTCCTTGGTATCCGCAGGGTATTGGTTCCAGGACCCGCGGAGGATACCAAAAGACACAGATATCAAGTCCCTTAGTCAGCGGTTCTGCATCCATGGATCATATACTACTGTAGCATTTATCTTAAAATTCCACATGTAAGTGAACCTGTGCATTTCAAACCAATATTGCTCAGGGGTCAATTGTACTTCCTTTCCACTAGCCATTTCTTGGAAGAAATAACTATTTAACATGATAAAACACCTGGGCTACTTTTAGCATTTACTTTCTTTTTTTTTTCTTTTCTTTTTTAATTAATTTATTTGGGAGAGCTGGTAATTAGGTTGATTTATTTATTACTGTGTTTTAGAGGAGGTGCTGGGAACTGAACCCAGGACCTCACGCATGCTAAGTATGTGCTCTAAGCCCGTGAGCTATATACTCTCCCTCTAGCATTTACTTTCAACATCGCACAGCTGTCTCTTCATTAAACTGCAATATGAAAAATCACAGTGGAAATTTCTGCTATATAATCTTTTTCCCAGAGCTGTACATGGATGAGTAGAAACAGACATTTCCCAGCTATATCTTAAAACTACGTATTTTCTCCCTTCACCCCCGCTCCCCTCACGTGCACATCCTCTGCTATTTTTATTGTGGGCATTTTCAAATAGACCCAAAAAGCAGAGGGAATACTGTCATGAACCTCTAAATCAGTGAGTCAGCTACAGCCATCGACTGTGGCCAGTCTTGTTTCAACCATAGCCACATTCTCTTTCTCCCCGTGGATAATTTTCAGGCAAATCCCAGGCATAGAATTTCATTTGTAAACACTTCTGTAAGTCTGTGATTCTCTTTTTCAACATTCAAGGGAGCTTCAAGGGAACATTGCCCCTATTTCTCACGTGTCAGATCCCTGGAGCAGATCTTTCAAAAACCCTATCAGGAAGTGGCGCCTTCTCCAGCCCTCCCAGTGCTTGGCCAGGGCGGGTTGTGCTTTGTGCTCATGGCCAGCAGTCTTTATACGTGTCAGTCACAGTTGAAATAGTTCTGACAATAGTTCTCAGAATTTCCTGGAGCCAGAGCAAGACAGGATGTGGGAACTGTGAGCTGCAAGAGACTCGAGGCTGTACCCCTAACTTGATGCCATTTCTCCACTTTTGTTGCTTTCATACCTCTTATTTCTTCTACAGAAAAGAAAGCAGCCGTACTTGCAGTTCAAGTCCAAGGGTATTAACATTAGAGAGTTTAAAACCCTGCTTTCAGGATATGTGCCTGGGTCAGTGCCAGCACAGCCCAATGAGAATCGTTATTACAAAACACACGTGTGCAAGTGCACACGCACACACACACATGCACAAACACAAGCAAACAACAACAGCAACACAGGGTTCAGTAAGATCCTGAAGAGGCAGTCATTTCAATGTATTTCACTTTGCCAAATTTAATAAGACTCTCCATCTTCCAAAGATGAGAGAATGAAAACAAAACAGAATTTTTAATCCATCATTAGCTAGAACTATGCTGTCCACATAAAGCTACTGAGCTGCATAAGGCTATTGAGCACTTGAAATGTGGCACATTCTGACTCGAGATGTGAGTGAGTATAAAGTACACACTATATTTCAGAGTTAGTACAAAAATGGAAGGTATCTCAGTAATCATTTTTTATATTGAAAGGGTATTTTGGATATATTGGACTAAATAAAATATATTGTATTATTAATTTCACCTGCTCCTTGATGCTTTTTAAATGTAGCAACTAAAACATTTTAAATTACATGTGCAGCTCCCATTATGTTTCTCTTGGACACTGCTGAAAACTAGAAAATTCAGTAATTGAAATGTTCCGTCTTCCTGTTTTATGTGTTCTGCTGCTGATTATGGCTCTTGACAGAGTGTAAATTAAATTGCAAAAACATACACATTTAACATGTCCTTTTCATTCTGTCTAGAGCTTGACAGGAGGAGCCAGTGGAGGTGTCCATTGCACGGATGTAACAAATGCGAGCAGGACAATGCTTTTCAACATCCATTCTTTGGAATGGGATAAAGAGCTCTGCGAGTAAGTTGTGTTTTGTCCTAAGAATAGTTTTCCAAATAGGTTACCTATTTGTAACCTAAATCTTACTATTTTCAGATGTCAGTGGAGCACCAAACTTTAATTGTTGATATTTCAACTACAAAATACAAGTCTGTGTCATGTATTCTTTTAAAGGAGACTAATACTGCATGTATAATAAATAGGCCTAATTAAGTAATTGTCTTGATTATTCTTCAAGAAGACTAGGTTCCTTTCGAAAAGTACTTGGGTTTCTGTGTGCTTTTCATTTTGTATTGATTTGTTTGTATAAAGTTAAAACGTTAAACATCCAAGCATACAGTGTGTTCTGCTGGCTTATGTATTTGTTACTATTTAACTCTATACTCAAATATAGCCGTTTCTAATTGTTGTTTACATTGGTTTTTTACCTTTTTCTTTTTTGGTTTTTTACCTTTAAATACATATAAATGTTTCTAGATGTTTACTGACAATAGTGTTAAACACAGTCTTTATTGTTTTTTAGATTTTTTGAAATTCCAATGAAAATTCTTCCAAATGTCCGGAGTTCTTCTGAGATCTATGGCCTAATGGTAAAAAAAAAAAAAAAAAAAAGCTTTACTATTCAGAAGTCAAAAGTCAATTGTGTGCTGTTTTTTATTTTGAGAGCTGTGAATTTTTTGTTAATGTTGGCAGTATGTAAAATAAGAATTTAGTATTGTTTAAATAGTTTTATAACTTAAATTCTTAAGAACCCTTCCTACCAATGGATTTTATATTTTATAAACCTTAACTGGCTTTTCTTTGAGTATTTGAAAGTATTAATGGATAATCTAATTATACAGGATGGCAGGGGAATGTTTGAGCCAGTTTATTTTTTTAATCCAAATAACTGTTTAGCAGTTGTGATGCCAGCTTTTAATTTACAGGAAAGTCTCGTCACATTTTTTCCTGTTGAATCTCTTCTAATAACCAAACCATGTTTCATCTTAGATTCTTTGTCAGCCTGAGCAAAACTTGAGCAAAGAAACTGAAAGCAGAGTCTGTTGCTGATTTGTGATTGCTAATTAAACGGGTTTTCATCATGGACATTTTTACTGTTGCTTTCATTGAAACCCACAAGAAAAGCAGTGTCAGCAAAAAGTACACTTAGCATCATTGAGTGTCTCTGAATACTCAGCAGAGATGCAAATCTCTAAGAGGATTTGAACTGGTGTTTAAGCTCAAAAATCTAGAATTTATGGTAAAATTTAAGAATGTCTAAGATTAATTGCAAAAAATGACATTCCACAAAAAATATTAGATACTCTTATAGACTTTATTATTTAATTGAGTTATTGAATTGAATACTCAGTGTTGTAGATAAAATATAAGCAAGAATTCTTAAATGTTTTAATTATAATAAAGCCTTTCAAGGCAACATGGAATTTTTAAAGGGAAGCACAGTTGCTTATCTACAATTTCAAAGTGCTTTGATGATTTCATAGCTATCTACAAACTGACTTTAGTCAGAGAAAAAAACTTTTCTTGAGAAACAGTTTCAGAGGATGGTTGAAAAAATTTCACTGGCCTAGTTTCTCTTGCATTTAAATATTATTGCTTCTGTCCCCCCTCTCTCCCCTTTGCTGACTGTAGAAAATCTCTCATAGCCTGGTGAGTAGGTTGCCCACCAATTACGCTACCCATTCATTTGGAAAAGATACAGTGCATTTCCATTTAGTTTTAGTCAAGCAGAAGTCCGTTTACTTAACAGATTTATCTAGAATCTTCCATGACCCTCCAAATTATTATAAGCTGTAGTCAAGCATTAGGTGTTTTTAAAACTTAATCTTACTTGTTTATTTTTTTAAGAATCTCATAAGATCAAGAGTGAGATTTCACGATAAAACATGAAGGTGATTTTCTGGAATGAGAAATTCTAATGGTCCCCATTACAAAGTACAGCTGTGATGTGCTTTGGGCTTTAGCATAACAGGGAAATCAGATGTAGTCTTTAAATGTCCTGAACATCTATCTTGAATGTTATCTTGCCCAACCTTTCAGACCAGTTAGTTGGAAATGCACTGTCACTTTTTCTGCATGCTTCACCAGAGGATATTCCCAGGAATCCTCCAGAGATCCCTCTCTGCGAAGGAAAAGGAGCGCTTTCTGTGCCTGACCACACGCATACAGTAGATCCTGCTGGTTGTTCGATATTTTCAATAGTATGAGCAAGGGCTTCTTTCTGTATTTAAGTACATCAAGATTTACAGCCTCTAGGTTTCCTAATTCTCTCCTAGCCCTTTATGGAATTTACCCTTCACTTATCCAGGTTCAGATTTTCTAAGACTATTTACAGTAAATAAAAAGACAGGTCTTGAACTAACCAGAAAGCATGAAAGAAATAAAATGATAACTACTACCTAGAGGGTATTTTCTGTTTTGTAAAGGGTTTCCACACAGATGCTATTATTTCCTTGTAGCCATGTGAGGTGGCCTCTATTTTTACCCTTGCTTTAACACCCCAGGAACTGGAAGCTCCCAGGGGCCAGGAGACTGGCTTCCAAATGGCAGGCTGAATGGTCGGGCCAAAGCTTTTGTTTGGCACTCTTCCTGGTACATCACCTGTACTTAAGGGAACATATTCCTTTCTCCTAATTCCCTAATACCAGTACAGATTGCTTTGTATGAGTGTAAAGTATTCCTTTAAAAATTAAGTTTGGTAAACTCCACAGTCAGCCACTGAAATCTCATTTTCCCCCCTGGAATGCTGGCCATCCTTGATCAAAATAGAAACCACTATTCATCACATAAATTAACTCTAATTTATAAAAAACTTGAAGGGTGATGTTGGTTATGAACAAGTAATACCCAGTACCTGAACACTCTTGTATTTCTTTTCTTTTCTTTTTTTTTTTTTTGGTGGGGTTGTGGTGATCCAATTGATTGATTTGTGAGTAGGACTAGGGATTGAAGCCAGGACTTTGTGCTTGCTAAGCACGTGCTCTACCAGCGATCTATCCACCCTGTGTTTCTTACTTAAGCAGTTTGGGTAGGAAGTATAGTTGATAAAATGCAACATTCCAAAGTAAATATGTTCCATGCTGTTTGATAGCTATTCATATGTTCATTTAAAAGGATATGTTAGTCTTTAGTAGCAGGAATAATAGCAAAGAGCAAATGGACTTTGGCATTCATATAAGCTCAATAAGGCCAGTCCCATTTTGTAGATAGAGGCCTAGAGAGATTTCAGCGGCCTGCTCAGTGACTGAGTGACTAACCAGGAGTACAGCCCGCGTCTCCTGACTGCCAGCCCGGTGTGTCATGTCCACGCTCCAGTGCCATGCCTCTTCCTGCCATTCTAGGAATCTTTCTGGTGTCTGTCTCTCTGAACCACTCATGTAGTTGAAACAATGGCTTTGTCTTGTCTGCCCACATGCTCTGGCATGTTGCTCTTCGTGTTCGTTTCTGTTGCAGTTATGTTAGTGGAGCCAACAGTTTGTGATTATTCATAATCCTTTTTTTAAAATTTTATTAGAAAGCTGGGGCCTTGGAAGGTGTGCCAATATCTGGGGTAAGTCTCATCACCAACCATCTCCCTGCGACCTCCCTACCCCCAATCCCTTCCATGTTACAGCTTTCCTTAATCAGTCTGCTGCTTCCTTAACTGTGAAGAATAAATAGAGCAGCAGAATTGGCTAATTCATGTTCTTATGTGACGCAGTGTGGGCCACTGAAAATTTTCTGAGTAAATTAATTGGAAATCTCCCTTCCCGTACCTGTTACCTCAGAGGAGTGTTAACAAATGTGAAAATGGCCAAGTGGAGGCAATGCAGAGAACATAAGACAGTTCATTCCTTCATAAATAAAGAAGGAAAGATAAATCTTATGGTTCTTGTAAAAAGGAAGTTAATAGTATTGTCTTAGTCGGTGTTCTTTATTGTCATTTATGCTTTCAGTGTTTGGGGGACCAGTCAGCTGCATTGGTGGGACAAATGTGCTTCCAAGATGGACAAGCCAAAAACACGTGAGTTTCAGAAATCTGAAAACCAATGGTGTTTTGTTGGTTTGTTTGTTTTTCCCTTTGGTGTTTTGAATGAGGAAAAGCTTTTGAAGTTCATCTGAGCTGAAAATTAGTAGCTTCAGAGTTCCAATAAAGATACAAAAATGTTTTCCCATTTGTATTTCTTCATCTCCTTCAAATAAAATACATTATGCCATATGTAAACACACTGATGAGGCTTGTGAAAACCATGATTTATAAAATTCAATACTTTTTTCATCCAGAAACTAAATTTTGGTTTAAAGTATTCTTGCCTTTTGGGGAGCTTGTTCGGGAATGGGAGGAAGGCTGAACAGAGGGGAGGAAGAGTCATAATTAACTACAGTTTTCAAGGTATTGTTCCTGTCCTAGACTTTCTCGCTAATTGTAAAGTAATTTTATTTGTGTGGGACTTTCAGTGTTATTTCCCTGGCATTGTGCTTTCTCCCTATTACCTGAAGTTTTTTCTTTGATAAGAAGAAGAAGGAATGATGGAAGTAGAGATTTGGTGCATTTTCCTCCTAATCTCATCTTACTACTCACACGTGCAGAGTCTGTAACAAGCCACATATCTAAGAATAATAAGATTATTCCCACTTTAGTAGGAGAATACAGATGCTCAGAGAGGTTATACTAGCAAGTGAGAGAAGCAGTCTTTGCACCCAGATCCAGCTGATTTGACTTAGCCAGGGCACATTACTGTCCCCTGCTTGGAAAAGATTTCCATAGATCCGGCAGGAGACTGTCTACATTTACTGTGCTTTTCTTTCCTAATTCTCTCATCAGTGTTAACTTCAGTGGTTAGTTTCTTCTTTTGTGAATAATGGAACATCTAACATCTTAGATGAAATGTTCTTGTAGTCTAGCAGGAGCAGCTATCCTCATGCAAGAGTGTGATATTATTTGTGTGAGAATTTTTGGTGGGGAAAGGAGATATGAATATTCTGTGCAGGTCGTGGTATCCTAGGTTACCACAAGGAAAGCTTGAGTCAGCGAGGGTCTGGTAACATAGTCTATGAATTCTGGGTTCCAGGTAGTTGAATCAGGAATCAAGAGAAGTGACGGAAAAGTAGGCTATCCCCTCCGCCCCCTTCTTTCCTCCTCTGCCAAGCACTCTAATGCTAGTAAGTCAGATGGTATCTCTATTTGTCAAGTACCTAACACAGTAATATAGAGCACATGGGATCCAATAAAATTGCCTGATTTTCCTTCTCTTTATACTCCCCCAATCCCTTAAGCATTATCAACCAAGTCCTGAATGATGCATTTAAGTTAAGGACGGCTTGTTGAATATCTCTGCAGCTCCTCCAGGTTGAAGGAGGGGAATAGCCAATTGTAAGGTCTTTCAGTTCATGTTTGTCTTCCTGAGGAGAAAGAACACAAACACACAGTTCATCATATTATAAATCAGAACGTATGTGCCGTGAGACGCTTTGAAGTACTTATGTTGGGTTTCATAAGGAGGGGAGAAAAGTCACAAAACATTATGTTAGTAATGAGATGTTCTAAAGAATGCGCAGTATGGTGAACACATCGAACACTGACCAAAGATGCATGTGGGAAAATGGAAGGCTTTGTTTAAAGACTGTAGAGAACATTTGGGTAGGGAAGTGGTTGTGGGAAAATAAGGCTAGGATGGTGTTGTGAAGGCCTAAATTTCAACTAAGGAGTTTTTTCTTGAAGGCATTGGGACACTTCTGAAGGTTTGTGAGCTGGTGTTCAGAGTTCACTTAATAATATGATCCTGGGTCAAAGTGAGGGGAGGCTAGAGGCAAAGAGGGCATGGTGGAGGCCACTATGCCATCTTAATAACAAGGACAAAGACTATGAAGGTGAGGAGAGAGAGGGAGGCTGTGGGTGAATGTCCATGACACTGCAGAGGGACAGGAGACAGGAAGCATGTATGAAGTCTAGTCACCTGGACCTAGTGGTTAGGCTTAGCCAAAGTAGGAAACGCGTCCAAGTAGAAGAATTTCTATTTGGGACACGGTGGTACTGAGAGGTTATATATCTATCTTACACATTTGGAAATGGGGAATGAGTTCATTATAAAAGTAGAGGTTTTGAATTTCCCGATTTAGAGGTGACTTTTGAAGCAACAGGACTAGATGAAAATACCAAGAAAAAATATACAGGTAGAGGAGATATTTTTAAAAGTAAGAAACGCAGGGATGGAGAATGCAGACAAATAAGAATGTAGTTAGTCATTAATGTGGTGATCCCAGGTAGAGATACTTGAGGGGTGGGGTGCTTGGTCAGCAGTGCAAAATACTCCATAAAAGTCATGGAGGCTGAGGCTGAGAAATTAGGTCTTCAGTGGTGACCTCTAAGAATGAATGAAGCTTTAGTAGAAGGCTCAAGATGGAAGCCAGGTTACTGTTCAGTATACAGAGTGTTTGTATGGGGACTAAATGGGTTCAGACTTCTCCTTTTAAAAGCATGGGGGAGGATATATAGCTCAGCGGTAGGGCACATGCTTAGCATGCAAGGAGTCCTGGGTTCAATCCCCAGGCCCTCCATTAAAAAATTAATTTAAAAAATAAAATGAAAAGCATGGAACAGACAATTAACTTTTTTTGTGAGTATCTATTAAAGGATATTAAAATATATAGCTTTTTCAGCATTATGGAAGTAATAAGGTATAGTGATTTATGTGTTTAAATTCGTAAATATGTCATTACCTGTACCTAGTGTTTTTTGACTAGTGTCTTTGAAAACTTAGATACTCATCCTGAATGTGCTGGCTATTCATCAAGCAGGCCCAGAATCAAGCAGAAGAGATAGGCTGTATCGGGCTAATTCTTATTCACAGCAGTGGTGCCTGGAAAAAATTGCCTTCGATTTCTGTTTGCTTCCACAAGACAAATACAGCTCTTCGGGTCTGTTGACTTAGCGGTGACTGGTCGTAGTGTCTGCTGGGATCCCCTTCCTTTGGACTGAGCACTCCCTCCCCCTTCTCCTCTCTGCCCAAACGTCGCAGGGCACAGTGGCAGGGCCCACGGGGAGGGAATCCTGAGCTCAGGCAGGGCAGCTGTGGTGAGCCGAGGGTGACTGTTGCAGCCAACTCAGCTGAAACCTGTTGCCATGTGACCCTTGCTGTATCAGTTTGGTCTACTTATCTGCCTGGCACAAGTCAAAACTACTCTCTCATGTCCAAGCACCAGATTTGCAGAGTCCAAAGTTGATGCTGATAAGGCTACCACAAAAATTCACTTCCCATGGCAGCTGCGTTACATGCTGGCTGGGACTCTCCCACCACTGTTAGAATGCCCCATCTGGCACTGAGAATGGGAAGGCTAGGCTGGAAATAGCCTTCCCCTCTGTGCCTCTCTTGTGCCCAAAGTCCAGCTCCACTTTCCCGCACCCTGGACCTAATGGCCACTGTGTGCCAGAAGATAGCGGCATTTCTTGCCTTATGACTGTACTAACGATGGAGCAAGGCTGGCGGGCCCCGTTGCCAAATGGCTCTTAAGTCATGATGCTTCACTCCATGTGGTTTAGTAGTAACGTAACTGTGCCTGCATTTAGGATTTGTTGTAACTAGTGGTATTTTACAAACATAGCCCTGGGCTATGACTAAGCACCACATACTATATGTGCATTTTTCTATTAGGATCACACTAGGTACATTTTCTTCTAGACTGTTCTTTAAAGATTATTCCAAAAGAGTATGTGATGTTTGTTAGCTTTGGGACGTTTTCTAAAACTTTAATATAATTACTTTTATTATACTAAGTTAAATGTCAGTTGAAATTTGTATTCATACTATTTACTTTTTGTAAATAATTTGTATTATTTACTTTTAATAAAATTGTCCTACTATTCACTCTCCCCCAACTATAGGTATGGAACAGGCTGTTTCTTACTATGTAATACAGGCCGTAAGGTTGGTTTTTTCAAATTAAGAGATTGATGAAAGTCTTCTTTAACTTCATAAAAGTAATGCTTGAACATAATTTGCTATTTTGAGTCAACAAGCTTTTATTTAATTTTTAACAGTTTAATTTAGAACTCAATAAAAATGATGAAAATCACTAAATTTGAATGGTTCTCTGAATTTTATACATATGTTTTTAATTGTGTTGATGGGATATCTGCCCTAGGATCTTGTCAGATTCTTAATGCAAATCAAATTTGGAACAAGGGATAAACTTTTTGTACCATTTAAATGTGGTGTTCTTAATACTGGTAATTTTGACTGTTAAGATTTATTTTCTAATTTGTTATATTTATTGAATTATGTTTTTGCTTTAAAAATATTATTGAATTATGTTTTTGCTTTAAAAATATTCTTATGCTCTCTTTTTGTTTTCCTGACTGCTGAATCCTTTTTCTCTTTCCTACAGTGTGTATTTTCTGAACATGGCCTTCTAACCACAGTTGCTTACAAACTTGGCAGAGACAAACCAGTATATTATGCATTAGAAGTAAGTACTTTTCATTCATTATACATAATATGACAAACATTCAAAGCTAATGAAAGTCACAAAGCTAAGAATGAGAAGCAACTCCTCATCTGTTAAAAAGTTCTATCATGAGATTGCAGCAATTCAGTCACATCTTCAGGCTCCACTTTTAATTCTAGTTCTCTTGCTGTTTCCACCACATTGGCAGTTACTTCCTCTACTGAAGTCTTGAACCCCTCAAAGTCATCCATGAGAGTTGGAATCAACTTCTTCTAAACTCTTATTAATGATATTTTGACCTCTTCCCATGAATCACAAATGTTCTTAATGGCATCTAGAATGGTGAATCCTTTCCGGAAGGTTTTCAGTTGACTTTGCCCAGATTCATCAGAGGAATCACTGTCTATGGCAGGTATAGCCTTACAAAATGTATTTCTTAAATAATAATACTTGAAAGTCAATATTACTCCTTGATCCGTGGGCTGCATAATGTACGTTGCATTAGCAGCATGAAAACAACATGAATCTCATTGTATGTCTCCATCAGAGCTCTTGGGTGACCAGGTGCATTGTCAATGAGCAGTGATATTTTGAAAGGAATCTTTTTCTGAGCAGTAGGAGTGGACTTAAAATATTAAGTAAACCATGCTGTAAACAGATGGGCTGTCCTCCAGGCTTTGTTGTTCCATTTCTAGAGCACTGGCAGAGTAGGTTTAGCATAAATCTTAAGGGCCCTAGGATTTTACGAATGTTAAATAAACATTGGCTTCAACTTAGAGTCACCAGCTGCATTAACCTCTAACAAGGGAGTCAGCCTGTCCTTTGAAGCTCTGAAGCCAGGCATAGACTTCTCTCTAGCTATGAAAGTCCTACATGCCATCTTCTTCCAGTGGAAGGCTGTTTCGTCTACATTCAAAAATCTGCTGTGTGTAGCCACCTTCATTAATTAATTTAGCTAGATCTTCTCAGAAACTTGCTGCAGCTTCTACATCAGCATGTGCTGCTTCACCTTGTACTTTTTATGTTATGGAGAATGCTTCTTTCCTTAAACTTCATCAACCAACCTCTGCTAGCTCCAGACTTTTCTTCTGCAGCTTCCTCACCTCTCTCAGCCTTCGCAGAATTGAAGTGAGTTAGGTAGGGCCTTGCTCTGGATTAGGCTCTGGCTTTAAGGAACTGTTGTGGCTGGTTTAAGCTTTTGTTCAGACCATTCAAACTTTTTCCATATCAGCAACAAGGCTGTTTCACTTTTTTAGCATTCACTGGAGTTCTACTGGAGTGTTCCCTGGAGTAGCACTTTTAATTTTTTTAAAGAACTTTTCCTTTGCATTCACAACTTGGCTAACCATTTGGTACAAGAGACCTAGCTTTCAGCCTCTCTCAGCTTTAGACATGCCAGCCTAACAAAGCTGAATTATTTCCAGCTTTTCATTTAAAATGAAAGACATGTGACTCTTGAACACTTAGAGGCCATTATAGGGTTGTTAATTTCAGTATCATTTCAGTATTGTTTTGTCTCAGGGAGTAGGGAGACCTGAGGAGAGGAAGAGAAATGGGGAAAGTCTTGGTCAGTAGAGCAGTCAGAACACACGCATTTATAGATTAAGTTCACTGTTTTATATAGGCAGTTTGTG
Source organism: Vicugna pacos (assembly GCF_048564905.1). Classification (NCBI taxonomy): domain Eukaryota; kingdom Metazoa; phylum Chordata; class Mammalia; order Artiodactyla; family Camelidae; genus Vicugna; species Vicugna pacos. The sequence goes on from NC_133023.1 coordinate 23,217,520, forward strand.
GCACTCCAAAACGCCAAAAATCACTGATCACAGATCATCTTAACAAATATAATAATAATGGGGTGGGGAGGATATAGCTCAGTGGTAGTGTTTAGCATGGGCAAGGTCCTGGGTTCAATCCCCAGTACCTCCATTTTAAAAAGAGTTAATAATTAAACCTAATTACCTCCCACACACACACACAAAATAATAGTAATGAGAGTTTAAAATATTGCAAGAATGACCAAAATGTGGCACAGAAACACAAATTAAGCAAATGCTGTTAGAAAATGGCACCAATAGACTTGCTCAATGAAGGGTTGCCACAAAACCTTCAATTTGTAAAAAAAAAAAAAAAAGAAAAGAAAAGCAGTATCTGTGAAGTGCAATAAAATGAGGTAGGCCCTTAGTGTGATTTGTGCCTCTGTGACCATAAACACTGTTTCTGCCACTCTAGCCCGAGAGTTCACTAATTAGATCTAATAACCCCATCATATCATTGGTTCCAGGAGCATGTATTAAAATATCTAGCTCTTTTCCAAATGAATCATCATCAAGCCAGATCCCCTCCAATTTGTATTTGCACAGATGACCTTTTATTGATCCAAATTTAGGTCTTTGTTTCTTCCTGTTAAATTTCACGATAGTGATTTCAGCCTATTCTGACACTGTGAATTTTTTTCACTCTGTTATTCTTGCAGTGTTGTCTCATCTGGAGAGGTAACACCTCTATGCTTTATGATTTTGTTCCAATTCATGTAAATTTTTTTTAGTTTCATAGAATTTTAAAGTGGAGAGGGACAGTAGATTAGATAACAGGCTTTACAGCACCCTGCTATCTCCTTGTTTTATACACGAAGACAAGTGAAATTGGAGTCATTTGATCAAAGTGACTTTTGACAGCTAGTTAGTAGCCGATGCTTTTATTGGACATAAAAGTCTAGATGCCTAGGCCACCCCACTGTGCCATCTCCTTCCTTGTAAATCTGAATATTCTGGGTTCCAGTCTCCCAAGTCCAGTGTTCTTTTCACTGGATCTCACATAAGTCACACCCTTCTAACCTAGCAACTCAGCCACCACACACACACATACAGTTCTGTATTAACAATAGTAGATAGAATTATTTTCTTTTCCACGTTTCTAATTTTTTTTCAGTTAACAAACATTTTTTAAATATTAAGGAAAAAAAGATCGAAAAAAGTGCTGAGAGTAAAGCTGTATTGGTACAACATTTTCTCAGTAAGTTTATGCAAATTCCACTTGGTCACGCTTCTTCCCCCACCCCCTGCCCCCTTTTTTTGGTAAGTGCTTAAAAAGTGTATATTTAATACTCATTTCTTTGACAGATTGTTGTTAGGCTTGGCATTCTGAGATATTAAAATTTTACTTTCTACCCTTTTTGAAAATGGAAACTATACCTGCCCATCATAGTTTTTAGTCTTTCATTCTCCTTCTGCTGATTTGGAAGCAAAAAACAGTGCATTTTTAATTTTTGGTTTTTCTTTGGGATTTTTTGGTAGTGCCTTTAAATTTTTAACATATTCTATAACGATATACTTTCCTTCGTAAGAGTGCTTATGGTTGTTTAGTATGTTTAACCACCCAACCATGATGAGGATCTCTGCTTTACCTCTACCCCCTCCACCAGCAATCATGTTACTGAATTTAATTTTTTTTTATTTACACTTTTTGTAAAACACAATCATTAGTACTGTTTTCAGTCAATCATAAATCATATTTATGGCATATTTTATCCATTTCTGTGTCCAGTATCATTTCTTTGGTCCCATACCTTTTATGTCTTCATCCCCAGGTTTTTCTTGCTGAGGGACAGTGTTTTATAGTTGCCGGAGTCTGGCATAGTAAGCCTATTCTTTCTAGGTTTGTCCTTATTTTGCCCTCTCTCTGGGGTGGATATAAAATCTCAGTTGTTTTTTCTACATCCCTCGTGGCCATTTTTTGATGCTAATGAGACCTTTGTTGCTCTGTTCTAAATGTGGTTCCTTTGTAGATAATCAGGTTTATTGTATGGAAGTTTTTAACATTATCTCCTTATCTTTATCTTTGATGTTCCATAGTTTTACTGTGATAGTCCCTGAGTTTGGATTTATTTTTACTTATTCTGTTAGGTCCTTGGATACAAGTCTGTCTTCAGTTCTGGAGAATTCTCAACAATTATCTCTTCAAATACTGCTTCTCTACCATTACCTCCATCCTCTCCTGGAATTGCTATTATATGGGTATTGGAACCTTTCAACCCACCCTCCTTGTCTCTTAACTGCCCCTTTGTATTTTTTAATCTCTTTGTTTCTCTGTGCTGCATCCCTGGTGAGTTCTCAGTATCTACCTTACATTTTCAAATTCTCTCTTTAAAACGAAAACTTTTTAATTGTGAAATGGAAGGCATATAAAGAAGAATGCATAAAATATCAATGTACAGCTTAATAAATTATTATAAAGGGAAGACCCATGTAACCTCACTCAGATCAGTTAACAGAACCTACCAGGAACACCCCCCCCCCCGTGTGCCCCTCCCAATCACAACCTCCTCCCTAAGGTAATGGCCGTCCTGACCTTTATTATAATCCTCCTCTTACTTTCTGTATAGTTTTAACACTTAAATGTGCAATCCTAAACACCAGAGTTTAGCTTTGCATGTTTTTAATACTTTACATGTTAAAAATACAAAAGAGAGAGACTAAGTAATACAGTATGCAATCTTTGATCTGGCCTTTTTCACTCAACATTATATTTGTGAGATTCATCCCTGTTGTTAGATATAGCTGTTGTTTCATTCTTTTTCATTACCATATGTTAATACCACCAGCAATGTATGGGGACACTGATTTACCTAACATGGCTGTCCATCCTTTTTGTTTTGTTTTGTTTTTGTTTTTGTTTTGGGGAGGGGGTGGGTAATTAGTTTTATTTACTTACTTGTTTTAAGAGGAGGTACTGGAGATTGAACCCAGAACCTCATGCGCACTAAGCATGAGCTCTGCCACTTGAGCTATACCCTCCTTCGTCTATTCTACAGTTTGTCCCATCTATTACATTTTTAAATTTCACTCAGTAATTTCATTTCTAGGATTTGCAATTCATTATTTTTCATATCTACCTGATTTTGTTTTATTCATCTTTTCTTTTGATTTGTAATTTGTGATTTTTTTCATGGAAATCATACCTTAATTTATCTCTTTGAATACTTTTAGCACATACATATTTTAAATACTTACTTTTCAGACTGGAATGAATTCTATTCCAGCTATTTTGTTGACTTATGTCATTTTTTTCCCTTCCATACATTTTTATTCAAAATGGTGCTTGCAAGCTAGCACGATTGCAATAATATCTAATTTACCGAAAAGTATATATATATTTTTTAATTTTACCAATTTTTAACTGAAGTATAATTGACTTACAATATTATATTAATTTTAGATATGCAACATAGTGACTTAATATTTTTATACATTAGAAAATGATCACCACAGTAAGTCTAGTTAGTATCTTTCACTATACAAAATTATTACAAAATATTGACTATATTCCCAGTGCTGTACATTACAACCCTGTGACTTATTTTGTAACTGGAAGTTTGTACCCCTTAATCTCCCTCATCTATTTCACTCATTTCCCTACCCCTTTCCCTTCTGGCAACCACCAATTTGTTTTCCTTTTCTGAGTCTATTTCCTTTTTTATTGTATTTGTTCATTTGTTTTATTTCTTTAGATTCCACATATAAGTGAAATCATACTGTGTTTTCTTTATCTGTCTTACTTATTTCATTTAGCATAACACCCTCTAGGTCCATCCATGTATTCACAAATAGCAAGATGTCATTCTAATGGCTGTGTAATATTCCATTTTATATATTTTGAAATTATCCATTTTATCCATTCATCTGTCATTGGGTACTTAGGTTACTTTCATATCTTGGCTATTATAAGCAGTGGTGCAATGAACATAAGAGTACATGTATCTTTTTGAATTAGTGTTTTTGTTTTCTTTGAAAAAATACCCATAAGTAGACTTGCTAGATTGTATGGTAGGTAGATTTATTTTTCATTTTTCTAGGAACCTCCATTTTCCATAGTGGCTGCACAAATTTATGTTCCTGCCAACAGCATACAAAAGTTCCCTTTTCTCCACATCCTTGCCAATACTTGTTATTTGTTGTATTTTTGATAATAGCCATTCTGACAAGTGTGAGGTGGTATCTCATTGTGGTTTTGATATGCGTTTCCCTGATGATTAGTGATGCTGAACTTATTTTCATATGTCTCTTGGCCATGTCTATGTCTTTTTTGGAAAAATGCCTATTTAGGTCCTCTGCTCATTATTTTAATTGGGCTGTTTGTTTTGATGTTGAGTTATATGAGGTCTTTGTATATTTTGGATATTAACCCCTTATCAGATATATCATTTGCAAATATCTTCTCCTTTTCAGTAGGCTGCCTTTTTTGTTGAGAATTTACTTCACTGTGCAAACGCTTTTTAGTTTATTTTTGCTTTTGTTACTCTTGCCTGAGGGGACAGATCTCCAAAATTGCTAAGACCCGGTATCAAAGAGCACACTGCCTATGTTTTCTTCTAGGAGTTTGATGATTTCAAGCCTTGCATTTAAGTCTTTAATCTATTTTGGAGTTTACTTTTGTATATGGTGTGAGAAAGTAGCCCAGTTTGATTCTTTTGCATGTACCTCTCCAATTTTTCCAACACCATGCCTGATGTCTTAATAATGAATTTCCTTGTACATTTTGAAATTTTCCCTTCCAGTGTCATCTTCCACTAAGCCATTAGCCTTAGTCAGCAGGTGGACAGTCGCTTGTTTCCCAGCACCCCTGCACGAGCGGGAGAGCAGCCCCTGGCCCTGGCTCCAAGCACCAATGCTATTCCTTGTCCTGCACAAAACATTTTGGATCCCTTTTCCTCTGCAGGAGTCAGCTCATAGCCACCACTCCTGCTCCCTGACACATACAGAAAAGTGAACCAGAACCCATCCTGCTTGTGGCCTCAAATCCTGCTCGGTCATGCATTTCTGTTTCTGTCCACATCGACACTATCCTCTGTTTGAGTTAGCCTGTGTTGTTTTGGTTTTCTCTTTTTACCTTTTGCCTGTTACCCTCTCTTAGGAACACAGATGATTTTTAAAATGCAGACTCACCACCTCTGCTGATACGATATTTACCTCTTTTTCATCACCAAGAAAATTCTTTTTTCCTCTCCCTTCCTCCAGCATGTGATTCATCTATACCTGACATTTAAACAACTCTAGGTCCCTGTTTTCATTATCAGTGAAAAGGAACTGGGACACATGATCCTTCAGTTGTTCTGAAACTTTAAACTCCTATTAAACTGCTTAAATTTGTCCCACTCTTTCTAGTTGGAAAATGTTTCTTAGGAGTGGAAGATGCTGAAGCAAAATAGTGGTTGAGTACTTCTGCCTTCGCTCTGATATCTGTGTACTATCTTCACCAAGCTGTGCTTCTCCATTTCCTTGGTCATCTTCTTTTTCTAAATATTATTTCACAAAACAAAATTCTCTTGGGGGCCTTTAATATGATTGTGAACTTCAGCTTACTCTGGATTTGAGAATTCCATGTTCTGTATTCTCTCACTAGGATTAAGTACCCTAAGCCAGGGTACCTGTCTGTCTTGTTCACCACTCCATCCCAGAGGCTGACATGCAGTAGACACTCAATAATGAATATTGTTTACATACCAAATACTATGTGATGCCATTTTTGTCTATTTAAATATGCACTTCAAAGAAGGTTCCTTGTATCTTTTTTTTAACCTATTTTTATTGAGTTACAGTCATTTTACAATGTTGGGTCAAATTCCAGTGTAGAGCACAATTTTTCAGTTATACAGGAACATATGTATATTCATTGTCACATGGTTCCTTGTATCTTTAAATGCTCTTTATTCCATCTCTTACTTGGTGTGATTTATGATTATAGTGTTATTATTTTCTTTTTAGAGTTTTTCATTGCTTTTGAGGCAGATATTCCATTTGAGGTATAAGCTTGATGTATTAATTAATTGTTTTTTGCATAACAATATTACCACAAATTAAGCAGATTAAAACCACACCCATTTACTATCTCACTGTTTCCATGGATCAGGAGTCCAGACAAAGCTTAGCTGATTCCTGTCCTCATGGTCTCACAAGGCTGCAGTCTCCTCTGAGGCTCCATCTGCTTCTAGGCTCATTTAGATTATTGACCAAATTTAGTTCCTTGTGGTTGTAGGTCTGAGGGTTTCAGTTTCTTGCCATCAGTCAGCCAGAGGCTGCCCTCAGCTCCTAGAGGCCACCTGCAGTTCCTTCCCATGTGATGACTGCTAACATGGCCCTTTGGTTCTTTAAAGCCAGCAAAGGAGGGAGAGAGTCCAGGAAACAGGTGCAATAATCTTATGCAATGTAATCATATATACATCATCACATACATCTTGTCCTTTGACATGACCTACTGGTTAGAAGCAAGTCAGAGATCTCATGTCGCTCATGGAAAAGGGATCTCGGAAAAGGATGCACAGCAGGAGGCAAGGATCATGGAGGCCACCTTAATTAAGGATCTGTCTGCCGCAGTATATATATTTATGGACTTTTGTAATGTACTTTCCTGGAAAGTATACTTTCTGAGCAATAAGTGCTTTTAATTTTAATTCCCTAACTTGTTACTGAAGTATTAATGATATAGATTACATTTCAAAGATAATGCTTCCCCAGTTCAGCACTATGCTCCTGTTCTCGTTTTCTATGCAATTAAAAATGCTATAGAGTTAGATTTTGCATTTGTAATCTTATACAAATTAAGTACAGTATTAATTATATATGTAGTGATACTACTGTAACATACACAAAACTATGTTTACTGTGCCTAATGGTTGATTTTAAGCAGTTGAAGGATAACATTAATTTTATGTAATTTTTCTTGACAGTTACTGATTTTAACCATAACTGCCTTGTAAGATATGATTCCCCTGCATCCTGAAATATCTGCTTTATACAGATACTGTGCATGGTAGTGGCATTCACATCAAGGAGCTTTTTGGGAAAAGTATGCTTGCCTGCTATGACATCACATCAGATCTACTTGATTATTTTTTAATCTAATCTTTGCATAGCCTGTTTCTTAGCCTTTCACTCTCCAGGCTATCTGTCCAAGTTTTGAATAATTTATTTCTCTTGTCCTGTTATCACTGAACTTACTTCTTTTTACCCTCTCATTTCTATTATGTCTTTATTAGAGAACAACTATGCGGCTTCTGTGTAATTTTCCCAGAAGATCGTGACTTTGAATAAGGGTTGATTCATATTTGTAGATGATGAGCTAAAGTACTAAATCTTTCTTTTTAGGATATAATTGACAGCAGCTTATTTGATAGCAAGTAGACAGTCATCTTCTATCTATCATTTTAGGTTTCCATTCCTGTACTCTTTTTCCTGCCCATCTTCAAAGCATTGTATCATCTTCCACTTTATGTCCTGCCTCTGGATTCAGAAGACTACATCTTTTGTGAATTTGGAGGTTTCTCTTATTTTTATTAATTTTTTAAAGGCTATAACAAGTATTATATCCTGATGCCAAAATTAGATACTTCTTTCATATGAGTGTTTTTAATTACCCTTAATTTTTTAATGTTGAATCTATTCATTCAACAACAAAACACTCCTGATGGCCAAACTTAAATATAAGTTTCTTCTGGAACCTTGACAGTGGCTTTGTGTTTTTTCCCCTTTTGTTTTAATCTAAATAATGCCCTTTGGTTCTCAACCAGTTACTTTTAATGAAAACCCTGATTTTCCTTTTTCTGAAATCAAATTGCTTCCACTCAAAAAAAAAAGTTTAAGCATGTAACATCCTGGCCTTTTCAGTGGAAATGACGTACACCAGCATTTTGTTCCCCTAAATATAAAGTTTTTCTAGCTGATAGCCACAGGACCACTCTACTGGACTTCTAGCTCAGTGGCTTTTTTTTCCAGTGACTTTTTAAAATTCACAATTTACTCACCTAAAACTATTGAAAATATACACATTCCTGGTTAGATGCCGTGTAGGACCACTGTCTTTTTGAGAGTATAAGAATAAAGGATATCTGTTTTTCCAGTTATATCTAGAACTGTGTTATCCAAAATAATATGGTAGCCACTAGACAAATGTGACTGCTGAGCACTTGAAATATGGCTAGGCTGGATTAAGATGTGCTGTAAGTGTAAAATATATACCCAATTTCAAAGACCTAGTAGAATATATGTATATATACACATATTCTCTCTATATTATTATATATATAATCTTAATTTTTATATTGATCACATTGCAGTAATAATATTTTCAATATATTGGGTTAAGCAAAATATATTACAATTAATCTAACCTTTTTTAATATGGTAACTAGAAAATTTAAATTACATATGTGGCTCACATATTTCTGTTAAACACCACTGGGTCTAGAATATCTTACATATTTAGCAATCTTTGGCAACTACTGTCTCCTCTGAATTTTTTGCTTCCAAAGAATGCTTTAAGAGTTGAATTGTTATCTCCGTAAGCAAAAAGTTTACTTAGTTCTCCCTCATGATCCCATTATGTACGTAAATATTTAATATACGAAAGTTAGGAAGTGTATCAAGAACTTCCTTTTTGGGAGGAAGCATTGGGTTGGAATTCCTTGTCAGGAATTTGCTGAATTATCTTTGTCCCATTTTTAAAGCCTGGTTATATTCACATAGCAATGTCAAATCTGTTCCTCAAATAATTTTTTATAGCTGAAAAGCCACTGTATAAAAAGAACAACTGTATTGTTCTGCCAGCTTTGCAGTAGCATATATTGACTTATTTTCAGAGCAGCTGTGAATGGTAGACAGTATCAACATACTCAGCATCTAGTTTGTTTACGTCATGAAAACTGACAGCAGGGAGTAGCAACCATTTGTAATTCAATGAATGGAATTGGGGACAGAGAGGCAGGCAACATATAAGAAGCATTCTGCTTCCTACACTTAATACCACCTGAAGTTTTGGTTTGGGGTGACTTTGTGGAAGTAATTTACATTAATAATCTCTATGAAAGAAACATCAGAACCAAAAACCTTTTTTTGGAATTCCTAATAGTTTGTGCTGATACTCTTTGCCCTCAAGATCTTTTTATAAACAGCTTTATTAAGATGTAATTCTCATGTCACGTGATTGATTTGCCCATTTAAAGTGTATAATTCAATGTTTTTTTTTTAGTATATTCACAGAGTTGTACAGCTGCCACCACAATCTAACTTTACAACATTCTTATCACCCCAAAGAATAATCCCATCATCCCACCCCTAGGCAACCACTGATCTACTCTTGGTCTGTATGGATTTGCTTATTCTGGACATTTGGTATAAATGGAGTCATACAATATATAGTCTTTTGTGACTGGCTTCTTTCACTTAGTATAATGTTTTCAAAGTTCATCTGTGTTGCAACAAAATTTCATTCCTTTTCATGGCCAAGTTATTTTCCATTGTGTGGCTATACTACATTTTTTTAATCATACATCAGTCAATGGAATTGGCTGATACTTTTTTTTCACGTTTAAAGAATTGATAATGCTGATATTTACATTCAATAAGAACCTCCCAGATACTCATATTGAGCCTCATGGTAGTTTGTTTAGGTAAGTTTTGTTACAGTCACCACTGTGATATAGGTGAATAAATGGAGGCTCAGAAAGCCTAACCAATTTGCCTAAGATCACATAGCAATTAGAAACTAGAACTCAGACTCAAATCTGGTTCATCTGACTCCAAATTGTATGTTTTATTCTGTATTACCATAGCCATACAACCCCTCCCCCACATCCCATGGTGATCTTGTTGTTAAGAATAATTACTTCGTAGTTAGCTTTTCTGCTAAGATTTTGCTGCTGTTGCTTGACTTCATATACTGTTGGATATGGGAAATGGGCTTGAAAAAAACTTGTGACTTCTCCCAATAACTTTGTGGATAAGATGGGAATGTATTATGGGTAATAATATACCTCAGTAGTTTATTAACAGATAGAACAATTGTTCAGGAGGCAAATTGCTGAACACCAACAGGGACAGTTCCAAGGGTATGTTATGCTTGAGGGCTCGCTTCTCTGTCTCATGACAAGTTTTTATAATGACCTAGATAAAACTATTTGTTAGGAGGCTTAATTTATGATATTTGTAGAAGTCCCCAAGTTGAAGGGGTTTTTTTTGACAAATTTTAAAATTTTATCCATCTGGTAGTGTCATACACAGAGAACATGATGAATAAAAACTTTTTATGGTGATAACATATATTCTCTCTTGGATTCCTTTTTTCCATAGGGTTCTGTAGCTATAGCTGGTGCTGTTATTCGCTGGCTAAGAGACAATCTTGGAATTATAAAGACCTCAGAGGAAATTGGTGAGTATGTTCTAACAAAGAGTTAGAATCTAAATAATGAAAAATTTTAACATTTTTACCTTTGTAATCTTTTAGTACTTGTGCTTTGCCCCATATGTGACATTAAACTACTTGGATCCCTATTATGAGTTTGATTTATACGTGAAAGACTGTTTTGTGAGGATTTATAAAGCAACGGACTGACATAATTAGTGGTGGTTACTAATAAACTGGCTAGGTAAGGCATAAAAATTACCCAAGTATAAAACTGAACACCAAAGATTGCCAGACTCTGCAATTAAATTTATCTGATGAGAAAATGCTTTAACTCTTGGAGTGAGCATTAAAACTCCAGTATGTATAATTTAAGCATTAATATGGCTATTTTCAGTCAATGGATAATTATTTTGAACTCCCCTTCCTGCTCATTCATCTACGTCTTTAATTTTGCCTGAAGGTGAGACAATCGGAAACGCATTTCTGATTAGGGACACACTGGAGGCTACTTTATCTACTAATCAGCAACCTTCAAAATAGTGGAGAGGAGCTAAAATACCTTAACAAAACTAATCCAGTTTGTTATTTCTGGGACTGGGGTACATTTTTACTGGAGGATATTCAACGTGGGAAATTTGGTTCTGTTGCCCCTCGCGTCCTGTCATAATTAGGAACATTTTGCTTTACTAATGAATACAAAACCCAAAGCTCTGTCCTCATTTTTTAAACACGTGTGTTTATTGACTGAAGTAAGTAGATATTGGAGTGATTCTTGGGTTTTTTGTTTGTTTGTTTTTAACGTTAGAAAAACTTGCTAAAGAAGTAGGTACTTCTTATGGCTGCTATTTCGTCCCAGCGTTTTCAGGCCTATATGCACCTTATTGGGAGCCCAGTGCCAGAGGGTAAGGATTGAAAGTAAGGTATGCTTTTGTTGGTCTTGATTTATTTACAACATTGGCTAATAACTTACTGGGTAACAGTTTCCTATCTATTTTCAAATGATTTTTTTTAATGGAAGTCCTGGGGATCGAACCCAGGACCTCATGCATGCTAAGCATGTGCTCTACCACTTGAGCTATACCCTCCCCCTTCAAATGATTTTTAAGTGTTGAAGATATCTTTTCTACTTGGAGAGTGTAATTTCAGAGCCTTTACGCTCCAAGAAGTTATAAATCATCTGACAATAACCCCCCACCATATCCACATTCATGTTAGTGTTAATATCTTTTATCTTCAAGATACCAGCAAGTTATATATCAAGAGGACATAGTGTAGATGAATACTGATGAATACTATAAAAATACCAATATAAAATAAAATATTACTATACATATCATCTGTGCAGCTGGATCATGAACTTTTTCATATGTGGATGCAGGATTGTAGACTATAAGGACTTTTCAAGCTATTTAATGTTTATGTCCAGTTTTGATTTATTTAATGTCCATTTTTTCCCCTGCACATTTCTTTCTACCAAAATCAACCTTTCCATATTCAGGACATCTTCAATTGACTTGTTTATTCCACTCTGATCTTAAGAATCTTTGTGTGTATTTTTAGGATTATCTGTGGGCTCACTCAGTTCACCAATAAATGCCATATTGCTTTTGCTGCGTTAGAAGCTGTTTGTTTCCAGACCCGAGAGGTAATAAATATGGGCCTTTTTCTTGTACTTAATCCACTTTTATTGCTCTTAAACAAATTGTATATTAAAGCCAGAAATTTATTTAAAGCACAATAAATGTAATAAATAATTAATCAAAATTAAGCCTGTCTAAACATTAATCTAATAAATGTAAGTTTTTGTTCTTTTTCCAGCTGTTATTACCTTCTGAGTTCCTGTTAGCTGCCACGTACCAAGCATTTTACATTTAGGGGTATGCTGAATGGTAGATTAACCAAAGGGAATAATAGCACAAACATAGGCGTCGTGGCAGAAAATCAGGGTGCAAAATTGAGTTGTTTGGCTTGGCTGGATGTAGGGCTGAGTGGAGAGGTGTGGTGAGAGAAAACGTTGGTTGTAACCAGATCAAGGAGGACTTGGAAGATCAGCATAAGAAATCTAAATTTTTATTCTGTAGGCTTTGGGGTGCTCTTGAGCATTTTTGAAAGAAGATTGCTGTTTTCAGAGATGTTACTATAAAGTACTTTAATTCTGTTCACTGCATTGGTTAATTTCAGATTTTGGACGCCATGAACCGCGACTGTGGAATTCCACTCAGCCATTTGCAGGTAGACGGAGGAATGACGAACAACAAAATTCTTATGCAGCTCCAAGCAGACATTCTATATATCCCAGTAGGTCAGTAAGCCTTCATGCCTTTAAACTCCAAGAGTAATGTTTCCTTCTGAAGAATTGTTTTCTTAGGCATATGTGACTGCAGAGATACTGATGTAGCTCTCTCCCTTCAGTGAAACCCTCAATGCCAGAAACAACTGCCCTGGGAGCTGCCATGGCAGCAGGGGCTGCAGAAGGAGTTGGCGTTTGGAGTCTTGAACCTGAGGATTTGTCAGCTGTGACGATGGAGCGGTTTGAACCTCAGATCAACGCTGAGGGTACATTTTAAGAATGAAACAGGAGGGAAGGAGGATGAGGAAGGGAGGGTGACAGTGAGGGAACGGACGAGGATGGGGAGGTAGTGGTGGATGATGGCAGAATAAAGGAAGAGGAAGGAGAAAGATAAAAATGAGATGTTTAAAGAATGGTACACGGTGAAAAGTGAGTTTGCCTTTCTGTTTATCCATAAATTAAGAAACTAGATAAAATAGCAAATGCTGCTGTTTGAGATTTGGCTATTAAACTTATTGAGCTACACTGAATGAGTGTGAATGAGAAAAGTAGTTCCTTATTTTAATAAAAAACTTCTAAAATCACTTTTTTCTTTTTTTAACATTTACTTCTACTGTTTACAGGCCTTTCATGTAGGAGGGCAACACTGCCTCACTATCAGTTCTAGTTTGTTAGCATAGACTTTTGTTTTTCTTTTTTTTTTTCTAGTAAGAGATTTATTTAGAGAGATATACACTGCAGAGGATAGTTAAGTAAAGAAGTAAAGGGAGATACACACTTCATAGGTAGAATGCAGGCCTCACAGAAGGAGAGCGAGCGAGAAAGGATGGATTCCCAGGAATTGGGCCACCACCCTCTCTTGACCTTCCATGGTTAGCTTCAGAACTGTCATGGCACTTGTGGGTGTGCCATTCACCAGGCTAGTACATTGCAATGTGTATAATAAAGATCCAGGTCCACTGGAGGTGGAATCTCCTGCCATTTGGGGCCTCCAGGTCTATTGGGAGTTGATAGTGTAGCCCTTTTTGAAAGTGAGAAGGGAGATGTATTGGCCACCAACCCCTCATGTCTACACTGGATCATATTTGGTGCCAGTGGCCAGTTTTAGCATATGATCAGCTGGGCTAAGAGACATTCTGATAACTTAAGCACAGCAGTGCTAGCCCGACAAATGCAGCAGCAATTTAAATAAATGAGCATTAAATATCTGGTTCACTGTCCTAACAAACTAAGTTAAGCTGCAAGTTCCTACTGCTGCCTTTATTGAAATATTGTGGTGCGTCTCTGAAATTGAATTCAATGTGAGTACAAAAGTAAGGTTTTATGTATTGAACTTGGTTTTTAAACTTTTTAAAAACCTATGTATAAAATAGTGTCAAAGTGGATTTTGAGCTATTGGCAAATAAGCTTTCAAATGCATTTTTGTTTAATTTTCTGGAGCACTATGCCAGTGCTTCTGAATTTTATTCATTCTTTTCTAAATACAAGAAAATGAATTATAATATCTGTAATTTTATAGTCAGTGTACCATGTACCTTGATGTAAAAATATATTTCAAAATCTGATATTCTATCTGTAATTCATTCTTAAATTTGCCATATTGGATAACATGAAGTTCAAAAAAATCAAGTTTTGATTTTTCTGAAATAAAAATATATGAAAATTCTGAAGAAAATCAACTCCTTAACAAGCAAATAATATTCAGAGCAAGTATTTGGCCATCAGATACTAGTCGACTCTTCTTTTAAATTAAAAAAAAATTTTTTTTTTTTTTGAGGAGGAGAGGTAATTAGGTTTATTTATTTAATGGAGGTACTGGGGATTGAACCCAGTACCTCGTGCATGCTAAGCATGTGCCCTCCCACTGAGCTATACCCTTCCCCCAATCCCACTGTTAAAGCAGGGAATTTTTGTGCAGAGTTAAGGACTACTGTTGTGTAAGGAGAGCTATCTTTGCCATTTTTTAAGGCCTATCTCAGAATTGATCATTTACATCTGTTGTCCTTCCTTTCAGCAGCCCTTCGCGCTCCCCACAACACACGCACACACACACGCGTGGGCGATTGGGCACCCTGATGTAGATAGTTCATTCTTCCAGTGCATGTTTGTTTAGAGCCAAGTACAGGCCAGAAACTGTCCTGACTTGGGGATGTAGAGATGAATAAACTGAAGTCCTTGCTCCTCGGGAGACTCATGTATACTGAGACAGGTAGACACAAGCAAGAAAATTCCCCGTGGTAGCTGCTATCCTGAGGTCTGTGTTAGGTGCTTTGGGAAGATGGAGGAGGGGCCATAAGTGTAGGGCACGGGAAAGCTTCCTGCAGCAACTGGTATCTAGTGGGTGTTGCAGGCTTCGGGTGCTGTGGAAGGCCGGAAGGCCTGAGAGAAGGGCAGCTTCATGCATGTTTCCTCCCTGTCATTAGGAGGAGTACAGTGTGCATGGACACACCAGGGCCCATTCTTGTTTAGTCCTCTTGTTGTGGATTTCCACCTTTAAAGACATCCCATCTGACAGGAATGCAATTTGAATCATGAGAGAAATCAATATTTGTTCAATCCTGTGGCTGGACCCACAATAATTCTCCTTCTAGTCTTTCTACATTATAGTATGCGTCTCGCCATATCTAAGTCCTCCACCTCCAAAAAAAGACAACAGATCCAGTAGGATTCCCCTTTCTACTTCATGACCACTTGCTTGTGGCCTGGTCTTGGCAGGCAGCCTGTCTCACAATCTCCCTTCACTCTGCTGACTGTGCTGAACTTGTCTCCAACTTCCAAGCAAGCGTCTCTCCCACTCACTGGCACTCACTAGCGAATGAACTCTCCCAAATCTGAGTCCTGATAAAGCTCAATGTCAGCTTAATAAGTATAACTATTTGTCAAGGATGCTGAGTGAACATTAAGTGTGGTACATCTCACTAAAGTACCTTTCTCGTGTGTGTTTTTTTAACCTCTTTCTAGAAAGTGAAATTCGTTATTCTACGTGGAAGAAAGCTGTGATGAAGTCAATGGGTTGGGTTACAACTCAGTCTTCGGAAAGTGGTAAAAATGTTTTTATTATTATTTCCACTTTGTCTTAGTATGTTAAATAGCTTATTTAAGTATCTGACCATTTATACTAGCAAGGCTGCTTTGAAGACAAGCATTATCATAGGCTCATAGTTTCTAACATTTTGAAAACACTTTGAAAATATTTTGAAAAGTTCTAAACATAAAATATAAACTATCACGTTGATATACATACTTTATTCTGTATCCTGCTACATCTTTCCTTATTAGTTTACTCCTACTACTTCAATTGATAACATAGTTTTCTGAAAGTAAACTTATTTTTAGTTTCTTCTTAATGGAAAAAAAAATCAACTACACTTTTTTTTCCCCTCTTCATGTCTTTCTTTGCCTTTTTGGGGGGCTGTCTTCATGACTTCAACTAACTGAAAGCTGTATTCATGTCAGATCATATTTCACTGTTGCCTAGACTGATTTCTGACTTCTTAATGAGTGTATTTTATGAGAATTCATTGGAATCAGAGGAAGAAAAGTACCAAATGTAGTAAATTAGAAATGTCATAATTGGGAAATGCTCTTGGCAGAAAGTAGAGGACTATTTTTCATTTGCTTAGGTGGGAAGGTATTTGGCTTAAGTAAAACCATTTAGTTGTAAACAGCCCTGAGCAGTCTTTAATATGCCTTTGATATTTAAACGGCCTTAAACATGCCTTTAGTTTGATGTAATATTTTAATTCTTTACTAAATGTAAGATTTGGAACATAATGAGTGGGACAATGGCCAATATGTTAAAGCATATACTTTAATGGAGAAGAGCTTATAAATGAAAAATAACCTGCCTTCCCACCCCTAAGTGAGTATAGAACCGCTTTTAGTTTATCTGGCTTCTAGGAGAAGCTTCTGGGATCATCTATTACCGCAGATCACTGTGATCTGTATTTTCAGTCTCAGATGTTCCTACTTGCTTAATATCCATTTTCTTTAAATGTTTTGTTCTGAGACTCACTTTTCTAAGAGGGTGGCAAAGCCTTTCTTGCTAAGACTGCAATTTTGAGACCCTTTATAATCTAACTTCTCAGTCATAGGTATTTTTGTAGCACATGCTTGTTGCTATGCAGGATATAACAAACATGCACTCTGATTTATTTTGTGATTGCCCTTAATTAATGGCTAATGAAAATTTGAGTTATGTGATTTTTTGGCTAGTTGGCTCTTTTTAAATGGTGCAATTCTCCCTGAGTCGTTGTCCGTCTCCCACCCCCGCCCCAACCCTCAGTGCCACACACACTTCTCCTTACTAACAATTGAGGATATAATTTTAATTGCAAAATTCCCACAAAACCAATTGATCCTTTTCTCTTTGCCTACCTTACTGTCAGTGAATTTTAAGAGAAGTTGTTAGAAGAAAATAACATGACTTCTTTTGGTTTCTGCTATCAGCATTGATGATAAAATTATTTGATTTTTTTGAGAGCTTTAGATTTTTCAGACTTTGTTTTTGTTTCAATTAGACAACAATGGATTTAAACCAAAATTTGAAAAAAAAAACTTTGAGTAAATTTATGAAAAGCACTCTAGTGTATATTTTGAGTCTCTAAACTGTACATGGAATAATAATATTCAATTAGTGAAATGCTAATTGTATTCCTTAAGCAATATAAGCTATATGATATAACTGTATGCTGTATCAACAAACTATATGATGATAGCAACAGAGACAGAATCCTATTCTAATCATCTTGAATGGATATTCAAATTGCTACAGCACTCCTTAAAGTGCTTTATTTTATAGGATGAATATAACGCTGGCTTAATTTCCAAAGCACTTTGCCAATTTTGAAGCAGTCATATTTATTTTCTTATTTGTAACTGTATTTGAATGCATTGTAAAGAATTTTTAACATATGTTCAATGTGTTTAAAATATAGTAGAGGTGATTGGGGGGTTGATATTTTTTGGAGAGAGCTAATCATAAATGATGGCTTCTTGGCTTTATATGAAACCCAACAAAACATTTTTTCAGAGTATTTAATATTCTAGAGAAATAATTTTAAATTTAAGAAAAGTGTATTATATATATTTATATATATATATATATAAATAAAAAAACATATGTACAAAGGAAGGGATTCCAAGAGAATTTAAGTTAGAAAATAATGAAACAGCCGTGTTCTCAGGCAATATCTTAAGATGTAGACTAATACAATTTAGTTTTTAAATTATAGTAACACTAATATTCAAGTGTATTTCCTTATACACCAAGTTCATTTTAAAAAGAAAATAAAACTAATAGGGTTTGAAATTCATTTTCAGTAGACTAATATAACTCTTCTCTGATAGCCAAAGGATCTCTAATTTGAATTTGAATTTGGAGGAATTGGATTGCTCATGTAATATCTTTTGGGGAAGAATCAAGAAAGCTAAAATCAACAGCCTCTCAAAAAGTTCTCCATCAGCTTTCTTTGGCTTTGCCAGTGGAAGGCTTATGTTGGTCTATATGCATTATGTTCTTGACTACTTGTGGCATGCTATCTGTATTGTTTGTTAATTGTCATAAGCCTTCAATATTGATTGTTTTTGATTTGAAGTAATAACTCTTTGCTAGCTTTTATGAATATACTATTTTTATAACTTTGTTTTGCTATCATGTGATTCTTAACACAAATATTGTAATTATGTGTCTCTCTTTTGGTTTGCTTGACTGGAATTCCCTCCCACATGGATGACCACAGGTGACCCTAGTATCTTCTGTAGTCTACCCTTGGGCTTTTTTATAGTGAGTAGCATGGTAATGTTAATCGGAGCAAGGTACCTCTCAGGTCAGTTCCTCTTAAATCAGACAATTGTATTAGTTAGCATTAATGTATTTGTGTATAACTCAGCAGAAAGTTTTCAGTGTTTTTCCTTCTTCCTGTTCTTGGAACCTGGAAAATCCATTAAAGATCTAATTAGTTAGACCAGTTATTCTTTGGGGCAGTCACAATTAAGGACTGTGACTCTGCTTAATCTCTTTTATTTTTAGTAGATAATGATTTCTTTGAGGGACTGCATTCGGCTGTCAGCTGCAGCAGTCAGCAAAAGTGAAAGAATTTCTGTTAATGCTTAAATGAAAGGACTTTCAGAGTGACAGGTGAAATTTAAAGTACAGTATTTGACTGGGGGACGGTATAGCTCAATCGTAGAGAGCATGATTAGCATGCACGAGGTCCTGGGTTTAATCACCAGTACCTCCATTAAAAAATTTTTTTTTAAATATAGTATTTGAAATCAGTTAAATTGGCTTACAACTGTATATATGCTGTTTTTCATACTTTTGAAAATCTGCTAGACAAATCTTAATATTTGAGTTCGCCAGAGTATTTTAGCAGAGTTTCTGTAAAACTCTAAAACTGGGGAATATTTAGTCACTTTTATCTTAGTTAAAAGAATGTATTTTGTGAACTTAAGTTTTTTTTGATTATTGCTGAAATAAATTGGGATTAAAATTCAAAATTACTAGTTTTGAATATTGATTTCTGAATATTCTTATAAGAGTAAAATTGCTCAGTATGTTATAAAACATGTTACATAAACTGTAGTAATTTAAATACAATAATTATTTTTGGAAGATTATCTAATGATAGCTCAATTTTTCTTCAAATTAATAGCATAAATGGAAATCATGTATTTCATATGTTGCCAAGAAAGTGAAACATTTAAAAAAATCTTCCTAATTAGGGAAAGAGTTAAATTATATCTTTTAATAAATTAGAAGATGACCTGGGTTTAAAATGTAAAATTTTTTATTGATGGGGGAACATCTCTTTATAGAAATCCGACAAGCATTAATCAACGCAGCACCATCACCAAAGTGCTGTATATAAATATGGAATGAAAGTTATTTAACATCAACAGAAATGAAATGAAAATTATTTACATCAGCAGAACATTAAATTATCTTTTAATTAATGATGCAATTTTGGTTACTTGCATGAGAATTTAAAACTAGATTACCTTTTCCTGTATTCTTCATATTCATGATAAATTTGTTCACATCTTCTGCTTTCATAATAACCACACTTTATGTTGGTATTAGTGCTTTACACCTTACAAAGCTCTTCTGTATACATAAATATATACAGAATTAGCTAATGCCAATTTCCTTCTGCTTCTTGGGAATGTTTGGTGGAAGAGTCCAAATATTCCCTAGAAGAATTGAAATTTAAATTTTATTTTTTAAAACTTAAATGCTGTTTTCAGAAAAGTTCTGTTATTTTTTTCTTTATCCTGAGTTTTTGGCTGCATACTGATGGTGTGGAAAAGGAAAGAAAAAAACATTGCAGCTGAATGTTTTCATTGATTTTTTTTTTCCTTCTGTTTCCCCTTGATACCATTACAAAACAAAAAGTCCTGGTCTAAGCTAAAGTATACTTCAAGTGTCCAAAGTCCTAGGCCTCCAAAATAGTTATAGTTACCATCTCTAGGCTCTCTCTTGGTAACATATGCTGAGATTGGAGAAAAATGGGTATGGCTTGCCTTGGTAAACAGCAGTAGTGTTTATTTGCTAATTTTAGAATTGGCCCAGTTAATATTTGTTGCATTTTAACTGTGAAGCAATATTTAGGAATCATACGGAATCTCTAGCTCAGTAAATGACTGAATAGTCTTCATTGCTTTAATGCCTGAATTGCATGTATGTTGTTATTGACATATATGACTCTTGTCCTCTGTTTTAGGTATGCCATAAATAATACGAACTCATGGATCCCAAAGATGCGAGCTCTTTACCTAACGAGAATCCAGCGATTCTGTCTCTTAATGTGATGACACTATTCATAGACTCTGATTTTATTTATAAGCCACTTGCTGCATGACCCTCCAAGTACATCTGTGGCTTGAAATAAAGAAAATGCAGCAGAAAGAATGCTATAGAAACATTTGGTGTGTTTTTTAATATCAGTAAAGATTGGACCAGCCACCTTTGGGGCTGACCCTGTCCTTTGCCATCATTTCCTGGGTCATTCCCTCTAAAATCTAGGAAGAATTAAGATCCTGTCCATTGGAATCTTTTTTAAAAGATATTCAAACTCTGATGGGCCAGGATTTGATTCCTGCACTACACACACTTGATTAAGGGGTTATTACTAACCAGCTAAAAATGAGTGACTTTTTGTTTGTTTCTTTTTAACAACCCCCCCCAACAAAGGCCTCTTTTCTATTTATGAGAGAGACCCCCACAACATCATTCAGTGAATATTTAAATGGATACCTCTACTAAATTCTTAAAGTGGAAATTTAATACTCTCACAGCTGAGGTATTTTTCTGAAAAGTATTTGCCAAAACTGAAAATTCTTACACTTTACATGGTCTTACTGGTTACACTGAATTACAATCTGGATCTTATAGGGAAGGACACTTTTTTCCTTTTCTTTTTCCCATCTCTCCTTTTTATATTTTTTATTTTACATGTATAACATATATGTCTATGTATTTTATATACTGTGGGTAGCCCATTTATAAATTAAGAGTACATTTTACATGTTCTCACTAATTACACTGAATTTCTGTCTGGATCTTAGAAGAACACTTTTTTTTCTTTTTGTCTCTCCTTTTTATATTTCTTACTTTGTATGTACAACATACATGCCTATATATTTTATATACTGAAGGTGGCCCATTTATAAATTAAGAGCACATTATATTCAGTAGGTTATAATGGAGCTGGTCTTAAGTGGACCACTATGTGTATAAATATTTCAGGGAAAACACCTGTATACATTTTTGGGCAATGGTTGTGCATATTATTTACCAAGAGAAACTTTTTCTTAAAGAGCCAACATTTAAAATTCAAGTATATGTTCTATGTCAATAAAAGAAAATGTACTTTATTGTGACTATAATTTCTTAGACTTTACTTTTATATACTATATTTTTAAAAAGACTGTGGATTAATACTACAGTGAATATTGTTTTCAAACACAAGCACTAGTCCATATAAAGTTATTTTCCTTTGCCATAGTTTTAGACATATATAGGGTTCTTTTGAGGGGATGTCAAATTAGGTTAAAAATGTCAGTAAAAAAAAAAGCCAAGAATCTCTTTTCATCCAAGTATGCTATCAATTGCTGATAAGCAATCGTAATTTCTACTTGAGATGACAGAATTATCTCTGCTTATTGTCATATTACAGCTGAAAAAGTGTTCTACTGTTAGAAATGGCTTCTCATGAAACCAAGAATTTCTAAAAAAATTTAATAGTATGTGTTAGAAAAACTTACCTGGTCTAGTTTCTTAATGTCAATTTTAAAAATATCTGAAAATTAATTTCTGTTTACTACAGATAAGAAAACACTGCCTCCTAATTCTTCAGTCAGTGCTGAAATGGGAAAATATTATATATTAATATAAAAGCTTTTGTTTTATTTGGAGTTTATGGTAGCTTACATTTGCAGTTCTGATTATGCTGTTTCTAAATTATTGAATCTGCTGGGTTTTATTGATACAGCTGCAATTCCAGTGACATAAGTATTATAGAAAAGTACTGTGAAATTATTACTTCATAGCGAGGATACTTCTAAACATAATTATGTTTCTACAAAGGTAGGTTGAGTTAATGTAAATAATTGTGAAAATCACTGTTCAAATAATTTTAAGATTATGTTAACTTTCTATAAGTTGCAATATTTATAAATGTTTGAAATTGTATGCATTGATACTGAATGATAAATTTACTTAAAATAAATTGGCCCTCATTCTTACTTGCATTTCTCATTTACAGACTAGAACTTAGATCAAAGTTAAATTGAGAAAGATGTTTCAGGAAGCGTGAAACTCAGCTGTTAGCACTTGATCAGGCACACTCTGAAGAATTAACCAACACCGGAAGAAGTAGTTTCTGGAATGATGAGCACCTTACTCATTCAATTAGAAAAGACGACACTGTCCCATCTCAGCATCGAGAAAATACCCTGGCAAGGTCAGCAGCCATTTTCAATAGGGGCTTGCGGTCATAGCCAACCTTGACCTACTGGTTCTACTCTACTTTCCTTCTACCTGGGATAGTCAGTGGAGTCAAATATGCCATTGTTCTCAGAATTCAAAGCCCAACAGCTCAATCTTTTGTACTCCAAGTAATCAGTAACATAAGCAATGCATACTTGCTTCTGCGATGATATCTTAGAATTTTTTAGTGTGTTTCTTTTGAAATGCCTAAAGCTCAGTTCTTTGGCTTATGAGTGTTTTGTATCATGTCAGAATGAAGAATGATGGCTATTTAGGAAGAACCACCAAACAAAAGATGTCATAGCATAGAAACTAACAGCATTGACAGTCGAGTAAGCAGTATTTACCTCATAATGTCTACCTGATAGTAAATAAGTGCAAAAATTACTATTTTTATAGCTTTAATGAGGTGTAATTGATGTACAGAAAACTGCACATATTTAATGTATATAATTTGATGAGTTGGAACATATGCATATACCCATTATCCTGTCACCACAATCAAGGTAATAAAAATATCCATCACCTCCAGAAGTCTTGTGTCTCGTTGCTTTTTGTGGGTGTATGTGTTAAGATTGTTTAATGTGAGATATACTGTCTTAACAAAATTTGAAGTGCACAGTACTGTATTGTTAACTGTAGGCACTATGTTCTATAGCAGATCTCTAGAACTTATTTGTCTTGTTTAACTGTAATTTTATAGCCATTGAACAACTCTGCATTTCCCCTTCACCCCAGCCCCTGCTAACCACCAATCTACTTTCTGTTGCTATGAATTTGACTTTTTAGATTCCACACGTAAGGTAAGTTCACGCCGTATTTGTCTTTTGGTAAGTTCATGCCGTATTTGTCTTTCTGTGTCTGGTTTATTTCACTTAGCATAATGTCTGTCAGATCTGTTGATGTCCCAAATAGTAGGGTTTCCTGGTTTTTTAAGGATGAATAAGATTCCATTGTATGTATATACCACATTCTCTTTATCCATTCATCTGTCAATGGATATTTCAGTTCTTCCCACATCTTGGCTATTGTGAATAATGCTGCAAGGAAGTGTAGATATCTCTTCAAGATCCTGATTTCAGTTCTTTTGGATGTATACCAAGAAGTGGGATTGCTGGATCATAGGGTAGTTCTATTTTTAATTTTTTAAGGAAACTCCATATTGTTTTCCATAATGGCTGCACCATTTTACATTCCCACCAACAGTGTACAAGGGTTCCAAAATTTGTTTTTTAACTAGAACTTTATAATAGCTTGTTTTAATTAATCATATTTAAATAATGAAATTTACTTGATCCATTGTTCTTGTAACCTAACAATTCATAAGATTACATAATAGATAATTAGTGGAAAACTGAGTGACTTTTAAAACCCATCTGATTGCTGCTTTGTCTGTACTTTATAGGTACATATCTTAGTTCTGTTCGTATGATAAAGTGTAAAATGTGCTAAATATCATAGACAAAAAACTCAGAAGTATTCCCAGAGATTTCCCTGTCATCGGATTTGGTGAAAATGACCTATTAAATTTGGGGACTATAAACATACATTCTGAGAAGCAGAAGAGAGGTTAAAAACAAGTTTCTCAGCTAGATGATCTTTATTTACCAGTTTTCATCCTACTTCAGGTAACTAATTCTACCTGACAGCATAATAGTTGAGGATGACAATAATATTTTGTTTTCAAAAGCAGCCTCGGGCTTTTTTCAGTTTTCCTGTGTAGTATTAAAATTAAGTAGTTTCTTTTATTCCTCATTATTAGACCTGGTATTACTTACCTCATTGGTTGCTTATTATTATATGACTAGTTTACAAGTGGATTTCATAAATGATTTCAAATCATTTAAATCATCCCCAAAATATTCATCAAAGGGAGACTGGCAAAATTAGCTGTGGTACAGCCACACTATAGGAAATCTGTAGCTTTAGGGAGGAGGGTACATATTACAGTTCAGTGGTAGAGCGTGTGCTTACCATGCACAAGGTCCTGGGTTCAAGCCCCAGGACTGCCATTAAAAAAATAAAAAAACAAACCTAATAATAAACCTAAAATAAATAAAAATAAATTTAAAGAAAATGTGTAGCTTTAGAAAAGAATGAGGATGCTGTATAGAAACATGAAAACATATCTGGGATAAGTGAAAAACACAAGGTGCAGAAGAGTGCATAAGTTTCTATTTTAAAAAAAGAAAACTAGGATGTTTGCCCATGCTGGAAGGACACATAAAGAAGTTATAAATAGTGTTGAGAAAGCAGTGATATTGAGCATATGGAAGACAGAGGTGGCAAAAAACTTTCACATATGTATATTTTATATATATATATATATATATATATATATATATATATATACACACACATATATAAATTGCTAGTAGGTATAATATTGAACCATGTTAATATACTATTTACAAAACTAAGTCTAATTTTGAGCCTAACTTCAGAGGCCATTGTACATGAATGTTCATGGCAGCATTATACATAATACATAATAGCCAAAAAGAGGAAACAACCCAAATGTCTATTAACTGATGAATGGAGAAGTGAAAGCTGGCATGTCCGTACAATGGAATATTATTCAGGTATAAAAATGATTAAAGAACGGATACGTGCTACAGCACGGATGAACCTTGAAAACTACGCCAAAAAAGTAATATACAAAAAGCCACATTTATGAAGCCAAATTATATGAAGTGTCCAGGATAGACAAATCTATGGAGACAGAAAGTAGATTAGTGGTGCCACAGTCTGGAGAGAGGGCAAATGGGAAGTGACTGCTAATGAATACATGTTTCTTTGGGGGTGATTGCACAACTTTGTGAATATACTAAAAACCACTGACTTTTAAACTTTAAAGGAATACATTTATGGTATATGAGTTACATCTCAATAAAAGTGTAATTTTAATTTGCATCTATGTAAAATATACGACCAGTCCCTGACAGCATGTGAACTTGTAGTCACTAAAATGAGCCCTCTGAAGGAAATAAATTTTATCTGCTCCTTGAAAACTAAAGGTTAATAAATTTATCTCCTTTTTAATTTCACTCTGTTTTTTTAGTATCTAATATTGGAAATAAATGCTTTAGTCATTAATACTATGAACGATTATGGTGAAACAGGATCTGGGCTTCCCCTTTTCATGATCTGTCCAATAGAATATACTGATATTAAAGGATGCAGCCAACTCGTTTTCCCCAAAGACTTGATAAATGAGGAGGCAGTCTTCTGTACGTATTAAGCAAAATATGTTACCATAATTGCCAATAACTTGACTTTTCCCTCAGTGGAATCTTTTAACTATGCTGTTTCTTAATTTTCTTGAAGGTTTAATTTCATCTGTTTATCATCTTTCTCCCCAAACTCATTTTAAACCTTCAGCCTTTAATTAATTTACCACCACATCTTTTTCTTTACTACAGAGTTTATAGTAGGAAACAATAGGGTACATATTTTCAGTATAACCTCATGTGAGTATAAGAGAGATTCTTCACATTTTCTGTTAAGTAAGTACATGTAGAATAAACAAAACCAGAGCTATTCTTCTCTCTATGGATTATAGATAATAAAAATTATTGTAGGGAAATTTTTGCAAAGTCTCTAGTGTGTATATGTGTTCATCAGAGACACAAGGTGCCTTCCTCTCCCTCTCAGCTAGGCCTGGGCAACATGTAATTTTTGATAATCCAAAACCTATGTAACACACAGGGCTTACTATGCTCTGAAGCCTGTTGCTGCTTATTACTGTTTCCTAATTGACTTCGACCACTGTGTTTGACTGATGGAACTGCACTCGTAACTGCATGGGACTCCCAGAAAGAAGATTGCCTTTCAAAGCTAAGAAGAGAAAATCCTCAATTCTTACCCGTTTCCAGTTTCTTGCCTTGAGCCAAGCAACTGTGTAGTTCAAGCCAAGGATCTGTGTCCCACTCCCGGAACAACTGGCAAAGGTACAAATGTCTACATAGGTTTCTTTAATCTGATTGTAGTAGACAGGATTTCAAAGTTAATTTTTTCGGTTTTTTTTTTTAATTGAGTTATACTTTAGACATTGTAATGCCAATATTAAGTGATGATAACATGGGCAGATGCTTAACTTTCTGCTGAAATGTCTCAAAAATCCAATCACATTTTATTAATGAGTACTGTACAAGATTCCCCAATCATTTCAAAGTCCATCACTCGTAGTCTAAAATCTTTTATCTGCTTGCTAAAGGCCATGTGGCATAGAATCTAGGGACTGATTACTAGACTGATAGCCCCTAGGTGGCACTGTTTTCCACACAGGCTTTTCTGTCTTCTCAGGTCTTCTTCCCATCAGCGTGTATTGCAGAAGTGGCTAGGGTACTTGTTTTTGGTAATCATAATTACCTGAAAGCATAGTAGTGATCATGGAAAATCTAGGATGCCCTAATGGTAGGATCATAAAAACCAGCAGCTTAAGCAAAATCATTAATCCCTTTACACTTTCCTGCAGCTTTGATTTTCCTTAGACTTTAGCTCACTGTAAAAGATAATTTCCTTCACAATCTATAATTTAATATTTAACAATTATTTAAAATCAAATATCTCTGCTGATTACACACTATACACTCCCCTAAATTTATTCATCATAAATATCTTTATGGTTAACAACCTACTTTTTTTATTTTTTATTTTGGGGGGAGGTAACTAGGTTTCTATGCCCTCCCCAACCTATTTCTTTAAAAAAACTTTTTTTCAACACTTATGTTCTTCGTTGACTCTTGAGGATGTCATAGTAGAATCAACCAATTCCAAGGCAAAATTGCACACCCATCATTTTCCTCAATACCAAGCAAATTATTTTTTATTCTTTATTATTTTTGATCTCATCTGTTTGGTTATATAAAACTATAAAGAAATAACCTCTTTATTACAATCCAGAAATATTAGCAAATCAAGATAAAATTGTGTTAATTGTACCTGATGCTGATACTATCATTATTGTCTCAATACCAAGCAAGTCTTTTAAAAACTCTATTATTGTCATTAACTTCTTATGCATTGAGCTTTATAGTTATTAAGAAAATCTTTTTTAGTACTATCGACCATCAGCACTTTGATCATATGTTCTAAGCATCATAAGCAATTTAGCATCCAAATATAATAAAACATAACCGGAAAATGGTGAATAACCTAATTTATAGAATACTTTATTTACATTTTCCCCATACAATTGTATGAGACAAAGGGTATACTTTGAAAAAACAATTACAATAGATTCATCAATGTTAATAAGCTACAAATAGGATTAAATTCCTTTAATCATAAAACAGTTGTTGAGCCAACGATTGTAACAATTTATTACTTGAGTAGCTTTTGGGTAAAGTGTATTTTAAATGGAATTCTTTTTCTATAAAAACTTATTTTTAATTTCTTTGAATATACCACTCTAAAAAGAATCATAAACTACTTTGGAACTGAATAATCCAAATTAATTTTTATCTCAGAGAAGTAATGATACTTTGCATTGTACTGTAAGGGAGAAATTTAGTTGTAGATGTGTAGATGCTAAAAATCCACAAGCAGGAAGATACAATGAAAATTTTCTTGCTCCCAAAACTTTTGAGGGGGCTTTATAAAAGGGGCTTTATATGTTGTGTAAAGACATTAAAAAGGCTTTTATCCAAAACATGTGAGTAGGATGTTAACTTGAAAAAGTGAATGGCCCTAGAGTTATACTATTCTTTTCTCTACAGTCAGGTTTGTAGGGTAAAGAATAATGAGTCTTGTTTCTAAAATTGCTTATAGTGGAACTAATTTTAGTCCCCTTGGGGAAAGGATTGGAGCAAAGAAGGTAGAGTTTTCTCTTTTTTTTATCATGCTTTATTGATAATTGACTTTAGTATATCTGAATGGACTTGGCCATTCTAATCATGTATGCTTAAAGATTTTCAGAAATCAGAAGGCAAAAAAGGATTAAAAGCCAATTCTGCCATCGAATATTTGGTTACTTAGTAGAATACTTTGATTATTAACAAATTTTACGTGAATATCTTCTCCAAATAATAACAAAATTAGTGATGTTTTTAGCATCAACATTTCAGTTTAGGGTACTTGTAGTTTTTATTCACTGGTGAGCTGGGTGTATCAGTTATCTATTGCCACATAAGAGACTACCCCAAAACTTTATGGCTTAAAACAGCAGGAATTTTATTGATCACAATTCTGTGGACCATCAGTTTTGCCTGGGCTCATTGATGGCAAGTCTTCTGTTGATCTTGCTTGGATCAGTCATAGGCCTACAGTCAGATAACAAGTTGACCAGGTTCTGGCTGGCCCCACTTGACCCCACTCACACATCTGATAGCTTAGGCTGTCAGCCAGAGCACCTAAGTTGCTCTTACTTCTTTCCATGGTGGCTGAGTTCCAAGACAGCAAAAGTGGAAGTTGTAGGGCCTCTTGAGGCCTTGGCTTGGAAAGTCCCACAAAGTCACTTTCACTGCTTTCTGTTGGTCAAAGCAAATCATAAGACCAGCCTAGATTCAAGGGAAGGGAAAATGCATTCCATCTTTTGATAGAAAGGGCTACAGGCAGCTTGTGGTCATTTTTATCTATCACCCTAGGTAATTTGGATGAACTTTCTCATTGAACATGTTAAAATAATACCTTAAAAACATTGAAGAGCTGAAAAATTGATAGCTCCCATGCTAATTTTTAATTTTGGGGTGATAGCTTGTAATCAAAGATACAAGCTATCGGAGCACCAAAGATGAATAGGCTTCATACTCGGGATCCAGAAGTCCAGGACCAGGACACATTCAGAGTCAAGGGAGTCTTACAGGTGATTATCCAGCATTATTGGAAGGGTCCAAGAAGATTGCACCTCCAGGATAAGGACTGGATCTTCTCCCTAACTCCCTATCCCAGGAGACCACAGAGAAGGCTGCCTTGGCTCTGAGCACAGCTAGAGAAGAAGAAAGAAAAGGAAAAGAATCCCTGAGAGGTTGGTACATGTCTGCATCATGCAAATTTATACTACCAGTAACTCATAGCTTCAGTGAGGTGTGTCCCTCGAACCATGAGCTTAGTTGATGCAATCAGGACTAGAAGTTCTCCAAGGTGTGTGACCTAATCAAATCAAAAGCCTCTGCATCCTAGGCCTTTGGGGGCCACCAGAAATGATTTTCCTAAGGCATTGACAACCCTGGAGTCCAAGGGAGAACTAGAAGATGAGTCATCATAAAAGAGAACCTGATGAAATAAAAGCAGAGATTTTTATAATTTCAGATATTATCAGAGAAGTTTAATGAAATAGATGACAAACTTGAAAACATCCACAAAGCAGGTCTGAAAAAGAATCAACCTGAACTTCTAGGAAAGAAAAATTCAATAACCAAAATTAAGAATGCCATGGATATATTGAACAACAGATTGGACACATCAGAAGAGAGAATGAGTAAACTAGAAGATAGATTAGCACAATTACCCAGCATGGAATACAGAAAGAAAAGGTGGAAAACCCCTCCCAGCCCAGTGGGGAGTTCTGGAGGGAAGATTGCCTGTTAGAAGAGCCCTGCACTGGGCAGAAATGGCCAGGCCCAAGTACCACCACCTGCTCGTTCATTAGCCAGTGGCCCCCTCCAAAAGCATGAGCTTGCTTCAAAAACTGAAAAGCACCCCAAAGGAGCCACAGCTGGAAGCTGTCATCTAACCTGCACTCCTCACAGGTGCACAGAGCCCCTTCCATATCTGTCACAGACATTTGAGAAGTAAGACTAGACAACGTTAAATTCAGAAGTTCTTGGAAGGTGGAAAAGGCTACCAAAGCCTGAAAAATATTGCATGTCCTTAAAAAGGAAGAGCTAGATTTTGAGTCTAGGTCTGTCTTACTTCCAGGTGAAATGCCCAAGAGGTTTAATACCAAGGGTTGATCCTCTCTCTGATTTATAAAATGTTGCTCACATGAGGTGATTGGTAGACGATAATAATATTTATTGAGTTGTTACTATATATGTAGGTTAAGTGCTTTATATACTTTATCATACATTATCACATTGAATTCTCATAAATACCCTTAAAATTGGTTAATACTATTTCACCCTGACTAGATAATTTACTGAGCTATTACAATGGTGTTTTGGTTCTGCTGTATGTTTTTTTTTTCCTTTTAATGCTTGGAGGGCTTTATGCTTGGCCGGGAGTGGAGCAAGGGACGAGGAGGGCAGAGATAAATGTTTCTAAGGGCAGTGAGTGAGGCAACAAATGGCACAGAGCTTCAAGCCCCCGCCAGAATGGAGACTCAAGTTCTCCCTACAAAGACTCCAGGAGGGAATTTAGAGGCCTCGGGAGTGGGCAGGAGTGGGTAGGGGCAGATGGAATGGTGTCAAGGAGACTAATCCTAGGACCAGTCTTCCCCAGGACAGACAAATTCCCTGAATCTTTAGAGGTGGCTCAGGATGTTGAATCATTTGCCCAAGGTCAAAGAGCAAGTGAATAACAGACTGAGACTCAAGCCCAAGTATGCCAGACTTCAAAGCCAACACTCTTTTTATTTTTATTTTTTATTGAAGTACAGTCAGTTACAATGTGTCAATTTCTGGTGTACAGCACAATGTCCCAGTCAAGCATATACATACATATATTCATTTTCATATTTTTCCATTAAAGTTTATTACAAGATATTGAACATAGTTCCCTGTGCCATGCAAAAGAAACTTTTTTAAAGATCTATTTTTATATATAGTGGCTAATATTTGTAAATCTCAAAAACTCCCAAATTTATCCCCTCCCACCCCCTTTTCTCGGTAACTGTAAGATTGTTTACTAAGTCTGTGAGTCTGTTTCTGTTTGGTTCATAGTGTGCTTTTTTTTTTCAGATTCCACATATGAGTGATATGTGGTATTTTTTTCTTTTTCTGGCTTCACTTAGAATGACAATCTCTAGGTCCAGCCATGTTGCTGCAAATGGCATTATTTTATTTTTTATGGCTGGGTAGTATTCCATTGTATAAATATACCACAGCTTCTTTATCTGGTCATCTCTCGATGGACATTTAGGTTGCAAAGCCAACACTTTTAACCACACTACCAGACTTCTTAGCATCACTGACTCTCTTCTGATCATGATTAACTTCTGTCCTGCCATATGCATTTCTGGGGCCAAAAGAAATGTTACCAAGAAATGGTAGTGGGACAGTAGATGGTCATGTGCAATTTAGCCAACTGCTGTGATATCAGACTGGATTAGCTTTGATTCTACATTCTAGTCTATGACACAGGCTTGCTTCCTAGAAATGTGGCCCACTTTCAATAAGTTGCCATGATGAATATTTGCAGGTGTATTTACTTGCAAGCATTTATTTTCTACTAAAGTAACATTTGCCATTAATATTTATTACTAATCCATAAAGCATACATAATTGTACCTAAGTAGGTGACCCTAAATTAGCATATTCCTATCTCATCAACTGTGGAAGATTTCTCCATTCTAGGAGTAATTCATTTTTTCATCATTGATTCTGTGGGGAGATTTCAGAGCTTCTTTTCATGGTCATTGCTTCTCAGATAACTGGCAAAGTAGCATGAGCAGCCTTTAAAAGTGCTGGATGTTTGATAAATGTCTGGCCAGAACTTTCATTTAAAGTTAAAGACAAAAGGTGATCCTTCCTCTGTGGATAATAATACCAGAAAAGAAAAGAATGATTTAATATACTTGGAACAAAAAGGACACCGTGAGTGATACACTTGATAACTTAGTTTAGTGAACAAATTTCTTACAAATGTCTGTTCTAGCAACTGACAGGTGTAGAAATAATAGACAAACTAAAATGTCTTTATCAATTTCATAATTAAAGTGGATAAAAATGAATCTTTAAAAGATCATTCTAAACATTAGAAATAAAAAGTCAAAGAAACAAGCCAACTGTTTAAGACACAAGAAACTGTGTCTTAAAACTTTTTTAAAAAACACGGAGGGAACAGGGAGGGAGAGAGAAGCAAACTAAAAAATAAGCAAACCAACCTGGGAACTCAGTGTGGCCCATGGATTTACTGAAAAACCCTTATTAGCCAATCCTGTGGATTAAGGACAATAAGATACACATGGATCTGACTCATGCACTTAGATCAGCAGACTCCCCAGCTGACCCACAGACTCGGTGTTTTTTGTATGCAATAGAAATTTTGTGTTGTGTCAATTACATACCAATAGCTGACTGATACAACCAGTATTTTTGTTAGAAAGAAAGGATATTTTTTAAGTGGAAAGCTGACATAAGCAAATGTGTAGTGATCCACAAAACACTGAGTCAAATACAAGAAAATGGAGACCAAAAAATAATTCAAATTTTTCTCTTTAGAAGCACAAAATCCACAAGAAGTAATACTGCAGTTGCTGGAGAGTCTACTAGGGAATCAATGCATCAAAATTATGATGATTCAGGAGGACAGATGTCAGAGGAGCATCAGTTAACTCTGATCTTGACTACTGACAACACATGATGTCACCACAGCTATCACCAGGCTTGTTTGGCTTGTCACTACTACTTATAAAGACTTAGTGAGAAGTCACTGTTTTGCCACATTAGATAAATTTGTTCTTATAAACTGTTCATAAGTAAGTAGTTCATCTGGTTTCAAGATGTTTGACTTAATTTTTCTTTGTTAAAGTTTTCTAGTTAAATCATACAAAAGGTACAAGGGGTAAGCTGTGCTTTTTGCTACTTTTAATACTTCTTTCATCATTCCCTTACAAAACTTTCTCTGTAGCACCAAATTAAAATTTCTATCGCTCATACTTTAAATATTGAATGAATGTTTAATTTACTTATAATAGTTGAGTTTGGTGGGAAGTTTGCATAATTTTAGTTCAAAGTGTTCATGCAGTCTGAAATCTCCTGGGTGTAAACTAGGTGTTTTTGTTTGGGCTACACTTTGATTCATCCAAGAACACTTTGCACTCTGCTTACCTTGTCATGACTTATCTCCTCTTCTATGTTTTTTGGTACTTATTTCTAGGTTATAAGGAGTTTTTCCTATTTGAGGAGCACGGCGGGCAGTGTGGGTGTGAGTGAGCTTCCAGACCTGATTCAATTAAGCACTCCATATTCTTAATTTACTACTAAATTCTCGTTTGGCTTTTAATGTCATAAAAATTTTCATATAAAATATTTTATGTTCTTGAGGTAAAAAAAGTAGCCCATTTCTTCCCATCCCATAGGTTGCACCTTGACCTAATGTTTTTATGTCTGATAATTATGGTTACTATTAGTCATTTCTAGAGTTTGCTGAAGCTGGTGGTATATATGCTGTATTAGCAACAGTTGGTGTGGTTTATCAATTATAGAAGAGGCTCTTCTAGAAAGGAGCACCGCCAAGTCCTTTGACTTTTAGCCTATTGCTAATAGTACGCTGGCGAATAATTTTGTTGCTAAAATTACATGGGTTTAGGGCTAAGCATAGTCGAGTATCTAATTCCAGTCTGGATCTTAGCTGTTGTGTAATCAGAAATGTTAAAGTCACTTTCTGTAGCTTATTTTTATTTTATCTTTGGCTTTTGACACGTTAGCTAGGACTGAACTTTATTTTGGGGTACTCTTTAACATGCTTTACAACAGATTTCTATTGATTTGGGTTAACATATGACAGCAGTGGCTTGCATGAAATTTACCAACCCTGTTTAGTTAATGTAATGTCGTCAGACATTAATTTTTAATCACTGCTGTTTCCCATGGGGTGTGGTTAAGCAAGATGTTGTGAGCTACTTTATAGAGTGCTTGGTGCCTGCTCCTTTTAATCTATTATGATTTAGAGGGCATTCTCACTAGAATGAAGGTAATTGCATATGTAATTTTATTAGAAATTAATGGGCTAGGATCAAACCTATGTGTTTTTGGAGTTAGTAAACTCATCTAGGCATTTTCAGTGCCTTGCTTTAATTATTAAGCCACATTAATAGGTTGAGTAGGATTTTATATGTGTAAGAATTATATATTTAAGTAATATGTTGGTATTCGGATGGTAGTTTGGGTTGTATGTTAAAATTAGTCTTGAAATATTTAATTTTTTTTCTTTTGGAGATTACTAAAATGTACTTTAATTTTGATTTTGTTGGAGGTAAATGGCAGATCTAGGGGAAGAAGTTAGGTTTATTTATTTATTTTTAATAGAGGCACTGGGGATTGAACCCAGGATCTCATGCATGCTAAGCATGCGCTCTACCACTGATCTATACCCTCACCACTAAAGTATGAGATTTAGCAGGGGTAAGGGGGGAGTTGACTAAACAAACTACTTGATACGTGTGTGCGTGTGTATATGACACTAGGTCACGAGCACCAGGTCAAATAGCGATTGTGCCTTGATAATCTTGACTGAAATAAGAATGCACGCGAGAGCTGTGAGTTTCAGTTTTATTTGGAGACTTACTGAATCTGTATAGTCCGGGAGGCAGCCTCTCAGCCCTGAGAAACTGCTCCAAAGAGGTATATGTGATTTTGGAGAAGGGTTACCTGCGATGCTGCCTACATCTTGGTAGCAGGTTATTGTTAGTCATGAGGCACAGGTATCTTAGCTAATGGTCTTTTCTAATTATGGAAAGGTGCAAGAAATTGGTTTCGTAAAATCTTCTTTTGAAAATATCTATCTGAAGGCCAGTTCTGCCAGTTTTCCCAGAGCACAGAGCGCCTCATTCCTGATCTCTGCCCTGAACTCCTTGCAGGGTGTGCTGAAGGTCAGTGACTGCAGTGGGTAAAGACTCAATCCTTGTAGAGCTGGACGGTGAGTGACGTTCCTTAGTTGGCAATAACAATGTATTGATTCCACACAAATATAAATCAATCCCTGAGATCATAGGCTATCCTCCCACAAGTTTTCAAGTCATTTATTGTTAAAACAATGAAACCACGTGAGGCAGATTGTTCAGTAATTTTCCCCCATTTCGTCACAGCTCCCTATATCCATGTCCCTGGGTGATCCTCCTGTACAGTGACTCCAGGCTGGACTGTGTGACTTGTCCAATGGGACAGTAGTAAGTGAAGTGCAAGCAAAAGCTGGAAAAGTGACAGCACTTTGGGAGTAGCTTCTCTTGTTATTCTTCGGAGCCCTGAGACCGCCATGTAAAGAAGCCTAGAAGATTAGGTGGGACAGTCAATCAGTGATTTCAGCTGAGCGCTCTTAGTCTGCCCCACTTCCAGCTGAAGGCATTCAGGAGCCTGAGCCCAGAGGCCAGCAGTAGAGGAACCACCCACAAGAGCACAGCTCAAATCGCTACACCTCAAAATTGTGAGTAAATGATTGTTGTTTTAAGTCATTACATTTTGGGGGTACTTTAGCAGTAAAAGCTGAGACTTCATGGATTGCCTTTGCAATTGGTAATGTGATACTGTGATTTATAGTAAGAAATATTTGGTCTTTGTCCTGGTTCCCGGCACAGAGCTCCTAAAAACCCTTGGAATTTCCTGTGATTAGAGTGGTAAAGGTGTCTTCTATCATGTTAATGAGGTTACGTAGAAAGCACCTAAGGATGGGAGCTGGTTGCCCGGGGAGCCAACCACGTGGTAAGAGGGCTGGAAGTTCCAGTCCCATTCCCTGCTCTTCGGGGAAGGGAGTGCTGGAGTTTGAGTTCCGCTGTCAACGGCCGATATAATGAAGCCTCCATGAAAACCCCGAAGGACAAGATTCAGAGTTTCCAGGTTGGTGAACACGTAAAGACTGAGGAGGGTGGTAGTCTGGTGGACCTGGAGGCGGCGTGGAAGCTCCTTACCCCTTCCCACGTACTCTGGTCTACGCGTCTTTTCCATCTGGCTGTTCCTGAGTTACGTTCTTTTATAATACACCAGTAATCACGTAAGTAAAATGTTTCTCTGAGTTCTTTGAGCTGCTCTAGCAAGATAATCCAACCCGAGGAGAGGGTTGTAGGAACCTCTGATCTATAGCCGGTCGGTCAGAGGCACAGTAGCAGTCTGGACTTGTGACTGGCTTTTGAAGGAGGGGGTGCTCTTGTGGGGCTCCGAGCCCTTTGTTGCCAACGATTAGGTTCTTGTCTTGTTGCAGAAAGAATTTAGAGACTAGACACAGAGGTTAAGAAAGTAAAGTGAGGATTTATTAAGCGATATAGTACACTCTCAAGGGGAGAGGGGACAGGCTCAGGTGAGCAGCTGCGCTGAGTTTCTTTGGTAAATTGGTTACACAGGGTGTAAAAATGAAGGGATGGGTGGAATATTCATTGGGGAGGGAAGGGTTTGGGGTCGTATTCCCTGATTTTCATCCTAGCTCCAGCTTCCTGAGGGGAAGAGGGATTTTTGTCCTTATTTTGTCTGGATGGGAAGTGTCACAGCATCTGTGCATGATGGGTACTTCTAATCTGCAAGGCTAATTTTATTGAAATGAGGGCATAGTGAGCAAAAGGTTACATTTGGATACTGGAGATATTTGCTTTTTCCTGCCTTTCTTCGTTGGCCTCCAGGCCACTTGTCACCCTAAAAATTGTATCTTTTATCAGTCCCAAGGTTCCTGCTTCTCTGTCTGCCCAAGGACCCCCCCCCATTATTCACATGATGTATGGTTTCCTGCCATTTGGCCCCTTTCTCTGCTCATATCTACTGCCCTAATACTTTAACCTGTGGGGTCCGACGTTGTCTTCAGATAGTGTCAGAATTAAGTTGATTTAGAGGGTATTCAGCTGGTGTCGGAGAATTGGTTGTGGGGGAAAAACCCCACACATTGGACTTGGGTGCAGAATTGTAGGTAAAAACCTTATCAAAGGTATTATTGAACCACTTGAGGACCTTGGAGTCGGCCTCCGCCTTCGTCTGCGCGTACCCATCACCAGAGTCTGTTGTTTGGTTTTTTTTTTACCGCCTATAAATCTGAAACTCTGCTCCTTTTCTCCACGTATACTGGCAACATCCTAGTCCAGGCTTCCACCTGGACCACTAAACAGGGATTCATACTCATCTCACTGCATCCACCCTGACTCCACTCCAATCCATTGTAAATCAGAGCAATAATTTTAAAATTTGTTTTTAAAAACAAATCTGACAGTGTCTCCTTCCCAATTAAAACCCTTCAATGACTCTCATTTATCTTAAGATAAAAGCCCATATAGTTACCATGACCTACAGCCCCTCACAGCGTGAGCCATCCCCCACCCCCAATCTCCAGCCTCATCTCCACAACTTCCCACACTCGGCTCTCTACTCCAGCCCTTCCTTCAGTTCTGGTAAATGGGCATTGCCCCTCCAGCCACAGAGTGTGTTGTGGCTTTTGTGTGTTGTGGCTTTTGCCATGGATTCTTTTCCGCTTGTCCCCCCACTGGCTCTTCCCAACCCTCTCATCTCACCTCAGGCATCACTTGCTTAGGGAAACCTTTTGGGGCTCCCTCGTGCAAACTATATTTTCCTTTATTGTACTTATTTCTTATGTCATTTTGTGATTGAATACACGTTTGTGTAATTTTTCCAATTAATGTCTGTATTCCCAAGTCCACTATAAATTCTAGAAAGTAAAGAATGCCAGGCTTCGCTCATCCTTGGAGCCCTAATGTCTAGGACAGTGCCTGGCACATAACTGACACTCAGTGCGTATTTATTGATTAAATGTATGAGTTTGATATGCAGAGTTATAATTGCACTTGCCTTACAAAATATACTCAGTAGATATTTGCTGAAAAAAATGAGTGAATGAATAAGCCTGGGATAGAGGGGGGACAGCAAATGGGAAAACCATACCATACATTGGCACTGTGTTCCTTGCACATAATAAGCTAAATAACTATTTTTTTTTGGAATGAATGAGTAATTTAATTAGGGCATTTTGAAGGGATAAAAATAGAAAAATAACAAGAATTTGTTTTATACTTGAAGTAATCGATTAAGTGGTCTCCTTTGTGTAGATAGGGAACTGACTTATAAGCAAAAAAAAAATTTAAATGGATACTTCTCTGTATGTAAATCTATAAACAGTGGTGAGGTTCTAGGGGATAACACATGGTGATCATGATTACCTAACGCTTCTGTAAAGTCTGTAGGATGAATTCTCTTGGTTTGTATAACCCTAAACCCTTCCCAGTAGAAAAAATGAGCATAACTTGAAGTCAATTTAAACATAAATAGAAATCAAAACAGAATATCATACTTTACTGTCCCCTTATTAACCCTCCTTAGTAACCTTATTTAAAGCCTCATCATCTCTTGACATGTATATGAACGCAAAAAAAAGAGAGAAAAAAAAAACGGGGCCATAGAAAATCCATCCACATGTTTTGAAGGCACTCACAAATGAAATAACCCCTCTGCAGTAGATTGCTGTGGTGATGGTCTCTAGTTTGTTTCCACCTTTCTGTATCCACACCTTTAACTGGTTCCTATGTGCACAGACTCCTGGTTTGGCCATGTGATTGGCTTTGCCCACAGTCTCATGAGCAGTGAAATGATTTTTTTTTAATAAAAGATTTATTTAGAGAGATGTACACAGGGTAGGGGGTTTGTTAAAGTAAAGGTAGATACTCCATAGGCAGAGTGTGGGTCGTCTCAGAAAGAGAGAGCGACCGGTGGTTTCTTTAAGCTTCTCTGTTTGGGGTTTTTTATTTACACAGCAAAAACTAACTGTCCCAGTCTTGCTGCTCTAACAGTTTTCTAAACATGAACCTGAGATGTCAATTCACTACTTAAAATCCTTCAAGTTTCAATAGTGACCCTGAGCAAGGAACCAGCAACTAACTCGGAGGGGTCAGGGGCTGGATGAGGAGGCCTTTTGGAAGTCAGGATTCATTCAGGAGTTTGGTCAGATCTTTGTGTGTATGAGAGACAGTGAGTGAGTGAATATGTGTGTGTGTGTGTGTGTGTGTGTGTGTGTGTTTGAGTGGGTCAAGGAAAAGCTCAGTGTCCATGAAATTACGAATGTTCTGTAGAATCTAATCTAGGGTCAACTTTTCACCTTATTTTGAAAATTCAGAAAGACTCTAAAATATGGAAA
Source organism: Vicugna pacos (assembly GCF_048564905.1). Taxonomy (NCBI): domain Eukaryota; kingdom Metazoa; phylum Chordata; class Mammalia; order Artiodactyla; family Camelidae; genus Vicugna; species Vicugna pacos. Next base: position 23,257,120 of record NC_133023.1, read on the forward strand.
CGGGGATGGGGGATTTTTTTGCTACCCATGACACTGACGCAGAGTTCTACATCTTTGAGAAGGAGAGATGTCGACAATCATTTACCTCCTTGTTGCATTTCTTTTTTTCTTTTTTAAATTTTATTTTTGAGGCTGGGGAGGTAATTAGGCTTTTATTTATTTATCTTGAATGGAAGTACTGGGTATTGAACCCAGGACCTTGTGCATGCTATACCCTCCCCATCTTGCATTTCTTTTCGATGCATACTCAGCATCTTAATGCAATCCTCTGTTTAGGATGCAACTCCCTTCACATTGTTAAACAGTGATAAATAGGTCCAGATGCTTTACTTTAAAAGGACATTTTAGTTAATGTTCCTTGAGGAGAAGCAATAGTAACCACTGTTGCCCATTTGTCTGGTCATTCTGGGCTCCAGATGGCCTCATCAGTGCTTGAGGAAATGGGAAAGTTTTATTGAGCTGAAAGATTAAATAATACGTACTGAACAACTTCTACCACTTTGTGGGTTTTAAATTTAAGCCTCCAGCGTTTCTGGTAAAACAAACACCAAGTGTGACAAAGTAATCAAAATTGCTCTCTTTTGTAATAGGATGAGTGAGCAGTGTCTACAAGTGTCTCTCCTTGCCTACTAGCAGAAAAACACTTTGGAGTATTACCAAAGAAATTTACAAACGGGGTAGTTTCAGGACACAAAATACACAATGTGGGTCCCCAAGATCATTAAATATTCTGTCCAAAGGCCTTGAAAATGAGATTACCCTTTTAAAATGCCAGTAGGAGATTGTTTTGAAGTCACTGTTTCTCAATTTCAGATATATTTCTTGTAAAGTTTGTCTGAAGACAAGAAACCACATAGTCCGGTCACTTCCACAGCACCCCAGCCAACCCCCATCCACCTGCCAGACATTTAACTGAGGTCATCTTCTATAGCACCCAGCTGCCAGCATGGGTGAACTCATATGAGATCAACCAAGGCAGCCCAGAATCATCCAGCTGACCCACAGTATCATGATCTAAACTAGAGTTTTGCAGTAGTTGTATAGTAAAACCTAACTACTATATAGCTTTAGCCAAAAAAAAGAAAAGTCATTGAAAGACCCCTGTGTGTTTTGAGGCTGAACCAAGTGGAGGAAAGGATGGGATAAATTTGAGCCTCAGAACAAGTAGCAAAGACTTGAACATCAGCAGAGAATAAAACTCACCATTATCTGGGGTGAAGATATTTTTAAAGGCACATATAGCTGGCAAGCAATAAAAAACAAACAAACAAAAAAAACCCTTCCAATGTTGACCCAAATAAGAACTCCAAATCCACCTTTAAAAATATTTCCTGCATGACTAGAGCAAAGGAAACAATCTGCTTTGATGGACCCTTCAGATTTTCCCTGCTCTAATTCACAAGTGCAAGTACTGCCCAAGAATACCAAGCAAGCGATTCCAGCCTTCACCTGGGGTCGTGATGCTGGTTTGGTTTTTCATGAAAAGCAAATAAATATCAGCTACAGAAGATACTGGCCCATCACAATGTTTCCATTGGATTTTCTCCATAAGTAAACACACTTTACTGCATGGGCTGCATATACTTTAAAAAAAATGTATTATGCTTTCAAGGACTGCCTCAGAGTACAGAAATAAAATTTATATTAGTAATGCATGTCGTAAATAAACCTGTGAATATTTCAAAGAGTATAGACTTTTATAACTTAATTTTTGCGTTTATTTTTATGAGATATAGTTGATATAACATTGTATAAGTTTAAGATGTATGTGTTGATTTAATACATTTATATATAGCATTATGATTAAGACCATAGTGTTAGCTAACATCTCTATTACATCACATGATATTTCTTTTTTGTGGTGGGAACAGTTAAGAACTGGTCTTTTAGCAACTTTGAAATTTTATATTGTTGACTATAATCACTATGCTGTGCATTAGATCTCTGGGACTTACCTACTCTTTGCAAGTCTGTACCCTCAAACAACATCTCCCTAAATCCCCTGCTACCCAGCCCCTGGTAACCACCATTCTACTCTCTGATTTTACAAGTTTGGCTTTTTTAGATTCTACACGTAAGTGATGTTATGCAGTATTTTTATTTCATTTTTCTGTACATGGTTTTCCAGTTTTCTCAAAACCACATTTTAAAATTGAAGTATAGTCGATTTACAATGTTGTATTTGTTTCTGGTATACGGCATATTCAGTTATACATATATATTCTCTTTCAGATTTTTTTTTTTTACTGTAGGTTATTACAAGCTATTAAGTGTACTTTACTGTGCTATACAGTAGGACCTTGTTGTTTATCTGTTCTGTATATAGTAGTTTGTATCTGCTAATCCCAAACTCCCAATTTATCCCTCCCCTTCCCCTGCATTCTTTCCCCTTTGGTAAACATAAATTTGTTTTCTATATCTGCAACACCATTTGTTAAAGAAACTATCTGTTCCCCATTGAGTGTTCTTGGCTCCTTTGTCAAATATTAGTTGATGGTAAATGTGGGAGTTTATTTCTGGGGTCTATTCTGTTCCATTGCTCAAAGTGACTTTGAGTAATTGGACATTTTAACTATATATATGTATTTTGTGTGTGGAGGGGAGAGGGAGGTAATTAGGTTTGTTTACTTATTTTTAGAGGAGGTACTGGGGATTGAACCCAGGACCTCATGCATGCTAAGCATGTGCTCTACCACCTGAGCTATATAATACCCTCCCCCCTTTACTGAATTTATTGATTAGTTCCAACCATTTTTGTCATTGAATCATTACGGTTTCTTTTATCATGCCATCTGCAAATAATCACAATTTACTTCTTCGTTTCTGGTTTGAATGCCTTTTATTTCTTTGTCTTGCCTAATTGCCTAGCCAGGACTTCCAGTACCATGTTCAATAAGAGTGTTGGGAATGGGCACCCTTGTTTTGTTCCTGATCTTACAGGAAAAGCTTGTAGATGAGTATGTTAGTTATGGTCTTGTCTTATATTGAGATATGTTTCTTGTCTACTCAATTTCTTGAGAGTTTTTATTATGAAAAGGTGTTATATTTTTATCAAATGCTTTTTCCGTATCTAGTGAAATGACTTACGATTTTTACCTTTCGTTCTATTAAAGTGATATATGATATTTATTGATTTACATATGTTGAGCCATCCTTGCTTCCAGGGATAAATTCCATTTGATCATGGTGTATAATCCTTTATATATGTAGTAAATTTGCTTTGCTAGTATTTGAGAATTTTTGCATTTATATTTTTTTGGGATTAAACTATTGATCTATAGTTTTCTTGGAGTTTCTTTACCTGACTTTGGTATCAGGGTAATGCTGGCCTGATAAAATAATTTGGAAGTTTTTGCTCTTCTTCAGTTTTCTGGAAGAATGAGTAAGATTGGTATTGATTGTTTTTTAAAAATTTGATAGAATTCACAGTGAAGCCATCTGATCCTGGGGTTCTGTGTTGGGAAGTTTTTGATTACTGATTCAATCTCCTTACTTGTTATTGGTCTGTTCAAATTATCTATTTTGTCATGATGCAGTCTTGGGAGGTTGTATGTTTCCAGAAAGTTGTCTGTTTCTTCTAGGTTATCAAATTTGCTGGCATATAATTGCTCATAGTAGTCTCTTAAAATTATTTATATTTCTATAGTATTAGTTGGAATGTCTCCTCTTTCATTTCTGCTATTATTTGAGTCTTTTCTTTGTCTACCTAAAGATTTGTCAATTTTGTCTGATTTGCCAATTTTGTTTTTTTCAAAAACCAGTTTTTAAATTTTTTCTATTGATTATCTGGTGTCTAATTCATTTCCACTCTGATCTTTGTTATTTTTTCCCTCCTGCTAACTTTGGGCTTACTTTGGCCTTGCCCTAGTTCCTTGAGGTGTAAACTGAGGTTGTTTATTTAAGCCTTTTCTACTTTTAAATTTTTTTAATTGAAAAATAGTTGATTTACAATGTTGTTTTAGTTTCTGGTGTACTGTAGAGTGATTCACTTATACATATATATTTTCTTTTTCATTATAGGTTATTACAAGCTATTGAATATAGTTTCCTGTGCTATACAGTAGGACCTTGTTGTTTTATCAGTTTTGTGTATAGTTGTTGGTATCTGCTGATCCCAAACTCCTAATTCATCCCTCCCTCCTCTGTTTTCTTAATATATGCATTTATCACTATAATCTTTACTCTCAGAACTGCTTTTGCTACATCCCATAAGTTTTGGTGTGTTGTGTTACTATTTTCATTTGTTTTGAGAGTTTTTTTTTTATGTGATTCTTTTTTGACCCATAGGTTGTTCAGGAGTGTGTTGTTTAATTTCCCCATTTTTGTGGATTTTCCAGCTTTCCTCTTATGACTTCTAGTTTGTAAATAAAACTAGTGAACATGGGGGTGCACATATCTTTTTGAATTATTGTCTTCATATTCTTCAAATAAATACCCAGAAGTGGAATAGCTAGGTTATATGATAGTTCTATTTTTAATTATTTGAGAAACCTCCATACAGTTTCTCAAATTGGCCACACCAGTTTATATTCCCAACAGTGGACAAGGGTTCCCTTTTCACCACATCTTTGCCAACCCTTATTTCTTGTCTTTTTGATAGTAGCTTTTCTTACAGGTTGTGAAGTGGTTTCTCATTGTGGTTTTGATTTACATTTCCCTGATACTGATGTCGGATATCTTTTCATAGACATCTGTATGTCTTTGGAAAAATAATCTACAGTTGAACCTTGAACTTTGCAGGGATATGTGATGCCAACCCTCTACACAGTCAGATTTGCATATAACTTTATAGTCAGCCCTGGGTGTCTGGTTCTGTATTTGTAGATTCAACCAACCTTGGATCATGTAGTACTACAATATGCATTATTGAAAAAAAAATTGCATATAGTAGACACACACAGTTCAAACTTGTGCTGCTCAAATGTCAACTGTTTAGATCCTCTGCCCATTTTATTGTTTGTTTGCTTGCTCTTGAGTTCTTCTACATTTTAGTTATTAAACCCTTATTGGATATATAGTTTACAAGTATTTTCTCCCATTCAGTAGATTGCCTTTTCGTTTTGTTGATGGTTTTCTCTGCTATGATCATGTACTTTTGTGTGTGTGTGCGCGTGTGTGTGTGTGTGTGTGTGTTGTGATTTCATTGAATTATCTTTCTGGGTTTTCTTGTAGCTTGTTGAGTTTCTTCAAAACAGATGTTTTGAATTCTTTATCAGCTAGGTCACAAAATTTTGTGCCTCACAGTTTGGTTATTAAAGAATTATCTTTTGTTGATGACATGATTCCTTGATTTTTTTGTTTGTTTCCATGTTCCTTGAAGTTTTGCATCGCCTGCTTTCACATTTGGAGTAGTAGACACCTCCTTAAATCTTTGCTAGTTGCCTTCAGATAGGGAATTCAGTTTGTTGATGCTATTATCTGGAGTTTCCTCTGCCTTGTATGGGTACACCTGCTCCATTCTTCTTGGCCCCTCTTGTGACAGAATTCTTAAGCTTTTATGTCTTCTCTTGTTCTTACAACTCACCAGGCTGGCTACAGGAAACTTTTCTTGTTTTCTAGAAGGTGGCACTATAGCTCATGTTTATGATTTCTCCCTTGCCCGTGGACACTGGCCTGTTTTCCGAGCTCACTCTCTATCTACAAAGCTAGCTCTTGCTGCTGCACTTGGGACTATGCCCAGGCAGCCAGCTGCAGAGTGGCAGGAATTATGTGTTTAGCATTCAGGGAATTAAAGGTGCCCACAGACCTGGTAGGTAGGTCCTCTGATGTGGTAGTGTCAGAGGCTCATGGGTAGACTGTCTCCTGAGTGTATTCAAACAGGAACCATGTCCCTTTCATGCCCTTTGATATGATACTCTTTTCTGTGTTTTTCTTAGTCTCCTCCCTTCTCCCAGCCATGGAGGTCCTGCCTCTATACTCTGGGTGCTGCTGGAGAAAAATGGGTTGCTCCAGCTGCATCCTGTATCCCTGGAGTAGCCAGCACTCATTCACTGCTCTGCTTCACTACTTGAGAGGTTAGGACAGGTCGGCACCGCCTGATAGTTCAGCCCCATGCAGCGTTACCTTGGGGGAGGTGGGGCAGCACTAGTAAATTTCTTACTGTCTCCTCTGTGTCCAAACTCACTCATATGTAATATATTTGGGGGGGTTATAGAGGAGATAAATAGGTTCGTTTGTTTGTTTATTTATTTAAATGGAGGTACTGGGGATTGAACCCAGGACCTCGTGCATGCTAGGCATGCACTCTACCACTGAGCTATACACTCCCCCATGTATAATATATAATTTTGTTTGCTCCAATGGCATGCTGCATCTCCCTTTGGGAAGACTGGACTTCTGCAGTTTGTCTCTTGTCTGTAGGTATCTGCCCAGGTCAGCACTTCCCAGATTTTTTTCTCAAATGTGATGAGAGGGTCTTGGACATGTTTACTGTTCCACTGATTGAACATCCTGTGCTGAAGTCTGTCTCCATACTCCCAGGTGCACAGGTGGGCCAGACTCCTCCTTCTGAGTCCCTTGGTGTACAGTGCTGGGTCGCACAACTCCCACAAAGGTGCTTTTGTTCATGGATAGATGACTAATTCTTTGTTGACAAAAGGAGACAAAAAGGAGGAGCATCCTATGCCATCATGATGCTTTTATAATTTCCTAATAATTTCTATTTTTCTCCAGTAAGACTTATTTTTATCTGTCCTCATGGTTTTGAGAGATAGATGTTGAGGTTAGGTTGAGATTTAGAGGACCGTAAGTATAAGCTCTGGAGTCTGACAGAGTTGAAGATCACCTATGCCACTATCTAGTTCTGTGACACTGGGCATTCTACTTCACTAGCTAAGCTATAATTTAACTATAAGGTACTTAGCATAATGCCTAAATTAGTAAATGCTCAATACGTTCACCTATTGTTCTAATTAGGGCATTAATAAAGGAAGCTTTAGTCTCTGAAATTAAGTGAGAAAAAACCTCATAGTCTACCAGAGCGTGAATAAGATCATTTAGAAAAGGTGTCTACATCTCTATGTGATGTATTTCCTGTGGATCAAGCTGACAGGATGTACCTCAGTAATGCCCAGGCCTGAACCTATGACGGCAGCACACTATACTTAGTAAGGAGGCACTTGGATTAAACAGTGTTGATCCAGTAGGAAAGCTCTTGTTCGTAAACAACAGTAACTAGCTGTAGCCAAAGAAAAACATCTGTTTATTGAATGGACCTTAAGGTGTAGTTTGGACCCCAAGGGCAGGAAGACACCTCAACCTCAAGGTTATATTATAACCAAGAACTAGGTCACAGTCAGGTCCCTGCCACTCACCTCTCTGCAGGCAAAAGATTATCCTTCCATCACTGTTTCTAGTTCAGAGTACAAATTATGACTACCACAACTGCCCAAGTTTCATATGTTACATCTATTGGCCAGTAGGAGCCACCCCGTCACTTTGTTCCTCCTGCTGTAGTGATTGTAGAACCAAGTGTCGCAATGGAGCCTTCCTCAGGTGGCCATTTTAAGCAGAGGCCAGAAATAAACTTTTATTGTGTTTAGCCACTGAATTTAAGGGTTATCACAGCATAACCTAACCTATCCTGGCCAATAAGAATATCGTTGATGTTCACAGCCTTTGTAGATTTACTTCTTATCCTTCTGTGACAGAAATACATGGGCAGTTTTGGGAAAGAACGCTTACACTGAAAAATAATTGGTGTCCTCTGTACCAAGGTTTGCCTTCTTAGTGATCTTAGTGCTGTGACTAGCAAACCACAAGAAGGGTTAGCTAGAAACTGCTAACTGATCTCTTCTAGGAAATTAGTCTGCTTGTCAGTTACGGAATCTTTTAGGGCATAGACTTGCCTACTCACATAAAACACAGTATTTGAAGGCTGTATGCCCCCTCATCACTGTCAAAAGTTTAATTCATTTCACACAATCAAGATATGAATAACTTAATTTGGGTATTTCTTTAAATAGATCATAAATAGCAAATTATAGATTTATATCGATGGTTTCAGTTTATTTAATATTGCTCCTATAGCAAAAACTGAATGGATGAAAGTGACCACATTTAGAAGCACTCCAAGTCGTGCATTTGAGTAAGTTCAAAGCAATACTCCAGTATAGCTCCAGTCTATCAGCTTGTTTCTTTTTATCTCATTTCTTTCTTTAAGCTACAGTAGAAGGCCAAAAATAAAGGGCAGGGGGAATGTGATTATAAGCAAGAACCATTAGAATATCAAAACTGGGTTCATAAATATTTGATCATTTTCCATGACCACAGACAAGAATAAGAAACTAAAATGATGGGTTTTTTTAAAATCACAAATTTATGAAGAGGTCTTCTTGGTTTATTTCCTTTAGTAAATTATTCTTCAATTATATTGTGCTAAAAGAGATCAGTCTAATTGCTAAAAAGCATGACATACTATGGAGTTTATTTAAAGTGCTGGAAAGGTTTTGTATAAAGTAGTATTTGATTACTCAGTAGTTATGATATGAAAAGTATCTCTGTATCTGCTACTATTGAATATAGTCTGAAATTAGTGATTCTGATTTCACTCAACAGCTTTGTCCTTTTTGAAACAGTCTGGCTTCAAAGGGCGTTTTCATGATGATGATTTGCATATGTTATACTACCAGTAAATTAAACTTTGGCCTCTGTTGATTAGAGTTAACTTATGAAAAACGTGTTTCATATCATTTAGACTTTATTGCTTCCAGATTGTGGTTTTCTATTTTTGTGTGGCTTTTTTGTTTATAAATGACATCATTGCTTTGCTACCTACATAAAGTCATAAATATTTTTAAAATTAGCTTATAACTGCCTTCTTGGTTAAATCAATACATTTTTTCCTTCAAGTCATTGCTTGGTATATTCCAAAAGTACAAATTATGTGTCCTTACACACTCAGGTATATTAAAGATTTTAAAGATTTTTATCACTGCATCCCTATAACTATGAATACTTTTGTTATTAAACAGAAAAGCACTCCTATCTTTCCAAATAAAGCTTTAGAACAAAATTATAATGATGAGGACAGCTATGGGTTGGTACACTATCTTCTTTGGCCAGAATTCCAGAGCACCCTTTAAGGAACTTCATGACTGTTAATTGGCGATTTTCACTGCAATGAACAGGTCCATCTACCTTATAGGGAAAAGGTGGAGCAGAAGTTTATTATCTCATGTAACCAACCAGCAGTGGACTAGGTTCATGGACACGATGTCTGCCCCCACGCCCACTCCTGCCAACATACACACACACACTCTACAGGTTATCTGCTGCTCTCCAATTATTGGTCCCATTCTGTCTCATAGTATAGAGAATTCTCCACAGAGTACCTCAAATGGGAACGCTGGGCATCCATCTCTACAGTGTTGTGAAAACTTCCTCTTTAGATATCATCCTAAAAAGTCTGGGGAAGAACTTTGACCCAGCTGGGGCCATTTACCTACCCCTCAGACTACTTACTGTGGAAAAGGGGACAGAGAGAATATGGTTGGCAATTCCAGAAATGCCTGTAGAAAGTGAGGGAGGAACAGCTCCTTAAAGAGATGGATAATAAATATTCTCCAAATCAAGTCTATAATCCAGCTGTGAGCCAAGAGGTCTAAACACAGAGAACAGAATATAATGCAAAAAGCTTTTCCAAAGATTTTTTAAATGCTACTATGATAAAACTTTCAATTTGCCAAGAAGTCATAACAGCTAAAAATTGTATGCATTTAATAAAGACTGTAAACATATACAGTCAAAATTGATAGAAATAGAATGATAAATAGATAAATCAGAGTAGGAGATATTAATATACACTCCTAGTTGAATGTATCAAAAAGACAAAAATCGTTAGGGCTATGGACAATTTGAACCATACAATCAAATTTGATCTGAGAGAAATACTGCCCCCAACAGTGGCAAAATTACATATTCTTTTCAAACACACAACGTATAAAAATTAATCCATAAAAAAATCAACATATTCCAAAGAAACAGAACCATACAGGTCATGTTCTCTGAGCTAAATGTGATTCAATAGGAACTCTACTTCCATTTCCAGTCTGGCCAAGTAACCTCCTAATAGTGCATTGTCAGCACTTAATGACTAAGTAGATGTGGAGGGAAGAAACATGGGTGACTAACATTTTGAGAAGTGTGTGGAAGGAGAAGTAATTTTTTAAAAATTGAAATAAAATCAGTTACAGTGTATCAATTTCTGGTGTACAGCACAATGCCCCAGTCATGCATATGTGTACATATTCATTTTCATATTCTTATTAAAGGTTATTACAAGATACTGAATATAGTTCCCTGTGCTGTATAGAAGAAACTTTTTTAAAATCTATTTTTATATATAGTAGTTAACATTTGAAAATCTTAAACTCCCTTGCCCCAGTAACCATTAGATTCTTTCTATGTCTGTGAGTCTATTTCTGTTTTGTAGATGAGTTCATAGTGGTTTTTTTTTTCTTTTAAGATTCCACATATTAGTGATATCTTATGGTATTTTTCTTTCTATTTCTGGCTTACATCACTTAGAATGATGATTGCTAGGTCCACCCATGTTGCCGCAAATGGCATTATTTTATTATTTTTTATGGCTGAGTAGTATTTCATTGTATAAATATACCACAACTTTATCCAGTCATCTGTTGATGGCCATTTAGGTTGCTTCCATGTCTTGGCTACTGTATACAGTGCTTCTGTGAACACTGGGGTACATGTATGTTTTTGAATTAGCGTTCCCTCCCAATATGTACCCAGGAGTGGGATTGCTGGGTCATATGGTAAGTCTATTTTTAGTTTATTGAGGAATCTCCATACTGTTTTTTATAACAGCTGCACCAAACTACATTGCCACCAGCAGTGTAAGAGAGTCCCCTTTTCTCCCCAGCCTCTCCAGCATTTATCATTTGTGGAATTTTGAATGATGGCCATTCTGACTGGTGTGAGGTGATACCTCATTGTAGTTTTGATTTGCATTTCTCTGATAATTAGTGATACTGCACATTTTTTCATGTGCCTCTTGGCCATTTGTATATCTTCTTTGGAGAATTGATTGTTTGGGTCTTCTGCCCATTTTTGGATTGGGTTTTGTTGTTGTTATTGTTGTTGTTGTTGTTGTTATTAAGTTGTATGAGCTGTTTATATAGTCTGGAAATTAAGCCTTTGTCAGTTGCATCATTTGCAAATATTTTCTCCCATCCAGTAGGTTGTTGTTTTGTTTTGCCTATGGTTTCCTTTGCTGTGCAAAAGCTTTTAAGTTTAATTAGGTCCCATTTGTTAAATTTTCCTTTTATTTCTATTGCTTGGGTAGACTGCCCTAGGAGAACATTGCTAAGATTTATGTCAGAGAATGTTTTGCCTATGTTTTCTTCTTGGAGTTTTATCGTGTCTTGTCTTACATTTAAGTTTTTAAGCCATTTGAGTTTACTTTTGTGTATGGCATGAAGGAGTGTTCTAACATCATTGATTTACATGCTGCTATCCAGTTTTTCCAAAACCACTTGCTGAAGACACTGTCTTTAGAAGAAGTAATTTTTCATATGTGCTGTGTGCCAAGCACTTTAAACTCAGTGTCTCCTTTAATTTTTACACCAATTCTAAATGAAGTGAATATTATCTTCCCATTGTACAAAAAAGAAGACCGAAGCTTGAGATGGTTTGAAGAATGTACCCAAATTTAAGGGATGGTGAAGTCAGAATTTAAACCCAAGCCTGTGTAACATCTATTTGGGTGGGAAATAGTGATGTCATGAACAAACATGAGACAGTGTGGAGGGAAGGGTCAAGTTGAGCTTGAAACTGGCATCTGAGGCACTGATAAGCATTCAGGTATGGATATTCAGCCACCAGGAGAAACAGGGACTCCCAAGAGTCTTGGGAGAGGCCAGGAAGCAAATTAGGGTCAGCTGAATTTGACTTGCCTCACACAATATGCTCATACGTACACCAGTACATTCAGGTTATCGAAAAATGTCATCTAAGCCAACCAAGTCTTTGTCATCTTTTTTAAAAAAAATTATTTTTGTTAATGGAGGTACTGGAGAGTGAACCCAGGGCCGCATATATGCTAAGCACATACTCTGCCACTGAGCTGTACCCACTCTCCAAATCTTTGTCATCTTGAACAGCATGAGTTCATTTTCTATGAACCAAAAATAACTCATCTGTTAGTTGAAGCATTCTTTTAATGTTTTCAAGGTGACAGTGGCACAAGTAATCAAGATGTTATATTACTGATATGCTGTCTGCTGAATCTGCAGGAAGCCAAAACCAGATAGTCAAATGCCAGTAAAACATTTGGAGGACATAATGAAATAAATAATATCATCTCTATTTTATAAAAACATTCTTTTCCCCCTTAAATAAGGGGCTGGCAAACTTTTTCTATAAAGGACCAGATAGTAAGTATTTTAGATTTTGCAGGCTATAGTTTCCATCACAAATATTCAGTTCTGTTGCTAATACTCCACTCTACCATTGTAGAAGGAAAGCAGTGATAGAATATATGTATACAAATGGGTGTGGCTGTGTTCCAATAAAACTTTATGTAGATACAGTCAGTGGTCTGTATTTGGCCCATGGGCTACAGTTTGCTAACCTCTGCCTTAGATAATTATGTAAGGTAGTAGTGATATTTTCTGATTTGCATGTACCTTCTAAACCTTTTCTTGGAATGGGTACTTTATTCATTTTATTGTTTTGAATATTATTTTACAGTTTTGCTCTCTGTGAATCTGAAATACTAAGATCGTTTAGATTTTGAGGGAAGAAAGAATTTTTTATGTTTGGATCTCCTGCACTTCACTCAGTGTATGGAATATATTAAGTGCACAGCTAATGCCCATTTATACATTGCTGAATTAATTGCACCTAGTCAACTCCTTATCTCAGAGGTAAGGATATGGTACTTGGAAGCACTGTGGCTACTAGGGGATGCTCAGAACTGCACAATGAGAAGGTATGAGTTCTGGTTCTGATTCTGGCCGTAACACTAAATTGCTGTAAGTCACTTCTTATCTCTGGATCCATCTTCATCATCATGATTAAAACCAGGGAGTTGGCTTGTGGCTGACTCTGTTGACTGCCATTCCCAGCTTAGTTGCTTACCTAGCTCCATATAGAGGCTAAAATTGTCAAATCCCCACTTATCCAGCCAACTTTGCAGTTAAAACCGGGTTGTACAACTCAGTTCTGGCCAGTGAGATAGAAGGGGAATTACAAGAGGCTCTTGGGAAACCACCCCCCAACCACGCGAATGGAGCAGAGCATGTAACGACATGTAAGGAGAGCTCCTTTTCCTTTCGCATTTGGACACCCTGTCATGAATAGGTTGTGGCAGCCATATTATAACCATAAGGCCATAAATCTTCATGAAGCCATAAACACCTCTAGCTTGGTGCTGTTATCTTGTGGCCAAATTCATTTTAACTAATATGGTAAACTTTAGGGTACCTTTTAGATATGTGACTAAAGTCACATAATCAAGGAACTAAGTCTCCTTAATTCATGTTCTTTTACTAGTATATCAATCTGCTTCTTAATGTTCCATTTTAATTTTCATTCATCCATTTATTAATTTAACTAAATTTATTGGAACTAGTCTACAATATAGTCATTTCCTTAAGCTGACATTGATATCCATAGTCCATAGACAGTATTTTGCAGGAATGATCTCAGAAAGGACATGCAAACAACTGAGATATGCCCCAATAAAAGCTGAAGGTGTAAGTTTTCATTTTCCCCCAGCTATGTGGTCCAATACAAAGACATAAATGATTTTTAAAAACTTAAAAAGTTGGAAAATACTGAGCAGTGTCATTTGGTATTAGATGAAACTATCTCAAACAGTTCAGTTCTAATTAGGCCAAATAGAACACTTTTAGTTTGGCTGGAGAAAAAAAAAAAAGTTGCTCTGACAACCTCAAACAACAACAACAAAAAATTCTCAGGTCCCACTAGAAACATTTAGAAGCTATATTAATCAAAGTTTATTCAGTTGCTCCCAATTCAGAGTAACTTTTTCATTTGGTGTTTTCTTTATTTTCTTTTCATGATGAAGTCAAAACTACCCTTGTATAATAGTGAAATATCTGAGACCAAATATTTATGGAAGGTTCATTTTATGCAGCCAATGGACCAGAGAGGATTTTTAGAAAACTAGAGATAAACATGAGAGCTGGAGGAAGAATAATCAAAATCTGATAATCTAGGTCATTAATGGAACAGATGAGAATGAGAGAAATTCAGAATATTAAAATAGTACTAAGCTGCTGCTTACTATTGAATTAATGACATGGCATCTTGGAGTAGTTTTTATAATTTTTACATTGAATTAGAGACCAAACAAATGAAAACTTGAGGAAAAAGGAAGGTGGCAAGTTTATGATGGGAGTAGAAGTGACAAGTTAAATAATGTGTGTTCTTTATACAGAATAAGTTATTTAGAAAAGTTATTTTTCATTTTAATAGAGACTGATTTTTTTCTTGGTGAAGAAAATATCCTAACCAGTCTCTTTTAATGATGACTCAATTTTATAGTTATAATAATAGATTGTTACCTGTTTTTCATGTCTTAATTTTATATTTATTATATACCAAAATAGTATTTTGGAAACTCATTTTCCATATCATTTGTATTATAGAATGTCTCACTTTCAAATCATGTAACTACCAAAAGTTACATGATGGGTTAATATTTTCATTGACTCTGATATTTAGTCTTTTAAAAATATTTTATTTATTTATTGTATTATTTTTTATTTTGGCAGAGGGGAGGTAATTAGGTTTTTTTTTTTTTAAGGAGGTACTGTGGCTTGAACCCAGGACCTTGTGCATGCTAAGCATGCATTCTACCACTTGAGCTATACCCTCCCTCAACTCTGATATTTAGTCTTAAACCTGTTGGTGCCTGGGTTTACATAGGAAATTTCTATTTCAATACTTAGAATATGACTTTTCTGTAATTTAACCTTTTTCTCTTCACGTTGTTTACCAAAATACAAGGGTAAATTTTCATTATTGGCTTATAAACTGTAACAATACTAAGTGAATATTATTTAGTCTAGCTAAATTTTAGTCCAGATAGTTTTGTTACACAAGTAAACTTCCATATTTCTGCAAATTTTTTTTATATTATTATGCATTTGTGATAGGTTACAATTATGACCACAACATTTTGCAGTTCTTCCCACCAAGAAGTGAAGTCTTTCTTTCCCCATTGAATCTGGGCTGGCCAAGTGACCTGCTTTGATGAACAGAATGCAGTGTAAGAGATGTGCGAAGTTCTGAGCCTAGGACAAAAGAGGCCTTACAGGTTTTGTTTTCTTGTGGCTCTTTGAACGCTTTTATTACCATGTGATCTAGCCAGAGCCAGCCTGCTAAAGAACAAGAGACAAAATGGAGTAGAGATGAGTTGTCCTAGCTGAGGCCCCCTGAAACCAAGTAGGCCCCAGCCAACCCGGTAGTTAACCACAGAAGCAAGAGTGAACCTAGCCAAGACCAGCAAGAGAACTTCCATGTTGAGCCCAGCTTAAACTGTAAACCATAAAATACTGAGCTAAATGAATGATTGTTCTAAGACAATCAATTTTGGGGTATTTTGTTACATAGCAATAGCTAACTGATATTACCTGCCTCTAAGGGATGTTAGTAAAATTTTCCACGTTCATATTTCAGTTTCTACATTTTTGTTGGTAATTAGTGAGCCTTAAAGATCATGTAACTGATTTTTGAAGTCATTTAAATTATAGTCTTTGGTGACAAAAATAGATGTGTGTTGGACTTTGGGATTAACAGTAACCTCCTTCACCTCATACTCCCAGTCAAATTTAGAACCAGTTAAATGACAGGCCCAGGAGTAAGGTAGAAGGAGAATAAACTGTCACTATAATCACTGGTTAGTCCTGGCCTGAAGGAAATGGCCTAGATTATGAGCCTGATGCTACTGAGTTTAGAGACTGAGAGGCATACCCACTACCAGCCCCTGGTTGAATTCAGTGACTTTCAGGCCACTTTCTGGTGAGGGGCCAGTCCCTGTAAAACTTAGAGCAGGGAGGAGCAAATTCGAGTATATGCCCTCTGTAGGCAGGAAGTGCCTGAGGACAGAGAGGAAAAATGCTGTCAACATGCGCACATTTCTCTCGCCAGATTCACCAAAAGAAGGAGCAGAGAAAAGCCAGGAATACACCGCTTTAATGGATTATTTCTCCCAATGTAAAGCTACATCAGGAGCAACTAATACGTATTCCTGCCTATCATTGTCACAATCTGAAAATGATGTGGGTAACCTGAATGTTACTCAGAAGTTAGTAGATTTAAGATAAGAAATATATTGAGAAAAAGCAAAAATTTTTTTCATAGATGATGATAATAATAGTAATAATAACAGTTAATCGTTTTTGAGCATTTATTATGGCCAGGCAGTGACCTAATAAAAGTAATCCATTTCATTCTCATATAATCCTGTGATACAGGTGTTTCTGTTAGCCCCTTTTTACAGATAGGGGTAATGAGGCCTAGACAGCCTAAAACTGGCCCCACAATAGACAAGATTGAATGGGGTTGGGATCTCTTCTGGATTGTCACTATCCAAGAGTAAGAAGTATATTTTGGAAGACAGATAACAAGTGTTTGAGAGGAAGTGGAGAGATTGGAAACCTCATACATTTCTGATGGGACTGTAACATGTTGCAATTTTATTTACTTCAGATATATACCCAGAAGTGGAAGTGCTGGATCGTATGGTAGTTTTGTTTTTAATTTTTTTGAGGAAACTCCATACCGTTTTCCATAGTGGCTGCACCAATTTACATTCCCACCAACAGTGTACAAGGGTTCCTTTTTCTCCACATCCTCACCCAACAGTTATTTGTTTTCTTTTTAATAATGGACATCCTCACAGGTGTGAGATGATACCTCGTTTTGGTTTTGATTTGCATTTCCCTGATGATTGGTGCTGTTGAACACCTTTCCGTGTACTTATTGGCCAGTTGTATGTCTTTGGAAAAATACCTATTCCGGTCTTTTGCCCATTTTTAAATTGAGTTTTTTGGGTTTTTGTTGCTGTTGCTGTTACTGAGTTATATGAGTTCTTTGTATATTTTGGACATTAACCCCTTATTGGATATGTGGCTTGCAAATATTTTCTTCCATTCCATAGGTTGCTTTTTCATTTTGTTGAAGGTTTCATTTTCTGTGTAGAAGCTTTTGAGTTTAATGTAGTCCTACTTAGTAATGTTTATTTTGTTGCCTTTGCTTTTGGTGTCAAATTTTTAAAAATCATCATCAAGACAAATGTCAAGGAGCTTACCCCTATCAGTTTTATGGTTAAAGGTCCTAAGTTCAAGTCTTTAATCCATTTTTAGTTGATATTGTGTATGATGTTAGGTAGGCATCTGGTTTTACTCTTTTGCATGTGGATATCCAATTTTGCTGACACCATTTATTGAAGAGATTATCCTTTCCTCATTGTATATTTTTGGCTTCTTTGTCATAAATTTTTTTTTCTTTGTC
This sequence comes from Vicugna pacos, assembly GCF_048564905.1. NCBI lineage: Eukaryota > Metazoa > Chordata > Mammalia > Artiodactyla > Camelidae > Vicugna > Vicugna pacos. The sequence goes on from NC_133023.1 coordinate 23,274,625, forward strand.
ATAAATTAACTGACCATATATGCATGGATTTATTTCTGGGCCTTCTATCTGTTCCATGTATCTATGTGTGTGTTTTGATTACTGTAGGTTTTATACTATAGTTTTAAAACCAAGAAGTATAATGCCTCCTGTTTTGTTCTCAAGATTATTTCAACTTCTCTGGGTCTTTGGTGGTTCCATACAAATTTTTGGATCTATTTCTGTGAGAAATGCTATTGGAATTGTAATAGGGATTGCATTGAATCTGTAGATTGCTTTAGAGAGTGCACACATTTTAACTATAGTCTTCCAACAAATGAACACAGATATCCTCCCATTTATTTGTGTCTTCTTCAATTTCATTAATTTTTTATAGTTTTCAGTGTACAAGTCTTTTTACCACCTTGGTTAAATTTATTTCTAAGTATTTCATTCTTTTTGATGCTATGTTAATGGGGTTGTTTTAAAACACTTTTTTCCAGTAGTTCATTGTTAGTGTAGAAACAACTGATTTTTGTGTATTGATTTTATGTCTTGCAGCTTTATTGAATTCATTGATAGTTCCAACAGGTTTTGGTGGAGTCTTTAGGGTTTTCTATATATAATACCACACCATCTCCAGAGAATTTTACTTTCCTTATTTTCTGACTCAGATGTCTTTTATTTCCTTTTCTTGCCTAATTGCTCTAAGACTTCCAGTACTACATTGAATAAAGTGGTGAGAGTGGGTATCATTGTCTTCTTCCTGATCTTAGGGAAAAAGTTTTCAGCTTTTCATTATTGAATGTGGCATTAGCTGTGGATTTGTAATATATGGTCTTTGTTATGTTGAGGTAGCTCCCTCTATACCCAATTTTTGAGAATTTTTATCATGAAAGGATGTCAAATTTTGCCAAATGCTTTTTCTAAATCTCTTGAGATGTTCTTATGATTTTTATCCTTCATTTTGTTAATGTAGTATATCACATGTATTGTTTTGCATGTGTTAAACCATCCTTGTATCCCAGGGATAAATTCCTTTTGATCATGGTGTATAATTCTTTTCATGTACCGTTGAATTTAGTTTACTATTATTTCGTTTTTGAGATTGTTTTCATCTATGTTCATCAGGGTTATTGGCCTATAATTTTATTTTCTCATAGTATCCTTGTCTGGCTTTGGTATCAGAGTAATGCTGGCTTCATAAAATGAGTTTGGAAGTGTTCCTTCCTCTTTTGTTTTTGGAACTTTGAGAAGGATTGGTATTCTCTGAATGTTTGATAGACTTCACCAGTGAGGCTGTCTGATCCTGGACTTCTGTTTCTTGAGAGGTTTTTGATTATTGATTCAATCTCCTTACTAGTAATTGATCTATTCAAATGTTCTATTTCTTCATTATTCAGTCTTGCTAGGTTGTGTGTTTATAGGAATTTTTCCATTTCTTCTAGGTTATGTGATATTTTGATGTATAACTGTTCATAGAAGTTTCGTAGAATCCTTAGTATTTCTATATTATCAGTTCTAATATGTCCTCTTTCATTTCTGATTTTGAGGCTTCTTTTTTTTTCTCTTGGTCTAGCTAAAGGCTTGTCAATTTTGTTTATTCTTTCAAAAACACAAGGTCTTGGTTTTGTTGATCTTTTCTAGTATCTTTCCAGTCTCAATTTCATTTATTTCTACTTTCATCTTTGCTACTTCCTTTCTTCTACTAACTTAGGGCTTTGCTTATTCTTTTTTTCTAGTTCTGTGAGGTGTAGAGTTAGGTGGTTTGAGATTTTTCTCTTTTCTTAATACTTGCATTTATTGCTGTAAACTTCCGTTTTAGAACTGCTTTTACTGCATCCCATAAGTTTTGGTATGTTGTATTTCCAGTATGATTTGTTTCAAGATACTTGATTTCCTTTTTGATTACTTCTTTGACCCATTGGTTGTTTAGGAGCACGTTCAATCTCCACTTATTTGTGAATTTTCCAGTTTCCCTCTTGTAATTCATTTCGAGCTTCATACCAATGTAATCAGAAAAGATGCTTGATAAGATTTCACAATTTTGTAGCTTATTAAGACTTGTTTTGTGGCCTGACACATAATTTATCCCAGAGAACGTTCCATATGTTCTTGAGTAGAGTGTGTATTCTGCTGCTGTTGGATAAAATGTGTGTCTGTAAGGTCCAATATATAGTTTTAAATCCAATCTTTCCTTATGGATTTTCTGTCTGGATGATATATATTCATAGTAAAGTAAAGTGTTGAAGTCCCCTACTATTATTGCATTGCTCTTTATTTCTCTCTTAAGATCTGTTAATAGTTGCTTCATATATTTAGGTACTCCAATGTTGGGTACCTATATATTTATGATTGTTATATCCTTCTTATGAATTGACCCATGATCATTATGTAATGATCTTCTTTACTTCTCGTTACTGTTTTTGGCTTAAAGTCTATTTTGGCTGATATGGGCTAGCTACCTCTATTTGCTTTTGGTTTTCGTTTACATGGAATATCTTTGTCGGTCCCTTCATTTTGAGCCTATATGTGTTTAAAGCTGAAGTGAGTCTATTGTAAGTAACATATTGGGTCTCTTATAAAATTTATTCAGCCATTCAATGTCTTTTGAGTGGAGAATTTAGTCCTTTGACGTTTGCTGTTTTCTTAATTGTTTGGGGGCTGTTTGTAGTTCCTTTTTTCCTTTCTTTAACTTTTCCTCTCTTCCTTTATGGTTTGATATTTTTCTGTAGTGGTATGCTTTGACTCCTTTCTCTATCTTTTGTGTGTCTGCTTTAGGTTTTTGCTTTGTGGCTATCCTGAGGCTTACACAAACATCTTATAACAGTCTATTTTAATCTGATAACACCTATATACAAAAACTCTATGGTTTCAAACTCCTCCCAACATTTTATGTTTTGATGTCACAATTTACATTTTTTATATTGTGTATCGTTTAACAAATTATTGTAGTTATAGTTATTTTAATATTTTATCTTTTAATCTTTATACTACAGTTAGAATTGACTTTTAACACCATCATTACAACAACAGAGTATTCAAAATTTAACTATATATTTACCTTTACCAGTGAGATTTATACTTTCATAGGTTTTTGTTACTAATTAACATCCTTTTGTTTCAGCTTGAAGAATTCCCTGCAATATTTTTTGTAAGGCCTATCTAATAGTGATAAACTCCTTTAGCTTTTGTTAATCTGGGAAACTCTCTTTCAATTGTAAAGGACAACTTTATGGCGTATTCTTGGTTGGCAAATTATTTTCTTTCAGCACTTTGAATATAGCATCCCACTCCCTTCTGGCTAAAAAATCCACTCATAGTCTTATGGGAATTCATTTGGTAGTGACAAGTTGCTTTTCTCTGCAGAGTTTAAGATTCTCTCTTAGTCTTTACCTTTGACAATTTAATTACATTTATGTCTTGGTATCAATTTCTAGATTTATCTTGTTTAGAACTCTTTAGGCTTCCTAAATCTGAATGTCTGTTTCTTTCCTGTGGTTAGAGAAATTTTTCAGCCAGTATGTCTTTAAATAAATTTTCTGCCCCTTCACCTCCCTCTTCTCCTTAGCATCCCTATGATGAATTATTATCATATATTATTATAATGTATTGCATATATTGTTCCACTTGACAGTGTTCCATTAGTCCCTTAAGGTATTGTCACTGTTCCTTTTTGCTCTTCTGATTGGATGCATTCCATGGCCCTGTCTTGGAGTTCGCTGATCTTCTCTTCTGCTTACCTAGTCTGCTGTTGAACCCCTTTGTTGAATTTTTTTAGTTCAGTTATTGTATCCTTCAGCTCTATGATTTCTGCTTGGTACTTTTAAATGTTTTCTCTTTTGAAATTCTCAGTTTGTTAATGCATAGCTCTCTTGATCTTGATGAGCATCTTGATGACTATTATTTTGAACTCTGTATCAGATAAATCATTTATTTCCATTTCATTAAGTTTCTGGAGATTTGTCTTATTCTTTTGTTTGGAACATATTCCTCTGTTTCTTCACTTTACTTGACTCTCTGTTAGTTTCTGTGCTTTAGATAAAACAGCCACATCTATTCAGTCTTGATAGGCTGGTCTCGTGTAGGATATGGAACTCATCAATCAGCCCAGCCAGAGCTCCTGGATGCCTCTCAAACCTTTGCTGTATTTGTTCTCAGTGGCTCCCAGCAATGGAGATTGTGCCAAGACCCTTCCGTATCCCAAAGGGGAGTATATCTTTCAGCACCTGGACCCAGGCTGCTTAGAAGCTAGACCCTCAGTCAGCAAATAGCTTGTAAAGCATGCAGTCAGTTGCTTCAAGGGGAAGACTGGAGATGGGCACTTCTGCCTGCACTCTTTGCACTGAGCCCAGGTGGCATATCTACAGCAAGTGCTCATACTTCCATTAACAGCTGCTGCTTTCTTTGCTGTAGTCCTGTGGGACTTATGAAATGTAAGCCCTGATTGTTCTCAGAGCTAGCTGATTTGGTTGTCCATCCCTCAAATGACAGCCTTAAAAACTTTGGTGCTAGATGTGTGAAAAAGCTCCTTCTAGGGAGATGCTGGTAACTTGCTTTTATTACTGGAGCAAGGTGGAGAAAGGAGGCAGGGGAAGTGCTGTTAGTCTCTGTGAGACTCTGAGGAGGCTCACAGTCAGCACCTGGATGTATGCTAATTAGAAGCTGGGTCATCAAGGCAACAGCTTGTAAAGTATACAGACAAACCCCTTTCTAGGAACGACTGGGAGATGAGCGCTTTTGCCTGCTCTTTCTGCACTGAGGCCGGGGAGCATAGATGCAATGAGTGCTCACACACTTGTTAACAACTGCTTCTTGGTTTGCTCTAGTCCTATGGGACTTGTGATTGCAAGCCCCATTGGCTTTCAGAGCTAGGTGATTTGGGGGCCCATCTCTCTAGTGGCAGCCTTAAAAGTTGTGGCATTAGATGTGTGTTCCAAACCCTTCACTCCTTAGAAACTAGAAGTTGGGGATTCCCTTCCAATTGTATGGTGCTGTGGTGGAGGTGGGATTTAAGTTGAAAGAGTGTCTCAGCCTTTCTTAGCCATTTTAATGTGGGTATTTCCTCAGTTGCCTGATGTGTAGGATTCACTCAGCTAGTTTCTGAATTTCTCAGAGAGGAAATTGCTGTCTGTAGCTGTATATTCAGTGCATCTGTGGGAGTAGAGAAATTCAAGAGCCTCTTATGTCACCATCTTTGTCCAGAATCTCTATTCACTTTCTAGATGATACTGCTTGGAGCACAAAAGGTTTTAAGTTTTATGTAGTCCAATTTATATATTTTTCTTTTGGTGTTAGATCTAGAAACAATGGTCTAATCGAAAGTCAGAGGATGTATTTCTGTATTTTCTTCTAGGAGTTTTATAATTAGTTCTATGATCCATATTGAGTCAGTTTTTATATATGTTGTAAGGAAGGAGTCAGACTTTATTCTTTTGCATGTGGATATCCAATTGTCCTGGCACCATTTATTGAAAAATCTATCCCCCCACCCCACCACCATTGAATTGTCTTGGAACCCTTGTTGAAAATAAGTTTACTTCTGGATTCTCAATTTTACTTAGTTGATCTACATGTCTATCCTTATACCAGTACTTTGGTGTAGCTTTGTAGTAAGTTTTGAAATCAGGAAGTGTTAGTCCTCCAGCTTTATTCTTTTTTTCAAGGTTGTGTTAACTTCTGGCCCCTCACATTTCCATATCAATTTTAGGATCAGTTTGTCAATTTCTACAAGTAAACCAGCTGGGATTCTGACAGGTATTGTATTGAGACTGTAGATCAGTTTGAGGAGTATTGCCATGTTAACAGTGTTAAGTCTTCTGATCTGTACACATGGGATGTCTTTCTACTTAGTTAGATCTCTAATTTCTGTCAACTATTTTTTTAAGTCTTGTACTTCATTAATTTTCTAAGAGTTTTCCTTATGATGCCCTTGTAAGTGGAATTATTTTCTTTTTCATATTGTGCATTGCTAGTGTATAGAAGTGCAGTTGATTTAGTATATTGAGCTTGTATCCTGCAACCTTACTGAACTCAGTTATTAATTCTAATAGTTTTTTAGTGGATTCCTTAGGATTTTCTGTATATAAGATTATATCATCCTCAAATAAAGCTTGTTTTAGTTTTTCCTGTGCAATATGCATGCCTTTTATTTCTTTTTCTTGACTAACTACGATGGCTAGAACCTCCAGTACAATGTTGAATAGAACTGGTGAAAGTAGGTATCCTTGTCTTGTTTCTGATCTTAAGGGGAAAGCATTTATTCTTTCAACATCAAGTAAAATGTTAGCTGTGGGTTTTTTATGAATGCCCTTTATCATGTTGAGGAAGTACCCTTCCTTATATTCCTATTTTGTTGAGTGTTTTTGTCACAAAAGCATGTTGGATTTTGTCAAGTCCTTTTTTTTGCATTCATTGAGATGATCATGTAGCTTTTGTCCTTGTTCTATTAATATGCTGTATTACATTGATTTTCAGATGTTAAATGAATCTTGCATTCCTGGGATTAAATCCCACTTGGTCGTGGCATGTAATCACTTTTATGTACTGTTGGTTTCAATTTGCTAGTATTTTGTTGAGAGTTTTTGCATCGGTATTCCTAAGGGATATAGATCTGTAGGTTTCTTGTGATGTTTTGTCTAGTTTTGATATCTGGCTAATGCTGGTCTCAGAATGAGTTGAAAGTGTTCCCTCCTATTCTGTTTTTTAGAAGAGATATGAAGAGTTGGTAATAGTTCTTTACATGTTTAGTAAAATTCTCCAGTGAAGCCATTTGGGCATAGGAAGTTTTTAGTTACTAACTTAATAGAGTTGTAACAAATAAAATTTTTCTATTTCTTTCTGAGTCAGTTTCAGTAGTTTGTGTTTCTCTAGGAATTTGCCCATTTTATGTAAGTTATCTAATTTGTTTCCATAGAGTTGTTCATAATATTTCCTTAAAACCATTTTTATTTCTGTGCTGTCAGTGATGGCCCCTTCTATTCCCTACTGAGTAATTTGAGATCTCTCTTTCTTTATTCCGGTCAATCTGGCTAAATATTTATTAATTTTGCTGCCCTTTTCAAATAACCAACTTTTCACTGTTGTTTCTATTTTTTTAATTCTCTATTCCATTTAATTCTACTTTAGTCTTATTTCTTTGTTTGCTTTGGATTTATTTTGTTCTTTTTCCAATGTCTTTAGGTGTAAGATTAAGTTATTGACTTGATCTGTCTTCCTTTATAATATAGGTGTTTATAGCTGTAAATTTTTCTCTAAGCCCTGCTTTAGTTGCACCCCGTATATTTTGGTGGTTTTTTTTTTTTTTTTGTCTTTTAGTATGTTGGGTTTGAGATTCCTGTGGGATATTTAGATGGAGCAGTTTTAGTAGGAAGCTGAAAGCAGGCCTGGAATTTGAGAGAAAGTTGAAAACTAGAGATAAATGAAGATAGGAGTCATCAGTGTCCAAGCGATAGTTTGGGAGAAGTGAATGGGTTTGTTGAAGGCAAGGACATGGAGTAAAAAGAAAACAGGGTCAGTGAAGAAACATTGTATATGAACATGAATATAGCGGGCAAGGGAGGAAGAATCCAAGAAGGAAGCTGAAAAGTCATCAAGAGTAGAAAGAACCCTGGAAGGTCCTGAGATCTTAGAGGCCAGGGCAAGAGAGAACAAGATGAAGCAGTTAACATCACCAGGTCAAGTGAGAGAAGGCCTGAGACCATGGCATTCTCAAGTTGAAAACCACTTTCAGCAGGTAGTTTGGCACAGAGTCTAGTCTGTGGCAGAGGAATTAGCAGTAGTTGAGAAAGAGTAGAAAGCTGGTATAAGCAATACATGAGCCTATGGAAGGGACTGGGCAGAGAGATAAGGCAAATTCATGTTTCGGGAATTAAAAGTACGTTAAAAAAATCAAAGTCATTAATGCACATGGTTCAGATAATATAGAAGGGCTACTATTGAAAACAACCATCTTCTACCCAGAAGTTTCTCTGCCCATTGTCATGTCTCTAAACCATATGTTTATACAAAGTCTTGACTTAGAAACTTTAGAAAACACCTAGTGACTTCATGCTTTCATAAATGAGGATTTAACTCATTCACACCTATACCCCATTCTCCCTTTTCCTCCCAATATAGTCATATTACTATTTTAGTTCCCTTCTTAGTTGCCTTTGAAACTTTTAATGATACTCTTAGAGCTCTGCTGCTTATCTCACCAATTATAGCCAGTGTCCTTTATCTCTCCACTTCATAAGATGGGGACATCATTGCCAGTACCCCCTATTTATTTCTCTGTTCATCACTCCCACCTCCCTGATCTGTCACATGTACTTTCACATTGACCAGGTTGATAACATTCATAATCTCTCCTTCTAACAGTGCAATCATTCTAGCTTTGTCTCCAGGTTGATTCTAAAAGCTAAAAATCAATAGTATTCATATTGCTATGATTGTTAACTGTAGAACCACATTGGATGTTAATGTGTTATTTTCAGTAGTTTCTAAGAAGTTAGAACTGGAGACTTGTGTCCATCTCTTGCAATCTGAACTTCCTGCCTCTGCACAGCTGTCATCCAAGAGCTTCTTTTCATTGCTCTGGTAAGATGCCCAATCAGTTTCCTACTTATCATCTCTCCTCTTCCTTCTCTTGTTTACCACTTCATTTTACCAGAGCACATCCTCCAGAAATTTCTCCAAAAGGGAATGGAAAAGGTAAACTGTTGAGTCTTTGCTTTGACTAAAAATATCTTTATTTTGTCCATATACTATGCAATTTTAGTTTGAAAATTACTTTTACTCAAAAGTGAGGTTGAAAATCCATGTGGTATTATTAATGCTGAGAATTCTGATACCAGGCTGATTGTTAGTCCTTTTTAGGTGATGTGTTTGTTTCCTGGAAGCTTTTTGGGTCTTCTCATTACTAGGAAAGTTCATTGTGAGGTGTGCAGTGCTTTCACTATTTATCTTGAGTATCACTGAGTAAACCCTGCTATTTTCCTTTAACTCCTGGAATGTTCTTGTGTCTCTTTGATAAGTTTCTCCCCGTTTGCCCTGTTTCTTCTCAGGAACTCAGTTTTTAGAGATCGAACCTACTGGGTTAGGCCTATATATCTCTTTAGTTTTTCTAATATCTTCCCTGTCTTTGTGTTTTGCTCTACATTTGGGAGATTTCCTCAACTTCCAACTTTTTTGTAGATGTTTATAATTTTAGTAACTGTATTTTTTTAATTTCAAAAGGTTTTTTTGTTCCAGTTATTCCTGTTACAGCATGACGAATGCAATTTGTACTCATTTGTCTTACTGAAGTTATGAGATTTGTTTTCTTAAGTTTATTTCTCATCCCTGAATTATCTATGTTTTTCTGCTGGAGTTAGTTATTTCTGTTGCTTTTAAGTTGCAGACTTACTCAGCTGTCTGGTGACCCTTGATTGCTGGTTATTTTAAAGGGCTGATGGGGCACAGGGCTTATTATCTGGCAGTGTGAATGGGCAGGAAGTTGCCAATATGTCCAATTTGTTCCATTTCTTTAGAGAAATATCTTCAGTTTTCTTGTTTTTAACTGAATGATTAAACATGTGGTTGCAAGCCGATTTTTGAGATGGAGCTTGGCCGTAGAGTGTAGGGAGGGGTGTGATGGTTTTCTATTGTACTTCTTTCTCCTGTCCTCCCTCGAATCTTCCAACTCTGAACCCAAGACTTCCTGGGGACTTGGCAGTCACATTGGCTGCCTGCTCAGTTGTAAGGTCTTCCACACACAGTCCAGGTTGCAGGTTACTCTCATCTGCTGTCATCAGTCCTCTCTTACTGCCTCCCGGAAATTTTTTGTTGTCATCTCTTGTCCCTCAAGGACTCCCATTCTGTTTATTTTATGTTGTGGGCTTGTACCTTATTTAATTCCTTTATTATCATTAATGAAATCTTTATAGAGAAAAGATAAAATATATGTGCTCATTTTACAACTTTGAACTCAAAATCTGAAAGATTTTGGTGGGGGATAACTTTTTATGTATGTACAATTTTTTAAACTTCCAAAATCATTTTGCTCCATATGCTTTTTTAGTATTCTCATGTGTGTACACACATATGCACATATATATCTGTATCCATGTGCACATATTTTTTCTGAACAATTTGAAGGTACATTAATGATATCATCCCTTCTACCTATAAATACTTTAAATATATATATATCCTAAGAATTAGACATTCTCTTACGGAAGACAGTACAATTTTCAAAATGAGAAACACTGATATGATAGTATTATCTACCCCATGGTCCATATTCAGATGTTGTCAGTTTTCATGATAATGTTGCCATAGCAAATTTTCCTGGTCTAGGAGGAAATTCAGGATGTCACACATTACATTTAGTTCTTGTGTCTCTAATATAGAACAGTTCTTCTGCCCTCTTTGTCTTTCATAACATTGATATTTTGAGGTCATTATTTTGTAGAATGTTGCTTAATATTGGGTTTCTCTAATTTTTACTTATGATATGATTCAGTTGTGCAGTTTTGGCAGGAACACCACACAAGTGATGTTTCCTTCTTAGGATGTCCTATCAGGATCCACACAATGTTGGTTGGTCATATTCCTGGGTAATGGTAACTTTGGTCGCATTACTGGTGATGGTAACTTTGATCACTCGTCTAAGTTATTGTCTGCTGGATTTTTCCACTATGAAGCTACTATTTTTTTTCCCTTTAACTTATAAGCTATTTGTGAGGAGATCAAGGGATCTAAAGGCAGGAAAGTTCTGAGCATATTTGAGGAAAAAGGAGCCAGTGGAGAAGCAAAGTTAGGGAAGATAATTGAAAGCGTGGAATCCCAGAGATCAGGAAGTGGTGCCATTTGATTCATTTATTGACTGATTCATTCATTCCATTGTATAACTTATTCACCACCAAGGACTGTAGATCTGATTTCACAGATGATTCACGTTACTTTGTTTCAGTGCCTTTAAGATCTAGTGCTCCTTCCAAAACTGGTAGCAGGGGTTGTCACTCAATTTGACAGGAGAGGGACAGGAATGGAGGGGACAGTTTTCATTCTATGCTTTTGTGTAACATTTGGAGACTTTGGGTTGCTTACATTACCTATTATAAACTATAAGTTACAAAAGAAAACTTTTCTGACTATTCTAAGACGCAGTTTATAATTTCTTCTCTTTACAAGTTCAGTTTGGCGAAGGAAATCAATATTAATATGGCTTATAATGATCAAATTGTATCTGTAACATTATCAATATTTTGTTTGCATACAACTATTTTTCCCTTTCTTTACCTTTTTTTTTGTCTTTAAGTCTTTTTAATTAAATGTTTTATTTTGAGACAGCTGTAGATTGACATGCAGTTGTAGGAAACAGTACAGAGAGCGCCTGTGCAGCCTTTACCCAGGTTCTTCCCATCTTGCAAAACTATAGTTCAGTGTCTTAATTGTATCACATTAATACAGTGAAGATACAGAACATTACCAGCATCACAAGGATCCTTCATGTTCCCCTTTCATAATGATACACACTTCCCTCCCACCCTCACCCTTCCTTAACACCTGTGAGCACAACTATTTAAAATATATGAATGTTTGTATATTTAAAGAGACAAGGATCTTTTTAGAAAAGACACAGGATCCTTTTCTTTCTTCTCCCTTAATCTTAGTAAATTGGCTGGTAAGTCTAATTCTGCCTCGTAAGGTCATATAAACAGAAAACACTCATGATCTTCTAGATCAAAGGCTAGTGTGACTTACTGCTTTATTTTTTAATGAACTTTTTATTTTGGAATAATTCAGATTCACAGAAAAGTTGTAAAGATAGTACAGACAGTTCTCATACACCCTTTACCTGGTTTCCCCTAATGTTAACATCTTAAATAACCGTGATATTTTTGGCAAAACTAGGAGATGAATACGGGTACATTACTATTTAAAGTAATGTACTTTATTTATGTATTTAAAGTCCAGACTTTATTTGGATTTCATCAGTTTTTTCACTAATGTCCTTTTTCTGTTCCAGAATCCAATCCAGGATACCACAATGTATTTAATGGTGGCATTATTTAAATTATAAGAATTCATCATGTTAGAAAATTTAAAAATTGCATATTAGACAGCAAAAAAATTGTAGAACAATTCTATTTCCGATCCTAAAATACTTGCAGGTTAAGATGATATCTAAATCCATCCATTTAGTAAATAATATTGGTTTAACATTTTTCTAGCAAAATCTGCCCTAGTACCCAGAGAAAAAAAATTGAATCAAAAAACTAGTGGGCTATTAGGTATTTCAAAACTACTTAGAGAATTGTGCTCATAATTTTTCTTAGTTATTTGCTTGAGAGGCAGTTAGAACTGGAGTATGTTTTAAAAGGAAAATTGTTTTAAAAGGAAAAATTCTGGGTGGTGGAAATGTGATATGACAATTATTTTAGAAGTCTTTCTTCAACCTTATTCATTATTCATTTAGTCCACCACTCTTCATTAGATATTTGTTGAATGCCTGCAATATGCCAAGCACTGTTTTGAACCCCTGGGGCGCCTCGGTACAGAGTGGGCATCCTGATCATAAAGGGTTCTTGATCTCCACTCACACATCACAGCAATTGTCTTAATCACTCTGGCTTTCATTGACCCTAATAGTCTCTGCGGCTAGATCTGTGTTACTCTCTCCATATTAGATATTAAACTGTCACTCTCCTCCAGTGAGACTATACTCATAACTAAATCCCTCTTTTCAAATGAGCAGTGTTCTCCTTGGCTGCTATGAGAAGGGTTTTATAGCACACCACGGCTTTTTGGTAGGAGGACACTCCCAGAGTGAGTAGACGTGGGAAAGGACTCCTTACACTCTGCATTTCTTTGTTTTTGTGTTTCTGCCGCTGAATCCTACCATTACATGTTCCCTGGGCTATAGCAACCTTAGTTAAAACCTGTCCTTTCCACAAAAACCCAAAACCAAACCCCCTCACCCCTGAAAACCAAAAAACCACAAACTGTATGATGCCTTTATATAACATTCAAAATGAGCAAGACTGATCTATGCTGGTAAATTAAAATAATGGTTACCCTTTGAGGAGAACCAACATGGAGAGGCCATAAAGGAGCCGTCTAGGTGCTGGAAATATTCCACATCTTGATGTGGTTGATGGTTACATGAGAGTCTACATATATAGAAATTTTCAGGCCACACACTTAACATTTATGTACAGTAACTTAAGGAAACAGACCTTTATTATCTTCTCATTCAAATAATTCTTTTCTTGCTATCTGTGATACTATGATTTGTCGCTTTCCTGGCACAGAGCTCCTAAAACCCTTGGAAATTTCCTAAGTACAGAGAGTGGTAAAGGTGTCTTTGTTATGTTAATGGTGGCTTTTGGGAAGCTCCTTTGCAGAATGGGGGCTGGTTGCCAGGGGGAACCAACCCGCTGATGAGAGAGTTGGAACTTTCAGTCCCACCCCCAGATCTCTGGGAGGGGAGAGGGGCTGGAGATTGAGTTGAATCGCCAATGGCCAGTGAGTTAATCAATCACACGGATGTTATGAGACCTCCAAAAACACCCAAAAGGAGAGGGATCAGAGAGCTTCCTGGTCGAGGAAGGTTTGGGAGAGCCGTGCCGCACCCTTTCCCCATACCTGGCCCTAAGCATCTCTTCTGTCTGTTCCTGAGTTATATCTTTCTTTAATATACCCGTTATCTAGTAAGTGAAACGTTTCTCTGAGTTCTTTGAGCTGCTCCAGCAAATTAATCAAACCTGATGAGGGGGTTGTGCGAACCTCCAATTTTTGGCCAGTTGGTCAGAGGAAAAAGTGACAACCTGGACTTGTGGTCGGTGTCTGAAGAGGGACTGCAGTTTTGTGGGACTGTGCCCTTAACCTGTGGGATCTGATGCTGTCTTCAGGTAGATAGTGTCAGAACTGAGTTGAATTGTAGGGCACCCAGTCACTGTCTGGTGAAAATTTGAATGGTCTTTAAAAAAAAAAAAAAACCACAACCCCACACACATTGGTCTCTCCCCATGGTTTTAAGTCTCCTCGTGTTTATTTACACTTGTATGTTAATTTGCAAATCTCTTGTATAGTCAACTCTTTCTTTAGCTTGGCATTATAGAATAGTAGTAAAAATCCCCGGTATGGTAATAGGGTAGGGATTCCAGAGTAGATTGGAATAGTGTGGAGAATTAAAAATTTCCTTTTAATAACAGAAACTCTCATAGACACCACAAACAGAAGTCATACACTAGAACGTGGTGAGAGGTTGGTTCTAGAACTAAGAGGAAGATGTGGAGAATGACTCCTGCAGGGCAGTTCGGAGCCTGTACAGAGCAAGTGTGCCTGGGGACCCCCAGACCACTGGCACGCGCCCCGCCGGGGGACAAGCTGTCTCGGCGAGCGGAGCTGGGGTTACTCTGCCGAAGCTCCGCAGCGCTGGAGCGCGAGCTCTCAGCTCTGCCTTGTTCATTCTTGATAATTTAAAAATGCCTCCGCCAGTTATGTTCCTTTTAAAAAGAAAAGGCTTAGGACCATCGTTCCCTCTCTGTTTTTCTCAGTGAGAAAATGATCCTAGAGAAGGGGTGCTGGGGCCTGGGAACACTGCAGGTAGCTTGGCTCTTGCCTGCAGGCTTTGTGCTTAGGGCAGAGCACTCCTCCTTGGAGCCTTCGGCTGGGGCTGCTCTGGCCTGCTGCGTTCTCACCAGCAAAGCCATCACTTCCTTTTATCCCTTAGCTGAGGCTGGCTTGCTGTGCCAAGCAAGCTTCTTTCCCTCATAAAAAATACCTCTCAGTGGTCCCACTGTTCATTCATAAAACAGGACTACTGTCAGTTCCCCATCCCCACTCCCAGCAGCCCCCTCTGCTCATTGACCCAAGTATGCCTAACATTCATTCAACTGTCTTGATTGAGCATTTATTATTTGCCAGGCAACGTGCACACTGTATATGTGTATATAAAACATCACTAGGGACCTGGGTTGAGTTTTTCTTTGTCCTAAGCTGCTCCTTAGCATTCCATAAATCGGGATGGAAGTAGCTGGTAGGTAGTAGGAAGGTGTTGCTTAAAATACCTAGCAGAAGATTCAAGTCCCAGCCCCAAGTCAGCCAAAATGCTCAGTTACATTTTCTTATGAGTGAGAGAGAGAGCTTAGAATGTTCCTTGTGGAAAGCTTGTCCATTACTCAGTTAATGTGTTTATAACAGTCCCAATAACTGGTTATCAGAAAAAAAGCTAGAATTTCTGAATCCAAAATTGAAAAGTAAGCGTGTGTGTGTGAATGTGCAAGAGAGAGGGCTCTTTCAACTTTTTTTTTTCTCATGCCAAAAACAGCAGCACACAATTTGTCAGAGTTGAAAAAGAGAGTTAATGATGCAAAGGTACTTGAGGCCAAATGTATTGTGATGGGCATGTGATTCAGCCACCTCTGGTGACTTACTTCCAATGAGGGTACACTTGTAAGTCTCACAGAGAAAGAGGCTCACTCACATGGAATCGGACAGTTGCTTCATGCACAGGATCTCAGATATTTCACTGAAGGAGGTGCTATGTCAGGAGGACAAAATCCTAGTGCCCAGACTTTTAAAAGTAAATAGGCTATCCTAATCCAGTAGCTGTAATCCTTGGCTAGAAATTAGAATTACATAGGGAGCTTTGTTAAAATATTGATTTCTGGGTCCCACCATCCACAAATTCTGGTTCAGGTGAGGTCTGAGCAAGTTCAAATCCTGTAGCGCAGCACTGTGCCTTGGGAAGGTTGGGGAATAGATTTGTGTCATCCACATTGGCTTAAAAAGATAATAAAGGGAGTAAAACAGTCATCCATCCATCAACTGAAATTCCATAACTCCAGCAATGTTAGGGGACCCAATCGTCAGGTATCATGCTCCAGGCAAACATCCTTAAAGACCAAACCAAGGGCAAAGGGTACCTGCTCAAAGCTGGGGTATAAAACTTAATCTCACCAATTTTCTAAGGTAGAGATGGGCTAGCTGGAGATGAGACATGGGGCTCCCTCAGAGGAGACCTAGAGACCAGAAATGTGATCAGCAGGTGCTTTTGTCAAAATACCCATTTGTGAGAGTGTTATCGAACTCGGAAACATAAAAAAGCAGTCCGTTGGAGAGTCCTCACTTCACGCTGTTGTGAGCTCATCTCCTGCCAAAGCTTACCCAATCCTCCTCATGTCAAAAATCATACTCATTTTTAGCTTGGTTTTGAAAGAATCGAATTCAGCTACATTTTAGAATTCTAAACTCTTTTTTGGGGGGGCAGGGGTGAAACAATTCAGAAGACTCTAAAAATTAGACACATTTAAAGTAATGATAGCATTTAAGATACACATACATGCACACTTTTACACCTACAATACACATTTATTTCATTTCCACTCCCTGGGGGAGAGAGTATGTGGAATTAATTTCCAAGTGGGCAAGTAAGTCATGATATATAAAGAGTTTTTCAGGGCATACACAATGATTCTGAGGAAAAGTAGAAATCTAAGCAAACAAGGTCCCTCTTGTGGCCTATATTTCTTAATGAATGGACAAAGGGTTACATCCCCAGCAGCAAAAGTATTCATGTAATTGTTTTTATTGTGGTATAATTGACATACAACTTTATAGTAGTTTTAGGCATACAACATAATATTTGATGTTCGTACATATTGCAAAATCATCACCACCGTAAGTCTAGTTAACATCCATCACCATACGTATTTACAGAATTTTTTTCTTGTGATTAACACTTAAGGTCTACTCTCTTAGCAACTTTAAAATATACAATATAGTATAAACTATAGTCAGTCACCATGCTGTACATTAGATCCCCATGACTTATTTATTTTATAACTAGAGGTTTGTACGTTTGATCTCCTTCAACCATTTGGCCCACCCCTACCCTGATACCTCCTCCCCCTACTCTTTCTCTGACAATCACAAATCTGTTCTCTGTATTTATAAACTTGGTTTTTTGGTTTGTTTCTGTGTTAGACTCTACATGTAGCTGAGATCATGCAGTATTTGTCTTTTTGTGTCTGACTTATTTCACTTAGCATAATACCCTCTAGGTCATAAATGGCAGGATTTCCTTCTTCTTATGGCTGAATAGTATTCCATTCCAAGGACGGATGTCCTTGGGATCATCCCACCCCCCAGGAGCTGGCTCTCTCTGTAGGAAACATATCTGGTTCTATAGCATGCCTTCTAAGCTCCTAGATAGATTTTTAAATCAACTTTATTGAAGTACAAATTCAGTACAGTAAATTGCATCTGTTTAAAGTGTGCAATTTGACTAGTTTTTGCAGAGTGTATACACCTGTGGAATTCCCTCCTAAGATATAGAACATTTCCATCCTCACTCCCCAAGTATTCCTCCTGCCCATTTTCTCCACCCCTCATCTCCCAGGCAACCACCATGCATTCACTTTGAAATGTAGTTAGAAACATTTTTTTCTGTTTTCAGTTTGGGGTCTGGCGTGCCCTGGACAGTGACAGAGAAAGTCTATTTTCTAAAATGTACACATGTACATGAAGTATTCCATATTTTTATTCATTCACCCATCGCAGGACAGGTTGTTTCCATGTCTCGGCTATTAGAAATAGCACTGCAGTGAACCTAGTGGTGCATGTATCTTTATATGCATTAGTTTTTTCATATTCCTCAGATAAATACCCAAAAGAGGAATTGCTGGATCATATGGTAGTTCTATTTTTAGTGTTTTGAGGAACCTCCATACTTGTTTTCCGTACTGGCTGCAGTAATTTATATTCCCACCAACTGGGCAAGAGTTCCCTTTTCTCTATGTCCTCAGCACTCTTGTTATCGCTTCTCTTTTGATAATAGCCATTCTAACAGGTGTGAGGTGGTATCTCATTGTGGTTTTCATTTGCATTTCCCTGGTGATTAATGATGTTGACGAATTTTCATGCTTGTGTCAGCCCTCTGTAGGTCTTCTTTGGAAAAATGTCTCTTCAGATCTGCTCATTTTTAAATGGATTGTTTGGGGTTTTTTGCTATCAGTGTATGAGTTCTTTGTATGCTTTAGATATGAGCCCATTATCAGTTATATGATTTGCAAATACTTTCTCCCATTCAGTAGGTTGCCTTTTCATTTGAGGTGCTTTGTGTACTTTAGATATTGTATGAGTTCTTTGTATACTTCAGAGTTCTGTATACTTTAGATATGAGCCCCTTATCAGTTATATGATGTGTAAATATTTTCTCCCATTCAGTAGGTTGCCTTTTCATTTTGTTGATGGTTTCCTTTGCTGTACAGAAGCTTTTTTAGTTTGATGTGGTCCCATTTGTTTATTTTTGTTTTTGTTGCCTTTGCTTTTGGTGTCAAATCCCCCAAAAAATCACTGCCAAGACTGATGTCGGGAAGCTTACTGCCGATTTTTCTTCCAGGATTTTTATGGTTTCAGGTCTTACATTCAAGTCTTTAATCTATTTTGAGTTAATTTTTGTGTGTGGTGTAAGATACTGGTCCAGTTGCATTCTTTTGCGTGTGGCTGCCCAGTTTTCCCAACACCATTTATAGAAGACACTGTCCTTTCCCCCATTGAATATTCTTGGCTCCTTTGCCATAAATTAATTGACCATATATGCCTGAGTTTATTTCTGGACTTTGTTCCAGTGATCGCTGTGTCTTTTTATGTCAGTGCCATAGTATTTTGATTACTATAGCTTTGTAATACAGTTTGAAAATCAGAGTGTGACAGTCACATCTCCAACAGCACAAGTACATGCAAATTTAATGCTGTAGTTTTTTTTAATAAAGTGTTTTTCTTTTAAAATTTTTCTTATTTTTAATTGAAATATATTTGACATGATGTTGTGTACGACATTAATTTGATACAATTTTATGTAGTAATATGATTGCCATTGTAGCCATAATTAGTACCTCTATCATATTACCTAATTACCTCTTCCTTTCAGTGGCTGGATTAAAGCATAGTTTTACAAACTCTCCTGACTAATAAAGAAGTAATGAAGTAGTTACTTCTGGTATGTTTTTGAGGAAATCTCTATAATTAGGTTTAAAATTAAAGTGGAAATTAGATTGATTCCGTTGTATTAACATGAGGTTCACTTGGTTGTCATTTAGATTTTTGAAAGTCAGCATTACAGAGCACTCTTTTATAAATGAGTATTTGTAGCAACATTGTGAAAATTGGAAGATCTAGTATGGATGCAGCATTCAGTGAGTCACTTTGGAGCACAGGGTTACGGTTTGGGTATCTTTGATAGCATTTTAAAAACTTTTTTATTTTGAAGTAATTGTAGACTCACAGGAAAGTGGTAAAATAGTACGGAGAGTCTCATGAACCCTTCACCCAGCTTCCCCCCAATGGTGACATCTTATATGACTGGCAGGTAATGCCATAATATCATTGTATGTTAATAATGGTTTTGAGTTCAGTCAGGATTTGCAGCAGAGGACACAAACTGATTGGCCAAATAATTTCATCTCAGGTGTCATTTCATCTGGCTCTACTGAAAAAAATGTATAGAAAAAGAGTGGGGGCATGCTCTTTTAAGAGATACAACCTTTAATTGTATACGAAGTGGTAATTCATTTAGGCAAGGGAACCCTTCAATAGATAGAACATGTTTTGTTTGAGCTTCCTCGGCCTTAAATTTAGCACAGTGCATAATGGTTAGCTGATCAACCTTTGTGTCTCTCTAAATTCACATATCCTCAAATTTTCAGTTGAACATCTTCAATATTCAGTTGCCTATAACTAACGTGACAATCCTTAAGTCACATCATAAGACATTCAATTCTGTAGACTGAATTGTGCTTTTCTAAGAGATGATGTGTTACTTCAAAACCTAATGATACTCCTGTACATGTATATCTCTGTGTAAATAACCATTATATTCACTATTTGGTATCTCCTTAATTGAAATATATATAAATATTTTGGTAAAGCAACCCATCCATGTAGATACATGAACAGAGCTAAGATTTCCAGTATATTACTTTAGGTTTATAATCTATTCAGTAGGCATCTTAAAAGCAGGAGAGAAGCTGAGAACTGTCAAGGCCAAGAGAGCTGATTCGAACACCCACCTGGTCCTAGGGAAGCATATTTTCATTTTTGAACAAGACATTTTCCAATATCTGAACTTTTAAACATGTTGGTATGGTCTGTGTCTCTGTTTTGACAAGGAGAGGAAGAAAAACATGAGGCCTTTTTTTCCTGCAAAAACTTAATTCAGAACCCATCATTTGCTTTTACCTTTTTCTATCCCAAACAAATTTAGATAATTCCAAACATACTTTAAAGGAATATCCTTTACATGGGAGATTTGCACTAAAATGATCTTGGCATCTTGTGGACAGTGGTATGCCACATTATCTGCTGGGACTAGGGACATAGTCTTGATCAAGGAAAAAACATTTTTTAAACTTTTAAAAATTGAAGTATAGTCAGCTTACAATGAATGTTGTGTCAATTTCTGGTGGACAGAATAATGTTTCATCCATGTGCATACATGTATTTCATTTCATACTCTTTTTCATCATAGGTTACTACAAGGTACTGAATACAGTTCCCTGTGCTATGCAGTAGAAACTTGTTGTTTATCTATTTTATATATAGTAGTCAGTATCTGCAAATCTCGAGCTCCCAATTTATCCCTTCCCACCCGCAGACTGTTTTGATTGCTGCAGCTTTGTTGCAGGTTTTTGAAAATGGGAACTTGAATAGTCATCTAATTTTGTTCCTTTTCAAGATTATTTTGGCTACTCAGACCCATTGAAATTCCATATGAATTTCAGAATCAGCTCCTTCATTTCTGCAAAAAAAAAAAAGCTGTTGGAATTTTGATAGGTAATTGCATTGAATCTGTAGATGACTTTGGGTAGTAGTGACATGTGAACAATATTAAGTCTTCTTATCCATGAACACAGGATGTCTTTCCATGTATGTAGGTCTCCTTTAAAAGATTTTTAGCAGTGTTTTGTACTTTGTGGTGTACCAGTCTTTCACTTCCTTGGTTACATTTGTTCCAGGTGCTTTATTCTTTTCGATGCTGTTTATTGTAAATAGAATTGCTTTCTTAATTTCCTTGTCACATGGTTCATTGCTGGAGTGTAGAAACACAGCTGGGTTTTGTGTGCTGTTCTTAAACCCAGCAAGTTTGCTGAATTTGTTTACTAGCTGTAGTAGCTTTCATGTGAATTGTTGGGAATTTTCTATATATGGGATTATGTTATCTGAGAACAGAGATGGTCTTCTTCCTTTCCAATATGGATCCCGTATATTTCTTTTTCTTTTCTATTGCTCTAGCTAGAACTTCTAGTACAGTGTTGACTAGCAGTGGTAAAAGCAGGCATCCTTATCTTGTTCTTTGTCTTAGCGGGAAAGCTTTTAGCCTTTCACCATTGAGTACGGTGTTAGCTGTGGGTTCTTCTTAAATGCTGTTTACTGTATTGAGGAGGTTCTCTTCTAAGCATAGTTTTCTGAGCACTTTTATCATGAATTGGTGTTAGATTTTGTCAAATGCCTTTTCTGCATCAATTAAGATTATCATGTGAATTTTCCCCCTTTATTCTATTAATGTGATATATCACATTTATTCATTTTCCCTTATATTGAACTACTGCATTCCTGGATTAAATCCCACTTGGTCATGGAGTATAATCCTTTCAATATGCTGTTGGATTCAGTTTGCTAGTATTTTGTTGAGCATTTTTGCATCAACTGGTCTGTAATTTTCTTGTGATGTCTTCATCTGGCTTTGGTATCAGTGTAACGCTATTCTCATAAGTTAGGAAGTGTTTCCTTCACTTCTATTTTTTGGAAGGGCTTGAAATGGATTTGTGTTGATCCTTCTTTAAATGCTTAGTAGAATTTACCAGTGGAACCATCTGCTCCTGGATTTTTCTTTTTTGGGAGGTTTTTTGGTAACAGACTTTTAATAAGCAAAGACATTGAATCAGTAAAGATTTTCTGTTTCTTCTTGAATCAGTTAGATAACTTGTATGTTTTAGGAATCTGTCCAGTTCATTTAGGTTATCTAACTTGTTGATGTGCAGTAGTACATGGTATTCTCTTATAATCCTTTCTATTTCTGTAACATCAGTAATATCCCACTTTTATTTTTAATTTTAAATACTTGTATGTCATCTCGTTTTCTTTGTCAATCTAGCTAAAGGTTTGTCAATTTTGTTTTTCTTTTCAAGGAGCCAACACTTGGTTTCATTGTTTTTGTTTTTGTTTATTTAATATAGGCATTTGTAGCTATAAATTTCCCTCTGGGCTCTGCCTTCGCTGCATCCCAAAAGGTTTGGTATGTTGTGCTTTCTTTTTCACTCATCTCTTGAGTATTTTCTAATTTCCCTTCTGATTTCTTCTTGGATCCATTGGTTGTTTGAGTGTGTTGTTTCATTTCCACGTGTTTGTGAATTTTCCACTTTTCCTTCTTTTGCTGATTTCTAATTTTATTCCATTATGATTAGAGACAATATTTTGTATGATTTAATGTTTTGAAATATATTGAGACTTGCATGGTCTAGCATATGGTCTATCCAGGAATATGTTCCATGTGCACTTGAGAAAATGTGCCTTCTGTTGTTGGATGGCATATTTTGTGTGTCTGTTAGGTACAAATGGTTTACAGTGTTCCAGTTCTTTATATCTTCATTGATTTTCTGTCTAGATGTTTTTCCATTATTTAAAGTGTTGTAGTGAAGTCTCCAACTGTTTGTCGAACAATTTCTCCCTTCAGTTCTATCAGTTTGCTTCATATGTTTTGTGATTATAATGATAGTTTTAAAATAGTAATAATAACAATGACAATAATAGCTACCAGCTTTGACCACTTAGGATAAGCTAGGAACTGTTTCGTGTGTCTCACATATAATAATTCATTTAACCTTCACAACAACCCAATGACGGGGTAGAGTGCTATTCTTGTCCACATTTCACAGGTGAGGTGAGTAAGTTTGAAATAAATTAAAAAAAAATGGTAGAAGATAGCACAGCAAATAGGTTGTAGGCAGGGTAGGTAGTCCACCTCCACAGCCACAGTCCTTAGCCATTAATAGCCCAGGCACTTCTCACTTCTGAAACAAATGCAAAATACTACCGTAAGAATTTTTGTGGCATTAAAAAAATGTAGTGTATGTGTTACTCTGTGTGCTTACAATTGAGGAATATGATTATTTTAGAGCATGAACACAAGTTGAGGAGTTAAGACAATGCTTCATTTCATCGTGGCTGTTCAGATGGTAAACCTTTGCTCTTTGTACCTAAGTGTTAATCCTGACAGTCACATTTACTATTGGAAACTAGCATACTGATGGGGTAAAGACACATTTATTTTTTCATTTATTAAATTCTTAGTCTTTAGTTCAAATTTGACTCCTAAAATGAAAATAATTTGGTGATACAACAGCAGAGATTCTAGCTTCTACGTGACCCCCCAAAAAACTACTGTATAATTTTTTTCAAACTATGGATAAAATTGACAACACTGGATAAGCTAGGGAAGCTAAAATTTTCTACATTATCTGTGTAGATCCTGTACTTGTTTCTCACAAACATCACCTCTTCATTTTTCCTTAGAGTTCCTCTTTTTTCCTTATTTTCTATTTATTGAAGTACAGTTAACTTACAGTATTATGTTAGTTTCAGATTACAACATAGTGATTCAAAATGTTTATACTCCATTTATAGTTATTATACAATATTGGCTATATTCCCTGTGCTGTACAATATATTCTTATAACTTATTTATTTTATACATAGTAGTTTGTACTTCTTAGTCCCCTACCCTCCCTTGCCCACCCCCCACCTAGGAACCACTGGTTTGTTTTCTGTATCTGTGAGTCTGTTTCTTTTTTGTTACATTCACTAGTTTGTTGTATTTTTTAGATTCCACATACAAGTGATATCATACAGTATTTGACTTATTTCACTTAACAAAATGCCCTCCAAGCCCGTCCATGTTGCTACAAATAGCAAAATTTCATTCTTTTCATGGCTGTGTAGTATTCCATTTGTGTGTGTGTATGTGTATATATACATATATACTTACATACATATACACTCACCACATCTTTATCCAGTTATCTGTTGATGGACACTTAAGCTTGCTTCCAATTCTTGGCAATTATAAATAAATGCTGCTATGAACACTGGGGTGCATGTATCTTTTTCAAAAAAAAATTTTTTTTTTTGATACAGCAGGGATATTGGTCTTGACTATACCACAACTCTGTCCCTCCTAACCACTTTGTTGTTGTTCCTTTTTTATGTCTTTAGTTTTAGAAGATCTTCTCTGATTGTTTCCTGGTTCTGGTAGGTCTTTTTAATCAATAAGTGTTTTGTAAATAGTTGCAATTTTGCTATGTCCATGACAGTAGGTGAGCTCAGGGTCTTTCTAGTCCACCATTTTGGCTGATCTCCTTTCTGTAGACTTCTTGATACTTGTGATTATAAAATTATTACATGCCATCTTAAATAACAATAAAATTCTGAAAATTCAGTCAAGTAATGTATAGGAAATAAAAATTATCTGTAATCCCTTCAATTTGATAATATTTAAAGTATGACTTTTGACAAAAACTAATGGTATCATGTAGATGTTTCCCAATGTATTTAACCAACCCCATTAATGGTAACTTCTAATTCTTCACCGTGACAAACAGTACCTTGACTGACTGATACATGGTTTTTTGCACACCTGTCTTAATAATGTCTTTGGAAAAAACAATTTCCCAAACTGGACCTACATTTAGATTTCAATTAAATGTTGCCAAAATGATCTCTAGCCATAAATGAGGTCCCCAAGCACTGGATATTGCATTGTTCACATTTGTTACTCAAATATTTGCTCCAATAGATTGCTATCGAATTCAAGCCAGAGTAGATGATCTTTTAAGTTTGTGAATTTTATTTAAAGCCAGTGTATTATTAATAAACATGTACAATTAGGTTTTTTTTAGATAAATAATTAAATCCTAATTTTAATGTTTATGATACAAAGGCAGTTTTTCAAATTCCTTATTCAGTCAAGTCAATCTCACTGGTGGCACTTTTTTGTGAAAATGCTGAAATGTGCTGTGAAATGGTGAAGAGCGCTACAATCTACAGGAATTATCTTCTTTAATTGGTTCTCATGACCTGGACCCCTAAACAGAAAATTACAACTACAGAAATCAATACCAATAGAAAATACATTAACTTTATTACAGGTGTCGTTTAAAAGTAGGAGACAAATAAACCACAATTAGTGCAGGACTGAAGTAACAGTATCACCAGGGCGTTTGATCAGCAGGGTAGAAACTGAGTTTGTGGAACTGATGACTTCATTACCAAAGATCAGGCAGTGAAGTAAATCATGGTAGGGACAGAGTATGAAGGGGAAGTGTGGTAGTTAACATCAGGTAATCCTAAAATATGTCCGTTGAGCAAGGAAAACGACCACTGTGAAACTACCACAGTAACCAGGTGCTGTGGTTTAATGCAGGAAAAAAAAATACACAGCTTATAGATTATGTAAGATAACTCAGCAGATTCAGAAAACAAGTATTTAGTTTATATTTAGTAAATCCTTTTTGGAATTTAATATTTATTTTTAAAAAGTGCATAACATGCATACAAGAGGATTCTCAAAAGTGTTCAGAACTCAGCATATTTTCCTTCATCAACTTTGTTAAAAATGAAACAAGATAAATTGAATTTTGAAATTATCTTTTGGCAAGATAAAAACTCCAATTACCTATTTAAAATCCACGTTCAAAATGTAGTCTCAAACCCAAAGCACTGCCCTTCAGTTTCCTCCATAATACTGAGTTCTGTACAAGCATGTCCATTATACCTTAATAAAGCATTTTTAAAAAATTATATAGTTCTCTAGTTTTTAGGTGAAGCTTTCCTTTTGCACTTCATTAGAAAAGCTACCTCCGATAGAATATGTTAAGAGGAAAATAGCACAAATATCTTAATCAGAAATGTGAAATTTCATTTTCTTCCCCCATAGTTTACATACTGTCTAGGGGGTTTACCAAGAGCAACAGTCTTGGGCTGATCCTATTAAGAATTGTGGTTAAATTTGGAGGGGAGGAAAGGAACAAAAATCTCATAGGTCATAAATGAATCATGAATAGATTATATGTTGAATGCATTATCACATAGATTCTAATTAAGTAAATGAAAAGCCATCGTAAAATGCAAAATAAAGATGGGATGAAGGCAGCTTGAAAGTAAAGTTTAAAAAGTAAAACAGTGTTCTATTTGAAATAACTGCCATAGTCATTCATTCCTTAAAAAGCTGTGTGTATGTCAAGACTTCAAGGCCAAAAGTCAAGACAAGCATTGCACAGTGAAGATGCAGAATCAGGTGCTTTTGTTCTAGTGAGTGAAAGTCTAACCAGAGGTATTTATGTGTACTAAGAGAGACATTTGAGCAATTTTCTATTACTCAGAAAGTCAGTATAACTGTCCCCCGTCCCCCCACAAAAAAATGGGCAACTTTGGTTCCAGGTAACTACAGCGAAGTATCTGTTAGAGGCAAGTGATTATCAGTAACAGGTCCTCAATCCTAAATGCAAGAGCTGGTTGGTGGTAAAGTCATTTCAGAAAGCTTCAAATCCTTAGTTTCTGATACAGGCCGTTTCCATATGGAATGTAGCACTGGACCGTAGAGTTTTGTCTGTTCCAGAATGGACTTTTCATCTTATGCTTCTTTAGATTTTTAATATCTTTATGAGTATTTCTGCATAATGGTCTTTCTTATCGATGAGACTGAAAGCTTTTGAGCTCAAGTTTTCCCGCAGATGACCACCTGTGCATGGCTTTCCGCTGAGTGTTTTGAGTGGCTGTGTCAGGAGGGCTGGAGACAGCACCTACCTTCTTGGTATGAGGCCGGTGAGGCTTTCCTCCAGTAAACCTGCGACTGGGAGGGGACAGTGTGCTGGCATGGGCACATCTTTGTCCATTCCTATCTTGGACATATGGCTTCTCTCCACTATCTGTCCATGTTGTGAATCTTGAGATTGCAGAAGCTGTTAGTTGTCAGTCACATACATCACATTCATTAGGGTTTTTTCTCACCACAACGCATGCAACTATGGATGAGTACTTGGCATTTTTGAGCGAATCCTCTATCAACCATTTATATGGCTTCTCACCAGTATGACTTCTATGGGTTTTCAGCTGGTTACAGTGGGTGAATATCTTTCTACACATGAGGCAGATGTAGCGTTGGACTCCTTTGTGTGTACTCACTTGCCTTCCCAAGTTGGTAGCTTCTAAAAACACTTTTTTCCCATACATGTTACACATCAGCTTGTCCCTAGAAGACCTCTGATCCTGCTCTTTCCTGGAGCCCTCCAGCCTGTAAGGATTCTTGACACTGACCACATTAGATGCAGCATGTTATTTCTCTCTGCACAGTATAGTTGAGCTGTGATTTTTCACATTTTTGTCTATTAGAGTTTGTACAAACACTACAAATGTATTTAAGCAACTCAGATTCTGAATTATCATTTCTTTGGGCAAATTTTTGCCCAAAAGTATGCCCAAAATTTACAAGTATGGACAATTTATTTGCATATAGAAATATTTCAACAGATGTATTCTCTAAAACTTCAGTGAGATATACTTATTCTGCCCTGTTTTCTTAAAGTTGAAAGCCGCCTTTTTAGTTTGAGATAACATCTTTGCTAAAGCCTCTTCTTGAGGATTTGCCTGAACTAAATCTGACTTTAATCATTTTTAATTCTAGTTTTTAATCAAGAGCTTTAGAAGAGTTTGTTTTTTCAGGTGGCTTGATTTGATTCAGTAATTTTTAGATTTAATGTCTTGCACTCAAAAATATAGACTGTATAACTGTTTTAAAAATTGAGGTTTTCGTGGTTATTTGTAAATGGACATTTGAAATAACATTTAGTTCACAGGAGAAACAAAATTTTATTATAGGGAGTTTTAACCGTGCTGATTATAATATTCATTATTTTCTGTTTTGCATGTCAGAATTAGAGAGTTGTGTTCAAGTTTTTCAC
Source organism: Vicugna pacos (assembly GCF_048564905.1). Lineage (NCBI taxonomy): Eukaryota > Metazoa > Chordata > Mammalia > Artiodactyla > Camelidae > Vicugna > Vicugna pacos. The sequence continues at coordinate 23,302,572 of NC_133023.1, forward strand.
AAAAATCTAGGAGAATTCTAATGTCACTTTTGTTGTTTATCTTTGAGGTAATATTTTTAAAGCCTCTCATCTTCACGCTTCTTTTTTATTTTTTTGCTTCTCCCCTATTGGCTGGTCATTCCTTCTAGTATTCCTTATTGCATCTCCTGGATTTAGAATTCACATTTCTTACATGTTAGCATTCATCTCTTTATCTCTTTCCTCTGAATTCTAGAATAATTTCTTTATCGAGTCAGTTTTCTGAGGTCTCACTATTTATGTTTCATAAAAATTAGTTTTCATTTGAAAGCAACCATTCCTGATCTGATTAGCCCTTTTTGAGAGATACAACATTGCTGTAAATTTTGTTTGGAATTGAAATTAGAAATTAAGATTTGCTCTTCTGCTCTGCTTCTGTAGAATGAAGTCCTTTCAGAGTGCTAAATCTTTCCATATGTTCACTGATTTCTTAAGTGTTTTAAAAGATTATGTGGGTCACACTGATTTTGAATCCTTAATGAATAAGAAAGCATAAAGTTTTCTCCTTTTTTCTGTAGCTTTGTTTTTCTCAATTAGAAATCAGTTGATTACAGAGTAAAGGAAGGACAGGGAGGTTCAATGTTTTGCTAAGCGTTTGTTTTAGCCACTCAATAAGCAAGCACCAGTGGGGGCTGCTTACGTATTCATGGCAGGGTTGAAAATTGCTCCCTGGAATCCTCAGCTAGGCTAAGCAAGTTTTTCCTTCATGTTCATGTGGCAGTTTGAAGTTACTGGGCCCATCGCACCCCTTATCCATGTGGCCAAACCACGTGCATTCAGTACCTTTCTTACTTAGTGAACTGTGGTGCAGGTGAGACAGAAGGCAAAAGCTGCAGTCTCCATGCTTTCTGCCCAGCACACAGATCTTTCTATTTGCTGGTCAGAATTTGGGGGTCTTCACGGGTGTTACCAGGGAGTCCACAGACCTACTTTGTGATTGACCTTCACTGGCAGCTGGAACTCGGCTCGCTGACACTGGTTGCTACCACCCTTAACACATCACCATCTGCATCCTGTCATTTCCTACTCCCTGAGGACACTTTCCCCTGTTCTCCAAGCCTTAAAAAATGTTTTCATTAATGATTTCCGTAGAATTTGGGAAGAGTAGTGCTGCAACCTGTGATCATTTGATTGTCAAGGTGCGTGGGGGACGCGAGCCATTTCACTCCTCCCCCGACCCCAATGCCTTTCAAATAAAGATCCAGTTTTTTGAATCATGTACACTCAAAGCAGACTATTTTTAGTGATTTGAAAGAAAACAGAATTAGGGGATAGGATTTAGAAATGGCTGTTTGTTGTTCTTGATGAAGGGAACAGAAATACCTGAAAACAGATTCAGTCCCCAAGAGGGTAAATACACAAATAAGTCAAAAGAAAGCAAGGTTAATATAAAACATAGTTAACCAGCATTTTGTTCCCAAACCACAGTGCAAAACCGTACAAAGCGAGGCTGTATCACCTGACTCCCCATACTCTGTTTCTTACCACCCGAACGTCACGAGAGCCTGGTCAAAAGAACACTCACCATTCTTTTATTAGAGACAGGACAAGTGAGATGGTTTGACTGCTCTGAGAGTCTGGAACTGGTGAACCAAAGTCTGACTCACATATTATATACCCTTTTAAAACCGTTGAAACCTCCATCACAAAGCATCACCTGGACAGTGTCCTAGAAAAAAGCCTCTAGGCCAAAGTCAAGTCAGGAAGTCTTCAGGGGAATCAGGATGGGAGACAAACACTGGCTGTCTCACACCAAGCAGTCCCTCACACTTGCTTGGGAAACTGAGCTGGTCAGTACCTGAAAAGAAATCATCATCTGGACAGTGGGATTACAGACAGATGCCTTTAATTACTAACAAGGAGATCAGCATAATGAATCGTTATTGTGGTAACCAGATTTGAAGTAATTTTCTATTTTAAAATAGATGGTTTAAAAGGGACAATGCAAGATGTAACATATGATGATAAGGGGAGAAAGGGAATAAAAAATATTTCACATACTATTTTTAAAGTTCTCTTTGATGTTCTTTCTATGCATTACTTTACAGTAAAATGCGGTTGAAGGGTAACCAAATAACTTGATGAGGTAGTTTCCTAACAATTTTTGAAAGGAAAAGAGGCAGAGGTGGGAGAGGAGGGGAAGGAAGAGGGAGAGAAGGAAAGAAGGAAAATATATGTGCAGATTAAAGGTGTAAGAGACATAACAATCAACTTCAAGTATTCTACTTGGACCCTAATTTAGGCATGCTTACTAAAAAATGTGAGACCACTTGGGAGATTTAACACTGGATATCTGATATTAAATTATCTTGTAAGATGTAGTATTTGGTGCTTATCTTAAAAAGATTATTTACAGATGATTTGTTAGGATGTCTGGGATTTGTTTCAAAATAATGGGAGGGTGGTAGATGAGAATTTATATGAAATAAAATTGCTTATACGTGGATAAATCCGAGAACTGGGTAATGAGTCAATGAGGGATTATAGTAGTCTTCTGTACTTGTGGATGTTTGCAAATTTTATTGCCCATTGAAAAACTATAGTTACAAATGACAAAGATAAGAGAAAAATCACTTTCTTTTGTAAGTAACTTATTGAAGTGGAGTAAGTGTAAATTCGTAAAAATGTAAATTCGTACCTTTTAATATGAAATTTGCTTATATATACTTTCACCCAATTTTTAAGTTAGAGTAATGTACAAATACTTAATCCCCCAAATCTAAGATCACTACATGTTCTAACAGAGGAACATAAATGTGATGAAAGATCAGGATTCTGAGATGGCATATTTCAGTCCATAAATATACAAGTGTTGGAACTAGGGCTAGTTTGATACTGTAAATCATTGCTAACTACACAGAAAAGATGCAGAATGTAGTGTTTGCTTTTAGTTTATTAATTTATTTTGCAGGAATTGTTGACTTTCCGAATATGTACTGTTTGGAGGTACGATGCATGCATAGCGTTTTAAAATGCCTCTGTACAATTTCACCTCAAAATAATTCAATTCACAGCATACACAGAAATCTAAAAGAGACATGGTATTTACAAGATTTAATAAGTCTTGCTGTTTTACTGAAGAAACTGATCGATTCTTTTAGAGTAAGTAAACATGGATATTGGGTGTCATTATAAATAAGAATTCAGAATTGTTCAGTCTCAAAGCAACTTTTCATGGCTTTAGAAATTAAAACTGAGTCATCATTCTGTTAATCTCCGAATGCCCAAGCCATGCAAAATTTACTTGTATTAAATATTTGGGGATGCAAATAATACAGGGAAAAAAATGCATGTCTGGTGAATGTGAAATCATCATGAGAATTAACTTCTACAAAAGAAAATACTATTAATCCTTTCAAAAAGATACAGTAGTGGTGCAACAGACAGTGCCCAATTTATTCTGATTTTAAAGTAACATTTCAATGGTCATTTTGTCTACGGATATACAGACACACACTGTAACGACTCATTTAAGGTCTAAAGAGTGATTACAATATTAAAATAAATCAGTTTTAACTATAAGGGGACATCTTCACATTCCAGGATACATCATTGACATTTTGAAAGGACAGTTTTTCTATGCCTTATATTCTTGCTTTTTGTTTACACTGTCAAAAGACATTACAGTTACTTTTTAAAATACTATATAAAATTGAGTTGCCACAGAAAGTTGGAAATTAACTGTAGATAACTGGGACAGAGCAATGACAAAAATTTAAGGAAACACCGATTTCTTATAAGTCCTAAAATTGAGACCAGCTCCTTAAAATTATTCAACTGCTCATCACACTCCCGGTTTTCCAGGGAAATAAACAAATTAGCAACACTTTCCCCACCATCATTAATCTGCTCTAAAACTACCTTTTTTTAACAATGCATTTCTTTTGTTTCTTTAAAACCCGCTGCCTCTACACTCCCAAACAAGATCATTATTCAAAACATTTTACAACGCTTAGAAAGTTTCTGGTTCCTCTATCACCACTTTAAACACTTAAGACCTACTCCAAAAGTTAAGGGGCAACGTACTTTAACAAAATGGCAAATGTGCTTTCTAAAAACCCCGTTTACAAAACAGTGAAATAATGTAAAATGTATAGTCAGGTCTCTGTGTTACCAGATTCATCAAACTAGTTGTATTGTAAGGAAAAAACCTTTCTACTAGAAACAAGAAGTGCACCGACTGATCCAAAAAGCACAGGCACCTCAGCAGGTGGACACCATCCAACTTCTATCCTACCCACTTCTACGCCAGCTGTCTGCACACAGCAATCCAACCAGGAGATCCTTTTGAAAAGGCATCTTGAAAGTGGACTGAATTCTTGTTCAAACTGCTGATAGGCAAGAAGTAGCCTACTTATGGGTCACAGTTAAATATATCAAATTTATCAGTGTCAAATAATTTTGCTTATTTTAAAAGCTGAACACAGCCTATGTCAGTGTATGGAACTTGTGCACAACCAGAAATAAGCACATACAAAACCTCCTTAAAAATCAGTCTTTGATGTCTCATACCCCACCCTCTACACCTATCGAGTGGACTGGTTTCTCATTCTTCCTGGCAGGTGAAAACAATGATTTACTAGATATATCACCAAAGCACTGGAACCATGCATCTACTGTGTGATAACAGTTCGGTTACCTGGATGTATGTTCATGCAATAGTTTTAAAGTCATCTACACGGTGTTAATAAAGCGTCAGACTTTTCATACATGCTACTTTCATTCTCAGCTGACAACTGCCAAGGTAACTGCTGCTGCTTCAGCGTATCACTAAGAATACTGGGTAAACCTTTAGCTAGAACACCAAGCTGTATATATATTTTCCCCCTAGATTGTTACTTAATACCAAGTGGGGTTGACCATCACTAAAGAGATATGAAACCATACAAAGGCAAAGGTATTGGCATACCACAGAACAGTAGGACTGACAGACTTATTAGAGACTGACAGACACCAGTGCCACAAAAGCTTTTAAAGAATGAATGCTGTTTTCAGGTCAAGGCTTTTAAGCCCATCTGCTTTCTCACCATTATTTTCACAGTTTTGACACAGTCGCAGGAGAGATGTTTTATCAGTGTAATAACATAGCCACGCTGACTTTGTGAGACGAGCAGATGTTTTTGAGGACATTTTCCACATATGAAAAAATGTTTTCAAAGCTGCTGTAGGTACAGTGTGAAATTATGATTTTGATGGAAAACTATGATGAACTAGTATGCCTTTGATTTCATTATGCTATTAAGTGCAGCTTGTTTTTCCAGGTCTGCCAGAGATTACTGCTAAATTAGAACACAGTGACAGCTTGAAGTCTGTGTGTGTCTAGGACACCCGGTATGTGAGAGTAGATACTCCTAAGGTTATAATTTCAGGTAAAGTCCTTCACACTTAAGAAACCCACCAGTTTTATTGCTGTTTATATTTACCCAAATAAGGGGAAGATCCCAAAATGCAATTCTGAGCTTGGAAGAAAAGTCAATAATGGTAGAGACCGTAATTAAATGTCTTAATAATTTTCCAGTGGTGCACCCTACTGAGTGATTTTATATCTCTTCAGTTATTCACACCCTAAAGTTCTAGTTTCAGAAATAAGGAGTGCTTTAGTATCACCTGAACTATCTGAACAAACTCAGTATTATCTCTGAATACAGTATGTTAAATTTTAGAAGTTCTTAGTTTCAAAGTCCTTTGTATTCACGTTTTTCTTAATCATTTCTTAACTAGCCTTCTCTTCCTCCCCACATAATGCAGTGTGCAACTTTGATATTGGCTAACTATAACTTCTCTCACACTGGTTTATTAACATGTGCAAATACATCTTTATTGAACAGCTAATGTTGATTTTTTTTCAGCTAAATTAGGATTATGGCACAAAGTATCTGTGCTGTAAACATCATGTACTCGTCACAAAATTGAAAGGAGGGGGGGGAAAAGGCTATGGACTGCAAACATTTCTTATAGATCCACAGCTGAGCTCAAGATTCCAAGTGGATTTTGGAATGGATTTACATTCAGCGTACATTCACTGTGCTATTGGCAAAGCGCAGTTTTACGAGAAGGTCATTCATAAAATCATAACTTGTAAGGACTTGTTGGTTATTTTAAGAACCAATGGCCTAATAAAAGCATGCAGTAACTGTAAAAATATATCTATTATGCGGCAATTAGGTCTTAGTTACCAGTGTTGATGCAGCTTGATGAATCATTGTACAAGCAAAATGGATCTTACCACCTCTGATTGTACTTTCGAACAAAGGGCGCAATATGCCTAATTCCTGACTGCTACAAATCACATTTTAAAACATCTTATTTGTATGTTTGAAATTACCCCTGAAAAAAGCAGCAATTACAAATACCCTTGTTATTTTGCCCCCCAAAAATCATCCTCTGGTTGCTTTTCCCTGTGTGCTCTTCAGTAGGAAGCATCAGGAAGAAGCCCGGGGAGCCTGGGTTTTCCAGAGAGCTGTGACCAGGTAAGTCCGCTCTGGCAATTCACAGTTTGTCTGCATAAACTGTAACATGGCACACCACAATTCAGAGTTGTAGTTTATGAAGTAAGGGTCACTCAGCAGTAACTTTAACAGTTGGGATTCCACAGAAAAGCTCTTGACTTCTTTGTGTACATTCTTTCAAAAGTGAATCCTTTCCCCGTTTCAAGTATCCCTTTCTAACTCTGCGGGGAGTTAGAGAGGCGGGGGACCCCCCCCTTTAAGCAAGCACAAGCAGCTATGGCGGCATTCCTCCCCCCGCCCCCCACATAATCTGAAATGCAAAGGCTGGGCAGATGGACAGATTTCCGAGCTTTCCTTTTCTTCTCATGGGTTTGACTCTTGACGTGGTGCAGACTCTTCTGAATTCAAGTGTACCGTGGCATCTCACACTGCTCACAGCGATTTAGTGCGGGGTGGTTCAGAAAGGTGCAGCTATCACAATTCCATGGAGCCCCTTCGTAGTCTTCATCTTGGGGTTGTGTCCGAGGACTCTGTTTGGAGCCACTTAGATGCTCTGAGAGAAGTTAGGAATAAAAGCGAGAAAACAGAAAACAGATTGAATTTTTTCTAAGTGTAAGATCCCAATGGAAATTAAAAAGTATCCCCCACAAAGCAAGGGACGTGGTTTTGGGAAATGTGAAAGCCAAGCAGTATACAAAGCTAGCTACTGGACATACAGAACCGAATAGTAAGTTTATCATATATATTCTACTTTGTTCTCAGCAATTTACTTTTTTGCTATAAGAAAAAGATACACAGAAGTCCAGCACAGATTACCTTCCTAGTTCATTATCTTCAGATAGTGAGGAGTTATGCTATATTCCAGCCAAATGAAAAAAATGAGAAATGTTAAACAGTATGTTAAAGAAATTCTGCCTCCTCCCTGAATTTTCCTTCACCACTTCGGCCAGCCCATGACTCCCACCCCCCATAGTATTAAATCAAACATCGATTAAATGTGTGCTTTCTTTCCTGAGACCTTCAGCTCCACCATATGCATGTTTTTAATAACAATGATTTAGAAATGGCAGTGACAGTTCATTGAAAAAAGGTTTTCCCAGAATGGTTAAGAGAAAGAAAAAGACTCTAGTCTTTCATAAAGCTAAATTCATTCAATATAAAATATTATCTTTTATCCTTTTTGGCATTGAAATGTCTTTCAAGTGTTGTAAAAAAAATGTCTATAGCTGGCAGTATAAAATGCTGGCAACCGTACTTAAAAAACTTGAAACTCTTTTTCCTCCTAGGTCCTCATTCTCTCTGGCCTTCGGCTCAAAAAAGTTCTTTGCTCCTAGAGTTGCCTTTTAAAGGATCTATTTTGAAAGTGTGGTCAGTGGCTAGAAGGGTGAAGAGCTTCAGATGGAATACACCCTTAAATCGGGAAGATCAGCAGGCTGGGAAAATCTACCTGTAAACCTGGAAATCCTATGAACCACAAATGAGATTAAGATCTAAGGCAAGTAGCCTTCCTAAGCAGGTGACACAAAATAACCGAATTCTGGGGAAGCTTTAATCAGTTACTTGGGCTTAAGGACATCTTCCCTTGGAAATGCGGTTTATCAGTTTGTCTTTCATGACATACGGCTGGTGTGAGTATTTCCCAAGAGGGAACGAGAACTGAGTATTAGACCCTGAACCTTACTGCAGGCATAATAAGGCTCAGGCTTAATCAGGAAGGTGTTTTTATCCTTACAAGAACAGAAAACCACTGTGTTACTCAGCTTATTCCTATGACTATAAAAAGGAGATGGGCTTGTCACTCTGGTTGATCTATTTGCTTTTAACTGCCATTATCACCCACCTTGTATCTTTTGGCTTAATGAAATAAAGTTCGTATTTTGTGTAAAGACAAGGAAAATTTAAACAAAATCATTCTCTGCCAGTTTGGGTGGCCTCCCTCCGCGTTAGTGCGTACTATGCATCTGCAGCAACCAGCCCTCCTTAGGCGCTAACATTCCTTCTTAATCTTGTCAAGAGTCCGGATGAAACCACTACTCCCTTTCTAGACACAGATCTGGACTGTCTAAACTATCCACTTGTCATCTGAAGTATAATCCTTTGTGTCAAAAACTAATAAAAACCTGTGTGCTTTGACCTCTAATGCACAGAACAGACCTCAGAGCTTCCTGACTGTCTCCCAGGTCATAATCCTCAGGTTGGCTCAAATAAAAGTTTCCATTTATTTCTTAAATCTACTACTGATTAGTGTTTTCCATTGATACATGCAGGGTGTAGCTGGCAGGTTATCAGAGATACCCATCAGAGGACACCTGGAGTCTTCCCTGAACCAGCACTTGGTACCAGCATGGGCCTATTGATCCCCACCGGCTTTCTGGTACTTCGCTGGGGTTCTGGTGAGTTTTTCCAGTATCTGAATCTCATAGCTTTTAACTGATGATCCTAAAAATGTTATTTGAGCTGTTTTTACTTAAGACTTCAAGTCTTAAAGAGCACGGGTGCATTTCTAAGCAGAGACCTAGGGGGATCTAGGCAGAGGGCCCAGGGAAACATATAGGTGGCTGGGTTTTTGTTAAATTGGCTTCAACTGAAAAAAAAAAAAAAACAAGTTGCTATAGGGTCTAAAAAAGACTTTTGCTAGTGAAATGAGAGCCTGAATTGTTCACCTCCAAAGAACAAGGGACGTGTGCTCCTTCCGGCCATGTGGTGTTCTTGGGTGACTGAGAACCTAGCAGAATTGTCTGAGAATCAGTCTTTGTGACGTCTAGTGATCCAACAGGGGAACCCCGCTACAACCATTAATACCGCTCTTCCAGGGATGGACAAGATTAAGGACTGATCATCCAGTTCTCCAAGCACCCACAGCAGTATTAGACTGTAAGAGAAACCGGGACATGAAAGAGTCAAACCGACCAAAGGGTAATTCCTTGGGGAGCCAGACTCAGAAGCAGCACACGGTCTGATGTCTGCTGATCCATCACACTATCCTCAGAAAGTTGTTCAGATCCTATCTCATAATTGAATTCGACTACCAAATGAATAATGGGAAACTGCCTCAAAGGCCCAGCAGCTCCCAGATGGACAGCCACCTATGGGGATACCAGCTGGGTTTATATATGCTTGTAAGTACTTACATAATTGGGAGTTAAAGGAAATCCCACCCTGAAATGGCCAAGATGGGATTTGTGGGCACTCCAAAGCTGTAGTGAGAGAAAGCCTAGCGGTCTGGGCTTACCAGGTCAGTCTCCCGGATCTTGCAGGATTGACTGGAAACAAGAGTGATTTCTCTTGCCTAAAATTAGATTAGCAGGAGGAGATATTTATAGGGCTAGCTCTTTGGAGCCTTTGAATTGGAAAGTCTTCTAAATTGTTAACATTTTTAAAAAGCTCTCATCCTAAAATAGTGTACCTACTTTAGTTGGTATGCAGAACCCCCCAAAAGGCTTCAAAATTCCAAAATAGCCTCATGGAAATATTTCTTATAGAAGGCTAATGAAAGAGTAATGATACAAACTTGAAGAGTGACATTACTGCTCCCCTTTATCCTTGGAGTACTTATTCGAGTAATCCTCTGTCTGAACTGCCTTTCCACTCTGAAGAGACTATTAAATGGTTGCTTTTAGAAATGGAACCACTTAAGACTGAAGGCAAGCCCCTTTAGATCAAAGGTCGCAGTGTGCTATAGTTAAAAGAATTTCTTAAACCCAAGAATTTTCAATAGTTTTTGTAAATGGAAGATCAAGATGGGAAGCCACTTCTGACTAAACTGACCATGTAGCTGATATTCAAAGCCTGATAGGAATTTTTTGTGTGCATGGTTTTCTCCCTAAGTTAAATGAGGGAAAGAAAATCATTCCAATATAGGTGGATGCATATCATTAAGGTATCTACATTTTAAGCAATCTGTTGTAACTTTCTCTATTTGGTTTTGAAATCTTATGTCACTTTGGTTAAGTGAGTAAGCATTGCTCCACAGTGACTTGTGATCTTTTTTGACCAAGTGTCAAAAAAAACTTTTTGGTATTTTTGACAAAAACCTTTTTGATATTTTTGGCAAAATTTCCAAAGATCAAATTCTAACTGAAGATCATTTGACCTCTAGCTAACTTGGAGGTTTTGGTAAGGGCTCCTAAAACACCTCAAGAGAAATGTTTTTTCTCCTTATCAAAGAAAGATATTAAACTAATGAGGCTTCTCTGGTATGTTAAATTCCATGGGCAGCACTGTCAAATGAGCAGCGATAAACCTTCTTAGGTTATACTGTATGAGTAAATGTTATTAATGTAGATATTCTAGAAATTATATGGAACTCCTAAAAATGTGTCTTGGTAAAATGTTATCAGTCATAATTCTAGTTATTATCTTATGTATACCACAGCAACAACCAAGTTTTTGTCAATTGCATTGTAATCAGATCTTTAACAGTGCCTTTTAAAGTCTTTTGTCATTTACTCTGATGCTTTTACAAAAAATGCTTTATCTTCAAGAAGATTCATAGAAAGGACTTTTTGACAAGTACAGGTTTCTGATAACTTTCAGATCATACTGCTGAATCGGGTAAAAAGCCATCGAATTTTAATGTAAAATTTGATGGCTTCACAGAACTGTTTATAGAAGATTAAGATCAAGGATTAGTCACATAGGACTGAGCAAACTGATGAATATGGTTATAATTTTCTTTTGGTTTTCTTGTCTGAAATATTACTGGGTTTTAATCTGTATTTTCCAGATAAAAGGAAACCCTTCCCTTTAAGCTAATTAGGACTTACAGCAATTTGGTAAATAAATTACACCTTTGTAAGTACAACTAAAACATTCACCCTTTCCTCTCTACCTGATCCCTACAAAAATTGCAAACTCTTGAGTTTCCAGCAGCCTTATCAGATGAATAAGAAAGGCTGCCTCCTGGCAGCTTCAGGAATCTCGATATTTTGCAGACCTCCAGAAGAGAGGAATCCACCCAAATCCATAGACATCCCAGGCTGAATCTGATGATAAGTCGTTGGTGTAGCTATCGTGGCCTTGAGAGGCCTTTTAAACGGTCAACTTAAGATTCCTTATAAAGTTCCAGCACAGCCAACTTGAAAGAGCCTGTATGATCAATTATACTTATGTAAACAAACAGGCCAAGTTTATTGAGACCAGATTTCTTTTGCAAATAAATCAGTCTTAATTTGGCTATGTTCAGCAGAAATGAGGGTAATTTTAGGGGAAAAAAATGTCTCATTGGACATTAAGTTTTAATTTAGTGCTGCTGTTGGATTCTTCACAGCCACAGTGGAAGGGGGTCATACCAGGCCCTACATCTCTTATTTTCGAGACCTGAAATTGACTAGGACCAGCACTACCAGACAACAAGAAAAAGACAACATCTGAAAGTAAACAGCTGACCCCAGATGCTGGACCAGGCCTGTATACTTATTACTCTGGTAATTGTTAACACATCTGCTTATGAACCAAGTATATTTCTTAGGGCTCAATCATATGCACATTTCAAAAATCAATCCAGTTGCTGGGTATGCAGCCAATTACGTATGTTCAGCACTGCTAGGTTACCTTGGTGGATTTCTTCTCTCCAAGGCTCTAATTGGATGGCCCTTAAAAATTTATTTTAGAAGAAACTCCAGTACCATGCAAGTACTGAAAATATCACTTAAGTGGAACCCTCTTACCTGGCCAACTGATGACACCTGTTCTAAGCCTAGCCATAAAATACTCCTTTTCACCAGATGTTAAATACTGGGTAGCTCCTAACAGAACCCAATGTATTTATGGAACAAATTTATGACCTTGGCTCTCCCCAGGTTGGTTAGGAAGATGGTAAAATTGGTTTACTTTGGCTCAGTGTCACCCACGGGTAGCCTTGGAAAGAGCTCCTACCAATCTTTTAATTTGAGCATGCTTTTGATCAGTTTTCCACCCAGCAGTATGACCATTTGGCTGCTACCTTTGTTCCTTCACTTGAATAGACAGTATCATTAATCACACAGAGCCTTAACAAAATTTACTCAGCAAGCTTTAAACGACAGTAAGCAAGCCATTAGCTTGCTCAATTTGGAAGTCTCTATGATGAGAAAATTGGTCCTACAGAATTGCATGGCCCTCAATATTTGAACTGCTTCCAGAGGAAGAATTTGTGCTATAATACATATTAAGTGTTGGGTTTTATACCTGATACCTTCTAGTGTAACTTGGCTTATGACACATACGAAGAATCAAATTTCTATTCCGACCGATCCTTTTCCCAGTTTAAGGGAAATACTAGGAAAATGGTTTGGTTTAGGAGGATCTTGGCTTAGACCTTTGCTAATGACATTTACTCCAATTGGCAATTTGACTGTAGTTTGTGTAACTCATAAAGTGGTAGTTTCTTGCCTTTTGCATTGTGTATCACCTAATAAGATAATGCTGTCTAAACAACTTGAAACTACTTATCACATCTATAATTCTTTATAAATTAATGCATATGCATAGTGCACACGCAAGGTAAAGGTGGCATAGGTGCTATTGGGAAACTTGGAACTGACTGACTGTAATTGCCAGACATATTACTAATACAACCCTCTAAAAAGAAAGAGCTGGGCTATTAAGACCCAACACTGATGGGCCTAGAGCAGGTAAGCAACTAACCTAGCATAAAGGGACCAAATATTTGACTACCTAATGCTTTCTATAGACGTAGAATACAAACTTGTGGTTGCCAGAGGGGTGGGCAGGGACAGACTGGGAGTTCGAAATTTGTAGATACTGACAGGCATATATAGAACAGATAAATAAGATTATATACTGTACAGCACAGGGAAATATATACAAGATCTTGTGGTAGCTCACAGCAGAAAAGAATGCAACAGTGAATATATGTATGTTCATGTATAGCTGAAAAAATGTGCTCTACACTGGAATTTGACACAACATCGTAAACTGATGATAACTCCATTGAAAAAAAAAAAGCAAACAACATCAATCTGAAAACAGGGGCTCTCCATGGGCACGGGTAAGTCCCTTTTCTCCCATGATGGAATCTCCTCACTTCCTCTCCCTCTGCCTCCTCCAGAATCGAACCTAGGACCTCCTGCATGCTAGGCCTACAGCCTCTCTCTAGCTACCTTACTCTCCCCGAATGCACCTTTATCCTCCTCCTCCTATCTTTCTGGGCTAACTCACTCCAAACATAGCCTTCATTCTTAGATTGTGGCAGTGTAAATGTTTAGTATGAAAAGGTTTTCCTAATTCCTCTTTCCTAAACTACGTAAATAATTGGAAAACCTCTTTTAACCTAACTAATCCAAGGATACCTGGGGACCTTTGTCACTGTTTTAATGTAGGGGAGGAAAAAAATTTTTCACTCTACCCTTCTGAGTTCTTGGCTGAGATACCCCTGCAATAAAAAGATAGATTAACAAGAGAAAAAGATTTAATAACCTGAATACCTTGTGTATACATAGGAAAGACCCAGGAAAACAAGTTAACTTCCTGGGATGGTGCAAGTCACCAGGAAAAGCACAGTAAATAAGCGTAAAGTTTGTAAGCAAATTTATGTCATTGCCTTCTCCATTGACTCCCTTATGATTTAGAGTCATAAGACACTTAGAAATGGAGACTGCATTTAGAAATGCCGTGTCCCTTACAAAAGGGTATCTTCTACTCTACTTTCAGAGCTTTTCTAGTGTCTGCAGTTTCTCAAAGTAGTCCTAATGCCAAACAGGCATATTTTGCTAGCCTTTGGTATCTTAACATTTTGGAATAATAAGTTACTCTGAAGTAACTTATCAAAACATACATTTAAAAGGCTCCTAACTTACAATTATTGTTGGTCCTTAAAAAACAAACAAAAACACTGCTCATTTCATCACAGGGAAGTACTGATTAAACAGAAGCATCAAAACCCCAAAGACATGGTAGATTTCCACTTTCTTTTGATTTGAAGGTGTGAAATTGTGAAATCTTTTCTTTTCCACAGAGTATTTAAAAGGCAAAGATGTTTCACACCTTATAGAAAATGAAAACTAAAAACTCAACAGAATATGCATAGTTATACATGAGTAAGAATTGAAGTAAATAGGTTTTTTCCTTTGAGAGTATTTTTACATGGATTAATTTTAATAGGCTAATCTTCCACAAAACTGACTATCCTTACAAATATAAAGTGACAACTTATCAGTTAATCAATATTCTTTATATAATAATTAGAATATATATGTGTAACTGAACCACTCTGCTGTACACCTGAAACTAACATTGTAAGTCAACTACACTTCAATGAAAAATAGGAATTAGAAAAAATTAGAAGGATGCAACGAAAATTTTCAAATACAGTTTCAAAGATAAATAAACTCATAGAAAAGCTGTTCTTTTCCCACTAACTGGAAATAATGCCGATTAGGTAAAGGAGGCAGGATTTGTTTCTCAACAATATGAAGTATAATGTAGTTTCATGCTTGGTTTGTTCTAAGCATTGGGATCTTTCCACCTAGTCATATAATATTATTTCTGCATTAAGGGGAATTTAAGAAATATCAAGTAGAATACTCGCACAAACTCAAAACATATACAGCCTTTATAGAAAACTCATTTAAACTGAATCCCAGAGTAACGTTCAAGAAGCATTAGAAAACTTCAGTGAGAACTTAAAAATTCCAGAGCTTTCAAATTATTTTATTATTGACTTGGCCTTGCTTTCTAAATACTATTATCTTAGAGGGCTTTGTCCAATATGGTGGCAACTGGCCACTTGAAATGCAGCCACTCTGAATTGAGACGTGCTATCAGTCTAGAACATACACAATATTTCAAAGATTCAGTATGAACTTAAGAATGTAAAAAACATTTCACTAAGAATTTTATACTAATTTCATAGTGAAAAGATACTTTTTACTTTTTTACTTTGTTACTTAGGCTAACAGAAAATTTTAAATTATGGATGTGGCTTGAATTGTATTTCTACTAAACAGAGCAGCCTTAGAAACTGAGTAACTTTTTTAAAGGAACAACAGTTGGCCTTTACTTATGCTAACTCTACATGGGTTAACACGTGTGTTTGGACATTCTGCACAAACTCCAGACACACAAGTACAAACCATCTGCAGCTGCTGCCTGGGTGTCATGGACGTCCTCCTGTATTCTGGAGGTCACGCTAATTCTTCGGGCTTTCCTCTCAATTGTGCAGGGGTCTGACGAGTCTGTATGAGAAGAAGCAAAGCCAGGAAGAAGGGATCAAGCCATTCATTAGAAGAGTGGACAGGCTCACAAGGATCTCTCACAGGATGCTCACAGTTCAAGTGTTTACTCTCTCACTTCATGCTACCTGCAGTCCTCCCGTAAGGGTAAGTGTCATATTTAATACTGCCTTTCAACCTATACAGAGCAGTGGTTCTTACACCTTTTTCCATCTTCTCTAACTACTTGGAATAAATGACTTATTTCACCAGTTTCCCACTTTCTAGTGGGCTGGGGGTGCAAACTCAATGACAGTAATTAAGTGTCAATATGAAAGCACTATTTGGGGAATCATACCTTAGCAACTGCCAGATCAAACAACAGTTATTAGAAAGTTATGTGTTTAAAGTACCCTATGCATAAGGCTAACCAAAGAACCCATTACACTAATGGTAACACTAAACTACAGCAGTACATAATTAAAGAATAAGAGTAGCAGTATTTAAAAAATCAGAACCAACTCAAAATAATACTATGTACTGATACCACATGCTCCACAATCATTTCATAAATTCCAGCTACCTATGTGTGCAAAAGCTCAGTAGACACTTCACACCATGGAGTGCAGGCATACCAATTTCTTGCTAGACTACTGTTTCTATTAACTTATAGGTAATTAGTAGGTAATCTTTTGTATTAAGTAAAAACAAAAAAGGGCAGACTTCGTATTATTTACCCTTAAGACTCAAAGATACCGCATTTTGTAACCTGTTCTGAGCCCATAAAAAGTCCCCTATTATAACCCACCTTTGGAAATCAGTGCTCCACAATCCTAAGCAAGGTACTTACACATTCCATTATCAGAGGAAACAAAAGCAGAAGGGACATCTACTTAGGCTCCAAAGAGTAAGGAGCAGTTTTGTTTCTTAGATTTATAAGCACTTTTATAGTATCACACATCTCCTCACTGCCACAACGACCCTGTAAAATACACCAGCTAAATGTCTGGAGTGGTCACCTCCCTGGTGCACACACTGGATCTTAATAGTCAAGTGACCAAGACAACCAAGGCCAGCACTCAAGTCCAAGGTCAGTGCTGTCGCCACTATGAGTTACCAAACACGGGGTGGGGAGTACTTTCTGAATCACCTGATGAGCTTACATGCAGACTGGGTTACTTAACTTAAGTCCATTCCAAAAACATTTCTCTCTCTCCCTGTCTTTCCTTCACTCTCTCGTTCTCTTTAATTACCACACTTGTTATTCAGATAAACATCTATATTCCATTTGGATTTTTAGCGTATCTCTGAAGTAACTTCAGGACATTTACTGTAACCAATAAGCCAATTCTCCCAGTTACTCACATTTTAAAAGCAAGTAAAATGTTAAGTGGTACTGCAAGATAATCTGCATTAAACAAGATAAACTAAAAGAAGAGAATCTTCCAAGCGCTTAAAAGAAAACAATAGAAAACCAAATAGCTTTTACAATTCTGTGATGAGAAGGCTTCCTAAAGAATTGCAGATTGTAATCAAGTTCTACTGTTTAAGTCTTAGTATAAAAAAGTGAAAGACTTAAAAACTGTATATAGTATATAATAGCACCATTTTGTAGTCTCACTAATTATATAAAACTCAATTCAATTTCCAAAGCAGAAATTCATTTATAGTGAAGGTGTTAAAGTAATCACTTTCTAGTCTACTTTTTCGTTTTTAAAAAAAAAAAAATCCTGTGTATACGTAGAGTAAAAACTGCTTTGGGGTAAGAGTTAGGTCTTACCTTTGTGGGATCTCGGATGTATGTATTTACATAATGTGTCTACATATTGGGTGTCTGATACATTTTTAAGACGTTAATTGTAATTTAAATCCCATTATAACTCTAAGGGACTATCCAATATCATTTTAGCAAATTTTGTTAGAATTAAAAGTGCCATGGAAAAGAGCGCTTTTACTGTAAAGTTCCTTCTAGGGAGCTAGATGAAGCTTGATATTAATGCAAGCCCTGCACAATTTCCAGCTGAGACGTATACCAAACAGGAACCTCTCACCTCAAATACATGGCGCTGATCTCAAAGAAGGCAAAATGACATATCTACATGGACCTTACCACTACTAGAAAACTTAGTATACATGGGCTCCTGGCAATTACTCTATGGTATTACCTCAGGAAATTTTCCTTTTATTTCTTTGTGAATTTTCAAGGTAAAATTTATACAATGAAATACACAGACCTGAAGTGTACCGTTTGATGAGTTTTTACCAAAAGCATATACACACCTGGATAATCCAAACCCTATCAAGACTTAGAACATTACCATCAACTCAGAAAATTCTCCCATGCCCTTTCCCAGTTAATTTCCACCTCAACTCCGAGAGAGAACCACTGTTCTGATGTATACTTGGGCTATTTTCAGTTTTTGATTATTTTTGATTATTATGAAAAAAATGCTGTGAATCCTCTAGTACACGTCACTTTGTGGACATATGCTTTAGAGGCTCTTAGATAAATCTTTAAAGTAGAATTGATAGGCTATAGGGCATGTCTGGTTTCAAAAGAAATGGCTGGACTATTCTCCAAAATGGTGACACCATTTTACACGTTCACCAAAAATGCGTAAGAATTCTAATACTTCCTATCAGTCTCTGGAGTTTTTTGGCATTCTGGTTGATGTGAGGTGGTATCAGGGTTTTCATGTGCCTTTCCCTAGTATCTACTCAAATTGACTATCTTCACATGCTTATTGGTGCTCTCTCGCGCTCGCGCGCTCTCTCTCTCTCTCTCTATATATATATATAAATGGCTATATATATATTTATATATATATAAATTATGTATGTACTCTCTTGGGAAATGTCTGCTCAAATGTTTTGCACTTTTAAAAGCGGGGTTGTCTTTTATTGTGTTATAAAGGTTCTTTATATATTCTGGGTACCAGTTCTATACCAGATACCTGTTTTGCAAATATTTTATCCCAATCTGCAGCTTGCTCTTTTACTTAATAGTGTGTCTTGAATGAGCAGAGGTGTTGAATTTTAATGAAGGCTAATTTACCAATCGTTTTTCTTTTCATTGCTTCCTGTGTCCTATCTGCGAAGATACTCTGTGTTTTTGTTCTGGAAACTTTGGAGTTTAGCTCTTATAGTATGAGGTAAGGATCAAAAATTTTTTCCCACATGGATATCCAGTTCTTCCAGCACTGGCTGTTAAAGACTTTCCTTTCTCCACTGGTTGCTTTGGTGCGTTTCTCAAAAATCAACTGGCAGTGTAAGTGACAGTTACATCTGAGCTATTTTGCTGCAGTTAATCTATTTTTTTTAATCCCTATGCCAGTACCATACTGTGATTACTGTAGCTTTATGGTGAGTGCTAAGTTGGTTAACATAAGACACCCAAAGACTTCTTTTTCAGTTTGTGTTGGATACTCTAAGTTTTGTACATTGCTCTATGAATTTCTGTATCAGCTTATTAATTTCTACCGAAAGAGAAAAGTCTAGTGGAGTTAAATTTGTTATTGCATTGTATCTACTAATCAAGATGAAAAGAATAGGCCTATTTCAAAACAATACTGATTTAATCATAAACATGGTTTTATTGCACTATTTAGGTCTTTAATTTCTTTTGGCAGTTACTTTTATAACTATTTTTATAACTTTCAACATAGATCTCTGGTTAAATTTATTAATAAGAATGTTATGCTTTCTGATAGAAAATGGAGTGAAAGAGACCATTACAATACCAATTGTTTGCTAAGGATGCTAACCTTAATATCCCAAAACCTTGTTAAACTCAGTTATTAGTTCTAATAGTTGTTTGGCATCTCTAGATTTTCCTTGCAAATAATCATGTCATCTGAATTTTGTCAGATGTTTTTCCCTGTACCTAGTAAAATGGTCATAGGCTTTTTCTCCTTTACTTTGTTAATACTGCATTCCTGACCTAATAAGCCCAGTTTAGTCGTGATGTATTATCTCCTTTATATATTGTGAATATTTTATTAGGGTTTTTTTGTTGTTGTTTTTATGATCATGAGGGTTCCCGATATGTAACTTTCGTTTTCTTTCTGGGAGGTAGGTATTGCCTATCAGGTTTTGGAATCAGGATCCTGCTGGCTCCACTAAAGGGGGAAAAAAATTGGAAGTTTTCCTTCCTCCTTTTTTCCCTCAGAGTTTGTGTAACTGACATCTCTTCCTTTAAAAATTTGACAGAATTCACCCATAGTGAAGCCATCTGGATCTGGAGTTTTCCTTTGTTGGAAAACTTTTGGTAATGGATTCAATTTCTTTAATAGATGCATAGCTATAATATGTCCTATTTCATCAAGGAATGTGTCCATTTCATCTAAGGTGTTGAGTTTATTAACATAAGGCAATGCAATGAACATCTTGACTATTTTAATGGGTAACACATCTTTCATTTCTGACCCCCTAGATTAGTCAACCTTAAAGTTCACTGATTTTGTTTATCTTTCAGAGATCAAACCTTTTTCGACTTTGATAAACTTTCTCTGTTATTTCTCTCATTGACATTTCTTTTCTTTCCTTTCTTCTACTTAATTTGTTCTCTTCTAGTTTCTTAAGGTATAATTTTAGGTCAATGACATCTTCTTGTCTTAAACAAACATTCAAAGCGATACATTTCCTTCTGAGCACTGCTTTAACTACTGTACAGCAAAGAATCTGACCTTGCCCAAAGAGAGGTCTAGCTTTTCCTGGAAGATGAGAAATTTCAAGATTTTAGAGGTTAAGTGAGAGGAGCGTTTTTGTATTTATGGTGGATCCTTCAGACTATATACCTTAGAGATTATGCTAATTAAGGTGGCTCGTAGTGGACACACTGTTCATTTATCATCACCTTGGTCCTCTGTTCCCAGGTTAACAGCTTTTCAACGCACTACCTTAAAAAGGGTGCTTCCTCCATGATAATCCATGAATCAATTAACTGGATCACCACTAGGTAATGTTTCCTTAGCAGACACTCAAGCAAAATCAATTTGAAAGATTCATATTATTAATCTAAATGGTTAAAGTGATTAGTGATATAACCCAGCTTGAAATTGCATATAAAGTTGCCAGAGTGCCAAATCTGGTACTTGGCAGTCATCCACTAAGATTCTTTTTTGTACCATTTTTAGAAATGTAGATTAGTTGAAACATCTATGGTTGGTAGTAGTAAACAATAAAAAGAGGAACAGATACTGCATTTCAACCTATAAATAAAATACTTAAAAATACTCTCTACTGAGCTTAAAATACATAGAAAGCTGTTTCAACCAAAACTTAATTTAGATCAGGTAACTTTATTTAGGTAGAATTTGTACGTTCCCTGATTAATGAGATTTTTTAATTTAGGTAATTTTTTTAAGCTAAGGCATTCTCCACTATTGCATGTTTTCATTATCAATTTATCCTGAGTTGGTTAAAGCAAATAGGATTAAGATATGAAATGCGTAGTTTACTGCAGTCTTGATAACTGTACGAATGGGGCAGTGAAAGTTTAAGTTTTTAAGATACTAAAATGCCCATTAAACATTTTTGTACATAAAAAAGACAGATTTGATACCTTTAATTATCACCCAGAAATGATTTAACAATTATCCAAGTGATTCCTTCAAATCTTGGTTATGTAGGACTTACTCTGTCCTTTGAGAACAAATTTTCCATTCTAACAAACCTAACACCTTTAAAATTCTCTTATTTTTGTAAGAATTTAAGAATTACCTTTGACAGTTTTCACAGTGCTCAGTAAGTTTAATACTTAATATATTGCTTCAACTTTTTTTAAAGTGTCCCATCTAACTAACTTTGACAATAATTCTAGGAGTTGCTAACTTTAGTACTTTTTAATGCTATCTCTATAGCTGAAGAAATTTGCATTATATATGGACTTCCAAAGAATTTTGATATTTATTTCTATGATGTTTGTGACATTTCCCTACTCACCTTTTTTAGATGGCTTGGGTGGTACAACTGGGCCAGGTTCTATGTTGTCATAAAAATTATTCATGGCTTTTGGATCAAAGTTTCCTATAAAGAAAATAAAATGAGCAGGCATTTAGGCCTCTTTCTCCTGTTACTTGAATTTTTTGATAAGGAAAAAATGGAAATAAAACATGTAAGAAGGGGAACTGTTTTCCAGGGTCTCAAAACTCATTATAGTATCCTACTCTCCTCCCACTGACACTGATGAGAAAAGACCCAAGCAAGCTACCATACCAGTATCTGTCTACAACGTATCACCTTAAAGACTATTTTTCTAACTGTAAAGCTCAATTCTACACAGAATTAAGCTTGTGGCGCATTTAGGGAGGTAAATGAAGAGAAATGAAAGGATGAGTGAACTGTTTTTGTTTTGATTTTAATGAACAAACCATGAGAAAGCTTACTTTTGTGTCTTTCATAATTTACCTTAAAATTTTATCCATTATAAATTCAACTATGGAAGAAGCTAAATATATAAATTTACAAAGATTAATCAAGTTGTTACATCATGGATTCCTTTCTTTAAGAAATGGAGAATCTTAAAATGTTGCCTACAGATATCAATAGAAGATGACATGCTGCCAATTTCAAAATGATAAGAACAATCCCTGAAAATTTTGGCTTGCCACAAAATTTTCACCTTTCTTAAAATGTTCGTTCCCTGATCTAGTGAGTCTGTTTCAGCCCCTTCTGCCAAGACTCCTCCAAGATCACTTTTGATCCACTGCCAGCTTTGGGTCCTACCTTCACATCTGTGAACCTACCACCGCAATCTGGTCTGCACAATTCCAAGTAAGCTTTTTACCTGTATCCATCCCTATTTACATATGTTGGATCTCTTGATTTCTAGACCCAATTTTTTTCCCCAACAGAAATTTTCCTCTCCAAAACCAACAGAGCTGCTTTTCATCAAATCATACACTGATCTCCTTCTACTCTGTCACTTAAAAGTTTAGATTGGAAACTCAGTATAAAAATTTTCCAGAGCACGAGAATAGAATTTAGTAAAAGTGGATATATTTGGACCCCTTATGAAAGGAGACTGAGAAATGCTTAAGCACCAAAAAGAGTTCTCTGTTGCCCAATGGAGACAAAAAACACAGCTCTTTGCTTATAAAACCTTAATAATGCTTTCCCTTGCAGTCCTATTACACAAATGCCTTTATCCATTTGGATATGCAATTTTAAAATAATTTTCTGAAAATAATTCCTATGACGGCTCATAAAAGCCACAATGCTATTTGATATATTAATTAGATCTTTTTACAGTTTAAGATGCTGCTTATGTATTTCTTCAATTACTTACGTTACAGCTGATGATCTACTGTCTAGATCCCATAAGGCTTACTATAAATATCCTAACCAAATGTTTCAAAGAACACACAAGCAAAAAAAAATTGATGCAACCTTCTAATACAGTAGCAAAGTTTATATAACCCCCACATCATGCATAGCAATTCATTGCTTACCGCCAGTAGGCTGTAGAGTGACTAAGCTTCTGAAAATAACTTTAAGGATACCCAACGAGATTGCTCAACTTTCACATGCAAATTTGCTTCTGTCTATTGTTCACGTAGTTCCACGTCTTTTGGGTTCCCCTGCTTCTACTGTTTAATCTTGCCTAAAATGGCAATGAGGTACCTTACAATACAGTAGAAGCTCTCTTAGCTGCCATAATTAAGAACATTAAGTGGTGTGGGGTGTGGGGTGTGGGGGTGGGGGCTCTGAGTAAAACACAAAATTGTTAAAGAATAATCACATCAACTTTAATGCAACAAAACATACATAAACAGCAATATTTTTATGTTGGACCAAGACCTCTTCTTCAGGTGTCTGTTGACTAGACTTCTATACTGTCTGTCTGTCTGTCTTAATAAACTACACCTATCATGAGGATCTAAAGTGGGGGGTAAGTAAATTTTGTCTGTAAAGGGCCAGAAAATTAAAATGTCAGGATTTGTGGACTGTAATACTGTTGTAAGCCCTCAACTGTCCTGTTGAAACACAAAAACAGCCCCACACAATATGTAAACAAATGGGCAAGGCTCTGTTCCATTAGAATTTTATGTACAAAAACAGGCAGTAGGCTAGTTTGCTGAACCCTGATCTATAATTTGCTGTTTTGATTTTGGAATGGAGCAAGAAAGACACTTTAAGGATATTTAATTTGAGAACAGAACCCTATTAGATTTTCCTCTTTAACTCTTTTCACCCATATCTAATTCACAGTCCCTATTTTTGTTACTGTGTGTTTGTTTGAGTCTTTAAAAAGCATGTGCCTTTGGTTTTTATAGAAAGAAGCAGCTCCTGCATTCATGTCAGTTTAAAAAACATTACGTTACAGAAGTATAGTAACTGGTATAAACAGGTTTGGGAAGAGATACACCTGACTCTTCTTGGTAAGTAGACCATTCAACTGATGGGAGGAGCAACAGTATGAGGACACGCCCGAATGCAGCCTCCTCATCAGGAGCATGCGGTGGCTGCAGACTCGGTCAGTGTATTTCACAGAGGAAATGAAGAATCTCTCTAGCCTGGTGAGCTGGGTAAATCAAAGTCAATTAAGAGAGCTTCTACTGTAGTACACTTCTATAAGAAAGCCAAAAAAAACCCCAAAACAAAACAAAACAAATCTCTAAGATAGAGCTGAATGTTTTCATGTAACACGTAACAAAAAAATGGCATATGGAATTCATTTTTAAACTGAGAAATCTGATGTTCTCACTTGGGATCCCTACTTTTACAGATATTTTTGATGACTATCACATAAAATAAGAATCTACTAAGTTTTAGATTAAAATTCATCGATTTATAAAATATGCACAGTAATGACTAAAAGAGGATAAATGCAGAGTAACAACATAGAACAGTCTAAATGATAAGAACTTAATGATGAAGTTGCCTAAGTAAAGATATTTTTTGATCACCCAAATCTGATCTATGACCGCAGGGTGGAGGGATCGCTTTACCAGGATTGTAATCTTTTAAGAGAGAGTTTTTATCCATTATTTCTGTAAAACCAAAATGATCGCTATTTAAGCAGCTTAAAACACCACACTATAACTTATGGTTTACCAAATAATCAAGTCTATACCTCTAGATTGAAGGAGGTCAACTTCTTTCAGTGTACAGTCAACATTTATCTGCAGTTGTCTGTTCATGCTTCTCAATCTTGTCATTTCCTCAGGCTAGTAAGAAAGGACCCAAAATAGCAATTGTGGGAAAGTCATTATCAAGCCCAACATTTAAGAACTGCTATTCACGTTAATTGTTCTGATTGGTTATTACCAAGAGTATGGCCTTAATCCATAAGAGGGCATGTTTAACAAGTCCTGTATGTTATTTTTAATGGTGACATCAGTATAGCCACATATAAACAAAAACTGCACATAATGTGGCGGGGCTATAATACTAGACTATGTTCTCTCATACACATGCTACCATTTTAATCACAGCACTGAGAATATTTTATTTCTATGTTTTCATGATAAGGGCAACTATATGAATCATAAACAAGCAATGTCCATTATTTTAGTCCTGTCCATGCTGGTAAAAGTTACAGCAGTACTAATTAATGCTTACTAAGTGCCAGGCACTATGCTCACCAGAATTCTCTCATTCTTTCCCCAAGACAATCTTGCAAGGTAAGTACTGATATCACTCCGTTTATATACATGAGGAAGCTGAAGCACAAAGAAGTTATATATAATTATCACAAGGTAATAAAAGCTAGTAATTGGTACAGTCAGGATTTATATAGAAGTCCTCTATATAAACTTAAATAGAAATCCTTTTCTCAAGTTCTTATTTTCTGGATCAAAGCCAGCGATTAACCTAGTACGTGAAAATTTCAGGAACCTTATTCTTCAATTCTGTTTCCTTCTGCCTTAATCTTTGAGCCAGCCTACTCCCTAGGCCTCTCAGGGGCATTACATGAGACACTAAAAGGTGAAAAGAGCCCTAAAGTTTTTTGGACACCTCTACTTCCCCTGGCATTCTGAATTTCCTTATTATTTACATGTACAGTTTAGACTCCAGAGGCATGAGGAGTGAAGCTTTCAGCACAGTCTAGCTATTCACTCAGTTATTAAGGTGATTTCAACTATATAAAATAAAAGATAAATATCTGCTACGATAGGAAGACAATAAAATCCTATTCTGTTAAAAACATGTATTTTGCCAAAAACTAAATGTAAGAGTGGAAAAAAATGAGCAAGAAGAGTTATCTTAATTCCGAATAATGGAAGATCTCATGCTGTCGAGACATATTAGCAGATTAACTAGGAATGCCCATTGAATTAGCACGTGTCAGAAGTTTAAAAATTATAATCCCTGAAAATGCTAGGGGAACACAAAAGTCATTTAGAAATATTTAGTATTAGTAATTTCTTTTCTCACTCCTGTAACATATAAAATGCTTACCCCTTGTCTATATTAAATATTACCACTGAAAAGTTTAAAACATATCTGAGCATTTATATTAAAAATAAAGCACTTGTTCAAGGGTTTCAGAGAGTGATGATGTCTTCCTAGGAATATGGGAAAGAATCTACTCTTTTGTAGAATCACACTGGGAAAAGTCAAGTACCTGAAGGAGGTGATCCCACTTACATATTTGGGGGAAAACGGGGATGTTTCAGTCACAGTGGTCCTGAATAGTGAAGCTCTGTAACTAAGTATGGAAACATTATAATAAACTTTACAGTTAAGAGGCTACTGCACATTTGCTTATAACAATCACAACACAGCTCCTGTCAACAGGCTCATTTCCAAATATAGCAGAACCACTGGAACTCACTAAACTAACAGTTTATCTGTAAGATTCCTATGTCCCTTTTCATAGCTTCTGATTGAGGGAAAAAAAGCTGCTTCTGAAATGTTACTATTTGTCAAAAAGTACGCTGTATTCTCATCAAGGAGGGGGTTTCAAGATTGGCTGTGTGTAATTTCAGACTTGTTTATAAAAACTAGGATGCTTATATCTGACATTTCTAGGTAAAAAAGTCTAATCTTTTTTCAAAAGCTAGCAGAAATACCTTAGGTCAACTGTTTCAGCATTTTAAGAACTTGTGTTCTTGGGTGGCTTGCCCCAGTTATGCATGTGGGACTTAAAGCTGTGCGTTGGTCCAAAAACCCAATTGATCAGAACAAGATGGGGAGGGAGGGACTTGAACGAACGAGTAATTGGAAGCTCTCGGCTTATTACAATCTTATTTATCCTTCAAGGAATAACTTACATTTCCCCCTTCTCCGTGGAACGGTCTCATCTTTGAGCCCTAGTAGCAAAAAGCTAACACTTCTATCTCAGAACTCTAAAAGTACTTAATATCATTACCATTTAGCCAGCCAGCACTTCTGATTTACTGTCTTACATTAGCATTTCTCCCTCTCTCTTACACACACCCACACATGCATACAGGTTCATAGACATATATGTGTATCTTTTCACATTCAGATCTCTTTAAGAGATGACATCTTCCACAGCATTTTATACAATGCTTTGCAAATAGTAGACTGAGAAATGATGGTCGTCATGCATCTTTCACTTCTGCCTTCCTTGCAAAGATTATTTCACTGCCCCTCTAAGTTTCTGCAACTGCACATATAGCTGGTCACAAATGTGCATTCCAGTCTCATGAGGCACATGGGTTTCTAACTAAGTTTCTATATACTGCTTGATAATAAATTAGTTTGCAAACTTAAAGGTGGCAATATGTGCTTAGTAGCAAAAAAGTCAACTATCTTGCATAATCCTACGTGAGTGGGACAATGATAGGGATAGCCATTTACTGAGCGAGGCACTTAAAATGTACTTCTTATAATTCCGCTATAAAGATAGAGAAAATCAAATGCAGAGAAGTTAGAACCAGTGAGCACAGAGTTACTCTGGTTCCAGAGCCTATGTGGGCACTCTCTCAACTATGTCATGGTGTCACGAGTGAGTCTCTATGAACAAAAAGGGAATTCTGACCAAACACTTAATTTCTTAATTTCCTACATGATATACCTTTATGTTATGCATGTTCCTAAAGTTAAAAGGAAATCAAATTTTGCAAAATAGTTCCAATTTGTGTTGCACGTATGTATGAGAGCAGACTTTTTCCCATATCTTGTAAACAATACATTTTATAAGAATACTATTTGTTGGGCATTGTATAAATTGTTTAATGTATCTTATATTATCCTAACAAAAATCCCATGCAATGGGTATTCACATATATATTATAGATAAGAAAACAAGCATAAAGAAAGCTGCTTATCCAAGGATATATGAGCGACACATAAGTAGCAGAAGTAGGATTCAAATTCACACCTGAAACTGAAAGCCTACATCTAAACCACCATGTATAACTGTTCACCAACCTTGCACTCTTATTAGTCTTCCATCTTCTTCTAGGCCTGGCATTGGCAATACATGGGAATCACACACTCAAATTTCTCATCTCTCAAATATCATCACCCACGTGAGCTGCTAATTTCTGAAGCTGGGTGGTTACTACACAGAGGTTCACTATCCTATTCTCCTTACGTACCTTTGAAATTCCCTGTAATAACAACAAATTAAATTATGGCCTAGGGGAGTAGTTTTACTAACTTCTCTCTTTTTCTACTAAAGAAGTCTCAATAAAAACTCTCATGTAAAATCTCGGGTTTTTTGAAGCACTACTCTATGCTACATTAGCCAACAACCCCCAAAATCAATAGAGTTTTAGCATGGATTATTACACAGCAAGAGGGTGCTAAACAAAGTTTATATGGTTATTTTAGAGAAAAATGACTTCTTTGTTTATACTCCACATGTATTTAAAGGACTCCAAAGTGCCCAAACATCACTGGTGGATTCCCATGTGGGAATTCTTCAGTATCTCAACCAAGCAGAGGATATAATTCAGATTTCCAGTGGAGGGAAAATGAGGCATAAATATGATTTATACTAATATCACCTTTTAGTTAAAGATAGCTTTGTAATTATCCATGTGTTTTAATTAAAACCTTTCTAATACTGATTATACTTAGCTATTTTAGTCAATATTAGAAAAAAATTTCATTAAATTATTAAATATGCCTGTTTCTCCTTGATCTCAAAAACTTCCACTGGTTCCCCATTACCAGCAGAGTACAGTTCAAACACTAGCATCAACCTGCACATTGACCTGTTAAGACACCAGAAATCTCAGCTTAAGCAAGGGAGCTGTTGTTGACTCGACTTCTGTCTTGACTTCAAGCCTTTGTTACCTCAACTTTTCTCTTCTAAAATCCTTTCCCCCTTTCCTCTTTGCTTATATAGCAATACTATACCACTTAGTATTAATAACTTCTGCTGTAATACTTTCATAAGGTTATCAGATTGAAGGAAAAAAGGGTGAGGTCTAATAACCTTATGAAAATCAGATGCAAGCTACAGACCTGCCTTTCACATAAACACACGAAACTGCATATAATTTCAAGGACTTACAGATACGCTTTGAAGCCACGAATTTCAATTAAAATCTTCTGAGGGCAAAGGTGCAGACATGCTGTCTGCAAGAGACCTGACATATATGCTCACTTCTCTAAATTTCTAATCTCTAAGAGAGAGATTACTCTCAGTTTAAAGAGAGTAGGAACATGAGGAAAGGTTCCGTGAAAAAAGAAGAGATTAAGCTGAGCCCTAAAGAACAGATGATTTACACACACAGAGCTTTAGCAGAACAATCCAGCAGGAAGATAATGTGAGAAAACGAAGTGCACTGAGTATACACGGATAAACCAATTGCTCTATGAGTTCTCTCATTACCTGTGAGCAGACACAGCACTTACCATACTGTATTACAGTTATCTGTTGAGGATCTATTTCTCCCACCAGCACATAAAACACTAAGCACCTAGCATAGGACCACATTTATAAACTGTAAAAAATGCTTGTTGAATGAATGAATGCCGAAAGGTGAAATGATAGGCTGGATCACAGAGTTTGTGATGTCACAAGATTTTAGGACACTTGCTTTAAAATTTTTCAGAATTTTCTAAGATCTTTAGAACTCATACATGTTAACCAATATGTTGACAATATATTACCTTACCCGCCCCCGCCACCAAAATATTACCTGAAT
This sequence comes from Vicugna pacos, assembly GCF_048564905.1. Classification (NCBI taxonomy): domain Eukaryota; kingdom Metazoa; phylum Chordata; class Mammalia; order Artiodactyla; family Camelidae; genus Vicugna; species Vicugna pacos. The sequence continues at coordinate 23,332,266 of NC_133023.1, forward strand.
CTTTTCATTACAGCAGTTCCTGTGAGGAGCACTGTCAATACTGTTATTTTAGTTTATATAATTATTTACACTTAACAAAACTGACCTGCTTTAAAGTATTCTGTAGTCAACACTTTCTCAAAATGCATATTTATCTTGTTCTAACTCATAAATTAATGCACTTAGAAGAATAACTTAGATGCTTGAAAGAATAAATGAGTACATGAGAACATTTTATAAAATATTTGGTCAAGGTGCACTTTTTGTTTCTATTCTGACAGTGATTTATTTATAGTAAATGAGATCTATACCGTGATTATAAATGTCAGTACTTGAAAATACAGATAAGCATATGGAATTCATACATTTGCAAAAAATCATCAAATTATGTCGACTAGAACTACTGAAGGCAAAAGTCCTTCATCCATTGTTTCAGAAACGAAAACAACTGTGCCAGGAACAGAACCTAAAAGAAAACCAACTGGCCCGCACGGCCAACACCCCCACCTTCCTATCCACACATCCTAACGGATCACTTACCGTTGGGATTGCAGTGGTGCAGCTGACCCTTCTGAGCCGTCTCTGCATCAGGTCATGCTCCATACCGTTAACTTCAGCCTTCAACCGCTCTAGCTCCTCTTTCTCAAGTTTCAATTGCTTTGCTAACCTCTCCATCCTTGCTCGCTGATGTAACAGCAAGGCTATAGCATTACAGATAAAGTCATTGCAGAGAATAACACTGAACAAGTAACTGGAAAATTCCCATATGCATTGCTAATGTATGAAATACCCGTAAGGAACCCAGTATTCCAACTTGAGTTCGCATTTATTCTTCTCATGTCTTTCTAATGCTATTCTGCCTTCATATCTACTTTAATTTAGCTCTTGTAACTGCTGCCAAAATGACATCATCTATACATCCCTCTTATTCTATCATCCTTAGTTTCCCTAGGATTCTCTTTAATTGTACCTGTGTTCATTTTAAACAGGCTCGATACCTGGCATATTTAATTACAATCATAATTACTTCCCTTATATACTGAAAGAATATTCAATTCTTAGATATTTTGAAACAGACTTTTAAAATATTCTATTCTCCTTATATTTAGTTAGGTCCATTGTGAACTAATCCAACAAAGTTCTTCAACACCAATCCCACTTCTTACAAATATACTTTACTTAAAAACATCATTACACCCTTCAAGCAATCCTCTAGAAAAGATTCAAATTTTTTTCACTTTAATGAAATTCAGTCCACACTCTATGAATCTCTTTTTCCCACTCTGTAGTTTGTATTTTTGACAATATTGGTTTCACTTTATATTTTTTCCCCAGTGAATGTTCTTCCTTTAAAAAAAAAAAGTCTTCTTAGCTCACTATTATCATGCCTGTATTTTTATACTTTAACAGAGTATAGACAATCCTGAAGCACTAACCCTGTTCTAATAGGAATGCTTCTACCCAATATTTAATTAAACAGCTAATATAAATTTTTTTGAATAGGAGATTGACACCTTACCATAAAGAATGAATTTCATAAAAGGGTTAAAATTACCTTGTGTATAGGCATAGTCATCTGATCCAGAACTAGAACTCCTCTGATATTTATGGCTTCCCTTTTCTCCCCCACAGCCTGGTATCACTGAAATGGGCTGAATAGGTTCTGGGGCTGCAGAACGCTCTTCTTGGTCCACTAAATTTAAAAGATTTTCAGTCGCTGCTCGGCCTACAGTAATCTTAAAAACTGTAGTTGGGTTTGGTATCATCCGAGGAGATGGTGATGGAGCACAAGAAGGTCCAGTTGGCTGTGTATATGTGATATACACAGGATTAACACTAAATGGATGTTTTGGTTGACTGGATATCCCTCTTGAAGGTGAACTGGAAGGTGGCGTGGTGGCCGTGTACAATGAGTGCTGATTCCGTGGAGATGGCTGATTACTGATAGGTGAAGGACTCCTATTAATTGCTGTCCCAGATCTCTGAGAGGGTTCAACTGTAATTTCTATCTTCTTCATGGATCCTTTGGGTAAGCTAGATGTTGCATACGGGAGATAGGCTACTGAATGGCTTCCCTGTTTCTGATAGCTAGGAGGTCCTTGTTGATATGGATGGGGTGGAGTAGCTGAAGGACTAGGTGGCATGAAGACGTGGGAACTTGGGTGGCCCAACTGGGAAGGTTGCACTTGATGCTGTGGAGAGCTGAAGGGTGAAGGACACTGAGAAGGAGGTGGTGAATGGTAAGCAGGTTGCGGGATCTGCTGTTGTTTGGGAGAATACTGAGAAGGCTGGTAGTTCTGTTGATGTGGATAAACAGGTAAAGGACGTTGGCTATAATGAGGCACTGGGCCCTGTGGTGAGGACTGCCACGGCGTACTCTGAGGAGTTTGTCTTCCCGATGAACTCTGAGATGTCTGTCTAATATAAATAGAACCAGGAGACCCATAAAGATTGCCTGGAATTTGTGGAAGAATTTGTAAAGCTCTTGGTACAGTCTGTCCAGAAGGGAGGTTTTGGGATACTGTAACAGTAATTGGATTTGTACTATACCGAGGTATGTGCATGTATGAAGGAGGTGGCGGCGGTGGTGGTGAAGGCCCTTGCATAGCAGATGGATTCATTCCCGTTTGAATGGAAGATGGCTGTTGAGGTGGCTGTGAAGGAGGAGTAGCTGCACTTCTGTTCTGCTCAGTCATAAAAAATGGATTGTAGTTGGGAGTAGCAGCCACAACAGCTGGAGCTGAGTGTGGTTCCTGAACTAAACATATAAGCTGTTTACCTGCTGCATGCTGTGGATCAATATGTCCATCACTTGAACTGTGTACCAGTGTTCGACCACCATTAAGTTGCATTCCATCTCCTGGGTGGTAGCTACCAGGAGAATGGATACCCAGGTTAATATGCAAAAGGCGATTTCTATTCATCCTGTTGTCATCTGGACTATGGTATTCCATATATAAGTATTTGCTACTCTCCTGGGAAAGGGCTCGGCAACAGGCTTCAAGATTGTTGTTATGCTAGAAGGAAAAATGGCAAAAGTAACATTAGCAAAATTAACAAACCCTAATAATGAAAGTCAAGCTTTGCCAGAGAGTTATGTAAATACAACTGTCACAGAATAAGTAGAGAATAGTATTTTAAGCACAAAAAGCTTCATGGTCATCTATCCTGAAAAGGAGATCCCAAATGATTTATATTATTTTACAGACATTTAGCTCACATAACTAGTACTACCACTACTGCTACTGCTACAGAAATGTAAAGTACCTACTAATGAACACTGTGACTCAACCCCAACTTTTCTGACTCCAAATCCAGGACTCATTTTACACTTGTTGCATCTCAACAAATTAAGATGCTGGGCTAATCTTGGATTCACCACAGTTGCTGCAATATACAAGTATAAGTAATATCCATCATTAACATTTAAACTGATAAACATGAAAATAACCATGCTTTAGTTTTCAAAAGGCACTGAAACCCCAAAGAGAAAAAAATTACAATAAAATTCCTAGAGTCAAAACAATAAAAAAAACCTAAAGCAGCCTTTACTTTTCTTTCAACACATTGATTACCTATTGTGGATTGGGTGCCCCTGAGGAAACATAACTGTCATGCAGGTAACTAAGTTATCCCTATATAACTTCAACTATCTTGTTATATTATGAAAGATTAAGTTAAACAAACAAATCAGTAAAGGAAAAAAATCCACTTTTTGAATTACGGTACCATGACTTCACCAAAGTTATGTTAATTTAACACAAAACCAGGTCTCAACTGCTTTTATGAAATTTATTCACACCCCCACAGTCTCGAAAGTTTTTACCCGCTGAAAAGTAGCTTGGTAAACTTTCGAAATCATTGAAAGATTTGATCTTTTTGAGTTACACACACACACACACACACACAGAGGTAAATAGCAAACTGACATTTCAGATGTTCCAACAGACAGTAATCAAATAAAAGGCTCCCTCCTTTTAAAATGTTAAGGTACTATAAGGCAGTTTTCCATTAAAATACAGAATTCAGAACTACTTTATTAGCCTAAAACACTATTATTCACTGCTTTTCAAATAATCTGTGAAAGTTTCTCAATTATCATGACCTTTTCTGTATTTCATAAATATATATATAGATATGTACATATTCTTACCGCATATTTACTTTAGGAGAAAGTACATTTTATATAAAAATGAAAGCAAACACTTCACTTCTGCTGAGAACCAAATAAAGTTAAATTTAAAACGGGGCATATAACATCATTTTAGAGCTGGGAGAACGCTTGGGGTTGACCTACTCCAATTCGACTCATTTACAGGTGAGGAAAGGGATGCCTGGGAAGTTACATGACTTGAAAACAAGCACGTAACTAGGTATAATGGAGAGTCAGTTCCAGATTCTTGGTCTCCTGACTCCCAGTGCCCTTTCTACTAAAACACAGTAATTTCAAAGGATAAGACGTTAGGCCAAAAGTACACTACTATACTGAAGCTTTAGGGAATAAAAGAAAATTCTGTCAAGCAAACCCTTGTAAAATGAATTCTCAGAAATGTAAAGAATTGGCGTAACAACTTTTACACTTTTCCTTAATTAAACCTTTTGGTACTAAAATTCAAATACTTTTTAAAATACTTTCTGAGCCATAGAAAAAAGTAATTGTTGAAATTTCAGAAGAAAGCAATTAAGTCTGGCCTTTTTCTCATACTGCTTGAAATCACGCTGATCGAGGAAGGAAACCCAGATATTAAGCAAATCTGGAGCGAAAGGATTTTAACTGACTGACAACTAGAAGAAAACATCACTGACAGATACTGAAGGGAAAAGAAATACAAAAAGTGAAAATAAAATACCTCCAAGTTTTTTTATAAACTTGAAAATTAAAAGGAGAACAAAAACTAGGGTTTTATTTGAAACCTAAAGCAGTCATGGACACTTTACTATCTGACATTTTTATTAATGATCCTAAGATTTCATGTTTTCTACAATGAATTAGGTAGCCTAATTAATATTGCCACAAAAGGATCCAAAATCAAAATGACACAGTTAAATTTGTCAGCCTATTCAAATGTATGTCTACAGTGACAAAGTGGACTACACTGTCTAATGAAGAAAAATTTAAAACCACAAATATAAGATATTTAAGTAATATCTTTACATTATTAGTATTTTCAAAATACTACCAGAATAGATTCAAATATATCTGACCTGCTGTTTTAAAAGGAAAAAAAATGAGATAATTTATCAAACACTAAATATGAAGAATAAAGAAATTAAAATTATTTAGTTGGATGAAGAGAACCGGATTTTTAAGAAGACATGTATGAACACTCATGAAAGGACTGAGGCAAAAAAAATATCATATCCCTAAAAGCTATCCTAAATTGGGGGATGATATCCTAGAGTTTTAGGACTGGTGTATTAACTGTAAAGTACTGAGTATCTTATTTTAATTGAAACAGAGACACTTCCCAGAGCTGGTAAGTGTTAAGTCTCTATACCAATAAACAATATTAATCCCAAAGGAACAAAAAACACTAAGACTGAGGACAATGTAAGTTATCAACAAATGTTCACTGAGTTGAATTTGAAGTTCTTATTTAAATTCAATAAGTAACATGAAGGCACTTAGCCATGAAAAAATATAGGTAATAAAGGGCTAAATAAAATTAAATTAAAAAACAAGGTCAGAGCTGGGTGGGGCCCTAAGATAGATGAGGAAGGTACTTGGTAGGAAGTGGTTTAAACTGGAAGCCTCCTTCATGCTTGGTTTCACTCCAGTGGGAAGTATCTCTGCTCCACCAGAAACCAAAATGGGGCTAAAGAAAAGGGTGGAAATTCAGATGAGGAACGTATATTAGGAAAAATAAAGCCAAACTATAATATAAAAGCTGTAAGCCTAAAGGTCTGGACCTAGTAGAAGGGCTTGCAAACAAAGGAAGCACCTCTATCACCACCAATGACCTATGAGTCTCTATTTGTAATTAACCTCAACTATATATAGGCTTACATTATATCCTGAGCAGCTCCCAATATAGTAAGATAGAGCATGCATATATTATGCAATAACGTAGAGTTTGAACTGATTGTGTCCGTGAGGAAGTCCAGTGGGTAGGATAGAAATGCTGCTTCCAAACGTCAACCAACTAGGGAAATGCTAAAACCCAAAACACACTGAGATTCTGTGAAGGATGATGTAAAACCCAACAGGGGAAGTGTCAGGCCTATTTCTATGTTGCCCCTTGGGTGGGAAGACATGTTCTATCAGAGATGAAAGATTTATTTCAATAAAAGGCAATAAGACAAAAATAATGTATTTAAAATCACTAAAGAAAGTGGCCTTATACTTAAAATTACATATTAGCAAGCATTTACCAACTAGAAAATCAGTAAGAAAGGGAGTGGACTCTAAAAACTCTTAAATATAGGCTAAAAAAGTATACAGCCTAAGAAGTTATAAAGATAAATTTGATATTCAAAACTCAATTCTAAGAATTCAGGGACTGATGACACAACCCCCAAATTTAAGAAGTATAATGGGTGAAGAATCTTTTTGTTAAATGCCTCTATTCTTTTCTCTAAATCACTGGTTCTCAATGCCAGGAGATCGTGTCTCCCATGGCACATGGAGACAGTTTTGGTTTTCACGACTGTGGGGATACCACTGGCATTTAGTGGGTGGAGGCAGGGCTGCTGCTAAACATCCCACAATGCACAAGGCAGCTCCCCACAACAAAGATTATCCAGCCCAAAATGTCAACAGTTCCAAGGTTGAGAAATCCTGCTCTAAATGTCCCCTCAACATAAACAAGAAAATTTAACTGAGTTCTAGTCACAACACAAAGCCAGCTCTAATAAGTAAACTCTAATTTAACATCAGTATCAATAGGGGGTAATCTACCTGTAACATGCACTGAGACACCACACCCTCTGGAATCTCAGGGAAACGTTGTCGGAGGTCATGGAGAACCTGCATATCAAGCTGTGGACCGCTTTGCGCCATGCCAGAGAAAATGGTGGTCAAGTTTCTCTTAGGAAATGGATGCTAACCGGCCTTCCAATAGTAACGATCTTCCAATACTGCAGTCATTTTCTATGAAAAGAAATGAAAGTATGGTTAAATTTAATTACATATTTCACTTTATTCCAATGGAAACCATCAATACATTAAAATGGAGATATCTAAAATAAGTATAACTAATTCTAAAGTTGGAAAACTGAAATTCTTTTTAGCCAAAGACTTCTTCTGATGTAATATAGCCAATCACTGGTTTAAAAACAACAACAAAATACTCTCAAAACTTCAGTTCCATTTTAATGTTTAAAAAAAGAAAAATTAGCTTGATTAAAAAATACAGAGTATTATTATTTGGCAACTATATTTTTCTAGTCTTGAGAAAGACCTAACTATATATGATCACCCATGTTTTCCTAAGGTCTATCACATTACTCCTCTAAAACAGTAATCATTTTAATGTCTGAAGTAATATAATAAGGCAACAGGACTTGACAGTAACACCACAAAGCACACTTGTCCTGTATGCCTTACATTCTCCCTACACTTTGAAGCCAAAGGTTTGAATTTGAAGTCTGAGTAAAGGAAACGAAACCCAATGTCCAAATGAAACAACAAGGCAAACAAAGATGGAAATGCAGAATCCTTTGTTTCCAAAGATGACACTGGTGATCCATCAGCAGCCACACCTGCCTAGTTAGACTTTTACATAGTTCTGGTGCCACTGGCACAAGTGTTAAGATGCTAGGATTGGGGGGTACAGTCTGAGTAGAGCAAAGTGATCCCCAATTGCACTGGTACATGTCAAGTTAAGCGCCCATGTAAATAAAGGTAACTAGTGAGTAACAATGAAATCATAACTCAAGTGGCAGCATCAAGAGGCAATTAATAGATCCACTTTTTAATCTATATTCCCCATTTTTCGCAAGGGGAAAAAACAGTGTATACCATACAATCTCACAATATTTCTGCTGTGTTCACTCACTAGATGGCCAAATACTTTTAAGAATGAGGAGTAAACACCTGCATCTTCATAAGATGCATGGAAATCCTGATTATAAGACACATGACTAAACCACACACGTAAGGAAGGGTCACCCCACACCAAATCTGTTTCTTGCAAAAAGGCCAGAAACTTTAAATCACACCATTATTTGTGGCAATGTATAAAACTACAGAGAACATTTTTAAATTTTAAAATGTTTAAGGAAAATATTGAATTTCTTTTGCTGATTCATATTTAAGTATATAACTGAAAACTAAATACCATGCAACCTCAAATTTGACTTTCATAGGCAAGGATTTTGACTTTCCATGCAATCTGTTGACTTTTACTGGGCATCTACCTCTCTCCTCTTCCTTCCAAGCCAAGACTGTCAAGATTTATATAAACTCCTTTTGTCTACAAGTGGCCACAAAACCCCAGTGTATTGAGACCCTGCCTAACCATAGGTAAAAACAGCTATTAGGGACTGCTTTAATGACTTCCAACCATCAACATGGAAGATGCCTAACGAACCTGAAAATTAGAATGTGGGAAAAGAATAAAGGTAATTTCCAATTCTCACATATATAGGCTTCCTGGCCACTCTATACTACTCTGCTGCCTGCAATTCATTCCTTAGTCTGCTCTAACCTGGCTCATAAACTGATCCACTGAAATACTCTATTCATCATCACTCTGCTGCTAAATCCAGAGGCTGTGGTTTCTGGTCCCTATGCCCCCTGACCTTTGCAGCATCTGACACTACTGATTATTCCTTCCTTTTTTGAGCCTCTGTGACATCACATTAGCCTGGTTTCTTCCCACTCACTTGCCTGGTTTTTGCCCTAAGTGGCCGCTGCTTCTCATTCTACATCCTTGTGTCCAGTGATGACTACTACTAAGGTTTCAGTAACACTGAAAGGCTGACAATCCTCAAATTGCTATCTTAACCATCATGCTCTCTCCAAGACTCCATACACATAGAAACTACTGCCTACTGCATAGCACTATCTGGATATACCCAAAGATATCAGTCAATATGTCCAAAAAGGAATGCCTCACCAAAATCCTTCCCAAAATGCTGTGTTGTCTCCATCAATGTTACCATTATTCACTCAGTTAACAAAACCAAAAACCGGAGTGTGATCCTTTACCTCTCTTTCTTGTACAACCAACTAAACAAGAACATTAAGTCAAGTGGTTGATGGTTAGCAATCTGCTTCTGTCATATAGTAGTAACTAGGAAAGAAACTCAATCTTTAGGCCTTTGAAGCTTCATGTGTAAAATGGAAATAACTGTAGGGCTGTAGAAAAATCAGCAAACAGTAACAAGTCAGGAAGCATGAGTTACTATTTCTCAGGGCACGTCTGATTATTGTTCTCATCAACATTTTAGCAGCAACTTCCTGCCACTCTTCCTGCCTCAGGTTTTGCCTTCCTCCATATCACAAGAGTATTTGCTTTGGAAGATGCAAATCTGATGATGTCCTCTCCACTCTTTGCATCTCAACAAAACAGAGCCATGTGTGATCCTGTGCATGGATGTCCCACGCCACCTCCTCTCAGGGCATTAGCCAATGATCATCCATCTGCCTGAGATACATTTCTATCTTCCTCCCTCCCTGCTGCTTCCCCAAGCCATACTGATTCCATACCTGTCATTATTGGTGGCACCTCCTCCTTTAAGGAGGTTTCCATTGACACTCGCCTCCTACCTGCATAGCAGGCTATGCTTATCCTCACAGGAGCACATAACACACTACACTGAAGCCACTTGTGTATCTGAAGGTCTCTTGTATGAAACTGTAGTTTCACTAGAATGTGTTAAGCTAGAGTGGGGAAGTATGCAAAAAGTGATAGGAACTCGTCATAAGGACCTGAGAGTCAGCATGAAGAGGCTCCCACTGGTCATATCTGTGATAATTTGAGAATCAAAATAATCGAGGACATTGTAAAATGATTATAAATCAATAAAAAATGTTAAAAAAAATCAAGGACAGTAATAAATTATAGGCCTGTAGAAAATAGGAACCTCTGAATCCTTATCAATAATAATTACATGCACACATACACAAAGGAGGAGGGAGGGCTTTCGTTTACAGTGGAATCCAACTGGTAAACATGTGCAGGCAGTGCTGGAGTTGTAAAATCATTTTGCAGACATCACAGTACAGACTGCTTCAGTCAAGAATCATCAATGGATGCTAAATCTAGGGGGAAATTTGGTTGAAGAATAGGCTATAAAAATGGTCTTAAAGTGTTTCCACGAAGAATTACATTTTAGTTGCAAGGGGGTAAAATTTAACTATACGGTGGATAAACCGAACAATATTTTGACTGGGTAATCAAAATTAACATCACCAATGAGGGACAGAGATGGACAGCATATGCCTCCAGATTTCATATCCTGAGAAGAACATAGCACTTCCCATTACTCCAGTCAGGAATGCATAATCTGAAACTACTCAAGAAAGAATAGCCAAACCCCAAATGAGAAACAGTCTATTTACTTAAAAAAAAAAAAAGCAGTAACTGGGAGGTGAGAATGTCATCTTAAAAGTAACAATGTCAAAAAAGACAAAGGCTAGAAAAACCACAGATTAAAGGAGATACAACCATAACAACTAAATCCAATACCTGATCCCAGAATGGATCCTGTACTAAACGAAGAAAATATTATAAAAGAAATGAACTGATCAACTGACAAAAATGAAATGCGGATGGCAAATTAGGAAAAGTATTCTATCAATATTAAATTTACTGAATTTAATACATTAACTGACCTAGCAGTTATGTTGTGGTTATATATGAGAATATCATTTTTAGAAATTAAGCAATGAAGCATTTAGGAGTAAAGGGCATAAAGTATGCAACTTACCTTCAAATGGTTCAGGAAGAAAACATATGTATGTATTATGTGCATATAAACATACATGCACATGTGCACACATAGAGAGGGAGCAATTTACAAAGCACACAGAAAGTTTACAGCTAGATGACTGAGTAGGAAGACACTGAGCTTACCTCCTCTCACAAGCACACCAAAATTACAATTATTTACAGAGCAACTATTGATAAGAAAGACTGGAATCTACTAGAAAAGATCTTCCACAACTAAAGATATGAAGAAAGGAACAACAATGAGATAAGTAGGAGAGAGTCGTGGTATAGTCAAGACCAAAACCCCTAGGTGGGTGACTCACAAACAGGAGGATAATTACAACTGCAGAGGTTTTCCCCAAGGAGCAGGCGGTCCAGGCCCCACACCGAGTTCCCCAGTCCAAGGGTCCTGCACCGAGAAGACAAGCCCCCACAACATTTGGCTTTGAAGGCCAGCAGGGCTTTGCTTTAAAAGAATCAAGGGCTGTGAGAAGCAGAGATTCCACTCTTAAAAAGGGTGCATACAAAATCTCATATGCTCCAGAAACCAGTGATGAAAGGGGAAAACCTACAACCAAGAACACTCTACCCAGCAAGGTTCTCATTCATATCTGATGGAGAGATCAAAAGTTTTACAAACAAGCAAAAGCTAAAAAAAGGACAGTACCACCAAACCAACTTTACAAGAAATGTTAAAGGGATTTCTCAAAGGGCGAAAAAACAGCCACTAGAAACATAAAAATTACAAAAGGAAAAAGCTCATTGGTAAAGGCAAATGTACAGTAAAGGTAATAAATCAACCAATTACAAAGCTAGTAGGAAGTTCAAAAGACAAAAGTGGTAAAATCGTCTATATCCGCAATAAGTTGTTAAGGGATACAAAAAACAAAATGTTTAAAAAAATTAAAAACTAATCGTACGGAGTAAAAACGAAGGGTTGTTAAAATGAATCTGAAATTAAGAGATCAGCAACTTGAAATAATTTTGTGTGTGTACACCTCATGGTAACCACAAATCAAAAAATCTATAATACATACACACACAAAATAGAAAGGAATCCAAACATAATACTAAAGATTGTCATCATATCAAAAAGAGGAAAAAAAGGAACAAAAAATAACCCCAAAACAACTTACAAAATGGCAGTAAGTACTGACCTATCAATTATTACTTTAAATGTAAACAGACTAAATGATCCTATCAAAAGACATAGAATGGCTGAATAGATACAAAAACAAGACCCATATACATGCTGCCTACAAGGGACTCACTTCAGATCCAGAGATACAGACTGAAAGTGAGGAGATGGAAAAAGGTATTCCATACAAGTGGAATTTTTTTTTAAAAGCCAGGATAGCAATACTAGTATCAGACAAAACAGACTTTAAAACAAAGATTGTAACAAGAGACAAAGAAGGATATTACATACTGATCAAAGGACCAATCCAAGAAGATTTTAACAATTGTAAATATATATATGTGGCCAACATAGGCACATCTACATACATAAAGCAAATATTAACAGATATAAAGGGAGAAACTGATAGTGACACAATAATAGTAGGGGACGCCACGTACATCAATAGACAGATCATCCAGACAGAAAATCAGTAAGGAAACAATTGCCTTAAATGACACATTAGACCAGATGGACTTTAATGTTATGTATAGAACATTCCATCCAAAAGCAGCAAAACACACATTCAAGTGCACATGGAACATTCTCCAGGATAGATCACATGCTAGGCCACAAAACAACTTTTGGTAAATTTAAGAAAACTGAAACAGTGTCAAGCATCTTTTCTGACCATAATGCTATAAGACTAGAAATCAACTACAAGAAAAAAACTGCAAAAGACACAAACCCACTAAGGCCAAACAATATGCTACTAAACAACCAATGGCTCCTTGAAGAAATCAAAGAGGAAATCAGAAACTACCTGGAGACAAATGAGAACAGAAACACAACTATCCAAAATCTATGGGACACAGAAAAAGCAGTTCTAAGAGGGAAGTTTATAGTGATACAAGCTTTTCTCAGGAAACAAAAAAATCTCAAATAAACAACCTAACCTCACACTTAAAGGAGCGAGATAAAGAAGGACAAACACAACCCAAAGTTAGTAGTAAAGAAATAAAGATCAGAGCAGAAATAAATGACATAGAGACTAAAAAAAAAAACAAAAGATCGATGAAATTAGGAGCTGGTTCTTTTTTTTTTTAAATTGAGGTATAGTCAGTTTACAACGTTGTGAAGAGCTGGCTCTTTGAAAAGATAAACAAAATTGACAAATCTTTAGCCAGACTCATTAAAAAAAAGAGAGAGGGGGGCCTAAATCAATAAAATCAAAAAGAAAAAAAGGAGAACTTACAATTGATACCACAGAAATACAAAGGGTAAGAAATTCCTAAAAATAATTCTACACCAATAAAATGAACAACCTGTAAGAAATGGGCAAATTCCTAGAAATGCACAATCTCCCAAGACAGAACAAGGAAGAAAAACGAACAAACCAATTACCAGTAATAAAACTGAATCAGTAATAATCAAAGCTCATAACAAACAAAAGCCCAGAATCAGATGACTTCACAAACGAATTCTACCAAACATTTAGAGAAGAGTTAACACCTATCTTTCTGAAACAAAAAATTGCAGAGGAACATTTCTGTACTCATTCTATAAGGCCAACATCGACCAGACAAAGATAGCACCAAAAAGAAAAAAAAAAAAGAAAAGAAAGAAAGAAAGTAAAAGAAAAAGCATAGGCCAATATAACTGACAAACATAATATGCAAAAATCCTCAACAAAATATTTGCAAACCAAATTCAACAATCCATTAAAAGGATCATATACCATAATCAAGTGGGATTTATCCCAGGGAGACAATGATGGTTCAATATCCACAAATCAACATGATACACCACATTAATAAACTGAAGGATAAAAAATGTATGATCATCTTTTACATGCAGAGACAGCTTTTGACAAAACTCAACATCCATTTATGATTAAAAAAAAAACACCTCCACAAAGTGGGTACAGAGGAAATGTACCTCAACATAATAAAGTCCACATATATGATATGATAAGTCCACAGCTAACATCATACTCAATGGTGAAAAGCTAAAAGCATTTCCTCTAAGATCATGAACAAGACAAAGATGCCCACTCTCGCCACTTTTATTCAACACAGTATTGGAAGTCCTACCCAGAGCAATGACAAGAAAAAGACATAAAAGGCATCCAAATTGGAAAGGAAGAAGTCAAAATGTCACTATTCAAAGGTGACAAGATACTATACACAGAAAATCCTAAAGACACTATCAAAAAATCCCAGTACAAAAAAAAAAACAAAAACCCAGTACAGCTCAACAATGAATTCAGTAAAAATGCAGGATACAATATATACAGAAATCTGCTGCATATCTATACAATAGCAACGAACTATCAGGAAGAGAAATTAAGAAAACAATCCCATTTATAGTCACATCAAAAAGAATAAAATCCCTAGGAATAAATCTACCTAAGGAGATATGAGACCTGCACATAGAAAACTGTAAGACACTGATAAAAGAAACTGAAGATGACACAAATAGACAGAAAGACATACTTTGTTCATGGATTGGAAGAATATTGTTAAAATGACCATAATACCCAAGGCAATCTACAGATTCAATGCAATCCCTATCAAAATACCAATGCACTTTTCACAGAACTAGAACAAATACTTTTAAAATTTGTATGGAAACAAAAAAGACCCCAAATAGCCAAACCTTGAGAAAGAAAATAGCTGGAGGTATCATGCTTCTTGACTTCAGAGTAATTACAGAACTACAGTAATCAATAGAGTATGGTACTGGTACAAAAACAGACACATAGATCAATGGAACAGAACAGAGAGTCCAGAAATAAACCCATGCACATATGGTCTATTAATCTATGAGAAAGGAGGACATACAGTCTTCTCAGTAAGTGGCACTGGGAAAACTAGGCAGCTACATGTAAAGGAATGAAATTAGAACATTTTCTTACACCATATACAAAAAAACACTCAATGGATTAAAAGCCTAAATGTAAGATCTGAAACCATAAAACTCCTAGAGAAAAACATAGGCAGAGCACTATTTGACATAAATTGTAGCAGTATTTTTTTTGATCTGTCTTCTAAGACAAAGGAAAGAAAAACAGAAATAAACTAATGGGACATAATTCAACTTAGAAGCTTTTGCACAGAAAATTATTGACAAAACAAAAAGACAACCTATGTAATGGGAGAAAATATTTGTAAATAATATGACCAATTAGGAGTTCATACCTAAAATATATAAATAGCTCATATAACCAATATCAAAAAACCCCAAGCCAATTAAAAAAATGGTCAGAATACATGAATAGACACTTTTCCAAAGAAGACATACAGATGGTGAACAGGCACAAAAGATGCTCAACAACGCTAATCAGCAGAGAAATGCAAATCAAAACTATAATGAGGTATCACCTCACACCTGTCAGAATGGCTATCACCAAGAAGACAACAAATAAATGCTGGTGAGGAAGTGAAGAAAAAAGAGCCACTGTACACTGTTGGTGGGAATGTATATTGGCACAGGCACTGTGGAAAACAGTATTGAGGTTCCTCAAAAAACTGAAAATAGAACTACCACATGATCTAGGAATTCCATTCCTGGGTATATATCCAAAGAAAACAAAATACTAATTTGTAAAGATATGTGCACCCCAATGTTTATAGCAGCATTATTTACAATAGTCAAGATAGGGAAGCAACCTAAGTTGGATAAAGAAGATGTGGTATGTATTTTATATGTATATATTTACACACACACACACACATACACACATATATATGTATGTATATATTATGCACACACACAATGGAATACTTCTCAGCCAAAAAAAAAAGACTGAAATTTTGCCATTCACAACAACATGGCTGGACCTGGAGAGTATTATGCTTAGTGAAATAAGTCAGACAGAGAAAGAGAAATACTGTATATTATCACTTACATGTGTAATCTTAAAAAAAGTAGTAAATACAACAAAAGAAACAGACTCACAGATATACAAAACAAAATTGTGGTTACCAATGAGGAGAGGAATGGGGGAAGGGGCAAGATCTGTGTAAGAGATTAAAAGGTACAAACTACTAAGTACAAAATGGATAAGCTACAACGATATATTGATATTGTACAGTGCAGGAAATACAGCCAATATTTTATATTAACTTTAAATGGAGTATCATCTATAAAAATTTTGAATCACTATGTTGTACACCTGAAACCAATAATAATATTGTAATCAACTATATCTCAATAGAAAAAGTACAGGGAAAAATGTTACCAATACATGAATCTGGATAAAAGGGTATATGATGAACTATTTTTATTCTTGCAAATTCTGTAACTTTGGAATTATTTTTCAAATAAAAAGCCAAAACAAAACAAAATACAAACAGAAAGACCATAGTTTTATTCAGGGATTATCCCTTGTTTATCACTGCATTTCCAAAGCCCAACCTAGTACCTGTTCAAAGGTTTGTTGAATAACTAAGAATTAATTTTACTATACTAAACCAATCTAGCTAGTAGGATAGAAAAATATACAGATGAACATTTAGCTGAACCTTGTCCCCTCTTCTCCTGCACACCCCCTCCCCCATAATAAAATACTGGAGAATCACAGATCACCTATGTATTTGTGAATGTTTAGGAAACAAGAAAAATAGCTTTAGTCTACTGAATCAGTAGGCATATTTTTCTAGTTTATCCCTTTTAAATAATCCCAAATGTGAAATGCTAAGAGATTCTACCAGATTAACATTCTATGCTTTAATTTAAAGTGTAAACTATTCAAAGTCCTTAGTGTTAATTTAACTTTTTCTGACACAAGGCTTGAATTATCCACCTTTTTGATCAAACATTATATGCCATTTTCAAAGAAGGCAACCAACAATTTGCACTAGCCAGAAGAGTCCTAACTGGATGAGTAACCTTGCCCAGTCACTGAAGCACTAAGGCAGTGATGTTTCCAATAAAAACATACTGGAAGTCCTTTAAAATGTTTTAGTAGCTACATAAGAAAGTAAAAAGAAACAGGTGAAATTAATTCTAATATATTTTATTTAACCCAAAATATCAAAAATACTATTGTTTTAACATGTAATCAATATAAAATCACTAAGATATTTTACATATTTTTTCAATCTGAGTCCTTGAAGTCCAGTGTGTATTTTATATCTACAGTACATCTCAGTTCAGACTGGCCGCATTTCAAGTGCTCAGCTATTAGTCATGACCACCTTACTAGTCACTGCAGCTCTAAACCTTTAGGATTGTCATTTAAATGGCAGGCGAAGACCTACAACTCTTACATTCCCTAATTCAATATCTCTTTTGAGGGTATACAACTAACTGGGCAAAGGGCCTAGCACAGACTAGGTGTTCAATAAATATCTGTTAGGTGAAATGAACAAAATGGAATTCACTGAATTTAATTATAGGAATGAACTCAGGTAATCAAATCTGCCTGTATTTATAGAAATAACAGCTTTCCTACCAGGAAATGATTCTGCAATATTTGAGAGGCCAACCACATTGAGAGCACTTGATGGCTATTTAATAACTGCCAATGAAGAGTTTCTGAAGCACCCAAAGGCTTAACTCAACCTTTCCTAGTTTGTTTTTTTTTTTACTCATTTTTTCAATGTAAATTTCAAGTCCTTAAAACATAACGGCAATATAGTTGCCTTTTTATGAGAAAGAAAAAAAAGGCACCAGGGGTCAACAAGAACAATGTTTCAGGTGTCAAGATTCTGGACCCCTGCACTAGTTCAGTGCTCTTGGGAGCCATTAGCTCTAGGCTAGCTTTATCAGCTTTCAGAATCTCAGGTGCTACCAAGGCCAAAGTTACTATTAATTTTATCAATGTTATTATCAGGTACCATTCACTGAACAACTATGCCCTGAAAGGGAGCTATAACTATCCCCATTTTATGAATAAGAAACAAACTCAGAGAATGAGCATATGACAGAATCATGACTCAAACCGAAGCCTGCCTTCTCCAAAGTCTTGTCATTATGTCATTGGTAGGTATCAAGGACATTCCCAGCAGAGTGATGATGAGCACCCTTCTTTGAATGGCTGGTGAAAAAAACACAGCAAACCTTTATCAGCTTATCATCCAAATAGGGGGTTACAGGTGTGTGGGAGGTGGAGGGCTGAGAGGTGAGGAAAGAGCCCTCACACAAATAAGCCGTTTTAGGGCATACAAGAAACAGTGCTAAAGGAAAAAAGGTGCTGGGTTTGTTTTTAATTTTTACAAATACTTGCCTTTGGGAAAAACATTAAAAAGCATCTTTAAACTCGAAGCCAACCTACCGACCCACAAAGATGGCTACTATCAGAAAAGATGATCAACAGGAGACCTACTTTTCACGACTAACAATTTAAATTAATGAAAACATATTCTCCTCAAGGGATTATGTATATAATCTTAATAGTGATTAGCACTCTGCCCTGTACAAACATTCACTCACACCAGCACTAACTGATGTGAATAATCATTAAATATTTCAAAACATATAACACTCTTAAATAAACTTAATTTTTTGAATGATTGCAAAATACTACAATACTTTTTAAAAAGCAATTTCCTTTCTGCTCACTGGGAGGTTAAGCAAACAGTTTACAAATAGAAAATTACCAAACCACAAAAGGAAGAAGAAAGGAACAAAGAGGATATACCAATTCAACTGCAAAGATAAGTTCAAAATGGCAGTAAACACACATCTATCATTAATTACTGTAAATGTTAATGGACTAAATGCTCCAGTCAAAAGACATAGAGTGGCAGACTGGATAAAAAAGCAAGAACCTTCAATATGCTGCATACAAGAGACCCACTTTAGGGAGAAGGACACATATAGATCGAGAGTGAAAGGATGGAAAAGGATATTCCATGCAAATGGAAAAGCCAAAAAAGCAAGTGTTGCAGTACTGATTTCAGACAAAATAAGACTTTAAAACAAAGGCCATAAAGAAAGATAAAGAAGGACATTTGATAATGATTAAAGGAGTGATAACAAGATGAGGACATTACACTCGTTAATATATATGCACTCAATATAGGAGCACCTAAGTACATAGAACAATTACTAACAGAGATAAAGGGGAATATTGATGGGGATACAATCATAGTTGGTGATTTTAACACTGCATTAACATCACTAGACAGATCTTCCAGACAGAAAATAAACAAGGCAACAGAGAAATTAAATAATACAATAGAAAAGCTAGATTTGGTGGATATTTTCAGAGCATTACACCCCCCAAAAATAGGATATACATTCTTTTCAAGTGCACATGGAACATTTTCCAGGACTGATCACGTACTTGGGCACAAAAGAAACCTCAACAATTTTAAGAAGACAGAAATTATCTCAAGCATCTTTACTGACCACAATGCCATGAAACTAGAAATCAAAAACAGAAACAAAGGAGAAAAAAAGGAAAGCATGGAGATTAAACAATATGCTATTGAAAAAACAATGAATCAATGAGGAAATCAAAGCTGAAATTTAAAAATACCTTGAGACAAATGATAATGAAAGCACAACCACTCAAAATCTATGGGACACAGCAAAGGCAGTGCTAAGAGGGAAGTTTATAGCGATACAGGCCTTCCTCAAAAAAGAACAATCTCAAACAATTTAACCCACCACTTGAATGAATTAGAGAAAGAACAAAAAGCCCCAAAAGGCAGAAGGAAGGAAATTATAAAGATCAGGGAGGAAATAAATACAGTAGAAATTAACAAGATCATAGAAAAAAATTAACCAAAACAAAAGCTGGTTTTTTGAAAAAGTAAATAAAATCAACAAATCTCTGGCAAAACTCACAAAGAAGAAAAAAGAGAGAGCACAAATTAGCAAAATAAAAAAGGAAAATGGAGCCGGACAGAGAAGATGGCGGAGTAGAAGGACGCTCGTAAGTCACCCTCTCCCACAAATACACCAAGACCCACATCTACAGACCCACTCAGCCAACCAGAGCACCTGCGGAACTCCGACAGAACATCACCCTCTTCAAAAGATAAAGACACCAAAAATCTGGTAGGAGAAAAGGAAAAAAGAAAGAACAAAAGGCAAAGCAGTGCAGGACGGGTCCCGCGGGGAGGGAGCGGCAAAGGAGGACTGGCGCTCGCTCGCTGGGTCTCCCCTCTCCAACTGAGAGGCCAGCGGGACGGAGGGGGAGCCTCCGAGGCTCGGATCTGTACAGAGCAGCCCTTGTCTGACAGAACTAAGTTAAACGGGCACAGAGCGTCCCCCCGACACCCAGCCTGAGACGCCGGCCGGCAGCGGCGGGCAGGGCCAGGCTGCACAAGCCGGGCGGAGGACGGGGGCGGCGGCACGGAGGCAGCCCCGGGGGACTGCACGGGGCTGGGCGCCGGGGCTGTGGGTGTACAGGACAGAACAACCTGGGCCCTACACAAAACAGCAAGGTTGATGTGCTCTCGGGGGAAGGGTGCATACCCCCATCTCTGAAAACCCGCGGAAACTTTTCAGGGGAAGAGAGGAGGGGCCCAGGCACAGCCGCCATGTTCTCCGGCGCTGAGCACCCAGGCGGGCGCAGGGGCGAAACCTGCATCCGCACCGAAGGGCTCAGCAGCCTCAAGGGCCAGACTGAGACGGGCCTACAGCCCGGGGCAGGTGGGATCCTTCCATCCTGGTCCCTCAGAGAACTTGCTCCACAAAGACAAACAAGGAGCTGGGTCTTGACTCGGGGCAGGGACAAGTCTGTCCCTCGGTCTTCCCTCAGCCCACCTGCGGAGCGCGACCAGGGCGGAGCACGACCAGGGCGGAGCGCCTACCAGGGCCCAGCGCGACCAGGGCGGAGCGCCGACCAGGGCGGAGCGCGACCAGGGCGGAGCGCCAACCAGGGCGGAGCGCGACCAGGGCGGAGCGCGACCAGGGCGGAGCACCGATCAGGGCGGAGCGTGACCAGGGCGGAGCACCGATCAGGGCGGAGCGCGACCAGGGCGGAGCGCGACCAGGGCGGAGCACGCAGCTGCACAGAGCAGCGGAGGCAGCGGAGCTACCGGCGGCCCCCCCTCCCCCCGCCTTTCGGAACACAGCCCCTGACCGAGGTGCTGGGAGGGGGCACGACCTGCCCTCCTGCCTGGCCAGTCTGCAACATCTGACTGTGGCATCCGGAGGGGCAATGACCCGCCCGCCCACAGCAGAGGAGAGCTGCACCTGACCCCATGTTAGGAGGAGGCGCGATCTGCTTGCTGACAGGTGCTGGAAGCAGCATAGAAGAGGGCGCCAACGGAGGACCTCTGAAAACAACAAGCTGAGCTTCCAAAACAGGACGAAGACAGAAAGACTTCACATTAAAAGCTAACAGATTCCAGGAGAACACCGACAACTCCCCCCCCCCTTTTTTTTTAAAATGTTTTTACCTGTTCTATTTTCTATTACTCTCTTAATTCTTACTTCTTAATTCATTTCTATTTCTCTTGGGTTTTGATGTCCTGTTATTGATTAGACACAGGTTTCAAATACATCTATTCATCTACTCCCCCTTCTTTTTCACAGGTTTTAAAAGGACGTCTCAACCCGATTAATACTCTGCTTCAACTCGCTCTTCTATTATTCATTATACACTGTTTTCAAACCCTCTTTCTCCCTTCTTTTAAAATTCTTTCTCTTATTTTTTTCTTTTTTTCCCTAAGTTCTATTCCTAAATAGGCATTAGATAGATAAAATCCTTAAGATCCAAAATAGACAACTGATACTCCATAAACCACAGGGCCAGACAGGTATGAGCAAGATGAAGAAGCAGAGAAACTTTCCCAATTAAAAGAACAAGAGAAATCCCCTGAAAGAAAGATCAATGAAATAGACATCGATAGCCTACTAGATCAAGATTTCAAAAAAGGAGTGATCAAATTGCTGAAGGAATTAAAAGAGATAGTGCTTAGAGAGATAAAATATGTCAAAAATGAAATTGAAGCTATAAAGAAGAGCCAAGTAGAATGGGTAAACTCATTGACAGAGATGAGGAATGATCTAATAGCTGTGCAAAGCCGACTAGTTAATGCAGAGGAACGAATTAGTGATCTAGAAGACAGGGCAATAGAAAGCACCCATTCAGAAGAACTACAAGATAAGCAAATAAAAAATAATGATAATAGCATAAGGGACCTATGGGATAATATAAAGCGTCCCAATCTTTGCATAATAGGGGTCCCAGAAGGGGAAGAAGGATCAAAGGGGATTGAAAAGGTTTTTGAAGAAATCATGACTGAAAACTTCCCAAACTTAAAGAAGGAATCAGATACCCAAGTACAGGAAGCTCAGAGGGTCCCAAACAGGAAGAACCCAAATAGACCCACACCAAGACATATAATCAAGATGGCCAGAGTCAAGGATAAAGAAATGATTCTAAAAGCAGCAAGAGAAAAGCAAAGAGTAAGTTACAAGGGGACCCCCATAAGGCTCTCAGCTGATTTCTCTACACAAACACTACAGGCCAGAAGGGAGTGGCAAGATATATTCAAAGCCCTGAATGAAAAAAAGATGCAGCCTAGGATACTTTATCCAGCAAGGCTATCCTTTAGGATAGAAGGAGAAATAAAGAATTTCACAGACAAAAAAAAGCTGCAGGA
Organism: Vicugna pacos; assembly: GCF_048564905.1. Taxonomy (NCBI): domain Eukaryota; kingdom Metazoa; phylum Chordata; class Mammalia; order Artiodactyla; family Camelidae; genus Vicugna; species Vicugna pacos. The sequence goes on from NC_133023.1 coordinate 23,354,810, forward strand.
GTTTAGCAACACTAAACCCATGTTAAAAGAAATATTGAAAGGGCTATTCTAAATAGAAAAACAGCAGGATGCTACAGAAATGAGAAACTCACAACTGGAAAGGTGATAACTCATGAATTACAAATAAAGAAAACATGAAATTATAAAAGAAGACATACAAATCACTGAGAGTGGGAGAGGCAGGGAAATATAGAATATTTTCTTCTTTCTTTTTAAAATTTTTTTAACAGTAGGATGGGTTTGAGATCATGTTACTATCAGTTTAATAAAAACAGTTATAATAATGGGTTAATAGATTTACAAAAAAGGGTAACCACAAGTCAAAAATTCACAAGGGAGTCACAAAAATTAAATAAAATCCATGATAATACAAAGGAAATTATCAAACCACAAAAGGAAGAAGAAAGGAACAAAGAGGATATACCAATTCAACTGCAAAGATAAGTTCAAAATGGCAATAAACACACATCTATCATTAATTACTGTAAATGTTAATGGACTAAATGCTCCAGTCAAAAGACATAGAGTGGCAGACTGGATAATAAAGCAAGAACCTTCAATATGCTGCATACAAGAGACCCACTTTAGGGAGAAGGACACATATAGATTGAGAGTGAAAGGATGGAAAAGGATATTCCATGCAAATGGAAAAGCCAAAAAAGCAGCTGTTGCAGTACTGATTTCAGACAAAATAGACTTTAAAACAAAGGCCATAAAGAAAGATAAAGAAGGACATTTGATAATGATTAAAGGAGTGATACAAGATGAGGACATTACACTAGTTAATATATATGCACCCAATATAGGAGCACCTAAGTACATACAAGAATTACTAACAGAGATAAAGGGCGATATTGATGGGAATACAATCATAGTTGGTGATTTTAACACTGCATTAACATCACTAGACAGATCTTCCAGACAGAAAATAAACAAGGCAACAGAGAAATTAAATAATACAATAGAAAAACTAGATTTGGTGGATATTTTCAGAGCATTACGCCCCCCAAAACATAGGATATACATTCTTTTCAAGTGCACATGGAACATTTTCCAGGATCGATCATGTACTTGGGCACAAAAGAAATGTCAACAATTTTAAGAAGATAGAAATTATCTCAAGCATCTTTACTGACCACAATGCCATGAAACTGGAAATCCACAACAGAGAAACAAAGGAGAAAAAAAGGAAAGCATGGAGATTAAACAATATGTTATTGAAAAAACAATGGATCAGTGAGGAAATCAAAGCTGAAATTAAAAAATACCTTGAGACAAATGATCATGAAAGCACAACCACTCAAAACCTATGGGACACAGCAAAGGCAGTGCTAAGAGGGAAGTTTATAGCGATACAGGCCTTCCTCAAAAAAGAAGAACAATCTCAAATAAACAAGTTAACCCACCACCTGAATGAATTAGAAAAAGAAGAACAAAAAGCCCCAAAAAGCAGCAGAAGGAAGGAAATAATAAAGTTCAGAGAGGAATTAAATACAATAGAGATTAACAAGACCATAGAAAAAAATCAACCGAACCAAGAGCTGGTTTTTTGAAAAAGTAAATAAAATCGACAAACCTCTGGCCAAACTCACAAAGAAGAAAAAAGAGAGCACAAATTAGCAAAATAAGAAAGGAAAATGGAGGAATTACAACAAACAAAATAGAAATACAGAATGTCATACGAGAATATTATGAAAAACTATATGGAACCAAACTGGATAACCTAGAGGAGATGGACAAGTTTCTGGAAACATACTGTCCACCAAAACTGAATCAAGAAGAAACTGAACACTTGAACAATCCGATCACTAGAAAGGAAATAGAAATAGCAATTAAAAACCTCCCTACAAATAAAAGTCCAGGACCGGATGGCTTCACCGGGGAATTCTACCAAACATACAAAGAAGAACTCATACCAGTCCTTCTCAAACTCTTCCAGACAATTGAAAAGGAAGGAATACTCCCAAACTCATTCTATGAAGCCACCATCACCCTGATACCAAAACCAGGCAAAGACACTACAAAAAAAGAGAATTATAGGCCAATATCACTGATGAACATAGACGCCAAAATCCTCACCAAAATTTTAACAAATACAATCCAACAACACATAAAAAAGATTATACATCATGACCAAGTGGGGTTCATCCCAGGGACACAAGGCTGGTTCAACATACGCAAATCAAATCAATGTAATACATCACATCAACAAGAGAAAGGCCAAAAACCACATGATCATCTCAATCGATGCAGAAAAAGCATTTGATAAAATTCAACATCCATTTATGATAAAAACTCTCCCCAAAGTGGGTATAGAGGGAACATATCTCAACATAATAAAAGCTATATATGACAAACCTACAGCCAGCATAGTACTCAACGGTGAAAAACTCAAAAGCTTCCCACTAAAATCTGGGACAAGACAAGGATGCCCACTATCACCCCTCCTATTCAACATAGTCCTGGAAGTCCTAGCCACAGCAGTCATGCAAGAGAAAGAAATAAAAGGGATCCAAATTGGAAAAGAAGAGGTAAAAGTGTCATTATATGCTGACGACATGTTACTATATATAGAAAACCCTAAAAGGTCCACACAAAAGCTACTAGAGCTGATTGAAGAATTCAGCAAGGTAGCAGGTTACAAAATTAACGTTCAAAAATCAGTTGCATTTCTTTAAACTAACGATAAATCAACAGAAAAAGAAAGTAAAGAAACAATCCCCTTTAAAATAGCACCCAAAGTAATAAAATATCTGGGAATAAATCTAACCAAGGAGGCGAAAGAATTATACACAGAAAACTATAAACCATTGATGAAGGAAATTAAAGAAGACTTTAAAAAATGGAAAGATATTCCATGCTCTTGGATTGGAAGAATCAATATTGTTAAAATGGTCACACTGCCCAAGGCAATCTACAGATTTAATGCAATCCCTATCCAATTACCCAGGACATATTTCACAGAACTAGAACAAATCATAATAAAATTTATATGGAACCATCAAAGACCTAGAATTGCTAAAGCATTACTGAAGAGAAAGAAAGAGGCTGGAGGAATAACTCTCCCAGACTTCAGACAATACTATAGAGATACAGTCATCAAGACAGCATGGTATTGGTACCAAAACAGACATATAGACCAATGGAACAGAATAGAGAGCCCAGAAATGAACCCACAAACTTTTGGTCAACTCATCTTCGACAAAGGAGGCAAGAAGATACAATGGAATAAAGACAGTCTCTTCAGCAAATGGTGTTGGGAAATCTGGACAGCAGCATGTAAAACAATGAAGCTAGAACACACCCTTACACCATATACAAAAATCAACTCAAAATGGATTAAAGACTTAAACATAAGACAAGATACAATAAACCTCCTAGAGGAAAACATAGGCAAAACATTATCTGACATACATTTCAAAAATTTTCTCCTAGAAGAAATAAAAGCAAGAATAAACAAATGGGACCTAATGAAACTTACAAGCTTCTGCACAGCAAAGGAAACCAGAAGTAAAAGAAGAAGAAAACCTACGGAATGGGAGAAAATTTTTGCAAGTGAAACCGACAAAGGCTTGATCTCCAGAATATATAAGCAGCTCATACAACTCAATAAGAAAAAAATAAACAACCCAATCCAAAAATGGGCAGAAGACCTAAACAAGCAATTCTCCAAGGAAGACATACAAATGATCAAAACGCACATGAAAAAATGCTCAATATCACTAATTAATCAGAGAAATGCAAATCAAAACTACAATGAAGTATCACCTCACACCAGTCAGAATGGCCGTCATTCAAAAATCCACAAATGACAAATGCTAGAGAGGCTGTGGAGAAAGGGGAACCCTCCTACACTGCTGGTGGGAATGCAGTTTGGTGCAGCCACTATGGAAAACAGTGTGGAGATTCCTCAAAAGACTAGGAATAGACTTACCATATGACCCAGGAATCCCACTCCTGGGCTTGTATCCAGAAGGAAATCTACTTCAGGATGACACCTGCACCCCAATGTTCATAGCAGCACTATTTACAACAGCCAAAACATGGAAACAGCCTAAATGTCCATCAACAGGTGACTGGATAAAGAAGAGGTGGTATATTTATACAATGGAATACTACTCAGCCATAAAAACCGACAACATAACGCCATTTGCAGCAACATGGATGCTCCTGGAGAATGTCATTCTAAGTAAGTAAGCCAGAAGGAGAAAGAAAAATACCATATGAGATCGCTCATATGTGGAATCTAAAAAACAAAAACAAAAACAAAAACAAAAACAAACCAACAAAAAAAACCGTAAATACAGGACAGAAATAGACTCACAGACATAGAATATAGACTTGTGGTTGCCAGGGGGACAGAGGGTGGGAAGGGATAGACTGGGATTTCAAAATTTTAGAATAGATAAACAAGATTATACTGCATAGCACAGGGAATCACAGAGAAAAAAATGTGATGAGTGTGTATATGTCCATGTATGACTGAAAAATTGTGCTGAACACTAGAATTTGACACAACATTGTAAAATCATTATAAATCAATAAAAAATGTTTAAAAAAAAAGACAAAGAAAATATTCCAGCCAATAAGATGAGCCTGTTTCTTTAAAAACCAAAGTTTTATAGTAAAGTACTGCATTGTTTGGTATTTAATCTCACAGAATACAAATTATAGATTTGAATATTATGCAGATAAGCCATACCATCTATTCTTGTTCATATATATATAGTGTACGCAACAACTATGCAAAATACATACCGATTTTGTTCTTATCAACATTATAATGGGCTGCTACTTTTTATAAATTACTAAAGTGATGGGTGATGATTTGAAACCTTAAAACCAGGCAGAACACTCAAGCAGTATCTGAACTGAACTGACCAAACTGCTGGGACACCCTTGCAACACTCCCACTAATGCACAAATGGCCATAGCTGTGGACTGTGGTGCTGTGTAGGCGGTAGCCCTTGATGAAGCAGGATGAGCTACTGAAGGCATAAACCCTACGACTATTACAGCTGCAAAGCCACATAAACCAGGAGATTCCGTATGGCTGACCCTTTGCTGCCTGTTACCTTTGAGGGAACTCCTAATTTCTGAAGACAGCACGGAGACTGAGGAGCTTCTCAAGAAGGTATGCTTAGCAGTGGAATCACTCTGAGGCTTCCTCCAGGGGTGCATCTACCCCCCTAATTCAGGAGTGCTGGAGCCTCAAGGCACAATGGAATCTGTTCCTCAAAATGTAGGTCCTGGAATTTCTCTGAAGAGAATTCCTCCTCCCACCCAGAGAGGAAGCTCCCCCAGAGCTCTGCTCTGAAGTCACACTCCTCCACACTCTAGAAAATGACCCCTACACCTAGTGTTTTGTTTCCACAGCCTTTTCTGAGCTCAGCAAATATGCAGGACAGCGCTGTTATGGCCCTGACTGTTGACCTCTGCCAGTATTTTCGCTTACTTCCTAAAATAATTATATCACAGGTTATGAACCAAAGGTCTGTGGGCTGAATCCAGCCTACCAATATGCTTGGTTTGGCCTTGGCACGTTAAAAAAGAAAGTTGAGCCATACTTTAAAATAGGAAGACTTCACATAAAAATTTGGATATCTAGCTTTTCTCTGAAAAATCAGAAGATGAAGCAACAACCAACAACAATTAGCTGAAGCCGAACCTTCACTTCCTGGTTTAGAAAGGACCCATGCTCTCCAGCTTGCCTAGTCCCTACACTCCCTAGAATGTCCCAGACACTGAGGCCTGGTCTTGCTTCATTCATTGACATATTTGCTGGGTCTGTGATACCTGACATGTGTTCAACATAAAGGTTTACAGATAGTACAGTACTCATTAGTCTAGTCTAGTATCTCAACAGTATGCTACTGATGTGGCAATCTGGAGCACAGTAATTCTTCACCATGCAAGCCTGTTCTGTGTGTCACAAGGTGTTTAGCATCCTGGCCGCACCTGTAAAATCCCAGCAGCATCCCCAAATGGCCTGTAGAGAGGCAACAGTATCTCAGGCTGACATCCACTACTAGCGTGTCAAGTTTGGTGAGGTGAGCATTTCCCAGGTTTGAAGAAAAGTTAGTCTTGTCCTTAGAGAAATTTTAAGATTAAAAAATAAAGGAATCATTCACTTTTCTCATTGGCCTGGCCCAAGTAGTAACTGTTAAACATAAACATGTATACTAGCATAAACCTTTGGAACTTTCATTCATTTTCTTGCTGTTTTGGAGGGTTTTAGATCATATTTATTGAGCCATATCTATGTACTCAGTGCTTTATTTCATTTAATCCCCATTATCATCCCATGGGAGAGGTAATAATCACATTCTTACAAATGAGGAAATGTAAGGCTCATAGAGGGCAAATAGTTTGCCTGTGCTCACAAAGTCAACAAAAAGCAAAGCTAGGATACAAACCTGAAGTCTATGTTTTAATCATTATTCTCCTATATTGTTGGCTACATGGTAAGATTCTGATGTCATAACTCTTAAAGACATTGTACAGTTTAAAGCAAAACTAGCTTTTAAAACAGAAGAGTTTTTGTACCAGACTGTGAATCCTTCAAGGCAAACAGTAACAAGAAGGGGCTGATATTGGATTGTAACAAATGATCTTTTACTGGAGGGGTAAGAGTTCCAATTTCAGGATTTTCATGCATATATGTAAAGATGCTACCAAAAAGGGATAGGAATATGATAGTTATTCTTCCCTCTAAATGAGCCTTCCAAATAATTTCTAAAACTATCATCTACAGGATTTTCATTACAGTGGAAACCATTTTGAAATAGTCACATAATCAATGCATCTACCTCATATTCTGTTATATTCTCAAAAGAGATAGACTATGGACTAAAATAATATTCATATTAAAAGACTCATCAACTTGAAAATCAAATATAACCCCCAGAAACAAACAGAAGTATATTCAGATTAAATTTCAGCTTAACACCCCTCCCTACAACTGAACATCTGTTTGCCAGCTGCCACCTATACAGGATATACCATACGTGCCACTCCCTGCCTTCCCCAACCAACCTCCCCAACAAAAAGGTACTTGGGATCTCCTCCCAATTCTGAAGTGGGCAACAAAGAGGAAGGATATTAAAAAATAAACAAAGCTTTATGACCTTAAACAGAGGAATCTGAAAAAAGAAACTTGATTCTTATTTATTAGAAATATTTTGTTCAATAAGAATACTGAGTTGATGGTTGGGGAAAAATGGTATCTAAGAGAAATCAAAGGTTTCCTATAGAAAGGGACTTTAAAAATTTCTCAAGAACATTCTGAGAAAGGCAAAATGACAGACAGTAAAAAGATCCATGATTGCCAGGGGTTTACGGGGAGGAAGGGAGGATTCATAGGTGAAGTATAGGAGAATTTCAGGGCAGTGATTCTGTATGATACTTAAAGACATTATGCACTTGCCAAAACCCATATAACTTTATAACACAAAGAGTGAACCTTAAAGTATCCAAGCTTAAAAAAACCTTTTAGAAAGTCAGAGGATCCCAGGAAACCATATGGAAACCATATGACAGAATTTAGCTGTATTACAAATGTATGAAACAATATCACTGCAGGGGATGGTGGGATGAAGATGCTGATCTAAATAACTTTGGAAACGAGTGGAGTTTATAAGACTAAAAGCAAAAGAAACTGTACATAAACACTGTACTCTAGTTGATAAAGCTGCTTCCCATAAGGGTACAGGTTAACAATTCTGATATTGTTATCCATGGGGGTATGAGGTTAACAAAACTGATATATATCTATACACATAAACTGGGATTAACCAATTAGGTAAATGGATGGTGAATGGTGGGAGCCAGATTTCTCACTGTTGGAGTGGGAGATTACAGTCAAGCAGGGGAAGAAGGCTAGAATGACCTATGTGGTAATGGATTAGAGTTGGAGGCTTCAGTATGAACTCATGTTTACCCTAATATTGATACACATAGATATATAGAAATGGATGCATACAAATAAAGAGCTCCCAATGGCCAAACCAGAAAAAAAATCCGAGCAACAAAACAAATAAGGTAGTACTGAATTATGACCCAAAATATAAAATAAATATCCATCAGCCCATACTAATATAAAGAAATGACTGAATAAATAAATAAACGGGGGAGAAGAGACATCTCCCATGCAGGATTCCCAATAATTTATGTAGAACACCCTCAAGGAGATGGAGCAAAACTTTCCTCTCCCTATATGTGGACTATACTTTGACTTATTTCCAAACAACACAGTATGGAGAGGAGTTTTTAATCCAAAAAAAGAGTAAATTTACAGTGGAGAAACTTGACAAACATCTTCTCAGTCAGTTGACCATAGTCAACATTAACAGTGATAAATCATGATAACACGTACTCTTGACATGAGGTGATGAGAATGTGAGAATGGCACTTTACCACTGTGGTCTTCCTCCTCAAAATCCATAACCCCAGGCTAATCATGAGAAAAACATCAGACAAATCCCACCTGAGGGACGTTCTACAAAATACCTGATCAGTTCTCCTCAAAATTGACAAGGTCATCAAAACAAGGAAAGTCTGAGAAACTGTCGCAGCCAAGAGGAGCCTAAGGAGACACGACAATAACTGTAGTATGGTATCCTGGTGGGATCCTGAAACAGAAAAAACACATTAGGTAAAACTGGTTAATTAATTGTAACAAATGCACCATATTTATGTAAGCTGTTAATAATAAAGAAAACTGGGCACAGAATACAGGGGAACTATCTGGACTATCTTCTCAATTTTTCTGAAAAATTAAAACAGTTCTAAAAACTAAAGTCAACTTAAAAATTTTTTAAAAACTATCGCAAGATGATTTATGACCCTGGCATAGGAGTCTTATTCACTTCTCCAGCTCCAAAAGCACCTTCTTTTCAATAGACTGAAAAATCTGACAAGATGAGGAGGTAAGTTATCCTCTTACTAACTTTCCAACTCAATATGGAAAAATGACAAAAACTCATAGACTTCTGGTGCCTTAAAGTAACAGCAGGCAGGATGCTAGATCACACTTTTAGGGCAGGTGGTTCTTTTCCAAGTATCACCACTAGCAGAATCTTCTTCTTTTCCGTCAGGTCACAAATGTCTTCTACAGTAATTAAATTCAACATTATCCCACAGAAGAGAGCAGCAGTTCACATAGATAAAAAGATAGTCCATTGCCTGCTTTCTTAAGGCTTCTGTAGCACACCTGGTTGTGACTTACCATCCTGAGCCCCACCCTATTTGGAGAAAAAACGATGAAGCCCAGGCATACCAAGCACATATAAAATTTTCAATTGTGTAGCCAAAATAGTGTATAACTTTTGAAAGAAATGCTGCTATACAAACTATTTCTGTTCCAAGGAAGAACAATTTATGTATTGAATAGTACAGCCTTATTGGCTTATTTTGAAAGACGAGCATTCTGTCTCTCCATCACTGAGAAACTATTTTCATTCTTAAAAAACCTAGTAATTCAATGTTAACTTTATCACTTTAGGCAAACACTGGCTTATAACAGAACAATCATGCATACAAGTTTCTACTTAATTTCCCGACTCAAACTCATTTTACAACCACAGTAGAACTAAAATAACATAACTTTATAATATAATGTATATTTTTTAGTGCTTCACCATACTTTTTCTTATATCTTAATTTCTGAGTTACTTTATCTTAAACAGTACCCAAAAAATGAACTTCAAGTATGAGCAAGAAGTACTTACACCTATATGACTGCTGTTTTCTACCATGTGAAACAGCTTTTTCCAACCTGATATGACAATGCAAAATTCACCCCATATTCACGTTAACCTTCTCCCCATCAGCTTGAATCAGAACAGTTTTCTCCCCAGTCAATTCTTAAATAACATTATCTAAAAAGACAGACAGGACAACCTATAGGTAACATATGTCAGAGGTAGATCTTGACATTTTATTACTTAAAGAGACTCCTTAGAACAGTGTTTTTCAAATGGTGGGTTGTGACCTATTAGTAAACTATATAATACATTTACTGGATGATGACAAGTATTTAAGAAAAAAAACATAGTAGAAAATAACAGTGCTTCACACGGTATTGTAAATACTGAATCAAAATACTTGTTTGAAGTGTGTACTAGATCATGATTAAAATGTATTTCTTACTATGGAATGCTTTGAGAAATACTGACTTAGAATAGTGAGATATTCTAGGTTATATAAGAAAAATATTTACTTTCCTTTTCACTGTTATCTCAATAGACAGCAGCTTTCTAATGAATAAAGTGAAGTTATCAGAGAAACGTCTGGATATGAAAGCTGCAATAACTGTTATGAATTTTTGTGTGACTTTTTTTCTCAAATGCAGCCTCAGTGTATTTTGTGTAGCTCCCTCACATACTATTGGAGGCTCCCGCCTTCTAAAAGCTAAAGAAGAGGGGGAGGGGAGGAGGAGGGGGAGGGGGAAGGAAAGAAAGAGAAGAAAGAAAGAGAAGAAAGAGAAGAAAGAGAAGAAAGGAAGAAAGGAAGAAAGGAAGAAAGGAAGAAAAGAAAGAAAAGAAAAGAAAAGAAAAGAAAAGAAAAGAAAAGAAAAGAAAAGAAAAGAAAAGATAAGATCAGTGTCCTTAACCCAGAAATTCAAGATCACAAACTGTGGGAATTTTCTACTGGAAGGGTTTAAAAGATTAACAAAAATGCCATTTATAATCATTCATTTTAAAATGTCTAACCTTTAATACTCCTGAGTCCATTGTTCATTTAATAAAATCTGAGCACTTGGCTTGGAGATATAGCAAGCTCATGTCCTCAAAGAGAGAGTAACCCACTGAGAGTTATAACAGACTTAACATGTAAGTCTTATAAGTTGTCAGAAAAAAGAAATATTTAAGTAGGACCAAAAAAAACGGGGAAAGCTTCACGGAAGAGATGACATTTAAGCTGGGTTGCAAAGAACTGGATTTTTTAAAACAAGAACAATAGAATTATAAAGTTGGGAGGAACTCTGCACATAATCTAATGTAATGGTTCTTAACTGGGTGATTTTGCCCCACAAGGCACATGTGGCAATGACTAGAGACATTTTTGGTTGTCATAATGGGGAGAGGTGCTACTGACAATTGGATGACAGAGGTAAGGGATACTGCTAAGTATCCTACAGTGCACAGGACAGCCCCTGACAGCAAAGAATCATCCAGACCAAAACATCAATAGTGCCAAGGCTAAGAAACCTTGAATCCAACCTCAGTACAATCTCCTTGTTTTATACAAGAAGAAACTGAAGGCTAGAGAGATTTAAAAACTTGCTAGAAAGCCAAGACTATAAAACAGGCCTCATAACATCTCGTCTAGTATTTAATTCACAACACACACCCACATATGTTATTACACTAAGAAACAGATGTTAACAAGAATGGGAACATTACTATAAGGTGGAAAGATAAGCTATCTAGAAATCAAAGCTGAGACTGCTATACAGTCTTTCCTGATCAGATCTACCAATGGAATTATGCTCCAATACCATGAAAAAAATTATACCCTTATTTGTTTATAATACTAGACATATCACCAGTACAACTCATTTATTGAACATGTATCTGAAACTAAGAAAATATTTTATTACGATAAAAACTAGGAAGTTGGAAAATCAACATATGCATGCACACTCAGTTACTCCTTGGGGCAGGTCTTTCAAACTCCACCAACTCCAACCACTGTGTCTGGGACCTGATTTTATTCAAAATCAGCTGCGAAGTCACCCTTTCATTTGCTGGTGAGGTTTCTAATAGTAAATGAATTATACAAAGAATTTACTTGGAGTCCTGATTTAGGGCCTAAATTTAAACATATGAAACAACCTGGACATCTATCTTTTATTTTTTTCATCCTTGCTCTTAAATGCACAAAAGGGACAGGGGTGAGAGGGTGGGGTAAACAACATGTTAAATAGCAATACAGATTTGTTTTCAAGAAAATGTTTCACTTTTTGCAAGAATACACAGACACACAGCTAAACACTCCTTACCTCCAGTGTTTCAACTGGTGAAACTTCAACTAATACTTTGTCCAGTTTGATACGCAATAATTCACAGTAAAAAAAAAACTTGAAGAGAACGCTGAAGACACTGTCCTAAATAAATGAAAGACCAAAGAGGTAAGATTCAAACTGTGAAATGTTTAAGGAAGACCATGTGAGCAAGTCACAGTGTATAAATAAAAGATCATGAAAAAGAAAACAGCCATTTGCACACCTTTACTACCAGAAATGACTGCTTGAACTTCCCTGTACCTTTTCCCAGTAAGTCACCTCTAGTGCCTAAGGCAGAGCTAGCCAACAGCAGAGGGGATTGCCAAAGTTTCTCTGAGGATTTGGCTTCAGAGAAAGCTAGTATAAAAACCTTAGCTGCATCCCTGGCAAAACATCAGGGGTCCTTACAGCTCCCCGTGATATACTAGTCATTACATTTTAATGGGTTTGACTACAAAACTGTGCTAAGGCCCCTTAAGGGCCACAGGTCTATAAATTTAAATGACTCTATGCTGACTCTCATTTATTCTCTGGTAAAGTACAAGAATGTTTAAATTTCCACACTCCAAGTACACATCACATTCTCAGTGCAAGGCCCAACAGTGAAGGGAGTATGTTTTTTTCCTTTTTCCCCCCAACTCCCCGCAGCTACACCTTCTCAAGAGAATCAGAACTGCTCACTCAGGATTGGGAGGCACTCCCCATAACCCTACCCACAAAATCACTAATATACCATTCAACAATAACTTTAACTTCATCAAGAAGGAAGAAAAGTACATTATAAGACTTCATGAAATAAAATAGTTTCAGCTAAAAAAAAAAAAGCAGTCTTCTGTTCCCCAATAGAGGATATTAACAACTCATGAATTGACTAGATACTACAGGTTAATCAACTGGCTTTATTTAGTGAATGAGGAAAAAGTTCTTCCAGAGAGAAAATTTTCAGCTAGTAATAGCAGAAGTGACTAAATTATATCATAATTTTGCAACTTTTATTTAAATAATCCATGAAATGGCAATTAATGAATGGTAAAAGCATTAGGTGAAAAGTGGGGCTTCATGATGGGATTAGGCTATCACCACCTGAACCCTCTCATGAATCAAACTGACTACAAAAAAAGAATTTTTTAGACAACTGGAGAAACTTGAACATGGACTAAGTATTATATATGCAATTATGGAACCATTATCAGGTATGTTGTATATGACAACACGTGCTTATCTAAGAAAATGTGTTGTTTTAGATACATGTTATTTAGGGATGAAGTAAGTCTTCACAGTGAAACGAGTATGGTGAAATGTTGATGACTGCAGCAAAGAGGTTCACTGAACTTTTTGTGTTTTGTATTTATTTTGTCTGTGTTATTGTGTTGTTTATTTGGAAATGTACACAAATAAAAAAGTTAAAAATGAAAAAATCAGAGTCACTACATTTCTCCTTTAAGGAGAAAAAAACCAATATATTCAAAATAATACTTAAAAGCTGGTGATTTTCATTATTTTGTACAGAGCCCACAGAAAAAGCTGAAGATGTAAAACTACTAAGAGGGTTCTTAAGGTAGTCCAGAGATAAAACCCTTAAGAGCCAAAACCATTATATTTAAACATCAATTAATATTAATTTAAAACATACACACACTAGTTCTCAAGATAAAATGGAGTATTACTAAATTTGAGGCAGCAGCATACTCATACACTTAAACATGTAGTAACTGAACACCATGTAACTAAATACGCTCCAAGGAAACAAGGGCATTTGACATTCACAGTCCTAATGTAAGATGACTGTTTAAGGTTATCATTACAAGGATGTTGAAGAGATGTGAGCACCATTCAGAAGCAGAAGCACCACCAAACATACAAGAGCAGTGACTCTACTGCTGGGAAAGGGGTCTAAGGCATAAAAGCTTTTTGCTCTCCCTAAGATTCAACGGATCAGAGCAAACAAGATTTTGGCTGGGATCTTACCAAGAGAGATTAGAGAAGCAAGAAAGGAAGGCTTACGGAAGATACCCAGTTAAGGGAGTAAGAGAGTTTGAGTTTAACCATGAAGAGTAACAAGAAAAATATCAAATGCACTGGAAAGAAAAGAGGCATCTTTTTCAGAATTAGAGAAACTGAGGCATGTCGAAAGAGAGGGAAAGGGATTAACTGTACATGTGAGGTGAGAAAGAATTAGTGACAAAGCAAGCTCTCCAACAGGGCAGAGGAGTTGGCAAACTCCAAAGCTGGTGTGACCACGTTCTAGAAATGGGGTGGGGTGAGGGGCAGTGAGGATGGGATATGAAGGAGTCATTTCCCAATCGTCTCAATCTTTAGGATATGAGTCATGAGGTCATTATATTATATGATGTACAGAAAGAAGAAAACATAACATGACAAGACTGGGAAGTCAGTGAGTGTCTGTCTACAGACAAGCGTTAACAGGCCACAACAGCTGACATAAAACACTGTAACAGTCATAGACAAACATATACCATTCGCCAGGTGTGGGGCCAAAGACAAGTTTCTTAACGTCTCTTAGGCCTGTTTCCAACTCCTTTGCTTAATACCACATCTCACAAGGCTGTTGTGAGATTTAATTTACATAGAAGGAAAATGTTTGTAATTTGTAAAGCACCATATTCACTCAAGAGGTTGTTCTGGAGCTCTCACATGGCAGCAAATAGGAATCCCAGCAGAATAGCCTCTTTTTTTTTCTATTTCATAAGGACAGATATATATTATATCTACAAATAGGTACATAAGACAGAAGTCATGATGGTTATAGTATAACTAGGAAACCATTCTTTTCTATGAGAGAAAAAGAAACTTACTTGATATTGTACATCCCAATTTCAAAAGCAATTAAGAGGGATTTCATGTTCTCAGAGTCATTCCAGAGACTATTTTTAGATGAAACTTAAATACAATAAATCTGTCAATTGTCAAGGGCTAGAAACTGCCCAAGGCTAAAGAAACTAAAATCCTGCTGAGTATTCAGGTAACTATTTATAATTACACACATACAAACAGAAAGTAACCTTATACTAAATATGTACAAAATTATCCAAGTGAGTACAGCTATATAAAACAAAACTTAAAGAGAACTAAGTGCTGAGTCTGAAGTCCTGGAAAACATGACAAAATCATGTTCTACTATAAAGAGCCAGCAGGAGGACCTCTCTTGGTTATGGCACATTAGGTAATCTGACCCAACCTTCCCACTAAAAAGAAGTAATAGAGCTAGACAAAATATAAGAAACGACTTCCTTAAAGATCAAAGAGCCAACAAGATAGTGCTTTCACATCCACTAAAAGACCGGAATTCAGAGAGGTGAGCCCAGCAACACAGAAGAAACTAGAAGTTAAACTGTATTTGACACCTAGCTAGGCCCAGAGGGGCGAAAGGAAAATCCTATTTCCCATCTTCAGATTAGGAACCTGAAAGGCTGCACCTCAGAAATATGAATGAGCCAGAAAGTAAACAGTCCATACACTGAATGCAATTTGGCCTTGAGTCATCGGGTTGGCCCAGAAAAATCTTGAAAGCTGAGATTAGTCTAGGTAATCCTAGATTCCCTCAAGAAGATACCACCCAATGAAAAAAATCCTTCCTGGAAGATATCATCCCCGTCTCAAATAATTTCTCAAGTTATTTTTTCAACTCCAACACCCAGCATATAATTAAAGACAACCACACACATGGGAAGACAAGAGAAGATCGAAAGCCATACAAACAAACAATAAAAAGAGACTCTCAGAGACTTTAAATACTGGAATTATCAAACAGATTTTAAATTATGCTTACTATGTTCAAGGAGATGGAAACCAAACTTAAGAATCTTGGCAATAAACTAGAAACCATAAAAAGGTGATATACCAGATTTTTAAAAGAAGCAAAGAGTAATTCTGTTACTGAAATTATAAAAACTGAAATAACTCAATGAACAGCTTTAAAAGCCAATGGACACAGTTTAGACAGTGAATCAGAGACAGGTCAAGGGGAAAAAAGCCCAGAATGAACAGAAGGTAAGAAACATGAGAATACAGTAAGAAGGTCTAACATCCAACATACTTAATTGGAATTCCGGAAGGAAAACAGAGACTGTATGGGGCAGAAGCAATATCTGAATGGTTGAAAATTTCCAAAAATGATCAAAGATGTCAAGCCACAAATTCAAGAACTTTCATGAATTCCTAGCTAAAAATCAACAAAGAAAAACTTAAAAGCATTCTGAGGAAAAAGATTACTTTCAAAGAACAGTTACACAGATATCTTAATTCTCAACAACAAAAGTGAAAGCTAAAAACTTATGTAATGAATTCCTAAGAAGCAGAAAGAAAAACAACTGCCAACTTAGTATTCCACTGCAGAAAAAATATCCATCAAGAATGAAAGTGAAATTTATTCTCAAATAAAAGCAGAGTTCACATCGAGCAGAACCTCACTAAAAAATGATAAAGAAAACTGACCTAAAATGGAAGGTCACAGATGCAGAAATGAATAAAGAACCATGAAAGCTTAAGTAAGCATGTGAAAAATCTAAAACACTGATTGTATAAAATGTCTTGTGGGATTTAAAACATGTACAGAAATTTATCTCCAAACTCATCAAGTTACATACATTAAATATGTACAGCTTTTTGTAGAAAAACATACATACAGGATATTAACTTACACAACAAGAGCATGTATGCCTGGAGATGGGTGAATGGAACACAAGTGTTTTAATGTTCTTGTTTCAACCCCAAGGAAGATAAAATTATCAATTAACATGAGAATTTGATTAAGTAAAGTATGCATGCTGTAAGTGCTAGGGTAATCATGAAAATAATTGAAATGAATATGTGATATCTGAACCAATAAAGTAAAGCTGATATAAAAAATAATCAAATGAAAGGAAGAGAAAAAGGAATACAGAACAGGTGGGACAAAAATGTGATGCTTATGTAATCTCAAAATGTCAGTAATTACATTAAATATAAATGAATTAAATGTTCCAAAACAGAGAAAGATTATCAGACTGGATTAAAAATTTACACACATGGGTGGAGTTATGATCAAGATGGTGGAGTGGTAGGACCTCGAATTTGCCTCTCCTTGCGACTACAACGAAACCACAAATGAATGCTAAACAACCACTGAAAAAAGACTGGAACCTAGCAAAAAAGATCTTCTGCAACTGGAAACATAAAGAGAGAACCACAGCAGGATGGTAGGAGGGGCGTGCTCGTGATATAATTGGGCCCCATACCCCCTGGGTGGATGACCCACAAGCTGAAGATTTGTTAAGTCACAGAGGCCCTCCCACAGGAGTGAGAGCTCTAAGCCCCATGTCAGGCTTCCCAGGTTGGGTCCGGGCACTGGGAAGAGAAGGGGACTCCAGGACATCTGGTTTTGAAGGCCACAGGGGCTTCGCTCTGGGAGCCTCACGGGACTAGGGGAACAGAGACTCCATTCGCTTGAGAAGCATACACAGAAACTCACATGCACCAGGTCCAAGGGCAGAGGCAGTGATTTCACAGGAACCTGGGCCAGACCTGACTACTGGATTTGGAGGGTCTCCTGGTGATGTGGGGGATGGCTGCACTCAGTCAGGGAACATAAAAGCTCATGGCAGACATTCTGTGAGTGTTAATCTATATGAGGTTTCCCAGAGGCTGACATCTTGATTGGATCATTAGCACCAAGACCTAGCCCCACCCAACAGCCTGTAGGGAAGCCTCAGGCCAAGCAACAGACATGGTGGGAACATAGCCCCACCCATCATCAGACCTCCTAAGCCACAAAGGCCTCTGGACACAGCCCTACCCACCAGAGGTCCAGGACCAAGCTTCACCCAGCAGTGGGAAGGCACTGGCTCCTCCTGCCAGGAAACCTGCATAAGCCTCTAGTCCAGCCTCATCCACCAGGGGCAGATATCAGAAATAAGAAAACAGTAATCCCAAAGTCTGTGGAAGGAATACACAAACACATAGAAAGACAGTATGAGGCAGCAAAGGAACATCTCCCAGGCCAAGGCATAAGATAAAATCCCAGAAATAAGTGATGAGGAGATAGGTAATTTATCTGAGAAAGAGTTTAAAGTAATGATGGCCAAGATGTTCAGAGAACTCAAGAGGAGTACAGATGCACAGAGTGAATTTCTTGGCAAAGAGTTGGAAAATATAAAGAATACCCAAACAGAGTTGAAGAATAAAATCACTGAAATGAACAACACACTAGAAGGAACCAAGAATAGACTAAATGAGGTAGAAGAACAGATCAGTAAGCTAGAAGACATTAGTGGGAATCACTATTTCAGAACAGAAAAAGGAATAAAAAGGAATGAGGATAGTTGAAGAGAACTCTGGGACAACATGGAAGTGCTCTAATATTCGCATTATAGGGGTCCCAGAAAGAGAAGACAGAGAGAAATGACCTGAGAAAATTTCTGGAGAGATAACAGCCAAAAACTTCCCCAACTTGGGAAAGGAAACAGTCACCCAAGTCCTGGGAGCACAGAGAGTACCACACAGAATTAACTCAAAGAGGAACACACCAAGGCACATAGTCATCAAATTGACAACAATTAAGGATAAGGAGAAAATATTAAAATTAGCAAGAGAAAAGCAACAAATAATTTACAAGAGAACTCCCATAAGGGTATCAGCTGATTTTTCAGCAGAAACTACAGGCCAGAAGAGGGTAGCATGATATATTTAAAGTGATGCAAGGGGGAAACTTACAACCAAGAATACTCTATCCAGCAAGGCTCTCATTCAGACTTGATGCAGAAATCAAGAGCTTCACAGATAAACAAAAGCTAAAAAATTTCAGCACCACCAAACCAGCTTTACAACAAATGTTAAAAGACCTTCTCTAGTCATCAAACCATAAGAGAAGAGAACAAAAAGAAGAAAGAGAAGCAAGAAAAGAGACCTACAAAAGATTGCTTAGGCTGTTCAGGGTCTTTTGTGGTTCCTTATAAATTCTGGAATTGTTTGTTCTAGTTCTGTGAGGAACGTCACGAGTATTTTGATGGGGGTTGCACTGGATCTGTGGATTGCTTTGGGCAGTGTGGCCATTTTGATAGTGTTGATTCTTCCAATCCAAGAGCACAAGAAATCTCTCCATTTCTTTGTGTCATTTTGGTTTTCAGAGTATAGGTAACCTCCCTGGTTAAGTTTATTTCTAGGTATTTTGTTGTTCTTGGTGTAATGGAAATGTCTCTGCCAGTTATAAAATTGTGGTTTTTGAAGTGGAAAAAAAAGTGAATAAAGGGCCACAAATGGCAAAAATATACTTCTTTTTTATGGGTGAGTTGTATTCCATTATATATATATATGTGTATGTGTGTGTATATATTTCAGAGTATAGGTAACCTCCTTGGTTAAGTTTATTTCTAGGTGTATATATATATACCTAGATAAAAATCCCAGAAGAAGAAATAAGTGATAAGGAGACAGGTAATTTATTTGAGAAATAGTTTAAAGTAATGATGGCCAAGGTGTGTGTGTGTGTGTATACAACATCTCCATTGTCTATTCAACTATTGGTGTGCACTTAGGATGCTTCCACATCTTGGCAATTATAAATAATGTTGCTGTTAATAGCAAGGTGTATGTATCTTTTTGACTTAATTCTTATTTTATGGTTGGCATTATTCCTTTAATAACTATGTAAGTTTAAAAAGCTAAAGCTCTAAACATTCTTAGAAAAAATGAACAGTATATATATGTAAATTAAAAAATGTATGTGTAGTAAAAAAAAAAAAAGATCTATCAAGCCATGAAAGACATAGAAGAAACTTAAAAGACATATTACTAAATTAAAGAAGCCAGTCTGAAAAGGTTACAAACTGTACTATTCCAACCAAATGACATTCTGGAAAAGGTAAAGCTACAGAAACAATAAAAAGATCATGGTTCCCAGAGGTTTGGGGACAGGGAGGGAGGGAGGAATTAAAAGATGGAGCACAAAGGATTTTTAGGGCAATGAAATTATTCTGTATGATACCACAGTGGTGGCTATATGTCATTATGCACTTGTCAAAACCCATAGAATGTACAACATCAAGAGTAAACACTAATGTAAACTATGGACTTTGGTTGATAATAATGTGTCCATGTTGTTTCATCGATTGTACCAAATATGCCATACTGATGAGGGATGTTGAGGGTAGGGGAGTATATATGTTGGAAAAGATGCTTGATTTCTTCTTACAACTGTTTGGTAAGTTACATTTTTTTTAAAAATTTGTCCATTTCATCTGAATTTTCAAATGTATTGGCATTACAGTTATGCTCTTTTACTGTTTATTGTCTACATATTATCTTCATTAAGGTTCCTTAATGAAGTTTCCTCCATTCTTTTTAACAGTTTTTACATATACTCATTTAATTCCCCCATTTAAAGTGTACAAATCAGTGTTTTTCTAGCACATTCACAGGGTTGTACAACCATCACTATAATCATTTTCAGAACAGAAAGAAATGCTGCACTGATTAGCAGTCACTTCCCGTTTTCCCCTAGACCCTTCCCTTCCCATCAGACCTACGCAATCACAAACAGTTGTAAGAAGAAATCAAGCATCTTTTCTGACAATGGCATAAAATTAGAAAATTCAAATATGTAGAGATTAAACAACATGCTACTAAACAACTAACAGGTCAACAGAGAAGTCAAAAAAATACCTTGAGACAAATGAAAATGAAAATACAACATGCCAAAAATTATGACACACACCAAAAGCAGTTCTAAGAGGGAAGTTCATAGCAATAAATGCCTACCTCAAGAAACAAGAAACATCACAAATAAACAATGAAACATTACAGCTCAAGGAACTAGAAAAAAGAACAAATGAAACCCAAAGTTAGTAGAATGCAGGAAATAACAAAGATCAGAGTGGAAATAAATGAAACAGAGACCAAAAAGGCAATAGAAAAGATCAATGAAACTAAAAGCTAGCTCTTTGAAAAAGTAAACAAAATTGACTAATATTTACATGTGATACCACAGGAATACAAAGGATCACAAGAGACTACAATGAAAAATTATATGCCAACAAATTGGAAAACCTAGAAGAAACAGATAAATTCCTATAAACATACAACCTTCCAAGACTGAATTATGAAGAAATAGAAAATATGGGTAGACCAATTACTATTAAGGAGATTAAATGGGGGGAGGCATAGCTCAGTGGTAGAGTGCGTGCCTAGTATGCACAAGGTCCTGGGTTGAATCCCCAGTACCTCCATTTAAAAAAATAAAGACTAAATAAATAAATCTAATCACCACCCCCCACCAAAAAAGGGGAGACTGAATCAGTGACCAAAAATCTCCCAACAAACAAGAGTTCTGGTCCAGACAGCTTCATTGGTGAATTCTAGCGAACAGTCAAGGAAGAATTAATACGAATCTTTCTCAAAGCCTTCCAAAAAATAGAAGAGGAGAGAGAGGACACTTCCAAACTCATTTTCCAAGGCCAGCATTAGGTTGATAACAAAACTAGACTAGGATACCACAAGAAAAGAAAATTACAGACCAATATGCTTGATGAACATAGATGTAAAAATCCTCAATAAAATGTTAGCAAACCAAATTCAACAATATATTAAAAAGATCATACACTATAACCAAATGGATTTATTTCAGGGATGCAAGAATGGTGCAACACCTGCAAATGAATCAACGTGATACACTACATGAACAAAATGAAGGATAAAAATCATATGATCATCTCAATGGATGCAGGAAAAGCATGTGACAAAATCCAACATTCATTTATGATAAAAACTCAATGAAACAGAAATGGACCTAAACATAATAAAAGGACATATCCAACAAGCCCACAGCTAACATCATATTAAAGAGTGAAAACCTTAAAGCTTTTCCTCTAAGATCAAGAAAAAGACAAGGATGTCCATGCTCATCATCTTTATTCAGCATAGCATTGGAAGTCTTAGCCAGAGTAATTAGGCAAGAAAAAGAAATAAAAGGCATCCAAATTTGAAAAGAAGTAAAACTATCAATACTTGCTGATGACATATACAGAAAACTTTAAAGACTCCATCAAAAATCTGTTAGAAGTAATAAACAAATTCAATAAAGTTGCAGGATATGAATCAATACACAAAAATCTGTTTCTTTACACTAATGTCAAATTATGAGAAAGAGAAATTAAGATAATAATCCTATTTACAATTGCATCAAAAGTAAAATACATAGAAATAAATTCAATCAAGGAGATGAAAGATCTTGAAAACCACAAGATACTGATAAAAGAAACTGAAGACAGAAATAAACAGACATTCCACGTTCATGGACTGGAAGAACTAATATTGTTAAAATGTCCATACTACCCAAAGCAATCTCCAGATTCAATGCAATCCCTATCAAAATTCCAATGGTAATGGTATTTTCCACAAAAAGGTAACAAACAATCTTAAAATCTGTATGGAATCACAAAAGACCACTAATAGCCAAAGAAATTCTGAGAATGAAGAACAAAGCTGGGGGCACTATGCTTTTGGATTTCAATATATTGAAAAGCGATAGCAATCAAAACAGTGTGGTACTGGCATAAAAACAGACACATAGATCAATGGAACAGAATATAGAGTCCAGAAATGAAACCATACATATATGGTCAACTAATTTATGACAAAGGAACCAAAAGTATACAATGGGAAAGGACAGTCTCTTCATTAAATGGTGTTGGGAAAACTGGACAGCCACATGCAAAAGAATAAACTGGAGCACTATCTTACACCATACACACAAAAAATCAACTCAAAATGCATTAAAGACTTGAATATATGACCAGTTTGAAACCATAAAACTCCTAGAAGAAAACACAGGTGGTAAGCTCCATGACATAGGTCTTAGTGATCATTTTTTGGCATCTGACACCAAAACAAAAGGCAACAAAAGCAAAAATAAACGAGTGAGACTACATCAAACCAAATGCTTCTGTACAGCAAAGGAAACCATCAAGATAAGGAAAAGGCAACCTACAGAATGGGAGAAAATATCTGCAAATCATACCTGACAAAAGACTAAAATCCAAAATATACAAAGAACTAATACGAAATATAATGTTCATAGCAGCACTATTTACAATAGCCAAGACATGGCAACAGCCTAAATGTCCATTAACAGATGACTGGATAAAGAAGAGGTGGTATATTTATACAATGGAATACTATTCAGCCATAAAAACGACAACAAAACGCCATTTGCGGCAACATGGATGTTCCTGGAGAATGTCATTCTAAGTGAAGTAAGCCAGAAAGAGAAAGAAAAATGAGATCGCTCATATGTAGAATCTAAAAAAAAAAAAAGAACATAAATACAAAACAGAAACAAACTCATAGACATAGAACACAAATTTGTGGTTGCTGGGGGGAAGGTGGGAAGGGACAGACTGGGAGTTCAAAATATGTAGATACTGACAGGCATATGCAGAATAGATAAACAAGATTATACTGTATAGCACAGGGAACTATATATAAGATCTTGTGGTAGCTCACAGCAAAAAAGAATGTGACAATGAATATATGTATGTTCATGTGTAACTGAAAAATTGTGCACTACACTGGAAATTGACACAACATTGTAAACTGACTATAACTCAATACAAATATATATATATATATATGAAGAACTACAGTGAAAAATACAGAGAACTCACTAGCAAAAAAAAAAAAAGACTGATTAAAAATGGATTAAATTAAAAATTTCCCCAAAGACAACATACAGATGGCCAAAAGGTACATGAAAAGATGCTCAACATCATTAATCATCAAGGAAATGCAAATTAAAACTACAATGAGATATCATCTCATACCTCACACCACAATGAGATATAACCTCACACCTCAGACAGGCTAGTATCAAAAAGAGAAGAAATAAAAAGTGTTGGTAAGGATGGAGAGAAAAAGGAACTCCTGTGTACAGTTGATGGTAATGTAAACTGATGCAGCCACTATGGAAAACAGCATGGAGATTCCTCAAAAAAATTAAAAATGGGAACTACCATACAATCCAGCAACTCCATGTCTGGGTATTTACCTAAAGAAATGAAAACACTAATATGGAAAGATATATGCACCCCTATGTTCATTACAGCATTATTCATAATAGCCAAAATACAGAAACAATCTAAGTGCCCATCAATGGATGAATAGATAAAAGAAAACTATAGTGTATATATGTGTGTGTGTATATGTGTGTGTGTGTGTGTATATACACACACACACATGCCATACAATGGAATATTATTCAGCCATAAAAAAGAATGAAATCTTGCCATCTGTGACAACATGGTTGGACCTCAAAGGCATTATGCTAAGTGAAACAAGTCAGGCAGAGAAAGACAAATATCACATGGTCTCTCTTGTACATGGAGTCAAAAAAAAAAGCTCACAATACAGAGAACAGATTTGTGATTGCAAGCAAGAGGTGCAGGTAGAAGAAATGAGTGAATTATTTTTTCCTTTTAGTTTAAATAAATTGAATTTTAAACGTTTTTTTAAAGACAAAGAGCAAGTATATTCCTTAACTCACTTTACAAGGCCACCAAAACTGGACAAGAAAAACAAAATTAGAGGCCAATCTCACTCAAGAACAAAAATACGAAATTCTTATGTAAAATAAAAGGAAAATGTGATAATGATCAAACTGAGTTTGTTCCTGGAATGCAAAGTTGATTCAGCATTAGGAAATCAATCAACATAATTTGATTCAAGGAGCAAAATAATATGATTATATTACCAGTAGGAAAAGCATTTGATAAAATCCATTATCATTCATGATATAAGCTCTTATCAAACCAAGAAGAGAATGAAACTTCTTTAATCAGAGTAACTGGGAAAAAGTTAGAGCAAGCACATTCAATGAAAAAATGTTGAAAGTTTTCCCTTTGAGAAAGGGAAGAAGACAATAGTGCCCTCTATTACCACTTCTATTTGATATAATAATCTAAGTACGAGTCAGCACAGTAACAAAAGTATAACAATTTGACAGGAAAAAACAGAAACACTCCAAAGATAAATTACTTTACAATAAACGTTTAGTACAATTGCTAGATACAAGGTCAATATACAAAAGTCAACTGTATTTTTATAAACAACAAACAAAATGAAGTTGATAAAAACTTATAATATCACAAGGTCCTACTTACAGCACAGGAAGTTATATTCAGTATCTTATAATAGCCTATAATGAAAAAGGATAGGAAAAGGAATATATATGTATGTATAACTGAATCACTATGTTGTACACCCAAAACTAACACAACATTGTAAATCGACTATGTAAATCGACTTTAATTTTTAAAAATTCAAAAATAAAAAAGAAAGTAAAAAAACAATTTTAAAAAACAAGCTGGATGTAACTCCACTAGCTTAGAAGTGGAGAGCAAATCAAACTCTTCCTACGTGATTTTTTTTTAATTAAAAAAAAAGTTTTGAGGGGGGTGAGGCAATTAGGTTTATTTTTATTTATTTTAATGGAGGTACTGTGGATTGAACCTAGGACCTTGTGCATGCTAGCCATGTACTCTACCACTAAGCTATATCCTCCCCTCCTTTGAAGATACAATAAATGCTTTTCATTAAAAAAAAATATACAATATCAAAAAATCAAGTATTTAGGAATGAAACTCAAAATTTATGAATGACTTTCTGGGAAAAACTATACATATTATTGAGAAAAATTAAAGAGGACCTAAATAAATGAAGTGGTATATCATGTTCATGAATTAGAAAATAAGATAAAAGGAACATATGTATGTATAAGTATGACTGAAACAATATGCTGTACACCAGAAATTGACACAACACTGTAAACTGACTATACTACAATAAAAAAAGTAAAAAAAAATATGATAAGGATGTCAATTCTTCCTAAATTGCTCTATATATTCTATGCAAATTCAATCAAAATCCCTAGATATTTTGTGTTAGTATGTGTACGTGTGATGTGTGGAAAGTGCCGAGATGATACTAAAATTTATATAAACGTGTAAAGGCCAAGAAAAGCCAAGATGCTCTCAAAGAATAACTGAGTGGAAGAACTTGTTCTACTAAACATGAAGACTTATGATAAAGCTATAGTAAGGAAGACAGCATGATATCAGTGCAAGGACCAATGGAACAGAACAATCAAGAAACACAACCACAGACATAGGGGTATCTGATTCCTGACAATAGCAGGGAAAAGACAGTGTGATAGAACAATTAGCCATCCACGTAGGAAAAAAATAGTATTGCCTTCTTCCTCACACGAAGCACAAAAATCAGTTTCAGGTAGACGTTAAATCTATACATGAAAGCCAAAACAGTAAAGGAGGGAACACCTTCAAGACCTTGGGATAGGAAAGGATATTTTAAACCTGATGTCTAGTTTAAACATAAAGGAAAATACTGATAAATCAGATTACATTAAAATTAAGAACTTTGGTTTATCAAAAGATTCATATCAAAATGAAAAAGCATACCCTTGCAACGAGCAAGGGCTCATTTCTAGCATACGGTAAAGAATTTCTATAAATTAGCAAGTCAAAATAGGCGAGGAAGTACATGACATGATTTTGAAGGAATTCCATCAAAACAGTTATAAAAGCACAAACCTCAGTCACCTAGACCTAGTTATAAATACTGAGATGTACAGAGTAAAAGGTTTTACTATATATTAATATTTAAAAAATTGTTTATAGATGCCTATATTAAAACACACTATTTCCTCATTCTCTCTCTAGTCAGAACTCTAAAACAAATATCTATCATTGTTAAAAAATCCTGTTTAAGAAATCTTTTCCTACTCTAAGGTCACAAAGACATTCTCCAAAAACTGAGACCTATCCACACTCCCATCAACAGCAGAACGATATATAATGATATATTTACACAATGAACTACACAGTAATGAGAAGGAATAGTCAACTATACACAATACAAATAAATCTCATATTCATAATGCTGCACAAGAGAGTATAATAGGATTCCATTTATATAAAATATAAAAGTAGGCAAAGCTAATCTTTGATGTCAAAAGTCAGAGAAATGCTTGGGGGATAGCGTAGTAAGTGACCCAAAGGGCACACAAAGAGGCTTCTAAGTGGTTGGTAACGTTCACTTTCTTGATCTGGATGCTGGTACACAAGTGTGCTCAGTCTATGGAAATTCACTGAACTGTTCGCTACTGATGTGTACTTTAGGCACATATATTAAATTTTTTTTTTAATATGTGAAGGAGTACCTCTTTTTCAAAATGGCTGGGGATACGAAAACAAAAAAGTCTGAAGTCTATTGCTTCAGGATAAAGTACAGAAATTGAGTAATTAACAAAAACTAAAAATGCAGGAATTAGACAACATGCTAATTACAGAAAAATACTGATAGAGCTGTCAAACCAACTAGTGACTCTCAAACTTATAGCAACATTGGTTTGAAACTATCTGAACCCAAAAAGATAAACTGATTCATATCTAGACTTAGTGGCTGGTGTTGATTCATCAAGATCCAAGACAAACAACTTGATCTTAGAGGTTTTTTATTAAATAAGAGGGTCTTTCAAATCTCAGAAATGAATAGATTCACACATCTAGTCAAATGTCCTAATTTTACAAAAGAAGAAACCATGGTCCCTTGAAGTTGGGTGATTTGTCCAAGGTCCTAAGTATCTCTCAGTAAGTAGGAAAAAATCCAAGTTATTTAGTTAAGTTCACACCTCTCCCAATTTTCTGTAAGTTCCAGGGGATTTCTGTTTACCAAGGGAGTTTGTTACTGGCAGTGTCTCAACATATCACTTTCAACTGAAAATTTTTCATCCAATTGTTACCAACTCAAAATTAATTTCTTTGCCATCCATGATAATAGCCAAAAGCTATTTCTGCGGCAGAAAAGACAAGACTTTCTAAAGTAAAGATCATGATATGCAACCTAACAGAAAACTTTGTTTACGCTAAATGATGACTGACATCAAACTTAAGGCCTATGTGGTAATTTAGAATAACAGTGGCACCTTTAGCATATAATACCCCTGAAAAAGGCCAAAAAAAAATGATGACCACAAACTAAAGCCAATATATATATTCAAATGTGCTAAATTAGTAACTATAAATTATTATATAACTTATTAATTTCTCCAATCAGAATTATAAGTACTAAAAAATTACTTTCTCCAATTCATTCCAGTTAGCTTCTATATCCAATATGAAGTATGCTTTTTATATAACTTAAACATTTTTAAAAGAATGTCTTGTCTACCACAATAAGATATAAAAATAAAAAAAATTTTTAAAGAATGTCTTGTTATTCTGAAGCTAAATCCACTAAAAGTGAACAGTACATAAAACAACCCATTTAATCCTGTGAAAACATATTTTTAAATTATAAAAATGCTTTAGTCTCTAACCTATCACCATAGAATTCTTTACTCTATCATAGGACCCTCTCCTTTTATTTCAAACTATTAAGTTCAGTGCCAAGATGAATCTCTGAGCTTGCCACCCCCAGGGGAAACACCTGGCCTTTTGAGGACCTGCAGAAAGCTTGAATCAGAAAATCGTTTACAGCCATAGAAGCTTATTCACTAAAGATTAAAAATGACTGAACAACTAAATACAACATGGTATCCTCAATTGGATCCTAGAACAGAAAAACGACACTGGTGGGAAAACTAGTGAAATCAAATAAAACTGCAGTTTAGCTAACAGTAATATACCAATGTTAGTGTCTTAGTGTTGACATAAATATACCATTGTTATGTATAGCTGGGTGAAGGGTATATGGGAACTCTGTACTATCTTTGCCTATTTAAAAAGAAACCACTTAGTGAGAACTACCAAAGTCAAAAAGTTTGCACCTCAATTCTGACCCAATCAAATGAAATATCTTCAAGCAATGTCTCCATATTCCTACAAGGCCTAAAAAGGGGATGGGGGCAGTTTCACAGAAGGGACTCTAAATTTCTCCAATATTACTAAAGAAAATAAACCCCAGAAAAGCCTCCAAAAAAAAAGATGCTCACTTTAGACAGGGATGACAATGAAAAGCTATGAAACTACTTCTCAGCGGAAAGGGGGGGAGAACAAACCCATTTAAGTACAATAGATACGGGCAGTGGCAGCCAAGTAGAGAAGGGTATTCTAGCAGTTCTAGAACAGTGAAGCTTAATAATAAATGCACGACATTTCTTATGTACTCACCTATGGGCCAGGTGCTATTTTAAGTGCTTTATATACATTAACACATTTAACCCTCTCACGAACCTTATTAAAGTCGGCAGTACTGATATCTACATTTTACATATGATATGTCCTGTAAGTGTTAGAATAGATTCGAGGGCAACCACTACACTATACAGCCTTTTGAGGAGCCAGAAAAAAGTTCCTGCCTTCTAGAGACCAGCTCCTACTACTCACCCTGTCCTTAGCCTCCACCAGAGAGGAAAGCCCTCTGCCCAAGGCTTGAAGTTCTTGCTAGAATCGTGAAGGAATGTGACCTCACCAATCCATCTTCAAGATTATGTTCATAATCTTTCAGTACCTGATGCACTTGGTGCATATTCTTGTTGAGACACTGTTATACTTAGAAGTTAGTTTTTATAGTACTATCAGTCTTCAAATTCTGATACGCTGGGCTGGCCTGGAAATCTGAAGGCCATATGTGACATTATTTCTGTGGGAAAATTGTGCTGATTTCCAAAAAGAAAGTCTTATAGTCAACCATTTAGAAATTAAGGCTCCGTCTATACAGACTTTGGCTTTATAGATGCCAAGAAGGTTAAGTGAATTTTTTAAAAAACACTGCAGTTACTCAAATAATCCAGTTTCGCTCATACATCAACATGGCAGTTCCTTATACCTAACGTAATAGAAATGGTGTTACTGAAAAAAATTAGCTTCATATTTTATGGACTTCTTGCACTACGGTCAATTTTGGATGTACCCAGCAATTAATATACTGCTCTCCCTGCCCCCAAGCTTTGCATTAAAAAATTACTACCAAATAAACAAGTATATCTAGCACACACACACCCCAAGAACAAAGAGTGTCATCTCAGAAGGCAGTTAAAGCAGCAATAGTAGCAGTAATAACGATGATGACAAAGTAATAATAAGAACTCTTTTTGAGCATTTACCATTGCTAAGCATGTTCTAAATACTATACATCCTCTGGCTCATTTAATCCTGATGAAAATCATGTGAGGTAGATATTACACTATCCCAATTTCAAAAATGAGGAAACAGGTCAGAGATTAAGCAACTTGCCTAAGATCACAGAGTTAGTGTCAAAAGTAAGATTTGAACATTTGAGCATTTCATCCCTAGAGACTGTTTTTAACCACTGCACTCTATATGTAATTAAATAATTTGGTAAACTCTTAAACAAAGGGCACTAACTCAAATTCATTTTTAAAACGAGAGTGGTTTATAGACCAAAAAATAGGCCCATCTTGCCTTATATTAGGAATATGTCCTTCAACCAAGTCAACACTGAACACATTTACAGATAACAAATTTTAAATGCATTTTCTTTGCTTTTATTACTTTGAAATCCCTCATGTAATTGTTTGAACACTACAGGGGTAACAGCATGTAACTTCAACAGACTAATAAAATTTTATTTTAAAATCTTTTTTTTTTTTTTACAAATCCTGAAATATTTTATTTCAGTGCTGTCAGAACATTCTACATTGGTTTATATGTTGACAACCCCTGGGTGTTTTCACTTTTTCTTTTTTTTTCTACCTTTTTTTTTTAACATTTTTTATAGAGTTATAGTCATTTTACAATGTTCTGTCATATTTTAAAAATATGATAAAACAAAAACACTATCCATATTTACCACTAAACAAACTTCGTTCAAATAACTCCCAAGAGTTCTAATACCCTTGAAAAGTTTCAGAATAGCAGCAAGAAATAGCAGGAACAAGATATTCCTTTTATAACAAAAAAAAACTCTGTTCTTTCCACAACACTGTTAACATCTGCTCTAATGACAAACATAAACCAGGATGGACTGAACTTCAATTGTATTTCAAAACATGTGCCTAAATTCAGAAAATTTTCACTGACCATCTAAAAAGGCTATCAGCTTATCACCCAGAAGAGCCACCTGATCGACAAAACACATAATTTTTGATAGCTTAAACGTGTGTTCCCTACAGAACAGAGTAATTAACAAGCACACAACCCCCAACAACCTCTGAAGCACAAGCTGATTTTGTAAATCATCTACTTGAACCTCAGAACTTGCCTTCCCAGGAAACAAAGATCTACGTGCCAGGTTTCCAAGCTAGTCCACTAAAGCTTAAACACCCATAAGGTTACAGAAGTATAATAAAATACTGAACCTGCGTGGGCAATGTTTCTATGGAAAAACCCACTTAGCATTCAATTTAGAATAAAAGCAACTATCCCTGCCCCGTTCAGCCTTGGAAGCAAAAAAGAATTCCTCCCTCCCCTTACTGGGAGCCTGAGCTCCCCTAGGACCACAGGCCTAGGCTTCCATGGTCAAGGCTGAGCAGGAGGAAAGGCATGAATGAGGGCAGTCGGCAGAGTGATTAGGTTAGGAGGAAAAAAGACAGAGCTGTGGTGGGAGGAGATCCTGGGATGAGGAAGGCAAGACCTACTTGGGAGTGAAGGACCAAGGGTGGGATGGTAGCTAACTAAAAGGAGCAAGAAAAAAGTATGGGGGCTGGGGGGGGAACACCTGCAGAAGAGGATGAGGGAACAGTGGCTGCTCCTGCAGCAGACAGGCTTTTACAAATTTTCCTCCTAAATGCTTAGGAGAGAGAAGGAAAAGAAAGAGAAACTGTGACAAGGGTCTTGACACTGCCTCCCTCACTCTGGTTACTCTCATTCTCCTTTGCAAGAAAAAATGGAATGGGTTAAGGGTCTTGTCTGGGTCCTTCCTGACCTCCTAGAGCACATAGATTCGGAAAAGGGGAGTGGACTTAGGGGAGTTTTGTTGCCCTCTTTGTCAACATCCATTTTCCCAAAGACTTCAGTGTCAACTGAGAACTAAGGGAAGGCTCCAGGTACCAGCAGAAACAGCATCAGAAAGAGAAGGAAAAGTAGGGAGAGAAACATGAAGCAAGAAGGAAGTGGGATGTTGGAGGGTCAGACAAATAAATAAATAGAACTGCCAATGAACTAAACTATAATAAATGTTCTTAAATATTTAGGATTAATTCATTTTGACAGTTTCAAATATTTCATCAGAACCATTTCACTTTCAGACAAATGAGTATTTGTGGTCAAAGAAATAAACTGAGGTTTATTATCTGGAAGGTATGAAAATAAACTAAATATATATAAGACAATTTCCTGGTGTCTTTTCTTCATATGGCGGCAATATAAATCATTTCAGAAAGGCTTTTTTATTTACTTGGTGAGCACTCAGTTACATTATCATTTGTTGATTTTTTCACCCCAATAGACCAAATACCAGGAGTAATTGCCTTCACAAGTGAGGAATATATTTAACTCTTTTTTGGAGGTATAACTATTATGAAAAACTTGCTCATTCATTACCAAACACTGCCCATGAGGATTCAAAGGTATTATATTCCCAGCAAAGCTTCAAACTCTGTAAAACATATACAGATGCATCCTAAGGAGCACAGGATTTCTTTTTTCCTCCAGCCTCTTATACCCATGTTTCCAGAACTTCCAGCCAGGGATAGTTAATTCAACAGGTAAACCTAACCAAACGACCTGCTGGAGGATGAGTGCCAGCACTTAGCCTTTTTTTCTTTTTTTTTTAATTTCAGCTTTCAGCAGCTACTCTTCAGTTCAACTCTCTATTGAGCAGAGATAACAGCCAGGTAAGCAAGTTCAGCAGCACATCAAAGATGCAAGAGCAGAGACGAGTGGGGGACAAAAGTGACCAATGGCCATGCACTGGCAAGATGTTTCTACTGTTTCACCAACATCTCAGATATTCCCTGGGAACTGGGAAGGTCTTTCACTCCCTAACTCCAGAAAAGATTACGCTGGATCCCAGAACAGCTGTCATATTTTCTGCAAACCACAAACTGGGTCTGAAACCTCTGCACTAAATTAAAGAGAAGAAAAACAGCATCTGTTATCAAGTACTCCACTTGCTGGAGGAGGCAGGTGGGTAGGTATGTGTGCGCGTATACCTGCAAGTTATGATAAAGCAAATTCAAATGCCCTAAATGGTTGGTATTTTATTTCAGTAATATAATTCGAAAAAATCTATTCAGGACCAGAATAAACAAAAGATTTGATCTTTGAAGTATCTTGGGCATGCTGAAACTGAAGACAAAGTCACTGAAAACATGTGAATTTCAGATAGGTCACTACTGGCTACTAGGAGTTCTCATTAATCAGCAGACTTCTGCTAAAATGCTACCTCTGGCTAGAAAATGGACACATTTGCAAAGGAAAAAAAAAGTGAGATTATCTTCAGCCAAGGACACTGAAAGCTTTCAAGCTGACCAAAAAATTGAAAGGTTTCTTTGCAACAAAAATTTCAATTTTCACAAAATTGGTGTTAGTAAGCACATACACTTATGTATAGTAGCAAATGCACATATTCTAGAATCAGACACACGTAAGTTTGAGTTCTAGTTCCACGACTTATCAGCTATATGACCTTCTTAGGAAAGTTACTGAAGAATACTGGAGGTTAGTGTCGTTATCAGTACAAGGGGGATAACATTATCTTTAGCACAGGATAGCTATGAGGATTAAATGCAAACATACAGAACCCACCAACCCCAGTGCCTGAATACTCAATATTGACTCCCTTTGTCCAACACAAACTGTACAGAATGTGTCAACAAGGTGTGAAACATGTAGAAGAAAATTTAGAGCGACAGATTATTATGGTCTGTCAAATTTAAAGATGAAAATCACATGTAATATTTACTTCACTAAAGTCCTTCTTGATTAAGTTGGTTATAAGCAAAGGGGCAGGGGGGATTTTAAATTTGAAAAACTTCATATCGCATACTGATTTAAAATTATGTATGTGTATACCCCGGATTTCTTCCAGTATTCATAAAAGGACGCCATCACAAAACTTACCATGGGCGATGATGCCCTTTAAAATTTAATAATGTGAAAAATTAAACTCTCTTCTTAAAAGCTCTTTCTTAATCGAAAAGTCTCTTTTTTCTTACAAATGTTCTGGTATACTATTGCAGAACACGTGAAAAAGCAAAAAAAAAAAATTAGATTCCTTTGTCCTTCTGAAATGAAAAAGTGTGTGAAAGAGGCTAAGTATGCCAAATTATTCTTTCCTATTCGTTCTTGTTCTTTTACAAACCAGAAGTAAATACATCACAGGCCAAAATTATTGTCTGACTGACCAACGTCACTGAGGAACACACAGAATTGTCAAGCCCCGTCTGGACCAAAGGTGACAAGTTTTCTTAAGCAATTTAAATAAACTACGTTTCAATAAGGACAGAAATGCTTTGCATCAACGTTACGTACTTTTGACTTAAATGCAGCTTACTTTATAACCCACCTTGTCCCCCATCCCATCCCCCCAAATCCTGCTTTTAGGCACTTTAAGGAGCTGGCACACGGCATTAAACTACAGAACACCAACTGGAAATAACTCTAATCTGTTGTTGGACCTCAGAGGACTGCTTGTGTGATCTTTAAATGAATGTCGACAATATTTTCTCCTTTCCGCATACCTGCCAATAGCCGTTTGCATACCTCATCCAGAACATTACTATTACTTCTAATCTTCCCCACGTCTCTCAACACCTTCAACAACCCTAACCTTGGGCTGCTAGTCCTCATTCCCAAACGCCTTGCTGGGACTTGAAGCCAGTCCACAGAGGTTCACGCTTCGCAGTGTCCAGGGTCTGGCAAGGAAGGACATCATCCCCTGGGCTCGGGGGGCGAAGGCCAACCCAGGCCCCCGGCCACTCCCTCTCTCCTCCGCCTCCCGGGGCGTCCCGGGCGGGCGCGGGCGCGCCAGGCCGTGCGCAGACCTCCGGCAGTCCCGCAGTTCCCGGCGTCCGCCGCAGCCCCAGGCCGAACCGAGCCCCCGGGACACCCGCAGTCCAGCACACGCCCGCCGCCCGGGAGTGGGGTCACAGGGACGACCCTGGGGCCACCCCCGACACCCCGGCCCGGACAGGTGCCGGGCCTCCTTGCGAACACTCACCCGACAGCCGCTGCTCCCCGTCCGCCGCTGCTCCCCGTCCGCCGCTGCCGCCGCCTTGCCCTCACGCCAGCCGCCTGCTCCCGCGGGGGGTCCGGGCCGGTGCCGCTTCCCCGCCCGACCCCCCTCGGGTGCGCGCCGCGCGGGGCCCGAGTCCGGTGAGAGCCGCCGCTGCTGCCGCTGCCGCTGCCGCCGCCGCCGCCGCCGCCGCCGCCCCCTTTCCTCCCTCCTCCCTCAGTGCGTCCCTCCCACCGAGGCCCGCCTCGTATTTCCTGGATCCGGTCTCGGTGAGAGCTTAGCAAGCGAACCTCCGCCTTCAGGGCTCTCGTGGACCGTCGTCGCTCGCCAGGCACAAAGATGGCGCCGCCGGGGATCTCGCGAGATTTCTTCAGCGGCTACCGGAGGGCGGGGCCCACGGGAAAGTCGGTCAATTAGGGTAGCCTGAGTTGGCTTCACAGCAAACGCTACCCCTTATCGAAATTGGCAGCACCAGTTTCAGCGGAAGTTTTCGCGCCTGCGCGCGGGCTGCAGAGGACGCATGCCCAGAACGGCCCCTGAAATAGGACCCCGTTCTCCGCGTTTTACCTGTTTCCTCTGGAGGCGGGGGGCGGAGGAAGGGGCGGAGTAACCGGGAATGAAACCCGGGAAAGAACTGGGCGGGACCCAGCGGCGAAGTGAAAGGCGTCCCTTAAGGGTTGGTCATCCCTCTGGAGTACAAACGGCTTACACACTGTGGAGTCTCGGGGAGTCCTCCAACCCCTATTCTTCTCCCTACTCTCCCTGCCACCGAGTATTCTTTACGAAGTCTCAAATGCCCCTTTTTCCTGTTGTCGGTGCGCTTGCTGTGTGCTGAGAGCTGGGCTCACAGCTGGCAACCACAGCCGTTTCTCACATCACCATCTGACTTTCTCTTTCATTTTGGCGCTACAGGAGCCTTCCAAATCTCATACTAAAATAACTGCTTCTTTCCCTGTTTCATTTTTCCTGGCTCATTCATTCATTCAAACTCTTTTTCAGAGTTTCCCATGTGCCGGGTACTGAGGAAACATGTGATCTCATCTCACAGATCTATTGTCCTAGGATGGAGATGGGTGAGGGGAAAAAAAATTGATGACAGTTCAGCACAGTAAATTCTATGACAGAAATGAGTACAGAGAGGTGTGACAACTATTGGGGGTGGGATGTCATAAAATACTATATTAAAGAGAAAAATCTGAGGGGAGTCTCACACTCGTAGGATTTACTCCAGTGAATCAGTCTGGGTGATGTTAGGAAACAAACTACCTCGGTTATTTTCACAGAGAGTATTTAATATAAAGAACAGGTAATAAGATAACTGAAAAGACCGACAGCTCAATACATTGCTGAGGTAACAACTGGTACTATGCCTGGAGCTAGTGGAACCAAGGGAAGGGGTTGGGATTGTTATAATTGTTACAATTTAGATATTTAGAGGAGGCACCTTGAGGAGCTAAAATTCAGACCAGTGAGGAGGAAGCAGCATCTGCTGATGCTGGTGTCTCTGGGTTCTGCTCAAAACGCTGTGTCTGCAAGTGTGGGGAAAACTGTAAACTGCATCCAACCGCTGCTATGGGAAGGAACTGCCACTGTCCTGAGAGCTTCCAATCTCCCTGCAGCCTTGCAATGAGAATGAGACACAGAGCAGAGCTGAACTTTACCCACATCCTGAAGCAGACCAGCTCTTGTATTAAGAACAACTCATTTTGGAAGCTGAATGTGGTCAGAAAGGGGGCCATTCACTCCCACCATACACCCACACAGAGTGGGAACCATTTTGTTGAAATATTTGTGGAAAACCTGCTTCGAGGTCAAGGTTTCATACCAAACAGAGCTGCCCTAACCAACTCTCAAACCCATGAATGAGAGCGGGCGATGACGTAGAGGGACGTGCCCTCTATATGAGGTTGGGGAGCGGCAGAGTCGGCCTTTTCCGCCCGCTCCCCCCTCCCCCCGAGCGCCGCTCCGGCTGCACCGCGCTGGCTCCGAGCTCCAGCTAAGCTAGAGCCGCTGTCGTGTCCCTCCAGCCGCCATCATGATCATCTACCGGGACCTCATCAGCCATGATGAGATGTTCTCCGACATCTACAAGATCCGGGAGGTCGCGGACGGGCTGTGTCTGGAGGTGGAGGGGAAGATGGTCAGTAGGACAGAGGGTAACATTGAGGACTCGCTCATTGGTGGAAATGCCTCCGCTGAAGGCCCCGAGGGCGAAGGTACCGAAAGCACAGTAATCACTGGTGTCGATATTGTCATGAACCATCACTTGCAGGAAACCAGCTTCACAAAAGAAGCCTACAAGAAGTACATCAAAGATTACATGAAGTCAATCAAAGGGAAACTTGAAGAACAGAGACCAGAAAGAGTAAAACCTTTTATGACAGGGGCTGCAGAACAAATCAAGCACATCCTTTCTAATTTCAAAAACTATCAGTTCTTTATTGGTGAAAACATGAATCCAGATGGCATGGTGGCTTTGCTGGACTACCGTGAGGATGGTGTGACCCCATATATGATTTTCTTTAAGGATGATTTAGAAATGGAAAAATGTTAACAAATTTGGCTGTTACTTTGGATCTATCACCTGTCGTCATAACTGGCTGGCCACTGCTTTCATCCACACAACACCAGGACTTAAAAGACAAATGGAACTGATGCCATCTTGAGCTTCATTTATTTTGATGTTGATTTATTTGGAGCGGAGGCATTGTTTTTGAGAAAAAAACATGTATAGGTTGTCTAAAAATAAAATGCATTTAAATTAAAAAAACCCCATGAATGAGAAATAAATGCATATCGTAGTTTGACATTGAGACTTTTGCTTATTACATGGCACAAGTGGACTAATACAGCAGCTCTGTTCCACAAAATGAGCAGGAGTTAGTCTCCTTCTGTCCTCTTGCTCCACCATCCCTAGACTGCCGTCCTAGTATATTTGGTCCAGAATGGCTCGGCACCACATGACATTCCAGTGCTTAGAAAGAGGAAGGCCTACCTGTTATCCAATGCAAGTTCGTGTGCCCATTGTATGGTGAGGCCAAAACAAACTGAAACAGAATTTGGAGCAGAAAAAGGTTTATTTTAGGGCTGAGCAAAGAGGACCGGGTGGTTCATGCCCAAGAAAACCCCGAACTCCCTGAAGGATTTCAGCAAAGCATATTTAAAGTCCAGGTAAGGGGGCGGGGGTGGTCTCAGGTTCGTGATCATCAGCTCACACATGATTCTCTGATTGGTTGATGTTGAGGGCAGTCAACACTATCAACCTCTAAGCTCCAGAAGGTCTGGGGGCCAGGTGCTCAAGACCATCAAATAGTTACTTACTTCCATTTGTTAGTGATTTTTAGCATCTGAAAAACTCAGGAAATATGCATGAGATACTATTATCTGGATATTTCAGAGAGAAGCTACAGCAGCACATATAGGGGAGGGTTCTGACCCAGGAAGGCCACAAAGGGTCCTGCTCGGTTACAAACCCAGTTCCCTTAAGGGCACTACCCATGGGTTGTTAACATCACTTAATGCTATTACTGTGTCTACCTGCAGGGGAGACTGGGAAATGGGATCTTACTCTAAGCAGACTTGTATCTAACTAAAAATTCTATGACTTTAGAGGAAAGGTTGGGAGGACAACCAGCAGCCCCATAAAATAATAAAAACTCAGACCTTGATTTAAAATTATTTCTTCTCCTTTCTGGCAGCTGGGTCCTGCCCCTAGTAAGGAGCTTGAAGTAAAAAAAAAGCAGGTATAACCCTTTTACTTCTGTTCCTTAGGGATCTATTTCTTCTCTCTGTTTTACTAAACACAGTTTCTTCTCCTCTAGGAAAGAAGCAGGTGGGAATGGAGGTGGGCAAATTATTGCTTTACAGGTACAATCATAAGATAGTGTCCTCTCTGGACATGAAAATGTCTAAAATTAGCTCGCTCTCTCTTGGTTTCACTTGAGGGTTCTTAGGCTCCCACTGGGAATGTTTGATAGCATGTCCTAGGACACAAATGATGCTCTTTCCTCTATCTGGCCTCTCTCTCCTCAGCCCCTTGTCTCTTTTACATTTTGATGCTGCTGTAAGTCCTCTCTAGGCTGTCAGTGGCTTCTATGTGCCAGGCATCAAAATGCTGGCTCTCTCATGGGGTGAGCATGGCTCTTCAGTACCTTCCTGACTGCACAATTTTTTTACATGGAATCAACCTTTTCTAACTTCTTCTCAGTCCCTGCCTCTTGTAGAATACCCACAACTTCTTATTTCCAGTATCCCCCTCATACACTGGCAGGGCACAAGTGAGAGGCTGAAGCTTCTTTGCTGTCTGTGAAAGTCACTTCATCCACAGGAAACTCACATATCCTTGCCAGGTTGAACAACAGACATGCTGCCCTGTCATTGTTGCTCAATATGCTTCCTGCCTTCAGAATTCTTCTGGCAAGAAGCAGGCAGCGATGTCTATGTCAACACAGGTCTCCAAACTCCAAAGATACGTGGTTGGCTCTCCCTGAAATTCTCACCCTAGGTTGGACCTATAGGTAGCTGCAGTTCAGTATAGTAACCAAGCAGCTGGACTGTGACGCACCTTGAAGACACTCCTCATTGAGCTCTCAAAAGCCCCCTCGCTTGGCTTTGCCTTCCCCAGTGGGAGAGAAAATCTACAACACTCTCTCAAAGATGAGAACTAATAAAAATCTCCCTTCTCTTATTTCAGCTGGAGGAAGTATTTGAGTGATAGTCACAGAACCGGTTTCACCACCTATTGATGATCCTTTAGGGAAGAGCCTAGAAACCCTCTTTCAAATGCGATAGAACTTAGAATGTAGTCTCCTCAGCTGTATCAGACACATCCTATGTACAATTTCAAATATTTTGGCATCATCTGTTATATTAATAATCTATTGCCTTGTAACAAAACCACTCCAAAACATAATAGTCTAAAATGATAACCATTTTATTTGCTCCTTATGCAATAAGTTAACAATTTGGGTTGGGCTCAGCTGGGCACTGCTTCTTCTGTTTTCAGCCAGGGTCACTTATGGTGACAAGAATAGAGGCAATTCATGGGGCCCAGAATGGCTCCCTCTTACTAAGTGACCCCAGTACCACAGAGTATGGTCTAAAAGCCAAGAAGTTAGCTGGGCCTTTAATGGGCCATTTCATTAGGCTGTCTGCTTCTGAGTGGTGACATATATGATGAGACCAGTGGTTCTCAGGGTCATGAGCAACTCCTTTGCAGTAACATGGGTCCATTGGTTTTTGGCAATAGTGTGTGGGATACCACATCAATAGGTGACCGTTTTGTAAAGTCTTGAATGGTGGTGCTGCTGGGAGAACTGTGGATAGGAAAGGCAAACTCATAATGAGAGTATGAATCAGTTCTGGAAAGAATGAATTACTGCCCTACAGTCAGATACACACCCCATGTGGAAGGGATTCAAAATAATCAATTTGCCCAAGTGGCTGGCTGTTCTCCTTGAGAAATGTTGCCATAATATGGATCAGTGTTGGTTTCTGCAGGTGGTGGGTTGGGCCAGTGGTAGCTAATTGTGCCTTAGTATGAGGGAACCCTTGTTGGACCTGAAGGGCAAGCCTGGCTTCTATTGACAGGAGCACTTGTTCTGCCTTGTTGTAGAGCAAGCCTCCGAGGAACCTTACTGATGGCAGACTACTCGGGTTGCTTGGTGCCAGGGAATCTGGATTCGGCGTGCCAGCTGTTCATAAGCATTTTCTGGAAACGTGAGGCTGATAAGATGGTACAGTCCTCCTGTGAGGGAAGGAAATCCCATGGGAAGCTGAGTTTGGGTGCAACCACCCCTCTGGGAGAAGGGCAGATCTCTGGCTCCAGTTAGCTTTTTGCCTGCAACTCAGCATGAATTTTCAAGATCACTTCCAGACAAATTTGTACTAAAATATTGTGTTTAAATTATGTTAATTTTCACTTGTGTAGACCCCTTGATTTATTTTTACCTTGTGATTTGGTGAGTCTCAGTGGGAAAGGGGTTCCTTATAATCTAAATTTCCCCCTGTAATCTACCCCCTACTTTGCTTCCCACCTAACCTTCATTAGCACTTGTACTGGCCAGTACTCTAAATAATGAAAGTGTCAGAATGCCTTCCAGTCTTGCTGGAAGAACTAAAGGTAGCCTGCTCTCATTTTCCCTATCATAAGCACAACGAACAACAGAATTGGGCCCTTTTTATATCAAGACACTTAAAGAGGGAGAAATCATTAGTTAAGTACGAAGGACAAAGAAGGAAGAGGTACCAGTTGCCCATAACCCCCACCCTTTTATCCCTGGTCTTGGGGAAGGACATACTCATTGTTTCACATCTCAAAATTCTCTGACTTGGGAGTTGTGTATCTGGTGATGGTTAATGGGTTAGTGCTTCTCCTGGAACACGACTTACCTATACTCACCAGGACTCTTTTTAGGAAAAGCCAGAGGAATAGGATTGAGTCTCAGGCCATCACTCGAACTGGTTGGATACCGTACACCAATCTCAGCAACTCCAGCTGGTGACCAGGATCCATTTTTTCACATTCCTCCTTTTCCCTGCTGGCTCACACTTCTAAAC
Organism: Vicugna pacos; assembly: GCF_048564905.1. Classification (NCBI taxonomy): domain Eukaryota; kingdom Metazoa; phylum Chordata; class Mammalia; order Artiodactyla; family Camelidae; genus Vicugna; species Vicugna pacos. The sequence continues at coordinate 23,396,520 of NC_133023.1, forward strand.
ACCAATGCCCTCGTCCAGTGGTCAACGCCACACTGGCTTATCTCTACCAAGGCTCTCATCTCAGGAGTGGTAAGCTTCCTCTCAGAAGAAAGAGCGTAGTTCAAATTGGTTCAACATCTTTTTCTTCTTTGGAGTTAAAATAAGTTAGTAATAGGAATAAAAGCATTTAGGGGACCAGTTCTCTTGACCAGTACAAAGTAATCTCTAATTTCTTTTCCCAAAAAGTACATTTCAAATAGAAAATATACTTCTAAATGAGTTCATTGTGACTTTCTGTAACGCTTGATAAGCTCAATGATGCTGTAAGAGAATCTTCACATACATTTTCTCTCCCAGATGATCTTGAGGTCTTTCTGAATCACAGTTTCCCCTTCATAGTAAACATGGAATAGTACAAAGAGACATTTGACAGATGAAAATTGAGATTAAGAGAATTGCCCAAGGTAATAGGTAACTGGTCCAGCCCAGATGGGAATTTGAGCCTTCCCTTCCCAAATGCAATGAGCTCTCTGCCAGGAACACCAGAAGTAGTCAGTGTCCTTTAGTCATGGCCATAGGAATTCATTCATTGTTTCACATATATTTATTGAGCCAGGTTCTGAGAATATACAGTGCTGAATAAGACAAAGTCCCTGCTTCACGATATTTCCCAGTCTTTTGGAGAAAAATGCCATATAAACAAATGAGCAAAAAAATTTAAAAAAAATATGGAGTGTAGCAAATGAAGCCATAGTTCATACCTTTGGTGTTCTAAAAACTATGGCTCTGGAGAAAGTAGGAGAGTGAACGTTGGGAAAAGTTATAGAAAGCAGCCAGTTGTCTGGGGACTCTGTCCCAAAGGAGGTCATGTGTAAACTCATAATGAAAACGAGTGAATATATACTCAGTTGTTGTCAGTGAAATAGTAAATATTTATAGTTAATTATTATTTCAATTTTACCAAGGAGAAATTACGTTTACCAAGAAAAAAATTTCTCCTTTTGATATCTAAAAGGAGACTTAAATCCTGTGCTCCCAATCAGGTGCTCTTCCTTAACTTTTCACTCTGTGATCTTCTGACCAATTGTCATCAGCTGATAAAATTGGGAGGGAATAACTGAGAGATGGTAAATCAGGGTACATGAGAGTGAGTCCTTGTGATATTGTGATTGTTAAAAAGGGGACAACAGGCCCAAAATACAGTCACTTGTGCTAAGCCCATGATACCAAACCAAGGCTTAATATCTAACCTAATTGCAGTTTCAGTCTCTTACAGCAATGGAATCTTAAACCAGTCAATCTGGAATTACATGGTCAGCACTAGGGAGGTAATCTGCCTAATAGACCACAGCTGTCCCCCAAAAGAAGCTGACTGCCTGAAACAATCAGGTCTTTGCTAGAATAACTTCCTTGTGCTACCTCCTTCTGCCTATAAAAGTCTTCCATTATCTACAGCTCTTTGGAGCTCCTTGCTGTCTGCTAGACAGGTGCTGCCCGATCTGTGAATCGTCGAGTAAAGCCAATACAATCTTTAAATTCTACTCAATTGAGTCTTGTTTTTTAACTTGATTTATAATAAGAAATATATATTTGGTCTCTGTCCCATTCTTGGCACAGAATTCTAAAACCCTTGGAATTTCTTGAGTCATAAGAGCTATAAAAGTGCCTTTTGTTATTCATAATAAGCCCCTTTCAACTACACCTGAGTTTATGCTAATAAGGTGACTTTTGGAAAGCCCCTAAGAATGGGAGCTGGTTGCTAAGGGAACCAAGGAGTCAGTGATTAGAGGGTTGGAACTTTCAGCCCCATTCCCCAACCTCTAAGGAGGGGAGAGGGGCTGGAGCTTGAACTAATCACCAGTGACTAATGATTTAATCAACAGTGCTAAATTAATGAAGTCTCCATAAAAACTCAAAAGGACAGGATTGGGAGAGCTTCCAGGTTGGTAAACACGTTGGAGGTTCTTGGAGGATGGCGTGTCCTGAAAGGCTATATAAGCTCTATGCCCTTTCCCCATATCTTGCCCTACGCATCTCTCCCATCTGGCTGTTCCTGAGTTACATCTTTTATAATACATTGGTAATCTAATAGACTGTTTCCCTAAATTCTGTGAGCTCCTCTAGCAAAATTAATCGAACCCAAGGAAGGGTTTGTGGGAGCCTCCAATTTATAGTCAGTTGTTCGGAAGCACAAGTGACAACATGGATGTGAGATTGGCATCTGAAGTAGAGAGGGAAGGGACAGTCCTGTGGGACTGAGTCCTTAACTTGTGAGATCTAACATTATCTCCAGGTAGATAGTATCATTGACTAGAACTTAGTCATATGACTGTGTCTAACTTCATATGCCCAGGAAGCAGGTTAGAATGGATTTTAATATATATATATATCTTTTTGTAGATTTTTACATTACTTATCATTATATCAAACATTTTCCATGTTATTTCCATGGTCTTCATTATTGTGGAATATTTTATTATTGTCGAAAATATTTCCTGTCTCTTTCCTCTGGGGCCATCTCTACAGATCCAGTTCTTTGTAGGTCTCCCTATATGCCCCATTGATGTCAGGCCTGGTCATGTGACTTGCTTTGGTTAGTGGAATTTGAGCAGAAATGACCTATCCCACATCTGAGCATAAGCTTTAAGAGCTATTTTATTATTCTCTCCTAGCTCTTTTTCTGCTGCCTTGAGATCAACATGGAGCTAGTCCTTCCAACTAGGTCCTGGGATAAAGCAGAGCTGCAGCTGAACTGCAAACAATGGGTAATAATTGAATGAGAAATAAACCTGTGATAAATCACTGAGATTTAGGGATTATCTGCTACTGCAGCATAATCTAGCAAAAGCTGGCTGGTACAATGATTATAATAGCTGCACATTATTCCATTGTGTTATGTACCCTGATTTTTCAGTCCTTTCTTCCAATGTTAGACATTTAGGTGGTTTCCAATTTTCTGATGTTATAAATAATGCTGAAATGGACATCTGTGCAAAGTTTTATTGTTTCTGTTAAATTATTTCCTTAGGATACATTTTTCAGCATACAAAACTGAGTCAATGTGTATGATCATCATTATTGTTGTAGGACAAGGCAGGCTGGTACAATGGGCAGTAAAAGAATTTACCAAAGACAAAGGAGGAGAATAGTAAGGGAGTTTATTAGGTACACTACCACAGACAACAGTGGGCCACACAGATGAGATGTGCCTGTGTGCACACCGAGGATGAAAGCATAGGGTCTTTTATGGGGAAGGAGTTGGTGAACACAATGGGTTGTGGGCAGCATGATCAGCTCGTGCACAAGTTTCTGATTGGATATATGTGAGGTGAGAAAGTAAGGGTCTGTGAAGGAGCAGCGGGATTTATGACTCTGATAAGGAGGAAATACGGGTTGAAACAAACCAGTCTGAGCTATTGTGAGAGTAGCCCTTCCCTGAGGCTATTAATTCTGCTAGGGCAAAACACACATCAGAAAATAATTTACTTTATCTTTTGAGGGATTGCAAGTGGACATCTAGGAGCCCAGGAATGGGGGTCATTGGACTTTGAAGGGCACCAGTTGGCCCCACAATTACTACACTTATTCCCAAAAGGGGTATATTGTCTGTGTATTAAGTCAGATTCCAGCAAAAAACATGAAAGCCACTCTAGTGCTAGAGGGAAAAGAAAACAAGAGATTGACTTCACACATAATGAAGAAGCTAAGGAGTCAGGGGTGAAATAACCCAGAGATTGGAGACGCCAGAAATATTCTGCCACCCTTGGGGATGGAGGGACAGTTGGATAAGGTGGAAAAAGCTGGATCCATGGAAGAGATAACCAAAAAAAACAGAAAGAGAAAGGGAGAAAAATACTTTGGACTCTTTCATCTTCTTACTCTCCAATTCTCTGAAAGTACTATCCATTGACCAAATCTACCCAGAAGTCAGGGAACAAAGGAACTTGGAGAATATAGTTACCTACGGCACAGAGGGCAAGAACAGGGCAGTGAGGTATCTGGACAGTAATGGATGGGTAAACCCCTTCACCAGTCTTTCCAGCATTGTGCATTATAAACGTTGCTCCTACAGAACAGAGACAGACTCACAGACATAGTAAACAATCTTATGGTTACCAGGGGAAAGGATAAATCGGAGAGTTTGAGATTTGCAAAGGTTAACCACTATATATAAAAACAGATAACAAATTTCTTCCATATAGCACAAAAAAGTATATTCAATATCTTGTAATATTCTTTAATGAAAAAGAATATGAAAATGAATATATGTACATATATGCATGACTGGGACATTATGCTGTACACCAGAAACTGACAGATTATAACTGACTATACTTAAAAATAAATGTTGCTCTTTTGGCATGAGAGACAATAGTAGTTGAGACTACTGACTCAAATACCATTGGATTTGAAATCCTGCTCAAAGCTCTTCCTAGTCATGTGATCTTGGGTGAGTTTCTTAACATCTTCAATTTTCAGTTTCTCATATTAAAATGTTGTGAAGACTAAATATATAAATATAAATATAAAACACATGAAATAGGTTCTCAATAAACATTAGCCTATGTAATTATCAGCTGTAATGTGAAACCTCTAGATTAGTTTAATTTTCACATCTTTGATGTCTATGTAGGATAAACATTTGTCAAGTGATTTTCCTTTACCATATGTATTTCCTCAAGAGTCAATTGTCTGTTCATTCCCTTAACTTTGGAGTTTGGTGTCTTATAAATTTGAGTGACTTGTTAATATGATATAATTATTAATCTTTTTTCTATCACATTTTATATTTCATATTGCTCAAAGCTAAAGAAGTTGTTATTCTTACACAAAGCTTAAAAATACTCTATTTTCTTCTGGATTTCTAGAATTAGGTTATGATAAGTAATTGCTTATTGATTAACACATAAGTTTGACTGTGTAACAGATAAATAAAAGCTCTCCTATAAATGTCTAGGCTAGTAGGTGCTCTATGATGTCAGAAGCCCTGGCTCCTTCTAGCTTGTTCTGCCATTCATAGAGTGCTGCCATGGTTTCCTGAGCCCAGATGGCCATCCACCACCTCCAGATTCCAACTAGTGGAAAGTAGGAAAGAGAAAGACATGTGCCTTCCCTTTAAGGGCATAATCTGGATGTTGCACGCATCACTTCCTCTCACATATCGTTGGCCAGAACTTAGTTCCATGACCACATCTAGTTACAAAGAAGACTAGAAAAAGAAGTTTTTATTTTAGATGGCCATATACTCAGTTCAAAATTCTATTATGATAGAAGCAGTGGAGAACAGATATTGGGGGGATACTATTGGCCTCTGCCATTCTGCTCTTCTGGCCACACAAACATCTATGTGTGCTCCTCTCCCCATACACAGAACACACCCATCACCAAGGGAGAGAGCTCCCAAGTACAATCCCATTACCACTGAAGGGGAGCAAAATTTGCTACCCCCAAATAGGATTATCTTGAGCTGGTTATTTTTAAGAAGCAACCGACAGGAGAAGCTCTGAAAACAGAGCAGAAGTTATCATTTTGTAAGAGAGTTTTATAAGGGGAAATCCATTTGTAAGGGTGTCTCCCTCTGTGTACCAGGAAAAGGAAGATGACTAAAATCCTAGAAACTTACCAATGAGAAGGCAGACTTAAATCTGCATTAACAACCTTACCCTTGTTTACTGTGCTTTTCCCGGTCCCCTCCCATAACTGGCCTCCCCTCTCCCCCAACATCCTTCTTTTGTCTTTAACAGAAGATGGTGATGGCTCTGGCCATTTTGGGGAGTTACTCAAGTTTCCTGGGTCTCTCTCATGTATACAGGAGGTATACATGTTATTAAACTTCTGTTTTTCTCCTCTTAATCTTTTTTTTATTACAGGGAGTGGAGTGTTCAGCCAAGAACCTAGAAGGGTAGAAAGGGAAAATTATTTTTCCTCCCTTACACTGCATACGTCTTCAAGTGCAGGATCTCTGAATGATGTGTGATCTCCTATGTCAGGTTCAGCTGTGTCTTCTTGTGATTCTGAAATCTATAAAAAAAAAAAAAGACAAGTGATGTACCCCAGCCACAACATCATAGTGGAGTAGGAGCAAGATGACAAGAACAGAAACATTGATACTAGAAAGGGAGAAGCGGAACCACTCAGTAGTCATCAGTTCATGGCGATTAGAGTCCAACAGGCTTGGAAATGCAGAAGCTCATTGTCCTATCATTGGATTAAATTTCTTAGTTGGCTCATCTGACAATCTTTAGCTCTGCTCTCTTAAAGGAACCCCTTGTCTGTTTTCCTCTATGGCTTTAGTCTTTGCCCTCTGGAATTTTAATTTCTATTGATTATTACAGCCACATCTGCAGTGGGCATTTCTTGGGATTGTTCAATTTCCACAGCCTGTTTCCTGCTGAGCAGTTTGGGGGTCCTAACACTGCTTGGAGGAAAAGGGGAGCAGAATTTGTCGCCACAAAATATGCCTCTTTAGCATAAGCATTATTTTGAGCTGATTATTTTTAACAAACAGCTGTCATAGGAGAAGCTCTGAAAACCAATTAGAAGTTACCCTATTGTAAGATACATTTACATTTATAACACACCCTCCATTTGTAAGGGTGTCTCCCTCTCTGTACCAGGAAGAGTAGGATGGCTCTAAATATCTGGAAACCGTCATCAATGGAGAAGTCACCGACCTAAATCTATATAACAACCTTACCTTTGTTTACTGTGCTTTGCCCGGTAACCTCCCACAACTGACAGCCCCTGCTCCCCACCCCCACCCCCACCCCACCTCCAGTGCCATTTCTTTCATCTTTAGCTGCAGTTGGCATTTAATTGTGGGTTCAGGTCATTTTGGGGAGTTAGTTTTCCTAAGCATCTCCTATGTACACAGGGAAGTACACATTATTAAACTTCAGTCGTTCTTCTGTTAACCTGTCTTTTATTACAGGGGTGTCTCAGCCAAGAACCCAGAAGTTTAGAGGGAAAGTTATTTTTCCTCCCCTACAGTGACTCTAATAACCATAGGCATTTGCCAGGCTTTATGCTTTCTTTGGCTTTCAGATTCCCTGTAACATTTAATAATAGGCTTCTGTTCTATTTCCTGCCTGTCAATCACATTCAGAAGTAATGAGCCGCCCCGCAGCAGGAGTCTGTCTTGGCCATGAACTTCTCCAGAGGAAGGAGGCAGAAAACAGCAGGGCCCAGGGATAGGAGGGCTCACAGACCCCGGGAACTGGACCAAGATGTGCAAGTACCCAAGGCTTGGTCCTATGTCCTAGGTCATGGAGCCTTGAAGCTAGGACTACCCATGGGGGACAAAGCCTCCCTGCCCCTGGGCACCCGCCTGTATCTGCCCCAGGTCCTCAGCTTCTCAGCTGAAGATGTGAGTGAGTGGTGGACACCAGTGGGAAGCAGTGGTTCACGCAGCGGCCGAGGGATGCCAGCATGTGCCCTCTCATCTGAGTTCATCCCTGCAAGTAACTGAGTTGGGGCTGATGCCCTTGGAGACCCCACAGGCCCTGCCTTTGGTGCTTGTTCATGGCACATTCTGGCAGCACTGGCCATCCATCCTGCTCAAAGGCCTGTCCTGCTAGGGAAGGATGCACAGCCACCTGGCTTCAGGACTGCCTGGGGACCCTGGTATCCTCAGTGGCATGCGGCCAAATGGCTAAGTGGCGGTATTCATCAATGGCCCCTGGCCCCGGCAGATGGAACACCCTTCTGCTCTGTCAATGGAGTGACCCTGACTCCAGGGAAGAACTGATAATTTCCGGCTTCCCAAGTACTTGAAAAAGGCCCTGCAGCTATGCTCTGCCCAGAAGCCCCTCTCCTGGACTGGTAATGAGGAGACAGAGTGTCAGAGTGGCCCCAAGCACAGCTCCAGAGGTAGAAGGGTGATTCAACAATAAAATATTTATTTAAAAAAAAAAAGAAATGTAAAGAGAAAAACCCTTCAAGTTTGAAAAAAGAAAGAAAAAAGAGGTAGTGATAGCCTGAGATCTCCTCCAGGCAAATTCTCCTACTGTTTCATTGTTCTCTGTGCTGACTCATCTTCTTCTTATTGAACTTGATAGCTGCTTCCTTAAGCTCTTAGAAGGTTTGGGTGGGAAGTTGACATCCTTAATACAGTTGTTCCTCAGTATTCAAGGGAGACTGGTTCCTGGACCCCCAGGATACCAAAATCCATGGATGTTCAAGTCCTTTGTATAAAATGGCATAATGTTTGCATATAACCTATGCACATCTCCCCATATACTTTAAATCATCTCTAGATTACTTATAATACCTAATACAATGTAAATGCTATGTAAATAATAGTAAATATAATGTGACTGTTACATAAAGAGTTGTTGGTCTGCTGAAAATTCATTTTGCTTTTTGCAACTTTTTGGAATTTTTTTTCAAATATTTTCTACCTATGATTCATTGAATGCACGGATGCAGAACCTGCAGATACAGAGGTTAACTGTATACCTGTGCTCTGACTTTCATTTATTGGTCAGGAAGGAAAGTCCTTGAGGAGCCACAGTCTTTTCTCTTGTAAGCCTTCCCCTTTTCGCAGCCCCTTTAAAATGCTTCAGTGTGAAGCTGCAGAAAGCAGTTGGCATTTTCACTTGTGTGGGGCTCTGAAATCACAGGCCACAGGCAAAGAATGAGTCTTGACAGAGCTATGTTCTCTTCCACTTTTGGTTGCTGTCTGGCTAGCTCTGACTGGCGTCTACCCTTCTGTCGGACATTGCTTCCGATGCCTGGGAGCTTCTGTCCAAGAGCTTGCCAATCTTGGTTAATGTTGTGCCTAGCTAAAATTCCATTTCCTTAGAAGAAAGAGAAAATGGATATTGAGTGAGAACTAGCACTCTGCCACAAATGCCTATTGATTCAGAGTTTCTTAATTCCACTCCATAAAGTGAGTCAGCGATTTGTAGAAGGCACAGGGGCCAGCAAAGTAGAAACTGGCACCCTCAGATTGCCATATCGTACGGTATCAAAGGACTCACTTTCAAAAAGGAAACGGCTCTTCCCACATACACACAAAAATTGCAGCTAAACTTTTCCCAGTTTTGATATGATTGATATAAATGCTCAAAGAGTATCTCATAACTAGCAATGAAGCTGACTTTTGGGGCCCTGTCAAAAACTTGATTTTGAAAGTCTAGTGAAACAGGTAAACAGTGACTTTAATAACTGTAAATATGAGAAAACCCATGCATCATTATAATTTTGTAATATGGTTGCCAGATTGCCGACGATGCTTCCCAAATTCTTTATTCTCTTTCAGATATATTTAATGTGAATTTCACACTTGTAATATATTCTAAATATCTGTTAATGTTTCCTCTCTTATTATGTTATAAAATAAACCTTTAAAGAGAATGAAAAATTAATGATTGTCACAAAGAGATTTCGCTTTCTTTTCTCAGTATTACATGTCATTTTCTTGATGTTCATATTGTGTGATAAATCTACCCCAGATTCCTTTATCTCTAGCACTAAAGATACCTTCATTAATTTGCACCATCTAAATACAAATCAAATATCAATTTTATTTGAGAATGGAGACAATGACCATTCTAAACAGAAGTTCTGGAACAAAGTCAATGGCTTTCAAGAAGTTTATATTATTATAGTTTTTCATACTGGTCTGAAATATAAAGGACTTTGATCTCTTTTGTTCACTGCTATACACCTGGTACCTACAATAGTGTTTAGTGGACAGTCAATAAATATCTACTTGGTTAATGAATTAATGTATTTTTCTTTTTAATAACCCTAAAATATACTGGAAAATATCTAACCAAAGTAGTTGGAAGAGAGTTGGAGCTTTTCTAGTCTAACAAGGAGAAGGCATGATGGGATTATATAAATCAGATTATTTAAATTCATGAAAGCAGTCATATAGGGTAAAAAGACATTTAACGTCAGTTTGATGTCTCTGAATATTCAACCAAGAGGGAAGAGGAAGGGCACGAACTGTGGCAACACAATTATATGATACAGGTGTCTCAGATATGTGTCTCTGGTGGGAGATAATGGCTGAGAAGACACTAGTCCAAATGACTGGCAATGTTAATATTGAAATAAACATTTTCATGTGTTCTTCATATAGTTTCCTGGTCTCACAACAAACTTGACAAGTGGTTTCTATTACTATTCTCACTTTACAAATGTGGAAATTGAGCTTCAGAGAGGTGAGTAACTTGTCCAAAGTCCCACAGCTGCTGATTGGTAGAGCCAAGATCTAAAGGTCTTTCACAATCAAGGTACGTTGGATAAGTCATGCTCCACTGGCATTCAGCTACTCTGTGGTTCTCTCTCTGTCCCTTACCCTCTTCTGCAACATATCTTCCTTTCTTCTTGTTAAGGATATTGTACTAATGTTGTAATGCCATTATGTGTTCCGAGTTAATAAAGGGCTTTTTTTCTCTTTTAGTGTCCAAAGTGATACATAATATTTGTTGGGTTTCCAAGAAGGAAATAATGATGACTGGAGCCAAAGTCTCAGAATTCTCTGCAAACAACCTACCATGTTATAGATTTCTAGAAAAACGATTTAGTAGGAACCCTCTATTATGGACTCAAGATTTGTCTCTCTCTCAAATTCATTTGTTGAAACCCTAACCCTCAGTGTGACGGTATTTGGAGATGGGGTTTTGGAAGATGATGAAGGTGAGTCCCTCATGATAGAATTAGGGGCTTTGTAAGAAGAGGTAGAGAGATTTTTTTTTTCTCTCTCTCCACACACATGCACTAAGGACAAAGCGAGAAGTTGGCCACCTGCACTCTAAGAAGAAAGCTCTCACCAGAAACTGAATTGGCCAACACCTTGGACTGGACCTTGGACTTCCTACCCTCCAGAACTATGAGAAAATAAAATTTCTGCTGTTTAAAGCACCCAGTCTATGGTATTTTATTATGGTAGCCAAAGCAGACTAATACGCACTCTGCAGTACTTTGGCTCCCAAACCTCTCCATAGACATCTTAACCTAGGTAAGGTGGATTGGATCACAGTGAGAAATGAGGTCTATTTTTGCCTAGACTGAAAAGATCCAGAAACCCGCATGGGATCCCTTTGAGGTCTGTGGCTGAGCACGTGCAGGATTTAAATATATAGTGTGTCAAAAAGTTGTGAAGGCAAAAGTTTTAAGGTATTGCCTCTGAAAAGAAGGTATTTTATAAAAGCTAATGCTTACAAAACACGCTACCCAAATAGTTGACTTGGGTAAAAAATACCTTCTGCTGCAGAATATTGGTAATCGCCTATTTTAAAATGATAGTTTTAAAGACTAAGTGTGTATGTAGACTCTCTAAAGATTACCTCACTCGATATCAGGTTTCTTGAATTTATTGTGTGAACTTCCAAAAGCAATCTAAAGCCTGGTATTTTGCAAGTTGTAGATTGAAGGTATGTATTTCCTTCAGCCCTTATAGGAAAGCACTTTTGAAATCATTTCCTTGACATGCAATTGCTCTCCCCAAAGCAATTTTGGAGGGAACATTAAGTGCTGTAGAACTGGAATTGGAAAAATGCGCCCCAGAAAATGATTTTAATCAGGGTTGTGTGGGAGCCTATTTAACCACTGGGCAATGGAAGACGTTAAAGAAACAACACTTTAAGGGACTTGTTGACTAAGAAGTTCACTTAAAGTGGGTCCTCTCTTTTCTGGCTTCTCATTTCGGAAATGTTTGGCCAAGCCTGACCTCCATCTTTCTAGCAGCTATTCTTCAGCCCAACCCTACCACTCACCCCCAGCAACTTCATCCTTTGAACTATAAATGGAAATTCACATGTTTTGGGTTTTGTCTTTGCAAGTTCCAGTTGTCTCTGACAATTCCCTTTGCATTTGAGAAAAGCCAGAGTAGTACTGTGTATTTTCAGTCATATTCTCTCTGGTATCAAATGTCACAGCTGGGTTGCACGAAGGTTTATTTGTGTTATAATAGTATTTCCTTTAGATCTCAAGGGGCCTCTGTCTCTGAAATCACTTGTCTATAGGAACTTGAGGGAAGAATAACTTGACCTTTTTAAAAGTAAACTTTCCATTTGAATATCTCCCCCTGGATCTAGGTTCAGATGGTTCTCTGTGTGTGTGCGTGTGACCTGAACTTTTAGGGTAATGTAGGTTCTGACTTTTAAAGTGATATAGTGTGCCTTTCATTGCCCAAACAGAGAGGTCTTTTGTCAATTACAGTGATAAGTAAGCTGTAAGTATTGTAGTGGGATAATTTATTGAGAGCATAATGTATGTTCTTCCTCCCACCATTCCAGAAAGTTAGTCAATTCTTTTTATGGTCTTTTAAATTTGTATTATATTTGTAGACTGAAAAAGGGTGACCAACTCTCCCAGTTTGTCCAGGACTTGTGGAGGGGGAGTTTCTGGCATATGGAACTTTCAGTATGAAAATGGGGAAAGTCCCAGGCAAACTGGGACAAGTTGGTCACCCTAGGCAGAAGTCAGTACAAGACACCGCCCATCCTGGAATTTTTTCTAAACCCTGAGTTCACTGAAGAGAAGTGGCCCTAAGGTCAAAGGAAGAGCCGGATACCATATTAATGCAAACTTTTAATTGAAATATAACATGTAATGCACAAATCATAAGTGTGTAGCTCTACAAAATTTCACCAAGTGAACACACACATAAAGTAGTATGCAAATCAAGAAAGAGAGTATTTCCAGAGTCCCAGAAGCCCCCTTGTACATTCTTTCAGTCCTTACCCCTTGAATAACCACGTAAAGGAGGAAAAATAAATAAATTTCCCCCTACTCTTCTGAGCTCTGGGCTGAGACCTCTCTGTAATAAAAAACAGATTAACAGGAGGGGAAAAAAAAGCAAATTTAATCATATGTATACCTCCTGTATTCATGGGAAATACTCAGGAAAACTGAGTAAATCTCTCAAAAATGGCCCAAGATACCACCTTACTTTTCTTATTGAATTACAGTTGGCTTACAATGTTGTGTTAGATTCTGGTGTACAGCATAGTGATTTAGTTATACACTCAAAGGAGTTGGTGCGAAGTAGACATAATTATGGGGATTCTTACCTCTGCAAACTTTGTGACCCATGCAGGGCACAAAAGCAGGGAACTGCTGTATCTCAAGTGAAACTCAGTCTTTGACAACAGAACAATCAGCCATAATGAAATGATTAGGGGCCTACTTGGAGTGAGACAAAGTGCAAGGTGAAAGACACAGTCCGACAGACTGCCAATTCTGCTCAAGGGTTTTCTTTTCTTTTCTTTTTTTTTCAGTTTTTACTGAGATATCATTAACATACAGTACTGCATAAATTTAAGGTGTACAGCATAATAATTTGACGTATTGCAAAATGATTACCACAATGTTTTGGTAATATCCATCACCTCATATAGTTACCAAAAAAAAATTTTTGTTTCTGTGATAAGAACTTTTAGAATCTACTACTCTCTTAGCAACTTCTAAATGTACTAAACGGTAGTGTTAACTAAAGACATCATGTACATTACATCCCCAATACAGATCCTCCTCAACTTACAATAAGGTTGCATCCAGATAAACCCATTGGAACTCGAAAATGCACTTGATATACATAACCTACAGAACATCATAGCTTAGTCTAGCCTACCTTAAATGAGCTCAGAACATTTACATTAGCTTACAGTTGGGCAAAAATCATCTAATACAAAGTGTACTTTATAATAAAGTGTTGAATATATCATGTAATTTATTGAGTATTATACTGAAAGTGAAAAACAGAATGTTGTATGGGTACAGAATGGTTTTAAGTGTATTGATTGTTTAACCTCGTGATCACACCATTCACTGGGAGCTGTGGATCGCTTCTGCTGTCCAGCAACATGAGAGAGTATTGTCCCACATATCTTTAGCCTGGGAAAAGATCATAATCCAAAATTTGACCTATAGTTCCTGCTGAATGTGTATCCCTTCCACACCATCGTAAAGTCAACAAATGGTAAGTTGAACCATCAGAAATCAGGGATTGTCTGTGCCTATTTTTCATACAGCTGGAAGTTTGTAACTTTTGACCACCTTCATCCAATTACCCCACCCCCACCCCCACCTTTGGTAACAAGAAATCTGATCTCTTTTCTATGAGCATGGATTTTAGTTTCATTTTGTTTTTTGTTTTTTAGCTTCTACATACAAGTGAGATCATACAAGTGAGATCATACAATATTTCTCTGTCTGACTTATTTCACTTACCGTAATACCCTCATAAATACATCCATCTTGTAAATGGCAGGATTTCCTTCTTTTTTATGGCTGTATAATATTTTATTATACATATATAATCACACACATATAAATAGATATCCATATATCAATGATTTCTTCTGTATCCATTCATCCATTGATGGACACTTAGGTTGTTTCCATGTCTTGGCCGTTGTAAATAATGTTGCAGTGAACATGTGGGTGCAGATACCTCTTCAATATAATAATTTCATTTCCTTTAGGTATATACTGAGAAGTGGAAATGCTGGATCGTATGGTAGTTCTGTTTTTTATTTTTTGAGGACCCTCCATACTATTTTCTATAGTGGCTGCATCAATTTACATTCCCACCAACAGTACATAGGCAGGAGTATCTCAAGCCACCTTCAGGTTGGGTAATTCCCTAGAAAGACTCACATAACTCAATGAAATCTATTGTACTCACAGGGGAAAAGATATATTAAAATCAGCCAAAGATGCATACATAGGGCATAGTCTGGGAGGGTTCCAAAGGGTTCCAAACTCAAAGATTCCATTGTCCTCAGGATGCATTACTCTCCTTACATCAATGTGTAACAATATTCCATGCATATTGTCAATCCAGAAGCTCATCCAAGCTTTGGTGTTCAGAGTTTGTATTGGGTCTTCATTATGTAGGTATGATTGATTGAAATGCGGTTGAATTGAGTCTCCATCTACCTCTCTATCACCTCCCTATGGTTTGTCTTCCTTGTATGGGCAGCCCACACAGAAAAACTAATGTGGCTAGTCCCACCCTGAGTCATCTCATTAACATAAAATGTCAGATGTGGTCCGGGGAGCTTACTATGCATAACAAAGACACTCCTACCACATGGGAATTTCTAAGCATTTAGAAGTTACCTCCAAGAGTCAGGACAAAGACCAGACCACTCTTGACAAGACCAAATTCCTTACTACATAGGGCTCTTCCCCTTTTCTCTTTAGGACTCTTGGATTCTGATGTAACAGCAAGAGGGGCGTTGTTTCAATAATGACTGAGACCATCTGCCCAGTGAGAATGGAGACTCAAAGCAGAATTTAAGGTGATTTATAGAAAACAAAGCAATGCCATATTTCCTGTAGCAGAATAGTATTTTGATGGACATTTAGGCTGTTTCCATGTTTTGGCTATTGTAAATAGTGCTGCTATGAACATTGGGGTGCAGGTGTCATCCTGAAGTAGATTTCCTTCTGGATACAAGCCCAGGAGTGGGATTCCTGGGTCATATGGTAAGTCTATTCCTAGTCTTTTGAGGAATCTCCACACTGTTTTCCATAGTGGCTGCACCAAACTGCGTTCCCACCAGCAGTGTAGGAGGGTTCCCCTTTCTCCACAGCCTCCCCAGCATAAAGAAGATGTGGTATATTTATACAATGGAATACTACTCAGCCATAAAAACCGACAACATAATGCCATTTGCAGCAACATGGATGCTCCTGGAGAATGTCATTATAAGTGAAGTAAGCCAGAAAGAGAAAGAAAAATACCATATGAGATCGCTCATATGTGGAATCTAAAAAACAAAAACAAAAACAAAGCATAAATACAGGACAGAAATAGACTCACGGACAGAGAATACAGACTTGTGGTTACCAGGGGGGTGGAGAGTGGGAAGGGATAGACTGGGTTTTCAAAATTGTAGAATAATAAACAAGATTACACTGTATAGCACAGGGAAATATACACAAAATGTTATGATAAGTCACAGAGAAAAAAATGTGACAATGAGTGTGTATATGTCCATGAATGACTGAAAAATTGTGCTGAACACTGGAATTTGACACAACATTGTAAAATGATTATAAATCAATAAAAAATGTTAAAAAAAGAATAGTATTTTGAAATGTAAACCAATGTGATTTTCATTATTAGTAATTCCTTTATAACTTCGCATTTCTTTCCTTATGAAAATGAGCAGAAAGAAAATATAATCATTTATTTTTGTACTACCAAATATGCTGTTGAAGCTTTTTGCAGAACTGATATGTATGAGAGAAAAGATTTTTGGATCACAAGAGCCTTAGTGGTTTGGGTATCAAAAGCCAAGGCCCTGAAGGCATCAGGGTAGACACAGAAAGATCTGGAAGAAGACCAAATCAATCAGAACCACCCAAAGCTATATAAAGGACTAGAAGAAAGGAGAGTCAGAGGGAGAAAAGAAACTTACAAATGTGTTGCTGGAAGGGGCTCCATATTCTGCCCATGACCACCTAGGTAAAGGGAAAGAAAAGGCAGAGATGCAGTCAGAAGTTTCTTGTAGCTGACACTCTCAGTGCTCCATCCATTGCCCTCCCATCTTTCATTGTATTCTCTCTGACTTCCGCTGGCCAGTAGCTGCATCTCTGTGTTTAAAGGATTTTTTTGTTTTTATTTTTGTTTTCTGGAACTACTGTGCTTGGTGCAGCAGGGCAGAAGTGCCAGGGAATGAACACTCTGAGAACATCCCTCAGCCAAAACTCTCATTGTAATTATTATCCCCCATTATAAATTATTTCTCATAATTACTACCGCAGCTCCTGCTTCCCTTGGGTGGGATAATTCTGAGGTGTGTATTTTACACCACTTCACAGTTGCCCCATAAAGTTCAGCTCCAGGTGCCCATCATAGTAAGTTGGCTTAAAAATGTGCCTTATCTGCTTTGCCTTCCCTGCAGCACTCCTCAGCCCCAGCTGATTTCTGTACAGCCTGAATGAACTGTGTGCACTTAAATGCAATCAGCTCAGAATCAGCTTCTGGTGGGGCCCAAACCAAGGCACCAACCCTTTCCATTGCTTCAAGAAGCAAATGTTCCTTTTTAATAAGCTCATTAAGAATAAGGAAAAAGGAGAAGATGATTCCCCTACACTTACTAGATTTCTCTGTGGTTTCTAGCAATGAATCCTTTGATTATCAGCATTGGAACTGAGCAGAACCCTGTGGGGCCTTCCAGGATCAGACCCCTCCCCCATGTCCTCTGCTGTAGCTCCCCTCTGAAGCACCCAGATAATAGTATCTCATGTATATTTCCTGAGTTTTTCAGATGCTTTAAAGTACCACCAAAGGGAAAAAATTAACTACTTGATGATGGAGAATGCGTAGCCCCCAGACCTTCTGGCGCCTGAGGGTTGATAGTGTTGATCACCCTGTTCCCTCAGCATCAACCAGAGAATTGTGCGTGAGCTGGTCAGGCACCTTGTGACGTCCTCCCTCACCTGGGCTTTAAATATACTTTGCTGAAACCCTTTGGGGAGCTCGGGGTTTTTCTTGGGCGTGAGCCACCCCATCCTCCTTGCTTCGCCCTGCAATAAACCTTTCTCTTGTTCCAAACTTTCATGTTTCAGTTTGGCCTCGGTGCAGTGGGCATATGAACTTGCCTTCGGTAACAATTCTGGTGAGCCAGCGCAGGAGTCTGTGCCCGTGGCAGGTCGACCCCAGCCAGGGGCAGCCCCTTCCCTGGGTCCCAGCAGCTGCTGGAGCTCACTTGGCTCCCAGGAACCAGGAGGGATGCTCCCCCGCAGGCGCTGACCACCCTACGCATGAGGCTGTTTGGAGCCAAGGAACATCCAGAGCTACCATCCACATTCAGAGTTGCCTGGGGGTGAGTCGCTCCAGCTTGCACAGGCTGGGAATTCTCTTCACTCCATCTGGGCTCATTTCCACTAGGAACTGAGCTGCTCTGGGCTCATTGCGAGCCACTGTGGGTCCATTCTCTTTCGGGAGCTGGGCCTGTCTGTTTGGAGGCCTCCGTTTGGGAGTGGAAGTAGAAATCTTCGACAACACCTCCTCTGATTGTCTGTGCGACCATCGCTTACTTGTTGTTTGTGTTCCTGTGTGTATCGTTTTTGGGGTGAGCCACTCCAGTTGCGCAGGGTGAGAAAATTCTACCTGCTCCATCTGGGCTCCTTCTCTTGCAGGGAGTGAGCCACTCTGGGTCCATCTCTTTTGAGAGCTGGGCCAATCTGTTTGGAGGCCTCTGTCTGGGAATGGAAGTGGAATTTTGGGGCTACAACTTGCCTGATCTTTTGTTTGATGTTTTTACATGTGTGTCAGAACTTGCATTGGTTGGTTGAGACGTCTTTGAGTAACAGGGCTCGCGTGTCACATGTGCCAACACCAGGGTATCCATCTCTATTGCGTTGGCCTCGCCTGTGGTGAAGCATTGGTCGGGATGTTCCCTTTCGAGCCTTGGTCATTCATTCAGCTTTGTCTCTGATGGGGCAATGGTTGGGGTTCTCCCCTTGTGGACTGATGGGTCATTGGTTAGGAGTTTCTCTTTGGGGCTAGGGCACTGTGACCCTGAGAGACCACTTTGAATTGTTGTTTGCTTGATATTTGATAACATTGGCCGTGAATAATTAAGGATGATTAGAGCTCTGTTCTATCTTATATATAGTCCTCCTAGAGTGTATTTTGCAGAACTGGGAGATATTCAGCTATGCTCCATAAATAAAAGAAAATGGTATTTTTTATTATAACATTGTGTGGCCTCAGTACTCCCTGAGATCTGGAGAACAGTGGCCCTAATGGCTCTGCTGTTATATCAAAGTGGGCCTTTTGCAATTTGGCTTTTATCTTGGTGTGTATGTGTATGAGTATCTTGGTGCCTGAGTTCAAATCCTGTTCTCTCTTCCTAGTTTTGCTGAAAGTGAGGCATCTGAATGTGAGTGAATGATATATATCTCATTGTCTATTACTGTTATTTCTTTAAAGCGGAGTGGATATTAGGGAGCTGGGGGAAAAAAATCCCTGAAAATAACCAAGATGATTGGGTTTTGTATAAACCGTTAGAGGAGGAATTTGTCTCTTTCTGTGCCTTTGAGATGTAAGTGATCTACCTGGGCTCTCAAGGAAAAGTTTTTTTTGTTTGTTTGTTTGTTTTTTAAAAACTCACACAGAAAAACTGTGAGATCGCTGGTTCTACCTGAATTTATGTAAAATTAACATGTAAAAGAGCTCTATTTAATTGACTTAAAAGTAAGCACTTAAGATTAAATACTTCTAAGTATAAAAGAAGCTAGACAACAAATTTTAGGCACATATGATCTAGGACATTTTTAATATTAAATTAATATCTGATATTAAAGCTTACTTAAGCTTGTTGGTATAATCAACACAGACATCTTTTATTGTACCTAGATATACTGAAGGCAATAGATTCATGTTGTTTCTGTTGCAGAGTTTGTCAGAAAGAAAAAAAAATTCAATTCATTTGGTATGACAAAATTCTTATAAGTAAATTGAATGCAAATAACAAAAGTTTTTGGGTGAACTCATTGAAAATAATTCTGTTTTAGGACTGTCTATTTAAAAATGATGTCTCCAGATACTTGGTAACTTAAAATTTTAGAGTTTTACTAACTTAAGTTAAATGATGAAAGTTTGTTAAATAGGTAGGTCACTCCCAAACAAAATAAGATGCTGGAACATTATTTACTGAACATTGGTTTCCCTGTACAGATAAACTAAAGGTGTTTTGGACTATTATCAGATATGTCTGGTGCCGCACTGAGGTGTATTCTATAAAACCACATGTTTTTAGAAATTATTGGTATTTATGTTTGCCGGTCTACCAAATGCTAATATAAAAGACAGCTCATAATTGCTTACTTCTTGGTTTTTGCTAGAAATTACGGTTTTTAAGAGTTGAGAATTCTAATTTAAATATGTCGTTAAAGCTACTAAAATAATACAGGAAATATTTCAGTATACAGTGAGAAGGTAGGATATATGTTTTGAGTAAAAAGTATGAGGGATGGAACTACAATTTGTTAAGGGAAAAGTTTGTAGAAAGGGACCCCTAAAAACGGAGTTTTGTGCAGGTCGGGCTAGATTAAACTTAAGGAAATGGTAGATGTGGATTTTGTCATTAAAAGAAGACTGGTGCAGGACTAGATTGGGTCCCTCTCTGTTAAGAGAACAAGGTTACTTGCTTGTGGTAACAGATGCTTCTGATAACAGATTGTGTGAAACTTTTTGATGTTGTTGTCACACCTCCTATCAAATTCTAATCAAAGTCCTTTTGACTTCAGCTAACTTTGGGAGGCTTCAGAGGACCCCTGAGACATCTCAGAGAAAAATATTAAACTAACTAGGATTGGTTGATATGTTAAATCACATGGCATTGTCAGATGAGTGATAAACCTCCTCAGATTATACGATATGGATAAATGTTATTAACCTAGACGTTCTGGAAATTTTATAAGGTTTCTGAAATTTAGATATGTCCTGGTATAATGCTATCAGTCATAATTTTAGTTTTTCTGGCCATAATTCTAGTTCCAGTCTAGTTATCTTACAATGTTGTATGCCACAGCAACTTGATTACGCTTCTTTGTCCAAAAAAGACAAAAGACAACAACAAAAAACCCCACAAAACATTGCAACCAGATTTTTAAACTTATTTAGTCTGATTAGTCTTATTAGTCTTTAACTTTATTTAGTCTTTTATTATTCAGAGAGAGTTAAGCTGGTGCTTTGCAAAACTGCTTCATCTCCAGTAAGATTCATAAAAAGGACTTTTTGACGAGTACAGGTTTCTCTTAAATCCTACTGCTGAACTGGGTAAGAAAGTTTAAAATTTTAACAAAAACTCTGATTTTGTAAAACTGTTAGTAAAAAAGATTAATTACATAGGATTGAGTAGACTGGTGAACATGGTTATAGTTTTTTGGTTTTGTCTAAGATATTACTGGCTTTTAATCTAGATTTTCTAATTGAATTGTTTATCAGATGTTTGTCTCCCTATCAGTATTACTGTTTTACTTCCAACCACACTGTTGCCCCCAATGTTTAGGATTGAAAGAGAATTCTCTAAGGGAGTTGTCACAGAGGATAACTACTCATGATGTATAACAATGCTTGGTCTATGTCTATTGCTAAAAGCACAGGTATAATCTTGTGTGACAATTGGGTATAAGTGATAAAATGTATGGCCGACAATGTGTTTCCCCAATAACATACCTCTGAGCCTGTTCACAACATCTTATTAAATTTCCCCAACGTGAATAACTAGGCAAATATGAAGGAGGCCCAGCACCGCAGGACATGATCTGAATCTGGGGCAGGAGCCATCACCCCAGCATTGAGGGACGAATATTTTGAGTATTAATGCTTTCTACTGAAAAATGTGCAGTCAAAAGGGGAAATGATGGAAAAATCTACACATACTGAGGTATGGAAAAGTCGTTCTGATTTACACATAGTTTAACGTAAACTTTACTTACCGAAGTGGCCTGTTTTATGGCCTTTTGGACATGCATTGTGCATCTGCTTTGGCCTTGAGGAGGAGCATGCATTTGAAAGTCAAAACGGAGTAGCTATGATTCAGACATTCAAGGTGAAACTAGGTGGCCACTGGGGGTGTGATTTCAGACATGTTCTTGTATTGTTGAGAACTCGAATTTTCTGAGCTGTGTCGTACTCGGAAGACAGTCAGCCATTCTCGTAGCAGTGTCTGCTGGCAGCTGCAACCTTATGACTTCAAGGTCTCCTCTTGTAACTATTAAATTTTAGACAATAAAATTGTTTTAGATCAGATGTTAGCAGAAAAAAAGGAGACATGTAATGGCTAATAGCTCCTGTTATGTATATGTTAATAGCGCATCTGGTTCCTCTGCTGAGTTTATGGTTAAGCTTCCATGAGAGTCCTCTGTGTGCCCTGGGTTGAGGAGCTATCTCAGTTGGATGGTTTATCATTTGCCTCTGCTCTAGCCTTGCAAAATTCATAAATTCAAGATCATTTTCAAGTAAGTTTCTCAGCAGAGGAAACTCCTACTCTAAGGTAGTGCAAACTTTGTACCCACCCCCAGGCAGAGATGATGCTGAGGGTTCCCGTTTCTTGCAGTAGCTCTCTTTCCTCCGCTGGCCCAAGGTGGGCACCCTGCTTGTGTACATTCTACTTTTATTCTCTGACTAAGGACAAGGAAACCCCTGCCTAGTGCCCACTTTCATTTAGAGAGTCTAGGTCTGGTTTCCTGATTTGACTGGCTCCTTCAGCCTGGCTTCCAGTCCTGTTCTCAGGTCCATAGTGTAGCCCAAGTTGTGTCTTCAGGCCCAATATTCCAAAAGTTGCCTGGCTTAATTCCTCCTCACTGCTTTGATTCTAACATTCCTCGTTCTTCTGACACGTTGGGGATTTGCTTTTGAGCTCAACTACGTTGTAAAAAAATTTTTTCTTATCTAGCATTTCTGGTGGTAGGTGTAGAAGAAGGGGCTCCAGCATCTTGCCAGGCAACAATAGTTACCATGACAAAAAGCACCATAAACTCTCAGCATGTCACCCTGTCCACAAAGAAGACATTTTTTTTGCATTATACAGAGTCAATTAGCTCTTACAGTCCATTCCAGAATAAGATTTTAGCTTTACTTTTATGTCTCCTGAAGGCTTCCCGAAGCAAAAGAGCCCTCAAAGAGAAATTCAAGCATCTGCTTCAAGCACTTAGGCTTTGTTTCAAGATTTCAAAAACCTCAGGAACAATTTTTCAGGCTGATCTCATGGTCAATGTACCTGAGCTATTCTTTCCCCTAGAAATCACTGCAAGAGGAAAGCTCTTCTCAAACACATGGCCCAAGATGAGGGCCTAGCCTTGACATGAGCAGAGATAAGCAGCGTACGATCTCTCTCTCAATTCCAGAAAAAATGAACCTCAGAGGGTCACCGTTCTCCTCTTCCAATGTATATCAGCATGCCCATCTTGGAAGGTCATCTAATGCAGGGAAAGACCAAGGACTTTGAAGTCAAACATCATGGTGTCAAAGTGATTTTCTGAAGTCAAAAACACAGCTCTCATACGAATATAGAATGGACATATGTCAATGATTTTATTCAACTCATTAATGAGAGTATCAGCAAGATGGTAACTCTGGTTCCAAGAACATTTTGAGGACGGCATATTTGCAGTCCACCAGGAAAGGCAGTTTGAAATAAATTGACTAAGTTAGAGACAAAACTGGTTAATGTCCAAAGGGCAATGAAACTGTAACTTTGGGGTTATAATTTCTATTGGACAGAAAAATTACCATATAACTTCAGAGTCTGAGCCCTTAATTAATAGTAGATGGCAACTGCATACAGATACATCCCCTGCATAATTAAATAATCTTCAGGTGATCCTGTCAACATCACAAGATGACTTTGAAATGACACACGCAACACAATTCTCCCCTTATTTCCCAAGTTTTAAGTAATGTCGCTAAAATAGCTAGAATATCTAAATTCCCTAAATTCCCTGGGACTCGGCTTTTTCATCTGTAAAATTGGGGTGACAATATCTATCTTGCTTGATTCTTTTACATCTTCTTGCTCCCCAGCTAAAGGAGGCCAAGCAGTGATGACCCTTGGTCAGCGGAAGATGGTGTTGGGTACCTTTTACCCTCGTGACTAGGAGCCAGAGACCTGATAGTACCAGGGTGTGGGTCAGAAAATGGACCAAGGCCTGGATCCCTCTATCTGAGGGACCGAAGCCTAGAAGAGAAACCAGGCAAAAATGAGCAGCGAATCTAAGATGTAGTCAAAGGAGAAGGAACCCAGAGATAAAGCCAGGAACGTCTGTCAGCCAAGGTCACACACAAAGTGGTGGGAGGAAGAGGGCCAGAGTGAATCTGAATCTGAGTCAGGGAAGGTGGCAGCTTTTATTCGATAACTTTTGCCAATAGTGTGGGATGGTACATCTTTGGAGATGAGAGTTACCCATGAACAATGAATCATGTAAAGGTTAAAGAGAATTTTTACCAGGCACCTTGTGTAGTATCTAAAAATAGCAGGTGCTTAGTAAATAGTAATGATTATATACTTTTTATCTACTTTTTTCTCTGTGGAGGTTGTGGGTGAGGCAGTTTTCTATAAAAAGGAACCATGAGGATAAAAATCTTTGTAACTTGCTTGCTTAGCATAGAAGGTTTTCACATTCCTGATAAAAATGAGGTAGACATCTGTTGTTTTCCCCTGGCACAGCAAACACGATGTGCCGCTGGTATCTTCATTTAAGAAGGAACTTGTTCATTAGTTGCAAAAAGTGCACTTAGCTGACAGCCTCCAAATTCAGTGTCTTCAAGATGTGCCTCAGCACATAATCGGGAGACCCTGCTCTCTCGGGACAAGCCCTACCTGGTGACTGAGTATAAGGTGGTTATAAAGGCCTGGCCATTTTTGCCCAACGTAGGTATTCATTACGGGGCAATCTTGGGTCAGAGCTCCCCACTGGGTTGGCTGGGACTGTCAGATCTGCCTGCAGCCTGAGGCTTCCTCTGTCTGATTCTACTTTCTCCTCCATTTTTTTCATAGGTGTCTGATCTGCATCACAGTTTAAAGACTTTCTCTATTGCTTCTGCTTCCTCTCCATTTTCCCCAAGTGTCAAGCAGCCCCAATAAACTTTTTGCACTCCTCACTGTCTCCCCATTGGTCTCCCAGAGGACCTGCACTGACACAGCTGTTACTAGCCGTGGTATGAGAAAGCAGGAGAAAAGTTGGGAACTGGTAACTTGTCACTCACCACCTGTCTGGCAATAAGGACCCTAATCTGGATAGTATTTAGGACATGGACCATCCCTGGCCTAATGTGGCAGTCTAATTGTTGCTGGTGGACGTAACCGGTGTTCCAGGTTCCTGTCCCGTCCGAGAAATAATTCAGAGACAAGACTTGGAGGTCAAAAAAATAAAGTGAGGATTTATTAAGTAATGGATAGCGCACTCTCAAGGGTGAACAGCTGCCCGAGATTCTTTGGCAAATTGGTTACATAGGGTGTAAAAATGAATGGGCAGAATATTCATTAGGGAGGGAAGGGTCTGGGGTCATATTCTCTGATTTTCATCCCAACTCCACCTTCCCAAAGGGAAGTGTGGATCAGAAGTGTCATGGCGTAGGTGCATGATGGGTGCTTCTAATCTGCAAGGCTGGTTTTATTGAAATGAGGGCATAATGAGCGAAACGTTACATTCAGACACTGGAGATTTCTGCCTTTTTCCCATCTTTTTTTGTTGGCCTCTGGGCCACTTTTCACCCTCAAAGGTGTGACCACTTATCAGCCCAGAGGATCCTGCTTTTCTTTCTTTGCCCAGAGACCCCAGGTGTTTACATAATATATGGTTTCCTGCACTGGGCCTGTGCCCCTCCTTTCTGCTCAATTCCTGCCATTTGGCCTGCATTCCCCTTTCTCTGCTCATGTCTGGCTGTCTGCCTGCTCTAACATAATTGCTAAATCTTACACGGGGTGGGGGGGTGATTTGGGAGAAGGTTCTGATGGGAGGCGAATGCTGAGGCTGGTGGAAGGATTTGAAAAGTCCAGAGATGTTGAGTGGGAGTGCGGTGTCGGGGGAGGTGGCAATGTGTAGAAGAACAAAGGAATCATGGAATTCTCTGTTGCTATTGTTTCAATGACATTGTACAGAGAGATAATGAAAAACTGAGGGCAGTTAGTAAACAGTTGAAAAACAGATGTGAAGGCCAGAAGGCCTCTTTGGTAGTTTACAAAGAGGCCCTGATCTCCTGCAGTGGAAAAGCGGAAAAAGCTGAAGACAAAACTCAAGATTTAATAATTCTAGTGTGAACGAAAATACTGCAATGTGAGTGAAAATACTGCAACCATATCAGCAAACAAAGAATGCTGAAACTAAGTCATCAGGGGCTGCCGCCACCCCTCAGTGGGGACGGGCCTGCAGCCTGGCCTCTGCAGCCACTCACAGTGGTGCCCTCTGAGTGGACTCAGAATAAGAAAGGACAGGATACTGGCCCTAGATAGCTAGGTGCTTGTCAAAGGAATGAATTCAGTGAGCCCAAATGTTTGCTTCCTCCCATACATAGAAAAGCACTAAATTCTTTAACTTGAGATGCCTGGTTTTCTTTAGGTAACAAGCAATCTTTCATTGTTCCGACTACCTGGTCTTTGTTGTAAAGCTCCTGTATTTCCTAGCTCCTCCCCTACCTCTTCGGAGCAGTCCCTCAGAGGATCTGAGAGGCTGTCATTCCAGCTCGAGTCCTCCCGCCAAATACAACGTAACTCTTAACTTTTAGGCTGCGCATTTATTTCAGTCGACACTAGTCACTGACCTTCAAAGATGACTGAATGCTCACCTGAGACAGTCTGTTATGCTGAGGTCAGAGCCCTGTTTTGGGCAACCTGGGAATCTGATACATGGGAGTGTTAGCGGGTAGAGGGATCCCCAAATTAGGAAGCCCACCAAAGTGTGGGTTTTTGCTGCTGGCTGTAAAAGAATTGGCACAGCTGAGACAGAGGGATGAAATGAAGAGCCACTTTATTGCTCATAAGGGGAAATGGAAGGAAAGTGCTCGAGAAAAAAAGCACTCAAGTGAGGAAAAGGTGCTGGAGCAGGGAGCCATCAGCCAAGATGGCCAGTAGAGACAGCTCCTGCCTGGGTCGGGCCACGTAGACTTTTATGAGAGGCTTCTGCCATCATGTCCTCCTTCCCGGTGTGGTGGAGCCAATCAGTCCTTGTCTAAGCTTCTCAGTCCTTGTATGGCCTTTTCCTCTTGTTGTCATGGCAATCATCAAGATCATGGTGCTGGTGGGTGTGTCATTTAGCATGCTAATACATTACAATAAGCTTATAATGAGACTCAAGGTCCACTAGAAGTCAAATCCTCCACCATCTTGGGCTCCCTTGGTTCTAACCAGTTCTTGTTTCTTCTCTGCAGCTGCCTCCTGAGACTTAAGTAAGAGTAATTGGTTTTTACTTGAGGAAGGGGCAGGGGTATGATCCTGGGGACAACAGTCTTAGTAACAGAATGGAAAGTTGCTTTTAATCAGAATGCCTGCAATCTGATGGTCCCAGCATCACCCCCAAAAAACCATCTCCAAAGATTCTGTTCAGCCATGAACGTTTTAAAAGGAAATGAAGGAATAATCTCAATTAATCGTTTAGATAGGTGATCAGAGTCGTTGCCATCCCGCAATGCCTGCAGGCTTGTCCTCATCAAAGGCTTGAGCCTGCTCTTCTATGACTCAGGGAGGCCTGGGAGACTTCAGATTTTCTATAAACAAGAGGCAGGGGGTGGGGCACAGTGTCCTGCTTCTTTTCAGGATGAGGATATGTGGGGGATGCCCCTAAAGATTCTGGCTTCCCAGTGTTAAAGAAATCAGATTAGCCTCAAGATGGAGTCACTCATACTAAGCCCCATGTCAGCAAACCAAAATCTTACTAAGTTTCTATGCTTGGCTCTCCCAGAAAAGGAAGGTCTGGGTCAACAGATCTGCTCTTGCCTGCTCAGCACAAGTTACCTGACTTGGCTACAAGACTTCCCTTTGTTCCATATAAGGGAAGTAACTGTGCTTTACCCAAAACAGCAAGTGCCCAGTGTAACTTCCTTGTTCTTGCTCAATTTGGTCTTGAAGGGGAGGCAAAATCTGCCATCCCTAAATATGCCTCTTTAGAGTAAGGATTAGCTTGAGCTGATTATTTTTAAGAAACGGCAGACACAGGAAAGGCTATGAAAACAGAGTAGAAGGTTTTTTTTTTTTTAAGAAACATTTACAAGGGGAATCTCCATTTGTAAGGGTGTCTCCCTCTCTTCCAGGAAGAGAAGGATGACTAAATCTCTAGGAACTCTTATCAATGGAGAAGGCAACAACTTATATCTGCATAACAACCTTTCCCTTGTTTACTGTGCTTTTTCTGGTAACCTCCCATAACTGGCTCCCCCACCCCCCAGTGTCTTTTATGTTTAGCTGGAGATAGTATTTAAGGTGATAGCTAGGGCCACCTTGGGAAGTTACTCAGTTTTCCTGGGTCTCTCCCGTGTAGACAGGGGATGCATGTTACTAAACTTCTATTTGTGTTTCTCCTATTTATCTATCTTTTATTAAAGTGTGGTCTCAGCCAAGAACCTAGAAGGATAGAGGGAAAATTAGTTTTGCTCCCCTACAGTTAGGGAAGGGAAATATGCAGACATTTTGAGGACAATTGGACATAGACTCTGAGCTGATACTTGATATACAGAGACTCAGAGCATCATTGTGACCCATTATTAGAATGGAGTCATATGGGGTCAAAGTCTAGCTTACAATGTCTCTACTCTTTTAATGGACCTACTGGTAGTCAGTTTCCTAATCTTTGAATGTATAATTGTGATGGACATACTTGGCAACTGATTTAACCCCCACACTGTTGCTTGGCCTATGTGTGGGGTAAGAGCAATTTCTTAGGCAATAAGAAGTTTGTAATAAGGGTTCACCTTAATAAGATCCTCCAAGATCACCTCTTCTGTATCTCATTTCATGCGGCATCACGTTGACCTGGTTAAAGTTTTGTTTTGTTGCATCCCAGCAGTACTCGTCAAACCAGAAACTAGAAGGGTGAGGCCCACATTTACCAAAACTTGGAACATGATTTTAATTTTCACTGGTTTGTTGTTAGAAACGAAAGGGGAAGTGTCACTCAGGCACTCAGGGCAATTTCAAGAAGCAGCAGCAAATTGCAAATGGAATAAAAAAAAAATCTTTTTTGCTCAGGATTACTTTTCTCAACCTTTAATCTCCCTATCGAATTAGATTAATTAGACTTCAGGACAAGTCACCAGTTGAAGTGAAAGAGAACTACACTTTCTACAGAGCTCAAAATATCTATAGTAAAAAATATAGCACTGTCCTCAAGGGTATAGACAATATTTTCCGAAGATTTGTCACATTTCTCATCACTCAGCAAAATGCAATTTATAATTAGTTCATTGAGAAATTTTTACATTTAAGCAAACACAGCTCTCTTCAGACAACTAGTTTATGGAGAAGCAGCCCTAGCTGCCCTCCGTCAGTTGGGAAGTTTAGGTTTCCAAAAATAAATCTTTAAATAATGAAGATTATAAAAATTGGCAAAGACTAAAATAGAGAAAAACACAATCTCAGGCACACCTGAAGTAAATTGGATTAGATTTCTCTGAAGAAAAACTTAGACAATATGTGTTGAAGCTTTAAAAAGTGTATTTCTTTCATCTAAGCATCTTCACTTTAAGGAATTTTTATAAGACTATAAATACATAATTGAATAAAGACATTTATTAAATAATATTCATTGCAGTTTTGATTGTGACAGTATCAGAATCAAAAATATCAGAATCAGAAATATTGGAAACATATGATAATATAGAATTGGTTTAAAATTATGATGTAAATGTATAATGAAATATTAAAAGCCATTAAGGCATTTTAAATGTATATTCATTAACATAAAAGATATTCATGATTCTTGGTGTGAACATAGCATGTAACAAAGTGCTATGAAGTCTGTGAACTCAATATCGTTTAAAACATGAACTTACATATTTGCATATATAAGCACAGAAGAGGTCTGGAAGTTTACAGTAAAAAATGTTAACTGAGTATTGCTAGGTGCTAGAAATATTTTATGATGAAATACTGCAAACACACAAACTTATGGAAAATAAAATAACAAATACTTGTGTACCTAACACCTGGCTTTATCAAGTGCTAACATTTTGCCATATTTGCTTCAGATGTGTTCTAAGTAATGAAACATCAGAGACAAAGCCCTCTGTATTGATCCCTCTAATCCATTCATCTCTTTCCCTCCTCAATGCACAATCCATATTTTCCAGGATTATATAGCATACGTAATAACATGAATATTATTATTCCATATACGTATAAACATAAGTAATACGGGTATTATATATTATATGTATATAATATGTGCTATTTCTTGCATTTAAAAATTTTTATATAAATTTTTTTATAAAGTACGGGTCCTGCAACTCCCTTTTTTCTCTTAAAAGTGTGCTTTTAAGATTTATACATATTGATATTTGTAGCTTTGGGTTATTTAAATAGTCAATATAGCATTTTACTTTTTGATGTATCACAAATCATTCAACTATTGATGTACATACAGGTTATTTCGAAGTTCATGTTATTACAAACAGTGCAATTCAAATCACAAATAATTCTTTAGCCTCTCTTATAACCTGTGTAATAATATCTTTACACTATATTCCTAGAAGTGAAATTGCTGAGTCTATTTCTGTCCCAAAGTCCCAATCTCATAGTTAACATAGCTTTATAATGAGGAAGGACATTTTACAAAGGAACTCTCCCCTCCTTGATTGTCTCCTTTAAAATGGTTTTGGCAATTCTTGGTACAGTGTACCACCATAAGAATTTTAGAATTGGCTTTGCAGGTTCTGGGAAAACAAAACAGGTGACAGAAACCAAAGCTAAATACATACATATATACATACATCCATCCCTCCCCACCAGCGCCCAACAACAGCAAACCATGTTGGAATTTTTTTGAATTGCATTTCAAACCAATCATTTTATTTTGGAAGAGCTGACTTCTTTTCTTTTCTTATCTTTCTTTCTTTCTTTTTTTTTTTGGTATGATTTTATTTTTTGGCAGAGGGGAGATAATTAGGTTTTTATTTTAAATGGAGGTGCTGGGGATTGAACCCAGGACCTCCTGCATGCTAAGCATGTGTTCTACCAATGAGCTATTACCCTCCCCCACAAACTGACGTCTTTTCAATATTGAGTTTTCATATCTGTGGTAGATTATGTAATTATTCAAAATATTCACTCCCCTTTCTGGGAGAGCATCATAGATCCACATCCATTGGAAGTAAGGTTTGGCCACATGACTTACTTTAACCAAGATGACGTGAGAAGTAACCTGTGTCATTCTGAACGAAACTTGAAGAGCCATCACATGTCTCCTTTTTACTCTTCCAATGAGACCAGCAACACCCCAGATCCCCCAGATTGCAGCTGCCTCTTCAGCCAGCATGCTAGAATTAAGACAATTCTAGAATGAAGCAGTCTCAGCTGTCCTGTGATAGCAATGATCCAAAAGCAAAAAGTCAGCTTTGTTGTTATAAGGCACTGAGCCTTCTGTGTCATTTGTATCAAAAGTGGGGTGCTGCCATAAAAAACATAAAACGATATGGCATTGGCCCTGAAGTTAAGTGGTGTTTGGAAAAGAAACAGTTATTAAAGGCTGGGAAGAAGACAATCATATTATGAAGTGGCAAACATTTGATAAAGCTTCACTAGTGATACCTGGGAGAGGCAGATATATTGTGCTGAAGGAGCCTGTAGGTTTAGGGAGAGAGGGCAGGGGACAATATTAGTACTGTGCCTTCACTCTTACTGGCTGCATTTGGAGAGATTCTACAAGTAAGAGACAGCCCCAGCCAAAATTTGGGCCACTTTGCAAGAATGAGAGGGAGTAGAGTGAGCGCTGAATTTTGGGACTTTGTAGCAATGAATAGAAGTAACAACAGATTCTTAACTCTAAAGTCAGCACAATTTAGCCTAAGCTGACTAATGCATCATCTATGAACACCCTTTCTCTCTTTTTTTAGATACTTTTTATGTCCTTTAATAATGGTGAAACTGATTTGTAGGTACACAAGCTTTTTTGTGATTGTTGCAAGTGAGATCTTTCTTTTTAAACACTTCTCAGTTTTACGGGTAAAATATATGTCTTTTAAAAAATACAACAGATCATCGAATTTACCAAAATATAAATGCTTCCCATGATCACTGTTGTTTTTCTTTCCCTGCTTCTTCCCTTCAGTTTCATTTTCTTGTGTGCTGAAGTTTTTCCTTTAATATGTAGTTTAGGGCCAGTTTGTAAGTCTGTGTTATACTGACACCCCACCCCCTTGAATTTTTTTGCAGTTTTTTGCAGTCTGTCATCAGACTGTCATTCTGATGCAGATAATCACTGTGAATGATGTGTCATTTCTAATATGAGGCAGTTAAGAACTGGTGTGTTTTATGTACACACTGTTTCCTTATCTCCGGGCTGGATACAGCAGTTCTAGTGGAAGACCCCAAGGATCACAGGGACCTAGAAAACAGAGACTGGATCCTTGGAAGGTTATGTGAAAGGCTTTTCTTCTTTTTCCCCCAGCTTTTTTGGGATATAATTGACATATAACATTGTGTAAATTTAAGATGTACAACGTGTTGATTCGATCCACTTATATATTGCAAAATTATCACCACCATAGTGTTAGACCATCACGTCACATAACTACCATTTTGTTCTTGTGGTGAGAATATTTATGATTTCCTCTTTCAGCAGCTTCCAAGTATACGACACAGTATTGTTAACTATAGTCACCGTGCTGTACATTAGATCCCCAGGACCTACTCATTTTATAACTGGAAGTTTGTACTCATGACCAACAGCACCCCACTTCCTCTGCCCTCCAGCCCCTGGCAATCACCATTCTACTTTTTGTTTCTGTGAATTTGCCTTTTTCAGATTCCACATAAAAGTGAGATCATACAGTATTTGTCTTTGTCTGATTTATTTCACTTAGCGTAATGTCCCCCAAGTTCCATCTGTGTTGTTGCAAATGGAAAAAATTCATCCTTTCTCATGGCTGAATAATACTGTTTCTATATAACAGCATCTAGCTTTATTTACCTTGAACAGTGGGGTAGGTAACTAAAATTTGCTTTCGATCTTTCTCATATTTTGCAGTTTCACCACGATATCCAGGCAGGCCTCCGAGATATTACAGAATCAGTTGCAGACCACCACAATAAAGCAAATATCACCATAAAGCAGTCACACTAATTTTTTTTTGTTTCCCAGTGAATGTAAAGTTATATTTACACTATACTGTAGTCTATTAAGTGTGCAATAGCATTATGTCCAAAAAAACAATGAACATACATTAACTAAAAAATACTTTATTGCCAAAAATGGTAACCATTATCTGAGCCTTCAGCAAGTTGTAATCTTTTTGCAGTAGTAACAGTAAGGATCACTGATCACAAATTCCCCTGACAAATATAATAATGATGAAAAAGTTGGAAATATTGCAAGAATTAGCAAAATGTGACACAGACATGAAGTGAGCAAATGCTTTTAGAAAAGTGACACCAATAGATTTGCTCAATGCAGGGTTGCCCCAAAGCTTCAATTTGTAAAAATCACAATAATGCGAAGCACAATAAAATGAAATATGCCTGTATCTGATTGTGATTTATCTTTATTCTGCTGGTACTCAGGATGCACTTTTTTAAAAAAGTGAGGACTTTATTCTTTAAATACAGGAAAATAATTCAAATATTATTTCTTCAAATAATGCCACTTTTTGCTATTTCCCCCTTTCTCTTCTGTAGCCCCGTCAGACATACTATGTAACTTCACAATATATTGTCCATGTCTCTTCTCTCTGAGAGTTTACTTTGTTGAGGTAAAATACACATAACATAAAACTTAATCACCATTTTAACAACTTTTAAGTGTACAATTCAGTGGCATTAAGTATGTTCACAATATTGTGCAACCATCACTGCTGTCCATCTGCAGCAGTTTTTCATCATTCCAGACAGAAACTCTGTACCCTTTAAATAAAAACTCCCCATTACTCCCTCCCCATAACCCCTGGTAAGTTCTATTCTACTTTCTGACTCTATGAATTTGCCTAGCCTAGATATCTCATGCAAGTGAAATCATAACAGTATTTGTCCTTCTGTGTCTGGCTTGCCTCACTTAGCATAATGTTTTCAAGGTTCATCCGTGTTGTAGCATGTATTAGAATTTCCTTCCTTTTTAAGGCTGAATGACATTCCGTTGTAGTATGTACTACATTTTGTTTATCCAATATCTGTTAATACACATTGGATTTGCTTCCACCTTTTGGCTCTTTATGAATAATGCTGCCATGAACATTGATATGCAAGTATTTGTTTGAGTCCCTGCTTTTAATCCTTTTGAGTATATATTGAGAAGTAGAATTGTTGCAACACACGGCAATTCTAAGTTTAACTTTTTGAGGAACCGCTGAAGTATTTTCTACTGTGGTTGTAACATTTTACTTTACACCGGTAATGCACAAGGGGTGCAATTTCCCCACATTCTCAACGGCACTTATTTTCAGTTTGTGTGTGTGTGTGTGTGTGTGTGTGTGTGTGTGATAATAACCATTCTAATCTGATAAAGTTGTATCTCATTGTGGTTTTGATTTGCATTTTCCTAATGACTAATGATGTTTACCATCTTTTCATGTACTTACTGGCCATCTGTATATTCTCTTTGGAGAAATGTCTATTGAAGTCCCTTGCCCATTTTTGAACTGGGCTGTGTTTTTGTTGTTGTTGAGTTGTAGGAGTCTTTATATATTTTCTCTGATTATTTTCTTTTTCAGCATTGCATTCTGTGTGAATTCTTCAGTACTATCTTCCAATGAACTAGTCCTTCTGTTAGATGGGTCCAGTCTATTTGATCACATCTACTGAGTTTCTTTTCAGTAGCTATAATATTCCATTTCAGATAGTGTACTTTTTATCTCAAAATTCTCTTTGGATAATGCTCATATTTTCCTTTAAATACTGGAACATAGTCATAACAGCTCTTTAGAGTCTTTTCCCTCTAAATAAATCATCACTGTCATTTCTGATTCTGTTTCTGGTGGCTGATTTTTTTCTCCTGATTATGAATAACATCTTTCTGCCTCTTTGCACGTCTAATGAGTTTTGATTGGTTGCTGAACATTGGGATTTTACATTGTGGGGTGCTAGGTCTCATTTTTCTTTAAAGCATTTTGGGCGTTGTACTGATAGGCATTTAAATTAGTTACAGATCAACTTGTTCCCACTGAGGCTTGTTTTTAGCTTGATTGAGGTGGATTTAGAATAGCCTTTACTCTAGGGCTAGTTTAGTTTCACTACTAAACCATGTGCCTCTGAGCTCTTCATTGAAATCCTGGATATTCAACATGAAATTTCTCTAGCTGGCCACAATTTAAACATTTCATAGTCCTGCGTGATGTTTAAGTTAAGCGATAGGAGGTTCTCAAGAGGGGAGCGGGCAGGCTCAGGTGAGCAGCTGCACCGTTTCTTTGCCAAGCTGGTTATATGGGGTGTAAAAATGAATGAGTGGAATCTCCATTGGTGAGGGAGAGGTTTGGGGGTCATATTCCCTGATTTTCAGCCCAAGGGGAGGAGGGATTTTTGTCCTTATTTAGTCTGGATCGGAAGTGTCTTGGCTTCGGTGCATGATGGGTGCTTCTAATCTGCAAGGCTGATTTTATTGTATGAGGGCATAATAAGCAAAAGGTTACATTCCAACGCCAGAGATTCTTGCCTTTCCCCACCTTTCTTTGTCTGCCTCCAGGACACTTGTCATCCCAAAATGTGTGATTTTTTTAATCAGTCCGGAGGTTCTTGCTTTTCCGCCATTGTTCACAAGATGCATGGTTTCCTGCCCTTTGGCCCGTGCCCCCCTTTCTCTGCTCATATCTAGCTATCTGCCTGCTCTAACACCTTTTGCTCGACACATCAGTATTTTCACCCTATGCGTGTGTAGCTTAGTATTCAGCAACAGATTCAATGGGACCTCTAAGTTTATTTCTCTGCACATCTCCCTCTTCCCTGGTACTCTGCCCCACAAATTCCAGCCATCTACGTCTTCCTGAACACTATCCGTCTCTTCAATTCAGCAGCACCTCCCTGCTATGCTTGAGATTCTGCCCCACAGTCTGGAAATTGCCTCTGGGAAGAAAACTGGAGTGACTGTATGACTCACTTTATTTGTCTGTTTTCCTTACATCCTTATGATCCTGTACTGCCTGTCTTCCAACGTCCAGAGATTATTGTCTTGCATACTTTGGCTAGATTTGTGGTGTTTACAGTGGGAGGGTATGTTGAGCCTCAGTTATTCCACCATGGCTGGGAGTAGAACTCTGAGTTTTTAAAGCCACTTTTCCTCCTGAAGAGCTTGACTATAAAAACAAAATAAAGAACACTTTTCCAGTTATTTAGGTATGGTGCCTGCCTGGGGAAACTCATGGGACGTAGGGGTTAACTGTGGCTATCCTGAGTTACTGAGAAGATAAGTTTGAAGAAATTAAATTTGGAAGTGATGAGAGATTTGCTTGGAGACCTTGGAACAGTTCCAGGAGCCATCAGTGGAGAGAGGGCATCTAATACAATAAATGTCATTGACATTCTGCCCGGTATCCTCTTGCTTTGCCTGAGTCACTTGAAGCTGTGGACATTCTCAGTAAGCTAGTAGCTTCCCACTGCAATGTATCTGTCTATCTTTGCTCTCTTGCCAACAGCTTTCTCTGGCA
Source organism: Vicugna pacos (assembly GCF_048564905.1). Lineage (NCBI taxonomy): Eukaryota > Metazoa > Chordata > Mammalia > Artiodactyla > Camelidae > Vicugna > Vicugna pacos. The sequence goes on from NC_133023.1 coordinate 23,432,758, forward strand.
CTGCTAAAGCTTGCTCAGCTTCATGGGGGCACAGCCTCTGTGGGACAGTTGATGGCCCTAGGGACAACTCTTAACCAAGGGATAACAAGAGTACCTGGATAAATCCCTCACTGTCTTCAACCTCCGGTGGAAAACCATTTACTATTTTAGGGCGTCATCATCAAAGTAGATACAATTAGCCCTTCTCCCTTCCATGTACTCTCTTTTTTTTTTTCTTGCAGGCTGCAACTGATTTTTAGATTATACCAGTGTAAAATTGTTCAAAGGAGAAGGAAGAAGCATAAAATGTCAAACACTGTGGGTCCATCCATGCTAGGGGTAGCCTCATACATGATCAGGAGTGAGAAAGGATTATGAAAAGGTCCTCCACCTTGAAGAAACCCTCTGATACTTCCTGGGCACCTCATTTCTGATTTCAAGTTGAAGGTCACACATTTTTCTCTCCATTTTAATTCATAACCATGGACTGTTTGGGCTGATTGTGACCTGAATATGTTAATAGTGTGGTCAATATTTTTGGAGGAAGTCGTCTTATAATTAATTGTGTGTGACACAAGAAGAAAATGAAGCCAGGACTAGTTTTGATGCCTGGAAGAAAAATCAGCTGCTACTATAACTAATGCAAATTTCTGCAAAAGGGAATCATGCCCTAGAGAAATAAGGTATTTTGTTACAGAATATCGTGCCCAAACAACTTTATAAATTCAGATTTTAAAATCATCAATTGTGAGCTGCTTTTGTTACTAAGTCCAAACTCATTCTGCCCACTGCACAACAGGCCAATAAATCGGGAGACGAGGTGTTGGGGCAAGGAATAGTGATTTTATTTGGAAAGCCAGCAGACCAAGAGGATGGTAGACTAATCTCTTAGAGAACCATTTTTCCCAAGTCAGAATACAGGTTCTTTTTATACAAAAAAAGGGGAGGGGATGTGGTTGGTTGTTACAAACTTCTTGATGTAGGAATTCTTTGTTCCTGCAGCTGTCCACGTGGGCCAGCTCATGGTGCTCCTGCAAAACCTCCAACAAAATAAATGTTATTCTCTATTCTTCAACTTGTTATCTTTACGTGAGTGCAGAGCTAGCAAGACTAAGCCTAGGAAACAGGTCACACGGTTAAAGCCGAAGGAACAGATCTAATACAGAGTCAGATGTGTTCTTTTCTATTACAGTTTGTTTTTCCTTAAAAGTTTGAAGGACACTAAGTTCAAACTAAGAACCATTATCCATTATGAAAATATTGTTGAAATGTCACTTTATATTTTTAAAGAGCTTTAGAGTTTCCAAAGAGACTCTAAAGTTCCCCCCCCCCCCCACCTTTTTACTTTCTTTACGACCTTCTAGTGAAGTAGAACATGAGGCTTATCCATAAACAGCAAGGAGAGTCAGAATGCATGACTGGGGGAGGGAAAGATCTCAGTGGTAAAGAGCATGGGGTCCTGGGTTCAATCCCTAGTACCACCATTAAAAAAAGAAGAACGCGTGGTGATGTAAGAGTGATTCCCACCCCAGACCACATAAAGATTCTATTAGGGTGAGGACAGAGTGAAATTTGGAGGGGAAATGAGAGAATTAGAGATCAGTGAGGGTCCCTAAGACAGCACTGGGGGCTGCCCCCACCCCCCCGTCTGGAGTGAGTCTGGGGTGACAGAAAGTGATGCAAGCCATTGATGGTTTTGGTGGGTCTGAGGCTGGCAGGAAGTGTGCCACACACCTCAGATGTAGCCAGGAGACCGCAAGCCTCTAAGAGAAGCCTCTCATTTAGTAAGGCTCCAGAGCAGAGGACAGAGCTAAGAGAGGTTCCCAGCAGATGGCCCTGATGTCAGCCTCCCAGAGGCCCATGCACATCAGCCTGCTGAGGGGAAGGCAGCTGAGTGTTTTTCAACCTCTGAGAGTCTGAGAGAGCACAGTGGGCCTGAGGGTGCCTGGGGCAGGATGCAGAAGAACTAGAATTGTGTCCTGGTGACCATGGACCATGATGGGATTATGCATTCAGCAATAAATGTCAGAACTCAGTAACAAAGATCAGGTAAGCAGGCTAAATTCTGATTTATTCTGGTAAAAGATAGGGTCTCTGTATCTCGAACCCTCTTCGTATTGAAGCCTGATTTGTAATAAGTCGCTCATAAAGAATCTAGCTTATTTCTGAGAAGAAGAAGAAGGGATGGGGATTTCTAAGTTACTCGAAAGAGCATGAGTTTCAACCTGACAATGGCTGTTATCTTGAACTGGCAAGAGTAAGTTTTACACTGCTGACTGCCTTGGGGGCTCAGTAGCTAAATTGAATCTAGTTAAGGAGAAAGGAAGAGAGTTACATTTTTTTTTCCTTTTTGTGGTGAGGGGAAGGTAATTAGGTTTGTTTGTTTATTTATTTGATGGAGGCACTGGGGATTGAACCCAGGACCTTGTGGGTGCTAGGCATGCGCTCTACCACTGAGCTATATCCCCCCACCCGAGAGTTACATTTTTAAGGTTATTTGAGAGTTTATTTTAAATAAAATATATTTGAAATATATTACTTTAAAAGACTTTTATAGTGATTACTCTAAACAGTGAAAAATTATCTCATAATTGATTTTTCTGTTCTCCAGTGAAATATTTGCATGTCAGATGTAGATGTTACATTTTTACACAGTCAGGTTTTGGGACTGTGAATTTAATATCCACAGCCTTTGTGCAGATAAGTCGCACATTCCCCCGTCTCAGGGAAAAAGGTCTGCTTTTGGAGGGATTGCAGGCAGGGTGTATGTATATAAATCACCATCTCTATCTGCATCTCTATTGGTTCCCAAACTCGGGAGCTTCCCGGGTGAAATCTGAAACTGGCCCCCTGTAGATGAAGGGCAAGGAGAAACAGAAGAAAGAGGAAGACCACTCCAGATTGGTAGGTGGCAAGCTTACAGCAAGGGCACTTACAAACGAAGCTCGCCTTGAGCAGTGAAGATGAGTTGATTTCCGCACCCACCTGCCAGATTCTTAAAAGGCTATATAGAAGCCTTAACAGGGTTCAGCCACATATACTGTCCAGATGGTCTCAACAATACATTAGTATCTCAAGGATGTGTTGTTGGGGCAGCTTCTAGTGTGGCAAAGGCAAACAGAAGGCACATTCCAAGGACAAGGTTGGGGGCGAGGAGCCTCCAATCACCTGGATCCAGCTGGAGGGTCAGCCAGTAGTCACGTCCTCTCTACGACCTCCTCCAACAATCGCTGTCTCCGTCTCTGTCTCTGTCTCTATGTCTAGCCCTTCTCTCTCTCTCAAGAATTCCTGGGGCCTCTAAATTAGTTCCATCCCTGGTATTCTCAGTATTTAAGTGAACACATTTTATTTTTTTCTTTTAGCTCATCTGTTCTGGTTCTTGTCATTTGTAACTGAAATTCTTCACTAAAAAAACTAACAAAAACATGCAAATCTTATATGAATACAACTACCACACTTTACAGTATATTCTAGAAGAAGATCTGAATAGATGAAGAGCTGTAACAAGTGGGCATCTAAGAAGACACCTTTCTATTTGGGAGAAATCCTCTATTTTGTGTAGCACTGGTAGAACCACTATGGAAAATAAAGGAGGGAAGTACTCCCTTCTATTATTATCTAGGCAGAGGATGAGGGGGCATATGACAAGGGTTCAGCCAATGAATGTTACAGGCCTTGAATCTTTTTTTTTTTTTTACCATGCAACAAAACCTGGACTAACACTTTGAACAGGTTCAGTTATTACTGAAACTGGTAATTTCTAAACTTAAATTGGGGCTACATTCCTTGAATCTTGAAAGAGTGATATCAAGATTCAGGGAAGTTTAGAGACTTTTCATAGGCATGGGGGTCATAAGAATCCAGCACCAGTGGTGTGTGGTGCTGGTGCCACACCTAAATCCTAACTACGGTGGCCACACCCTAAGGTGACCCTCCAGTGAGTCACACTGTTGAATAATCCCTTCCCTCTGAGTGTGGGTGAAACCTGTGACTTGCTCCAGCCAATAGAATTATGCAAATATGAGGACCTAGTCACTCCCTTGAGTATGTTACATTATATAGAACGCTCATCTCAGAAGATTGGATAAAGAGATTCTCCTGCTGCCTTGAAGAAGCAAGGTGCTATGAGAGGGTCACATGACAAGAAACTGGACAACCTCTCAGAGGTGAGAACAGCCCCTGGCCAACAGCCAGCTAGAAAGCAGGGACCTCAGTCCTACAACCACAAGACACTGAATTCTGCCAACAACCATGTGATCTTGGACAAGTACCTGGAGACTCAGATGAAATGACTTTTTTGGTGGGGGGAGGGAGGTAATTAGGTTTATTTATTTACTTATTTTTTAATGGAGGTACTGGGGATTGAGCCCAGGACTTCCTGCTTGTTAGGCATGCACTCTACCACTGAGCTATACCCTCCCCCCTGGGGACTCAGATGAAATTGCAGCCCTGGCTAACACCTTCATCAAAGTCTTGTGAAACCCTGGCCAGAGGACACAGTTATGCCATGCCTGCTCTCCTGACCCACGGAAACTATGAGATAATAAATGTAGGTTATTTTAAGGTGTTGCATCTGTGATCATTGGTTACACTGCGATAGAAAACTAACAGACTGACCATACTCTTCCTATGCCCGATAATGCCTGTTGTCTCTCAGCTCTGCACTCACTTTTCACTTCTCTCTTATGCACTGCTGGGATGAAACCCTGACGACTACATTCCCCAGACGCCATTATTAGCTGGCTTTCTGTTAGATTCTGCTGATGGAAAGGAATGATGGAAGACTTGAAGGCAGGAGAGAAGTCTTTATTTTCACTTTCAGAGGCGGTTTCTGTAACAGCGCCACCAGAGAAATTAAGCGAGGGTGAAGGTGGAAAGCTCTGGGCTCCAGGCTTCAGCGGCCTTTGTGAAAGCATGGGATGCTGGTCTCCTGCTCAGCAGCAGCGGTGCAGACGCAGGAGTGGTAGCAGCAGTAGTGGTGTCTCCGGAAACCCGACGGTGGTTGCGGGCTCACGGGCTCCAGCCCAGAGGCAGTGCTATCAGCCTGATCTCTGACTAACACTCCGATTCAGAGTAACTCTTTCTCCCTTTTTCTCTGCCCTCCTTTTTCATTTTGTTCTTTTTGCACTTCTAACACTTATGAAACCATTTCCTGTGTCAAATTCCCTCTGCTCGAATACCCAGAGTGGTGGTTTCTGATTTTCCAATTGAAGACTGACTGATGCAAAGACTTTATGAAATCTTGCTTTCTTGCTTCACTTCCAGACCCTGATTTTCCAAAGTTTTGTGGGTTCTATAAGTTTTCTTTTTTTTTTTTTTGATGTTTCTACAATCTTTATTAATGGCTTTGGATGTCAGACTCCTCAGAGTATCTCTCTCCTGTACACAGATGCCCTAGGCAGGATCCTTTTCCTCTGAGAGCTCCCATGTGAACCAAAGTGTAGGTAGGTCTGACTGGTAGAATTTAGGTTCCTTCCGTATAGACAAGGGACTTCAGAATACACTATTTATTAGATACTACATTTTAAAGATAGGCATAAAAATTCAAAATTTAAAAACATGGGATGAATTACAAAAGATGTTAGGTACTGTGAAAAACAAACATTCATTACAGTTAACACCCCTTTGTGGAGATCTGTATTATTATTATTATTAAAGTTTTCTAACGTCATTGAAATACATTCCTTTCGTATTTAAGTTAGCTAGAGTCTATTTCTGTTACTTGTAACCAGATATTCCAACTGTTAGAGAAATTTCGATATTGTAGAGTGTATTTGTTTTCTATTGCTGCTATAAAAATTACAACAAATTTAGTATCTTAAAACAACACAGATTTATTATCTCACAGCTCTGCAAGTTAGAAGTTCAACACGAGTTTTACTGGGCTAAAATCAAGGCGTCAGCGGGGCTGCATTCCTTTTTGGAGGCTCCAGGGGACAATCAATTTCCCTGCCTTTTATAGCTTCTAGAGGCCACTGCGTTCTTTGGCTTGTGATCTCCTTCCTCCAGCTTCAAAGCCAGCAGCATTGAACTTTTCTGACCCGTCTTCCATAATCTGATCTCCCTCTAACTCTGTTCTTCTGCCTCCCTCTCTCACTTTTAAGGGCCCTTATGATTACACTTGCTCCTCCTCCTCCTCCAATCCAGAAAAATCTTAAGGTCGGCTGATTAACAGCCTTCATTCCACCTGCAACCTTAATTATGCTTTGCCATGTAATATATTCACAGGTTCCAGGAAGTAGGCCATGGACATCTTTAGGGGGCATTAATCTGCCTACCACATAGAACTGTCATTTTCCCCTAGAATTAACCTATACATTTAATGCAACGTCAATTAGAATCTTGATAAGGTGATTCTAAATTTAATGTAAAAGGGATCATGTACAAGAACAACAAAGAAGCTTTTGAAAAATAGCAAGAATGATGGAGAACTTGCTCTACCAGACATAAAATATGCTATAAAGCTAAAGCAGTAAAAATACTTTGGCATTGGTGGGTGGTGGATGGTGTTGTGAAACCCAGAAATTCATTGGATTAAAACTAGAGCCCTTCTGTACATCAAATACAAAATAAGTTCCAGATGAATTAGATATCTAATTGTTAAGAAACCTTAGGAGGCACTAGAAGTAAACACACATACACACACAATCTCAGAGTGGTGAAAATTATTTTTAAAAACCTGGAAGTCATAAAGGAAAATACTGATATATTTGAATACACACAAATCTAACATTTCTGTACATTAAAACATAATATAAACCAAGATAACTGATAAGAGAGTCCAGGAGTTTATTTTAAATATATATAATCAAAGGATCAATACCCATTATATATATATATATGTATATATATATGCAAAAGAAAAACTTGAATTAAAATTAAATTTGAATGTAAGAAGTAAACTAATAATTTATTGAGAAAGAAAATAAAATGTCCAATGAACATAAAAGTTAATGCTTGTTTGAAATCAGGAAAATGTAAATTAAGCAATAATAATCTGTCTCTAATTAGATTAGGAAAAATTAAAAATATGTATACTCTCTGGTATTCACTAGTGTGGTGGAAATGAGCCCTCATACCCTGTTTGGAATAGCATTTTTTGGGCAGTAAATTTGGAAGTATTTTTGAAAATAAATAGAAATGCTCTCATGTCTACAACCTTATATATAACTTCATTTCTTGAGGCAGTTTTTTAAGAATATATGTGCATAATTATGTTGTTACAGTAAAATATTGGAAACAGTCTAAATGCCCATGGATAAGAGAAGAGTTAAATAAAATATTGTAATGCCCCCTTTGCAGTTTGAAAATATGTAGCAGATCTGTATGTCCTGATGTGGAAGGATCTCCAAGACGTCGGTAAGTAAAAGAGGAAATTTCAGCAAATATATCTAGAGTTATCTCATTTGTGTAGAACAAAAAAATATATAATATCTGCATATAAGTAAGACATAATTTATTATAATACAATACAATCTTTTGTGTGACATGTTTGGAAGAGTGCACACCAAATGGATATTTTATCTTATAAGCTTTTTGATTCTTTGAATTTTATAATAAACATGTGTTCATATATTACATGCATACTTAAAAAAATAATTAAAATGCTTTTTTCCTTAATTAAAGAGAAGCCCAGTGTAGAGAAAATAAATGGGGAAAATGTCCCCAAATTTATCAGTAGATATTTTGGGACAATAAGATCTTGGATGCATGAATAATACTTTTATGGCAATTTTTCCCGTAAGCATGTAGTCTGTCATAAGAGAAAAAATATTCAAAAAAAAATGTAAGAAAAACATTTAGTGATAACTAATTGGAATCTGTCTCTGCAGGGTGGCAACAGCTAAGGAAGTAAGAGGAAAGAAAGGATAGGAAATGTCCTTGAAGTCCAAAGGCCTGTGTTCATACCCTTGTTGTTATATCATATTCTATTTGAACTTAGGCAAATTATTTACCATCTCCAGGCCTTAATTTCCTCATCTGTAAAATGCACTGATAATAACACTATATGATCATTTTGAGGGTTAAGTGAATGAATGTATGTAAATAACCAGGAACACTGTAGGTTCTCAATAGCCATTAGCTCCTCCCTTGCCGTTTTGCAGACTGCCTTAGAGAAGGAGCACCCCCTCCGCAGTTTCGTGCTGGTCTTCATTTCTTTTCCTTAGACTAACTTGTACTCTTGATTTGTGCGTGCTTATGATGACAGCTTAATTTTGTATAATGCTTTCATGTTTACAGGCATTTTCACAAACTATACTGTACTACAGTGTACTATACACCTTGCATTCTTGTATACAATTGTGTGAATCTCATTTTAGCTCCCTTCCACTTGGGTGCTAAGAAGTAAAGCAAGTGGTAAACATATTAGTAAGAATGTTTTTATAATGAACAAATTCTAGTGCTGCTTCAATCCCCTTGTTTCACAGAGCCCAGAAAGCTGAAGGGTTCTGCATAAGGGTTACTGTATCAGTCAGCTTTTGCTACTTAACAAATACCCTCAAACTTAGTGGCTTAAAAAATTACAATCACTTATTTGGCTTATTATATGGCAGTCTTTATGGTCTGAACTAGGCTCATCTTTTCCTGACTGGGCTCAAGTCTCTGTCCGAGATCTCGGTTGGGATGGCTGAAGTAGCTACAGCATCTCTCCAAATGGCCGCTTAACCTCCAGCAGACTAGCCCAGGTCTATTCACACAGTGGTGTCAGGTTCCAAGAACAGAAGAGTGAAGCTGCAAGGCTCCTTGTAACCTAGACCTACAGCTCACACGACATCACTTTAGTTGCATTCTTGCAGCCAAAACAACACAGCTACAATTCCAAGGGCAGGGAAGTAGACTCCACTTTTGCGGGGGCAGGGGAGGTAATTAGGTCTATTTATTGTGTTTTTTTTAGGTGGAGGTACTGGGGATTGAACCCAGGACCTCCTGCATGCTAGGCATGCACTCTGCCACTTGTGCTATACCTTTGCCCTGCTAGACTCCCCTTTTTGATGGTAGAAGCTGTGACAGGGAAAGGAGGGAGAATTTTTGCAATCTATCGCTGATACATAGCTAATTAGTGGGTAAGCTTTGATGAGAAGTCAAATCTGATGACTGCTGATCCAGCAATTCCACTTGTGAGCATGTACTCAAAGGAAACAAAAATATTATGTTGGAGAGATACCAGTACCCCATGTTCATAATAGCATTATTTACAAGATCCAAAACATGAAAACAACCAAGTGTCCATCAACAGGTAAATGGAAAAAGAAAATGTCACACACACACACACTTAATGGAACTGGAATATTATTCAGCCATAAAAAATCTGCCCTTTGCAGCGACATGGATGGATCTTGGGGGAAATATACTAAATTAAATAACTCAGATAACTCAGACAGAGCAAGATAAACCTATGGTCTCACTTACATGTGGAATCTAAACACACACACATAGCAAAAAACAAAAAACCAAACTCATAGAAAAAGAGATCAGATTTGTGGTTATGAGAGGCAGAGGATGAAGGGTGGAGGAATTGGGTGACAGGTGGTCAAAAGGTACAAACTTCCAGTTATAAGATAAGTACTGGGGATGTAAACAAACACATAGAAACAAAAACAAAACCCTGATGACTGCTAAGTCCAGACCCACTGCAATATATTTTTGTAATTAAAAAATACTGAAATTCAAATGCATTCTTGGTTTGCTCTTGTTCTCTTAATGTCCTTAGAAATGCATGACAGTGAGTCTAAAGGTTAAACTGGAGATTTTTTTTTTCATAAGATCTCCTAATCATGGAGTTAGCTATCTCAGAAAAGTAGAATGACTTCTTAGTGACATTCTTAAAGAGTGACAGCAAAACTTGTCTTCTCTAGGCTGAATCTGGGACACAATTGTTGAAAAAGATGAGGGGGTGATGACAGTATACATAAGGACTTTAATGTCCCTGAATCAGTCACGAATGGGGAGTTAAAAAAAATAAAACCCACAACACTTAAAAAACTCTGCCTCAGGCAACCTCAAAACGTTTGACATTTCATTTATTGGAAAAACGTAGCCTTTTGTAATTAAAAAAGTTTTGATGACTGAAAGTGACTTTAAGACCTGTTAAAATCAGGTCAGTGAAGCTGCTGCTGATCTCAAAGTTTTTATCTTAACATTGAGACATTGGAGGCTGTGGATTTTCAGCTGTGCATGTAATAGGTACTGCGGAGGGAAAATGCATCCGATGAAACACTTTTGGATTGCACTGATGCAGAGGCTTGCAGAAGCCTAGGGAATCCAAAATAAGTTTTATTCATGTTGTATTTTTATATGGGAACTACAAAAGAAATGAGCCCTATTAAAGTAGGATGCTGTTGGAAGTAATACTTATTTGATTTGTCAACTCTGTCAACAATATGTTGACTGCCATTGTCACAGTGTTCACTGGATCAAGATAGCTATAAAAGTCGTACATGAAGACAATACGAGGATTGACTATGCCAGCAGGGTCCTCACTTCATCTCCTGTGTCATCTGGGTTCAGTGCTTCCCTTACTGTTTGTGTTCACGCCACTGGATGCTGGGATGGTTGAATCATTGCTCACAGTTGACTCTGGATACATAGTCTTTGCAGCAGTAATTGCGAAGGCAAATCCTCTGCTTCCAAACTGCCTCTGATTGATTATCGGGCTGCAGCTTCAATTTATTTGCTTGGCTCTGCGGTCTTCAGCCTCCTTCACTACCAGCTCTGCCTATTCTTTCATCAGCCTTCTATGTTCTGCCTGTTCTAGGGCTGAGAGGAGTGTTCCAACCTCTTTCAGTTAATGGGAAAGGCAATTTACAGCTTGGGTTCTTAACAAATATGAAGTCTCTTGAATGCTCATTTTCAGTTAAGGTTTTGTTGGTTTTTTGGGGGAAGTAAAGTAACTGACTCGTACACTTATATGGAAAGAAAACCTGTCTATTGTACACTTCATTGGAAGCATACAGGGTTGCTCACAAAATAAGAGAAAAAGCAGAACATGCAGGCTTTAGAAAAGACAGGAACCAAGAGCAAGAATTAAGGAGAATCTGAGATTCAAATTCCAGAGGTGGGAGAAAGAGGGATTGTATTGGTCTGGCTTGTATCGCATTGGCCAAGGGGAGAGCGGGGCAACTTGATTGATAGTCCACGGTGACTGCAGTGTGGGAGGGGGTCATTGGCCAAGGAAATGTGACATACTACAAACCAAGTGACGTGGCAGGAGGGCTTGGGGGGACAAAAACAGCAGCCCCTGCACTTGGAAACATAGATACTACAGTGTTTATGGCCAAGTACCCTCTTTGGGTATAGACGTCCACGGTTTTGGTTTCTAAGCATTCCATCTCTGAACTTCGTAGAACTGCTCTGGGTGGCACTTATTTGGATTCTCGAGCCAGACTGCCTGGATTTGAAGTCCAGTGCTGTCATTTCCTAGCTGTATGTGCTTAGAATTGTGACTTAATCTCTCTGGATTTTGGTTTTCTCATCAGAAAAATGGAGATGATAAAAGTATTTTCATCATAGTGTTCTTACAATGATCAAATGAATTAATACAGCAAAAAACTGTTAGAATAGTGTCTGACACCTAAGAGCTATATACTTCTTACTATTATTAGGGAAAAACAGTGCATTGCTGTATTGTCTGAGATAGTGAACTATGGTTTAAAATACTAATTGTGCTTATTAAAACTATGGTTTAAAATACTAATTGTGCTTATTAAAATCCAGGCTTCACAGGCCACAGTGTTCCTGTTTATTTGTGTTTGTTTTATTCGCTGCTGTGACAAATTACCACAAGTTTAGTGGCTTAATTATACAAATGTACTATCTCACGGTTCTGGAGGTCAGAATCTCACTGGGCTAAAATTAGGTGTGGGCAAGGCTGCGTTTCTTCTGGAGACCCTATGAGAGAATGTTCCTTGCCCATTCAGTTTCTAGAGGCTGCCTGCATTCGTTGGCTCATGGACCCTTGTTCCATCTTCAAAGCCAGCAATCACATCCCTCTGTCTTCTGTCATCACATCTCCTTCTCTGCCTCCCCCTTTCCCTTATAAGGACACATTACAACAGGCCTGCGTGGATAATCCAGGGTAATCTCTCCTTTCAAGATCCTTCATTTAACCAGATGGGCAAAGTTCCTTTTGCTTTACAGCTTCTGGAGATTAGGACATGGACATCTTTGGAGGAAGGCGTTAATGCTGCCTGTTGTAGCCACTTAATAATTAGCTGCTATATTGAGAATGCCTAATTATTTCTTTCTTTTATTGAGTTATAGTCATTTTACAATGTTGTGTCAAATTCCAGTGTAGAGCACAATTTTTCAGTTATACATGAACATACATATATTCATTGTTGCATACTTTTTCGCTGTGAGCTACCACAAGATCTTGTGTATATTTCCCTGTGCTATACAGTATAATCTTGTTTCTCTATTCTACAATTTTGAAATCCCATCTAACCCTTCCCACCCTCCATCCCCTTGGCAACCACAAGTTTGTATTCTATGTCTGTGAGTCTGTTTCTGTTTTGTATTTATGCTTTGTTTGTTTTTTAGATTCCACATATAAGCGATCTCATATGGTATTTCTCTTTCTCTTTCTGGCTTATTTCACTTAGAATGACATTCTCCAGGGACATCCATGTTGCTGCAAATGGTGTTATGTTGCTGGTTTTTATGGCTGAGTAGTATTCCATTGTATAAATATACCACCTCTTCTTTATCCAGTCATCTGTCAATGGACATTTAGTCTGTCTCCATGTCTTGGCTATTGTAAATAGTGCTGCTATGAACATTAGGGTGCAGGTGTCATCCTGAAGTAGGGTTCCTTCTGGATATATGCCCAGGAGTGGGATTACTGGGTCATATGGTAAGTCTATACCTGTTTTTTTGAGGAATCTCCATACTGTTTTCCACAGTGGTTGCACCAAACTGCAAGAATGCCTAATTATTTCTTACCAAGAATGGTTAAGCTTGCTCACTGAGGTCAACATAGCCTCTGTGCTGTTCTTGGGTAATATTTTGTCAGAAGCCAAAACTAAAGTGTCAGTTTTTGAGTGAAAGAATATTAATTGTTGAAAGATAAAAACTTCTTCTGTCAGGTCTCTTGGTTAAATTTTGAAATGCTATTAAGAAAAGGATTTGCTCCCAAATATAGTATTGGCAAGTTTGACACCTTTGAAAATTCAGTCCTTGGGGTTTGGATTAGAGGAAAGGTCTGAGTATTCTGTCTCAGGTTCTAACGTACAGACTCCATCTTATCTGTGAGTGGCTCTGTGCCTCCCTCTAGAGCAGTGGTTCTCCACAGGGAGGGGCTTGTGCACCCCCCCTCCTCCCAGGGGATATTTTGGTTGTCTGTGACTGGGATGGATGAGTGCTACTGACAGCCGGTGGGTAGAGGCCAGGGATGCTGCTACACATCCTATAATGCACGGAGTAGTTCCTAGCCCTGAAAGAAGGAATAATCCTACCCAAAACGTCAGTCATGTTGAGGCTGAGAAATCCTACTGTAGTGAGTAATCCCAATTTTTTTCACTTGATTATTTGGCTCCTTCTGAGACAGTACCTTACAGATTATAGGAAAGGTTTTTCTAGCCAATTGAATTTACATTTTACCAAATCATGTTTTCCTATCATTAAGCAAATATCATTTCGTCTGTTAAAAGAAAAAACCAAAAACTTTATGGTCTTTTAGAAAAATAATGATATACCGAAGAAAATTCTTGGAAAAGAGGCAAATTTATTTTATTTTTTAAAAAATTTTACATTGAAGTACAGTTGATGTACAATATTACATAAATTACAGGTGTAGAATATAGTGATTCACAATTTTAGAGGTTATACTCCATTTGTAATTATTATAAAATATTGACTATACTCCCCATGTTGTACAATATATCCTTGTAGCTTATTTTATACATAATTCTTTGTACCTCTTACACCCCTAACCCTATATTGCGCCTCCCCCCTTCTCTCTGTCCACTGGTAACCACTAATATGTTCTCTACATCTGAGAGTCTTTCTTTTTTGTCATATTCACTAGTTTATTGTATTTTTAAAATTTCACATATAAGTGATAATACAGAGTATTTGTCTTTCTCTGTCTAACTTGTTTCACTTAGCATAATACCCTCCAGGTCCATCCATGTTGTTGCAAATGGTAAATTTCATTCTTTTTTATGGCTGAGCAGTGTTCCATTGTGTGTGTGTGTGTGTTTGTGTGTGTGTGTGTGTGTATAAAACATCTTCTGTACCCATTCATCTGTCGATGGACACTTAGGTTGCTTTCAGATCTTGGCAATTGTAAATAATGCTGCTGTGAACATTGGGGTGTGTATATCATTTCAAATTAGTGTTTTTGCTTTTTTCGGGTATATGCCCAGGAGTGAAATTACTGGGTCATGTAGCAGTTCTATTTTTAGTTTTTGCAGAAACCTCCATACTGTTTTCCACAGTAGCTGCACCAATTTACATTTCCACCAACAGCGTACAAGGGTTCCCTTTTTTCCGCATCCCCACCAGCACTTGTGATTTGTGGTCTTTTGATGATAGCCATTCTGACAGGTGTGAGGTGGTATCTCATCGTGGTTTTGATTTGCATTTCCCTGATGATTAGTGATTTTGGAGGCAAATTCATTTTAGACTCAGTGTTTCAGCTTTTTTTTTTTTAACACTCACATCATATTGATTTAAAGAAAACTTCTGTTTTCCTGTCTGTGGGAGGGGAGCATGGCTATAAGTGCAAATATTTTCTCAATGGAGGGTTTGTGAATCTTTTAAAACATGAACTTTCTAATCCATCATGTAAGGCTATAGATGTAGGTGAGGAAACAGTGTAAAACGGTCTTCTGGTCTCTTCCTGACTGGGGGACAGGGTACGCAGCACCTCCCTCAGAGACCTGATAGAGAAAAGGGAAGAAAGAGCGATCTTTTGGTCCAATGATGAAAGCGGTTTTCATTCAGAGTTGTGACTTTCTCCTGGCAGCTGGAAGCCCGCAGCTGGGTGAAAATCACCCAGTGTCCTGCAGATGGCAGTAGCAGGCAGGGATGGAGCTCTTGCCAAGCAGCCACAGCAAAAACTGCAGGCTCCTGCTCTGGATCTTGGTCTATTCAGACAGGCAGCCATGACGGAGCCTTATGACTACAGAGGGCTGATTTTGCTGCTGTTTGTTACAGTGAAATTCCACCTTCTGCACTGAAGTTTAGTTCTCAAGTGCTGCCTTAAGTGCTTTCTGAATAAGGTCCTGTGTAAGTGAACGCATACATAAGTAATATTCCTAATTCTGGTTAAGCCCCAGCACACTTGTTTTGTGGGTAAGCCCTACCACATTTGAAAACCTACTGAACTGCAGGTAAATTGCTGACAGGCACTGGGGAGCAAAAGGTGAGAAGAGCTAATTGAGGAGGGTGGGTAGGCTCAGTGATAGATGAGTGCCTAGCATGCACAAGGTCCTGGGTTCAATCCCCAGCACCTCCATTAAAATAAATAAATAAACCTAATTATCTCCTCCCTCCAAAAAAAAAAAAAAGAGCAAGGTTGGGGGCTCGAAAGCACACAAGCCAATGATTTCAGTATAATACTCCACGACCAAATACTCCAATGCTGTAAAAGTCAACGGATCAGAAATACTTTTCCAATGAGATGGCACCTGAGCTGAGTCGAAAAGAATAAATAAGAGTTAGCCAGGTGGGGAAAGAGAAAAAGAGTGTTCAGGCAGGAGACAGTGTGAATAAAGATCTAGGGGTGGGAAACATTAAGATATTTACTGTATTATTGGACTGTAACGTTTAAGACAGGATGACGGGAAAGTTATGTGGTGGCCAAATCACAGAAGTGCTAGAAAATAAAATGCTCTGCAATTAAAGCTGTTTGAGGTGTGCAGAAGACTGATCTGGGGTTCTTGTTTTCAATGGATTTCCTGACTACATCTGCAGAGATTTCTCTACACGCTGCCAACATGCTGAAGTTGAGTTAATCATAGTCCCCAGTTCAGAGCACATTGTCCTCTCTGTCTGGGCAAAGCTCCCCTCTTTCATGCTTACTTGTTTGCTTATTAATTACCAATTTTTCCCCCTTATGCTTGGTCCTCACTCTCATTCCACTTCTCTTCTGGTACCCTCCTCTGTTCATGGATCTTTATTTAAAAAGAAATAGTGTATTTAAAAAAAGACATGCATTTTCAGTTTATATAAACGGTGTTGTGCTCTAAATCATATTTCTTGCAATTTTCATCCAACATTTTGTTTTTTTGCCCTTGTCACATTGCTCCATGGTACATCTGGCTCGTTGCCTCTAACTGCAGTATGCCTCCCCACATTTTGCTTATCCAGTGTACCCAGTTGATACATTGTTTTTGTCTTCCAAATCCTTCCCAGGGCAAATAGCTCTTTGATGAGCATTCTTATCCTCATCCCTTTACAGGCCACATGAACATTTTTGTACCCCCAGTGGTTCTGATTCAATGCATCTGAGTTGAGGTCCAGCTAATTTAAACACAGTTAGGCGGCTGCTGTCACACAGAGGTGATTTACTGAGGAGACAATGATTCTCTAACTCTGGCGTTCATCAGTCTTCTGGAGGGCTTGGAAGATACTGCCTGGACTCAGGTGCTGACCTTACACCTGCACAATCCCACCCCCACCAGGAAGTAGGTACCTTTTTCAGTTTTGCCTCATGCTAGTTCTAGCCCTGGCTGGACTGGACCCCACACCTAGGGTTTCTGATTCAGTAAGTAATTAGGTCTAGGGGGTGGTAGAGGTGGAGGGTGGGACCTAAGACTTTGCATTTCTAACATGTTCCCAAGTGATACTGCTGCTGCTGGTCCAAGGACCACACTTTGAGACCCATTGCATTGGGACCTTGCTGAGACAAGAGGGAAAGGATAGGACACAAACAAGGCTAGATAAATGAAGAGGGGGCACAGCTGTTGGGATGTGCTAAAGACTGGCTGGAACCAGCAGAAAGCAAGGTGGCTTTGAGAATAGTCCAGCCACTGATCTTTAGATCATTTTACCTTCATTATAATACTAAAAGTCACTCCCCCTTACACCACGACAGTTCTGAGAAGGACCATAAAAGGCCAAAAAGTGGGCAGTGGCCCAATGCCTGGGAAATCCCCACCCTTCCCCAAAATAACAAGAATATTCCTCCTACTCGTTAGCCTATGAAATTACTTAACCCAAAAAAACCAATGACCGCATGCCCTGGTGGGGCTCTCACTTTCTGAGACGGTCAGCATTCTGCCTCTGGAGTGTGTATCTCTTTAATTAAACTCGCTTTCACATTTCTTTGGCTGGCTATTCTTTGCCGCAAAGCCAAGGACCCTCACTTGGCAGTCAGTCGGTAGTAAGGACTCCTGTGGGTCCCAGGATGTGATATTTCCCTCTCCTGCAACATTGCTACTCAAAGTTTGGCTCGAAGACCAGCAACACTCAAGCCACCTGGAGCTTGTTAGAGGCACAGAGTGTTGAGCCGCATCCAGATCTACCAAACAGAATCTGCGTTTGAGCAACATTCTCGGGTGATTGGTAAGCACGGTAAAGTTTGAGACGCACTTGCTTTGGGAGATAAAGGGAGGTTACATCTTTCTACCAAGGGAACTAATTACAAGGAGAGTTTCAAATTTCCTGAAGGCAACCAGGGGACATTTTTCAAGGAAGCTAAGGTATCTACCTAGGCTATTTCAGCTAGAGGCACACCACGTCTGTTTGCCCTTTGCTGGTGCTTTTAATTTTGATCATTTGGCTAGAGTACAGTCTGATTTTTCTACTATGAAAATATGTATTGAGAAATTATGTTCACTTCCTGTTTGATGCAGTTACTAGAGAGAGATTGTCCTTGGATGAGGCATGGAGGTCAGTTTGGCTGTCCCCTCAGCCCTTCATTTTTGCCCCAGGACAAGTAATAAAATGGTCGGAACATCTCTTTTTCAAACAGTGGCCAGGCAAGTTTACAGGGCTTGGCAGTGGAGTGGGGTCAGTCCACTCCTGAGACCAGATAAGGTACAGCAGCTTGGGATACAGGGATGTTCAGAAGTGGGAAGATGAAGCCATCTTCAGCAGAAGGCTGGAAACTGTGTAGATTATACACAACTTGATGTCACTGAGAATTGTCTTGGACAGGGAATAAAAAGTTAAAATCCCCCACACACAAATAGGCAGACGTGACTACTGGTATATAGAAACTTCTATCTTGTTGATTTGAAGAGGATCAAAACGATGCCTTGTCCAGAGAAAAGCGCCGTGCCTAACTTTTGTAAGGGTCTCAAACTTCACCCTGTGTGAAACTGACATAGTGGCATATGTCAATTACACCTCAGTCAAAAACCAAAACCAAAACCTCCCTCACCTACCTGCTTGAGTACGAAGAAACAGGGGAGGAAGCACAGGGGAGAAAAAAATTTTAGTTAACATTTCAGAAATATTATCAATCCGTGTGTCTGGCAATATATAAACAGATTCTGTGGATACAGTCCCTCAGAACACGATGACCACCCACCTCCAAAAAAGGCAACGTATATATTATAAAATTATGTAAGCTCCCCTCCTATGAATTGAGTGGAAATAGCCATGTGCATGTAACTGAGGGTTATGCCTGTTCATGGTAAGCCAAGTGGAGTTTCCGTGGCCCACTTGGGGACCTATGGCCTGGCATCTAGGGAATCTAGCTGTTGAGCAACAGCTCTGGCCTAACACAGTTCCAAGGGGAGCGCATCAGCGCCCCCCAGCAGGGAAAGCAGGAGGTACAATGAGTGAAAAATCACTATTTCTTAGGTATGTTACAATCTTTTTTGACTCTGCCCTTGCTCACGTTTCCTCACAGCCTGGAATACGTCCTCCCTCTCTCCTCTTCCTCCCAAACCCCAGCTGATGTCATTGTCTCTTCCACGTAGCTTGACTTGATTCTTCCCTTCCCCATTTACTAACTGGAATCTTTCTCTACCTGGCTCTTAACACATTTTGTTTCTTGATTAGAAAGCCTGTGTCCTTCATTAAAATAATT
Source organism: Vicugna pacos (assembly GCF_048564905.1). Lineage (NCBI taxonomy): Eukaryota > Metazoa > Chordata > Mammalia > Artiodactyla > Camelidae > Vicugna > Vicugna pacos. The sequence goes on from NC_133023.1 coordinate 23,451,722, forward strand.
TTTTTATTATGGTGAAATATACATAGTGTGAAATTTACCCTTTTAACCATTTTTAGGTATACAATTCAGTGGCATTAAGTACATCCACAACATTGGCCACCCATCACCACTCTCCATTTCTGGAACTTTTTCATCATCTCAGACAGAAACTATGTACCCATTAAACAATAACTCCCCTCCCCTGCAACACACATAACCCCCAGTTATCTCTATTCTACTTATCATCTCTGTGAATTTGCCTAGCTTAGATTCCTCATGTAAATGGAATCAAACAGTATTTGTTCTTTTGTGTCTGGCTTATTTCACTTAGCATAATGTTTTTAAGGTTCATCCATGTTGTAGCATATGTCAGAATTTCCTCCCTTTATTGAGGCTAAATAGTATTCCATTGTATGTACGTACTATACTTTGTTTATCCATTTGTCTGTTGATGGGCATTTGGGTTGTTTCCACCTTTTCGTTATTGTGAATAATGCTGCTATGAACATGGGTGTGCAAAAATCTGAGTCCCTGCTTTTAATTCTTTTGGACGTATATCCAGAAGTAGAATTACTGGATCATATGGTACTTCTTTGTTTAACTTGTTGAGGAAGCATCCCTCATTTTTTAGTCTATATAAACAAAGGTAAAAAACAAGAGCCCAACTAACAGTGTATGAGATATCTGGTTAGATTTCTCAGCTAAACTTCTGGAACTATATTGACTGACGATAAAATTCAGTCATCCCAATCCTATCTCCTGCTACTCTGAACCATGCGCCAATTCCAGGCTTGAGGATCCTCAAAGCATAGGGGCCATTTTATCATGTCTCTGGCAGAGTTATTGCGACCCCAGACCTCTGCAATTTTTATTGTCTGGCTCTTGAGTCACCTGGCATCTGCAGCATAAGAGTGCTCTTCTGGTTTCCACTGTTGATGATCTGCTCCCCTATTCCCAATGAGGACCACGGCACTTTCTGAAGAGGAGAGGGATTCCTACCTCCCCATCCCCCACCGCCACTTTATGTCACCTCTTTCAGCTGCCTTTGAGCAGTTGAACAGTGAGCGTTTACAGTTGTCGAATTGCTCAATAAATAGCCCTGCTCTGGTCATGAGTGTTGGTGTTCAGCAATCTGGCTCTTTTCTATCTGGGCACACAGCTAAACTAAGTTTCTCAGCTATCCTTGCATCTAAGCAGGATCATGTGACTGAGTTCTGGTCCATGACATTTGGGCAGAATTGGTACATGCCACTTCCAAGCCTGACCTATGAAGCATTCCACATTTTCATCTGTGTGTCTGTCTCGTCATCTATTAGCTAGATGGCACCAGAACTACCTGAAGTCACAAAATGGAAGCACCTGGATCCCTGAGTCATCACTTGGAGGACAAAGGTTCAGGAGAACTGCCCAAACAAGAACGTTTGCATAGCACTTTGAGGGAAGAAGAAAGGAATTTTTATTGTGTGAAGCCAGTGAGATTACATACTCTGATGAATATGTTTGCCGTTTCAATTTTACAACTCCTTATAATAAAGGCCTGGGCCAAGACCCTGTGAAACTCTTCTCTGCAGCCCTCATCTTGACAATTCTGTTGATTGTCTTCCATCATTCCCACCCCTGTGTCTCAAAGTAGGCACCATCCTTTGACTCATCCTCTCTTTTAGGCTTGTTTTCTAATTTGCTGGCCATGCTTCCCAGGGGAAGGAAGGCAACCCCGCCCCAACTTCTTTGTGGAAGAGTCTTAATCCCAGTGTTTGCTAATCCATTCTTGGGCTGCAAAGTATCCACCAAAATTCTTCCCAGAGGACTTAGGAACCATCTATAAACAAGATTTCCAATAGGCTGTTGTGACATTTCTGGGTATTGAGTAAGTATGCATTAAGTATGGTCTTAAGCTACCCATTTAGTATTCCTTATTTTACAGTGATTCATTAAATGCATGGCCATTTTTTAAAATCACTACTAGGCCAGAAATAATTAGCAGTAACTTCAGAGTGGGAATTATGAATTATTCATCTTTATATCTCCAATAATGCCCACCATGTTATTTTGCAAGTTGAAGTACTCTGTGACTGCTGAATTTAAAAGGGGCAGCTAGCAGGACTTTTACCCACAGACCTGCCAACTCACTGATTCAACCTACCTCCTCCAGCCCACCACTCTCAATTGACAGAGAGGCTGAGATGCAATCCACCTGTGTACTCTGGGAAAAGCATTTTTTTCTAAACCCTTGCCTAGATCCCAGTGTGAATTTTTCAGTCAACTTTATTACGATAATTTACACATGATATGATGTTTGGATATTAAGTATATGGTCTGATGAATTTTGACAAAATAAACAGCCCCCAAACTACCACACCAATAAAAGATGTGAAACATTTCCACTACACCAGAGAGTTCGTTTATTCCTCTTTAAGGCAATCCTCTTTTCTCAGTGTCATACCTGTTACCCCCAGGAACTATTGATCTTATTTCTATCACCATAGATTAGTTTTATTTCTACAACTATGTAAATGAAAACTATATAGTTGGTGTTCCTTTGTGTCTACCTTTTTACTCAACATAATGTTGGTGAGATTCATCCAGGTTAGTGCTGAATGGTAATTCATCGTACGAACTCACCACACTCTGTGTACCCATTCATTTGTGGTTGGACATTTGTGTAGTTTCTAGTTTGGGGATATTATGAGTAAAGCTGCTCTGGCATCTTATACAAGTCTTTTTGTGGACACATGTTTTCATTTCCCTTGGGTAAACACCTAGGAAGAATGGCTGGGTCATTCTTCTGATGCATGTTTTAACTTTATGAGAAACTGCCAAAATTTTCCCCAAAGTAGTTGTGCTATTTTGTACTTCCATCAGCAATGTATGAGAGGACCAGTTCCTCCACATCCTTGTCATCACTTAGTATTGTAGGTGCTAATATAATATAACAGAGATTTCATTGTAGGAGGAAGGGAGAGGGAGAGAGAGAGAGAGAGAGAGGTTGAGGAGAGAGAGAGAAGAGAAAGAGAAAGGAGGAAGAGGAGAGGAGCAGAAGGGAAGGGAGAAGAAAAGCAAAGAGAGGGAAACAAAATCAGCACCTAAGAATTAGAATCATAGATACATTCAGGTTTTTCCAGTGTTGGCTCTGATCTCTTATCAACTGGACCGCATTGCCTTTCAAGGGAGAAATATGAAGCAGTGTTCTTCCCGTTACTGCAGGGGTGGTCTGAGCAGGACATTGCATAGAGTTTATTCTAGGGAGCTGGTAGTTTTTCAAATATAATTTGGACTGGAAAAACTGCAATTCTGGAAGAATTATCTGCATGTCAGGAACTGGCAGTAATTTTGAAATTCCTCTTCATGATGTGAAACCTGGCTGTTTTGTACTCGCGGGAGGAGACATCTTTTTTGCTGTTCTTTTGTTAAAGCATAAAATGAAGGCTTTCTTCACTGTCGGCACATTCGAGCTAATGATCAGCAAAGAGGCAAAAGCCAGTAGCTGTGACAGATTACATGGGGAGAGGGAAAGAAGGACAGGACATATATTCTTAAACTTCACTTCTTCCTAAACAAGCTCAAAGCCGATCTTGCTCAACAGGAAATATCATGAACATTGTTATGAAGTATGATTCAAAGAACTAGTCTTTCTTGGGTGAAAGTACAGTCCTTCTGAGAATGATGACTTTGAATATAGAAAGTAAGAGTCTAAGTCGTGAAGGCAAAAATGTGGATATAAAGAAATCCCTTAGAAATGACTGTTGTTATGAATATCTGCTCAATAATGCCATTATTCTCCTAATTGAGACATAATTTCATGGCATTGTGTTGTCACACACTCCTCTGCTCCCTGGTGCAGAACTCTGGATTATTGAAGAACAGCTCATCAGCTTTAAACCCAGAGAAGAATGAATGAGAGGGGTGTTCCCAGCCTTCTCACTTTGGGTTCCTCACTGTGGATTCAGCAGGTGGTGTCTCACAGGAACAATTAGTGGGGAGCGGAGGCAGCTCCCCAAGTTTCCATTGAAAGGGACATCTGGCTCACTCATCACTAACCAAGTCTTACCTAACACCATCCTCACAACCACGAGCAAGGCAAAGAGGGGGGTCGCCACTGCTTCCTTCATCAATACCCATCATGTTGCTCATTTGTAATGTCTTTTCTCCTAAAAGCTGTCCTTAGCTAGTTGAATTCAGGTCCTTGATGCATGGTATGTAGATAGCAAATCTGAGTTTCCATTCATTCACTGGTGTGATTCATATTTATTCAGGTCTTGCTGTATACCGGGTACTGTTTTAGGTACCAAGCATACACACTGGTGAAAAAAACAGAAAAAAACCCCAAAAAACCCACCACACAACTCTGCCTTCATACCAGTAGGGGGAGACAGATAATAAAAATTATAACTAATGTAAATTATAGAAAGTATTAGAAGGTGGTGTATATGGAGAAGTAAAACAAAGCAGGGTAGGGAGTAAGGAGTGCCGGGGTAAGACAGGGATGGGGGGGCCTGGGATAGTAAATAAGCTATTACTACTATCATTGTTTATGGAAGCCAGGTTTCACCCAGCCCACAAATGGGATTTCTCTCATCTTTCTGTATATTGCCACTGCCATGACAACCTAGAACTATGTCAGAGTGATTCTAGATGATCCACTCCCTGCTCTGGAGAAGGAGACTAAATTGGGATATCATTATATTCTGTGTAGGTAATGACATCAGCATCACACATCTCAGTACCTTGTGGGTATCAGGTGATGATAGGCCAAGACCAGGAAATAAGGCACCAAGTTCAAATCACAGTGTGAACCTGCCCCTACCCCTGGTTATACTGTGCACATTATCGACTTAAAGCCTGATCTTTTCCTTTTCATATTAGTAGCATATTTTCTTCATGGCTAGAAATATTTTTATGATGTGGTTTTATCCCTGGAAGAGTATTTTCCTTTGTATGTGTTGTGATTTTTGAACAATTGCATTATTTTAGGACATTTAGTTAGTTTCCAAATTTTCACTAGGATGAAGTACTTCCACATGTAACTTTGGACACATTTGTGAGTTTATCCTTAAGATAACCTGCAAAAGGTAGAACTGTGGGCTCCGAAGATATGCAGAGTTTTAAAATTTTTGATGCAAATTACCAACTGCCCATTAGAGAGTGTGAACTTAGCCGCACCTCTCCAGCCATGTATCAGTACGTTTATTCTCTTATATTTTTACCATTGCTTGTGTTGTCAGTCTTTTTACTTTATTAATTTGAAAGGTGACACTTGGTATCTCAATAATGTTTCATTTGCCCTAGTTTTGATTGTGAGGTTTACTCGGATTTTATGTCTCCTTATGGAAACTGTTCATTTTTAATTGGAGTGTATATCTCTTTCCTGTTGATAGCCAAGACCTTAAGGGTCTCAGCTTCTTCTCTGTCATATATGTTGCAGATATTTCCCCTAGTTTTAAAAGTTTCTTTAATTTTATTTGCAGAGTTTTAAAAAGATATGTATTAATGTTTTGACACCTAAAATCTTCTTTAATTTACTATGGCCTTATCTATTCTTTTTGGATAAATGCTTTCTGTGCCCTCCCAAATTATGTAAATATTCACTAAAATTCTCTTAATTTTCTATAATTTTAACATTTAAATAAACAGTAGTATCAGGAATTAATTTTTGCCTATGGATTGATGTAGGGCTCCTACTTTACTTTTTCCTAAATGCTTATCTAATAGTTGCAGGACCATCTATTAAATAATCCATCCTATTCTCACAAATATAAAACGCCAAATCTATCATATACTAACTACTTGTAGGTACTATATGAAGCAAAGCAATATGAAGTTGTTCTTTCAGAGTCAAAAATAGTAGGATATTGATAATTCTACATGATTCAACCTAATACTAACTTCTGGCAAAAGTGAAATTTCATTTTATTAAAGGATGATGTCGAGTATATGAACAATTGAAAAAAAATAAACTCAGTTAAAAAAGATTTCATAAAAATAGATAAAAACAAATTTCTTCTCTATAGCACAGGGAACTATATTCAATATCTTGTAATAACCTTTAATGAAAAAGAATATGAAAATGAATATATGTATGTATATGCGTGACTGGGGCATAATGCTGTACACCAGAAATTGACACATTGCAACTGACTGTACTTCAATTAAAAAAAAATTCAGATGTGTATAACCAAGACATTTTGGCTGGCAAGAATAAATAAGTTGAGATGGGATGAAGTCAGTGGGTGGGGTTGACCCCAAACATTTTTTTCCCCTAAAAATACATGGAACTGCTGCACACTGCATTTTAAAAATATAATATTGTTTTCACCCTATGGACTTTTGGGTCCACTTCACATCAGCTGAGCTGGCTCGGTAAGCAGAGCTCTCCTTGTAAGGTCTTTCCTGCTCTCTGTCTTCTCCCTGCTGGCCTCATTATTAAAAATGTGCTACTGTCAGATATAAATGATGTTTCTCACTAAGTACGCTCAATAGCATTTTCCTTTCACTCTGTTTTCCCTCCAAATCTAACAATAAGCCATTTTGCTTTAGTGAAAAAGATCCCGAGCCTCTCTGAGTATTCCCTGGCTTGCAAGTTGGCATGACTGGCAGTCTGAGTGATTGATCCCTAACCTTTGGGCACTCAGGCAATTACAAATTGCCCATAAGCTTTGCTGTGCCAGCAGAGCAAATAAAAAACTTAGGGATCTAATTCTGGGTCAGCAAAGCTCTCTTTTCATGAGATTATGTGAAATAGGAATTTTAACCATAAGAGGGAATTCTTTAGAGAACAATGAAAATTATTTATTATTTAGAGTGTCCCTTCTAATCATCATGAATCATGATAATGAGTACTTCTTTTTTTCTTCTTTGGCCATGCCGAAATTTCTTTCAACTTCCAGCCTTCAACGTTTCCACTCATCTCAGGACAGGGGTAGAGTTTCTGGTGTTCAAAGAAAAGTAAAAGTCAAAAAGAGCTCTGATAAACCAAAGTTTCAGTATTTTCATACCCATAATTCTGGGAGTTGTCAATGATTCTTATTTGCACTAATGAGGCAATAACTCAAGAGCTGGTCCTCTTCTGTCAGGAGGCAAATATTATGAAACAGAACTGTCATTTGTCTTAGAGCTCTGCTTTATGCAGAGGCGTATGTGGATGTGCTTGTAAGAAAAAGGGCATTTTCTCAGCCAAGCTAGAATGAGCTGTAATAGACTGATTGCTAAATGGTTTATCATAAAAATATCAGTACTGGGAAAGAACATTAAAGGTCATATGGTTCAATCTCCCATCTACAAATATACTCATTCAAAGCATAAAGGCCAAGTTAACAAGTTTTTGAAGCCGCTAAACACTATCATCATCTAATTGTACGACCTCTCTTTTCTGGAAATGTTCTATGACACATGTATTTTTCAATTTGATTGTCTTTAGAATTTTGTGATGTTGAGAAAAATTACTGACATCCTAGACCAGGTTAGAATATTCTAAGGAAAATGATTGTTATTTTTTCCAGGAGAATAAGTGGTTTACTTTTCTATTTAGTTTTTGCTGTTATTTACTGGTTGCAGGAAGAGAGCACTGCTCCTGATCTCCTTGTTGTTAATGGTTAGATTAATGGCCCTCCATGTACCACATGTCCCTGTCTGCCCTTGTGTGGTTTTCCTGCCTACCTCACTGGCACTAAGCTTGGTCATGTGACTTTCTTTGGCCAATGGGACATTAGTAAATGTGACACAAGCAGATGCTAGCAAAGTGCTTGTGCCTTGGGGCTTGCCTTCTCTTTTGCTGCTTTAAAAATCCAATTTCCATGTGAGCAAGCCCAGGCCAATCAGCTAGAGACAGATGGTCCAGCCAACAGGCAACACCAACTGCCAGACACGTGAATGAGATCATTTTAGACCACTCAGTCCCATTTGAGCCACCAAAAACTGAAACTGCGTAGGGCAAGACCAGCAGAAGAACCACATAGCTGAGCCCGGCCCCCACTGCTGATTGACAGAATCATGAGCAAATAAAATGGTTGTTGTTTTAAGTCACTAAGTTTTATGGCAGTTGGTTTTGAAGCAATAGGTAACTGATGCACTCATGGTATACAGTGGAGTCACGTATTTCCCTGAGGTTGGGTTTTCTAGTTAATGTGTAAGGAAAAAATCATGTACACTCAAAATTACCATTGAAAATCCCTCAGGCAGTTACCATTGATAATCAAAGCAAACATTTCCCCCCTCTATCTCTGGAAAAGATGGCTAATTTTCTTTCTTTTTTTTTTATTGATGTACAGTCAGTTACAATGTGTCAATTTCTGGTGTACAGCACAATGTCCCAGTCATGTATATACATGCATATATTCATTTTCATATTCTTTTTCGTTAAAGGTTATTACAAGATATTGAACATAGTTCCCTTTGCTATACAGAAGAAACTTTTTAAAAAATCTGTTTTTATACACAGTGGCTAACATTTGTAAATCTCAAAATCCCAAATTTATCCCTTCCCACTCCCTTTCTCTGGTAACCATAAGATTGTTTACTATGTCTGCAAGTCTATTTCTGTTTTGTAAATGAATTCATAGTATTCTTTTTTTTTTAGATTCCACATATGAGTGATATCATATATTTTTCTTTCTCTTTCTGGCTTACTTCACTTAGAATGACAATCTCTAGGTCCATCCATGTTGCTGCAAATGGCATTATTTTATTCTTTTTATATGGCTGAGTAGTATTCCATTGTATAAATACACCACAACTTCTTTGTCCAGTCATCTGTTGATGGACATTTAGGTTGCTTCCTTGTCTTTGCTATTGTATATAGTGCTGCTATGAACATTGGGGTGCATGTATCTTTTTGAATAAAAGTTCCATCCAGATATGCTAATTTTGTTTTGAGCACTGGATGAAATTGGCTTGTATTTGGGGTCATGTTATGTAAAACCACATTCTGTGTCTTTAAATAATCAGCTTATAATCCTTTGGATCATCACTAAAATCACTTCTCTTTCAAACATTCCTAGCCCCTCGTCCCTCTCCCTCTCATCATTCTCCCCTAGCAAAATTCTAATGCTGGTTACAGCCAATTATTCTTCTACTTCTCATCAGTGATGAAGAAGCTGAAATTTGCTGGAGAAAATTACACAGCCTCTGTTGGGGACTCTCAATTGAAGTTTGTTACCACACATCTCTAATAGGCTTTCAGTACTGCTGGCTAATTCTGTTTTATTTCTCTTGTAAATTCACTTTCCAAATCTGGACAACTATTTCACACTTTCTTCTCTCTTCTTATATTCTCAAACACCGATTTTGATTGTAAAGTTGAATGAATTTTGACAAATGTATACACACATGTAATCCCCACCATGATCAAGAGAGAGAACATTTCCATCATCCCAGAAAGTTCTTCCATGCCTCTTTACAGACATATGTTTTCACTTCCTTTGAGAAAATTCTTGGAATGGAATTTCTGGGTCAAAGGGTAGTTATATTCACCTAGAATTTGCCACCAAATTTTTTTTTTAATTAAAAATTTTATTTTATTTTTGGGGGGAGGTAATTAGGTTTACTTATTTATCTTATTTTTAAAGGTGGTACTGGGGATTGAACCCTGGACCTTGTGTATGCTAAGCATGCACTCCACCACTTGATCTATACCCTCCCCCCTGCCACCACATTTCTAGTGAGCTTCTCTGGCACCCTGGTTTATTGCTTGCCATCCTAAGTCTGGGGCACCTCAGCAAACTTCTTGGCCACCCAGTAGGCTATAGCCACATCCCCTTCAACAAGGTCTGAATCTCTGAATTGGTGCCCTCCTCTAAAACTGTCCTTCTTCGGCTCTTCTCCCAAAGCCCTACAGATAGTGGCTACTTCCTTTATCTGCCATTGTTGTAGAGTTAGCTTCACTCCTCTTAGTAGTTAGGCCCCTGTTACTAGTTAATCTTATTTATATTAAAATTTCACTGTTCACATTACTGATGTGGTTTTTGTCTGTTAACTAGATCCTGATTAATACATCCCACATTATACATCTTTTCCACTAGGCGTCAGGAACATGTCCTGAAATATCTACCCCTTCCCATTTCTACTGCAAGCAGCCAAGCCATGCTGCCAACATGTTTTATTTGAACAAATGCAGCAGCTTTCTATCTGGTTTCTCTACATTTCCATTGACCTCTCCCCAGACCTCTGTAGTCCATTCTCTATATAAGAGCCATAATTTAATTTCAGTCACATTACTACACTGTTTAAACCCCTTCAATAAGGATTTCTGGTTTTAGCTTAGAGATGTAGGGAGCTAGAATGAGAGTCGCTCCTATTCATAGAACAAGGAAAATCTGGACAAGTTGCAAATTAATGACTTTTCTGGAATACATCAGAGAACTGAGGTTATGCGGCCATGATATAACACAAAACCTGAGGAACGCCGGGTTCCTGCAGGGAGATGTAGGATCTGAGCATTTGCTTATATTGGGCAGATTCTGCTGGACTCTGTATAAGCTGGAAAGAGGATTCAGCCAACTGTTTTTCATGAATGGCTCATGGCCAAACATGGGCCAATTTAAAGACTTCATCTTCTTGTAGGATTTTCCTCCACAAACCCCATCATGCATTCGTATGGAAGACCAAGGAGAATCCTGATAAAGCTCCATCATGCTGCTGGCTGCTGGGGGGTGGGGGGAAGGAGCCACTGCTGAAACTCTGCTCAACCGATCTTTCCTACTGCCCCTATGGAACAAAAGCCTACATTTATAGGGGGGAGAGCAACAAACACGTTATCTTAGGGCACTAGTGAAAATCCATTGTAGTTGGGGAAGATAGAAGACAAAAAGCTCTACTTCTGAAGGAAAGGCAAGAATATGTAGTGGGCCAAAAGTACAGCTGGTAAATCCCAAGCACTTGGGAAGGTCGTGTCCCTGAGGGTCAGAGACACAGCACCAGCCCAGGACTGAGGCTTAATCAGGTCATCAGAAGATGCTGTTTTCTCCTGTCCCTCACCACAGGTCAACAAGCATCAAGTAAAGAAACAGTGGCATAGAGCTGGGGGAGCTTCAAAAGATACACACCCTCTGTGATGCAGCACAAATGGAAAATCAAGGCCAAATGAGGAGGAGACATTGAGAAAGTAACTCTGGCAAACCAGCACATCCTAAATAGAAGATATCACTAGAGGAATTTGAAGACTGTTGTGTTTTAAGGGTAACCATAACAATGACAAATCTTATATCCTGACCAGGTTAACACAAATGTCCATGCTAAAGTCCTAGCAGAAGGGAAGGCATGCTCATCAAGCATAGAAATATGTACCTCAGTATTTACTATCCTACATGAGGTATCTGGCTTTCCGCAAAAAATATAAAGCATATAAAAGAGCAAGAATAAACACACTCCCAAGAGACAAAGGAATCATCAGAACTAGACTCACATATGACATATCATGAAAAAATCAGATGGGGAATTTAAAATTATGATGAGTAATATGGTAAAGGCTGTAATGGAAAAGGTAGGCAACATTCCAACAGAGAGATGAAAATTGTTAAGAAAGAAACAAATGGAAATGGTAGAAGTAAAAACCACAGTAACAGAAATGAAGAATATCCTCAATGGGCTTATCAGTAGACTCAATACAGCTAAGGAAAGAATCACTGGACTTGAAGATAGGTCAATAGAAACCACCCAAACCAAAGCACAAAGAAAAAAGAGGGAAAAAACCCAGAACAGAGCATGAGAGCAGTGTGACAATATCAAATGGACTAACATAGGTGCAACTAGAATTCTAGAAGAATAGAGAAAGAATAGGGCAAATGAACTATTTGAAGAAATAATGGCCTAAAATTTTCCAAGTTTAATGACAGACACCAAACCACAGATCCAAGAACCACAGATCCAGAGAACGCCAAGCAGGATAAATCACACTATTTTATACATTTAAAAATAATCTAATTCTACCACTAAATAATATAATGCAACTTCACTTTAAGCAAAAATGGAGTATTTGCACAGACTAAAAATTTCTCTCCCCCCAAAATTGTTAATTACTGTCTTGCTTTCAATATGTCCATGATGTCTTTGATACTCCAAGAAGTGGAGCTTATTTCCTCTCTCCTTGAGTCACCTGGTATTAGTGATGAATAGAGGGTGTAAAGGGAGGAAAAAGTAACTTTACGGTGGAGAGAAACGTGGCAGACACCACTTTAATCAAGCAATCATGATTAACATCACCAGAAATAAGACATACTGATATCATGTACTGCCTGATGTAACGCAATGGGAAGGGGAATTCACCTCTGTGTCTATTTGTCTCAAAAATCCATCACCTCAATCGAATTGTGAGTAAACTTCAGACAAACCCAATCCAAAATACCTTACCAGTTTCTTCAAAAGTGTCAAGGTCATATAAGACAAAGAAAGCCCGAGGAACTGTTGCAGAATGGAGGAGAATAAGGAGACATGATAGCTAAATGCAGTGTAGAATCCTGGATTAGATTCTGGAATTGAAAAAGGATATTAGTTCCAAAATGGGTGAAGTCGGAATAATATCTGTGGTTTAGTTAACAGTATTGCAGCAGTGTTAATTTCTGACTTTTGATAATTGTACTGTGGTTATGTAGCCTGTTAACCTTAGGTATCTGGGTGAAGGGTACACAGGAACTCTCTGCTATCTTTACAGCTCCTTTGTACATCTAAAATTATTTCAAAATAAAAGTTAAAGATAAAACAAGCCTCTAATGACTTTCTATTGCACTTAGAATAAAATCCTAACTCCCACACAGCATTCATGATCGATACTTACCTGACCTCTTTATCCTCATCCTGTACAACTCTCTCTTTTGGTTACTGTCCAACCATATACATTCCTTCTCAAGGCCTTCACTCTATTTGTTTCTCCTGCTAAGAGTGCTCTTTCCATATATTTTTTCAAGTGGCTATAATGTCATCGTTTGTATCTTAGCCTAAGAGGTCTTTCTGACCAAGCTTCTAAAGAAATCCCATTACTCACTAGTCCCATCAGTTATTCTTTGTCCCATTAACTTCTCTTATCTTCTTCATATAACTCATATCTATGAGAAATTCTCAGTTTCTTTACTCATTATGGTTTCTCTCCATTATAGTATAAGCTTTATGACAGCATGAGCTATTTAATATTTTTCAAATAAACTTACCTACCTTGCTTAATGCTGTATCTCTGGAACCCAGAACAGCACTGGCCCATAGTAATTCCTCAAGAAACACTAAATGAATGATTCTCTGTTATCTGCTACATCCAGAGATCAACTGCAAAGATGCCAGATTCCTATCATATTCCTCATGCTCTTTCTTCCTAGAAAGTATTCTCAATGAGTGAAATAATGGTTAGAATCACCTGATAATTAAATATTTAAGCAGTAATTTATTTAAATATAAATAGATTTAAATAAGTAATATTTAATTGTTATTTCTCTGTTTAATCTCTTCTGCCTATAGTTTAATTCATATTAATTTAAATGAGTAATATGTGATGAGGTTCCACTACAATACCTTTTCTCTTTTTTTTTATACATTTTTTATTGATTCATAATCATTTTACAGTGTTGTGTCAAATTCCAGTGTTCAGCACAATTTTTCAGTCATTCATGGACATATACACACTCATTGTCACATTTTTTTCTCTGTGATTTATCATAACATTTTGTGTATATTTCCCTGTGCTATACAGTGTAATCTTGTTTATCTATTCTACAATTTTGAAATCCCAGTCTATCCCTTCCCACCCTCTACCCCCCCCCCCCGGTAACCACAAGTCTGTATTCTCTGTCCATGAGTCTATTTCTGTCCTGTATTTATGCTTTGTTTTTGTTTGTTTGTTTTTGTTTTTTAGATTCCACATATGAGCGATCTCATATGGTATTTTTCTTTCTCTTTCTGGCTTACTTCACTTAGAATGACATTCTCTAGGAGCATCCATGTTGCTGCAAATGGCATTATGTTGTCAGTTTTTATGGCTGAGTAGTATTCCATTGTATAAATATACCACCTCTTCTTTATCCAGTCACCTGTTGATGGACATTTAGGTTGTTTCCATGTTTTGGCTATTGTAAATAGTGCTGCTATGAACATTGGGGTGCAGGTGTCATCCTGAAGTAGATTTCCTTCTGGGTACAAGCCCAGGAGTAGGATTCCTGGGTCATATGGTAAGTCTATTCCTAGTCTTTTGAGAAATCTCCACACTGTTTTTACCTTTTCTCTTTTAACAGCTATCTGTGCCTCAGAAACCTTCTTGAAGTTGCAGTCATGTAAGCTACATATCTGTATCTTAACCTGAAATGATTGGTTTCAAAAATTATGCAAATGGGGATTTGATCAAGGAGATGGTTTTATTCATAAACACCCAGCCAAACATTAACAATGAATCGAAGCAAATCTAGAAAAATCAATGCTATTATTTTTCAGATCATAAAAGACACAATTTCAGAATCTTCATTCACGTATAAAATGTGTGAGGGTGGGGACACTGGGAGGGCACCCCAAACATTAACAAAATAACACACCTTTGTTTTTATATATTGTCCCCTGGGTTACACTTCAGCTCACTGGGCAACTTTTTCTTATCTGTAAATTGGTAGGATTGGACTAATGACCTCTATTGTCCGTTCTCGTTTCTTAAAATTGCTGAAGAAAATTAAAGAAAGATCTAGAATAGATGGTATTACTGACTGAGAACCATACTACATGCCTCAAACACACACATATGCACGCAACACACACCTATTATCTTCTAGTGCATTCTTCATATGCTTTGTTTCCTCTCCTCCATATTTTGTGGTGTGTGTGCACCTGTGTGTTCATGCTTACTTATGTGTGGGTGTTTTAGACTCAGCTTAGTGCTTATAAGGTGGCAAAAAATCATTCTGATAGTCTGAAACTAGACTTGGATACCCAGGTCACCATACTTCACTTCTGCATTGCAGACTTTCTGCTTTTGATATTTAGCGGAGTCAGAAATAAGCATAGAAAAAAGTGGAATGGTTAAATAATTTTGTGGCTACAAGTTATGTTGGTTGAAAGTCCCTTTAATTGGCCATACTTTAAGAACTCAGTTCAGGTAAGTGTTGAGGTGATTTATTTAAATATATCTGCCTCTGAAGAAAATGATACAGTAGTTTCTTATTTCAGCTAGCTTGTATACAGTTTTAATTTAAAAATCACATATTGTTTCTTGATTAATAAATACCTTCATTCACTAAAACAAACAGTTAAGGAACACCTACTATGTGCCAAGCATTGGTTTCTATTATGAATAATATCTAGTTCTGGATCTCAAAAAACTCTTGGGGTCGAGTGGGAACAGGGCAGGGAGAAAAATGCAACAAACTAGCCTAACAGTGTATGCTTGAAATTTTGATAGGATGATAGAATATTGCATAATAAGAAAAACAGTTTTAGGAAAAACATATAAGAATCTTAATTGTCCTTTCATTTGTTATTACTCAGATAACAAATACATAACTTACATAGCTCACTGATAATGTAGAATTTCTTTACTTAAGGGATTGAGAGTCTTTTTTCATACTCTGTTAATTTATGCACGTAATTAATTTTTGTCCTGAATTTTTTTCCTGTTTTATTTGTTTTTTTGAAATAAATTTTACCTGCCTGTAGTTGAAAGCAGTGGTTTTCAAAGTGTGGTCTCCGGGAGTCCCCAAGATACTTTCAGGGGGCCCATGAGGTCATCATCATAATACAAAGACTTTATTTGCATTTTTCTTTGTGTTGCCATTGCATTGATGGTACAAAAGCAAAGGTGGGTAAAACTGCTGATTTCTTATCACAAATAAAGGCACTGACACCGAATTGTACTAATAATCATTATATTCTTCATCACACAGTTATAAAAAAAAAGCCAGTTTCACTAAAATGTCCTTGCATATGCAGTAAAAATCATCAATTTGATTAAATTTTGATCCTTGAACATGTCTTTTTGATGGTCTGGGTGATGAAATGGGTGTTAAGGAGTAAACTAAAGGACGATTCTTGTCTCCAGGAAAAGGCCTTGTGGTATTGTTTGCGTTGCAAATTGAATTAACTGCTTTGTTTAGGCAGCACCATTTTTAGTTGCAAGAATGACTGATAAACTGGTGTTTCTGATGTGGGTATAGGGCAGACATTTTCTCAAAAATGAGTGAATTATGTCACTATAGGAAAATCAGCTGAGAGTATTTGTGGCCAATGAAAACTTATTAACTCACCTGCTTGTTCCTTTTTAACGGGTCAGTGTCTCACGAATGTTAAGGAATTGAGAGGTACATTGGACTCAAAGACCTTTGACATTTATTGAAAGACAACTCAATTTCCACGAGAAACAAAATACAAAGGTTAGTATGCAGTTTTAGGTATTATGTAAATAAGTCTAGATGTGATTACTTTCTCAGTCCCGTGATTCATAACTAAGTCTTGCAGGCAGTTAAATGCATTATGAATTTACTCTCATATTCTGTGGCTTTTCTTGGAGGAATTTCAATTATTAAGGTAACTGAGCTCACATGAGAAGAAATTGCTTGCTTACTATCCACCATTACCCATGTCTACTATTTGACTAAAAGGCCCATAACTGTAACCACAGATGACATTTACACCCACACAAGGATGGTCAAAGTATGGGAAAAGGTCTTGCAAAAACGGGCTGAACTACTGGCAGACAGACTAAAAAATTAACAACACATACTGTATTTGTAAAGTTGGTTTTAAAGAGTTTTATAGTTTAGAACGTTTCTGATATTAAAAATAATGTATTTTCTCATTACATAGGTAACAAATATTCGCAGGCAATTTGGACAAGAAGGAAAATTATAATGAAGAAAATGGAAATCTGCCCATCCCAAATTAACCACAATTAATAATTTCGTGTGTTTTCTGCCAGCCTTTCCCCTAATCAGAGCCAGGCAGAGCTGGAAGGGACCTCAGAGATTATCTAGTCCAACCTACTCATTTTACAGATGAAGAGAATCCATTAAAAGGTTGACTCTATTTCTGGTTGTGTTTCAAGTCATTTAAGCAAGAACAGTGGAATCATAAGATGGCTCATTATGCCATGCAGATAGATTTGGAAAACCCCTGGGTTAGATCATGAGCCCCCAAGGAGCTGGCCCAGACAAAGAGCCTGATATGACCTGGTTGGCTTCTAAGACCTTCCTGCTTTGATCATTGCCTATGATGATGTGACATTTGGAGCTGCAGCAGCCATTTTGTGTGACCTGAGGTGACAAGCCTGAGGACAAAAATCTCACACACTGAAGGTGACAAACTGTAATGATAGAAAGAACATGGGTCCTTAATGACTTCATTGGGCTACCGGACCCACCCTAGAATTGTCTACCCTCAGATTTCCTGCTGAGAAAATTAAATGTTTATATTGTTCAAGATGCTCTAAGTTGGGTATTCTGTTACTCATTGCTCTCAAAATCCAGATTCATGAATACTCTGTCCTTGAGCACATGCAAGTAGTAACTAGTCTCTACCTAGGTAACTTTATTGGTAAAATAGAGATAATATTTACACATATATTTAACAGAATTATACATACTCTTTTGTATTCTACTTCTGTCATCTAACATTATATCACGAGATTCTCCTGTATTCTTCAAAATTTTTCTAAAAGGCACAACTTTAATGGCTATAGAGATGTCTGTCTTGTTTTTCTCCAAATGTCCCTGTCCAAATGCTGAGCATTCATCTTGTTAGCAGGCTTTCTCTTATATAAAGAAAAGTTGCAATGAATCCTCCTCGTACATGAATTTTTGTATCTTCAGTTATTTTCTGAGGATAAATTCTTAGAAGTGGAAATACTGTGTCACGTTGTTAAGGTTTATATTATCAATGGTCACATTGTCTCCCCTCTGCCTCCCCTTCGCCAGCTGACTTAACATTGCTATTGAAAGTGTACAAGCGTGTGGAATTTTTTTTAGTAAATAATGCTTTTACACAGTTCTAAATTCAAAAATATACAGTGGAAAAGTTTCCTCCGATCCCTGTCCCTTGACCACTCAGTTCCCCTAACCAAGGTTTCTGGGAAAAGTTTCCAAATATATTCCAAGAATAAATGGGGCCCTGGCAGGAATTAGATGGTACAGTCAAACTGAGGAAAGGGATGATTTACAAAGTGAAGTGGGGGTATTGGGAAGCCCAAAGAAACAGTGTAACACCCTGGGGCTAGTATCCAGGGCCTTCCAGGACTAAGGGGGTGGGGAGGGGGAGGGGAGAGTGAATCTGGAGGCAAGAAAACCGGTATGCCCTTCAGTGGAGAGATGCAGCCAGCCCGCGATCCCACAGGGAGGGGCTGGGTGAGTAAACCCCCTGAGTTCACTGCTCTGATGCTGGCGCTGCACTCTGGGGGAGACCAGAAGGCCAGGGAGCCTGCTCCCGCCATCCCCTTTGATACTAGGAGCCTGATTTTGTGGCAGCATCTCCTATCTCCAGTGTCACCGTACAGAGGGCAGCCACACTGAGTTTCTCAAAGACAGTGTTGCCCTTTGCACCAGTGCACTCCTTACTCCTTTCAAGAAGGAAGTGTCCTGTGGGCACTCCCAGAGAAAAGTCAGGTGGGGTGGTTCTCTAGCTGCACATACGAATCCACTCCTACAGTGCCCCTCCCTCACCTGTTTGTGCTCTGTCAGGCAGTTCCAGCGTCTCTGCAGTAGGCCATTGTCTTGTCTGCCCAAGCTTCAGGGAAGACCCACCCAGCTGTCCCTGCTAGGAGTTAAACTCCAAGTCATGGGAGAGTGCTCCAGTGATACTTTCTTGCCCATCTAGCCTTATGACCCACTCCCATGGTTTGGTCCCACTGCTCCCAATTGCATTACCTAGGATTCTTTAGAAATCAGAGCCCAATTCAGTGCTTACATTCTAAAGCTTTACTGAGGGTGGGGCTTGCCTGGGACTGTCCATGTTTTCACACTGATTGTCCCACACACAATGTCCCCATAGTCCTAGGCAAACCTGGATAATCTATCACCCTACCTGAGAAGTGCAATCCCAGGGCAGCAAACATGAGGGCAAAGGACAGGCAGTGCAAGGAAGCAGGGAAAGCAAATACAAGGTGATGTATTAACAAGCTGGCCAGACCTTGCAGAGAAAAATGCAGCTGACTGCTTGGTCATGTGACTTGTCGCCAGACAGGTAGCTCTGAGCCACTGCTCCTGGAAACAGTCTATGGGAAGGAGGAGGGAAGAGGAACGCGTCTGCCAGTTTCTTCCTGTCTCAGATCTCTCCCCGGTCAGAGTTCACCATCTGCAACTCCGGGCCCTGCCAGGTAGCCTTTCTGAACGGCTACTGGGGAAGCCACATTGCACATTTTCTGCTGCAGTACTGCTGAGTCTGAGAAGGGTGGGAGAAATCAGACATAGCCTCTGTGCTTCTGCTTAGCTGGGGCCTCTGGGCACTGGAGCTCCATGGCTCCCACTGCAGGAGGCCAAAACCCAGCCCTCACCCTAGGACTGATGCAAGAGCTGGCAGTGGTAGGAAGTGAGGCAGGTGAGAGCCTGGAAGCCAGGTGTTGGTGGAGCAAATCCGAGGAGGCATATAGACGGGGTACAATATATTAGATACACTTTCGTTGTTGGATTTGTCAGTGTGTTAGTATTTTTTTTTTTCACTGAGATATAATTGACATATAACATAATAGTTTCAGGTATACAACATGATTCAGTATTTGTAGATATTGTGAAATGATCACCACAATAAGTCTAGTTAACATCCATCACCATACTTGGTTACAAATTTTTGTTTTTTGTGATGAGAACTTTTAAGATCTACTTTCTTAGCAACTTTCAAATACAATACAGTATTATTAACTATAGTCACTGTACTGTACATTACATCCCCAGGACTTATTTGTAACTGGAAGTTTATGCCTTTTGACCACTTTTACCCATTTCACCCACGCTACTCCTGTTCTCTGTATCTATGTGTACCTTTTTGTTTTTGTGTTAGAGTCCATGTATAAGTGAGATCATACAGTATTTGACTTTCTCTGTCTGACTTATTTCACTTAGCATTAATGCCCTCAAGGTCCGTCCTTGTTGTCACAGATGGTAGGATTTCCTTCTTTTTTATGACTGAGTAAAATTCCATTTTATATATTTAATATCTATATCTTTATATATCACAGTTTCTTTATCCATTCATCTACTAATGGGCAATTAGGTTATTTCCATGTCTTGGACAATGTAAATAACGCTGCAACAAACATGGGGATACAGATAACTTTCTGAGTTAGTGTTTTCACTTAGTAAAATTCCATTTTATATATTTAATATCTGTATCTCTATATATCATAATTTCTTTATCCATTCATCTATTAATGGGCACTTAGGTTGTTTCCATGTCTTAGCTATTGTAAATAGTGCTGCGATGAACATGGGGTTACAGATAACTTTTTGAGTTAGTGTTTTCGTCTCCTTCACATAAATACCCAGACGTGGAATTGCTAGACCATGTGGATTATGTGTTAATATTTTGAGCTGGTGTGAAGGCAGCATAATGTAGTGGTTGATGCTTGCACTCTGGAATCAGACCTGGATTTGAATCCCAGCTCTGCTACTTGTATCAGCAGTATCATTTTGGGCAACTTAACCTCATACATAAAATGGGGATCAAAATAGTGCCTTCCTCATATGTTTGTAATGAAGAGTAAAGGAGATAACGCCTATTAGGTGATTACAACAGTGCTTGACACTCCAAATATTCAGCAAGTATTGGTGATTATTACTATTTATTGGTGATGGTACTTCTTAAAGGTACATTACATGTCTACTTACCGAGGCAAAATTTCATTTTAGTTTTCCTTTTATTTTGTTTAGTAAGACTAATAATAACCACCACTACTTTCTGAATTTTAACTATGTATCAGGAACTATGCATTTAATACTCAAATTCACGTGATGCTCTGAAGAAGGGGTTTTCATTTTTCAAAGAGTAACTCAAGGTTTAGAGAGCTTCTGCACCTTAACCACATCTCCAAGATAGAAGTAGCTGAAAGGATTTTTATTTTTATTTTTTAAAATTAAATTTTTTCTTAAATTTTAATTATTTTTGAAAATAAAGGTACTGGGGAGTGAACCCAGGACCTCGTGCATGCTAATCATGCACTTTACCACTGAGCTATATCCCTACAACCTGCAAGGATTTTTAAAAGTTTATTTGGATTCTATATCTGTCAAGGCCCCTGTAAGAAACAGTACACTGAAACTGGATAATTAAGGAATAACCGATATCCTGCCCACCTATATCTTTTGGTTAGATCAGGGTTTACGGAAACCAACAAAGATGATGCATAACCCTACAGGTAGCAACAGCTGAAAGCTGTAATCACTCCTAGTCCTTAAGAAAGTGGCTGGAGAAAGAAACTGACAAATATCCACAGGACAGGTTACCTTGTCTGCCTAATTACTGGGCCCACCTCTGACAGAAATGACCTCTGGTGGGCATTTATAGGGATATAAATATCTTCAAACTTTCTTTCCATTCTGAGAAATCTATTCATATATCTCTCCCCTGTCCTCCTTATCATGTTTTTTAACCTTATTTGCTCTGAACAGCCAACCAACTCACTAGACAATCACCTTGACTTAGTGCAGAGCCTTATCTTAAGCTCTCTCTCCTGCTAAAGGAAGTGAATAGCTAGATTTATAACCTGAAGTTGGGCCCTCTGGGGTGGATTCCCCTTCACCAATGTCTTTCAAGGCCACTCATATGTAGGTGGCTATTGACTTCTAGCTGGTGCTAGCATGCTATGCAGATCCTTCTGTAAATCAAGCCCGAGGTTTTTACGTTTTCTGTTATCTGGTCAGAGGAAACTTCCTATGAGGCCATGAATGCAGATTAAAGGCAATATGGTGAAGCAAGAGGAGCAGGTACTGTGGGGGCATTAGCCACCCGCCTGAGCAGTTTACTTGTGCCTTTCCTGGACTCGCTTGTGTCCAGTCTTGTATGTATTGTTTCTATTTTATAATGAAATGCTGCTGTGCAATCCAGTTTTATGGTAAAGTGTATAAAATGATACCCAGTTCATGGTGAGCAGTTCCGTGAGGGTACAGATGGCATTTAAAGCCATGGGACAGGATGAGTTATGCAGAGAAAGAGTGTATGATAGAGAAGACGACCCAGGAGCTCAATCTTTTAGAAACTGGGAAGGAGAGGCAGAGTCAGAAAGGAGACTGAAAGGAACAAGAGTGGTAGGCTAGGGTAGTTTGGTGTTCTGGAAGTAGGTTCTGGAGATTGGAGTACACAGAAATCCAAACGGAATTTAAGTATGTTTATGAGAAAGGAAGTAGAGACAATGAAGGTACACAACTCTTTCTATAACTTTTAGTGAGAATGGAACAGAAGAATGGGGCTATAAATCATTTTCTCTAAAAAAGCAATGTTTAAAGATGATACCTTTTAAAACATTTAGCTCTTGCTACAAATCACCCCAAACTTAGTGGCTTAAAAGATAGCTTTAAAAAAAGATAAATATTTATAATTTCTCGTTGTTTGGCAGGCTGTCCTGGTTAGCTTAGCTGAGGTTGGCTCATCCCAGATGGCCTCATTCACATGTCCGGTTGTTAGCTCTGTGTCAGGTAAGGAAGGGGATGACCTGGCCATGTGTCCGGCATCATCCAGCAGGTTAGCCTGGGCTCATTCACATGCTTGTGATTATAGAGCTCCCAAGAGCAATGCACAAGGACTTTTCGAGTCTTTGCTTATATTACATTTGCTATTGTCCCATTAACCAAAGCAAGCAATGCAGGCAAGCCAAGAGTCAATGTGAAGAGGGAAGAAATTATTGCAGTCTTTTTTGCAAATAATCTCCCACAACTATTAATTTCTAATTATGTGAATTCATCCTCTGAGTTGCTCATGTTAGAAACCTCTGAGTTATCTTATACTTCTCTTTTTCTCTCCTAGTGTAAAATGGGAATTATTTAATTAACTAAGTAAAAATGTCTTTTGTGGAAAATCATTTTTTCTCAGTACTTTAATAATCTAAATATTATTATAAGCTTTGATCACGGACCCATTACTGTTTTAATTATATTCAGAAACTGGAGAGAAATAACATAATTGGCAGACTGAAATATGAAATTCACTTAAATCCCTTATAACAAAATGTGGCTTAATATCCCAGTAATACATTTCATTTTATTTGTTTTCTTACAAATATGCAAAGAGGTAATTACCACTAAGTGGTAATATTTGAACACTTGGAAAAAATATTAAGCGGTACTCCTGTCTTAGGTGATTGTGCATATACTTCTTATCTGAAGTTGGCAGCAAGTGAAATTAAATGGTTTTCCAAATGACTGCACTGTCAATCCACCTCCTTTCAGCTAATTGACTGATTTTTGTCACTGCTGCCTCCCAAGGGGTCACTTGCACTGACGTGGAGTATTGACAGCCCCACATGGGACCAAAGCTACTACAGCCTTGAGGTGGTGCAACCCTATAAGCGGCCTTTTAGAAAACTCGGAACGGGGGTCCTTTCCTGCCAGGAGAGGTGGAATGGGATATCCGCATGGCACTGCAGAGAGGCATATTGTTGGTCCCCATGCAAATAAGCTTTGCAACAATACTGGGCCTCAGTTTATTCATCTGAAAAACAGGAGATTGCCTTTAAGGTCTTCTCTCAACCTGTGGCTCTGGGTCCATGTGAGAGCTCCGCTGGTACCATAGTACCCACACTCTATTGACCATAGAAACGGAGGAGGGGCCCCAAACACTGCCAATTCTGGTTAACACAGGGCGCAGGAGCAGTCACAACGACGAGCTGGTAACATGTTTACCATTCTGCAGACACAAACCTGAAGTTCAAGTGACACAAGTATAATAGTGGTGTAGGAATCCAAAGCTTCATGTTCACCAAAAGGTTCACAGTTATAGTCTGTGACCGGTGGTGGGTGATTCCATAATTGAGCCTTTAAATTTTTTTTGTTTTATTTATTGTTCTTTTTGGGGTGGGGATAGTTGGCTTACTTATTTATTTTTGGAGGAGGAACTGGGGATTGAACCCAGGACGTTGTGTATGCGAAGCATGCGCTCCACTGCTTAAGCGACACCCTCTGCCGTAACTGAGCCTTGTTTTTTTCTGTGCAGCATCCCTTGCGGCTGAAATGACTGCTTCCCTGCTTTCTGAAGTCCGTCAGGTTGACCAGGTCAGGAGGCAGTCTGCACCGCGTTTCGGGTCCCAGATCCCTTTAAGAATCTGTACGGTGCCAGGTGCAGTCAGTCGTCAACGTGGCGTGCACGCGGGCGTGCATGTGCACGCGCACGCGGACGCACCTCACACGT
Source organism: Vicugna pacos (assembly GCF_048564905.1). Lineage (NCBI taxonomy): Eukaryota > Metazoa > Chordata > Mammalia > Artiodactyla > Camelidae > Vicugna > Vicugna pacos. The sequence goes on from NC_133023.1 coordinate 23,475,974, forward strand.
GTGAGCGACCAAGACCGCTTCCCGGGTCTCGGGCGCCATGGGAAAGCTGCGTGTCTGGCTGACCGCTCGCTCGCCGTCCTGTTTCTCACCCTCCGTCACGGCATCCCCCCTCATCACCTCAACCCCAGTGGGCACCCACGCCAGTCAGGCCACTCAACGAGAGAGTAAGTGCCTCATCTGCAGGTAAATTCCACATCCCCTTAAACTTACCTCCCTCACGTCTCTTTTCCTTCGCTCTCTTTTGCACTGAGTAAACAATCTAGCGCTGCGTTAGAGATTTGAGATAAACTGGGGGTTGCAAGTCTCACAGTCTTTAGAGCTGAGTCCTAAACTTTTGTCTGAAACACCCCTGTCCCTTCCTTCCTCCCTCCCTGACTGCGAATCTTAAATGCATGTAGAACAAAGAGCCCTCCGGTCGCTAACTTCCAGAACTTTTCCCTGACCACGTATGGCGTTTTCAAATCGGTGTTCCCGACTCCTCTCCAGGTGAGCAGCTAAACAAGAGCTGTGGTTCTCCTGGGGAAAGCGGAGTCCGTCAGGAGTACTTTAAACTGCAAGTAGCATAAAACCTGTCTTAGAGCAGCTTAAATAAAAATGGGGCTAATTTTTCTCTCATTACGAAGTCAGACTGTAGATGGCTGCTGGCGTCGATCCAGCAGCTCAAGAACTTTGGAGCCAGCATCTCTCTAATCATTTGAGCTTTTCCTCATGTTTGATTTTTAAGTCTTTCCCCCCAGCTTTATTGAGATATGATTGACATGTAGCATTGTGGAAGTTGTAGGTGTACCACGTGATGACTCGATAGACTTATATATTGTGAAGTGACTACCACAGTATGGTTAGTTCACTCCACATAATTACCATTTCTTTTCTGTGGTGAGAACATTTAAGATTTACTCTCTTAGCAATTTTCAAGTATATACTACAGTATTGTTAACTATAGTCACCATGCTGAGTATTAGATCCTTAGAACTTACTCATTTTATAACTGGAAGTTTATGCCCTTTCACTGATACCTCCCCATTTCCTCCACTCACCAGCCTTTGGCAACCACTATTCTTCTGTCTGCTTTTAAGAGTCCAACTTTTTAAAATTTCACATACAAGTGAAATCTTACAGTATTTGTCTTTCTCTGACCTATTTCACTTAGCATAATGCTCTCAAGTTCTGTCCATGTTGTTGCAAATAGCAGAATTTCCTTTTTCTCATGGCTGAGTAATATTCCATTGTGTGTGTATATCTGATATGTGTGTGTATATATATATATATGTATATATATGTATATATATATATGTATATATATATGCTGAATTTTCTTTATCCATTCGTCTGTAGAAGAATGCTGCATTGAACATGGGAATGCAGATATCCCTTTGAGACCCTGATTTCATTTCCTTTGGATATATACTCATAAGTGGAATTGCTGGATCAATGGTAGTTCTAGTTGTAATTTTTTGAAGACCCTGCATACTGTTTTCCATAGTGGCTGCATCAATTTACATTCCCCCATGCAGTGTACAAGTGTTCATTTTTCTCTTCTTCTTTGTCAACAGTTGTTATTTCTTGTCTTTTTATTATCACCATTCCTACAGATGTGAGGTGATACCTCACTGTGATTTTGAATTGCATTTCTCTGATAATAAGTGATGTTGAGCATCTTTTCCATTTACCTGTTGGCCATTGTATGTCTTCTTTGTAATAATGTCTATTCAGTTCCTCTGACCATTTTTTAAAAAAATTTTATTTAAAATTTTTTTAAAATCTATTTTTAAATTTTTTAGTTGAAATAATCAGTTTACAATGTTGAATCAATTTCTGGTGTGCAGCATGTTTCAGTCATATATATACATACATATATTCCTCTTCATAATCTTTTTCATTATAGGTTACTACAAGATATTAAATATAGTTCCCTGTTCTATACAGTATAAACTTCTTGTTTATCTGTTTTATATATGGTAGTTCATATCTGCAAATATCGAACTCCCAATTTATCCCTTCCCACCCCCTTTCCCCCCCGGTCACCGTAAGTTTGTTTTCTATGTGTATTGAGCCTGTTTCTGTTTTGCAAATAAGTTCGTTTGTGTCTTTTTTTTTTAAGATTCCACATTTAAGTGACATCATATGGTATTTTTCTTTCTTTCTGTCCTCTGCCCATTTTTAAGTTAGATTTTTTTCTATTGAGTTCTGTGAGGTCCTTACATAGTTTGGATATTAACCCCTTATAAGATATATGGTTTGCAGACATTTTCTCCTATTTAGCAGGTTTTCTTTTCATTTTGTTGATTGTTGTCCTACTTATTTATTTTTGCTTTTGTTGCTTGTGCTTTTGGTGTCATATCAAAAAAAAATTGTTGCCAAGACCAATGTCAAGGAGATTTTTCCCTATTTTTAATTCTGGGAATTTTATGGTTTCAGGTCTTATGTTTAAGTCTTTAATCCATTTCCAGTTAACTTTTGTGAGTGTTGTAAAATGGGGTCCAGTTTCATTCTTCTAGTGTGATTATTCCATTTTCCCAGCACCATTTATTGATGAGACTATCCTTTCCTCATTGAGTGTTCTTGGATCTCTTGTCAAATATTAATTGAGCATATATGATTAGGTTGATTTCTGGGCTCTCAGTTATGTTTCATTGGTCTATTTTTCTGCCACTACCATACTTTAAAAAAATTATTATAGCTTTGTAATATAGTTTTTAAAAATTAAAGTATAGTTGATTTACAATGTTTCAGGTGTGCAGTAAAGTGATTCAGTTATACATATATATATGTATATATATTTGTTTTCAGATTCTTTTCCATAATGGGTTAGTTTCCTGTGCTATACAGTAGGTCCTTCGTGTTTATCTATTTTATATATTAGTGTATTTATTTTTGACTATTATGTTAATTTTTTAAATTGAAATATAGTTGATTTACACTATGTTAGTTTCTCCCATTTGCAGCAACATGGATGGACCTAGACATTATCGTACTAAGTGAAATATGTTAATTCTTTAGAATCTGATTTTTTTCTAATTTTTCAGTTTTATTAGGTAGAATTGTTACACTTTGGCTGCACATATACAATATACTATATGTAAATACATATACACAACATACTGCACATATTTTTAAAAATTTATATACATATACTATTCATTGTTTCTAAGAACGTTTAGAGCTGTAGGTTTTTAAAGTAGTGCATTTGTTAATCCCAAATTTCAGGTAACCATAAATTTGTTTTCTATGTCTGAGTCCATTTTTGTCTTGTAAGTAAGTTTCTTTGTATCATTTTTTTTAAGATTTCACATATAAGTGATATCATATGATATTTGTTTTTCTCTGTCTGATTTACTTCACTTAGTATGATATGTATATATGTATATACCACATCTTCTTTATCCTTTTGTCTGTCGATGAACACTTAGGTTGGTTCCATGTCTTGGCTATTGGAAATGGAGCTGCTGTGAACTTTGGGGTGCATATATCTTTTTGAATTAGAGTGTTCATCTTTTCAGTATATATATGCCCAGGAGTGGAGTTACTGGATCATATGGTAACTCTATTTTTAGTTTTTAAAGGAACTTCCATGCTGTTCTTCATAGTGACTGCAGCAATTTACATCCCCACCAACAGTATAGGAGGGTTCCTTTTTCTCCACACCCTATCCAGCATTTATTATTTGTAGACTAATTTTAAATGATGGCCATTCTGGTGTGAGGTGATACCTCACTGTAGTTTTGATTTGCATTTCTCTAATAATTAGTGATGTTGAGTATCTTTTCATGTGCCTTTTGACCCTCTATATTTCTTCTTTGGATAAATGTTTGTTTAGGTTTTCTGCCCCTTTTTTGATGGTTTTTTTTTTTGATACTGAGCTGTTTGTGTGTTTTGAAAATTAATCCTTTGTCAGTTACATGGTTTGCAAATATTTTCTCCCATTCTGTAGGTTGTCTTTCCATTTTGTTTATGGTTTCCTTTGCTGTGCAAAAGTTTTTAAGTTTAATTAGGTCTCTTTTGTTTATTTTTGCTTTAATATAGTTTCAAATCAGGAAATGTGATGCCTCCAATTTAGTTCTTTCTTGGTATTGCTTTTGGTATTCAGGATCTTTTCGGGTTCCATACAAATTTTAAGGTTCTTTTTTCCACCTTTAAAAATTGTGAGTCACTGTATTTTACACCTGTAATTTACATAATGCTATATATCAACTATACTTCAGTTAAAAATAAATTTAAAAAAAGATTGTTTTTTCTGTTTCTGTGAAAACTGCCATTGGAATTTTGATAGCGATTGCATTGAATCTATAGATGGTTTTGAGTAATATGGACATTTTAACGGTATTAATTCTTCCAATTCATGAACATGGAATATCTTTTCTTTTATTTGTGTCTTCAGTTTCTTTCATCAAAGTCTTGTAGTTTTTAATGTACAAATCTTTTCTTACTTGGTTAAATTTATTCTTAAGTATTTTATTATTTTTGATGCTATTATGAATGGGATTGTGTTCTTTATTTCTTTTTCAGGTATTTCTTTGTTCTTGTATTGATACGCAACTGATTTCTGTATGTTGATTTTGTATCCTGGTACTTTCCTAAATTAGTTCATTAGTTCTGACAGTTTTTTGGTGGTGTCTTTAGGGTTTTTTATATATACAATCATATTATCTGCAAAGAGAGACAATTTTACTTCTTCCTTTCTGATTTGGATCCCTTTTATTTCTTCTTGCCTAATTCCTCTGGCAAGGACTTCTAGTATTATGTTGAATAGGAGAGGTGATAATGGGCACCCTTGTCTTATTCCTGATTTTAGAGGAAAAGCTTTCAACCTTTCACTGTTGAGTTATGATGTTAGCTGTGGGTTTGTCATACATGGCCTTTATTATGTTGAGGTATGTTCCTTCTATATCCAACTAGTTGAGTATTTTTTTAATCATAAAAGAATGCTGTATTTTGTCAAATACTTTTTCTGCATCTATTGAGATGATCATATGATTTTTATCTTTCATTCTGTTAATGCAGTATATCATATTTATTGATTTGCATATGTCAGACCACCCTTGCAGCCCAGGGATAAATCCCACTTGATCATTTTGTATGATCCTTTTAATGTACTGTTGAATTTGGTTTGCTGATATTTTGGTTGAGAATTTTTACATCTATATTCATCAAATATTGGTCTATACCTTTCTTTTCTTGTAATGTCCTTATTTGGCTTTATCTTGGTAATGCTGGCCTTGTACGATGAGTTTGGGGTGTGTAATCTCCTCTTCAATTTTTCTTAAGTGTTTGAGAAGGGTTGGCATTAATTCTTTAAGTATTTGGTAGAATTCACCAGGGAAACCATCTGAGCCTGGGCTTATCTTTGTTGCGAGATTTTTGATTACTGATTCAATCTCCTTACTTTTATTGGTCTGATAAGATTTTCTGTTTCTTCATGATTTAGTCTTGGTAGGATGTATGTTTTTAGGAATTTATCCATTTCTTATCAATTATCCATTTCATTGACATATAATTGTTCATAATAGTCTCTTATGATGTTTTGTATTTCTGTATCAGTTGTAATGTCTGTTCTTCCATTTCTGATGTTCTTTATTTGAGTCTTCTTTTTTTTCTTAGTCTAGTTCGTAATTTCATTTGTCTTTCTGGTCTCTAGTTTGTTAATTTTTGCTCTGATTTTTGTTACTTCCTTTCTTCTACTAACTTTGGGCTTAGTTCGTTCTTTTTTCCCTAGTTCCTTGAAGTGTAAGATGAGGTTGTTTATTTGAGAACTTTCTGTTTTCTTAAAGGAGGCTTTATCACTTTAAGTTTTCCTCATAGAACTGCTTTTGCTCCATCCCATATGTTTTGGTTTGTTGTGTTTCCGTTTTCATTTGTTTCAAGGTATTTTCTGATTTCCCTTTTGATTTTTTCTTTCACCCATCATTTGTTTACGAGTGTGTTAAATTCCACATATTTGTGAATTTTCCAGTTTTCTTCTTCTTGATTTTTAGTTTCATACTATTGTGATCAGAAAAGATACTTGGTATGATTTCAGTCTTCTTAAATTTTCAGAGACTTGTTTTGAGGCCTAGCATATGATTTATCCCCAGAAAATGTTCAGTGTGCACTGAGAAGAATGCGTATTCTGATGCTGCTGGATGGACTACTCTGTATGTGTCTGTTAGGTCAATTTGGTTTAAAGTGTAATTCCAATCCAGTGTTACCTTACTGATTTTCTGTCTAGATGATCTATTTGTTGTTAAGAGTAGGGTATTGGAGTCCCCTACTATTATTTTATTGTTGTTTATTTCTCCCTTCAGATCTGTTATTTTTTGCTTAATGTATGTAGGTGCTGCAATGTTGGGTTCATATATATTTGTGATTGTTATGTCCTCTTGATGAATTGACCTCTTCATCATTATATAATGACTTCCTTTGTCTCTTGTTACCGATTTTGGCTTAAAGTCTATTTTGTCTGTTATAAGTATAGCTACTTCTGCTCTCGTTTGGTTTCCACTTGTATTGGATATCTTTTCATCCCTTCACTTCGGGCCCATGTGTGTCCTTGAAGCTTAAGTGAGTTTCTCATAGGCAATATATAGTTGTGTCTGGCTTTATTTTTTGATCTTTCCAGCCATTCTGTGCCTTTTGATTGAATAATTTAATTCATTTAGGATAATTATTGATAAGTAAGGACTTACTAATGCTATCTTATTAATTGTTTTGATTTTTAAAAAATCAGGTAAATTGCAGATCTTCATGTCTTTGGGGTTGGTTACTGAAAGATTATTGTGATCCTTTGGTGGTGTCATGTTTCCTTCATTTTTCATGTTCCTTGAATTCTGGCATTGCTCTCTTCCCTTTTGAAGTAGCAGTCATCTCCTCCAGTCTTTACTAACTACCTTCAGGAGAGCTATACCTTCTGTCAGTCCTGCTAAGGGATTCTGAGGCTTTCCCAGATCTTCTATGGTTACACCTGCTCCATGATTCTTGCTCTCTCTTGTGGCCAAATTCTTAAGCTTGTATGCCTTCTATCCGTTCTGCAGCGCACCAAGCCGAGTGCCGACAGCCTCCCTTTTGCTTTCCCAAGAGTGGAGCTAAAGCTCAGGTTTGTGGTTTCTCTCTGGCCCGCAGATTTGGGCAGGCTTTCTGCATGGTGCTCAGTAGCCACCTGCCGAAGCTTGGTCTTGCTGATTGGGAGCATGCAGAGGGAGGTGTGTGTGGGTGAGGCACAGAGCACTAGGTGTACCCATGGGTCCTTTGGGAGTATCTGCACATGAGGTGTTCCCAGCTGTTCATGGGTGGACTTCTTGATGGAGTCCTTGACGCAGTTAATAGGATCTGCATCCCTTTAATGCCCTCTGAGTGTCGTATCTGCCACTTTCTCAGTCTCTTCCCACCCCCCAGTCACGCAGAGGGCTCAGTAATCTGGATGGGGTGCACACATGAGAGAGAAATAGGCCTCTTTTGTGTTATCCCACACAGTTGGGGAAGCTGGGAGCTCACTAAGACTCGCTGCGAGAGAAATCATGGATCCAGAAGGTTTCTGTTGGCACTGAGCTGTGACACCTTGGGAAGGGGTGATGCACTTAAGGTTAAATTGTTCCTCTTACCCTCTTCAGTACATTCAGATTTGTATTTTTTGCTCCATTGGTGTGCTGGAACTTCTCTGCTGGAAACCTGGCCCTCCAAAAAGGCTCTCTTGTCCGTTGGTGATTGTCTAAGACTGTGTTCTCTAGGGGTTTCCAAACCATGGCCAAGGGGGGCAGAAGCTTGCTTACGGGTCACTGCAGGGTCCACATCTAAGACCAATGTCTGTTGCTTATTACCTGGTGCATGGATATATAAGACGCCTCCCAAGTGCCTTGGCATCTGATGCTGGATAACACAGCTCCCACAAAGGCACTTTTGTCACATATCAATGCCAAGTTGTTTTTGTTGAAAGGGAATTTGAATGAAGGACATCTTATTCAGCCATGTTGCTGACATCACTTGTGACTTTTTATTGTTTAAAAATGGCTATCTCAGCTCCACATTTTCAGTAGACCCAGTATGGGTGCAGTAGATCTAAAAGTTAACAGATCCCATAACAGGGTTTCCCAAACCTGAGTGACCATGGGCAAGCATACATTGCAATTTCATGTTTGATATCAATCAAATACTGAAACAAATAAATGTGTAATTATAAATTGTGGCAAATTATCTGAAGAGGATTCAATAAAGTATTTAAGGACTCCAGTGTCATCTGTAAAGTTGGATAAATACTGTCTGTCTCAAGGATTAAATGAGATGATGCATGAAAAGCACTTTGCATAGCATCTGTTGTTCAGTAAGTGCTCAACAAATATGAGCTATTTTGATATTAGTATATTTTGGCCATGTAATTCCAACCTATAAATTATATCTTGCCATATATCAAACTATTACTGATTTATAGTAATGGATGCTTCTTAGCAATTATGGCCCATTATTGTTATTTATCACAGTTAATTCACCAACTTATTATTCTCCCCTTACACAAAAAAGAATTAAGTGGGTATAGGTTCTGTGTCCTAATACAAGCATATATGGTTTCTTCCTCTGCAAATTAATCACAGGGTTCTGTTAACTCTATTGCTGTTAGAGAGAATTGGCAAACAAATTATGTGATGTTATTTGTGTTATTTTCTGTCACAATACTAAGAAGTTACAATATTTATGTCATGGAGAGATCAGATTGACATCTAAATCATTCTTGCCAATTTTTACTATCACTTATTTACTTAGGTCCCTTTTAGTCTTCCCAGTCATCCTGCAAAGCCTTACTATCTTGATTGACTTCAGTTTGATGCCAGTCTTTCCTCCACTTGGCAAGCATTCTTCGCACATGGCACTAGGAGGGAGGCTGCTGTCATGGGCAGCCTCTGTGATATTCTAAGAACATCCCTGTGTGACTGGGTGGGGCCACAGTGCCTGTCTCTGAGGAGGAAAGAATGGAGTTTCCCTCCAGAATGTGGCGCGGAGTCAACCATGGGCTTGTGCAGGAGTGTGTCTCTGGTCTCTTCTCCTGTCCACCTCTGCTCATGAATTTGCAGGCAATAAAGCAGCTCAGAGAGCCATGTGATCCAGAATTTCAGGCTTGCAGGGCTTTGAAGTTCATTTTGTCAACCTCCTCGAAGTCCACTTAGATCCCTTCTATAGTATTTTCATATCAAGTGGCCATTCAAATACATCTTTCTGCTTAGAGGAGCGAGCGTTCCATCTATCTGAGGAGAACCTGATGAAGAGTTTTAGGTGCTGCCTTAATTAAGTGGCATCAACATGTCCTTGAAAGACCTTTATAAACTGTGACATAATTTAGGGAAGGATTCTCCTGGTCTGTCATAAAACTGAAGATGGGACAGTATCTCCTAGAGAATAATAATTATAAAACAATAATAGTTAAATTTATTAAACCTTTAATAAATACCAATCCCGCACAGTGAAAGGTAAAGTAAGCTGTTCACCTACGGACTCATGTAATTTCGGCTGTTCACGTGTGCGGGAGGTACCAGTATTCCCAGAAGGGCAAGCTGAAGCTTGGAGAAGTTGCAAATGTTGTCTAAGAAACTACTGTGGAGGCCATATGATCACTGATTTTTTCCAAAAATAATGTGTGTGTGTGTGTATGTATATGTATATGTATATGTATATGTATATGTATATGTATATATACTTCTTTAGAGTTTACAAGCTTGTTTGTCTTGCATTATTTACATTTAATTTTCCTCCTCACATGCTCCTGAGAGTCTGCTCCAAACATATTTTTCCTGCCATCTGTTTTTGCACCTTTCATCAGAGAAACTGGAAAGCGTTATCTTTAGAACATTATCCACATTGTAGAAACAAGGAATTTGAGTTTGGGTCTAAACATTACCTCTGGAATTTGTTATGCCCCAAAGAAAGTTTCTTATCTGGGTAAATAGTGGGAAAGAAGTAGATAATCTCTGGTATTCCCAAGGAGCCCTTCACATGGTTAGAAACTAAGACACTCGGCATCAACCATGTCCTCAGTGCCCTGCCCCTCCTCACTGAAGTCACACTGAAGCCTGGAGCTGGGAGGTTCCTTCCTGGCCACTAGAGGCCAGCAGGCCACAGCCGGGAACCTGCGAGCTGGCACGTGCTGCTTCTGACATGATGAGGCCGGTTCATTCAAAATGAGGAAAATGATGCTAGAATGTTTTTAGGAGGAAAGACATAGTTTCAGTGTGTACCACTGAGATGCCTCTGGTTTTTAAGGCTTCCCAAGACTTCCATGAAAGTCAGTCTTAAGCAAATTAATCAAGTAGAGAATGTGTCTTTGGGGTGTCTCTCTGCGTTTTCTAAAAGCCCCATGCGTTCCTTTTCAGCGTAATGCTATCCTTTGTCCCCACTGCTGTTTGAAATAAAAAAACACCTTTGAACGTTCTTCCTCCACTCCCGCGCTTAGAGTTGTTTGATTTCCCAAAAGCAATCATGAATGTTTTGCTCCTTCATCACTTCTCTTGAGGCTAAACGGTCTGTGCCTCCCTGTCTCTTTCTGTTGCTTTCTCCTTTCTTGCTGCTGTGTTGAACTTCTAGAAGGGAATAGAAGGAGGCTACCGTGGCCTCAGAGAAGAAGGGACAGCATGGGAGATAGGGCTTTCCCCGGCTCAGCACTGTAGTATACTGCTCTGGGGTTCCTACAGCTAAACAGAGGGGCCCCTCTTCAGTGTTTGTCCTCTAAATTTGAAAGTATGTTCTCTTTGAGAATATACACTTAGAAAATATATACGGAAGTATTTAGGGTACAGGGCCACAACGCATACAGTTCAGTCTCAAATGTATTCTTTGTTTTGCATTCTTTTTAAGAACAGCTTTATTGGTATGTAATTTATATACCATAAATTTTGCCACTTTAAACTACGCAGTTCAGTGGATTTTTGTAACTCTGAATAAGAGTTGTACAACCGTCCCCAAAAGAAACCTTGTCCCTGCTAGCAGTCGCTCCCCATCCTCCCTGTTCCCAGCCCCTCCACCCCCGGCCACCACCAGTCTCCTTTCTGTCTGGATTTGCTGGTTCTGGGTGTCTCCTCTCAGTGGAGTCATCCGACTCGACTCGCGCCCCTTTGTTGCTGGCCTCATCCATGGAGTGGGTGTGAACTGTGGGTTCTGTCAGATTGACTAGGCTGCTTTCCACTCCTGGTTTGCTGACAGTTTTTGTCAGGAATGGGTGTTGGATTTTGTTTTTTCTGCCTCTGTTGAGATGATCATGTGGTTTTTGTGTTTTACTTTACTGATACGGTGGTGTGTTATGTTGATTTCTTAATGTTAAACAAACCTTCCTGGGAAAAATCCCAGCTGGTCATGGTATATAATCATTTTTATGTGTTGCTGCATGTGGCCCCCTAGTATTTTGTTAAGGATTTTTGCAGCTGTATTTATAAGGGATACTGACCTGTGTTTCTTTCCTCGTAATGTCTTTGGTATTGGTACAAGGGGAATACTGGCCTTTTTCATTGTGTGGAATAGTTTGTGAAGGATTGGTATTTTTTTTCAACATTTGATAGAATTCACCAGTGAAAACATCTGGGCCTAGATTTTTCTTTGCTTGAAGTTGTTTATTTACCAGCTCAGTCTTTTTACTTGTTATACATCTTCAGATTTTCTGTTCCTTCCTGAGCCAGTTTTGGGACTTTGCGTCTTTCTAGGAATTTTTCCTCTTGATCCCGGTTACCTAGTTTATTGGCAAAGGCATGTTCATCGTATTGGTTCAGTATATATTCTTACACAGAGAGAGAGAAAGCCAGAAACAGAGGATGAGAGTACAAATGATAAAGCAAACGAGGCAAGATGTTAACAATAAGTGCCTCTGGATAAAGGGCCAGCTGTTCTGTGTGCTATTCATGTGCTTGCAATTCTTTTGTGTGCTTGAAACTACCTCCAAATAAAATGCTAAACGTAAAATGTTGAAACTCTTTAAAGTGAAGTCTTGTGTGCAATCACCTACTTTTTAAAACCGTGCTGTCCACTTTTCCGTGAGATGTGGCTTCGGGGTGACCTTGACACCCCTGAGCTGATGGAGGGCTAGGGGAGCGAGGAGCTGAGGCCCAGGAAGAACCCGTCCTAGGCCTGCCCCCTCCAGCCCCCTTCCTCACCCCCTCAGTGGTCCACGCCTCAGGAAATGGGCCATCCCGCCTCCCCCCTGCTCCCTCCAGCCATGTAGACGTGGGTGGAGCTCTTGCACTCCCAGCACGTGCTCTGTCTCTTCTCTACAGGTGTTTGCTTTGACTGCCTTCACAAGGCAGCGGCCGTGCAGCAAACCCAGCAAGGCACCGATGTGAAAGGGCTCCCTGAAAGGCAGTTGGTACCACCTTCTTTTTTCAGGCGCTTGTTTTTCTGCCATCACCGTCTGGCAGAGTGACCAAGGAGATATAATTTAGACGGGAGAAGGTGGTGGAGGCTAGGGCCTGGGTGTGGAATATTGCAAAACTAGCCACCGATTTTCCCCGTCCCTTTCTGCTTGCCCCTGTTCGATGTGGCCTTGCAGATCCTTCCATGCAGAGGTGGCCTTTATTTCACCGCCTCCTGCATGTGGGCTGGCTTTGTGACCCAGCAACCTGACCCACAATCCTTGGAAGGTCAGTGGGGAAGGCTAACTGCAGTGGGCCGTCCGCAACCAGCAGGAGTGACGTAGTTGGACTGTGAGGCCGTTACTGCAGCCTCAGGCCAGACAGAAAGCCGCCTGGCTTACTGGAGTACAAGCCTTCCCTTGGCTTCCCTCTTGATCAGCTGGGCCCCAGCCAGTTGTTATTGGCCGAGATAAAGAACAGGCGAGTGCTGTGGCATGGAACATTATGATAAATCTATTTCTAAAATTTCTACTTGATCTGACCTAGTATGCTTCCTCTCTAAGGCTGGAAAATCATCACTCTGAAAGGAATAGTCCATTTTTTCATTATAAGCTGCTATTCTCTTTAAGAAACCAAACAGTTAAAATTATATGTGGCCTGCTTGTCTTGAAGACAGGTTCTATCTGGAGGGTGATATCTTTATCAAGAAGTAGTCAAGATGTAGATGAGTACCAGAGGGGAGAACACCCCTCCGCTGTATATTTCATGATAGCAATGGCCCCATCTATCTCCAGAGAGGAAAGGAGGCGGCAGCTGGAGAGGGTTTTGTAGTTCTGTGAATAAAGGTTTATTACTTTCCTCTACCTTCCATCAATCAGCTCAATGTTAGGAGAACTAAAAAGGAAAAAGCAAACCTAATCTTTGTGTCTGCTCATAAAATAAAACGGGCAGAATATTCCCTCATTCCTGACCTTGAAAGTAACTTTTTCAAAGTTGGGTAAAACCAGGGAACGTTATTTGATTACACTCAGAAACTGGAAGAGAAGATTTGTAACTTGTAACCTCAACTTAGACATTTTTCTGCTGTCACAGTTCAAGTTAGCGAATGTTTGTGAGTATCTACTCAGTGTAGGGAGCAAGGCTGATGAAGCAGAGAACGCAGAGATGGACAAGATCCAGTGTCTGCCCTCCCAAGACTCACAAAACAACAGAGAGCAAGCAACATACAACTAAAATTTGCAACAGAAGATGTTGGAATCAATGTCAGATGAATGAAGAAACAGGGATGGGACAGATTAATTCCGACTTTGGGGCCAGGCAATTAACAGAGTAGGTGGACTCTGCGAAGGAACTTGGCTTTCTTTGGCAGAAATGGTGGGGAAGTTCACTCCTGAGAGGTGGGAGAGCTGGAGCTGATATCTTGGATCAAGAGGTGGAAGTTGTATCTTTAGGAAGCCCCGGACTTTCTACCCTTAGACTATTAAATGAAAGAGAAACCAATTTACATCTTGTTTAGGGCACTGTTTAAAAAAAAAAGTGGTGGGTGGAGGTGTTCAGAAAGGTACAAACTTCCAGTTATGAAATAAATAAGTCCTGGGGATGTAATGTATAGCGTGGTGACTACAGTTAATAATACTGTATTGCATATTTGAAAGTTGCTAAGACGGTAGCTCTTAAAAGTTCTCATCACAAGAAAAAAACTTTTGAAACGAAATATGGGGATGGATGTTAACTAGACTTATTGTGATGATCATTTTGCAATATATACAAATAACCAATCATTATGTTGTATACCTGGAACTAATATAAGGTCATATGTCAATTATACCTCAATGAAGTGGTGGTGGGAAGAGGGTTTGGTTCAGTGGTGGAGCATGTGCTGAGCATGCACAAGGTCCTGGGTTCAATCCCCAGTACTTCTGTTAAAAAATAAGCAAATAAATAAATAAACCTAATTACCTGCCCCTCACCAAAAAAAGTGGTGGGGAGGGAATTCTAAACAAAGAAGACATAAGCAAAAGTAGAAAACTAGAAAATGTGTTAAGCAGAACAGAAACGGCAGAAGTCCATTAAAGACTAGGTGGGTGGTGGGGAGGGGGCGTGGAAAGGGGAAAGTGAAGAAAAGCTTGTTGGAAAGGTAGGTGAGGGTAGCGTAAAGGAGGACCCACTTGTGTGCTTCAGACTATATTTGGAAACAAGTTTCCCCACAGAGAATTTTCGTTGCTACTGCCAGGGGCGTGGGGGCCCTAGCAACTCAGGGTCCCTTAATCCAGTTTTAGTGCAGAAACTTCTGACCCTCTTGGATGACTTGAGTCTGGGCTGCAAGTTCATGGTCGGTTTGCTTCTGGCTTATGCTGACGCCTAGAGTGGTTTACCAGGGTCCTCCCTCTTGGACTCTGACTTTTCTCTTCCAAGCCCCGAGAATCTGTTAAAGTGTAATTCGCTCTCTCAGCTGCCCGGTCAGGGTGAACAATGGCCCCGTAGAGCGAAGGCAGCTTAGATGCTGCTGTCAGTTTCCTGAATTTCCTCTCAGGTTAGTTTCTCGTAACAGTTTTGTTACTTCCTTGATGCTTTTAAGAAGACTTTAAAAAGATTTTGTCCAGCTTTTTCTCTGAATTACCTAGTTTTCCTTACTGGGTGTGAAAGTGCAGCTGAGTTGCTACTTTACATTTACGATAAAAAATCTGAAGTGGACTCTCAGCCCTGCTGAACAATCCTAATACATTCGGTAGGTAATTCACTCCCTCTTTTTCTGAGATAATGAATTTATACCTTCTTTCACCTCAAATGTTCAGCACCCCTTCCTGCCGCCTCTCTGTCAGCTGGTGCTCTCAGTTTGAATTACTGAAGTATTAGAAGCAAAACGAAGCGAATGGCTTAGTCGCTCCACTCCTTGTCACCAGAGCTGCAGCTCTACCCGTGTGTCCTTCCTGTACCGTGGATGAAATGTCTGAACTCCCACTAGGATCAGGTGGTCTCCGTATCACTGCATCCCGTCCCCTTCTGCCTTCTGAGTGATTTTCTCCTGTCTCCTGTATCATTTCTTTTTTCTTTTCCTACTGCATCATCATAAAAACATACTTACCACATATTTAAAATGTCTCATATGAAAAAAAAAGCCCCAACTGTATCTTAACCACATATCCCCTTCAGGTAAGCAAAACTCCCTGAAGGAGTCCTCTCTTACTTGAGTCTGTTTTCTTACTCTCCTACTCTCATCAGCAGATCCCACTGATGTTTTCTTCCCCAGCGCTCTGCTGAAATCTCTCCTGTCATGGCTGCTCATGACCTCTAGCTTGTTAAATTCAAAGGTCAGTTCTCAAGCTGCTTTTAACATAGTTGGTCTCTCTTTCTTGTCTTTTAACTTTTTATTCTAAAATCATGTAAAACTTACAGAAACATTGAAAGAGTGAACACAATCTCCCATACACCCTTCCTTCACTCAGTTTACCAATGGCTAACAGTTTGCCACGTTGGCTTTGTTACTCATATTCTCTCTCCCATCCCCATTCCTTTTTCTCCTCCTCCTCCTTCCCTCCTCCTCCCCATCCTCCCTCTTCCTCCCTCCTCCTTCTCCCTTTCTCTCTGTGTGTCTCTTTCTCCTTTTCTTGCAATGTGTATCTGAGTAAGTTGCAGACATCATGCCCCTTTGCCCCTGAACACTTCAGCAGGGCATATTTCCTAAGGACAAGGACATTCACTTGCATAGTCATGTTATAATAATCAGAAATCATAATAATACAATTCTATTATCTAATCAACAGACTTTATTCAAATATTGCCAATTGCCCCAATGATGATTTTTGTAGTATTTTTTTTTCTGGTTTAGGATCCAGTTCACCTTTCATTTCATTTTCATGTTTCTTTAGTCTCCTTTATTCTGGAGTGGTTCCCCAGCCTGTCTTTGACTATCATCACCTTGACATTTTTAAAAAGTAGAGGCTAGATATTTTGTGGAATGTCCCTCAATTTGGGTTTATCTGATGCTTTCTTATGATTAGATTCACTTTATACATTTTTGACAGGAATACTGCATAGGTGATCTTGTATCCTTGGTACATCATAAGAGGCACCTAATGTCAGTTTGTCTCATTCTTAGAGCAAAATGATGGCTTTTGAAGTCATCCTCCCATTTAAATTTATTAGTTGGTATTAGCATGAAAGAAAGAGCTCTATCTATCTATCTATGTATCTATCCAGCTACCAATATCATAGGTTTTTATTCAGTGGGTTATGAGCCATTGCTATCATGATATATTCTGACATTAAATTGTCCCAGATTTACCCAGTGGAATCCTTTTTAGGCTGACTCCTATGTTTGATGTAGACTGTATTTTTCTGAATATTTTCTTAATTTCTGGCACACGCACACAAAATAATGTTTCAGGCTCAGCTTATAATTTCTGAGTCCTAGCTCTGGAACCAGCCATTTGTCTAAAGATCCTTGATTCCTTTTAGTGAAAAATGATATTTAGAAACAGAGATTTGGTAGTAGGTGCTCTCATTGCTATTGTGGTGCTTTGCTTCCCTTACAGTGGACAGAGCAACAAAAGAATTGGAGTTCATTCCAATTCACCATCAAAATATCCTTCCTAGTCTTTACTCAATCCATATTTATATCTCCCTTCTTCAATACTGAGGAACCTGGATCCTAGTATCGTTAGTGTATTTACTCATATGCTTAACCCTACAACACACGTTAAAAATTTTTGGAATTGCAAACCCACACCATTAAGAAAAACAAAATGATACCCATCAACTGAAGTTCAAGTTTTGTTTGCAGTTCTTTTTGTCTTTAGACTGAAGATATATTGTCAAAGTACTACATTCAGAAGTTGTCATCCCCTCTCAACTCTGTTCAGTGAAGCCACGTTGATAGCTCAAAATCAGCCACGAGAGAAGTATTTACACCTTGGAGATTGGCAAATGCTACAAATAAGGGCTTTTCCCCTCCAGAGTGACATTTGTTAAATATTTTCCAGGATACTACTCACATAATTCCCTCACATCTTCAGGCCAAAACTATAAGAGTTACCTTTGATTATTCTTTTTCTTACATCTCTTAAATAATCCATCAAATTATGTCTATAATCTGTCCACTTCTGTTATAGGCTGAATGTTTGCATCTTCCCTAAAATTTATATGCTGAAGCCCTAACCCCCAATTTAGTGATATGAGAAGGTTGGGCCTTTGAGAGGTAATTATGTTTCGAGGCCGTGAGAGTGAAGCCCCCATTACAGGATTAATGCTCTGATAAGAAGAGAAAGAGACTCCAGAGTTCTCTCTGTGCATACACAAAGAAGAGGTTATGTGAGTCCACAGTAAGGTGGCGGCTATCTATAGGCTGGGATGTAGGCTGTCACCAAGAACCAAATCTGCTGTCACCTTGGTCTTGGATTTCCCATCTGTGAGAAATAAATATCTGTTGTTTGAGCCACCCAGTCTATGATATTTTATTATAGCAGCCTGAGCTAACACAAGTTCTTACAGCTCATATCCTCTTCTAGCTGCTGGATCTCTCACCTAAAGCACTGTAATTCCTTCTGATCTAGTCTCTCTGCTTCCGCCACTACCCACCTACAGTTTATGCTCCATCCAGCCATCAATGGAATCAAATCTTATCACTATCCTGCTCAAAATTCTGCAACAGATTTCCTCCCACTTAAAATGTAATCTCTTTACCATGGCTTATAAGACCCTACGAATCTAGGCCCACCCACCTTATGACCTCATCTCCTACCGTTTCTCCCTCCTCTCACCAATCCAAGTCCTACAGCCATGGTGGCCATTTTGGTGTTCTTCAAACACACCAAGCTCATTTTCTACTTTAGGGACTTGGCACTTGCTGCTACTTATGCCTGAAACACCTTTTTGGAGCAAGCTTTATATAGCTTTCTCCATCACTACAATCAGGGCTCTGTTGAAATGTTAGTTACTTCCTTTGAGTGGCATCCCTGAAAATCCCATCTAAGCTTGCATTATTTATTTTCATCCCTCTCAATCCCCTAAGCCTGCTACATTTCTTTTTCAAAATGTTTATCATCATCTTATCACCATCTCCAGAAATGCCTACATTAATTATTTTCATGTTCACCCATATTCCCAGTGGCTAGAATAGTACCTGACACATGGCACTTAATAAATATTTGTTGAATAATTAAGTGAACAAACGAATATAAATTTTTGAGCTCCAATCTTAATTGGATGCTCACATTGCTGAGAAATCATTTTACTTAATTTCTGTTTATCTTCTTAATGGCTACTTCAGACATTTACTTTTCTCTTCAAATCTTCCTTCCTTTTCGCTTAGTAGATAGTCACAGAGAATATTTGTTTTGCTTTCTTATCTTCCCAGAATCTTTAGAACACCCTTTTTATGCTCCCATCTCCCTAAAGTATAAGCCAAAAATATGCTTTCCGGTTGCCTTTGAAACTAGAGTTAAGGTAGCACCAGGGCTGACCTGTATAGTGTCTTTGTGCAAATTAGAAAAGGTACCCCCTCTGGGTGGATGTAGTCCCACAGGCTCACAGTGAAGTGTGAACAAAGTGCTTTTATGCAGATTAGAAAAAAAGCCCTAACAGATGTAATGATAATGGTTCCTAGTTTACTAAGGAGATAATGCCCATCAAGTAATTCCCATACCCTGTCAACCTTATCCTTCCCTCCTTCCTTCCTGCCTTGGAGGAAGCACTGTCTTTAATGGCTTTGATCAAGGCTGAGTTCTCTACACAGGTGCTTCTCCTTATCGTGTGTCACAGCACCTACCACATCCAGTATCCTCATTCTCTCTGGAATCCTGATCTCCAGTCTGCTTCCTCCCCCGAATATAAATAGGTTCAAATTGCTGTCATCCTAGGGAAATCTTCTCTTGACGTTGTCACATCCCTCCCAGCCCTAAAAACAGATACCTCATCTGTTCCTTGACCTCCTACCAAGCTTTTGAGAGTAGATTCTATCTCAAAGCCATGTCCACCTACTGTAGCCCTTTTAATTCTAGAAGTCAGTAGCCCTTTCTTCTCTCCTCATTCTCCTTGACTTTTGTGCAGGACTGGGACACCCAGTGCATATTCCATTCTTTTCAAATACTTCGTCTTGTGGCTTCCAGACCATCCCTTACATCTGACTTCCTTCTTATCCCTTTGATTGCTATGCACCTTTTCCTGATTCTTCTCCCTCTTTCAGATCCTTGAATGTTGAAATTCACCATCATTCTGTCTTCAGGTATTGTCTTTTTTTTTAAATTTAAATAATCTCTAATGAAATGCATTTATTCCTATATCATCAACTCCCACTTCCTAGCCAAATATATTATCAAATCTACATTTCTGCTTACTTTTCTAAGTGTAGACCATATTTCTTATTTCTGCACAGATGTACCATAGGCATCTCAGACTCATCCTATCTATATCAATCAGGGTTTCATCAGAGGCATAGAACCACTAGGAAAGCACATATATATGATTTCTTACAGAGAATTGATGTATTGTACTTGTAGAAGTTGGTAGCTGGTTTCTGTGAGGCTGTGGTCTCTACACTGGACTCTGGAGCTTGAAGTCAGCTGGGAAGACAATTAGGAAGGGAAGTTGGCTATAAAATGGCATGCGCCAAGGACAAATAGGAACCCATGAGAGAGAACTAG
The DNA here is from genome assembly GCF_048564905.1 of Vicugna pacos. NCBI lineage: Eukaryota > Metazoa > Chordata > Mammalia > Artiodactyla > Camelidae > Vicugna > Vicugna pacos. The sequence goes on from NC_133023.1 coordinate 23,495,904, forward strand.
AGCCCACGTTGGTTTCTAATGACCTATCCCTTATACTTCGATGATGTGGGTATCCTATAGGAGAAACTGGTGTCTTTTGCTATGAACTTAATCATACACCAGATCCAGGAGTCCCAGAAGCAGAAGGCAGATAAGGTGGACAGTGGAGCAGCTGCAGGCCCAGCTGCTTCCCAACCAGGCGAGCCAGTGTGCCAGTGTGCATGAACTGCAGCATCACCTGGTGTCACTGCACCGACCTTCCAAGCGCAACAGAACAATATCACCTTACAAGCCCCACACAAAATGTTTCTGGTGACCAACCCTAACTAGGAACATTTAGAGGAAGGCGTTCTGGGAGATAGAGATTAATCTAGGCAGATTGATGTATTACAAAGCCACCACATTGTTCAAAATTAGATTCACTATCTTTCTATGTCCTCTTCCTCCAAAAAGTTCTCTTCCTACAATCCTCCATATTTCAGGATATACCATCACCATCCTTCTAGTTGTCTAAACAAGGAACTTCTGAATCACCTCTACCTTTTTTTCCTCACCAACCCTGCTCCCTCCCACTCATGCCACATCTCATTAGCAACCAAGTCCTGCTAATCCTAACCCATTAATTTTTTTTCATATTCACCCTCTTCATGCAATCCTATATCCTAACCATGGTCCATGGTCATGGTCTAATCCATGAACTAGAAGCACTTGTCCCAGTTTCTCCAGTCCACCCCATTCACCTTCCATATAACCACCAGGATGAACATTCCCAAAGTTAGATCTAATCATTTCATTTCTTTAACATAATGTCTTTCATGGATCTTTTAATCTGTAGACTGAATGAAAACTCCCATACATATGGATTGGATTGTTGTTTTAATTCTTGACTCTCTTTATAATAGAATTATACATCCACGCCCTTTGCCATGTGACTGCAATTCTTGCCGTAATGTCAACAAAATGCACTTTCCCACTGACTTGCATTGGTCAGTGGAATCTTGGCTGATATGATGTGAGCAGGCTTTAAATGTGCTTATACAGTTTGGATCCCCTTCTCTGGCTTCAGCTATTGTCAAAAGAAATGCTTGCCTGGAAGTGTATGTTCCATATAGGTGGTTATAGATCCCAGAAAAAGACATGTGGAGCAGGATTGGTCTGCAGCCTGGAGGCAAACCCAGCTGAACCCAAGCAGGCCTAGCAAAAATCAACCAAAATAAGCCAAACCTTGGCTGACCCACCTGTGAGTTAGAAAATAAATACTTCTTGTCATAAGCTACTCACATTTTGGGGGTTGTTTGTTACCAGTATTATTGCAGAAATAGTTGAGTAACACAGGTAATGTACAAGCCCTCCACGGTCTATACTCAGCTGGATTTTTAGTGCCAATCTTAAGCCATTTTCTCCCACAAACTCATAGTACTACTTATTCCCATGTATTGAGCACCTATTGTTTTCATGCCAGGTTGACTTGCTCGGGCACCCAGCTAGTGAGTGAGTAGCAGAACTAAGATTCATGTATGTCAAATCTAGAGCAGTGTGTGCTATTCTTACATTTACATTCTGCTAATCTGTTCTCCAGCCACAAATTTGCTTGGGATCTCCCAAACATGCCTGTAACACGAAGCCTGAACTTCATCTACTTTTGTAGGTCAAGTCTCAGGATGTCTTTTATGTATAATCTGATAATACTAATAATGACTAATATTTATTGAGTGCTATATTGCAGATACTTTTCTAAGTTACTTATTCATTCTTCACCATGACCCTATGAGATATATACTGTTATTGTCACTATTACAGAGGAGGAAACTCGGCATAGAGAGGCAAAGTAGCTTGCAAGATCACACAGCGAATCACAGATCTGGGATTCAAACTCAGTTTCACTCCAGAGCTTCTGCTCTTAACCACTCTGCTGAATCCTCATCTACTGATGTTGGGCCTCTGTGTCCCTGACTGCTCTGCACGTACCGTATTACAACTCTGCACATTTCATGATGATTGTTTATACTTCTCTTTCCCCTACTTCATGGTAAACTTTTGGAAATCAAGGACTCAATCTTAAGTATCTTTTTATGTCTGGTACCTAGTCAGGTGGCTGGCCTGTGGCTACTTTAGCCCCTAAATGTTTGTGAATGCTATTTGCTGTTGAACTGCCTTGTCATCAGTCAAATTTTCTCACAAATTGCTGGAGAACTAGTCCAAATTGCCTTTCTCTGAAACATGAAAATGACACAACACATTCTGAAAGTGATTTATAGAAAATCATGTATTTCATGCAGTTGGAAGTGATACGATGATAGGAATTTTTCAAAATTTCCCCTCAGGTACTTGTCTTTTAAACATCAATCAAACAATCAACAAATCATGACCGAGAGCCTCCTATGCATCAAAAACAGGCCAACCACTTGTACTAGAAGTGGCTAACTAATTACTTTGTGCTCTAGTGGCTGTATTTTATTTTTTCAGATCGAATCTTGTTTTTTGTGTCTTTGAGCCAGTGGAATCAATGAATATGGAAAGAAGTTAAGATAAAATAAAAATTTTACCTGACAGCCTTTTCTGGAGGCTTCAATGACTCTGGGAGAGTTTATTGATTCCTAAAGAAAAATTACCATTCTTTTTAAAAGAAGGGTGAAATAAAGGAGGATTTAGTGAATAAAAGGAATTAGGGCAATTAGCATAGCTTTTTAAAATCCAGGATTATCTTTATTGATTAGATTGCCTTAGAATTTTTGAAGGTAATGGAAATTACATACGGGAACTAGATAGGAGTTAGTTCTGCAAACCAAGACCCACCTTTTTGAAGAAAAAAACCCAGAGGTGAGAGAATTCAGTCATGAAAGTGAAGTGAGTGTGTCTGACGGTTTAGTATTTTTCCTTTATAAAGGTTAGGTAATTATAAGCATGCATTGAGATTTCCAAGACCAATTACAAGGTGCCTGGTTAAAATGCAAGAATCAGAACAAAAAGGGAAACTAGAGGCAATATGTATTCAACCTCTTGGACATATGAAAGTGAACAGAGCAGGTGGCAATGATGTTTCATTCTTCTCAAAGGTCAAAGTGGGTACTGGGTTATTTTCTTTCAGTGAATGTATGAATATTTTTCTTTGGTGGTGGGACATTTCAGGCAGATTCTTTGTCCTGACCGAACTGAGAGAATGCATACAACGGGATTCAAATACTTCAGCCCAGTTCATCGAGAGGAAAAAATATAGGTGAGTAACATTTTCTTCCTTAGTGTTGACTTCTTACCAGTTCTGTATGAGTATACTCAATGACAAAAAGTGGATTTTTGAATGGCCTAGTGATTTGTTTGGTCAAATCATACTTGTGTTCTAGAGAATTAAAACAGATGCACATGTCCCTCATCACATGCATTTGCTGTGTCACCAGTATGGTTTGTAAGCCAGATGTGGGAAATGCAATTGAAGAAAAGTAAATCTCAAGGTTGAAGAAGGAGTATATAATGTTGAAAAACATATCGAGGCAAGAAAGCATAGAGGTCAGTATTTTGTTAGTTTGGGTAATTATACAAATCATTTATATACGTAAAAAAGAAGCCGAAAGGTGGTGCTTTGGTGGTTCTTTGTGTGGTGCGATAGCATAGCATGAATAGTACACAGTTAGGGCACACAGAAAATCACATTTTAATGAACAGGAGGGAGAGTTGGCTTTGAACGTAGGCCTGCATTCCCAATATAAGTCGGGTATCATTTCCCCAAAACACATGCTCTCATTTATTGCATTATGCGACCATACCTGCTTGCTGCATTTATTCATGAATCTGTATTGAGTCTGGACAATATGCTTGGTTTAGGACACAATAACTCTTCTCTTATCCCCAAAACTATCACTCTCATCATCTCTCCTTTTGGAGTAGAAGTCATATCTGTTTTGCCTTTAGACCTGGGCACAAGGAGCCAGGTTCCTGCCCTGGGACCTGTCCTCTGGAGGGTCCCACTGGGGTCACAGCCCTCACCAAGGGGTGAGGAGTCCATGGGACCAAGGAGATATGCCCACTGAGAAGCTTAGCTCACTGAGAGCTTGCATCCACTGAGAGCCTATTCCCCAACCCTTCTAGACCAACCTCTGGGTCGGCCAGTTTCGTGGGCATGCCACTTGTGCAGTCAGACAGGGCCCTGTGCTCAGAAAGGTCCACCCGTGATTTAATACTCTACTATTACTGTCTTGAAATCCTTAAAAATTATATTTTTAGAACCTGTGTTTTGTGGATGAAGTTTGGTGGGACAATGGATTTGCACATGAGTAGAGGAGATATACTTTATCTCCTATGTGGTACATCTCTGCTGCTGACTGCCACCCCTTTAGCAAATAGCAAGCTTTGCAGTGCTCCATGAGCACAGAATTCTGGTGCGCCCACGTGTCGGATAGTTTAGTGAGACTCAAAGCAAGTGTCAGATAAGTGTGTTACATCTGTGGCCAAGGAAGTAAGGGCACAAACAGCCCGGAGAGGCCACACTTCCCATTTGGACTGGAACCTGCTTCAAATGCAGAAAGAAGGCAGTTAGAAGAAAGCATGAATGACCCAGGAGCCCTATAGTGTCCTTTCTTACTCACTTACTTTCCTGTATTAACTACTTTTGCTGAAAATGAAGACATAGAAGGAAAGAGAAAAGCACATAATTCCTATTCCTTTTAGGTCTTTCTGAAGGTAGAGTATTGGTAGAACGTGCATCTATCAAGAAATGAAATAAAAACGGTTGAGTTAATTTTGTGTAGGCTTTCCATTGTTCTGGTAAGAGTGAAGTACAAATGCATATACTGGTTATAAAATAGAAATTGTATAATTTTGGTGATTCTTCATATGAGTTAAAAGCACTTACATTTACATTTAAAACTGGCATTGCACAATATAAAGATGAATGGTAAAAATCACACTAATAATTTTAAATTTTAATTTCTCTTTACCTAGAATGGCATTAAATAGCAAATAACACCATGACAAGTTGAGAGAGATCGTGGAAGAAAGGAACAAGTTTTATATTTTAGGACCCTTTACGATTTTTTTCCTGCTTTTTGAACAAGGGGCTTTGCCTTCTCATTTTGCACTGATAGTTCATTGTTAGTGTATAGAAATGCAACAGATCTCTATATTAGTCTTGTATCCTGCTACCTTGCTGAATTCATTTATCAGTTCTAATAGTCTTTGTGTGGAGACTTGAGAGTTCTCTATATAGAGGATTATGTCATCTGTAAATAGTGACATTTTTATCTCTTCCCTTCCGTTTTGGATACCTTTTATTTCTGCTGCTTGTCTTATTGCTGTGGCTACGACTTCCAGTACAATGTTGAATAGAAGTGAATAGAAGGAGGCTGAAGTCAAGTGAGAGTGGGCATCTTTGTCTTGTTCCTGAATTTAGCAGGAAGACTTTCAGCTTTTCACCACTGAGTATTATGGTTGACTGTGAGTTTGCCATAAATGGCCTTTATTAGGTTGAGATATGTTTCCTCTATATCCACTTTGATGGGAGTTTTATCATGAATGAATGTTGAATTTTGTCAAATGCTTTTTCTGCATCTATTGAGATGATATGGTTTTTATCTTTCCTTTTGTCAGTGTGGTGTATCATACATTGAATCATCCTGATGAACTTATTTATGTTTGTATGTAAATGCTGCTTACAGCTTTATATTTTTATTGCTTCTTTTAGCTAGAAAATCTCCACAAATAATATACTGTTTTAAGCACTTTACCACCAATTACGGCTATAAAATTGAACTCACCATTTCAAAGAAAATACTTCTGGAAAAAACTAGTACAACTTGCTTTTGGTCTTCATTGTTCAGTACCCACTTTGATCAGCATCATTTGATTCAGTAGTACTGTTGAAATCAGAAATGGTTTGTCTTCTTGACAAAACAGTCCAAGGAAGTTTATTTTGCCAAATGCAATCCAGTGTTAACGGTTACTTCCTTAGTTTAGTTAATAATGTTAACCTTTAAAAAATAAAACATTGTAAAAATAAAAAATTATTAAAAGGAAGAAATGCCTAAATTGCCTCAGACTTTTAAACAATTTAGAGTTACATAGGAGACAAAGTAATCTCATATATGACCTGTTGTCATGTGGTCTTTGTTTGCACGACTTGTGTACAGTTTGCACCACAAGTAACTCACCAGGCAAGTGTGACAGCATCCAAGCTGGTCCCTGCTCAGTGAGACAAGTTCACCCATGTACTCTTTCTTGGATATTGCAGCAAAGTCAAATTGTTATACATGTTCCAAATGCTTACTCCCAATTTCACTTATCTCAGCCTTAACAAACAGTTCATGGAACAGCACCAGTCTGGGGACCACTCTTTAAAGTACAGGATTTGTAATTTTGAGAGATTTGATTTCAAAACTAAATTTTATTACTTGCCAGACATGTGACTATGGGCACATTTTGCAACCTCTTTTCTAACCTGGAGATAATAATGTCAATCTCAAAGGGTTGTTGTAACGATGAAACAATGCATTCATACATACATTCATTCATTAAACAAATGTTTATTAACCCTATTATGTACCAGAAACCACCCTAGGGTCTTTAGTTACATCAGTGAACAAGACAGACAATGATGAGAAGGAGACAGACAATAACAATAATAGCAACAATGAAACAAACAAGTAGATTATAAAGTATGTTAAACAGCATTACATGTTATGGAAAAAGGTATACAGTAGTGTGCCATAAGGGAAATCAAGACTGCAAGGGCATTGGTGCAGCCATTACGGAAAACAGTATGGAGATTCCTCAAAAAACTAAAAAGAAACTTACTAAATGATCCAGCAATCCAGGAACTCGAATTCAAAAAGATACATGTACCCCAATGTTTATAGCAGCACAATTTACAATAGCCAAGACATGGAAGCAACCTAAATGTCCTTTGACAGATGACTGGATAAAGAAGTTGTGGTACATTTATACAATGGAATACTACTCAGCCACAAAAAAGAATAAAATAATGCCACTTGCAGCAACATGGATAGACCTAGAGATTGTCATTCTATGTGAACTAAGCCAGAAAGAGAAAGAAAAATACCATATGATATCATTCATATGTGGAATTTAAAAAAAGAAGACAAAAGAGGACACTAATGAGCTCATCTACAAAACAGAAATAGACTCAGAGACATAGTAAACAATCTTATGGTAACTGGGGAAAGGGAGTGGGAAGAGAGAAATTTGAGAGTTTGAGATTTGCAAATGATAACCACTGTATATAAAAATAGATAAAAACCAGATTTCTTCTATGTAGCACAGGGAACTAAATTCAATATCTTGTAATAACCTTTAATGAAAAAATATGAAAATAAATTTATGTGTATATATGCATGACTGGGACATTATGCTGTACACCAGAAATTGACACATTGTAACTGATTATACTTCAATTTAAAAAAGAAAAAAGAAAAAAAAAGGAATGCTAGGGCAGGGGGTGGGGAGTAGGTTGCAGTTTTAATAGTATGACCAGGAAAAAATTTGGTTAGGTAAGGCAAGCAGAATCACTAGCACAGAGCTTGGGTAATACTAAAAGGGTAGTTTTTTTTTTTGTCACAGTTAGTTCATGATTATTTAGTGTTGCCCTTCAGGAAACTAAAATGCCTTTATTTGGGGGTATTTATTACAAATGATTGTGTGCTGAGAGGTATGCATGCACTCATAAATACACACATCCACACTTGGCACTGAAATACATGCATACTCACATGCCGTAGAGATTTTATTTGGATTCAGCCAGCTCTCTCTACAGCACATCTTCTGTTTGCAGTCACGATCATCTAGGGGCCCAGATAAGGGGGATTTAGACTGGTTTGAGGGTAGAATAGGATGGAATGAGAAGCTCGCAGAATTTTTTTTTTTTTTTGCTGATTAACATAGGGGAACTGTCAAAACACTAAGACCAGCATTTGATTCCTCCCCAATTCTCTGTGTATTTAAGTTGACTGATTTTTCTCTTTCTATGTTAAAGTATCACTGTCTTTTTTGATCCTGCAAGATGTATTACATTTGGCAGAAGCCACGGAAGAAAGTATATCAGAGAAGTGAGAACTGTTGTCATCAACTAACCTTCACAGTTGATGTTTCTCGAAGATTCAACTGACCTTCACTACCTTTTCAAGAATAACTTACTCCCACAAAATTGTACACACAGTGTGATAAAACTTTCATTAAAAAAACTCTCAGTATAGATGTCTATAGAGAAAATGGTTATTTTAGAATGGTGGGATTATGGATATTTTCCAATTTTCTGCTATCAGTATGTATATTTAAAAGTAATCAGAAGCAGCTAGTAAGTAGTTTTTTTTTAATATAAATAACGAAAATCACCTACTCTTACTAATACAAGGAGGCTTGTTGTTTTGTGCTTTCATTTTCATCATAGAGGAGGTGGAGGAGTGATATTTATTGGTTTGGGGGTTGTTTGGAGAATTTCTCTCAGGGATTTTATCTCCAGATTCTCTGAAAAATTCTATGTGAATTTACTACTCAGACTGCTTTGCTGGTTTATTATTAGACCATCCTCCTCTCAACTTGGCCAGAAATCAAAGGCCCATCCAGATAAGAATCTCCACAATGTGCATTTTCAGAGCAAGTCAGAGCTGTTTTGTTTTAACACTCAAAGAAAGCTTTTGTATTTTCAATTTTAAGTGCTCTGCAGTAAACCAACTGTCTATATAGATTATACAAAAGGGTCATATGTTGGTCTGAGCCAGCTTCTAGGGGAAAAAAAGAATCACCATTGAGGAACAGCAAGTGTTTAAACAATGAACTGACAGCTGCCGGTCCGTTAGGTCCCTCCATGGGGCCAACTCCTGCTTTTTTCAATTTTGCTGTGCTCTGTAGATGCAACTCTTCGTGGCTGAGCTGGTGGTGATGGGCTGTGTTCCAGTAGCACCTGCGCTTATCAGAGCAGTACCTTTCATCAGAGAACTCTCACACAAAGTCCTTTGTAAGGAAGAGAAACAGTGCCAGCTTGGAAAGAGAGGAGAAATAAATATATAGCCATCTTAAGTTCTGAATCGGCCATTTAAGTACTTGTAGAATGAGAACTAAAAGCTTGAAGCTCTTGATTTATACTACATCCTCATGGCCATTCTCAGGGGTACTGGGGCCCATCCTTAGCTGAAGTTTAATCCAAATAGTTAAATCTCAGTTTGCTAATTTAACGATGGTATCTAGCTTTAAAAAAATCGTTCTGGTGATAGGCTTAAGGAAGCAACATGAAAGAATGTTGTCTTCGCTTCTGCTTCAGGAAACTACAGTCCTCTTAATTTTCTCTTTACTAGAGTCAGATGTTCATAATCATCAGCCCTTTTGAACAGCCCAGGGGTTTGGTCTAGGGTTTCGCAAGAGGAGAGTAAAAAGTCCTAGGTGAAGACAAGCCTTTGATTCATTTTATTAAGGTCTTTCCTCTCCTTTGATTGAATTCTCTGCTGAATTGCTCTTTTCCTTTAGTCTCTTAGATGTCTTCCTTTGTGATCTCTGGTTTAGTTTTTTGATTGATGTTTACACTTGTGTGTGGGCCCAGTGCTTGCCCAGGCCACATCTCCGATCTGTCAAATCTTGATTGTTTTCTCAGTTCCTCACCCCATTACCTCCTCTCACCTCTGTTCCCTAATAACTCCACCTCTGCTTTCCTAGACACAGCTTTAACCTGCCACTGTCTACACCCAGGCTGAACCTAACTAGGTTTCAGCTCTCCCAATTTGAACTGAGCAGTCAGTTCAGCCAAACAACATGAAATGATGAAGTCAGAACAGAAAATTGGTCACGTCTCAAACAGCATCCTTTTTTAACCTTTCCCCCACTACACAAATACTAAATAAATTTGGTAAGTGTAGGGAATAAGCATTTTTTTCCATTAAACTTTGTTTTGATGGGTCTCAAAATTCTGTGACAGATTTTTGGTCAAGTTGTTTCCATTAAAAAGTACTGATTTAAAAAACTAATAACTTAAAACTGCCACACACACACAAAACCAGATGGTCCACAAAACATTCCCCTTTCCTTCCTTCCAGGTTTTACGATGCATTGTTATCATTAACCAGTCTTTTACTATTAAACTTAAATGGCCAATTGAGACAAACAGTTCTGAGACCGTCCTTCCACCACTGATTAAGACTGGGGTGGCAGGTATTGGGGATAATATTCATTTAGCCTTCTGAGCTTTCTGGGCGGACTTGGACACCTTGCCAGCTCCAGCTGTCTTCTTGTCCACTGCCTTGATGACATCCACAGCAACTGTCTGTCTCATGTCACGGACAGCAAAATGGCCCAGAAGAGGATAGTCAGAGAAGCTCTCAACACAGATGGGCTTGCCAGGAACCACGTCAACAATGGCAGCATCACCAGATTTCAAGAACTTGGGGCCATCTTCCAGCTTTTTCCCAGAACGTTCAGTCTTCTCCTTCAGTTCAGCAAACTTGCAAGCAATGTGAGCTGTGTGACAGTCCAGCACTGATCTGGCCTGGATGGTTCAAGATAATCACCTGAGCTGTGAAGTCAGCTGCTTCCATTGGTGGATCATTTTTGCTGTCACCAGTCACATTGCTGTGATGAACATCCTTGCCAAACACGTTCTTGAAGATGAAGCCCATGTTGTCCCCAGGGAGGGCTTCACTCAAAGCTTCATGGTGCGTCTCAACAGACTTGACTTCAGTTGTAATGTTGACTGGAGCAAAGGTGACCACCATGCCAGGTTTGAGAATACCAGTCTCCACTTGACCCACAGGGACGGTACCAATATGACCAATCTTGTAGACGTCCTGGAGGGAGAGACGCAAGGGCTTGTCAGTTAGCCGAATTGGTGGCAGGATGCAATCCAGAGTCTCAAGCAGTGTGGTTGCACTGGCGTTGCCATCTTTACGGGTGACTTTCCATCCGTTGAACCAAGGCATGCTAGCACTTGGCTCCAGCGTGTTGTCACCATTCCAGTCAGAAATTGGCACAAATGCTACTGTGTCAGGGTTGTAGCCAATTTTCTTAATGTAGGTGCTGACTTCCTTAACAATTTCCTCGTATATCTTCTGGCTGTAGGGTGGCTCAGTGGATCCATCTTGTTAACACCAACGATTAGCTGTTTCACACCCAGAGTGTAAGCCAGAAGGGCATGGTCACGGGTCTGCCCATTCTTGGAGACACCTGCTTCAAACTCACCAACACCAGCAGCCACAATCGGGACAGCACAGTCAGCCTGAGATGTGCCTGTAATCATGTTTTTGATAAAGTTTCTGTGTCCTGGGGCATCAGTGTTGGTCATGTAGTACTTGCTGGTCTCAAATTTCCACAGGGAGATATCAATGGTGATACCACGCTCATGTTCTGCCTTCAGTTTGTCCAAGACCCAGACATACTTGAAGAAGCCCTTTCCCATCTCAACAGCCTCCTTCTTGAACTTTTCGATGGTTCTTTTGTCGATGCCAGCACATTTGTAGATCAGACGGCCGGTGGTGGTAGACTTGCCCGAATCTATGTGTCCGATGACCACGATGTTGATGTGAGTCTTCTCCTTTCCCATTTGGCTTAGATTTAGCGGTGGTTTTCACGACAACTGTGTCCTGGCAGCAAACCCGTTGCGAAAAAGGGACTAAGCATTTTTAATTTCGGAGTCAAAAGTTTCATAGTTTGACCGCAAAGCAGAAAGTGGCTGCCTCATTTTACCAGACGGAAGAGGACAGTAGTGAGTACTTTAATATGCACAGCAAAGGAAACTTAAAATTGATGTTATGAAGCCTGCAGTAAGTAACCTCTCCATTATCTAAAGCCCTCCATCTAAAACCCAGTCTGCATATGCTATTCCATTTAGTAGTTATTGGTGTTTGGGCTCTTCTTTCTCAGGACAAGTGTAAATGCCTTGAGGTTGGGCATGAACTCACATTTGTACCTTTCACAATATCTGGCACCAAACTCAGCACCTAGTAAGTCCCTAACAATCACTGAATTGAACTGAATTCATGGTTAACCTGAAGAAGGAAAAGGCTTATACTGAAAATATGCATTCACGCAAGTTTTTCCGTGGTAACACAGGAACGAAGGAGGATGTGAATAATACCTCAGCAGCAGTGCCTCAAGGGGAGCCTTCAGCCACTCAGAATAGATTGATGTCACATCACCTTGACTATGGGGAAAGAAAATCAAATAGGTTTAGTATTCAAAGAGCCACTTAAAAAGTTAAAGCTTCTGCTAAATAAATCCAGTATTTTTACCAAAGAAGTCGTAAGGCATCAGATGGCAAAGTAACATGAAAAGATTTATCAGACCCACTTAATCCATCCAGAACAAGATGAACTGTGGAGCAATTTTATCTGGACATGGAGGCATCCAGCCTCCTCTGTATCAGATGGAAACATTCACTCTAATGAGATAAATGCAAACACTGCGAAACATTCTTTATGTATCACCAGAGTATAGAGCAACGTACGTTATAAAAAATGTGGAACAAAGTCTAAAGGACTACCGCTGTCAAAATGCTGACATTGATTTTATTCACTTCTTAAGATCTAAATTGGAAAATCAAAAAGGATCAGATTGAACACAGGTCTTTATGATATACTATAATCAAAGACGATATAGAGCTAGAACCACAATGCATAATGGAAGGTCTTGAAGGATGGAATTTGCTGATTCTGGGATAGAGAAATAAGCTGCCATTATCAGAATGAGTTTTGTTCCACAACTTAGTGATTTGTTACTCGTGTTGCCAATTCACAGATCATTGTCACGTCACTCAGACAAAGAAATCTGAAGCTTTGTAAAGAATAAATAAGGAAAAGGAAAGACCTAAACTCACAAAATTATGTGCAAAGAAAAAGAAGACTAATTTGCTATCAAATGGCTTTTATCTTTACTTGGAAAGATACAGAGGCACAAAGAAGCAATTTTTCCCTTCCAGAGTTGCTTAACATTTTTACGAAATGAGCTCTCATAGAGAAATGTATTCAGAAAGAAAGAGAGATGCAAAAAGGCATTGGAGAGCTCACGCCTGGACTCTGCTTCCTTTGTCAGATGATTGCTCCATTAATTAGTGTCCTAGGTCAGGGGTCTATAAACTTCTAAGAGGGGTTTTGACATTTGTATATGCATGGTTGCAAGCAGTTTTTTAAAAGAATGATATTTCATAATGTGTGAAAATTGCAGGAAGAATTCAGTGTCCATAAATAAAGTTCTGTTGGGGCACAGCCACACCCATGTGTTTACAGATGGTCTATGATGGCTTTCATGCTACAATGGCAGAGTTTAGTAGTGAGAGACCATATGGCCTGAAAAGCCTAAATCCATTTATTATCTGGCCCTTTATGGGAAAAGTCTGGCTAATCCTTGTGTTACATCATAAAGGACATATCTAAACCCAGAAAGAAGACATGTTTAGAAAGAGGGTAGAACTTCATGTAATTTTACACCTGAAGAAAAAAAATTCTACTGTGCAGATACACACACTTAGCTCCATGCACACACATAAGGGGACCTACAGATGACCTGCTAATACATCTCATGGATACTTTTGATAGAAGAGTACATTCACGTATTGCTTGGAGAGCTACTTATGAGAGATTAGCATTTGGAACAGATCCCCGGTCGTTTTTCTCTGTTCTCTTTATGACTGGAGTAAATGGGCTACATTTGACTGAGCTATTTAATAAAATTCTAGACCTATGCAACAAGAAGGATACCAATGTTAGGGCTTTCCAAATTTAAATATATTAAATGTGACCAGTGCCAATGAGAACCTTTTGGTTCTCAACAACTTGCAACATCAAAAAAAGTTGCAGCCTCCTTGGCACCATGTCACTCCCACACCCCAGAATGCACACAAGGCTGTGTGTTTTCCGACTACTTGAGGACTTGGCCAGAGAGAAAATAGAGTAAACACAAGAAAATATATTGTTGAATTTCCTGGTTATGGCTTTCTTATTTTAGACAACTCAAGTATAAATGCAATCCTGACCTTTAAACATCCACACGATGATGTGTGAAAAATACACAATACAAGCAGTAAACAACCAGCCAAGCATTATATTTCTAATTTAGTCTGCTGCTGTCTTATAGCAGGTGTATTTGCTAAATAGAATTTGTAGTGTTGCTATTGGACAGAACACCCCTGCCCACAAGCAGGCTCTCTGAGTAAAACTGTCCTGTAAAAAAAACTGTAATAGAGAAACAAATACATTTAAAATTTTTTTTCTTGTTGTATGCATGAATGACCCGGAGAATAAAAACAACTAGTGTGTGTATGAAATCGACAAATCATTAGGTAATATGGAAAACTAGCTATTTTTATTGGAATTTTATCATGTTGGAATATTGCAACATCTCTGTGGGACCCAATTACTTAAGAGGCAAAGCAAGTGCCTGCAGGAAGCAAGGAAGAGAAGCACTGTGTTTTTCATGGGGCAAGGAGGGAGTTTTATGTTTGAAGGACTCTGGACAAAGTGCTCCTAGAGAGCATTTCTTGTAACACAGTGTGGTTGATTGCAAAGAAAGTACAAATTCCTCCCGTCTCTGTCTGTATGCTCTCTGCAAATTAACTTTACTGCTCCTCCCATCAAGAGACAGGGTCTGTTTTCCCATCTCTTAAACCTGGACTTGACCATAGGACAGTGACGGGTATGATACAAGCAGAATCTTCCATAGCCCCTGCCCTTTGGAGTTTGCCCTCTCTTGGTGCTCTTTGCAACCCTGAGTCCACCATGTGAAGAAGCCCAGGCTCGCCTACTGGACTCCATGGAGCAGAAATGAGCCATCTCAGCTGTGGCCCCTGAGACCAACCACCCTGCCAACTACCAGACAGGTGAGTGAGACCGTCCTAGGCAGCCCAGACCAGTGGAACCTCTCAGCTGACTGACAGAATCAGAATTAATAAATGCTTATTTCAAGTCATTAAATTTTGGTGGCTTGTTACGCAGCAAAAGAAAAGATGCTGAGGCAATGGACCCTAAGTAGTTCCTGCCGTGGGAGTCCAGTCACACTGCTTTTTGCCCAGAATGGGCCTGACTTGGGGGCCATTACATGCAAGTCCACTGAAGGCTGATGGGCTGCATGCTGATTGCTAGGGCTTGTTTATGGGGTACCCAGGTGACAAGGGACTATGCAGAGTCCTAGGGGACCTTCTTGTGGTGGCAGCCACTTGTGTGAAGGGTCTTAGAAATTCTGATTCCTTTGGGTTTCCTGCTGATCTGCTGGAATGGCTCAGGTCCATGAAGTTGGGGACAGTCCTTGGAACTTCCCCACCAGTTGAGAGTTCTTTGTACTCCACAGCCTCTAAAGATCCTCTGACAGTTACGTATGTTTCCTAGACTTGTCCTGACTCTAGGGAGAATCTTTGGGATAGTCACAGAAGCTCCAAGGATAGGGACAAAGACATACAACCATGCTATAGGCTAAGGGAGTGGGATGGTGCCAGGCTCTCTGGAGGCAAACGGTACTCATGATAAAGGGGTTTGGCATTTGTCAGAGGATGGGCATTTTTATTGAGGGCCAGGGCTAGACTAGATTCAGCCACCAATTAGCTCTACATCCTGATTAAAAAAAATAACTTCACTTTTCTGGGTCTCAGTTTCCAAATCTATGAAGTGGGGGAACTGGGTTGGATAGTATCTACTGTCTTTGCTGGATTTAACAGTCTTTGAGACTTACCTCCTAGACTTTGCTCTGCGTCCTTCTCCAGCCCTCACTTCTTTTGACTTTGCACTGTCATCCCCCGACCCGGCGTTGTGATTTCGAGGGAGAAGGGAGGCAGGCCCATTTCAGGATGAGGACAAGAGTCATGCACACAGATTTTACTCAGAGTTTGCCTAACTGGTATTCAGTGACTTCTCTCAGGGGTCTGGCAAAAAGGGACTTCGTAGAGGGATTGCTGGAGGTGGGAGAGGGAGTAGCCCAAGAAGCAGCCTGGGGAGAGGGTCCCATCTACTATGTTCCCTTGTGAATAATCCACAGAAGGGGCCTCTCTCTGTCACTGATCCTCTGATCTTGTAACAGCAGGCAAGGACTTCAACCTGTGGGTTTACTTAATTCCTTTTCCTCTGTGAATTCTGTTATCCTAACAAAATTTTGATTTCTGTACTGCATTAATAGACTAACTGCTCTCAGTTTTGCAAGTTTTTTTCTTATTTAATGGGGTAAGGGAATAAGGGAGTCAAAAAACCAACTATTCAAATAACATCACCATTTAGCTCAGGGCTTAAGTATCTTTTGGTACTGAATGCTTACAGACTATCCCCTTTTTAAAGCCCATCAGTGAATTCCCATCAAATAAAATCCATTCTAGTTCCAGTGGCCTGAAAGTCACTTCGGAATGGTCTTTCTGGCTGACCTCAACTCCCACCAGTCTCTCCATCAGTCAGCCCTGCTTGTTGTCCCTGGAATACACCAAGATTGTTCCCACCTCGTGGCCTTTGCCCTGGCTATTCTCTGTACCTGAAATGCTCTGACCCCAGGTCTTCCTGTGATTTACTGCTCCACTGAGAACAAGGACTTTGCAAAGTCTCTGGAGTGTTTTAATATGCAGCAAGGGTTGAGAATAACTGAGCTGGAGTGTCATTTAAGTTCAAATCTCCTGCAACTTAAATATGGGTATAAACCACTTGGGAGTCTTATTCCAATGCAGATTTTGATTCAGGAGCGGGGTGTGGCTTGAGATTCTGCATTTCTAAGAAACTCCCAGGGGATGCTCATCTCCTACCCTGATGGTGAGTTCCCTAAGACCAGGGAATGTACTTCAATCTGTACCAACTGTAAAATAGATGCCCTATGAATGTCTGCTGACTGGAAGCTTCACAGTTGCAGCAGCTTCCTTTTATGACCCCGTGCCACCACCAATAGGTTATGATGACCTAAAATAAAATGGGATGTGTTGCTTAATCAAGATGTCAAGCTCTGTAACATACATGTGGATGTTATAAAAGGACTTTACATTGGGTAAACATTTTGTATTAAATCCTTACTTTCTAGAGCCAGAACAGTTTTCTTCTGGACCAAGAATGAAGCTTTCATCTCTTCTGCCGTGATAAAATGGGCTCTTGTTCTTCAAATCCTTCCCCATGGCTATTATTATCCCCTTAGTCTTGCTGGGTTTGACATGAAGTGAGGTAGACTTCAGCCAGAGAGATTTTCTGAGGGAAAAATGAGAAAGTAAAGATGCGGCTCTCCTTTTGGTATCCAATATCCTCTGTATGATCATAAATAGCCCTGATTCCTGACATCCATATCACAAAACTAGATCTCCAAGTCTCCATTCTGTCAACACCTTCATCAATTGCCTTCATAGCATTTTCTTCTGAAGTCTTCTTTGTGCCACTTTATATATCTCCCCTGCCCAGCGTGTCCTCACCCAAAAGACATCCCTCAGGCATCCCATTTAGTCACCTGCTAAATCCAAAATGAAGTCGCCCCTGGTCTTGCCCCATCTTAACACCAGCAGAGCAGATAATCTAATTTCAGGGGCTGCATCTTCTCGTCTCCCCAGAGTATTAGAGAATGGAATTTCTTCCTAACGAGGTTAGCAGGGATATTGTTGTTCCTTGCTTTGCTGACAGGCTGAAGATTTATCCTCTCCACTCTTTTTCCTGAGTCTGAAGAGAAATGCAGACCTGGAATCTGCAGGGCCTCTGGGTCACTTGGTAATTTAAAATTGGTGACTTGGAAAGAGAATGGAGATAGACGCTGTCCCGGGATGTGTCCTTTTATAGAGAGGTATTGTAATTTGGGGGCAATGTTCTCTTGTGCAACTCTTTTGGAAGAAAAAACACAGCGGTTTAGGGATGTACTTTGATCAATGACTTAATCAGCCAGATACTCACGGCCACCTTTTCTGAGAATAGAGACAAAGATGTACAATTCACTGATTAGAAAAGGGTATCATGAAGGTGCTAATTAAAATCTTACAGGTACAAAAGTGTGTGATTCCATCTTGTAATGCTTAAAAGCAGACAAAAGTACTATGCTATTAGAGGTCAAAATAGAGGTTATCTTAAGGGTGGGGGTTAGTGACTGGAAGGGGGCATAATAGGTGCTTTCTTGGATTCTGACAATGTTTTGTTTCTTGATTCTTTTTCTTGAGTGTGTTCACTTTGTGAAATTTCATTGATCTAGACACTTATGATTTGTGCACTTCTCTTTGTATATCATACTTCATTAAAAAGTTTACCAATAAATTTCCTACAATTATATACATGTTTTAAAATATTTTTCAATTTAGGAACAAATCATAAATTCAATAAATCAGTGTCTGAAAATGTATTTGAAAATCTGTTGTTCAATTAAAGGACAGAGCCCTTCTCTCCCCAAAATTTACATTTGCCCACTCAGACTTCGGTGATGTGTACATGTTAGTCCTCTTCCTGATCCTAGCAACTTTGCTTTGATTGTGCTTAATGCTGGAAAAGCCGCGACTTGGAAGGAGCTGTAACCTTAACAGGCTTCTTTATCTTGTTGATGAATTATATCCTAGATACGTGCTTGCATTGAAAAATGCAGCCTTCCATCAGTTATTAGTCACTGAAGCCACCCCAGATCTCAGTGACAGGGCTCACTGTCAGTGCCTGCAGGACAAAATGAGGGACCCTTGTGATCAAGGCTAGCACTTCCTGGATACTAATTATGTCTCCACACAGTGGATCTGGCTTTGCTGACCACATTAAGGAATGAATCAGAATGTTGAGACAGATTATTCTGGTGGGCAAACCAGATATAATAGATGAATTCTTGTTTTTTTTCTCCCTGTTTTTTTCTTGTGAATTTATTTATTTAATTTCTGGACTGGGTATACCTTCACATCTGCTCATGAATCACAAAATACAGATAGTGTACAGGAAGTACTTACGTCCTCCGTCAATCAGTGTCCACCCCCACCATCACTGTTGATAGTGTCTTTGTATCTTCCAGAGACTATTAGTGTATACTAAAAAAAAAAAACCCTGAAAATATCAATAAGAGGAGTCAGTCAGATATTCTGTCATCTCCTATGATCACAAATCCCTGTTTTAGGACTGTACCACTCAAAGTGTGGTCCTCAAACCAGCAACATCAGCATCACTTGGGAGTTTGTTAGAAATGCAGTATCTCAGGCCCCAGCCCAGACCCACAAATTGGAATCTGCATTTTAGCAAGGTCTCTGGGATTTGTAGCACCCTAAGCTATGAGAAACAATGCTTTAGGAAAGGGACCTTGAGTGTCAAAATGGGGGGCTACTAAAGTACGCAATTTATCCCCAAAGAGTTCTTTGTATTTTGGAGGAAAAATTAACTCAATAGAGTCTCATCATCTTTGTTACAGTTTCCTCAAAGATTTTTCTCTTGAGCATGTAAGAATCTTCTCATGTACATACAATGATGTGCAATTGTCTTACACAGATGTTTATGACTCCGAGCGCTCGACCTGTCTCTTTTATCTCTCGTATTTGAGAACTCTCACCTGAGCATGTCTGGACCAGAATGTTGAGTGTCTGGGTGTTCAGCAATAGGTACATTGTCCTATTCCAGTCTGAGGATTTGGAGCCAGAGAGTTATCCACATGAGAAACAAGGGAAAGAATTTGCTTTAAAACTCATATTACTTCTTAGAATAAGAACATAACAATATTGTTTATGACTTAGTGGAGGGAAGAAATTCCATGGATTAGTTACCTCTTGCATTGACATGTGACCTTTTTGCTAGTCAAATCTGTTGGTGTGAGACTTTTTTTTTGCATTGATGTGTTCTGGCTTCTCCAAGAAGGGACATACTGAAACTTGACACACTTTCTCACTTCCTTTTCTCTGCTTTTTGAAGTTCTTTCCTTAATAAATATTAGCTACAAAATACAGCCTTATATAGCACTTAACCATTGGCCTCTACTCCTCTAGATTTCCTTCACTGCAATTTACAGTCATTAGGCTTCTGTCACAGTCTCATGATGAGGGTTTTTCCCCTAATGATTAAAATTTTTTATTTTATTGTGGTAAGAACACTTAACATGAGATCTACTCTCTTAACAAGTGTTTAAATGTATGACACATTATTGTTGACTATAAGGACTATGTTAAACAGCAGCTCTCCAGAGCTTATTCATCTTGCTTAATTGAAACTTGATGCCTGTCAAATGCGTTCTGATTAACTTATAATATACATACAGAAAGGGGCATAGAGCATAAGTGTACAGCTCAGTGAGGTCTCAGAAACTGATCACACCCAGGAAACCAGCACCTAGGTCAGAAAACAGAGCATGTCCAGCACGTCAGAAACTCCTTCATGCCTCCTGCATAGTCACCACATGCCTCCAGGGGTGACCACTATCTTGACTCCTAACAGCATACTCAGCTAACATTTGCATGCTTTATGTAACTGGCATCCTACAGTTTGTACTCTTGGACCTGGCTTCTTTCACTCAGTATTATGCCTGTGGGATCCAACTGTATTATGTGTAAAGTTGAAGATTATTAGTTCTCATTGCCATCTTATTTATCCATTCTACTATTGATTGTTTTGTGGTTTCCAGTTTGAGGCTATTCTGACTAGCACTGCTATGAAAAATCGTGCACATGTCTCTTCATGAAAATACAGAAGCTCTTCTGTTGGGTATATACCAAAGATGAAAGTTGCTAAGTGATGCCGACTTTTTAATGTATCCAGGCTGATTAGTTTGTGCATAAAAGTGCCAGAGAAGCAAGGTGTGTAATTAGGCAGATATGCGTGAATTCAGATACCAAAGCATAAGAATAGGAGCTGAAATCTTTTCTCCCCCACATGAAAAAGGAACTTTTTGCCTACCAGCAATTTCTGAGCTCCTGCCTTATTTCCAGCTTTCCAAGGATGCAGTGTTGATTGCTTTGGTTTATTTTATGATTTTAATGAGATCACCCCACTGCTGCAATAGCTTTTCCAAGCATGACACATCTTGGCTCCATGGTGAGAACCAAGTCAATTCTCAGCTGTGTGCCAGCAGCAGCTAAAAAATTGCTATTCATGATTTTCTGCTTTAGAATGTCCATCCTTGAGGGTAAATAGTGGCGGCAGGACAAGCCATAAACAGAGGAGGTGGTTGTCTGCATGCTGTCATTGGAAGCTCTGCTTGGCCCTTAAAGAGCTCTGCTATAAACACCTTCTTCCTAGAGGGCCTAGAACCCCCACCACTTAAGCTAGCATTTTAGGTTAGACCACTGAGATAGGGGAGATGCCTCTGGAAGGCTGCTGCTGAAATGCACCAGTTTCCTGCAGGGAGAAGGAGTGTCTTTAAGTGTCTCCCAGGGGGGTTAATAAGTAATAAACTTGGCAGTCAAGAGAAGTTAGTGCTTGGGGCACAGGAACTAGAGGGTTTGGTGGAGGCAGCAAAGCTAGGAGACTGTAGCAGCGGAGACTTGAAGGGAAGGAGAAGATTTTCAGGGCAGTGGTAAGAAGAGCCTAGGCCTGGAGGGGATTCACGGTGAGGCCCACTGGACCACCTGGAAGGCCAGCTGGGGCTAAGAGAACACCCGGGAGCAAAATGCCTGCTGAGAAGCCAGTTGGATCTTTAATGGTCTTTACTTCAGTTTCTCTGATTTCATCTGATGAATAAAAACATATTTTGATCCTTACATTTAAATCTCTGCTGTTTGTACTTTTCTTATTATGCTAATCTTATTAGGGTATATTTTAGCTGCTTCTTGTGGGAGAGGGTAATGGGACCATAATTTGATGCTTTATTCTCAGCTCTAGGCTGTTCAAGATATTTTCTGTTAAGCTTTTAATATGTTTCTCTATATTCATACATATATATTATGTATACATGTAATATACATATATACATAATAGGTATGTTCATATATATAGTGTTTGATATCATTAAATTCTATCATAATGGTGATTTTGAGGGAGAGGAGACATGTTCTTAGAGACCGACCCACATTGAATGGGCTTAAAAAATCTTTATTGTTTTTCTGATGATAAAATAATGCATACTCATAAGAAATTCAAATTTTATAGAAATAAAGTAGAAACTGAAAGCCCTGTATACCTGGAGTGTATAATATAGTGTTAAAGGTATAGCAGAAGCTAGGGATATCTTTTGCTCGTATTTTTTTTTATAATGAAGGGCGTATTTTTTAAAGAAGTATTCTGACTACTTTTTATACAGCAACATTCAATACATGTATTAAGTGTATTCCCTCTAACACATGTGGTGGGCCTTCAGGGGAATGAAGCAGAGCCTGCTCTTCTC
Organism: Vicugna pacos; assembly: GCF_048564905.1. NCBI lineage: Eukaryota > Metazoa > Chordata > Mammalia > Artiodactyla > Camelidae > Vicugna > Vicugna pacos. Next base: position 23,518,062 of record NC_133023.1, read on the forward strand.
CTTTGCTTCTTTCTGGCTCCTTTTCCACCTTGTACTAAGATTTATGAAGCAAAGAGAGAGATTATATAATGAAATAGCTCTACAAGCAAAGAGACTTTTAAAAAAATGGGAAATTTATAATAATGTCCATAAAAGATTATACGAGAACGTGCGTAAGTTTTCCTCATAATAGCCAGAAACTGACAACAATGCAAATCTCCATCAGTAGGAGAGTGGATAAACAAATTGTGGTGTATTCATACAATGGAAAACGTCTCAGCAATGAAAACGAACAAGTTGTCAGTCATGCAACATTGTGAGTGAATCTCAAGAATGTTTTGTCGAGCAAAAGAAGCCAGAATCAAGAGTACATACTGTATGATTTGATCTGTGTGCAGTTCGGAAACAGCTGAAACTAACCCCTGGTGATAGAAGTCAGAGCAGTGGTTGACAGGCGTGGGAATTGGGGTGGGGGTGCGGACAGGGATTGGCTACAGAGAGGGCAGCACCATGGACTTCTCGGGATAAGGGAAGTGTCCCATATCTCACATGAGTTGGGTCTCCAGGGGCATATGCATTTGTCAGAACTCATCACTGTGTCTTCTTACTTCTGTGCCTTCTCCTGTATATATGTTATACTTCAGGAAAAATACTGTCAAAAGAATCCTATAGTACGTGAGCTTTTGCCACAGGCCTTGTCCAATACTGGGAACACGCCGAACCCACACTGAACACTGCCCATGGTCCCAGTCCCTGCGGGCCATCTTCAAGCAAAGGGGACCGTGAGTCCATGGATAAATACTCCAGCTTGTCAGGTGGACGGTTCTAGAATGTCTTTAATAGGCTATTCAGTGGTCTTGGTGGGATCAAGTCCCTGTAAGCTGAATTAATAAAAAACAAACCATCTTACTCTGGTTACTTCTTCTCCCCCTTTCACTCTCCCTTAACCTTCACTCTTAAACTCTGTGATCGCCTCCCAAATAAATGACCTGCGCCCCTGTCTCAAGCCCTTCTTTCAGAGGAACCTAAACTGAGTATGGCACCACAGTGGGCAGGAGGGAATGTTGCTGTCGTCCTTGCTCCAGCATTCCTTGGCTTCTGTTTTCCTTTCTTTCTCCCTTCTCCTTTCATTTAAACATTTCTATGACTGTATTTTAGAAAGAATAGAGGAGAAGGAAGACGCATTAGAGGAGGGTTAGTAAGAGAGATCTAGTACAGGAGAAGTAAAAATTTTATATATATATTTTCCCCATAAAAGTATCATAAATTAATTTTAGAACATTTTTATAACCCCAAAAGAAAAACCTTGTACTCATTAGTAATCACCCCTTTCAACTGGCTCCTTTACCCCTCAGCCCCTGGCAATCGCTCATCTGCCCTCTGTCTCTATGGACTTGCTGATTCTGGACATTTCATATGAATTTTGTTTAGCCAAAAGGTGGAAAAAACTGAAATGACCATCAAGAGGTGAATGGATAAACAAAATGTAGTATACACACAATGGAATATTATCTGGCCGTGAAAAGCCATGAAGCTCTGATGCACACCACAACATGAATGGACCTTGAAACTATTATCGTAAATGAAAGAAACCAGTCATAAAAGACCACATAGTGTACCATTCCGTTTATATGAAATGCCCATTTGTTTGGGTTGTTTCTACCTTTTGGCTAGTGTGAATAGTGTTGTATCAACTTTCATCTACCAGTTTTTGTTTGAAAACCTGTTTTCAGTTCTTTGGAGGTATATACCTAGGTGTGCAATTGTTGGGTGATTTGATAATCTTTTTTTTTAAACTGAAGTATAGTTGATTTACAATGTGTTAGTTTCTGGTGTACAGCATAGTGATTCACTTATACATATACATATATATATATATATTCTTTTTCATTGTAGGCTATTACAAGCTATTGAATATAGTTCCCTGTGCTATATGATTTGGTAACTCTGTGTTTAGCCTATTGAAGAACCGTCAGACTTTTTTCCATAGGGGTGCATCATTTTACATTCTCACCAGTAATGTATGAGCATTTCAATTCATACATTGCCTGTTTTGAAACCTATTTTCCCAAAGCTTTCCCACAACATTTGTGGGAGATAGATGTAAATCATCTCTTTGATTTCTCTTGTTCTAGATTTCTCTCACTAGCGTTCCTCCAGTGCACCTTCCTTGCTCTCTATTTTTCCTAAAATGCAGTCCTTCCCACTGAAAAGCTTCCACTGGGACCATTTCAGGCCACGAAAGGAGTGAGTCAGAAGTCACAGTCTCGTTTCTCCCAGGAGATTCTTGTCCCCTGAGGATACTTACCCATCTCTTCCCCAGAAACAGCTCTGTGTTGTGCCAAGGGTTGAGGAGCTTTTGCCAGGACCTACAGTGATAACTAGTTATTATTTGATAGGTAAATTTCACCTGTTTTTTCTCCTCTTTCTTTCTTCCTCAGAGTACTTTGTGTAGCTTTTGAGAATGTATTATTTATATCTAGAATACAATAAATCAAAGGAGAAAAAAGTGTGAGGGCTTAAAAAAAATCCCTCCCCCCCCGTAATGTCTCAGTGTTTAAACATGCAGCTCTCTTTAATTGTGCAAACTTAAGATTGCTTATCAAATTCCCTGTACTCCATGACATGCCAAGTTGATGTTGGAGGCCTAACCTACTGAATTGGAAGAAGATCTAGGTTTTTTCTACCAAATGCTTCTGAGAATCTCTAGGAATGCTTATGGTGATTGGTGTGCAACTCTGAATACACTAAAAACTTTTGAATCAGTACACTTTATTATTTTTGGGGGGGAGGAAGTAATTGGGTTTGTTTGTTTATTTATGTATTTATTTTTTGAACGGTGGTACTGGGGATTGAACCCAGGACCTTGTGCATGCTAAACACAGCATTCTGCCACTGAGCTATACCCCGCCCCACTCCCCAGGGCATTTTAAATGTGTGAACTTTATGGTATGTAAGTTGTCTATTGATAAAGTTGTTTAAAAAAAAAATTAGTCCTGGTCCAGGGAAGGGAGTCAGCACTAATTTTATGAAACAGTTTTCTCCTGTTTTAAATCTGGTTGGTAAAATTTCAGGGATCATAAACAGTGGAGAGAGGATTATACTCCTGTACTTATATATTTTCCCCAAATGTCCCATTTCCTGAATTAATTTATAAATTAAATTATTTAACCAATATCTAAGTATTAATTAGTACTGTGTGCATCTAGAGATGCAAAGGTGAATAGGAAGTCACTGTTCCTGCCTTTGGGAAATCAGAATCTAGTGGAGGAAACAGAAAGAGGAACAAGAAATGACAAAAAGATGCTTAGAAATGCCATAATGGTAGTATAAATTCAGTTCTTAATTCAGAAAAAGAAATAGATTTCTTAAAAAAAAAAAAAAAGCAACGTGTGGAATGGGGCTCTCTGACCTGAGAGCCTTGAGGGCTTGTGCTTTCCATGGGCAGAATTGGGCAGTGCCCCTCCCCAACCCCCACTGACTTTCAGGGATGTAGAAACTTGTCTAAGGCATCAGGATGGTCCCAACAAAGGCTCATGTATTAACTATAGTTTCTTATTTTCTCTATTCTTGGTGCTTTGGCATCTTGGACCTCGATGACAGGTGATCAGGGAGGGATTGTTCCTCCCAGAGTCAGCTAATTCCTGAAGATAGCAAACAGACTTTCATATGCAAACTAACCAGTCCAGAGCCCATACTTCCCCCATCTCCTCTGGCTCTTATACTCCAGGCCAATATCTCCCTGCCCTAGTCACCCCAGGGCCACGTATCGGCTAACTCAGCACAGCCCCTCCACTGCAGAGCCTGCAGAAAGCATTCAAACTAGCCAGTTCTACACCTGCTTATCCTGTCTTGATTTTCCTTTCCGTGGAAATCAGGAGAAAGGCTTCTCTCCACATTTCCCCCTCACTCCCTCTGCCTCCTGATCAACGCTGGTTCTTTTCTGTTGTGTCCCCTCCTCTTGGGATCTGTGAGTAACAAATTATCTTTTCAGTGGTAATCATGTCCTGATTTGTTTGTCTTATCATATACCACCTGAATAATAATAAAACCTACATTTTAAAGCAGCTTGCTGTAGAGGGGAGGGTATAGCTCAAGTGTTAGAGCTTATGTTTAGTATGTGCAAGGTCCTGGGTTCAATCCCCAGTACCTCCATTAAAAAAAAATAAACCTAATCACCCCCTGCCAAAAAAACCAGCTCTCTGTAGTTAAGGACAAATCTTCACAGAGGAAGGAACCAGGAGTCTATACAAATGGCTCTCTTTTGCCCAGGGCCTGAGCACTGGAAGGGAAGATTTGTTCTGCATGTAAAATACAGGGAACTATCAAGATGGATTCAAAGATGCTGATAAGCATCCCTAGAGATTCTTAGAAATGTTTGTTTAAAAAAAATGGCTTTCTTCTAATTCAGGAGGTCAGGACTCCAACATCAACTTAACATGTCATGAATTCCAGGGAATTTGTTAAACAACCTTAAATTTGCATAATTAAATGGAGTTGCATGTTTAAATACTGAGACATCACTGGTGGGATTTTTTTAAGGTATCACATTTTTTTCTCCTTTGATTTATTGTTTTCTGGTTATAAATAATACATTCTCAGAGATTAAAAAAAACTACACAAAATACTCTTAGAGAAGGAGAAAGAGAAAAAAAGAAAAAAAAACGGTTGAAATTTCCCTATCAAATAATAACTACTATTATCATTTTAGGTCCTGGCAAAAACTCTTCTCTTTCCCAATACTTGGTACAACACAGAGCTCTTTCTGGGGAGGAGATGGGTAAATGTCCTCAGGGACCAAAGAATCTTCTGGGACAAAAGAGACTGTGACTTCTGTCTTACTTCTTTCGTGTTTTGAAATGGTCCTGGTGGAGTTTTGTCATTGGGAAGGACACTAGAGACCCTGAAGGGATTCACCACTACAAGAAAAGAAGTTTTGATGGTGGGTGATTGGGTCCAATAGCAGGCCTTATGTGTGGGTGGACTATTTCTGACACAGCGTTTGTGTGGTCTAGGCTGAAGAAAGGTGCTTTGGAGACAATAACTGAGCATATGTATGTGAACCTGGTTAGACTTAAATCATCAGCTAGAGTGGTACTGTCCTTCCTGAGGAATGGCTGTGGCCTGCAGAGATCTGCACTAGGGTAAGGATCACAGCTTGCAAATGACGCTTTATGGGTACCACACATCAATACCAGCAAGAAAGAGAGGCCTACTAGGGACTGAACAGAAAATATCTAACATTTTGTTCCAAATCTGAGTGTCACATACCTTTATTTATTTAACCCTCACAATAATCTAATGAGATGGTTACAATTAAAAATCAGCTCCAGGATAAACAAGTTCATACTATATAGCTCAGGGAACTATATTTAATATCTTGTAGTAATCTATAATGAAAAAGAATATGAAAATAAATATATGCATATATATGTATGACTGAAACATTATGCTGTACATCAGAAATTGACACATTGTAATTGACTATACTTAAATAATTAAAAAAAAAGTTAAAAAATCAACTCCCATTTCCAGATCAGCAGGTGAGACACAGGGTGCTGAAGTGGTTAACCATGTTACCGAAGGACTGTGCTAAATTGTACTACTGTTAAAAAATACTCACTTTCCGCTCCACATACCTCACAGGAGAAGTATACTTCCCTGCTCCACTGATTTAGGACATGACCGATGCACTATACTCATATGTTCTTGAAAAACTACCCCAAAAGTTAGTGGCTTAAAACACCACTTTATTATTACTCATGATTCTGTGGTTTTGCTGGGGCTCAGCTAGAGCTGCTTCTGCTGGTCTTACTTGAGGTCTCTTCATGCACCCACATCAGCTGGGCTCTAGCTGAGACTGGAAGGTCAAGGCAAGTTCACAACACCAGTCTAGATTCAAGAGGATCAGAAATAGGCCCTACTTTCTGATGTGTGGAGCAGCACATTCATACAGGAAAGGGAGGAACTGATAGTAGAAACCATACTGTGTGACTGCCTTTAGCCAAAAGAATGTGAATGGATGTGACATCCAAGCAGAAGCTCTAAAAGTGTTTGCATAGTCTGGATTAGTCTCTTTTGTTTCCCACCAGAACAGGTATTTCTCAAATCATGATTGCTCCCTCAGTCAAAAAGAAACATGGAACAGACACCACCATGACCAAGAGTCAGATACCTATAGCCACCCACATGTCAAATGCAGGAGAAATATCTATTTGTTGTTGTAATTAACATTTGTTTGTCAGGCAGCATAACCTAGTGATAGCTGACTAATACAGAGGTAGAGCTAGGATTTAAATGCAAGCAACGTAGTTTGAGAATCCATGCCCTTCGCCACTATACTATATACTCATTTGGAAGCAGTATTTCAGCTTTGGATTAAGGAGGCCTTGAAGGTTCTGAGACAAATGGGAGTGTCAGGGAGGCACTAAGAGACGTTCTGCAAATGTTAAGAGGTGGAGGCTATAGCAAGAAATTTAACTGTATCAGGAGATGTGATCAAATTTACACCAGAAGCTGAACAAGTAGATCATTCTGCTTATTCAACTACTATATGCAACACATCTCTTACCTCTAGTATATATTACTCCCACCCTAATTAAAGGAGGCTTTTACTTTCTACTTTCATTATTTATCATTTTAAAAAAAATCTGAGATGAGGAGAATATTAAAATTAGATTACTCTGTAAGGGGGTGACATACTCTCTCCCAAATCAACATTGTAAAAGTTTTGTTGATATAAAAGACTGAGACAGAGAAAACTGCTAAAAATTAATTTTAAATATTGTGAGTTTCCTGTATGCCAATCCTCTAGTCAGCTCTCAGTTTTCATGTTGCCTGACCTGTCGTCATTAGGAGCCAGAGTTGAGTATCCCTCATCCATTAGTCACACTTCCTTCATGTGGCTTCTGAGATGCTGTGCTCTTCAGTTTCCTGGTGGTTTCTTCTCAGTCTCTTTTGGCAGCACCTCCTTTTCTCCCTGCTCTCTCAATGGTGGAGTGTCCCGGAGCTCTGTTTTCAGTGATTTTCTTTCCTCTGTCTACACTCATTCCCTTGGTAAACTCATTTAGTTTTTAAATAATCAAATACTGTGAATATATCAATGACTCTAAAATTGATATGCAGTCCAGACCTCTCTCCTCAACTCCAGACACACACATCCAAACTGCTTATTGGACATCTCCATTTGGATGTCAAACAGACATCTCACAATCACTGCTCCAGATGGAACTCTTGATTTACTCCCACTTTACTACTCATGGCTTTTTCATCTCAACTGTTGGCAACTTCATCCTTTGGGGAGTTACTTTTGCCCCAAACCTTAGAATCGTCTATATTCTTCTCTTTTTTACTCCACATTCAGTCCATTAAGAAATCTGTTCATTCTACCTCCCAGATACATCCATGGTCCTCTCACTTCCCATTCCGCCCCCATGACCACCCTGGTCTGAGCCCCCCTCATCTCTCAGCTGGCTTATTGTAGTTGCCTCCCTATGCATGTTCTTGCTCCTACCTTTGCTCCCTTGTAGTCTGTTGTCCACATAGTAAACAGACTGACAGTTTGAAATGTAAGATCATGGCACATCTCTTCTTTGGTGACTCTTCATTTCATATTGAAAACCAAAGTCCTTACTTTAACTTACAAGACTCTGTATATGATCTAAATCCCACCAGAGAGAATACCTCGTCTTGTACCCTGAGTGTGGGCATAGATCTAGACACATAGTAAGTACATAAATAGTAATTTAATGAAACCAGTTATAGGGAAATTGTTTAAACTTACTGTCCTGTATAAGGTAAGAAATATATTTTCAGAATATAGAGTTTTTTTTAAGTTGGACGTCCAGCAAAGTATGTTCATATTTTTCACAAAAGCTGGTAGGAGACTAGTTTGGCCTGCCTTACCAAATTATTTTCTTCTGTTCCCAGGACTGGGTTGAATGAATTCAGCAGCCCTCAGCTACACTTTAATGGCACATGGCCACATCTGGCGTCTCTGAGCTCACACAGCTGTTCTGTCAACTCCCTGTGGGTTTATGTCCCCTCCTCTTGTAGGAAATTGCACTGCCTATTGGCAATTAGCCCTAATGAAGCAGCAGGAGTTTCCTGAGGGGAATGCATTGCTGACAAGTATAATTACTATTAGCAGCTGTGGGGCCTCTGGCTCCGTGAAAGTAACCCATCCACCTGTCAGAGTGTGCAGCGGGACTGCTAAAGCTGCACCTAGCAGCCAGTCCAGCACTCGAGCCAGGCCACTGTGGGATGAAAACAAGAGACCGGCATTTGGAAGCCAATTGAGAGCATTTACTTCAAATGTTCAGATTTCTGCAACCCAGCTGCATGGGTTGTGGAGCCATAGCAAATCACCAATTCGCATCTTTCAGTTCTGTGGGATCATTGTCTCTTTCAAGCGTCCATAATGCCTGCCTATACTTAGAATGGAGCGGGTGCCCCCACAGGGATGCAGGACTTTCTAATGGTATTTATTTTTATGAAAAACGAAAGGAAACAAGACTTGCTAGGGTTTAATCACTGACTGACACTGGTTTCCTTAGTGGGTCAATGTATGAGACCTTCACGCCCCGCTTTTGGGGGAAGATTTGGAGTTTTACAGTGAGGAGGGTTTACAGTGACTCCCTTTTGGTGATATATTTGTATGGAAGACCAAATATGGCTGCAAATTCTATTCTACTCCTGAGGGTGGAATCTTGCTGCCCTCCCACTCGAATCTACGTTATTCTTAGTAACTTACTTGACCAATAGTACACGGTGGAGGTGGCACTGTGCCAGTTATGGGTGTAGCCTGTAAAAAGACTAATAGCTTCAGCATGGCACTTTTAGAACCTTAGGGAAGCCATGCTCTGAGGAAGCCCAAGCTGGCCAAATGGAGAAGCCGTATGGAGAGGGAGAGATGCCTGGTTGGCTCTACTCTTCCTTCTTCCAGACAATCAAGTTGTCCCAGCTGACGTCCCAAACATCCTGAAACAGAGATTAGCTGTTCCCACTGTGCCTTATCCAAATTCTCAACTCACAACATTTTAATATTTAATCATAGTAATACTCAATTATTGTTTTAAGTTCCAATACTTTGGGGTAGTTATATAGAAGTACATAGCAGAAACAGTTACAGTTTTGGTAAGCCTGGTTGAGAAGCTTTACAGATTATATTAAGAAGTTTAAGTGAACTCTTGAGAGACTGATAAGGGCTTCAAGAGATTCTTACAAAGAATCCTCAAATGGATGAAATGCCAAGACTAATGCAAGTAAATGGAGGAGCTGACACTACTCCTACACTTAGAACTAGGTCTTCATCCGTCATATTATGAAGTAAAAATAGTGACAGTGTTACAAAATCTAACAAGTTATCCAAAAATTTTAAAATTACTAAGGAAGACTGTTAGAAAAATTAATGTACATCCACTATCATTAACAATATACATCACCCTGAGTGTATAGTAGTCTTGAGAAAATTAGCTAACATGAAGCTATCATGAACAGCAAGACATTAAAACCAAATATTCAGGACATGAAGCCAAACTTCGACAGTCTGAAAACAGAAGTGTTTTTTGGAACCATAATTTTGGGCAACCTTAAAGGACGTTTATTCTGTTTTACCCCATCCCTTCAAAGTGTCTGTTTTTATGTGTTTTATTATTCTTATGTATAGTACACTAGTTATGTTTAAAATTTATATATATGGTTATGCCCATTAATTTAAAAATTATTATGAAATATATCATATACATAGGATGTGAAATGTACACATGCAAAGTAAATAATACTAGTAAAATGCACATTCATGGACCTATCTACTCAGTTTCAGAAATAGAACTTTACTACTACCTCATTAGCTCTCTGGAGATCCTGTCCCTGGACCTCCAGGTGACCATTATCTTGGATTTTGTACTGATAATTAGCTCATTTGCTTCATAGAGTTTTTTTTAAACCACACATGAATATGTCTCTTAACAATATGTTGCTTAGTTTTCTGTAATTGGAATGGTAGACAATTAGATTCATACTGGATGCATTTTTCAGTGAGCTGGCCCTTTCACTGAACTTTGCATCTTTGAGCCTCATTCATGTTAATGCACTATAGTTTGTTCATGTCCACTGCTGCACAGCATCCTGTATGTCTCAGTCTAATGATATTTTTGCTGATGATGGAGAGTTGGTTGTTTTCAGGGTTTTGCTCTCAGGAATGAAGCTGCTGTAAGCATTCTTTCTACATCTCCTGGTACACATGCAAGAAGTTCTCTAGGGCATATACTTAGAGATGGAATAACAAGGTCACAAATAATGTGCATGTTCAGCTTTACTTTTCCAAAATTGATGAGCTTCTACCAACAGTGGATGAAAGTACACAATGTTTTACATTTTTGGTCAACCCTTTCATTATCTGACTTTTCAATTTTGCCAATTGGTGTGTGGAAAATGGTAGCTTGTGGTTTTAATTTGTGTTTTCCTGAATACTTAAAAGGCACAGCATCTTTTCATATGTTATGCCCATTTTAATTTTCTCTTTGGTGAAATGTATGTATCCCTTTGTCAATAGCACACTGTCTTAAATATTACAGCCATTAAATAAGACTTGATATCTCATAGGTCAAGTCTGCCCGCTTTAGTTTTCTTCTTTAGAAGTGTTTTGGCTATTACTAGTCCAATTCTCTTCTATATAATTGTAGAATCAGTTTGTGAAATTCCACGCTAACCCTGTTGAGTCTTTGATTAAAATAGCATGGACTGTATGCATCTTTACAATACTGAGTCTTCTAAACCAAGAATACACTGTATTTCTCCACTTACCTAAGTTATCTTTAACGTGTTTCTATACAGTATTATAATTTTTCCTTAAAGGGCTTACTCATCTTTTGCTCGATTTTCTTCCCAGGAACATTTATCTCTGCTGCTAATTTAAGTGGCACTTAAAAAATTATGTTTTCTAAATAATTGTTTTCTGGGGTATAGAAAATCTATTGATTTTTGTATTTTGAGTTTGGCAGCAATCTTGCCAATCCATCTTATTAATTCTAATAATTTATCTATAAGTTTTCTTGATTTTTCTGCATAGGAAACTATAATCCCCTGCCAAAATTTTTTGTTTTTTCTTAACAATCCGAAGACTTTTTTTTTTGTCTTACTGTACTGGCTACAACCTCCAAAACAGTGCTAACTGGAAGCTCTATCAGTGAGCTAAGTTGCAATATAATAACAAGCCATCTGCAAATCTCACTGTTGTACAAAAAAAGTTTATTTCTTATTTGTGTTTTTGTCCATATTGGACTGGCTGTAGCCTCCAAGCCATTTTCATTTTAGAAACAAGGGTGAAGGGGCATCCTCTGTCTGGGGCATTGCTAGAAAGTTAAATATGGTGGAATCACACTATGGTTCTTAAACTTTTCTTCAGAAGTGCGGCATATCACTTCCTATCAATTTCATTAGCCAAAGCAAGGCTATTGGCCAAGGCTGACACCAATAGGGTAGGGATGTAGAATTCTAAACAGGGAGTATCAGCAAATATTTTGAGCAGTAAAAATCTACAAAGGGTGTGCCCTCAGTGGTTTGCTAATAGTGCATCTTCAAAAATATTTGAAGATCACTAGTTTAGAAGAGCAAGTCCAACATTATCTTTTGAGCCTTTTGGCTTTCTCTTTCTATCAACTCTACCTTCTCCTAGCTGACTGCACCTCTTTTTTGCAGCTAAAGATGGCTTTGTTTTCCTGTCAGTGATCTCTCCTTATAGTTCCCAAGATTTACTCTCCTTGCTCTGCTGTTAATGTACATACCCCTACTCTCTTTCAGGTAGAGATGCTCACTTCCTTCAAGGTCAGGTAGAGAAACAACTCCTCCATGAACCCCGTCACTGAATAAACCCAGTTTTCCTTACTGGAATCTTTACAGTATGGCTTCCATATCGCCAAGCCGTTGATTGGCTATCTGTTGCATTGTACTCTTCTCACATTGTTCAATGCATATAATGTGTGTCTTTTTACCTCTTTAAATAAAATATAAGAATTAAATGAGAAGATATGTGAACACTTCCTACATAATACCAAAAATGTGTGTTTGCTTTATTATTGAAGAATATTCACTTCTATATGGAGAACAAGAGAATTAAAGACAAGAGGTGAAATAATTAGAGAAGCAGTAGGTTTCTAATAGATTGAGACGTATTAGACATGATAGGGTAAGTAGAGCATATATGCTGAACATCAACAAGAAGGACCAAATGCGACCAAATATTCCTAAGAACTGTAGATTTCTTAACTCAGCCACCCATTAGTGACGTCTATTCTGGCCCCACATGTCCTCGGTTTGAGATGCACAGACGAAAGCGGTGCAATGGCTGTTCAGTAGATTATTGGCAGATTATAGCAGTGGCCAGGCATACTTGTCCCTGTGTCTTACTGATAGGGCAACAAGGTATTGTCTCCAGGTAACTTCCATTTGCTGAGTCTCCTTGTTCATTCTCGACTCTGATCTTGGTAACCACATCAGTAGGTGATCTGACTGAGAGATACAGGACATATGCACTTTGCATAACCTGTGATTCAGGTATCGTCATCTTTCCATCCCACTTGCACCCTATCCGAAATGTGGAAACCCAATCCATCTCTTTCCCTTTCCTTCTCACTCTATATTTTAAGTCAACTCAAATCATGTGACTTGAGCATTGTAATTTGATCTGTGAGCCTTTCTGTTTCTTATCCTCTGGGGTAGCTTTTCTAATAGTGTATGTGGAATCTTCCAACTCATCAAGGTGATTTCCCACCACAGCAGTCCCTATCACATAGTAGATGTGCAATGAATATTAAGTACCTTCATTTTTTTCCCCACTAAGCTCTTTGAAGGCAGAAAGAGTTTTTTCTACTTTTCTTTTTTTTAGTTTATGTTTGTCTTTTTAATTGAAGTGAAATTCGCACAACATAAAGTTGACCATTTTAAAGTGGCATTTAGTATAGTCACAGTTTTTAAAAGCTATTGTAATATATAGTGGCTGACATTTGTAAATCTCAAACTCCCAAATTTATCCCTTCCCACCCCCTTTTCTCGGTAACCACAAGATTGTTTACTATGTTTGCAAGTGTGCTTCTGTTTTGTAGATGAGTTCATAGTGCCCTCTTTTTCTTTTTTTTTTCTTCTTCAAGATTCCATGTATAAGTGATATCATTTGGTATTTTTCTTTCTGGCTTACCTCACTTGGAATGACAATTGCTAGGTCCATTCATGTTGCTGCAAATGGCATTATTTTATTATTTTTATGGCTGAGTGGAATTCTAGTGTATAAATATACCACAACTTCTTTATCCAGTCATCTGTCCATGGACATTTAGGTTGCTTCCATGTCTTGGCTGTTGTAAATCGTGCTGCTGTGAACATTGGGGTGCATATATCTTTTCAAGTTAGAGTTCCCTCCAGATATATACCCAGAAGTAGGATTGCTGGATTATTTAGTAAGTCTACTTTTAGTTTTTTGAGGAATCTCCATACTGTTTTCCACCGTGGCTGCACCAAACTGCATTCCCACCAGCAGTGTAGGAGGGTTCCCCTTTCTCCACAGGCTCTCCAGCATTTGTCATTTGTGGACTTTTGAATGATGGCCATTCTGACCGGTGTGAGGTGATACCTCATTGTAGTTTTGATTTGCATTTCTCTGACAACTAGTGATGCTGAGCATTTTTTCATGTGCCTATTGGCCATTTGTATGTCTTCCTTGGTGAATTGCTTATTTAGGTCTTCTGCCCATTCTTGGATTGGGTTTTTTTCCTAAGTTGTATGAGCTGTTTATATATTCTGGAAATTAAGCCTTTGTCAGTCACATCATTTGCAAATATTTTCTCCCATTCTTTATGTTGTTGTTTTGTTTTGTTTATGGTTTCCTTTGCTGTGCAAAAGCTTATAAGTTTAATTAGGTCCCATTGGTTAATTTTTGCTTTTATTTCTATTGCCTGGGTAGACTGCCCTGGGAGAACATTTCTAAGATTTATGTCAAAGAATGTTTTGCCTATGTTTTCTTCTGGGAGGTTTATAGTATGTTGTCTTATGTTTAAGTCTTTAAGCCATTTTGAGTTTATTTCTGTGTATGGAGTGAGGGAGTGTTCTAACTTCATTGATTTACATGCTGCTGTCCAGTTTTCCCAACATCACTTGCTGAAGAGACTGCCTTTTCTCCGTTGTATTGGAATATAGACTGCTGATTAAGCGAAAGTATTGCATCAGTGTTAAATTTCCTAAATTTAAAAACTATGTCATAGTCCTATAAGAGAATATCCTTGTTCTTAGGACATAGACACTGAAATATTAAGGGGTTAAGAAGCACAAAGATATAGTTTGCTCTCAAATGGTCCAGAAAAAATGAGACAAAGAGAATAACAAAGGAAATATGGCAAAATGATCAGAATTATTGAATCTGGGTAAAAAATATATGGAAGTTCTTTGTACTATTCTTACTGACTTCTCTAGTTGAAACTTTCTCCAAACTAAAAAATGAAATAACAATGATAATAAAGCCCAACAAGATTTAAAGAGTGTCCAGAGACATTACATGTTCAGCACCACGCCTTGTCAGGCTCCTAACTAACCCTTACTCTTGCCGCTCAGATGCTGCTTTCTTCACTGCAGTTCCTCTGCAGTGCTCCCAGCCCCGGAGCTGAAGGTGCTCCACCTCACCCCACAGGAGGGTGACCAACTGTCCTGTTTTGCCTCAGACCCTCCCAGATTTAGCGCTGAAAGTCTTGCGTGCCAAGAAGCCCTCAGTTCTGGGCAAACCAGAGTGATTGGTCCCCTTACCCCATGATTATGCTTTTACCATGTGTGCTTCAGGGTGAGTCGAGGACCCAGGAGGAGGTTTCAAGGCCTCACTGCACTCTGGGAGGCTAAAACCTCTCACTTCAGCACCAGTCTGGCAAGGCTCATCCAAGATGCCCCTGAAACAATCCATTAACTTGTCCAAGTTCTCACAGCTAGCAAGTGGTATAGCTGAGCTAGAACCCAAGCTTTGGTCCAGTGCTCTATTGATTCATTCATGCATCCACCCATTAATCTAGTCATCCAAAATCTGCACTTAGTGGTCACTTGGTATGAATCAGACACAATCTGGGGCCCTTGGGATATAGCTGTGAACACAACAAACAAGATCTCTGTTCTCATGAAACTTAGAGTGGTGGGGAAGACAGATATATATATATGGATAAGTAAACAAGGAGTGAGAAAGGATTTCCAGAAAATTACAATAGAGTGATGTGACAGAACATGCCTGGGCAACTATTTTAAATTTGTTGGGAGACTCCAACAAACTTTGAATGGCAAAAAGGAGACAGCCATGGAAGTTTGGGGAAGCATATTCCTGGCTGAAGATAGAGCAAATGCAAAGGCCCTGAGGCAAGAACTATTTTGGCATTTTTCAAAGAACCAAAGGAAAGCAATGTGATTGGGATATTGTATGTATGTGTGAGTGTGTGTGTATCAGATGGGAGAAGGAGGGAAGGGGAGAGAGAGAGGAGAATAAGGGGAGGAGAAGGAAGGAGGGAAGGAGGAAAGAGAGGGAAAGGGAGAATGTGAAGGGAGGGAAAGAGGAAAATGGAGAGGGAGGAGGAGACAGAGGGAGAGATAGAAACAGAGAGAGACAGCAGAGAGAGCTTGTTCTAAGAGCAGTAGAAAGTCACTTGAAGATTTCAAGCAGTTCAGTGACATGCTTTTTTAAAAAAATCTATTTTTGTATTATTTTTACTTATTTATGTTTTTGAGAGGGAGGAGGTAATTAGGTTTATTTATTTTTAGAGGAGGTACTGGGGATTGAACCCAGGACCTTGTGCATGCAAAACATGCACTCTACCACTTGAGCTGTACCTTCCCTGTCAGTGACATGATCTTGATATTTTAAAGGAGAGTGGATTGTCAGGGTGCAGTAGTTCAAGTAAGAAATGATGGTGACTTGGATTATGTCAGTGGGAGTGGAGACAGAGGGAAATGGAATTTGGAGAAAAAGTTGGCAGAGCTTACTGATGGATTGTACGTAAAGGATGAAAGAGAAAAGCAATGAAGTATAATTCCTAGAGTTTTGACGTGAGCAACTCTCTGGAAGATAACTGTTTATTCAGTTGGGGAAGGTGGACCATGGTCGGGAAGCCAACTGAGAGACGGGGACTCAACAGTAATGCTTTGGCCATGTTAAGTCAGATTTCTGCCCGGCAGCCACATGGAAGGCAGCTATGCTCACCACTATACCACCAATGCTGCACTCCGGCAGCCACATGGAATTGCCAACTAGACACTGGGAAATGTGAGTCTGGAGTTCTAGAGAGAGATCAGAGCTGAGGCTTGAGAGCTGGGAGTCCTCCGCATGTGCTAGGAACGGAAAGAGGCAGCCTGGATTTAGAGGTGGCGCAGAGGAGTAGGAGCCAGCAATGGGGATCTAGTGAAGTAAGAGGAGAACCAGGAGCCAAGGGAAGAAGATCTTTTATCCAGGAAGTACACTCAGCTCCCCTCACTCCATCTGTGGGAAAAGTAACATACCCATTGTCTTGTATTTACATAAGGTCATAATAATCCCTTAAATTCAGATAGCACTTTATTTGATCAGTGGTCTTTGCAAGAGTTTCTCATTTAACCTGTACTACAGTCCTGTGAGATGTGTGTTATCATCTTCACTTTGCATGTGAGGGAGCTGCTACTAGACGTGTTAAGTGAGTGTCCGGGGTCTTAGTGCGTCTTAGGTTGGGTTCTCTAAAAGCAGAGCCTGAAGCAGGGATACTTTTTCAAGTGGCTTATTGAGTAAGTGCTCTCAGGAGAAGGGGGAAAATGGAAGCAGGGTAGGGCAGGGGAAGGGGGCTACACAAGGAAGTGATCTTGGCTACAGGCTGACTGCAGCCTGATCTCCGAGGAGCCTTGGGGCACAGAGGGGCACCACAGAATTGGTCCCCCCTCGAGATGGTTGGCCTTTTGTACTCTTGTCAGTCAGTTATTGACAAGTGGCTGCTCCTGGGAGGGGAGGGAGCCTTAATCTCCTGGGAGAAGGGGCTCCCATTTGTCGGAGAGCATTTTCCTGGAGACAGGACAGCTGTGAGCAGCTGGCTCCCTACACTTACAGCAGCTAGGAGATAAGCGCACCAACCAGGGAATGGGCGTCTGGCATTGCAGCAACAGCATCCTCTGCACAGTGCTAATGGGCACTGGGATTTGCACCCAGTCTTCTGGGGCTGTTTCCCATGGAGTTTCTCGCCAGCTTCACACTGCGCTATGTGATCAGTATAGGGTCCTTCACTGAGTGTGGGTTTTTACCATGGGAGGTAGTAGAATAAGACCTGAGGAGGAGGAAGAGGGTCAGAGCAGTAAGTGAGAGGTTCCCGTGAAGTGGGGGTAAGGAAGGAGACCAGAAATAGAGGGTGGACTTGATTCTTTTATCAGCATTACTTACATTGATTGAAATAAGCCTTGTGTTCCAAGTCTGTGACTAGATATTTTCATCCTTCTATTCAGCCTCATTACCCATGTCTTCCATATTAGAAATTTAATTTGAAAAACTGGTAACATGACACACAAAGGAAAAAAATGTTCCAATTCGAGACAATGGTCTTGTTGGAAATGAGAGGCTGGGTTGCTTGGTAAGATTGTTCCTGCAAACACTGAAAACATCTTTTCTCTGTATAAAACACCTGACTCGATTTCAGAGGTTTTCATCGTCGTCTTTTCATAAGCTCACTTTGAAGACAATGTTGAAATTAGTTATACTTTGCTGTAAAACCCCCAACCACTTTCATGTCCATTTTCCCCTTCTTCTGTGACCTCAGGATAATTAAGTGTCTTTTTCTCCCAAGAAGAAATGTGAAGCATGTGGTGAGCCTGCTGGCCTATTTGCTGATTTATGGGTCAAGTCTCTAGTTATTACAGACAAAATTTGAAAGTCTCTGATTAAGAAGCCCTGCTGATTTAAGAATCTCACTAGAAATATGTGCATAATGAATTATCTACAGATAATAATTCAAAATGTCCCTGGGTGATTCATATCACCCGCTTTTATTAAATTATCTCTTTTCTGGGGGATATTCAGGTCTGCACAAAGTAAGACGTCAGGATGCACATAACACTAGGAGAGGGTGAACAGAAAACAGTTTTACTGCAGAAGAGCGTTTACTCCCAATCGAAAGTGGATTTCCATAGGGCAGGGAGTATGTGTGTGTGACCTGTACAAATGTTTTTAAGAAAACTTTCCGCCTCATACACGGTTGAACACTCGGGTTGTTCAAAAACTGGTTTTTGCAAAAAGATAACCATTTTCTTGGGAGTGGTGATAGAGAGAAGCAGGATAAAAATCATCAAATTATTTCTTAGAAAAAAATGGCAACAGCAGTCATCAAGGTCCATTTTTAGCAAGGCACATGGGCCTGACAAGGCATTAGTTAAGAGAATGTGTCACCCTTAAATATGTGGGTTTATTTAACAATGGAACAAGTAGATATATAAAGAACGGAGCTCCAGTACTGAGAATTCAGAAAGACCTATTTTTCTTTTTTTTTTTTCCAGGAATGAATATTTTTTTTTACCCTTTCTCTTTTCATATTACAAAAGGAAGAAAAGAAAACCTGTACAAAACAGATGCATCGGTATTCAAGAAGGCAGATGCCAGGTTCAGAAAAGAGGTTCCCCCCAGAGTCTGTGCCCTCCTCTGACAGACCCAGAGGGGTGAACGGAGTGGGGGGTGGCGGGTTTAAGCAGGGGCCAGACCCATTTTCAGCCCACAACCTGATTGAGGACTGCTCTTAAAGAACCTGGCTGGCAAAGTTGAGGGGGAGGAATTTAAAGGAAGCATACAAACCTTCTGGAAGCTCATCCATGCCTTCTGCTTCTCCACGTTTTGATTTTTCAGGTTATTTTAAGGTTTTCATACCTCAGGCAAGGTGATTTATTATTATTGGGACTTTATATAACTCCTTATTTTTGCAAAGTGCTTTACAGTCATTTTTCTCTCCTTATTGTGCGCCATGCCTTCCCTCTCCTGCCACTATAATTGGTTTTGGGGGAGGCGGCACTTCCTTTCCTAGGGAAAAGAAGATGCTGTTTCTGATATGAGACACTTTCTGAGGTTTTGCCTTTGTTTCTTCTTTGCTTTTCTTCTTTTGATCTCATGCCCTGCAGCCTCCTGTCACCTTCTGTTTCTTTGCTCCTACTGAGACCGGCACTCGTTCCTCCCCTCCCCACCTCTGCCCCCAAATCCCACACAGTCCTCTTGTTTGGTGCTACATCCCCAGCTGGATCATTCTCTCACCTCTGAGCTCCAAGTGGTCAAGAAACAGCTTGATGACTGTTCTTAGGAAGTGAGCATTCCTGTCATGCACGTCCGTTGCTAACCACCCTGGACAGCAGAACGTGGCATGGCGCTAGAGATGAATGCTTCCTGGTTTGGTAACTTAAGAGACCAAAGTTAACACCTCCACTTGTAGCTCCATCTGTTGAGGTCTTAAATTAGCAGAAAGTAGTAGTCCATTATTCCCAGGTCACTGCAAAAAAAAACATTACTCCCTTTAGTATGGCAGATACTCTTAGATTGACCCATATGATTTTTGTAGGTCAAAAATAGTGAATAGTAGCAATTTCATGTGCTTCAAACTAAATGCTATTCACACATAACCCTACAGCTCTGTTGGCAGGATGCCTGGGTTCCAGGAGAGCCAGCCCTAACACCTCTCCCCAGTCACCAGAAAAAAGCTGGGGGTCAATTCTTTGAAAACTTTGTAGCCAGCCAAACCCTCCATGCCAGTTTTCTCTGGTCCCTCTTTGCCATGGTATGTGCATCCTTCCAGTTACCTTGCATCTCCACTTATACTGTCCCCCTTCTGCTGGGCCGTGCGCAACTCCTACCCCACAGTAGACTTCCCCATATCCTCGCGCACTGCCCCCTCAGCCCTAACTGAACTCCGGTTCTCTGTGGCTCTCTCAAGTGGAGATGGTCCATCTCTCTCTCACAGGGTATCAGGCTGGGCAGTGGGACAGGTCCTCACCTGGCTCTCTATGCTTCTTGCAGGCCATTCTCTATCTGGGCTTTTGAGGCGCACATGATATAACCGTGCCACTCCTTACATCTCCTCATCTCTGTCAGCTTCGAGCTTGCTGGTCGCTCTCCCTCAGTCAGTGACGGCCCATTGTTTCTTCTCCTCCCCAGTCCTGCCATAATCCTATGCACTTCCCCACCCAGGCAGACAGCCAGACACCCCGTCCTTTCCAGCTGCACATTTTCTCTTTTTCCATGACCTTCACGTACACTCCCCTCCATTCACTCACTCCATGGCCTTGTTCTGGAACTTGTCACCCTTAGAACTGCATCCTCTGACATCTTACGTTCACACAATCCACTGACCACAGTCTCCTAAACGTCCCCTCCTCACTCAGTTGCTCCCACTACACCTGTCAGTCAGCCTCAAGGGTCAGCAGCCCCCACCTGCTCCATCAATTTCTCCTTACATAATATCAGCTCCCTCCTGTCTTCCCTTATCTGTCTAGCTTATGTTCTGTGGTCCAGCTCTCTAACCTCTCTCTTACCAGGATTTTTAACATCTTTGTTCCATCCTTTCCATTGACTCCTTCCATTGACTCCAACCCTATTGTGGGATGGATACAACTGCTTTTTGCTTACATTTAGACAGCTGAGAGCACTGCTGGACAAAATCACACCATTGGTGCGACCATAAATCCATGATGTCTAACTCCACCTAAGGCCACCCTCCATGGTGCCTGGAGATTCCTCCATGTTTCCGTAGTCAACTCTGTCCTCAGTTTCCATAGTAACTATTTCAAACCTTTTTCACTCTCATGTTACCTCTGGTCTCTCCCTTGCCTCTCCAGTCTCTGCAGAGGTACCTTGGTTCCTACTTCACTGAGAAAGAAAAAAGTCATTAGGTGGGAGCACACAAAATTTCTGCCTACCAGGCTTAGAGATATTCCTGCAACTGCACCCTTCTCTTTCATTCCCTCCTATAAGAATGGAAGAGGTGTCCCTCCTTCCTACCAACAATTAAAAACCACTTGTCATCTGCACGGCTCTCTTGTCTCTGGTTGTGTTCATGTGACGGTTTCTGTCTTTATCCTCTACTGGTTATTCAGTTCCTTTGTCATTTGGTGCTTGGATCATTTTCAGCCAAGGACTGTATCCAGCACTTAAATATTTCTAACACAACTTCAGTTAGTTTTTCAATCTGTTGGCCAAATCAAAGCTTATTGTTAATTAACTGTAGTAGTTGATGTAGTATGGTAATTCAGGGGTAGCTGATCTGGTATGAGGAAACTTTCAGTAAGCTCCTGGTTCTAGAACTCATATTAGTTGACTTAATGTTGATGGACTTATTTTGATTTCTTGAATGAAGCTTAAAATTCCAAATTATATCCAGAAAATCTGTTAGGCTTTAAAAAAGGCATTTGAAATTCTTCAGTGCAGGTGAGCTTATTCGAGCCCGTGTATAATAAGCAGAAGGAGCCTGAGACTTATTTTGGGTTACCTGATGGCATTCTGAGACGTCCTCCTGATTCAATACAGCTTGAAGATAAATTTAAGAAAATGGATTATGTGGTTATTCTCAACCAACAGTAGCACCATAACCATCTAGTAAAGTGTGTGTATTGTGGGGGAGGGGTGCAGAATGAGCATGTGATTTGAATATGGTGCATCAGCCTTGTAAATTGTCACTCCTGGAGCAAGTTGCAATTTGCTGTATGTCACATGAATGGTAAAACAGCTGTATTCCTTCATTACGTGATCTCTGAATCTCTTGAGGGAAGGAAAGGAAGGTTTAAAAATTCTTGGTTTCATACTTACTGTTCAAGTTGTGGAACGTGGATTTGGCAGAAAACCCTTGCACCTTGTTCTACTGAATGAGGCTCCTCAGATAATGTTTCCAGATTACGAGTCTTCTCTTGCCAAACATGTTTAGCAAAGAGGAAAAACACACTTTGAAAATGGCTATCAAAGGAATTTAATCATAGCATAAAGACTCTCGGGGTGAGCCTGGGTAGCACAATCCTGCCCTGTTCACCATTATAGGTTTATTTAATGTATTCTGCACAGTAACGCTTCATATGGCAGTGAGGATTCTTGATTTGGGCATTAGGATGTTTCTGATCCCCCAGGAAGCTTTTCTGCCTCAACAGGTCGCAAGCCTCCCTGGCTGCCTTTGATGAAGCCATTTATCTTGGTGCCAGCAGCAGGATGTTGAAAGAGTGCACATGAGGAAGGTATGCAGTGGATTATGCACGCATTTGTGGAGCCAGATTATTATTGACAATAGGCTTGGAGAAGATTTAGGTTATATGTCCTTCTGCACAAGGCTGCTGAACTGCCTTTCTGGAAACAATACGAGTCAGGGAAATAAGGAAGGGTTCTTTCATCTCAGCTCCTTGCTACTTCCTGAATGTGCTTTGGTCAGGAGAGACTGTAAAACAGTTTCTGGTGGGCATTGTCGCCATGTGATGAAAGAGCTTGACTGAAAATTTGCACCATAATGTCTACTCATCTGTGGTCTGCCCCTCGGAGCAGTGTCTTTGAAAACCACAGAAGCCATGCTCAAAACCCTGAACAACCTAACTAGTAGCTTGTGCATAGAGCCTGTATCAGTTAGCTTTTGCTGCATAACAAACCTTGCCAAAATTTGCTGGCTTTGACAATCATTTATTTTGCTCACAATTTGCTGGGCTGCCCGGGCAGTTATTCTGGTCTAGGTTGGGTCTATTGATTTCTGCTGGTTTCATTCATGAGTCTGTAGTTAGCTGGAAAGTCAGCAGGTGGCTGGATGATTCAGAATAGGCTCACATACATGTCTGGCAGTTGGCTGGCTGTTGGCTGGTAGCTGGCTAACTATGGTTCTTTTTTTATGTTATTTTTTATCTTCCAGAAGGCTAGCTGAGACTCAATCACATGGTGGCTTCAGGATCCCACGCACAGCAGTAGGGCAACCCCCAATATGCAAGGGCTCTTTAAGCCTCTGCTTGGGTCATATTGGCTATTGTCCAATTAGACAAAGCAAAATTGTAGCCCAGATTCAAGGAATGGAGGATAGTACCTCGTATCTTGATGGGAAGACCTGCAACATCAATATTGCAAAGATGTGGATGTAGGGGTCAGGGGAGGATTGGGGGCCATTTTTATAATGTACCAAAGAGCCATTTAGAATTTGCAAAGTGTTTTCACTTGCATTACTCATCACTACAACCATGTGAGACAAACTATGATTCCCATTTTACAGACTGAGTAAACTAGCTCAGAAAATCAGGGTAGCTTAACCAGATAATAATCAATGGCATTCTTGCCCCATACCATAGCAGCCTAAACTGTGAAAAATAGAGAAAACTTCTGTTATACTATTAGCTCAAACACCATGCCCTTGATATATCAGCTTTTTTTTTTTTGCTTCTATTAGGTGGTCCCCAAATTTAGTGAGAATTAGAACCATCTCCTGACACTTGTTAAAATGCAGATTCTAGGGCATCACCAGAGGTTCTGACTCAGCCAGTCTGCCAAGGATCTGGCATCTGCATTTTTAACAGTCAACCCTAGGAGGTCCTGATGCAGCTTCTCATGCTGGGAAACATTGGGTTATATTACAATACTGAGTGTTGCTGGCATGCTGTAGCGAAGAGCTTGCACACTACAGTTCCTTTGACCAGCTTTCCAGAACCATGAGGTAATAGCATTGGGATGGTTATTTAACTTCTCTGAGCCTTTGTCTTGACATCTGCAAAACGGGTATACTAAGAAAGCCCGCCACAGAGCTGGGCTGAAGATTAAATCAGTAAGCTCTGAAGCACTGACATGGGTGCCCAGTGGATGCTCAGTAAGGGTTATTTTTGTTGTCTCTTCATCCTGAGAGTCTGTAGGACCCCTGGATAAGGCAAGTCTATGAGAAGTGGAAAAACTGTTTGTAGAATGCTTTGCAGACTTGCACTGTCAATGCCCATGAATGAGAAATGATAATCAAATATTCATCAGCACCTCAGAAAGTACATAGCTTTTTGAGGAATAAAAGGTATCAGAAGCCTAAGAATCATAACTGGAAACAGTGATAGGCCTGGTAGGCAACAGCTGTCGTCATTAGAGACTAACAGTATGCGCAAGAGGTACAGAAGGGCTGGTCATGCCTCAGCCCCTCCGGTCTTTTCCAAATTGCGTGAACTTCCAGCATCAGCACTATTGTCTGCATGTCCCCCGACAATGACAAAATGTACAATGATTCTCTATTAAGACTTGGCCTTATTCAAGTCGATTGTGTCAATGTGGATAAATCCCTACAAAATATTTCTTTATAATAATTTAAATGAAGGTGCTAAAACATGACATGGAGCATGTTATTTCCAGAGCTTGTGGGGGCTGTGTTTGAAGCTTCTGTGTTCAGATGATAACCAAATAGCTTGTTTCTTACAGTTTTGCCATTTGGGCACTTTCTTCCCCCCCTTTTTTTTTTTGTATGCTCCTTCTCCCATTGTGTTTCTGTCTAGTCTGTTTCTCTTTTTCCTTTGTAGCTTCTGTCTCTGTAAATTTCATGGCTTTCTTCCTTTGTTCCTTCTTTCTTGTTTTTTTTTTGTAAAAAGAAAAGGTGCCGTTTTTTATCCAAATGACCAGAATCTAATTTAAAATGTACGCCTTTATTCTGTTGTACGGAGTTTTCATCTCTTATCTGTGATTGTCGTCTGTACCAGTAGATGGAGCACATCTCCTATATTAAACACCATTGTAGGTCGTAGGGTGGGGTGTTTTCCCCTCATCTGTCATTTTTTGCTGCAGTGAAATTGTAGTTGGAAGCTGGTGTAATACAAAGCAAAACTTCTAATCTTGGCTAGACTAGAGTGTATACTTTTCTGACTCATGTCAGCAACGCGGGGCTTAACAACAGCTGATCTAGATAGGTGGGAGCTGGAAAATAATGAGGGTTCGTGCATGTGTGTACTCGTGTGGCATGCGTTCTCTTTGGGAAGAGTTAGCAGCTTTGTGCCAAAGGTACCCTTTCTTCCCCTTCTCTCCCTTCCTCTCCTCCTCATCTTTCTTTTCGGATATCCAGACTTCACCACTCGGCTCTTTCTCCCTTGTGTCACGGCTCCCAGTACATAGCAACGTGTCCTTGTCTGAAGACCTCAAAGTAAAATCATAGCTTGTTAGAGCTGGAAGGAAACTTAAATGTCATCTAATACTGAAAGCAATAGGGCCCAGGTTAACAAAGGATTCACATGGGGATTTGGGGCGGCCCTTGTCTGTGACCAGACTGTTGTCATCGTCCTTATTGCTGTTGAGCTGGCATCCCTTAATTGTGGGCTCATGGCATGGAGAATTTCCCGACCTGCCTGTTTTAACTAAAGGTACCAAACAATGCTGTCAAATAGCTGATTTGATCTTTTTCATCAAATCAAGCAGCTGCTTTAACTTTGTTATACGTTGGAGAATATGCAAGCGTCAGCTTTTGAATGAATTTGTTCCGTATGTTGCCTGCTGCAGGGTCATGGGTACTTGTTAGACAGAGTTTCTCAAAGTTCCATCGGAATCAACTGGGTAATGGGAAAAAAGCACGAATTCCTGGATCCTATTCATTTTTTGTAGCATTAGAATCTTTTAGTTTTGGGCTTGGGAATTTGCATTGTTAGCCAGTTTCCCCAAATGAGTCTCATTCACGGGAAGTTTGAGAACATAAGACTTAAGAGATGTTGCTGAGCATGGATTCTTTGATGCACCTCCCCTCTTTGGGCTGGGCCTCCTTCACTTTCCAACTCCATTCTGGAGAGAGCAAAGCTTAGGGGCCATGTTTTGTGCAGAAATTGGGGCTGGGAACCAGTAAAGCCAAATTATTGTCTATTTTTCTGAGTGAGAGCTGGGATTTTCTTTTGTAAAAATAGGTCAGAAAAGCTCACTTGAACCAATTTTTCTTTGGGCGAAGTCAAGCATTTGCTTCTGTGGTGATCAAATAAAGGACATGGCTGCCATCTTATGGGAGATGAGCGGTGTGTTAAGACATGCAAACAACCTCTCCCTCGTTCCACAGTATTTATCATCTCTGACCAGAGACTTGTACCAAAAAGCCAAAATACTTACTGCCTTGAATGGAAGATTAGCATAGAAATGTAAAGATTTGGCTGATTCCAAGATGCTTTCCAAATTTCTAGAATTCTCCTAGCTGCATCTTAAGGATTTGTGGCAGCAGCTTCTGGATGTCACCTGATACAAGTTCTCTTCTTTTCCTTAGTAACAGAACCCTCATTGTATTCAAGGTGTTCAAAGACTGCCCCAGAACCAGTTAAAGGCCACCTTTCCCAGCCTCCTTTGTGGAGGGTTGTGGCCATGTAACTAAGTTCTGGATAATGAAATGGAAATGTTATGTAGGTTTGCTGCTTAAAGGTCACTGACTCACTGGGAGGGAACCCCTTTCATCTTTTCCCCTTGTTCCTTCCTGTTGCCTTCAATGTGAGACGTGAGAGCTAAAGCTTAAGTGGTCATCTTGGACAACGAGGCACCCTTGAGGATGAAGACCAGTACTGAGGATGGCAAAATAGAAAGATGGAGCTTACGTTTCACATGGCTTTCTGATACCACGTACCAGCCCTGGATAGACCACCTTCAGATTTCTGTATGAAATTACAAGTCTGGTATGTTTTGTCACTAATATTTTGAGTTTTACCTTTTATATGCAGTTGAGACTAGTCCTAACTGAAATCAATTATAAACCTCCTCCTACTGCAGAGGTTCTCAACCTTTAGTCTGTATCAGAATCACTTGGAAGACTTTTGAAAACATAGACTGCTGGGCCTCACCCCCAGGGTTTCTGAATCAGTAGCTCTGGGATAGAGCCTGAAAATTTGCATTTCTAACAGCCTCCCATGTGATCTAATGCTGCTAGCCCTGAGACTACACTTTGAGAACCACTGTTTTATCGAAAGCATCTTAAATTTTAAGGCAAGTTCCTACTCTAATTATTTAGGATTAGCATAGGTCAGCTAATCTCACATCCCGCAGCAGATATTGTAAGAGCTTTCTCCCCACTGCAATAACATTAATACAAATTCTACAGTCTATTGGCTCAGAGCCAAGTCACTTTAGATTACTTGGTGTAGGAACAGTGCCATAGCTGGGTTATCCATGACTGTTTCATTCCACACCCCCACCCCGTTACTGTTTCCTTTCTCAACCTCTTTACCAAAATATGCAAACAACTTCCAGAGAAACCACTTGCCTTCCACAGGGCATGTCTTCAGTGTAGTCAATACAGGCTACATTCAAGATGGAGGAGAAAATTCCATTCTCTTCATTCACGCCGGGCAAAAGACCCTTTTCTTTTATTTCCTGGGAAGCAAGGTCTGTGTATGTGGAAAGGACAAATGGGTTCATTCTCACTGCATGCTAAAATGCTGGATTGAAATCAGGACTTCATTGGTGGTTTCTACCCTAGGCGAGTGCTGACTTAATCTTTGTTACTGGTGCTTCTTAGGGGCTGCTCCTTCTTGCACCTTTTTGCTGGATAGGTTAAGTCCAGTCATCACCTTATGGCCTTTCCCACCTCCTCCATCCCTCCCCAGATCCTACAGAAATTCTCTTTATGAACATTTCTTAATCATTTTTTTTGCCTAATTCCTCATTATACACTGTACTTCAGAGTCAGAGATACTGGAATTGGGAGCCAGACTTGTTTACTTGCTATGGGAGCTTCAACAAGTGACTGACCTTGCTAAAATTCAGTCACCTCATTTGTGAAAATGCAACTTATCATGTGGACCTCAAAGGGCTGAGGTAAAGATGAAATTAGCTAATGTTTATAAAGGGCTTAGCACAGTTGCCAGCTCCTGGTAAGTGCATAATACATGTTATCTGTTGTCACTAATTGGTAGCATTTCAATCCACTGAAGAAAACTTCAGTCCCTATATGATACCAGAAGCACAATTCACAAAAGAAAAAAAAGGATACATTGGACTTCATCAGATTAAAAACTTTTGCTTTGCAAAAGACTGTCATGAGGATGAAAAGACAAGCCACTGACAGGCAGAAAATGTTTGCGAAAAACATATCCAACAAAAGACTCTTATCTAGAATAAAGAACTCTCAAAACTCAACATTTTTAAAGAGAGACAAAAAAGTCCAGTTAGAAAAATGGGCAAAAGACTTGAAAGAAACTTCACCAGAGAAGATAAATGGGTTGCAAATAAACACATGAAATATTATTCAACACTGCTAGCCATTAGGAAAATGCAAATGAAATTCATGATGAGATACCACTACATTAGAATGGCTAAAATAAAAATTACTGAAAATACCATATTCTGGCAAGGATACAGACATACTGAATCTTTCATACATTGCTGGTAGAAATGTTAAATGGTACAACTGCCTGGAAAGCAGTATGGTAATTTCGTTAAAAAGTTAAACATACACTTAGCATACAACTGAGCAATCATTACGTACCTGGGCATTTATTTTACAGAAATGAAAACTTATATTTATGCAAAATGCTATACATGAATATTCATAGGAGTTTAATTTGCAGTAGCCCAAAACTATCAACAACCCAGATTTGCTTCCTCAAGTCAATAATTGAACAAATTATGGTCTACTACTCAGCAATGGAATACTACTCAGCAATAAAGGAATGAACTAGTGATACACACAACAACCTGAATGGATTTAAGGGCATTATGTTGAATGTCTTAGGCTGTTTGGATTGCTATAACAAAATAGGATAGACTGGCTTATAAACAAAAGAAATTTAGTTTTTATGGTTCTGGAGCCTGGAAAGTCCAAGATCAAGGTACCAGCATGGTCACATTCTGGTGAGAGCCCCCTTCCTGGTTCTTAGCTTTATCACGAGGTCCTCACATGATGGAAGGGGTGAGGGAGCTCTGTGGGGTCTCTTTTTTAAGAACATCAATCCCACTCATAAGGGCTTTACTCTCATGATCTAAGCCTCTTCCACAGGTCCCACCTCCTAATACTATCATCTTTGTGGGGGTTAGGATTTCAACATATGAATTTTTGGGGGGACACAACATTCTGATCGTAGCATTGAGGCGGGGGAGGGGGAAGCCAGTTGAGAAATCTATGTACTTCGTGATTCCATTTTTTTTTGTCTTGAAATGACAAAAGTATGGAGATGGAGAAGAGATAAAGGGTCGTAAGAAGTGAGGGAAGAGGGGAAGGAGGGAGGAAAGGAGGAGTGACTATAAATGGGGCAGCACGAAGCAGTTCATTTGTGGTAATGGTTTTGTATCTTTATTGTGATGGTAGTTTCACAAATTCATATATGTGACAAAATACCATAGAATTATACAGAGACGTACAAAAATGAGTGCACACAAAAACTGGTAAAATCAGAGTACAATCTATAGTCTAGTAAATTATATCATGCCAGTTAATTTCCTGGTTTTGAGGATGCATAATTGTTATGTAAGATGTCACCCCTGGGGGAGGCGTGGTGACGGGTACATTGTCCTGTACCACTTTTTGCAGCTTCTTGTGAATCTATAATATTTACTTCAAAATTAAAAGTTAAAAAATTACCAACAATAAAATTGTAGCCCCAGTCTCAGAGTGTCAATAGCCAACTGAATCAGCAAAATGAGTGAAAAAAAAATCCTCAGTAATACTGGTTTCATGTTGGATTAATTGGATAAAAACTAGATTTTGAAGAGACATATGATTGATAGTAGAGTTTTCTTAAGACAATTACCAGGTTGTGTTTTTTTCTTTCTTGGGCTGGCTATATCATGTTACCATCAGAGCTTTAACAACCTACAGACTAGAGAGGGAATAAATTTTTAAAAAGGAATTTTGTGTTGAAATTATTCTCTGATCACAATATAATTTTCTTCTCACTATACAAATGTCTGGTTTTCTAGCCACATTACAAATATGTCTAATTTTCCACTCACTTTTAAATTCTAGGCAGCCATGATAAGGAGCTTTTGGGGCACCTTTCCTAAGCATGAAGGGTTAAAAGTGGGTGGTGGTGCCAAATAGCGTTAAAAAGTCACCCAGAGTTGTATCCAGCGAAAGGACAGCTTAAAAGAGCAACAGAGCAATTCAGCCCTTAAGCAGAGACCTTATTTATATGCCACATTTCAGCGAAGAGATTTTATGGCCAAATCTTAGAGCCTTAAAGCTGAAGTGTATAATATAAACATCCTAGCAGCATTAACTCTAACAGCACAAGGCAGGCTTGGCACATACCCCATTTATTATTTTGGTTCTCTTCTGCCCGAAAGACATTTCAGTAGTCAGTGTAACACTTTCATCTACATGATTCTCATCTCCGGACTTTTAGACGTGATGAGAACTACATGTAAAATGGAATTATAAACCTCGATGTATATTTTAACCTACAGAATAGATTTAGGTTTTGGTTTCTTAAGTGGACTTTCATCACCTCTTTCTCTCTGACAAAAGAGAGTTCTGGATTTAGGATGGGCAAACAAAGATTTCATTCTGATTTCCTCTGTTTCTTCCAGCAAGAAGTAAATGACTGGGAACTACTGTCTTTTTCTTCCTGGGATTACCAGTTAGGTTAGTTTGCTTAAATTAAAATAAGGCCACGGGTAGGAAAAGTCACAAAAGCTCTATCAATTATCTGCTTTCTGTAAATCTTGCCTCCAAGCCTTTGTAAATAATGTTTCCTCTATTTGGAATGCTCTTCGATCTTTCTCTCTCACCTCAAACTACGCCCCCACCCTTTCTAGCTAATTTTTACTCATCCTTCAGAATGTAGCTCAATACTTACTTCCTGAAGGAAGCCCTAGATTAGATCAGTTCCCCCATTATACTCTTTCCTGGCATCCGGGATTGCCCTTTTATAGTGTTTATTATAAATATAACTAAATAATGAATGTAATAGTTAATTTTCATGTTATATCTTCTTTACTACACTGTAAAGTCTACGGGGGCAGAGAGATGTCTGACTTACACAGGTCTGCATCCCTGGTTCCCAGCAGAGCCTGGCATAAGTAAGCACTCAACAAACATTTGTTGAATAAAGTAAAGAATGAATGAAGGCAAAAATAGATGCAAAGGAATGGTAATAATCATAATATCTAACATTTATTGAGCATTTACTATATATAATGCTAGGCATTGCATTAAATGCTTTGCATATGTTACGCCATTCAGTTTGTACTACAACCCTAAGATAAGTACCAGCATTATCCTTATTTAACAGCTGAGAAAACTGAGGCTTTAGAGAGTTGAAAGAAGGCTCCAGAGCTGGGAACACGTCTGAGTCACCGAACAGCTTCTCTCATATTCCTTCCGCTCCCTTCTCCCTCCTCTGTCCATTTTGTATCTACATTTCCCTTTTCTCTGTGGAGAAAATTCCTGATGTCAATGTCAGAGAGAAGTCACTTCGTTCTGGACATTTTTTTGAGGACATTGCTCCCTGGGGAGAAGCTACTTCTAGAGCACATATTTGATGGGGTGGCCAAGGGCAGATCAAGTTGCCTGATTCAGAGCTTCAATATATCTCTATGGCAGTTTGTGTGTGTTTGAATGATATGCTGAGGCAGGTGCAAAAGCATTGTTCTGCTCATTCTAATATATATGATAATACTGTACTTTAGTTATTGGGTATTTTTTTATCCAAGGGTCTAAAAGTTTTTTTTCAATCTCTCAATCTATCAATTCAAAAACCATGATACTGTTTTAAATAGACTCATAATGCTATACAAGATCAAATATGCGAGCAGCCAACTGCCAATATTTATTTATTTTTCTAATCTGCCTCATGGTTCTCCCCTCGCTGATGCCAGCTAGTGCTTTCATCATGATTAGCACAGTTTAGCAGTTTTAAAATACATGTTACATACCAAGTAGGCTGCAGTAGCTTTCTCGGTGGCATTCGGAAACACATTAAAAATACGCAGCTTGACTTTTCATCCCCGTCACACCCTCTGCATTTCCCTTTTGGAGAGCTTAAGAGGGAGGCATAGTGGGAAGAAAATAAGCCCAAAGAAAGGAAAATAAAATTTTGCCCCTGTAGAAAACAATATGCGAAACCAAATCTATTGTTCTTAATTCAGGTTCTGGTTCTCATGGCTGTCTTTTTGTGTCTGTCGTGTTATTTTTGTTTAATGGTGCTTTGCCATTTAGGAGTGCTCTTTTATTTCTCGCTCCTTCCCCATCTTGGTAGTCCTGTTGTTCCGTGCGAGGCTCCGGCTCCAGCTTATGTTAGTATTGTTCTTGATGTTTCTCCCTCTTCCTTCGCCACATCCATTCACTTTAGCTGCATTCTTTCCTAATTCTCCACTCTCCCTTCATGTCCCAGAACCCAAACATGTCTTTCTTTTGACTCTAATGTATTGTTTCTAAACCATGCCCCTTTTGGTTACCTAATTTTATTTTTGTAATTAATCCATATGTGTTTTAGTCTTAAAATCTCTCCACGATGTTCTCTAATTAAATTTCTGGCTCTGTGTGTCCTTTTGAGCTTGACTTCTGGCAGAGCATTTACCCGGTTTCTTTTTTTCTTTGATTACTGAGTTTCATTGACAAGGCTTTTCATCCCTGCTTTTGGTCCTCACATGTATGTGGACTAAAGAGTTTGAATCAGTGAGTGAGGGCAAAGGGAAGGAGTGCTGGATTTGGAGTCAGAAGATCTGTATCAGGTCTGAACCCTGCTACTTAATAATCAGAACCTCATCTATAAAATGGAAATACTGGTATTACTGTCCCTGGTAAGGGATCAAATGGGATAAAATAATCTAAACAGACTGCAAATGTTTCCTACTTGAGAGATTTTTTTCGTCTTCATGGAACTGTTATTTCCATAAAATGGCACCTCTTTTTCATTTAACACCAGGCCAAAATAAAATGATGGAAAATGTTAACTCAAGCATTAAAAGTTTAAAACCTTGTGAAATTCTCCAAGAGGTTCTAATTAACCTCTTGGCAAAATTATCTTGGTGATGTTGGCACAGAGAAGGCTGGCTGTACCTACATCTTTCAGCCATAGCACATACCCCAAGGGGCTTTGAACGAAGGGACAGCATCTGAAAACTCATTTGCAATA
This sequence comes from Vicugna pacos, assembly GCF_048564905.1. NCBI lineage: Eukaryota > Metazoa > Chordata > Mammalia > Artiodactyla > Camelidae > Vicugna > Vicugna pacos. Next base: position 23,551,047 of record NC_133023.1, read on the forward strand.
TTAAAAAGAAATCAGAATTAAAATCGAATGACAAGAGATCTTAGGCTCTAGAATCCAGAAATTATTATTCAACTTTCCCATAACAAAGTAGGAATCTTATCTTAAATCATTCTCTTAAGTAGGTTGTGGAAACTTGGCGTAAATACTTTTAGTACTCGGTACTTGCTATTTTGAGAAGCAACCCATTTCATTGCCAGATGTCTTATTTTGTGCAAATGACACATAACATTCACCCACTTCTTCCAGTGACTTCCTGAACAAGTCCCATTCTTCTCACCTCAGACAGCTCTTTTATGCTTCTGACTAGCTTCTGGGTCATCCTTTCCTACAGGCTAAAATTCCAGTGCTTTTAATGGTTTCTCATATGACGTGAGTTTTCATGCTCTTCAGTGTTCCAGACTTTTCCATTTGTTAGTGGCTGCTATATTTTTAATATTTTTTTATATTGAAGTACAGTCAGTTACAATGTGTCAATCTCTGGTGTACAGCATAATGTCCCAGTCATCCATATACATACATATATACATTTTCATATTGTTTTTCATTAAAGGTTAGTACAAGATATAGAATATAGTTCTCTGTGCCATACTGAAGAAACTTTTTTTAAATCTATTTTTATATTTAGTAGCTAACATTTGCAAATCTCAAACTCCCAAATTTATCCCTTCCCATCCCCTTTCCTTGGTAACCATAAGATTGTTTACTATGTCTGTGAGTCTACTTCTGTTCTGTAGATGAATTCATAGTGTCCTTTTTTTTTTTTTAGATTCCACATATAAGTTATATCATATGGTATTTTTCTCCTTCTGGCTTACTTCACTTAGAATGGTGATCTCTAGGTCCATCTGTGTTGCTGCAAATGGCATTACTTAATTCTTTTTATGGCTGAGTAGTATTCCATTGTATAAATATACCACAACTTCTTTATCCAGTCATCTGTTGATGGACATTTAGGTTGTTTCTATGTCTTGGCTATTGTATACAGTGCTGCTATGAACATTGGGGTGCAGGTGTCTTTTTGAATTTGAGTTCCTTCTGGATATATGCCCAGGAGGAGGATTGCTGTATCATATAGTAAGTCTATTTTTAGTTTATTGAGGAATCTCCATACTGTTTTCCACAGTGGCTGCACCAAACTACATTCCCACCAACAGTATAGGAGGGTTCTCTTTTTTCCACAGCCTCTACAGCATTTGTCATTTGTGGACTTTTGAATGATGGCCATTCTGACTGATGTGAGGTGATAGATACCTCTTTGTAGTTTTGATTTGCATTTCTCTGATAATTAGTGATACTGAGCATTTTTTCATGTGCCTCTTGGCCATTTGTATGTCTTCATTGGAGAGTTGCTTGTTTAGGTCTTCTGCCTATTTTTGGATTGGGTTGTTTTTTTTTTTGTTATTAAGTTGTATGAGCTGTTTATATATTCTGGAAATTAAGCCTTTGTCAGTGACATCATTTGCAAATGTTTTCTCCCATTCTTTATGTTGTCATTTTGTTTTGTTTATGGTTTCCTTTGCTGTGCAAAAGCTTACAAGTTTAATTAGGTCCCATTGGTTAATTTTTGCTTTTATTTCTATTGCCTGGGTAGATTGCCCTAGGAGAACATTGGTAAGATTTATGTCAAAGAATGTTTTGCCTATGTTTTCTTCTTGGAGGTTTATCATGTCTTGTCTTATATTTAAGTCTTTAAGCCATTTTCAGTTTATTTTTGTGTATGGAGTGAGGGAATGTTCTAACTTCATCGATTTCCGTGCAGCTGTTCAGTTTTCCCAACACCACCTGCTGAAGAGACTACCTTTTCTCCATTGTATAGTCATGTCTCCTTTGTCAAAGATTAATTGACCATAGATTTGTGGGTGTATTTCTGGACTTTCCATTCTGTTCCATTGATCCATATGTCTGTTTTTATGCCTGTAGCATGCTGTTTTGATTACTGTAGCTCTGTAGTATTGTCTGGAGTCTGTAAGGGTTATTCCTCCAGCTTTGTTCTTTTTCTTCAATATTGCTTCGGCAATTCTCGTCTTTTGTGATTCCATATAAATTTTAGGATTATTTGTCATAGTTCTATGTAAAATGTCCTGGGTAATTTGATAGGGATTGCTTTAATCTGTAGATTGCCTTGGGCAGTATTGAGTGGCTGCCGTAAAACTGAGCCTCTAGAGCTGGATACAGTACTCTGGATCTGTCTCCACCATAGATATCCGGAGAGTGTGATGTCGCCAAGAAGGCTCACTTGCCTTAAAGAACATGTTTGCTGTCACTGGTTTTAGAGAGTTGCTTTTCAGTACATAAGCTCTCTAGCAAGAGTCAATAACCTGGTTTTCATTTGTATGTGAAGAACTTTCATAAATTAACTTAGTTTCAATAAGACTATAGAGGGTTTTAAGTTAAAGTGTTAATAATGAATTTCTTATTGTTGGGTAGAAACCAGAGGTGTCCATTCACTATAATTGGAACTATGGAACTACTTAAGTTTATGATAGTCCATATGTTATTTTTATGCAAAAGATAAAATGCTAGGTGTCAAGCTCTTCTCTATCATTATTTTTTAACCTTCATTGAGTTTTTACACTGCCCTCTGCATGTAAAGTGCTTCATATATACAACAGCCCTGTGAGGTAAGACTATTATTCCCACTTTACAGATAAGGATACAAAGCAGTTTATTAACTTTTCTGAGGTCACCCAGCTAGCAGGTGGCTCTCAACCCAGGAAGTCTGACTCCACATTCTGTACTTCCTCACCTCCCTGTGCAGTGCATAATTGGAAAACAGTACTTATGTTAGTTGGTTGTTTTCCCCTAAAAGAAAAGATCTGAGCAAGAACTTATTCTAAAGTTTCTCTTCCCCATGCTTCCAAGGTCCATTCCATGGAACATTGGTACCTTAAGGTGATCTAAGGAGGGAAAAAAGAGGTCTCATATTTAAGACCACATAGTTGCCATTTTTTCTGAACTTAGCCTCTTTGACCATGCTGTGCTATGGCTTGATTCAAATGTTAAGTGACAGGTTCCCATGAGCTGTTATACATGAGAGCACTTTGCAGATGCTGAATACATTGTACCTGCTTATAGCATCTCAGATTATTCATGAATTTTACATGCCTAAAAATGCCATTTAAAACAGTTTCTTCTCCAGACTCACAGATACAGAGAACAAACTAGCAGCTGGTTACCAGTGAAGAGAGGGAAGCGGGGAGGGGCAAAAAAGTGGTTATTATGGGATTATATGGAATCATGTGTGTGAAACTTTTGAAAATTGTAAAGCACTATAGAAGTTAAAGAATCTTTCCATAAAACAAAAACAACACAAAAACCAGTCACTTCTCTGATCATTTATCATTCCTTTACAAAGTATTTTAAAACTTGGTTCATCTATGGTTATCAGCAGTTGCAACACACATAATGATAATGAATTAGGAAGCTGAAGATTGTTTTAAAAGTGGACCAAATGTGGAAGTTGTGTTAGAAGAGAGACAGTGGAAAAGGACAAGAAAATGGGAAACGTATTAAATCTTTTAATGGTACTTTATGATTCTCTGAAGCAGAAATTCAGTTAAGCTCAAGAGTCTATGATGCTTAAAGAAGCATGGAGGAGAAATTTACATTAGTTATGTTGGGCCACTTCTGTATATCATTAACTACAGCAGCAGCAACAAAGCCCTAATGACACAAAGAAATTCTCTAAATTCACATTGTGTGTTAATGGAACAACGAATAAGAATGCCTTACATTCATCTTTATTCTAACATCTCAGTCCTATTTGTTAGCTCCCTTCCTTTTATCCATTTTTGTTTCCCATACACTGTGAATAATTCTTTTAGTTGTTCATACCATCTCCCTTCACATGATATATTTACTGAATTATCATGGCCCACTTATAAGCATCATTTTGCAAGACTAAACAAATTATAAGTCCACTCAATCTTTCTGTGTAAGTGACATTTTCAAAGACAGGTTGAAAAAAAAATCAATCCATGCAGGATAAGATACAATAAAAATGTCATGAAAACTGGGTGTAAAGTCAAACCAAGCAAGTTTGTACATTTTTATTATTATCTCCCCCAAATGGAAATGAAAATAGAAAATAGAATAACCTTAATTTTTGAGGCCAGTCTGGGAAACTGTAATTACATTAGCAACATCCAACAGTGTTATCAACACTGAGCAATTCCTCTCATCTCAACTCAGCAGCCGACTCAGAAAATCACACCTTCCAGCTCATGGGATTTGTGACACTTAGTAATGCATGTGTAATTGGGTAAAAAATAGTCATTACCGCAAGCTTAATTTTTATTTGCCTCTGTATTCTCTAAAGGAAAAAATACTCAGGGCTCTTTCTCTGCTTCTTCAAGAAGGCAATGGCTAGGTCCCTTTGAAGGAATGTATAGCATGACTTTTCTCAATCCCAGTCGCCCAAGTGCTACCATATTCCTAACAGGGGAGAGTTGTCCCTGCAGTATCCCGAAGCTCTTCTCCCCCTTACAAAGCACTGGAGGGGCGGGGAGATCTAATCACCTGTTCAGCAGCTCTCTGCCTCCACTTATGCTTACTTTTCCTCCTGGATGCTGGTTTCCAGACCATATTTCTAAAAATATGAATCTTGTAACGTTCCTCCTCTGTTCAAACACCTACCAGGGCTTCTTATTGCTGGTGGCTTAAAGTCTGTAAACACCCCAGCATCCAGCCAGAGAATAAATTCTTGAGGAAATCCAGCACCATCCTCTTGGTAATGCTTATTTTCCCCTTTTGAACCCTCTGCTCTTGTCTTGCTTGGTAATAGTATCCTGCCTTTGTTCTTTGTTCCCTCCCTGAATTGCCTTTTCTTTTCCCCTTGACTTATTCAAATTCCTGCCTTTCCTCCAGTTCCCACCCACCTTCTACACCATCCATGAGGCCTTCTCTCTTTACCTTCCTGTCATTCAGATGGAGGCTTCTTCTACAAGAAAGGAGCCAGGATATATGAAGGCAGCAGGGAATTAGGTGTGGGAAAGTTTACACTTCACTTTTAATTCCGTGTAGTCTAACTATGTAATTGCCACATTTCATTTCATTTCCACCTCTACCTACATGTTCCATGGCATCTTGAACTTGGGAAGAGACCCTGCTTTCTTCCAAAGTTCCCATTTCTCCTCTTGTGTTCCCCTTCTCTGACAATGATGTCACTCTCTACCCAAATGCCCAAAGCTAGAAATCCAAACATTACCCTTCAAAATTCTTTTCTCGCCTTTGCTGCCCATCTGGTTACCAAGAACTATAATTTCTAGTCCTCAGTATCTCTCAACATCACTCCCTCCTTTCTTCTTTGCTGCTCTGTCTTAGCTGAACCTTCACCACTTCTCTCCAGATTTTCTACAGCAGTCCACGAATAGATCTCAGGCCTCTAGCCTCATCTGTGCTCAGATGCTTTATTCATCCTCCACATTTGTCTATGTTCTGAACGGAAAATCTGATCACTCAGAAAAAAATCATCAGTGACATTTCATTGCTTTTCACATAAAATTAAAACCTTGTAGTTGAACTGCCAGGTTTCCTCTCATATGTCTTGCTTCTTTTCCAGCACCTTTTCTCTTTTCTTACTCTCTGTCCTATCCTCCCCCACCTCAGCCTTTAATAGATACATCTTTGGCTTACTGAGCAGAAGTGCAGCCATTTCCCAGGACATCACTTTCGGGTCTAGCCAAGGGCACCCATCAACAGAGCCCATCATCAGTTGCGGTTGACCAGGGCTCTAATTTGGCTGTTATCATAGAACTCTTTTGTAAGAAAGGTTGACTAAGCAATGACCTTGTCTGTTTCACAAGATACAGAGAGCTCTCTCTCTCTCTCTCAACTTCTTTCATAAGTTTCAGGACCTTTCAGTTTACCGTCTGGGAGCTGTAGATGAGGTATAAATAACTACTGAGGAAGTGGTGTGATAGAGAGAGACATAATAGCAGATCAAGAATTCAACAAACCAGAATTCTGCTCTTGATGAAACTATTAAAAATTAGAAAAATCTATTGGCTCAGTGGTGTCAGTATCTTAAATTTATATAGAATTTAGAATGGAAAAGAAAATATATGTAATTCAGTAAGAGGACTAAGTACAAGAACCAAAAGGCATAAGAAAAGCTCACCACGTTGTCAGACTTTGTCTGGTTTCATATATTCTTTTGGACATATGGTGGGCCTAGGGCTTGCTCTTGTTTTATGATAATTCAAAACATGGCACTCCTCATGCATTTGCCATACTTCTGCTATATTATGTTGCGTCATATGGCTCCTCTATCCCAGGCAAATTGCTCCACATCTTGTTTCTGAAAAGACCTCACATTCTGGTTCCTGTCTCAATTCCCCCACCCTTCATGTCACCCTATTCTCAGTCGTGCCCTTTCTTTAAGACCTAGCTAAACCGATAAAGAATGCATAATGCCTGGAAAGCAAAATGGGTACTAATTTGGCAGGACTTTACTGTGCAGGCAGAAAAAAAAATTCAAGATAGTGGGTAAGGGTATGTTCAATGTGATCAGAACATTGTTTTAGAAATAGCCCCTCCTCTAAGACATTACTATGCCAAAATAGATCATTGCAGTGTCCTGGTCCATTTAAGAGGATTAAATACAATAACTGGTGGCTGCTACCTATTGAGTGAGTTAAGACCAAACTTAACTAAGGTATAAAAAGCAAAGCATTAGTAATTCTCTTCTTAAATTCTTGGTATTTTCAAAGCACTTAATATATATTATTCTATCATAACATTAGCAGTGTTACACCAAGAAGGATAACTGGTGGATTCTAGACCCAAACATCAGTAGCGCTGTTATGACCAGCAAGGTGTGCTCCTGCTTCAAATCCTAAACAGCATCAGATCATCCATCCATTCATTCAGTAATGTGTTTCAATTTCCTACATTCCTAGGCAACGTTCTAGGCACTTGAGGTAAAACAGTAGACAAAACAAACAAAAATCCCTGTTCTCATGGAGTTTATATTCTAGAAGTATTAGGCAGTGAACAAAATAAGGTAAGAAAGTGATAGATGTTACAGAGGGAAATGAGGCAGGAAAGACGCATAGGGAGTAGGGAGAGGGAGCTCATCAAGGAAGGCTCACTAAAAAAGTGTTATTTGGGCGGAGAGTTGTAGGAGGTGAGGCAACAAGTCATGAAGGAGGAATAATGTTTATGGTACATTGTTTGCAAAGATGACCACAGGAATTCTTTTTCTTTTCTTTTTTTCTTTTAAAAATTTTTTATTGAGTTATAGTCATTTTACAATGTTGTATCAAATTCCAGCGTAGAGCACACTTTTTCAGTTATACATGAACATACGTATACTCATTGTCACATTTTTTTTTGCTGTGAGCTACCACAAGATCTTGTGTATATTTCCCTGTGCTATACAGTATAATCTTGTTTATCTACTCTACATTTTAAAATCCTAGTCTGTCCCCTCCCACCCCCCGCCCCCTTGGCAATCACAAGTTTGTATTCTATGTCTATGAGTCTGTTTTGTATTTATGTGTTTTTTTTTTTTTTTAGATTCCACATGTGAGTGATCTCATATGGTATTTTTCTTTCTCTTTCTGGCTTACTTCACTTAGAATGACATTCTCCAGGAGCATCCATGTTGCTGCAAATGGCATTATGTTGTTGGTTTTTATGACTGAGTACTATTCCATTGTATAAATATACCACCTCTTCTTTATCCATTCATCTGTTGATGGACATTTAGGCTGTCTCCATGTCTTGGCTATTGTAAATAGTGCTGCTATGAACACTGGGGTGCAGGTGTCATTTTGAAGTAGGGTTCCTTCTTGGATATATGCCCAGGAGTGGGATTCCTGGGTCATATGGTAAGTCTATTCCTAGTCTTTTGAGGAATCTTCATACTGTTTTCCACAGTGACTTTCCTTGCTTCCCTCTCCCACTTTTAATGATTTAGCTGTCTTCTTTTTCAATTTTGTGTTTATTCTATTTGTAATTCATGGTAGTTATCACCTTTCCAGTTATGAGTTTCTCATTTCTGTAGCATCTTGCTTCTTTTCTATTTAGAGTAGACCTGTGAATATTTCTTTTAGCATGGGTTTAGTGTTGCTAAACTCTTTTAGCTTTTGCTTGTCTGTGAAGTTCTTTATCTCTCGTTCTATTCTAAAGGATAGCCTTGCTGGATAGAGTATCCTAGGCTGCATCTTTTTTTCATTCAGGACTTTGAATATATCTTGCCACTCCCTTCTGGCCTGTAGTGATTGTGTAGAGAAATCAGCTGAGCGCCTTAGGGGGGTTCCCTTGTAACTCACTCTTTGCTTTTCTCTTGCTGCCTTTAGGATCATTTCTTTATCCTTGACTCTGGCCATCTTGATTATGATACGTCTTGGTGTGAGTCTGTTTGGGTTCTTCCTGTTTGGGACCCTCTGAGCCTCCTGTACTTGGATATCTGATTCCTTCTTTAGGTTTGGGAAGTTTTCAGTCATGATTTCTTCAAATCCCCTTTGTTCTTTCTTCTCCTTCTGGAACCCCTATTATGCATAGATTGACATGCTTTGTATTATCCCATAGGGCCCTTATATTGTTTTCATTGTTTTTTATTTGTTTTTCTCTCAGCTGTTCTGATTGGGTACTTTCTGGTGTCCTTCCTGTCTTCTAGGTCACTTACTCGTTCTTCTGCATTATCTAGCCTGCTTTGTACAGCCTTTAGGTCAGCTCTCATCTCAGCCAATGAGTTTACCAATTCTATTTGGCTCTTCTTTATAGCTGCAATTTCATTTTTGACATATTTTATATCTCTAAACACTATTTCTTTTAGTTCCTTCAGTACTTTGATCACTCCTTTTTTGAAATCTTGATCTAGTAGGCCATCAGTGTCTATTTCCTTGATCATACTTTTAGGGGATTTCTCTTGATCTTTTAATTGGGAGTGGTTCCTCTGCTTCTTCATATTGCTCATATCTCTCTGGCACCGGTGGGCGGACGTGTCACTCCCTCTCCTGATGCCGCAGTCAGATGCTGCACTTGGGCAAGGCAGGTGGGCGGATCACACCCCCTTCCAGCACCGTGGTCAGGTGCTGCATTCCTGCCAGGAAGGCAAGTGGCCTCCTGCTCTCTCCCGGCACCAGTGGCTCTACTGCTCTGGGAAGCTACCTGCTCCGCCTCCGGTTGGCGCTCTGTAGATGGGCTCGGGGAAGACCACAGAACCGCCCCGCCCCTGCTCTGTGCCAAATCTCAGCTCCTTGTTTGTCTTGGTGGCGCAAGTTCTCTGAGGTGCCAGGGCAGAAAGATCCTATCTACCTCAGGCTGTAAACAAGTCTCAGTCCTGCCTAGGACGTTGCGGAGCCTCCCGGTGTGGATTCAGGGCTCGGCCCCGCCCCCGCCCGGGCGCTGTGCACAGGAGGAGGTGGTGGCTGTGGCTGTGCCCTGCCTCTCTTCTCACGAGAAGTGCCAGTAATGGCGCTGCGGGTCTGAGGAGACAAAGGCTACGGTGCCCCTCCCCCCAGGGCACACCAGCAATGTTGCTTTGCTTTTTTCACAATTTATGGGGGACCGAGGTTGTTCTGCTCCGTATCCCCTCCCAGTCATGACGCGCAGCACCCTGCAGTCCCCCGGGGCTGCATCAGTGCAGCTGCCCCAGTCCTCCACCTGGCTTGGGTGGCCTGTCCTGGCCCCCAGCTGCCGGCTCGTGTCTCGGGCTGGGTGTTGCGGGGACCCTTTGTGCCCATTTAACTTGGTTCTGTTGGTCAAGGAGTGCTCTGGGCAGATCTGAGCCTCAGAGGCTCCCCCTCCATCCCACTGGCCTCTCCGTTGGAGGGGGGAGACCCAGCCAACGAGTGCTATTCCTTCTTTGCCGCTTCCTCCCTGTGGGACTGGTCCTGCACTGTTTTGCTTTTTCTTCTTTTTTTTCCTACCAGATTTTTGGCATCTTTGTCTTTCGAAGAGGGCGATGTTCTGTCAGAGTTCCGCAGGTGATCTGGTTGGCTGAGTGGGTCCGTAGGTGTGAGTTTTGGTGTATTTGTGGGAGAGGGTGAGCTACAGGTGTCCTTCTACTTCGCCATCTTGCTTCTCTAGGAATTCTTATCTTTATAGCCACATCTTTGGGTAGCCTCTTTCAGACTGATTCTGGGCTTAGCCATATGACCTGCTTTGGAAAATGGGAGATGATATCAAGTGTGACCTAGCTGTCTGATCTCAGGAAATCTTGTGACTGCCATATGTAAATGAGCCTGAGCTACCCTGATGGATGATGAGAAACATGTGGCTAAGCAATCCCCACTTACCCATCGATATCAAGCCACTGCTATTGTAGTATGAAAGCAGTCATAGGTGATACATAAACACATAGGTATGGCCTTGCTCCAGTCAAACCTAATTTATGAAAAGAGGTGGCAGGTTCTGTTTGAGCAGCAGCCTGTAGCTTGCCAACTCCTTCCTAGACCATATAGCTTCAGTCAAGCGGGCTTAGACAAGAACGGTCCAGTCAACCTAGAGAACCATGAGAAATAATAATTTTTATTTTAAGCCGTTATGTTTTGAATTGGTTTGTTACACATGCAAAAACTAACCACTACAATGTCCTAGACAGAAGAAACCAGATACAAAAATCCTGACAAGGGAGTATGCTTGTGATATTCTAGGCCTTATAAATAGAGCAATGTTACTGGAGCCAAATGAACAGGAGGAGAGTAGTAAGAAGTAAGTGCAGAATAAAAAAGATGGAGGGGATGGGACAGTCAGATTGTAAGAGCTGTGAGGACCAGTGCAGCAGAGGAGTGACATGATTTAACTTAACGTTTTAAAAAGCTTGGTCTAGTTGCTATGTTGAAAATAGACCCTGAGGTACAAGGGCAGAAGCATGGAGGTCTGTTAAGAGTCTACTGTGATAACCTGGGTGGGAGGTTGGATATGGATGCTAGCAATGAAAGTTGTGAGAAGGGATCTGAATTTGGGTATATTTTAGATAAGATGCACTCATAATTTGGATGTAGGGCATATAAGAAAGAAAGCAATTAAAGATGACTTCATGGATTTTGTCCTGGGAATTGCCATTAATTTGAAATGGAGAAGACTGCAGGTAGAGAATGTTTTGGGGAAAATATGAGGAGTTCTATGTGGCACATTAAATATAAGATGTCTATGAGGAATTTGAGTAGGTGTTTGTATACATGGGTCTGGTTTCAGGGAAGAGGATTAGACTGGAGGTACAAATTTGAAATCATCAGCACAGAGAGCATTTTATATCTGTGAGATTGATGAGATTGCCAAAGGAGTGCACGTACACAGGGGAGAGAAAAACCTTAAGAAGGGAGCCTTGGGGCATTCCAACACTAAGCTGTCAGGGAGATGATGAAGAGGAATTGAGGAACACTAAAGCAAGGGGCAGGAGACTGGGATAGGAGAGGCCAGAGAGATATAAAGAGAACTGGGAGAGTGTAATATCCGGAAGGTTAGCTTAGGAAAGTATTCAAGTAAGATGAAAGCTAAGAATTAACTCTTGGATTTATCACTGTGGAGGAAGTTGGAGATTGTGACAACATCAGTGGAGTTACAGATACGAAAGACTGGTAGCTACGTGTTTAAGAGAATTTGGGAGGAGTGAAAATGAAGACTCTCTGAGTGTGGAGAGCACTTTTGAAGATGTGCACAGAGAAATGGATCAGTAATAGATCATCTACTGGAGGGTCATTAGGGGATCATTTTAGTGTAAGATAAAAGATATCATTGTTTTATTCTGAAGAGAATGATCTAATAGAGAGAAAATGATGATGCAGAAAAGGTGAGGCCATCTTAGACTTTGCAGCCCATTCAAGCCACCAGACTACTGCAATGGCATGAGTTAACTCCAGATGGGAAACAGAAGCAAGGGCCTTGAGTGGACAAGAAGGGATGGGCTCTAGGGCAAAAATGGAGGGGTTAGCCTTAGAGGCATGGAGGGTTCTTCTAGTAACAGAGGAGAGGGTAGAGTAAAAGTGTCTAGGTGCTCATGGATGGGAGGTTATGGTAGTAGGCAGAAATCTGGAGGTTTTTATAGTTTCTACTCAGTGAAATAGGAAGCAAGGTTATCAGTTGAGAGTGAGGACTGGGAGGACGTGCGAGTAGTAGACTGTAAAGTAATAACTCCTAGCACATTGGGCCCTTGCGTTTCCTCTCCCACGTTGATTTTGGGCTTGGCTACATGATTTTCTCTAGCTAACAGGCCATTGGCAAATACGATGCATATAGTGGCTTAAAAAATGCTCGTTTCTGGGAATTCTCCTACCACCACTTGAAGAAGCTCAAACTAGCCTGCTGGAGACATGTAGCCCATCCAGTAGCAAGCACCAACTGCCATCTTAGACTAGCCAGCCCCATTCGAGTCACCAGATGAACACAGCCACATGAGCAACACCAAGCAAGTCCAGCAGAAGAACTACCCAACTGATGCCAACCCAGATTGCTGACCCACAAAATCATGAGCAAATAAAGTACTTATGGATTTAAGCCACTATTTATTGGGATGGCTTGATACATAGCAATGGCTGCTAGATACAGAGGAGGATGTACAAATGATGGACAGAGAGAGTAGGCGAGAAAGAAGAATGGGGAAATATAGTATGATTGCTGGCAGTACTAAGGGCCCACTTAAGAGTTACAGTCGTTAGGTTTAAGTACACTCAGTCAGTATAGTTGGGTCTTTTTCTAGCCACATTCAGTTGCATGGTTGCTGGTGTGGTGTAGAGGAGAAATGGATTTAGTCAGCTAAAGAATTTTTGCCAAGCAAATACAACAAAGTCAGAGGGTCAGGTAAAGTGGAAAAGCATACAAGGGAATGATTATCATTGTTTACCATGGGATTTCACCTCAGAAAATAGAGGAGACCAACCAGCTGAAATGCAGTGAAAATGTTGTTGGACCAATTGATTGGATTTCTCAGAGGGATTAAAGGATTTTTGGCATCAGGACAGCAGGGAGGATGAATTAGAAAAAGAGGAGGTTGTGGTCAGAGTCTGATATGTGAATTAGAGATGATGGAAGGAGAACAGTTTTCATAGATGACAGGTCTGTAGTCTGACTTAACAGCAATGAGAGGCTGAATAGATTGGAGGACCAGATCGGGGGAGGAGAAAAAATAAAGAGGCCAGGTTGTGGAAGGATTATCTATGTGGATAGTGGTTTCATCAGGAATTAGGACAGGGGTGACGCTGGAGAAGATTGCCATCAGCCAGGAGCTAAAATAATCCAGCAATGTGGCGGGAGGGGTCCCTGGGTAACTGTAACAAGGGGCAGTAGTAGGGGGCATAATGTGATGACATTAAATTCTGAATGAGGTGATTTGAGGGAGGAGGGACAGAAGAAAGGATGGCCTGAAAGTGTCAACAAGGAAGAAAGACACCTTACTCTCAGGCTCGGTAGTGCTGTGTGTGGGGAGAACATGACCAGGACTTGAGAGGGCTGCTCTGGCAGCAGTGTCCTTGGGGGGACTCCAGATTGCAGTTGGAGCAAGGAGATGCAGAAAGTGTTCAGGAAAGAAGTTGAGAACACAGAGATGGTGCTGATAATGATCCATGAGTTCCGAAAAGCACAAGGGAAGGATTTCCAAAGCTGGGGAAGGGTGAGAGAAGGGGACAGAAAGGAAAAGTGCACAGCCTTTTGAGGATTAGAGTATAAAGGAGGAGTCATGCCCTGGGAAACGGGGGCGGGAGTAGTTCTTGTGGTCATGAACACCAGCAGAGATCAAAGACAGTTTGAGATTCAACCCTGGGAATGCAAGGCAGACAGTGATGGTGAGGCTGTCAGTTTTAGAGGTTGGGGAATTTCCAGGGGACCCCTCTTCACATCTGCCATAGAAATGTGGAGGGCTGGGAAGGGTGGCCGTGTTTTGTTAGTTGAACAGTCCATTGGGGAAATGCCATGCTGCATATAACCTCACCGTTGTTCCTTGATTCTGACACACATGCGTTCCCTAGGAATGATTGGCTGGATAAGGTACACTGGCATCTTTTAAACTTCAGGGCTTGCTGATAAACTTCCTTCTTCCAAATGTCTGACAAAAACGGTGAATGGTTTTTTAAGAGAGGCAAAAAGCGCCAGAGCTGAGTCTCATGCTCTTTCTCTGGGCGGGAGTGTGTAAGCCCTGCATTTCTTTGATGATTCTCTAAAACACTTGTGCCGGCACCACCAGGGGCTTTGAAGTTCTAGTGCTCCTGACATTCTGACATCTGGACTTGTAGTCTTCTGAAGTAGCAAATTGAAACAATGGTCAAACTCCCGTAGAAAAAGAAAAAGGACAGCAAGACCATATACAGAATTTTTGATGCCACTTGCCTGATTAGAGAGAATGCTCTCTCTGCCTCTTCAAACACAGGCTCATTAGTTTCAGATTTTATTGTTCATCTCAGGTGTCTGTCACTTGCCGCCCTTCTCATCCCAGGATTTCTCCATGGAGGGGTTTACTAACCCACTCCTGAAGTGCGGATCCAAATCTACTGTTTCCTCCAAATGGCCTTTTACTTAAACATGAAAACTATATGCTTGGCCTTAGGCTGCCCGCCATGCTTCATCTTTTATCATCCCCCCTTGAGTTATACTTCTTCCTTTCACAGCAGAGGAGCTCCCTCTCTGGGCTTTGTCCTCAGTCCCCACAGGCCCTGATTTGGAAGTCTGTCTCATGTTGTTTTTACCTTCGCATCTGTCAGGCCAACTTCTCCTCCTCTCACAAGCTTCATCTTCAAGCTAACCATCTCCCAGGGAATTATCCAAATCGTGGCTTTTCAATCAATGGAATACTCTTTCTTTCACTTCTTTACCCTCTGTTTTCCATACACGTTCACATCTTTGAAGAAGGAGTGGAGGGAAAGAAGCTAACAGTTCTTTTGGTTTTAAAGTTGCTTTGTTTACTGTGAAATCCTCCCAGACAGAGCATGCATTTCTGCCAAACTTAATACCTTTATGAATTGGACCCTAATGATTATGCTTATGATTGGGTTTGCCATCTTCCTGCCACCCTCAGGTCTTCTCTTCCTAACATCTTGGACAAGTTGGGCATTTTCCTTTTCTCCCAAACTTCTTTCCCTGAAAGCTACTCTCCTTTTGCTGCCGTAAACAGATCAGATAGGTGAAGTAGGTTTTCTTTGTTGAGGGGAAAGCACCCCTCATCTCTTTCCACAACCCCCCTCTTCTTGTAACATTGTTATTTTCATCAAGATGCGGATTGACAGATAAACAGTGCAGCTCTCGTGCCCTGCCCAGTCCTGGCATCACTGAGCGCTGCTGTGCCAGCAGGAGTCCTGCATCCGGGGACTGTCCCGAAACCAAGTAGGCTTGCCAAAAGACCCTCCGGTCTTCTTCTTCACCTTTTTCACTAGGTCCCCCTTGGGAACCTTCAGATGAAAAAGTGGAAGTTCTCTCCAGTCAGAGGAAATTCTGTTTGTGAAGAAAATATCCTTCCAGAGCAAATTGGGAGAGAAGGGAGCTCAGTTGCCTGGTTGTGAAGCCCACAGGATGTCTTCACCAGAGACCAGAAAGGCACCATTCTGGTTATTCCCTTTTCTGAGGACTTGGACAACTTTTTTGGTTCTTCATTGGTCCCTGGATTTACTGGCCTTGAGTCACTCCTTGATCTAGTCTCCTAATGGGCAAAAGTGAACTTGCTTGAGAAAACATAAGTTTAATGACTGCTTAATACTGCATATTCGGGACTACATTTAACCAGTCCCGTGCTGCCTCCCGTTTTTTGGTTCTCATAAATAGCTATTCAATGAACTTCCAGTGGCTTCTTGAAACTCCCTGCATCTGTTTCTACTCTCCATTGTCCATATCTTTACTTTCCATTGACTCTTAGCTTACGAAATCAACTTCCTGCCCCCATCTTTGTCCAAGAGCCTCCTAGACCTAGTCCACTACAGGTATCAGACTAGTACAAAGGTGGGGCAACAACTAGGCAGGGATACCCCTTTTTTTTTTAGGAAGACTTTGTTTGTTTCCTTTCCAGATTGCTGAAGAGAATGATTTCCTCAAGGTATTAGGGGCTATGGAATCAAGGTCCTTAAAGAAAATGTGGTCATGACTCCCTTTATGGTAAGCTCGATATGCTCCTGGGAGGGTTTCAAGATGATCATCAAGGTGGGCAATAAAGATTCTAGTCAACAGAACCAGGACAGGAATCAACCTAACAATACCCTGCAAGACATTTACGACACCTATCTGGGCCAAGTCATCTCTGAGGAACAGATTAGAAGATGCTTGTATAGGAAAATGTTTGTTTGCTGTTTATTTAAGAGTATTCTGTAATAGAGAAGAAAAATAAGGAGGATAGACAAAACTAAGTATAGCTAATCCTTGTGAGGCATATTAGACATGGATAAAGTAGGCAGAATATACGTGTTCTGAATAGGAAGGGATGGAACGACCAAGGAGACACCAAGTATTCATGACAATTGTTGCATCCTTAGATCAGCCACCCACTGGTGGCACCCAGTTTTGGTCCCACATATCCTCTGCCCTACATACTAGGAGTACTTGTCCCTTGATGTCTCTGACAGAACTGGTGTATATTAGCTCTACATATCTTCATCAGTGGTCTTCGTAACCATACGAAGTGGAGAAAGCTAAAGCAGCAGAGAGAATGGACATGTGAACATTGCGTGACATAGGATTCAGGCTGCACAGTCCTTCCATTGGGCTAGTGTTCTCGTGTGCTCTCTCTCTCTCCCTCCCCCTCCCCCCACCTTGATTCTCACTGTTCTAAATAATTCAGTAGACAGTGGGATCCAAGCCGTCTTAGTTGGATCTGTGAGCTGTTTGGTCTGTGACGTCTTGTATATTCTGCCTGGTGATATAGTTGAAGTCTACACAAACATCAAGGTGATTTCTCATTGTGACATAGAGTGATAACAAGAGGTAAACAGATTGAGTACTTTGGCCAATAAGGGGACAAGAAACTGACAAAGACACCTGTAGATTAAATTATAAGCTGAGCTCTTTTGACTTCTAAGCAGCAAGAAAATAGACAACCTAAGGACCCAAGTTTCATCTCCCAAATACCGTTAGAGGCCCAGAGATACAGGGGTACATCAAACCAAGGGACAGGAACCATTCTTTTTCTGGGTCAAAGGATCCATCCTGAGTTACTGACTCCTACACACTCTGTGGCGCTTGAGACAGTCTAGGTTCAACAACACAAAAGTAAGTACCTGCAGTGCCCAGCAGGTAATTTAAATCAATGAAGAGGCACATTTGGGTACCTAAGTTACATTGGTGGCATGAATACATGAATGGCATGTACTGTGGTGAATTGGAGAATGTAATTGAAGATGTTAGCTAAAACTCAGCTCCATATGAAAGTTCCCATGGGACAGGGCCCAGTGTGGCCAAACAGTTAACATTTTTAAGAGAAGCCAGACATTTAGAATTTTTTGAGAATTCTTCCAGGTCAAAACTCACTAGTTTGTCAAGATTTTAGTTTCTAAATGCCATCTAGCCAACAAAAGGAACTAGAGGTCCTTGGAGAAGTGGCTGATCCTAGGACAGGGGCAGAGAAAATACATCATAAGCTTGGAGCATCTTGTAGTGCCAGAAGGTAAGAAAGTACTCCACACACACACGCGCGCGCTCTCTCTCTCTCTCTCTCCCCCCCCCTCCCTCTCCCCCTCTCCCTCTCTCCCTCTCTCTCTCTCATGGGAATATGTCAAGAGCCAACAGAAAGTTCCCAATGGCCAAATTGGGAACAATTTGAGCAACTAAATAAATAACATAGTATTGGTTTATAACTCAAAGTAGTAAGTAAGTATCAACGAGTCCATACTGATATGAATAAATGACTGAATAAATAAACAAATGGTAGAGAAGCTACAAGCTTTCATTTCAGAAGAATTTCAAATATTATAGGTAGACACTCTCCCCATCCAGGAGGTGACATTTAGTTCCTCTTCCCCACTCCTTGAGAGTGACCTGGACTTAGTGACTGATTTCTGAAAAGTAGAGAATGGAAAGGGGAAAATAGTAACTTTGCAGTCAAGAAACTAGCAGATCTCACCTTACCCAAGAGGTCAAGGTCAGCATCACTGGTGATGTCATGTGGAGAGCATGGAGCCCCTAATATGAAGTGATGAGAGGAGCACATACCTCTGTGGTCCTCTTCCTCCAAACCCATAACCCTGTCTATTCAGGAGAAAACCTCAGACAAACCCAAATTGATAAATATGCTACAAAATACTTGACCAGTACTCTTCAAAACTCTCAAGGTCATGAAAAACAAGGGAAGACTGAGACAGAAGAGGTCAAGGAGACATGACATTAAATGCAATGTGATGTCCTGGATTGGAACCCAGAACAGAAAAAGGACTTCAGTGGCCAAATTGGTGAAATCTGAATATACTGTTGAGTTTAGTTAATCATAATGTGCTAGTTTTAATTTCTTATTTTTAACACATGTAAGGTGTTAACAGAGGAAACTGGGTCAAGGATATACAGGAACTCTCTACTATCTTTGCAACATTTCTGTAAATCTACACTCTTCCCAAAATTTAAAAATTAGTTTAAAAATCATTAGTTGGAACAAAATACATCTGCAGGTGAATCTGACCTGGGACCATCTGTTGGATCCTCTGATTTTGAAAAATACATGTTCCCATGACACTGCTCCCCTGAATCAGAAATCACAGTAAGCCACCACCCCTTAACTCAAAGATAAGCCCTCAATGTATGGCACCCAGATTTACAATCTTTTCCTTCCTCCTAGTAAAGGTCCCTATCTTTCCCTGCTCATTTTATATATTTATATATTTATACACACACACACATGCACATATATGTATATATATATAAATATATCTGTATCTGTTTCTGTCTATTCTTTCTTCTTCCTGATATGCTGGCGTAAATGGTTGGAGCTCCAGTAGCTGTATTAGAAAAAAGATAACCTTAAGACCAGAATCCCTGTACAATGGAACAAGAAAATAATGTATTGTGTCAAATCAAATATGTCACTTCTAAGGCACACTGTTATTTTATGTACCACGAAGAAAGGAAAAAAATGCGACCAATTAAATTGACATAACCTTTTTTAATCCATTGAATTTTTCTTAGATTTTTCAATTTATACTTATTAAAAGATCTCTTTCGCATTTATTTAGACATAGATTTTGTCATTAGGTCACTCTTATGCATACACACAAAAAGGAAACCATGCATTAGATAAATTGTTTATGGTTCTGCTAGAAATTCTTCAGATTCAAGTTTCATCTCTTCTAAGATATCTGCACTCCCATGTTTATTGCAGCATTATTCACAATAGCCAAGACCTAGAAACAACCTAAGTGTCCATTGACAGACACAGGGATAAAGAAAATGTGGTATATATACAATGGTAAAAAAAAGGAAGGGAATCCTGCCATTTGCAACAAGGATGGACTATGAAGGCATTATTCTAAGTGAAACAAGTCAGACAAAAAAGACAAATTCTGTGTGATCTCACTAATATGTGTAATCTAAAAAAAAGCCAAACTCATAGAAATAGTAGAATGGTGCTGGGGGGTGGGAGAAATGGGGAGATATTGGTCAAAGGGTACAGACTCTCAGTCATAAGATACATAAGTTCTAGGGATCTAACATACATCATGGTGACTATAGTTAACAGTCTTGCATTATATACTTGAAAGTTGCTAAAGGAGTAAATCTCTAAAAAATTTTAACTTTCTTTTATTGAAGTATAGTTGATTTACAATATTATATTAGTTTCAGGTGCACAGCATAGTGATCAGTATTTTTATAGATTATACTCCATTTGAAGTTATTACAAAATAATGGCTATAGTTCCTGGAGTTGTTCAATGTCTCCTTGTTGCTTATCTACTTTATACATAGTAGTTTGTATCTCTTAATCCCATACCCCTATTTTGCCCCTCCCCACTGGTAGCCACTAGTTAGTTCTCTATATGTGTAAGTCTGTTTCTGTTTTGTTATATACATTTGTTTGTTTTACTTTTAGATTCTACATATAAGTGATAATATATAGTATTTGTCTTTCTCTATCTGACTTATGTCACTAAGTATAATATCCTCCCAGTCCATCCATGTTGTTGCACATGGAAAAATTTCATTTTTTTATGGATAAGTAATCTTCCTTCCTATCTATCTATCTATCTATCTATCTATCTATCTATCTATCTATCTATCTCATATCTTCTTTATCCCTTGATCTACTGATGAACACATAGGTTGTTTCCATATCTTGGCTATTGTGAATAATGCTGCTTAATGCTGCTACACTGGGGTGGGTATATCTTTTCAAAGTAATGTTTTTTTTTCCCTGGATGTATACCCAGAAGTGGAACTGCTGGATCATATGGTAGTTCTATTTTTAGTGTTTTGAAGAACCTCCATACTTCTTTCCATAGTGGCTGTATCAACTCCTATCAACAATATATGAGGGTTCCCTTTTTTCTACATTCTTGCCAATATTTGTTATTTGTAGACTTTTTGATGATAGCCATTCTGACAGGTGTGAGGTGATATCTCATTGTGGTTTTGAGTTGCATTTCTCTAATGATTAGTGATGTTGAGCATCTTTTCATGTACCTGTTGGCCATCTGGGTGTCTTATTTGGAAAAATGTTTATTCAGATCTTCTGCCCATTTTTAATCAGGTTGTATGTATATATTTTGGATATTAACCCCTTATTGGTCATATCATTTGCAAATAGTTTCTCTCATTCAGCAGTTTGTCTTTTTGTTTTGTTGATGGTTTCAAGTAAATCTTAAATGCTCTCACCACACACAAAAAGGTAATTATGTGAAGTGAAGGATGTGTTAACTTCACTATGATAATCATTTCACAATATATATGTGTATCAAGTCATCACATTGTACACCTTAAACTTACACAATATGTCAATTATACCTCAAGGAAACTAGAATAAATAATTTAAATAAAATAATTTTCAATTTTTCTAAATCACTTTTGTACTCAGAATCATTGGTATCTCTTTTTTGGTATGTATTTTTTTTATTGAAGTATAGTCAGTTTACAATTTTGTGTCAATTTCTGGTGTATAGCACAATGCTTCAGTCATACATGAACATACATATATTTGTTTTCATATTCTTTTTCATCATAAGTTACTACAAGAATTGAATATAGTTCCCTGTGCTATACACTATGAACTTATTGTTTATTTTATATATAGTAGTTAGTATCTGCAAATCTCAAGCTCACATTTTAGTCCTTCCCACTCCCTTCCCCTCTGGTAACCATAAGTTTGTTTTCTATGTCCATGAATCTGTTTCTGTTTTGTAAGTAAGTTCGTTTCTTTTTTTTTTTTTTTAGATTCCACATATAAGTGATACCATATGGTATTTTTCTTTCTCTTTCTGGCTTACTTCACTTAGAATGACAATCTCCATGTCCATCCATGTTGCTGCAAATGGCATTATTTTATTCTTTTTTATGGCTGAGTAGTATTCCATTCTCTATATATATCACAACCTCTTTATCCAGTCATCTGTTGATGGACATTTAGCATCCTCTGTACCATCGAGTGTTAGTGATGCAGAATTTCTTAAGAGTACTCTTCTAATGTTTCTAGAAATTTGTTCATGGCCAATGATGCCACTCTGTTGAGTCTTGATGTGCCTGCTCAGGCAGTGACAGCTTATGGCCAACAGGGATTGTAAGATTCATTCCAATTTCAAAGATGTTAAAATGTGGGGAAAAAAATGCACCTCTTGGAATCAGTGAAATGAGGTGGAAGGAGCTCCCTCAGCAGCCTGAACTGTTTTCCTCCATCCTTATTTTACATATGGGAGAGAAAACTTTTTTTTTTAAAGCCACTGCTTTTCTGATCTTTGTTACTCATAATCAAACCCAATCCAAACTGATACACGATTATTATGTTAACCATTATTACTTTGCTTTCCCACTGTAACTTAACCCACTCTTACGTCCTCCTGGACTAATGAATCAAGGCATAAATTTCTTTACTGTTTAGGTGTCCTAAACTTTGCTAATTACCCTCATTTCACCCTTCTCTTTAGCTTTACTGAAGCAGATTCCATCAATATCCCTCTGAAGCTGAACTCAGGACTGCAAAAAAAATTGTAATAAAAATTTCTGTTATTTTAAAATCTGAAGCATAGTATCACTTCCAAGATTAGTGGTAATGCCTCCCTCTACTGAATACTTGATTAGATATGTCTGTTGGGCTTGTAAAAAGAAACTGGAATTGCTGGCAAATGAAAAAAAATTAAAGGAGAATTTAAAAATCAGAAATGTAGAACAAATTTCAAGAGTAGAGAAGATGCAGGAGAAATTAATGGGTGCTTTGTACTGCGTGTCACACATTTCTGAGGGAAAAAAATACTTTTCCTTTTTCTGGAAAATGAAGTACAACTTGTCAGTGACAACCATTTATTAAGAAATTTCCTTTTGTGATAGAGTGAAGATTTTTTTCCCCAGAGGTAAATTATTCAACACAGTTAATTTGAATCCGTATTTGAGCCTGAGATGAAGTTATCAATTTTATTATCATTTTCCCTCAGTCTTTCCTGATATTATCGGTGCCTGAGATTCTGGTACCCATAGCAACAGCCACTATTTCAGACATCATTCCCCTAAGCAACAGAGCATGGCCAATGACTGACAGTTATCCAGCTGTGCATCTCAGGGTGGTATCTTCCAGGACTGGAAGACCAAGTCACAACTCACTACCATGTCTTGAGAGTCAGGTTATCAAGGAGTTGGGAAGGCTGTGAGTATGCAGGAAGGTGACACACCCACAAGAAGTTTACTCACTCCTTTTGAGAGGTATGTGGCAGCGGAGGGTGGGAAAACAAAGAGACTTACAGCAACGGACAAAGTCAAGAAATAGGAAAGTGCAACAGGGCAGACTTCATTCATCTGAATGTTTCTTCTTTCCGTCACTGCCCACATATTCCAAAGGCTGTTTGTGGACCCCAAAGCTGAACCAGGAAAAGGGCAATTTAGAGCATTCACTTTTGTCTTGCAGAAGAACAAGAAGGAAAGAACCAATTGAGCTGTCACTGTGTCTAAACTTCCCTGCCAGGGATTCTTAAAGAAAAGCTGTGAAATGTAACACTACAAGTAGGGGCTTGTAATAGGCACTGGAATGTAATAATCACAGTTCTCTTTGAATCTTGTAGGTGAGGAAATCCCACATCCTAGAGGATGCAGGTCTAAGAATTCTCTGTATCATCCCAGGGAGTCCCTCTGTATAACACAAAAGGGAAAGATGGGATAAAAAGGGGGCCTTGCAGCCCAAATTGGGGTCAGCTTTAGATCCCAGTGAAGGGCCCATAACAGGCAATTGTTCAGTATATAGATTACAGCATCCTGTGCATAACAAAAATACAGGGTTTCTCTGTCCAGATGAGCTGAATTTGCAGGCAGACCATACCTGTTTTGTAGCGGTCCCCTTTACCTCTTGTAACTGAAGAGAAGCCACTCAGAGTGAAAGGTGTAATCTCTGGGGATTTGCAGTCCTGAGGTCCCCCAGGAATTCAGGGCTAACTCAGGGTAGCAGTATTGCTGCCTGTGTAGGGCAGGGCCTGAACAGAGTGATTCCGGTGTACGGGTCTTGGCTACCTTCTTGTGCGGTGCCCTGCTGCCTCTTACGCATTCTGTGGCCAATTCTGAAGACCTCTTTCCTATGAGAAGGATTCTGGCTGAGGTCTAGAATCCATCCGCACCCTAGGCAGGAGGCACACCTGTAATTAGAGGGAAGACTGCAGGGATCAGGGCTGTCTTTACAAGTGTTGGGGATTTCCCTCCCTTCTGGGGCTGGTTATATGGCTGGATTCCCAGTCTACTCACACAGTCTTTCTTAACCCATTGTTACACTTGTGGAGTAACAGGAAAAAAACAGAAGGCATTAGAAGATCTGTGTATGTGTCCACATTCCATTACTTTTTACCTGTGTGGCCTCCCTTTTGCTCACTGATAAAGACATGGTCGTAACACCTATCCTTCTTATTTCTTGAGGTTCTTATAAAAATAACATACAATAATGTAAATTAAAGGACTTGGAGCTGCAAAGTGCTAATCACATTTTATTATTCTAGTTTGTCAACCCCTTGGCTATGAGGAAGACAGCCCAAGGCCCATGCCCCCTTATCACTATAGCCCGGTGTCAGCCTGTCAGAGGCAGTCTCTGCCGTGCTGTCTTCCAGGGCCCCTGGCTTGCTAGTGAGACTCAATAAACATTAACATTTGCATAATTAATTGAAGTAAAATATATTGTATAAATCTAAAGATCCCTTTTCTTTTCATCCCTGTCCAATCCTATTTCCTTCACTTCTTCCCCAGAGGCAACTACTGTGATAAATTCTAGACCATGTTCTTTTGTATCTTTACCATACATAGGCATCCACAGACACCACCTACCTAGGCACAGGGCCTCGGATCACCCATCTCACCTCACTCCGCACCCCCCCCTTTTTTTTTTATAAGGGGAAGATTGATTTTGTGTTTTTCAGGGTCCCATGGAATCCTCCCTCCACCCATGGAGACCCTGAGCTGCATATGGATGGAGTCGGGGTGGGTGAAGAGACTCCTGCATACCTGTTTTGAACTTAAAAGGTTAGGGTTTTGCACATACAAAGTAACCAGACACCTTTATTTAAGAACCAGTAACTTTATTGGAAGGAATGATAACATTGAAAGAAGAAAAACTTAATTTTTTTTTTTTTTTTTTTTTTTGCAAGGGCAATATTGCTGTATGCATGCCAGGCAGGGGGACCTCGGGAAGTCACTACGTGACCACGGGGAACTCCAGTCCAGGCTCAGTTCTTCTTGTCGCTGTCGCCCAGGGTGAGCTTGTCGAAGAGGTACTCCGCCATGTCGGCTTCCGGGGCCCCCATCTTGCGCAGGGTGGTGATGTGGTCCCCCAGCTCCTTGATGAACTTGACCTGCTGGTTCAGGCAGTGGCGCTGCAGGTAGTGGCACAGGTGGGCGTCGCTCTTGTCGCTGGCCAGCTGGTACAGGTGGAGCAGGCTCTGGTTGATGCCCTTCTCCAGGCGCAAGGTGCACTGCATGGCCTGGAGGCCGCTCTCCCAGGCGTCGCGGTCTGGCTTCCTGATGTCGTGGAAGCAGAGGCGGCCCCCGCGCTGGTTCTGCAGGTGCATCAGGCTCTCGGCCCGCTCCCCCAGCTGCCGCGAGCGCCGCAGGAAGAAGCGGGCGAAGTGCTTCAAGGCCACGTCGTCGCGGTCGAAGTTGAAGGCCATGGCCAGGCACACGTAGGAGGCGTGGAGCTCCAGGGTGACGTGGCTGTTGATGGCGGCCTGGCAGTCGGGGTGGTAGTTCTGGCACACCTGTGAGGGCCCCGCGGGCATCATGGCTGGCGGCAGGGGCACCAAGGCCAGAATGAAGGCGACAATGAAGCGGAGGCCGCGAAGCGGGCAGCGGCGGGGGTGAAGGCGACGGCGGCCTCGGAGCGTCCCCAGGGCGGGCGATGAGGGCGGCCTGAGGCGGCGGTTGTCAGACCGGCAGACAGCTGGCTGGGTGTGAGCTCTGGGATGGACCGGAAATGATGGCCGTTAAGAGGGGTCGAGGGGGCGGGGCCAGAGGGTCCGTTACAGGAAGAGGGTGATGGGGGCGGGGCTTCCTGTTCTAGGCCTCGTAGGAGCCTGGGCGAAGCAGGAAACCCCAGGCCAAGTCTGCACTGTCTTGAAACCATCTTTTAAAAAAGTAGCCCTATTGAGATATAACTCATATACTATAAAATTAACCTTTTGAAAGTGAGTATTTACCTTGTTTTTAGTATACTCGTAGAGTTGTGCAACCATGATCACACTCTAATCACAAAATGTTTTTGTCACTCTAAAATGAAAATTTCCCTACTTATTAGCAGTCACTCTCCATGCTGCCTCCCTCCAGGGTTGGTGACCACTAATCAACTTTCTGTCTCTATAGATTTGCCTATTCCGGACTTTTCAAATAAATGAAGTCATACAATATATGACCTTTTGTATCTGCCTTCTTTTACTTAACATAATGTTTTTAATCTTTATCCTTTTTATTGCTGAGCAGTATTCCATTATAGGCATATACCACAATTTATTTATCCTTTCAATTGATAGACATCTGAGTTGTTGCCATTTTGTGACTATTATGAGGAATGTTACCATGAACACTTGTGTGCAGGTTTTTGTGTAGACACATGTTTTCGATTCTCTTGGGAATATACATAGGAGTGGAATTGCTGGGTTGATGGTAACTCTATGTTTAATATTTTGAGGAACTCCCAGAATGTTCTCCAAAGTAATTGCACCATTTTTATATTCCCACCAGCAATGTGTGAAGTTTCCAACACTGTTATTGTCTGTTTTTTTTTAAAAAAATTTAATCATCTTAGTGAATATAAAGTGGTATCACATTGTGATTTTGATTTGCATTTCCCTGATGACTAGTGATGTTCAGAACTTTGTATGTACTTATTGGCTATTTGTATATCATCTTTGGAGAAATGTCTATTCATATCTTTTCCCCTTTTAAAAATAGAATTATTTGTTTATTGTTGAGTTGTAAGAGTTCTGCATATATTCTGTATATATTCTTCCATTCTGTGGATTGTCTTTTCACTTTCTTAATGGTGATTCCTTTGAAGCCCAAAAGTTCTTAATTATGATTAAGTCCAATTTATCTATTTTTTTCTTTTGTCACTTGTGTCTTTGATGTCATATCCAAGAAGCCATTGCCTAATTCAAAGTCACAAATATTTACAACTAGTTTTTCTTCTAAGAATTTTATGGTTTTAGCTATTAGATTTAGATATATTTAGGTCTCAGATCCATTTTGAGTTAATGTTTGTATATTATGTAAGGTAGGGATCTAACTTCATTCTTTTGTATGTGGATCTTCAGTTATGTCAGAAACATTTGTTGAGAAGGCTATTCTTTCCCCATTGGATGGTCTTGGCACACTTGTCAAAAATCAATTGACCACAGATATATGGGCTTATTTTTGGACTCCCAATTCTGTTCTATAAATCTGTATATCTAAACTTATGATAATACAACACTGTCTTGATTACTGTAGGTCTGTAATAAGTTTTGAAATAGGAAAATATGAGTCTTCCAACTTTATTCTTCTTTTTCAAGATTGTTTTAGCTGTTCTGTGTCCCTTATATTTCCATGTGAATTTTAGGATAAACTTGTCAATTTTTTCCCCCAGAAAGCCAGCTGGACTGTTGATAGGGATTGCATTGAGTCTGTAGATAATTTGGGGGACTATTGATATCTTAACAATATTGAGTCTTCTGATCCATAAACATGGGATATTTTTCAATTTATAGAGGTCTCAGACCTTTTAAAATATAGATTCTGATTTAGACTGAAGCCAAAATCTGAATTTCTAAATAAGCTTTCAGGTAATGCGAGACCACACTCTTTTTTTTTTTAACATTTTTTATTGATTTATAATCATTTTACAATGTTGTGTCAAATTCCAGTGTTCAGCACAATTTTTCAGTCATTCATGGACATATACACACTCATTGTCACATTTTTTTCTCTGTGATTTATCATAACATTTTGTGTATATTTCCCTGTGCTATACAGTGTAATCTTGTTTATCTGTTCTACAATTTTGAAATCCCAGTCTATCCCTTCCCACCCTCTACCCCCCTGGTAACCACAAGTCTGTATTCTCTGTCCATGAGTCTTTAGATTCCACATATGAGCGATCTCATATGGTATTTTTCTTTCTCTTTCTGGCTTACTTCACTTAGAATGACATTCTCTAGGATCATCCATGTTGCTGCAAATGGCATTATGTTGTCGGTTTTCATGGCTGAGTAGTATTCCATTGTATAAATATACCACCTCTTCTTTATCCAGTCACCTGTTGATGGACATTTAGGCTGTTTCCATGTTTTGGCTATTGTAAATAGTGCTGCTATGAACATTGGGGTGCAGGTGTCATCCTGAAGTAGATTTCCTTCTGGATACAAGCCCAGGAGTGGGATTCCTGGGTCATATGGTAAGTCTATTCCTAGTCTTTTGAGGAATCTCCACACTGTTTTCCATAGTGGCTGCACCAAACTGCATTCCCACCAGCAGTGTAGGAGGGTTCCCCTTTCTCCACAGCCTCTCCAGCATTTGTCATTTGTGGATTTTTGAATGACGGCCATTCTGACTGGTGTGAGGTGATACCTCATTGTAGTTTTGATTTGCATTTCTCTGATAATTAGTGACATTGAGCATTTTTTCATGTGCTTTTTGATCATTTGTATGTCTTCCTTGGAGAATTGCTTGTTTAGGTCTTCTGCCCATTTTTGGATTGGGTTGTTTATTTTTTTCTTATTGAGTCGTATGAGCTGCTTATATATTTTGGAGATCAAGCCTTTGTCGGTTTCACTTGCAAAAATTTTCTCCCATTCCGTAGGTTTTCTTCTTGTTTTACTTCTGGTTTCCTTTGCTGTGCAGAAGCTTGTAAGTTTCATTAGGCCCCATTTGTTTATTCTTGCTTTTATTTCTTCTAGGAGAAAATTTTTGAAATGTATGTCAGATAATGTTTTGCCTATGTTTTCCTCTAGGAGGTTTATTGTATCTTGTCTTATGTTTAAGTCTTTAATCCATTTTGAGTTGATTTTTGTGTATGGTGTAAGGGTGTGTTCTAGCTTCATTGTTTTACATGCTGCTGTCCAGATTTCCCAACACCATTTGCTGAAGAGACTGTCTTTATTCCATTGTATCTTCTTGCCTCCTTTGTCGAAGATGAGTTGACCAAAAGTTTGTGGGTTCATTTCTGGGCTCTCTATTCTGTTCCATTGGTCTATATGTCTGTTTTGGTACCAATACCATGCTGTCTTGATGACTGTAGCTCTATAGTATTGTCTGAAGTCTGGGAGAGTTATTCCTCCAGCCTCTTTCTTTCTCTTCAGTAATGCTTTAGCAATTCTAGGTCTTTGATGGTTCCATATAAATTTTATTATGATTTGTTCTAGTTCTGTGAAATATGTCCTGGGTAATTGGATAGGGATTGCGTTAAATCTGTAGATTGCCTTGGGCAGTGTGACCATTTTAACAATATTGATTCTTCCAATCCAAGAGCATGGAATATCTTTCCATTTTTTAAAGCCTTCTTTAATTTCCTTCATCAATGGTTTATAGTTTTCTGTGTATAATTCTTTCGCCTCCTTGGTTAGATTTATTCCCAGATATTTTATTACTTTGGGTGCTATTTTAAAGGGGATTGTTTCTTTACTTTCTTTTTCTGTTGATTTATCGTTAGTGTAAAGAAAGGCAACTGATTTTTGAACATTAATTTTGTAACCTGCTACCTTGCTGAATTCTTCGATCAGCTCTAGTAGCTTTTGTGTGGACCTTTTAGGGTTTTCTATATATAGTAACATGTCGTCAGCATATAATGACACTTTTACCTCTTCTTTTCCAATTTGGATCCCTTTTATTTCTTTCTCTTGCCTGATTGCTGTGGCTAGGACTTCCAGGACTATATTGAATAGGAGTGGTGACAGTGGGCATCCTTGTCTTGTCCCAGATTTTAGTGGGAAGCTTTTGAGTTTTTCACCGTTGAGAACTATGCTGGCTATAGGTTTGTCATATATAGCTTTTATTATGTTGAGATATGTTCCCTCTATACCCACTTTGGTGAGAGTTTTTATCATAAATGGGTGTTGAATTTTATCAAATGCTTTTTCTGCATCGATTGAGATGATCATGTGGTTTTTGTCCTTTCTCTTGTTGATGTGATGTATTACATTGATTGATTTGCGTATGTTGAACCAGCCTTGTGTCCCTGGGATGAACCCCACTTGGTCATGATGTATAATCTTTTTTATGTGTTGTTGGATTCTATTTGCTAAAATTTTGGTGAGGATTTTGGCGTCTATGTTCATCAGTGATATTGGCCTATAATTCTCTTTTTTTGTAGTGTCTTTGCCTGGTTTTGGTATCAGGGTGATGGTGGCTTCATAGAATGAGTTTGGGAGTATTCCCTCCTTTTCAATCGTCTGGAAGAGTTTGAGAAGGACTGGTATGAGTTCTTCTTTGTATGTTTGGTAGAATTCCCCGGTGAAGCCGTCCGGTCCTGGACTTTTTATTTGTAGGGAGGTTTTTAATTGCTATTTCTATTTCCTTTCTAGTGATTGGATTGTTCAAGTGTTCAGTTTCTTCTTGATTCAGTTTTGGTGGACAGTATGTTTCCAGAAACTTGTCCATCTCCTCTAGGTTATCCAGTTTGGTTCCATATAGTTTTTCATAATATTCTCGTATGATATTCTGTATTTCTAGTTTGTTTGTTGTAATTTCTCCATTTTCCTTTCTTATTTTGCTAATTTGTGCTCTCTCTTTTTTCTTCTTTGTGAGTTTGGCCAGAGGTTTGTCGATTTTATTTACTTTTTCAAAAAACCAGCTTTTGGTTTGGTTGATTTTTTCTATGGTCTTGTTAATCTCTATTGTATTTAATTCCGCTCTGATCTTTATTATTTCCTTCCTTCTGCTGCTTTTTGGGGCTTTTTGTTGTTCTTTTTCTAATTGATTCAGGTGGTGGGTTAACTTGTTTATTTGAGATTGTTCTTCTTTTTTGAGGAAGGCCTGTATCGCTATAAACTTCCCTCTTAGCACTGCCTTTGCTGTGTCCCATAGGTTTTGAGTGGTTGTGCTTTCATGATCATTTGTCTCAAGGTATTTTTTAATTTCAGCTTTGATTTCCTCATTGATCCATTGTTTTTTCAATAACATATTGTTTAATCTCCATGCTTTTCTTTTTTTCTCCTTTGTTTCTCTGTTGTTGATTTCCAGTTTCATGGCATTGTGGTCAGTAAAGATGCTTGAGATAATTTCTATCTTCTTAAATTTGTTGAGGTTTCTTTTGTGTCCAAGTACATGATCGATCCTGGAAAATGTTCCATGTGCACTTGAAAAGAATGTATATTCTATTTTTTCGGGGTGTAAAGCTCTGAAAATATCCACCAAATCTAGTTTTTCTATTGTAGTATTCAATTTCTCTGTTGCCTTGTTTATTTTCTGTCTGGAAGATCTGTCTAGTGATGTTAATGCAGTGTTAAAATCTCCAACTATGATTGTATTCCCATCAATATCGCCCTTTATCTCTGTTAGTAATTCTTGTATGTACTTAGGTGCTCCTATATTGGGTGCATATATATTAACGAGTGTAATATCTTCATCTTGTATCACTCCTTTAATCATTATAAAATGTCCCTCTTTATCTTTCTTTATGGCCTTTGTTTTAAAGTCTATTTTGTCTGAAATCAGTACTGCAACACCTGCTTTTTTGACTTTTCCATTTGCATGGAATATCCTTTTCCATCCTTTCACTCTCGATCTATATGTGTCCTTCTCCCTAAAGTGGGTCTCTTGTATGCAGCATATTGAAGGTTCTTGCTTTATTATCCAGTCTGCCACCCTATGTCTTTTGACTGGAGCATTTAGTCCATTAACATTTACAGTAATTAATGATAGATGTGTGTTTATTGCCATTTTGAACTTATCTTTGCAGTTGAATTGGTATATCCTCTTTGTTCCTTTCTTCTTCCTTTTGTGGTTTGGTAATTTTCCTTTGTATTATCATGGATTTTATGTAATTTTTGTGACTCCCTTGTAAATTTTTGACGTGTGGTTACCCTTTTTTCTAAATCTATTAACCTATACTTGTTTTTATTAAACTGATAATAACATGATCTCAAACCCATCCTACTGTTAAAAAAATTTAAAAAAGAAAGAAAAAAATTCTATATTTTCCTGTCTCCCTCTCCCACTCTCAGTGATTTGTATGTCTTCTTTTTTAATTTCGTGTTTTCTTTATTTGTAATTCATGAGTTATCACCTTTCCAGTTGTGAGTTTCTCATTTCTGTAGCATCCTGCTGCTTTTCTATTTAGAATAGCCCTTTCAATATTTCTTTTAGCATGGGTTTAGTGTTGCCAAACTCCTGCAGCTTT
Source organism: Vicugna pacos (assembly GCF_048564905.1). Lineage (NCBI taxonomy): Eukaryota > Metazoa > Chordata > Mammalia > Artiodactyla > Camelidae > Vicugna > Vicugna pacos. Next base: position 23,582,925 of record NC_133023.1, read on the forward strand.
TTTTTGTCTGTGAAACTCTTTATTTCTCCTTCTATCCTAAAGGATAGCCTTGCTGGATAAAGTATCCTAGGCTGCATCTTTTTTTCATTCAGGGCTTTGAATATATCTTGCCACTCCCTTCTGGCCTGTAGTGATTGTGTAGAGAAATCAGCTGAGAGCCTTATGGGGGTTCCCTTGTAATTCACTCTTTGCTTTTCTCTTGCTGTCTTTAGAATCATTTCTTTATCCTTGACTCTGGCCATCTTGATTATGATATGTCTTGGTGTGGGTCTATTTGGATTCTTCCTGTTTGGGACCCTCTGAGCTTCGTGTACTTGGATATCTGATTCCTTCTTTAAGTTTGGGAAGTTTTCAGTCATGATTTCTTCAAAAACCTTTTCAATCCCCTTTGATCCTTCTTCCCCTTATGGGACCCCTATTATGCGAAGATTGGGATGCTTTATATTATCCCATAGGTCCCTTATGCTATTATCATTATTTTTTATTTGCTTATCTTGTAGTTCTTCTGAATGGGTGCTTTCTATTGCCCTGTCTTCTAGATCACTAATTCGTTCCTCTGCATTAACTAGTCGGCTTTGCACAGCTATTAGATCATTCCTCATCTCTGTCAATGAGTTTACCCATTCTACTTGGCTCTTCTTTATAGCTTCAATTTCATTTTTGACATATTTTATCTCTCTAAGCACTATCTCTTTTAATTCCTTCAGCAATTTGATCACTCCTTTTTTGAAATCTTGATCTAGTAGGCTATTGATGTCTATTTCATTGATCTTTCTTTCAGGGGATTCCTCTTGTTGTTTTAATTGGGAAAGGTTTCTCTGCTTCTTCATCTTGCTCATACCTCTCTGGCACTGTGGTTTATGGAGTATCAGTTGTCTATTTTGGATCTTAAGGATTTTATCTATCTAATGCCTATTTATGAATAGAACTTAGGAAAAAAAAGAAAGAAATAATAAGAGAGAGAGAGAAAGATTTTTAAAAGAAGGGAGAAAGAGGGTTTGAAAACAGTGTATAATGAATAATAGAAGAGCGAGTTGAAGCAGAGTATTAATCGGGTTGAGACGTCCTTTTAAAACCTTAAAAAAAAAGAAAAAAAAGGGTGGGGAGATGGATAGATGTATTTGAAGCCTGTGTCTAATCAATAACAAGACATCAAAACCCAAGAGAAATAGGAATGAATTAAGAAGTAAAAATTAAGAGAGTAATTGAAAATAGAACAGGTAAAAACAGATTTAAGAACAAAACAAAAACAAAAAAAACAAAAACAAAAAACAAACAAAAAAAACAAAAACAAAAAACAAAGCAAAAAAAAAGGGGTTGTCGGTGTTCTCCTGGAGTCTGTGTGCTTTTAATGTGAAGTCCTTCTGTCTTCGTCCTGTTTTGGAAGCTCAGCTTGTTTTCATAGGCCCTCCGTTGGCGCCCTCTTCTGTGCTGCTCCCAGCACCTGCTGGCAAGCCGATCGCTCCTCCTCCTAACACCGGGTCAGGTGCAGCTCTCCTCTGCTGCGGGCGGGCGGGTCACTGCCCCTCCGGATGCCGCAGTCAGATGTTGCAGACTGGCCAGGCAGGAGGGCGGGTCGTGCCCCCTCCCAGTACCTGGGTCAGGGGTTGTGTTCCTGCCCGACAGGCGGGGGGGCCGCTCTCCCTCTGCCTGCGCCGCCGGTAGCTCCGCTGCTCTGTGCGGCTGCGCGCTCTGCGCCTGCGCTCCGCCCTGGTCGCGCTCCGCGGGTGGGCTCGGGGAAGACCGAGGGACAGACTTGTCCCTGCCCCGAGTCAAGACCCAGCTCCTTGTTTGTCTTTGTGGAGCAAGTTCTCTGAGGGACCAGGATGGAAGGATCCTATCTGCCCAGGGCTGTAGGCCCGTCTCAGTCTGGCCCTTGAGGCTGCTGAGCCCTTCGGTGCGGATGCAGGTTTCGCCCCTGCGCCCGCCTGGGTGCTCAGCGCCGGAGAACATGGCGGCTGTGCCTGGGCCCCTCCTCTCTTCCCCTGAAAAGTTTCCGCGGGTTTTCAGAGATGGGGGTATGCACCCTTCCCCCGAGAGCACATCAACCTTGCTGTTTCATGGAGGGCCCAGGTTGTTCTGCCCTGTGCACCCACAGCCACGGCGCCCAGCCCCTTGCAGTCCCCCGGGGCTGCCTCCGTGCCGCCGCCCCCGTCCTCCGCCCGGCTTGTGCAGCCTGGCCCTGCCCGCCGCTGCCGGCCCGCGTCTCAGGCTGGGTGTCGGGGGGACGCTCTGTGCCTGTTTAACTTAGTTCCGTCAGACAAGGCTGCTCCGTACAGATCCGAGCCTCGGAGGCTCCCCCTCCGTCCTGCTGGCCTCTCAGTTGGAGAGGGGAGACCCAGCGAGCGAGCGCCAGCCCTCCTTTGCCGCTCCCTCCCCGCGGGACCCGTCCCGCGCTGCTTTGCCTTTTGTTCTTTCTTTTTTCCTTTTCTCCTACCAGATTTTTGGCGTCTTTATCTTTTGAAGAGGGCGATGATCTGTTGGAGTTCCGCAGGTGCTCTGGTTGGCTGAGTGGGTCTGTAGATGTGGGTCTTGGTGTATTTGTGGGAGAGGGTGACTTACAAGCGTCCTTCTACTCCGCCATCTTGCCTCTTCTCCTCCAGACCACACTCTTAATAACAATGCTCTAAAAGGGAAGACGCTGCCATCCTTTGTTGTCTTAGTCTATTCAACCTGCTGTAACAAAGTACCATAGACTGGGTGGCTTATAAACAACGGAAATTTATTTCTTACAGTTCCGGGGGCTGGAAGTCCAAGTTTAAGATGCCAGCATTGTCAGGTTCTGGTGAGAACTCTCTTCTGCATCACACATGACCATCTTCTTGCTGTGTCCTCAGATGGTCGAAGGGGTGAGGGAGCTCTCCAGAGTCTGTTTTATAAGGGTACTAATCCCATTTGCAAGGGCCGCATTCTCATGATGCAGTCACCTCTCAAGGGCCCCACCACTTAAGACTTACGTTTGGGGTTAAAATTTCTACATACAAGTTTTGAGTGGGGGACACAGACATTCATTCTATAGCACTTATTGAGGTTTGGAGTTGAGGAGACACATACTGGTCTCCATAAGCAGACATGCCTTTTCTCACCTCACAGACAGCACTTCTGATAGTTGTATTAGATGTGAGTTCCTATGGGAAAGGGGAAAGGCTTCCCTCCTATCAAGAAAGATCGTTAAAGAATTTAAAATTGACAAAGAAGAAGCTTATTGGGTGTCCTTTTTAGAGTACCCTTCGTGGTTATCTCCACCTTTCATTGATTTTGAGCTATTTTATAACTCTAACTTGTAGAAAACTAATAATAATGCAAATTGTTCTTGTCTACAGAAATGCAAATGAATTGTATCTGGTGGGATGCAACTTATTTTGAACTAATTTTGCATCTATTTGTACGTTCATCTCAACATTACTTATTGCCTGCCTATGTATATGTATGGCTCCTTTGAACCATCTGTAACATCTTACTGGTTTCCTCATTAATGAGTTAAGTAAAATCTTTGACATATATTTATTTTATATTTACATGAGAACCATGATTTACTTTATTTTAAAAAATTATCCTCTAACATTTCTCTTTCTCATCCCTACCCCACAAAGAACACAAAGCTCACAGCAGTTAGCTTAGTACATTAAGCACTTTTATGGGCTGCTCACCAGATATGTGATTCCAGAAAAGCATTTGGGATCTAAAGGCACAGAATTCCTGACTGGGATGTAGACTGAAAGGATAGCATCTCTGAGGAGAAGGAGGCAGAGGGTATTGTGGGGAAGCAGGGAACCAGGACAAGTCAGTGAAGGAAGGAGGCATTTAGAGAGTATGTCATAGGAGGGGCCTTATTGGCAGAACACTATACCACTGTGGGCTGAGGCTAGCTCAGTGCATGCTAGGGAGGGCAGGGAAGCAGGCATGGCCAGTAAAGACCTGTGGAGAACCAGAAGCAGCTGAAAACCAGGGGACTGGTGAGAGCTTCCAGGCAGGGAAAGGAATCAGCAGAGATCTGAGGAGTGGAGGATATACTGACTTACATGGGAATCTGACAGGGTGAGATGCATGATCTGGGTAGAATTAACACTGAAACGAAGTAGAAACGTGAGCTTTTAGAGCCAGGAGAAAGGATTCCTTCATCAGCACTTTTGTGCTACCCGAGTCATACTCTTGAAAGGGGTGTTGGGACCCACAGATACTGAGAGTGTGAAGTATTCAGGACTGGACCATGGGCTCCACCTTCCAAGGAAGCTTCTTCTGGCTGGTGATCAGAGATAGGGAAGTTCTTATGCATTCTGGTTGGCTCCACTAAAGGGCATCTTTTTAGCACAAAGGCCATAAGAAAGTTGTGTGGTGGCGCCTATTTAGTTGGGTACTGATGAGACCTGTCCAACACCCACATCCGTTATAGTCTGAAGAAGAGAAAGGTTCTTGCAGTCTCCACTTCCTCACTGTTCTGATTTGGAGGAAAAAAAGAGAATCACTGTCTTGAGGGGCAAAGGAAATTTAACCTTTCAGTTTTTTAGTCTGTGTGCTGGATATTCTCCATTAGCCTCTCTAGGACTGGTTTTTATCCTTCTCCATCTTACTCTGAGCCCTGGGAGGCTGGCCTGTATGGACTGCACCCATGGGCCTCTCTGCCCTCTGGCTTCTGGGTGGATTCAGCCAATGGGAGGCACTGGCGGGAGATGGAGGGCAAGAGGAGAGTGAGATTGGGATTTATTTTATAATTTTTTAAAATTGAAGAATAGTCAGTTTACAATGTTATGTTAATTTCTGGTGTACAGCATAGTTATTTAGTTAGACAAATATATTCCTTTTCATATTATTTTTCATTATAGGCTGTTGCAGGGTATCTAATATAGTTCCCTGTGCTATGCAGTAGAACCTTGTTATCTACTTTACACATAGTAGTTAGTATCTGCAAATCCTGAAGTCCTAATTTATCCCTCCACTCCTGAGATTGGGATTTTTATTCTCTTGGCTCCCTCTCTGCAGGGCAGATAATTAAGAGGCAAATCTGTTTCCCTTTTATAGATTTTGCTCCCTCAGTGAAGTAGGACCGTTCTCAGAATGGGCCTTCTGCAAACACTATTCACTTAAGACGAATTTACTCCAAAGAACAAGTTTTCTTTGTCTCAAGTTTAATGCGCAGCCTAAGAAATTCATGAGGACCAAGAAACCAGTGTGTAGCTGGACATTCCTTCAAGCCAGAGAATAAATGGAGCTGATAGAAGAAATAAAGTGCCTCATCTAAGACAGTCTCAGGCAGTAAAATAATGGCCTGAGTGGAGCTGCCACCCAAGATTAAGGCTCTAGTTTTCTCGCTTGTGGATTTCTCTGGCCTCTGGCTCCTTTCTTTTCTTAGGTGATAGGCCTTTTGGTTATTTCTCATCTAATTAGGTGAGGAGCAAAGAAGAGGAAGCAGGGAGTGTCATTTTCTACTGGTTAGTATCCATGTTAAAAAGTCTGGTTAGGGGAAGATGTTGACTTCATAAATATGGTTTGAGGATTATCTGCTTATTTCAAATAACCTTTGTCCTTTGCTCACCTACTGCTGGTGATTAGAGCTATTGCAGAGAGTCCTGCACAGCACTGCATAAGTGAGTTCAGTCAGTGTACACAAGGGGGTGTAGATGATGACTATTTAATTAGACACCTCTTAATCATTTGCTGTTAGGCAGGAAGATATAACTCTCAATTGTAAATTTTAAAAGCTTTCTTTGCTTGTTGTCTTTTCTCAGTAGAAGAGGACTAGTTTTTATTATGCGATATTCAGTTCCTTCCTGGAGAACACTAGGTTTAATAGTCAGAATAGGGTAAGCTATGCTGCAGTAACAAATAAAACCTAAAATTCTGTATGGCAGAAGGCAATATTTATTTCTTGCTCACATCACGGTCTAAGGCATGGCTCTCCAACAAAGATTAACTTACAGATGCAGTCGCCATTCCATCCTGCAATTCTATCATCTGAGAACTGTTCACTTTCAACTGTACAGAAGGGAAAGAGGATGCGTGGAGACCTCCCACTAGCTCTTTATTACCTCGGACCAGAAGTCATATGCACTTCAGCCGAAACCAACTTATAAAGAGGCTGGGAAAGCATGTGATATTTAGTGAGAAATATAATCTGTGCCATGCACGTTTGATCCATTACTCTAAGTTATTTTTAAAAAATTATTTAGAACTCACATTTTTGACTACTGTTATTTACTTACTTATTAGAGTGTGTTTATAACAAGGATACTTTTGAAAAACAAATTTACAATTGGGTGTGTATGTATGTGTGTGTGTGTGTGTGTGTGTGTGTAAGCATACTAAGTAATGCAACTTGTGTGGTCCCATTTGCACATAATTGCTTCTAGTATTCCACAAGGGGCATATTTTTTTCTCATGCCAATCCTAGCTTGACATTCAGACTCAGATCCAACACTATCTCCTACATAAAACCACTTCCATCTGAAGTGAACATAGCCTCCTTAAAGATCTATAGTGATTAGTGTCCACACAATGAGGATGGCAATCAATCATGGACTGTCCAGTGATGATTTGCCTGTAACTCTCCTGAACTATTAATCGTCTCCTTTTCTGTTGTGTCCCTTTGGTGCAATGTTATCTCCTACTCATAACCTTCTGGAGGACAAACACCTTTTCTTCAACTCCACAGCACAGAAGATAGAAGAGCACAGAATAGGAACTCAGAAACGATGGGCTGATTTAATCTGATTTAATTGGATTGATAGAGTCAGCAAACATGTATGAGTCATCTGAGTATTATGTTTTAGGATCTATGCTAAGAGCTGTGGGTAAAGAGATGTTTGAAACACAGTGCTTATCCTGAAGAGGCATTTAGAATTTTAGGAATGGACTGAATATGTACCAGCAGTATGTGGTAGCTAGTCTCCAAAGATGGCCTGGACAATTCCTCCCTTCATTTGAGCACTCTGCTCCTCATTTAAAGAGTTGGCATTTATTTTTCCCACACAGTGACTGCCTTGACCAGTAGAATGTGGTGGAAGAGGCATTCTGAGACTTCCAAGAGGATGGGAAGAGTTTTCTTCCTTTCATTTGGAAGTTTTGTTCTTGGGACACTGTCTTGCCTCTGAATTTAGCCAACTTGCTATGAGAAGATCAAAACACATGAAGGAAAGGGAAAGAGGCTGAGTTTCCAGACAACAGCTGACACCAACTGCAAGCCATGTGAGTGAGCCATTTTAGATATTCCAGATTATTGCAGCCCCAGCTGACATCATAAAGAGCAGAGTAATCACTGAGTTGAACCAGTTCACACATAGAATTATGACCAGTCATGAAATGGTGGTGGTTTTAATCTACTATATTTTGCAGGAGGAGGGGGTTGATTTGCAGCCAAAGATAACTGAAACATGGATCAGAAAGTCTTACCAGTACAGTGGGTTCAAAAGGAAGGAGAAGTATGAAGGAAGCTCAGGAATGTCCTCAGTGAGGTGACATTTGAGCTGATGAGGAGAAATTCCCCAAGCAGAACTTGAAGGGAAGGGCTTTCCAGTTAGGTACCCCACAGGAGGAACAGCATGGAGCTGTGAAAGTATGCGACAGGTGCAGACAACTACAAGCAGTTTGTGATGGATGATGCGTGAATGCAAAGGGGAGCTACAGGTATTTTGAGAGAAAACTGGAAATCCAGGAGCCAGGCTCTGGGATTTATTCTCTACCCAATGGGGCACTTGGGACTTTTCAAAACAAAGGACTGTCAAAATCAGACTTTTGTTTCAGACACATTACTCTGGCATGGGTGAGAGGTAGGTTAGTGGTGCGGGCATGAGACTGCAGAGAAAGAGAACAAACAGCCAGGAGACTTCTGTAATGATCCAGGGGGAGAAGATGAGGCATGGAGTGGGGCAGCGGCAAGGGAAATGGAGAGGAAGGATGGGGTGCAGATGTCATGGAGCTGGAAAAGCAACAGCATTTGAAAATGGATGTTGGTAATGAGGGAAAGAGAGGAACCTAGGACTCCTCGATTTCAGGCTTTGATTCAGCATTCTCAAGGCAGGCCATACAGAAGGCCAAATAGGTGGGGGAGGAAGGCGACGGCCTGGGTGTTAATTGAGCCCTGTGAGTTCCTGGACATCAGGAGGCCATGTAGGACTGGGATTCCTGGGTTCAGAGTTTAGGGGAAATGGCTCAGTTACCATCATAGTTGGTTTGTTTTTTTTTTAAAGAAGTATCCAGAACCTATGCCAAAATGAAGCTGTTTGCTGAGTATTTATTCTGTTGTAGTGATAGTTTGGGGAAGAGCACATCTGAAAGATGGTGTGATAGTAGACAGGAAGACAAGTGTTAGGACTCATTTTTCCATTAGTTGCGGGTGGTGGAGAGCTATGGACATGCTTATCCAGGCTCCTCTGGTGGTTAATTTGACAGAATTTGTCTTGAGATCACGATTGTGGGTGTAGTTTGTGGCTGTGAAGCATTTTCTCTGTGGGACACTGACTGACCCACCGGGGTTTCAGCTCAGTCCTGGCTTTATTAGGCCTACTCCCCACACACCTGGCCATCTCCCAGTATAAGGCTGCACGATATGCCAGTCGTCCTAATTATATGAGATGTCTGAAGGTTTGCAGCAAGGGGAAGTTTCTTTGATGTTCTAGAAATGGTCCGAGAGCTCATCACGGTTTTGTGATTCCAAAGAATCCAACTTTGTACCACATGGTACTTAACTAGGTGGTTATTGTGAAGACAAATGGAGTACTTTAAGGCAGGTATCTAAAGCGCTGTAATAAAGAATATTTCAGGCTTTCTGTGTTGTGTTGACAGAACTGCTTATATCCATCCCTGTGTACATGGAGCGCTCGATTGGACCCCACCAGATAATTTGTGGCAGATGTGTATGTGTGTCAGAAGTGCAATTTTACTGCTTTGAATGGGCTCTGAGAGAAGCAGAGTAGGCATTTCACCTGACCTGAATCTTGACCAGCCTGTTTACCTTCTTACTTTCTATTTATGTACAGTCGCCCTACCCTGAGATAATTGTATTGCTAACCTGCTCATTTTTTCCCCTTCTGGCCATGCCTGTCACATACAGGAATATCTGTAAGTTCACTTAATTTAATTATTTAATGTGCTTTTATTTTCCTAAATGTCATGGCTTCCTTACTAATTAAAACAGACGTGATTTCAGGGGTGGAACCTCCAGGTCACGGAAAGCTCAGGCCCAGGGCTGGAGTCTTGTCTATGTTCCTCCTTCCAGTCCGGTGCTGGGGTGTCTTATCAGTCAGAATGGGCTACAGGGTGCTTCCGTAACAACTCCCTCCCTCGAATCTCAGTGTCTGAACGCAATAAGAACTTACTTCTCGCTCAGGGCCAGTGAGTGCCTGGGGCACAAAATTGAAGGAGGTACCTACTCTCGGGGTCACAAAAGCACAGGGTCTTGCTTATAGTAGATGTCTATTGTGCATTGATAAAAGGCCCTGTTCATTATTGCCACGCAGGGATCCAAACTGACAGAGGCCTCATCTCAACATACACTTCCATGATCACCGGAGCAGTGGGACAGAAACATGGCAAATTGCACATTGGCTCTTAAAGCTTCCACCGAGAAAGGACGTATGCCACCTCTGCTTACATTTCATTGGCCAAAGGAAATTTCATGCTCTGACTTCAGAGAGGACAGAGAAAGGCCACCTCTCCATGTGCCTGGGAAGGGGAGGCTGCAAGTATTGGCAGAACACTCCGAGTGGTCTCCCTAGTTATATTTCCTACATTCTCGAGCACAGAGGTCACTGGCATATAGCCATCGTGCCCGTATCTTTCACAGTTTGTAGCGTGGAAGTATAGTGAATTCCGGGGCTAGGTGGCTGGTAGATCGTGACTGTGCATGTGTGCGCAGGGAGGCCCGTTCGGTGAGTGGGCTGTGCTCCTTAGCATCACCTGCTCAGCTGAGGAAGGCTTTCATGATGTGCTAGGACAGCTACATCCCCAAAGTGAGGCTCCTCTCTTCCCAGCGTGCTGCACGCAGCAGCTCTGGTTACTAAAGCTTGTCAAATTTCAGCTGTAGAAAGAGCACTGCTCCTCTTTCTCCACCTCTTCATTTCTTTCATGCTGTCTCTTTTCCATTATTTATTATTTAACTCCAGGAAGCTTGAGGATATAGACTGCAAAGGAGGTGTTACCCTAAACAGAGTTGTTCTGTGTCACCCCGTGGGCGAAGTAAAGAAGGTTAGTCAATGGGCATTATTTATGATTAGCTGTGGTATCCAGAAGTAAGAGGACAAAAAGGACAAACTAGGAAACAGAGAAAAGAACAAAACAGTAGGCTTTCACCTTTGATTTTTTTCCCTTTTCTTTAAATGTAAATTAAAGCATAGTTGTAATTTTTTTTTTAATCTTGTATTTTGTAGGAAATCTTTTCCAAGGAAGTTCGGATTTTTTTTCACACTTAATCAATTGTCATCAAATACCTCTGATTCTCGGGTTTGACACAACTATTTTATAGCTGAGGACTCAAGAACCCTGGCTGGGATAGAAACTTGGTTAAAGTTATGAGGTGAATGACTGTAGTTTAAGGATCATAATCTTCTGGGCTTTCCAACTTAGCCTTTAGCCTTTCCTGTGGTAATAAACCCATGGGTTTAATTTCAGCTGTGAATCTGAATGTTTTTTGGTGTTATAGGTAATATTCTGAAATAGAGATTTCAGTCTGGTTCTCTCTGGGTATTTATCAGTTATGGGTCATATATTTGATTGAATATGTGCATCAAGATTTGGGGGGAGAAGAGTGAGTTCAAGATGGAAGGTGTCTCAGTTCTACTGAATATGGTACGATGTGAACTTTCCATCAAGCCCTTTGTTTATGGATTGTCAAGTCCATGCTGACCCAGAGTGAGCAGCAGTTGAGTTGTGGCTGCAGATCTGGACCCACATCCGAGTTGAATGGGAAGGGTCTGGGCTGACGTTGTACTTCAATTCCAACTTCCAGGCTCCTTCAATTTTGAAAGTTCTCATTCAGTGTATCATCAGTGAGATGCCATTGTACCTTTAGACTGGCTAAAAGACAATGGCAAGTTTTAGTGAACGTGGAATGAAGATATAAAATGGTATAACCACTTCGGAAAACAGTATGGTGATTTCTTATAAAATTAAATGTGGACCTATCCTATGACCCAGAAATTCTATTCCTAACGTGGCAGGTGATATAGAACATGTATACACCAAAAGAACTATAAAAGAATGGTCGTGGCACCTTCATTCATAGTAGCCACACTGGAAATAACCCGAATGCCCGTCAACAGGTAAATGGATAAATAAATTGTATATTCATATAATTAATACTCAACAATAAAAAAGGACTGAGTCACTGATATTCTCAACAACATGTATGAATCTCAAAGATACTGCGTTGAGTGAAAGACGCCTAAGACGCACACAAAATACTGTATATTTCCACTTACATGAAGTTCAATAACTGGCCAGATTAAGCTATGGCCAGAAAAGTCAGAAAGCAGTTGCCTCTGGCAAGGGGATTGACTAGAAAGGGAAGAAGGGAAATTTCTAGGATGATGGAAATATTCATAACTTGCTTGGGATGGTAGTTACAATGGTGTCAAAGCTCATCAGGTTGTATATGTAAAATCTGTGCTTTTATAGTATGTAAGTTATGCTTTGATTAAAAAAATAGCAAAATTAATTCAAGGTGTCAGACTTACAGGCCCCCTGATCTAACTTATGTTTTCACCAGGTATTCTTACTCAGTTTCCTCAGGGATATTGAAGAACTATGTCTTCTTCTGCGGTCAGTTGATTCAGAGGAAATCAATCCTAAATGTCCCAACTTTGCCTTTTCCCAGGGAGGATGTAAGAGCTACAGTGGGGTGCGTATCACCGCGTGGGGTTGGCCAGCCTTTGCTTAGCTTATCTCCTGTTAACAGCTCGTGGTCACAATAGTGGCAGGGCACAATTACGGAAAATCTCCCTCTTTGTCTACTTAGAGTCAATAGAAATACACGATGCCCTGAAAGATTAAAGCCAAACCCCTGGTCATTCAGGTGCTGAAAATGGCATGACTACCTGCTGTTCATCTTCAGTGTGTCAGCATGGTTCTGGCAGGTGAACAGAGCTGCATCAGACACAGGCAAGGCTGTGGGGACTGCAGAGGCGGATGTGCGGAAAGAGGACAGAGGGGAAGGAAGAGTGACAAATATGTCCCCTTTTAATGCCACAGAGTATCACATTACAAGCTTGAAGTGACATTGGGTTGGTATCTAGTCTACACTGACTGAACTGTGAAATATGCATGAGGAAAGAAGGAAAAATCCGAGCATTATGTGATATTCTGCCTTGGAATGCTGTTAAGGATTGTCTTTTTTCCTTCTTTTTTTTTTTGGGTTCCACATGCTTCCTAATTTTTGAAAATAAACAGTCACTGTTATGACATGTTATTCATGTATATCATGTTAAGTATTTTACATTTTATGTAACTATGAATGAAGTGCATTTTTAAAAGGTGGATGTCATAGGTACTAAAAAGAAGCCTATGTAGTTATTTAAAAGTAAGTGAGTTTGAGAAATGAACCTGTTGTGAGTACACAGACCTTCTTTCCCTTGTGTATTGAAGCAAGTCTTTTAAAATCAGTGGTTTCTTTAAAAAAGTTCACTTCAAGTTTGGTTTGGTCTGGCTTTTGTTTTGTTACATCGTTAACCCCCAACAGGTTATACCTCCCAGTATTCATGCCCTGTGTAGTCCCCTCCCACTTTGAGGCTGGGCTTGGCCATGTGACTAGCTTTGGTGAATAGGGAATTAGCAAGTATGATGCAAGCGGACGCTTGATAATCACTTGCACATTGGGGCTTGTTCTCTTGGAATGCTTGCTCTTACAACCCAGCCACCAAGCTGTGAGGAAGTCCAAGCAGGCCACGTGGAGAGTCCTACATGGAAGAAAACAACTAGCCTCGAGTTGCGAGCTACGTGAATGAGGCCGTCTTAGAAACAGATCTTCCAGTCCTCAGTGGAGCCTCCTCAGCTGATTCCACACGAAACAGAGATGAGCCGTCCCCATCAAGCCCCGCCCACATTGCAGAATTGTGAACACGTGAGTGATTGTTGCTTTATGTCATTGGGTTTTGGGGTGGTTTGTTACATATGAACGAAATAGTACCTAAGCTTACTTTGTATGGATTTTAACTAGGTGTCTATCGCCACCTAAATTGAAGTTGTCATCTAGATGTTAACTCTGTTAAGTAGTTCAGGAACTCTGGGTTGAGAAAGATTCTGAGACTGCATCCTGGGTTAGCAGAAGAGTATGTGTGTCCCTCATTTAACCTATTCTCTACATAGCAGCCAGAGTGATCTTTTAAAAATCAATGGCTTCAGGATGACACCTGCACCCCAATGTTCATAGCAGCACTATTTACAATAGCCAAAACATGGAAACAACCTAAATGTCCATCAACAGGTGACTGGGTAAAGAAGAGGTGGTATATTTATACAATAGAATACTACTCAGCCATAAAAACCGACAACATAATGCCATTTGCAGCAACATGGATGCTCCTAGAGAATGTCATTCTAAGTGAAGTAAGCCAGAAAGAGAAAGAAAAATACCATATGAGATCGCTCATATGTGAAATCTAAAAAACAAAAACAAACAAAAACAAAGCATAAATACAGGACAGAAATAGACTCATGGACAGAGAATACAGACTTGTGGTTACCAGGGGGGCAGAGGGTGGGAAGGGATAGACTGGGATTTCAAAATTGTAGAATAGATAAACAAGATTACACTGTATAGCACAGGGAAATATACACAAAATGTTATGATAAATCACAGAGAAAAAAATTAAAAAAAAAATCAATGGGATTGTGTTACTACATTGCTTACATTCTCCAGGGCTTTTCTGCTGTACTTAGAATGAAAAGCAGACTCCTTATTCAAGTTTGCAGAAGCCTCTACATGCTGGCCTTTGCTTGATTCCCCTTCAGTCTCATTTCATACCTCTCTCCCGCTCAGCCCCTCACCTCATCCAGCCTCACAGGTTGTCTTTCAGTTCCCTGGACATGCCAAGCCAGTTCCCACCTTTGCACATCTTTTTATGCGTGTTAGAAGGTCTCTTTGCCTGGAATGATCATCACGGGACTGTCTTCTTATCATTCAGATCTCAGCTTAAATATCACCTCCTCAGAGATACTTCGTCGACTATGGGGATCAGTCAGCTGCTGCTATAATGATGTTTCATAAAAAAACAACCTCAGAGTTCAGTGGCTTAAAAGAACAAGGATTAATCTCACATCCACAGGCCCATGAGATGATTGGGGCAGTCCTACTCTGCATCTCAGTCTAGGGTCCACATTGCCTCCGAGATAAGCAAACAAAAGTTCTCAAGGGTCTAAGGCCCAAACTCTGCACTCACACACTGCCCTTCTCCCCATTGTCCAAATCAGTCCACATGGCCAGCATCAGTGGGGAGGGAAGGTCCTCTTCCCACAGAGGGAGATATTTGTGGAACAATTAATCTACTACACTATCAAATCTAAAGCAGCCACACCATCAGTCCTCACCCTCATCTCACCCAATTTTAATTCTCTGTGAATAATTGATTACTCCCTGATATTTTTATGTTTATTTATGAAGTTTATTGTCTGTCTCCCCTTGTAAGAGTGTGTGTTCTCTGAAAGCAAAGATGTTATTTGTCTTCTTCAATGCCATGTTCCCAGCGCATGGAACAGTTTCTGGCTGAGATGAGGTACCTTGTAAGAACAAATGTTAGCTTCAGATATTGGTAAGGGGAGAAGGAACTGGAAAGCCAAGTATTTTTTCTCCCAAATCCAATCTACACAAATACCTTGGTCTTTTAAACCAATGGTTCCTCTTCTTGTAATTCCTCCATCTCTTCCAGTATTGTCTTCCAATAATGTGGGTGGGATCATGCTGACCTGCCTTTCATGCTTTGCTTTTTATTACCCATCCATGTCTTTGTGCCAGATATTAGCTTTAGAAACTGTACTTGAATGCAAAGGGACCTGAGAGACAGTGCCTTAGAACTCAGATACTCAAATCAATCTTTTCTTCCAGTTTCTTGGGGAAAATCTTCACCAGAGCTTTGACCCTGTCTGAATTGGGCTCCCCTAGAAGCTGACGTTGGCACAAGGATTGGAGTACACGTAGTTTATTTGGGTGCATGGACACGGGTTGGGGAGTGGAGAAATGACATAGGGAAGGAAAGACAGCCCACAGTGGGTTTATTATTAGACCAGCTACCATCAGGAGCAACTGAAACTTAATCCCACCAGTATTAACAATTTACCTGAGAATGGGCCCAGCCAAGAGGAAAGGGAGCTGGGCATTTATGCCCCTGCACCTGTCAGTCATTAAAGGCTGCCCACGGGAGTGGAGGCAGAAGGGCAGGAGGTGGGGAAGTGTTAGCTCCTAGGCGCTTCCATCCAGTTTATAGGACAGTGTGGGTGCTGGCAGCCTGAGGCAGGCTTCTGAGCAAGATGTGGCTGTTAGCCTTTGGAAGTCAGGTGAAGTACAGGGGAAGTTTGAGGGGGCTAGGAGCACAGGAGATACCGATTAGCCTTTTTTTGTTTGTTTTTCTTTTAAATGAGTTTTGTTGTGGTATAATTGATATATAATAAACTATATATATTTAAAGTGTACTATTTGATGAATTTTGACATATGTATATACCCATGAAACTCACCACAGTCAAGATTGAACATAGCCATCGCTTCCAAAAGTTTTCTCCTGCCCTTTTATAATCCCTCCCTCTGGCTCCTCCTCATCCCTAAGCAGCCTCTGACCACTTTTCTGTTAAAATAATTTGCACTTTCTAGAATTGTACGTAAATGGCATCATACAGTATATGCTTTTCTGTTTCTTTTGTTCAGTATGATTGTTTTGACATGCATCCATATCGTTGCATGTACCAAAATTCATTCCTTTTTATTGCTGAGTAGTATTCTATTGTATGGATATATCTATTCTATTCTGTTGGATTAGATATATCACAAGTTTTTTTATCCATTCATTGGTTGATAGATACTTGGACTGTTTCTACTTTTTGGCTATTATGAACATTTTTGTACTAGTCTTTGTGTGGACATATGTTTTCATATCTCTTGATGTCACATTGGTAACTTGGAATTGGCTGTGACCAGAGTATCTATATCATGGAAATTGGCAAACACTACAAATTCAAGGCTTTTCCTCCAGAGATCCAGCTGTTAGACACCACCACAGCATTAGATATACGTTAGAATTGGAATTAATGAATCAAAGGGTATGCACTTAAAAAAAAAGCCATGATATATATTGTCAAGAATACCTTCCCAAAAGGGTGTAACTTTCTTGTTTATATCCGTAACGTCATTTCAAAATGTTAAACTTCCTTCAAGTAAAAAATCCACAAAGTCTAAGATGCTGATCTTTCCCCAGGGTAATATTGCCATGTTTCCTATTGTAGTAAGGAGCAGTAACTTTTGAGTATTTCAGAAATATTAAAAAAATATTTCCAGACAGATACTTATATATATAATGCTTTCATAACAGGGAAAAAAAGACATTAAGAAAATCAGACCAGAAAGGTGACATAATCAACGAAGGGGGATGAGGAAAAAGGAAACACAAGATATTAAATCCTTGTTCCTCTGGTACATGGAGTTTTCTGGTTATTGTTTATAAAGACACGTATTTTCATATAGTTCTAGCCCAGTGAACGCATACCATTTCTGCTTTACTCATTTCATATTATTTCACATCACATTTCCACATGTGAATGTAATCATTTTTATTTGAACTACTTCATAATATTCTATTATTATTCCCCTATTGTTGAGCATTTGGGTTGTCTTCAATATAATGTTTATAATATTTATAATGTTTCAGCATTATAAATAGGATGTCTTCCTGCAAATTCCTTCTTTTGCCTTGTAAATTATTTCCTTGGATTAGCTTCCTTAATGTCCTCTTTTCCTCTGTCCATTACTTGTTTATTTTGTTCCATATAGGCACTTCTTCTCTTTCCTGTCCCAACCCTATACTTGACAGAGTTATGTGTTCTTGCTATGTACTGTCATGGTACTCTATATTTCCTCCATTACAACCTACCACACCGTCTTTAATAGTGTTTTATCTCCCCCAGCTAGACTGTAAATTCCACCAGAGAGGGGCCGTATTGTTTTTTCCTCTTTGTTAGTTCCCCATTGCTTAAAATGTAGGTGCTTAATGTGTATTTGTTGATCTATCAATCTATTTTATTTTTTTTCCTTTCTTCTTTCTTCAAGTCTCATTTGACATTAATTCCCAGAGGAATTAATATATGAACTACCCTTTTGCGTCCTACTCTAAACCTACTGGCCTTGCTGTAGTTAGATAATTACTAACTCTGACTAAGCCTCTTTTTGGCATGAAGCCCTGTCTCCTATAATGAGTCAAAGGTCAAGGCTAGTCAGTACTTTGCTCAGAGATGACTTGATTACAGGTGATAACATTTTTAAAGGATTAAATTAGGTAAACCTGCAAAATTAACTTTCTGACTCTTCCAAATGCAGCCTAAAATGGGTGTGTGTTAGGTAGGGTTCCCTGGAAACAGGAGCGGTGCACAGGAGTGTGTGGAGGAGTCCTCTAGAGAGATACACCTGTGGGGAACTGAAGGCTGCAGGCCCAGATAGAGGGAGAAGTTGGACTGTGACGCAGAGCCCTCTGCCGACCCTGTGGGAAGCTCTAGAGCTGGGGTGGCCCTTTAGGGTTGTCTTAAATTGGGGTGAGAGAATGGGGACCTCGTATCTGCCCCTCATTGGCCAGTGGTTGAATTTGGGCTGCACCCGGGTAGGGGGCATTGCTTTGGATGAGACAGCAACTTTTAACTGAGAGTAATTTCCAGAGAGGGGCTGAGCAGTGAGCCAACACCGGTGGACACTGCCGGCAACTGGGAGGATATATCCGTCGGTCCTGAAGGGGGCATCTGGGCTGACCCGGAGCCCCTACCAGAGGGGGTATGAGTCATCTCAAAGTGGAATGCTAGGAGAATAGATTGGGAGCAGTTGCACACAGCCAAGTGACCATCCCCATTGAACTGAACTATTGTTATGCAGGAGCTCTGAAGTTCAGAGGTTATGGCTAAAAGAGCCGAAGTTTGTGTGGTCTCAGGATGTTTTTAAAAGAAACACAACAATTACAAGGCTCCTTTCCCTTGCGGTGTTTTCTCCACAGCTGTTTCCTCATTTTGAAGCCCCAGGAGACGGGGAGACAGGAAGGTGTTATGATATAACCAGGAAGTCTGGCCTCAAAATTCGAGGATCATCTTAGGACCCCCAAAGATGCCCTGAGGTTGGGAATGCCCCTGTGTTATTCGCAGATACCTTTTCCCCAACAAACTGCCACCCATGAAACAGTTTCAAAGGAAATGGTGGAAATGAATCCAATTATACAAACTTATTTACAAGGCTGAATTAGCTCATGTCTGCAAAGCACTTTGAGCAATTTGGATAGACTTCCTAAATTGTTTACCTAAAGAATTACCTCACCCTTAAGTCAATTTCCTAGAGGTGGGATGAGCTAAACACAGTCTCCATTAGAAAACAATCTCATGAGCTCTTCCAGCATCTAATGTATGTTATCATTAGCAGCTTGATGTAAAGATCTGCTTGTTGAGGCAAGGCCATTATTTTTCCACATATTTTTCATACGCTTTCATTTACTGTCTTTGAAGAATGGATTATGATTTTTGTGCAAAGAAATTATACCTTGGTACACACCATATTTAAATGAATACTTTTAGGCTAGAAGAATCAGTCATATTTTCAACACAAGGTAACCAGATGTCTTAATTATGTGTCTAATTGCATGTTTTAGCAAGTTTTATATTAGAATCCCAGCTCACTGGGTACAGATAGCCCCGGTGTCCTCCAGGATCTCTGGCAAAAGAATGCTTCAGTGACGGGGGGGGGGGGGCAAACACTGAGTCAGTTACAGGTATGTATAGAATATTCGAATGCATAATGTCACCACAGAGGTCAATTTTTTTAAAAAGCTGGCTACATGGAAATTTGATTCCTGCTATTCTGGCTACTGCTGCAGCTTCAGTAAAAACAGAATGGTTCTCCTCTCCACTTATGTGTAACTGATAAGAGTTTCACAATATTTGACCATTTGTGAGTGGGTCGGTTTGGGGGATAGGAGGTATGGCTTGGTAGATACAATCTAGCTTTTTCTGCCCTCAGTGTACAATAAGAACTACTATATAGGAGAGGGGCTGATGCTGGGGCACATGTCACTGCCTTCAGGCTCTCTAGTCCAGCAAAACCAACCCAGACACCTATTACACTGAGGTTGTATTTTCTATAGCCATTCCTGGTCCTGTTTCTGTATCATTCAGGTTTCTTAGTTGCAAACAACAAAACCTCTCTTGTTAGTTTACGTTAGATAAGAGATGAGAAAGTTCACATGCTCTGCAGCGGGGCTGCAGTCTCCCAGCAGAACTGCTCTAGTGGAGACAGTGCTGACACTATTCCTTGGGATGGCCACTCTGATCACATCAGTGATGCTGGGCACTGGACACAACTGCTAGGAACTTGCCGTTGATGCTTCTGGAAACAGAATGTCTGCTACTGCCCATGTCCCAGTAACTCAAGCAGTGCCTGCTTCTTTGGATCACCAACTTCTTTTTATTTATTTATTTTTCATTTAAAAATTTTATTTCCTTTCTACTTGTTTTTTTATTTTACAATCCTGTACTTGGTGAAAGGGTCACCAGCTTTGGATTCAAAGTCTGGCATAGTGTCTCATTGGTGAAGGTTAGGCTTCTATGTCTGTATTATTGTGTCCCCTGCCTCTCATGGTTTACAAATTCCCGCCCCCCTTCTATTTTGAATTAGTTATTCAGAAGGATGAGAGAGAGATTGTAAAACATGAAGGCCAGATTTCAGAAATTACACCAAAAAGTATTTTCACTACTTTATCAGCCCATCAGGAAGGCAATTTTAAACCACTGAGTACCTTTTATAAACCATTAAACTTTCAGCTGTTAGATGTGTTTTCCAAGGAATGTGTAAAACAGTCATTCTTACCCTTAGAAGAAAATTTAGGTGATTATGTATATAATTCTGCAAGAGAAGTTTCTATGCATGACACCAAAGCTAGAAACTGTAAAGAAATATATTGATAACCTTTACTACTTGAAAAAAAGCCCACCATAAACAATGTTAAAACATTTGACAAATGGGAAAACATTTGCAACTCATATGATAGAAGACTAATGTCTTAAATATAAGATCTCTTATAAACCAGTAAGAAAAATTTTAATGTCAAAGAAGATATGTACAAGTAATTCACAAAAGAAGAATACAAATAGTCAACAGCCATATGAAAATATCCTTAACTGAACTATTAATAAAAAATACAAGTGAAAACAATGAGGCATAAGAAGAATGTTGCAAACAGACTCAAGCTAATTTTGCAATCCAGCAAATGTCAAGGTCCTTTAGTGAACATATTAAAGCTGGGTGGTGGCTGTATGTACCTGTCCTCCCAACCTTGCTAGTGGCTGGTTTATTATTATGAAGTTAAATATTAAACCAAATTTACCAAATTCTCTCAAACGTACAAACATTTATTAGCAAGCAAGTACAAAAGAGGATGAAAGGCTTATTCTGTGGTAGATGCTCCTCTGTTCCTGAAAATGTGAGTGGCTGGTTTTGGAGATGAATCAGGATCAGGCAGAAGCAGCAAGACTGTAGAGCTGGAATGCTGCTTCAGTGGAGTTAGGCACCCAGGCTGGAATTTTATACCTTGTTCCCTAAGGGGCGGTGGAGCCTGTACAGCATTCCCAGCTAGAACACCAATCATCTCACCACTAAAAACATCTCTTTTCATTATTAAAGTTCTAAATCACCACCTCTGAAGGCATTGATTCTCGATTGGGCTGCTTGTCTATCTCTAAGATACTTCAAGTGTGAACCCACACTCACACTCCTAGCTTAAGCACACAGAATTTCCTTGGGTGCATACAGACACACTGTCAATAGAACAATTGAAAATAGGTAGGGAGAAACAGTCACTGCAAATTGGTGCCTTTCTGAAAGGCAGTTTGTCTACATGTATAACAATATCAAGTGAACATCATCTACAAATGAGTGATCCTACTTGTGGCATTTTATTCTAAGGAAGCAGTTGAACACATATGCAGAGATATGTCCATGGGTGTGAATGACTGTCATTTCTAATAGTGCAAGTGTTCAGACAATCAAAATTTTGTTAGTAAGATAGTGATGTAAAAACGATGAGTGGTTGCATGGAAGTGGGAGTGGGGGCTGGGAGGGGTAGAAGGGATAGGAGGGCAGGGTTACAAATGGCCAGGATGAAACTTTTGGGGTGATGAGCATATTTACTGTCTTTGATTGTGGTGCTGATTTCATGAGTGTATAGATATATTAAGGCTTTTTGAATTATACACTTTAAATATATGCAGTTTATTATATGTCGGTTATACCTTTGAGGTGGGAAGCCCCATGAAAAGACTGGCAATACCCCCACACAGGGCCACTACTTTCCTGCCAGCACCATCTGGTTCCCTGGCCTGGCGGCATTATCTCGCTTTTTGCTTCTGTACAACAGCTTGCTTCTAGGAAAGTGAAACTTACTCCTAAGATTCTATTGGTTCCCTGAGCTAACTCCTTATTGGTCCATTTGTAGTGCCTCATTTGCATGGAGCTCACTCCCAATTGGTCCATTTGTATCACTCCTGATTGGTCCATTTCTACAAAGCTCATTCCTAATTAGTCAACTTTCTTACACCTTATTTGCATATGATGTTGCAAAGTCTAGACTAGCAGCCTATAAAAGCCTGTGTAAACCTACAGATGGGGTCCAGAGCTTGGAGTGTTAACTTCTCTGGGCCCGCCAGCATAATAAACCTGAGTTCTCTAACCCTCTGAGTGCTGTTTGATCTCTCGTCAGGATCCAGGTTGCTGTCACAACTGAGCTGTAACACTGAGCTGTAACACACTTTGCTGCAAAACCTTAATAAATGTGTTTAAAATAATTCTGTCAGCAGATAATGGATAACTAATAATAACGAGGGGAAGATTTACTGCACACTTACCATGTACCTGATATTGTGCCAGGCATTCTACAAATAGCATCGCTTTTGATTCTCACCTTAACACTTTTAATTCAAAACTATTATCGTTCCCATTTCTCACAGATGAGAAAAGTGAGGTTTTTTTTTTTTTGGCCGAATATTGTATTGGTTTGTATTTGTTTTTGTTTTGTTTTTGTATTTATTGAAGTGCAGTCAATTATAATATGTCAGTTTCTGGTGTACTGCACAATGTCCTAGTCATGCATATGCATATGTATATTCATTTTTATATTCTTTCTCATTAAAGGTTACTACAAGATATTGAATATAGTTCTCTGTGCTATACAGAAGAAACTTTTAAAATCTATTTTTATATATAGTGGCTAACATTTGTAAATCTCAAACTCCCAAATTTATCCCTTCCTACCCTCTTTCCTGGTAATTATAAGGTTGTTTACTATGTCTGTGAGTCTGTTTCTGTTTTGTAGATGAGTTCATAGTGTCCTTTTTTCTTTTAGATTCCATATATGAGATATCATATGGCATTTTTCTTTCTCTTTTTGGCTTAGTTCACTTAGAATGACAATTGCTAGGTCCATCCGTGTTGCTGCAAATGGCATTATTTTATTCTTTTTATGGCTAAGTAGTATTCCATTGTATAAATGTACCACAACTTCTTTATCCAGTCATATGTTGATGGACATTTAGGTTGCTTCCATGTCTTGGCTATTGTATATAGTGCTGCTATGAACATTGGGGTGCATGTCAGTTTTCGAATTAAAGTTCCCTCTGGATATATACCCAAAAGTGGGATTGCTGGATCATATGCTAAGTCTATGTTTAGTTTTTTGAGGAATCTCCATACTGTTTTCCATAATGGCTGCACCAAACTACATTCCCACCAGCAATGTAGGAGGGTTCCTTTGAGAAAACTGAAGTTTAAAGAATTTAAATTACCTATTCAAAGCCGCACAGCTAGAAAGCGGCTAAGAGAAGGAGTCAACAAACTATAGCCCATGGACCAAATCCAGCCTGCCACCTGTTTTTGTAAATAAAGTCTTATTGGAACACAGCCATACTCATTTGTGTGCATAACTGGATTTGTCTGCTGTCACATAACAGTAACAGAGTTGAGTAGTTGGCAACAGAGATTATAGGGCTTATGTAATGGTTAATTGTATGTGTCAACTTGACTAGGCCACAGAACCCAGATATTTGGTCAATTTTCTAGATATTTCTGTGAAGGTATGTTATAGATGAAATTTCTATTTAAATCAGTAGACTTTAGTAAAGCAGATCACCCTCCATAGTATGAGTAGGTCTCATCCAGTCAGTTCACGGAAGATCGACATCCCTGGATTAAGAGGGAATTCTGCCAGCAGACTGCCTTCAGACTTGAACTGAAATTCTTCTCTGGGTCTCTGGCCTGCTGACCCACCCTAAAGATTGTAAACTTGCCAGTCTTCATAATTGTTTGAGCCAATTCTTTAAAATACTCTCTCTCACAGATAGGTAGGTAGGTAGGTAGATAGATGATACAGATATCTATAGAAATATAGTTATAAGTATCTATATCTAGACTTAGCTAAATACAGATGCAGAGATATAGATCTATCTATATCAGAATCTATATAGAGAGATCAATATCTCTATATCTGTATATCCTGTTGGTTCTGTTTCTCTGGAGAACCCTAATGCAGCCCTCAAAGCCTAAAATATTTTTTTGGCCCTTTACTGAAAAAGTTTGCTCACCCTTGGCTAAGAGCCAGGATCAGAATGTGGTCAATTTAAATGTAGAGCTTACACTCATGGCCACTGCCCTACACTGTCTCATGGAACAGTCAGTCAGTGGAATACTCTATAGCTGTTAAAAAGTATGATACCAAACTATATTTACTGCTTTGGGAAAATGTTCAGAATGTATTGCTAAAGAAAGGAAGCAGGTTACACTTGCGTTTATGGTATCATATTTCTATTAGAAAAAGTATGCATGTGGAAAGTTATGGAAATGTATACACTGAATATGTTAATAGCGATTTTCATCAGACAGTGGATTATGGGCGATTTTTGCTTTTCCTTGATACTTCCTTGTATTGTCTAAATATTTCACAATGAGCATATAACGAGGAGGAAAAAACAACGAAGCAGTTTTCCTTTTGAAAATGGAAAGAGTATGTGTAATGATGTGCATTTTATACTGCCTCAAAATTACCCCATGCCAAAACATTTAAGTCAAGGTGTCTGCAATAGGAAGTTCTTGATGACAAAAGAGTGGTGGCTGTGTTAGCGGCTGCAGCCCTCTCTCCAGGTCCTGCTAGTCCATCTTCTATGCAGTAGGCAGTCTGGCCTTCCAGAAGTACTCATCTGGTTGTGTTACTTCTGTGCTTAAATTCCATCGATAGATTCCTTCTTAAAATCTAAATTGTCGTCGGAGTGGCACACAGGGCCTTGGCCCTTGGGCCTTGCTGCACCTGTCTTGCCCACTCTGTTTCAGCCACACTGATTTATCTGTAGTTCCTGAGAACACCCTGCTTCTTATCTTGGTCTGACAAGAGTTAGTCTTATCACTGCTACTGAGAGCAATATCTAGATCTTAATCTTTGATTTTTTTTTAGTGCCTAGAATAGTACTTACCATAAGTAGACACAGTTAATGTTTGCTGAATGAAGAATGAATGGGTGTGTAGATTGCAGAATCTCTATTATGACTATTAGTGAGTTTTCAAATCTTGGCCCTGGTAAACAAGATGGCCAGAGAGGTGACACTTAAGTCACTGAGGTCTTACTCTATTAGTAATGTGTTTCACTTGCATTTGGGGTGGGTTGACTTGAGAACCTCATTATAATATGTAATACAGCTTGAATAAAAAAGTGTGTTTTAGATTCTTTCCCTCTGTGTCAAACACTGGCTAGATGTTTGCCAATACATTTCCTTTTCCCAGGGACCCAGGAAAACTCTTTCTTAGCCTTCCTTCCAGTTAGGTGGGGAAATTGTGACTGAATTCTAGCTGATGGAAATAGGAATAGAAATGATCTGTCTTTCAGAAATGTGCCTTCTACATATTCTCATTCTCTGCTTCATGTGGCTGGACTCAGAGATTTCTGAAATGGTGAAGTTGCAAGATGGAGTGAGCCTGGTCCCTGATCTGTGATGTGGACTAGAAATAAACCTTTGTTGACTTTAGCAACTGAGATTGTGGGGTCTGTTTGTTATTTCAGCCCCAACCTAGCTTCTCCTGACTGTGTCATCTTCCAAGGAAACTTTTCTAACTCTGCTTGTTTTTGAGCCGGGCAGGATGTACATGGTCACTTTAATTTGACACTTTGGAATGCAGATGTCGAAGCATATCTCCTTATTCAGCTTCTTCATTTGTTTTCCAGATGATTTGAAAGGGAAACATGGAGTAAGATAATGACTATTCAGTAGAAAGCGAAAAACAGTACAGAGCACAAATAACTCACAATTAGCATAACAATTCTTGCTATTAATATGAATCTTTCATTTCTTCTGTGCTTAATTTTTTTAGTTTGGAAATCTGCTATGTTTAATAGAAAGCTCCAAATACACTGCCTTTTCGATAAAAGGGGGGGGTCATACAACTCTGTCAAACACATGAATACATTATGTGTTTAATTTGTTGATTTATTTATGTAAGGATGAAATCAAACCAGAAATTAATTAGGACCTACTGTGTGTGTTTTGTTGTACGGCAGTGCTCTTTTCGGTTGGTATTCAAATGGGGTCGTTGGTGGATTCAAGCTGCTTGTAGTGATGCCTGTCTGTTAAATAATCTTTGCTAAATGTGACCAGAAATATGGAATTTTTAATTGGCAATTATAATCCTTGGACTGCATGTTACTCTATTAGACATCTGGCTGCCAGTTCCATACAGGATCCTTTCATGACCATCATACACTGCAGGGAACATTAATTTACTCTGAAAATCAAATTAATTGAAAAGGTCTTTTCCAAACCAAACACATGAAAGGATATTAGCTTAGTGCTTGCAAATGTGATTATTTGATCCATTGTAGGGATCTTCTGTATGAACTGTTGCCTGATTCCCCCTGTTTGCTTGGTACACCCTCCCTGTGCCAGCACTTTAGCTTGTGTGAGCCTTTTATCATGACCTATGGCAATTATTTCTCCCCTGGCTCCTCTAGCTGACTTAGGTCCAAGAGGGCGCACACCAACCGCCTTTTAACTTCACATCCTAAGTGCCTGGCCTGAAGCAGAAACCCAGTAAATGCGGATTTTATGAATATTGATAATATCTTTTAGACTGTTGTGCTTTTAGAGTTTGAAAAGTCCCTTAAAATAAACAATTAGACACCTACTTTACAGTTAATGTTTAACTGAGTTTTATATGTAGCACGTATATAAGTGAATCAGGTTCTGTATAACTACATCGGGGTATTTTATATGGTTTTAGGGTAGTAAGAAACATGGTGGGAGTTGACGAGAGATTTAAGAAACAATGTAACATTATTTAAAGGTCCAAACATTGACCTGTGTGTGAGGGAAAAAATGCCAGAGTGTGCCATAGGGTGCTAATTATTTTATGACTTCGGGTGGGATGTCCTATCATATGTGACAAAGGCCAGGCTTAGACATTCAGCCAAACAAGATAGTGAAACAGAAGCCAGAGGGTCAGAGGAAAGAAAGGTTTGTTATGAAGCCAATTTACATTCTTGGTTTAACTTTTACCCTGCCTACACGGCTCTCAGATAGGACCAGACCTGAAGGGAAACCTGTTCTCCTATAGAAACTTCCAGAGGAAGACGAATCCATCTCACCTAGTATTTAGCCAGGGTGGTTGTTATTGAATTCTTCCCTGTATATAATCCCAGATGCTTTAAGCTACGATTTCAGCTCTTTTTTTAGGGGGTCTCTCCTCAGTAGAGCTAGAGAACTGGTCATCCTTTTCCACATAAGATGTTAAATCACCCCAGTTAGTTTTGTTTCCTTTGGTGTGAAAGTCCAGCTCCCCTATTTATTTCTTTGAGGCTCTTATTTCCAAAGCAGTCATGTCTCTGACTCTCTGCTGGCACCTCCCTGTCTCTTTCATCCTAAAGCTCTGAACACCACTCCATAACAAGAATGTGACAAATGCCCAGCAAAAGACAAGCTAGTATATGACATCTTTAGATGTCACGTTTCTGTGTCCTTGTCCCCTTTCCGAGTTCGTTACCTCACTTGGAGCACATTCTATGTGCCAGGGGTTCTAGGTGCTCTGGGACATCATAATGAACAAAACTGATGCAAATCCTTCACAAACTTAAGATTCCAGCTGAGGGAGACAGATAATACACAACATATAGAAGTAAAGAATCACAAGATGCCAGCTGGTCATAAATGTGATGCAGAGAGATAGAGCGGGGAAAGACAGTGTTTGGGTTGCAATTCTAATAGTGGCTAGAATAGGTTTGACTGAGAAGGTTGTTAAAAATGATTAAGGAAGATAGTTGAGGTGATACAAGCAAACTTTAACAATTCATGAAGCAGGCAGTCTCATTCTCAAGAGCCCAGGGAACTGCAGAATGGGACAGAAGGCAGGAAGCTTTTACAGGATAAAGAATAAGGAAATAAGCATCAAGCCCAGAGCTGGCTTGGCGTCTAGGGGTTGGCTGACTGGATGTACCACATTTCTGGTCCAGCAGAGCATTCACAGGGGCACAAAGTGATCTACGTTTCAGTTTACTGACATGGCACCCCAGGCAGGAGCGGCTCCATCTCCGGCCTAGAAATTTGTTGCAACAAAGTGTATTTTGAGGAAAGACTTCAAGGAGGTGAGAAAGCCAGCAAAACAGTCATCTGGAGTTGAGCGTATAGGGCAGAGAAAATAGCCAGCACAGAGACCTTGAGGTCAGAGCTGGCTGGCGTGTCTGAGAAACAGTGAGGTGGCAGTAAGATGGGTGGTGTGCAGAGTTAAGGAGGAGAAAGGGGAGCAGGGATGGAGACAGAGAGGTTCAGGTCAGGTTGTGTAGAACCTTGTATGCCACTGGAAGGACTTTGGCTTTTACTCTGGGAGGGGCAACCATTGTGGGTTTTAAGGCAAGGACTGACCATATCTGATTATACCTTAACAGGATAACCCTGTGTTGAGGTTGGAACGAGGGAGGAAAGTGTGGCAATTGGGAGACCAGCTGAAAGCTATTGCAATGATTCAGCAGCGTCATTTTGACATCTGAGACCAGATGAAGCAGAGATGGGGAGGAGTGGAAGCAGAGATGGGTAGTAGTGGGCAGATTCTAGATGTGTTTTTAAGGGAGCGCCGGTAGAATTTGCTAATGGAGTGGATGTGAGTATGAAAGGAAAGGAGGAGTCAAGGGTTAATTCAAAGTTTTTGGCCTGAGTAAAAAACAAACAAACAAAAAACAAAGTTTTTGGCCTGAGTAACTGAAAGGATGGAGAGGCCATTAATGGCTAAGGGGGGGGGGGGGAATGTTTTAGATCGTGACAGGGAAGTGGTGGTATTGGGTAATGATGGAGCTCAGTTTTAGACACGGTAAATTACTGAAGATTGCTAGACCTCCAAGTAGAGATGTTGAGGAGGCAGATGGATCTACAGATAAGGAGTTCATGGATGAAGTTCCGGCTAGGGATACAAATCCTGGAGTCGTCATCGTATTGAAGGTATTTATAACCTTGAGACTGAATGAGATCACCAAGGTAGCATACACATTTAAGAGAAGAGGTGCAAGAAGTGAGCCTTGAGACATGCCACAGGGGGGATGGACTTTGGAAAAATAGAAACATACACATCACACACAAGCATTTTGGTGGAAACAACCCTGAGTGAGTAAACTTTGGAGAAAGGATGATTGAGCCCAGTATAGAGGAAGGAAAAGATCCTGATGGGTAAAACATGCCCAGACAGATGAAGCCTTGAAAAATAAGAATGCAGCAGTGAGTGAAAGAGCCTAGGCTGATGGCTAGAGGGCCGATCTGCCTGTAGTAGGCAGCGGAATGGGGAGACAGGTAGAACGGCTTAGGTTTCTCTTCTTTTGCAACTCTTTTTCCCAGTCAAACTAACAGTGATGCTTTAGATTAGGCTCCCTGGAAACAGCCTCTGAGACGGAGTACTCATCTGCAGACAGTTGACCGGGATTGCTCACCTGCAGGGGGTATACTGGAGAGCACTCATGGGAAATACCCCGGAAGGAAGTGAGGAGGGGAGGTGGGGCAGAGCAATTGAACCGTGAGGTGCTTGCAGCTGAGGCTTCAGCAGATCCCACAGGGTGTACTGGAGGTGGGATGGCCCTTCTGAATTGTCCCAAACTGAGGTAAGGGGACTGGGTCTTTGTATCATTACAACAGCCAGTTGTTGGCCCAGGCTGTTCCCCCGTGAGAAGTGGTGTTGCCTTGGGGAAGACAGGTCCCTGGAGCTGAAGGCAGTGCCTAGAGAGGGACACAGCTGTGCACCATCGGCAGCCGATTGGCTCAGAAGCTGAGGCATGGCTGTCCTGGCCCCGAGGATAAGCTGAAGATGCACGGAGAGATCAGTTGTTCCCTTTAAGTGAATGCAAAAAATGAGAATAGCTCCTTTCTCTACTCGTGGAAAACATTTCTTTATTTGCTGGCTTTTATCAGATGGTTAGTGTTTTCATCTGGGGTGGTGCTATTGAATTGCTTGAGAGAAGTGACTGGAGGCTTGGACAAAATAGGAAAAGTATGCAAGAGCTAATGCCATTAAAACATTTCTAAGAGCCGGAGCCTGCCAGTTAGGGAGAATGTGAAAAGAATACAGCCTGTATTCAGGCTGGAAGGAGACCAGTACTTGTCTACGGCTTCCCTAGGAGGCCTTTGGAGATGTATTGAGGTGGCCTTCCCATGACAGTGAGTGGGAGAACGGCAAAAGGAGGGAGAATCCTGCATAATGCAGAATCGTCCCAGCCCAAATGCCAGTCTCTACAGAGAAACGCTTGTGGTTGAAGGAAGTCAGGTGCAACCTGGTTATACTTAGGATGAGCAGCTAATTTATTCTGTTAACCAAGGAATTTTTGAGATTGAAAGGGTTTTTATTAATGTTATGTCAAGATGACCAGCGTAAACCATGAGTGAAGCCAGTGAGCTAGGACTCTGAGCCCTAGTATAGGGGCCGGCAGTTACCCACCCAGGTAAAGGGGCGAGCCAAACCCGGGAACACAGGGTGTGAGGAATGTATGCAAAAACTTACTTCGTCTATGGCTTGAAGTCCCCCTGCTATCATGTCGACTATAAAAGGGGATGGAATACCTTTCCACCTGTGGTGTAAGAAGAGTTACCCATCTTAGCCACAAATTCCTGACTGATAAAAATTGTCAACATACGTGGGATGTTTAGTTTTATTACGGACAGGAATTGAACCAGTAACCTCAAGTCTTGTGAGGGTAAAAGTATTCCTTCCATGCAGTATTTCCCAGCTATTTTCGCATCATGGCATACAGAGAAATAGATTTTTAATTGTAGGGCATCCTTGGTTGACTGCAGGAGGCGAAGGTTACAGGCTGTATCTGTCCACCCCCAACTGCAAGGTGTCAAACCTCGACACTCCTGGGACACGTTGGGACTACACCACCGAGAAGCCCTGCCTTACCAGGTAAGTCTTTGAAAGCCTAGCAAGTTTAGAGTACAACAAAGACATGGGGAAGTGAACCTAACTCATAGTTCTAATACTTCTTTGTTGAATTGAGGAATAATTCGTGTGTGTTTCTTTAAAGTGCTTAAAATGTTTGTGGCAATTGGCGTAGTCACGAATTGCAGAGATGAGTCTCAGGTTCCGATGGAAAACGTATGCTTTTACAAATGTGATTTCAAAAGGAATGACATAAGAAGATGGACTCAGTTCATTCAGTATATGATATCAGAAAGTTTCAGAGAGCGCGTGGCCCTCGGATGGGCAGTTCACTCCCCTGTTCTGGGGGAAGTAACTGCGGGTCCAGGTAGAGGGGCCAGGAGAGGAGGAGCTGGGATGCAGTGAGCATCCCGGGCGGCAGAGTCAGACCCGAGGCCCTGCCGCCCCAAGCACTCTTCCCAGCAGCAGCAAGGTGTCTCGAATTCCTCCTGGGAGACCGCTGCTGCCAGCTCCTCAAACCCTCCCCTGAAGAACAGCTTCCGGGCGTGGCTCTCTTCCTGGCCCAGCCCCACTGCCTGTGTTTTTGATGATGGTCAGCCTAACAGGGGTGAGATGCTAGCTCATGGTGGCTCCGATGTGCATTTCCAGTGACTAGTGATGTTCGGCACCTTTTCACGTTCCTTTTGGCCATGTGTGTGTCTTCTTTGGAAAAATGTCTATTCAGATCTCCTGCCCATTTTAAAATCGGGCTTTTCTCATGCTACTGAGTTGTACAAGTTCTCTGTCTATTTTGAATATTAATCACTTGTCACAGTTACATGATTTGCAAATATTTCTTCCATTTTGTAGGTTATTTTTCCCTTTTGTTAATGGTTTCTTTTGCTGTGCAGAAACTTTTTAGTTTGGTACAGTCCCATTTGTTTATTTTTGGTTTTGTTGCCTTTGCTTTTGGTGTTAAATTTAAAAAAAAAAAACATTGCCAGAGGAATTTCAAGGAGCTTACCCTCTATGTTTTCTTCTAGGAGTTTTATAGTTTCAGGTTTTACATTCTAGTCTTCAGTATATTTTGAGTTAATTTTTGTGTATGGTGTAAAATAGTGGTCCATTCTTTTGTATGTGGCTATACAGTTTTCCCAGCACCATTTATTAAAGAGACTGTTCTCCCGTTGTATCTTCTTGGTTCCTTTGTTGTAAATAATTGACCATGTATGTGTGAGTTTATTTCTGGGCTCCATATTCTGTCCCATTCATCTATGTGTCTGTTTTCATGCCAATACTATACTGTTTTGATTATTGTAACTTTGTAATATAGTTTGACACCAGGGCACGTCATGTCTCCAGTTTTGTTCTTCTTTCTCAAGATTGCTTTAGCTGTTTAGGGTCTTTTGTGGTTCCATAAAAATTTTAGGATTGTTTATTCTATTTCTGTGAAAAGTGCCATTGAAATTTTGATGGGGAATGCAGTGAATCTGTAGATCGATTTGGGTAGTATGTGCATTTTAACAATAATAATTTTTTAATCCATGAGCACACAATATCTTTCCATTTATTTGTGTCATGTTCAACTGCTTTCATCAATGTCTTAGAGTTTTCAGTGCACAGATCTTTCACCCCTTAGTTAAATTCATTCATACATATTTTATTCTTTTTGGTGCAGTTATAAATGGGATTATTTTCTTCATTCCTCTTTCTGATAGTTTATTTGTGTGTAAAATGCAAGATATTTTTGTATATTGATTTTATATGCTGCAACTTTACTGAATTTGTTTATTCTATTTTTTTTTTGGTGAGGTATTTAGGGTTGTCTCTATTTAATATCATGTCATCTGCAAATAAAGACAGTGTCACTTCTTTCTGTCCAGTTTGAGTTCCTTTCATTTCTTTTTCTTGCCTAATGCTCTGGGTATGACTTCCAGTACTATATTGAATAAAAGGGGTGAGAGTAGGCATCCTTGTCTTGTTTCTGATCATAGAGGAAAAGCTTTCACTCTTTCATTGTTGAGGATCATGTTAGCTGTGGACTTATCATGTGTGGCCTTTATTGTGTTGAGGTGCGATCCATCTATACCTGCATTGTTGAGAGTTTTTATCATGAATGGATGTTGAATTTTTTCAAATGCTTTTTCTGCATCTATTGACATAGTTATATGGTTTTTATTCTTTGTTTTTAAAATGTGGTCTGTCACATTGATTAGTGGATGTTGAGCCCTCCTGCATCCGTGGAAAAAAAATCCCACTTGATCCTGGTGTATGATCCTTTTAGTGTATTGTTGGATTCAGTTTGCTAATATTTTGCTGAGGATTTTTACATCTATGTTCATAGGGGTATTGTCATGTAATTTTTTTTCTTGTAGTGTCTTTGTCTGGTTTTGGTATCACCCTAATGCTGGCCTTGTAAAATGAATTTGGAAGTATTCCCTCTTCTATGTTTTGGAAGATTTTGAGAAGGATTGGTATTCTTTAAATGTTTGGTAGAGTTCACAGGTGAAATTATCTGGTCCTGAACTTTTGTTTGTTGGCAAGTTTTTGATTACTGATGAAATCTCCTTACAAATAATTGATCTGTCTAGATTTTCTGTTTCTTCATGATTCAGTCTTTGTGGGTGGAATGTTTCTAGGAATTTATCCATTTCTTCTATGTTGTCCAGTTGGTTAGTGGATAATTGTTCATAGTAGTCTTTTATGATCCTTTGTATTTCTATGAGATTAGTTGGAGCGTCTCTTCTTTCATTTCTAATTTTATTTGAGTCTTCCCTCTTCTCTTCTTGGTGACTCTAGCTTATCTTCTCAAAAAACCAGCTCTCAGTTGTATTGATGTTTTCTACTGTGTTTTTCATCTTGTTTCCATTCTGATCTTTGTTACTTTCCTTCTACTAACTTTGGGCTTCATTTGTTCTTCTTTTTCTAGTTCCTTGAGGTGTAAATTTAGTTTTTTTTTTTTTTGACAACTTTGTTACTTGATATAGGCATTTCTGGCTATGAACTCCCCCCCTTAGAACTGCTTTTATGTATCCCATATATTTTGGTATGTTGTGTTTCCATTTTCATTTGTCTCAAGATATTTCTCTTTTGATTTCTTCTTTGTTCAGTGTATGTTGTTTAATCTCCACATATATATGAATTTTTCAGTTTTATCTTGTAACTAATTTCTAGTTTAAGAGCATGATAATTAGAAAAGACGCTTGACATAATTTCAGTATTCTTAAATTTATTGACTTGTTTTTTGGCCTAACCTGTGATCTATCCATAGAGTGTTCCATGTATGCTTGAGGAAAATGTGTACTCTGCTGCTGCTTTTGGATGGAATGTCCTGTAAATGTCTGGTTTTTCTTGTTTCATATATATATATATATAGACACACACACACATATACATATATATATGTATATATATACACACACAGACACATACACACACATATGTGTGTGTATGTGTATATTTATTGAAGTATAGTCAGTTTACAATGTTGTGTCAATTTCTGGTGTACAGCATAATGCTTCAGTCATCCATGAGCATGCATATACTTGTTTTCATATTCTTTTTCACCATATGTCACTACAAGATATTGAATTTAGTTCCCAGTGCTATACAATATAAACTTGTTGTAAATGCCTACTAAGTCCATCTGATATAACGTGTGTTTCAAGCCCAGTGTTTCCTTATTGATCTTTCTATCTGGGTGATTTATCCATTGGTGAGAGTAGGGTGTTAAAAGTCCCCTGCTATTGCTGCATTGTTGCCTGTTACTCTCTTCATGTCTTTCGTATTTGATTAATATATTTAGATGCTCTGATGTTGTATGTGTATATATTTACAATTGTTATATACTTTTGATGAATTGATCCCTTTATTATAATATAATGACCTTTGTCTCTTGTTACAGCTTTGCCTTTAAGTCTTATTTTGTCTAATATAGTATAGCTACCTTTACTGTCTTTTGGATTTCCTTTGCATGGAATATCTTTTTCCATCCCTTCATTTTCAATATGTGTATCCTGAGAGCTGAAGTGAGTCTATTTTAAGAAGTGTATAGTTGGGTTTTTTTTTAATGCATTCAGCCACTCTATGTGTTTTGATTAGAGAACTATTGATAGATATGAATGTATTGCCATTTTGTTCCTTGTTTTCTGGCTTTTTTGTAATTCCTTTGTTCCTTACTTCTCCCTCTTTATGATTTGATGCTTTTCTGTAGTACACTTAGGTTTGTTTTTCTTTATCTTTTGTGTATCTACTTTAGATTTTTGCTTTGTGGATACTGTGAGGCTGACATATAACATATTTATAACAATCAATTTTAAGTTGATAACAACTTAAGTCTGAGCACATTCTAAAGCCCTACATTCTTACTCTACTGCCCAGTGTTTTATGTTTTTCATGTCACAATTTATATCTTTTTATCTTGTGTATCCATTAACAAATTATTGTAGCTATTGTTATTTTTACCACTTTTTGTCTTTTAAACTTCACACACACTAGATTTATAAGTGATTGACCCATTGCCATTAGCACATTCGATTGTTCTGAATTTAACTATATATTTACCTCTACCAGTGAGATTTATACTTTTATGCAGTTTCCTATTATTAATTGGCACTCTTTTGTTTTGGCTTAAAGAAGTTCCTTTAATATATCTTGTAAGGCTGGTCTAGTGGTGCTGAACTCCTCAGCTTTTGCTTCTCTGGAAAACTATCCTTCAATTCTGAAGGAAAACTTTGACGGATAGAGTATTCTGGTTGGCTTTTTGTTTAGTTTTGTTTTGTTTTTAGTTCTGTGACTATATCACGAAAGTCCCTTTTGGGTTTGCAAAGTTTCTGCTAAGAACCCTGCTGGCAGTCTTATGGGGGAGGTCCCTTGGAGGTAACAAAGTGCTTTTCTGTTGATGCTTTTATAATTCTCTCATTGTCTTTAACTTTTGATTCTTTAATTATAATGTGTCTTGGTTTGAGTCTCTTTGGAGTCATTTTATTTGGAACCCTCTCATCTTCCTAGGTCTGATTATCTGTTTCCTTCTTGAAATTAAGGAAGTTTTCAGCCACTATTTCTTCAAATTAGTTTTCTGCCCCTTTCTCTCTCTCTTTTCTTCTAGCATTCCTCTAATGCAAATATTGATCCCCTTTATGGTCCTATATGTCCCTTAAGCCATCTTCACTCTTTTTCATTCTTTTTTTTTCTTTTTCTTATTGCATGTCTTCAAGTTCACGGATCCTTTCCCCACTTCATCTAGTCTGTTTTTGAACCCCTCTATTGAATTTCTTAGTTCAGTTATTGTGTTCTTTAGCTCTTATAATTTCTGTTGGGTACTTTTTTATATCTTCTCTTCATTGAAATCCTCACTTTGTTCATGCATTGTTTTCCTGACATCTGGGAGCATCTTTATGACTGTTATTTTGAACTCTTTATCAGGTAAATCACTTATTTCCATTTTATTAAGGCCTTTTCTAGCGTTTTATAGGCATACCTTGGGGATATCTCCTGTTTGGTTTTAGAACTGCAATAAAGGGAGTATAGCAATAAAGTGAGCCAGGTGAATTTTTTGGTTTCTCAGGGCATATAGAAGTTATGTTTACACTATACTGTAGTGTTTTAAGTGTCCATTGTTATGTCTAAACAATGTATATAATTAAAAAAAAAACTGAATCGCTAAAAAATGCTAACCAGCATCTGACAATGCGGGGTTGCCACAAACATTCAATTTGAAAAAAAGACATAATCTCTGTGAAGTGGGATGAAGTGAAGTACAGTGAAATGAGGTATGCTCGTAAATTGTTCACTCATTTTGAACATATTCCTCTGTTTCTTAGTTTTCCTGCACTCTCTGTGTAGGTATCCATGCATTAGATAAAACTGCCACCTCTCCTAGTCTGGAAGGAGTGGTCTGTGTGGGAGATCAAAACTGTTGTTGTTCAGTCCTGCCCGGCTCTAGGTTGTCTCTCCAACCTTTGCAATTATCAAAGCAGACTTCTTTGTTCTTAGTGGCTCCTAGCAGTTGAAGGTGTGCCAAGATCTGTCAGTATCCCAGAGGGGAGGATCTCGATCAGCATCTAGAAGCAGGCTGAATCATAGTCCCCCCTCTCTTTCAGGGGGAAACTGGGAGGTGGTTGTTTCTGTTTGCTGCCTCTGCACTGTGCCTTGGTGGGGATAGCTGGTTAAGAACTACTTCTCTCTTTGTTACAATCCTGTGGGACCCGTGAATGTAAGCCCCACTGGGCACTGGAGCCAGGCAATCAAGGGGCATTCCCTGGGCAATAGCCTCAGAAACCGGGGCACCAGGCGTGTTCACAAGCTCCTTTCTGGGAGATACCAGTGACCTGGAGCGAGGCACAGGCGAGCACCTGTGTGGCGCCCGGGGTCTCCAGGGAGCGCTGTAGTCAGCTCCTAGATGTGTGTTCAGTTAGGATACTGCCCCTCAGGCCACAGTTACTAAGATAAGCAAATTGGCCTCTTTCAAAGAAAGACTGGGTGTTTCTGTTTGCTGCCTCTGTGTCCTGGGGGGTTAGACATGGTGTCTGCCATGAGCCCTTTAAGGACTGTCTCTTAGTCTATAGCCTTGTAGGTCTCATGGACATAAGCTTTGTTGGCTTTCAAAGCTAGATATTTGGGGGGCCTGTGTCTCTGGTAGAGTTCTTAAAAATTAGGATTCCAGATAATGGATTCAAACTCTTTTCTCTTTAGGGAGAAACTGGTAGTTGCGAGTTCCATCTGGTTGTGCGTTTCCATGCCAGGGGGTGAAGTTTATGGTGACATCCTGTCTCAGCTTCTTCTACTTGTTTCCATGTGGGTTTTTTTTTTCTTAATTTGCCTGACGTGTAGGAATGGGATAGATTGTGAGCTTCTTGCAGAGGGAATTGTTCTATTTGTAGACAGATTTGGTGTGCCTGGGGGAGGACGTGAGTTCAGAAGGCTCCTATGTGGCCATGTTGAGCTGAAACTCTCAGAAAGGGACTGTTCTTATTATACAGAGGTCATCTACAGGATATACAGGAAAATTAGATTTCTAGTTGAACCTAAAAATTTAAGAATAATTAGGCTTTAAAAATGTTTACCAAGTGGAGAAACCTGGAGATACCACCTTTACCAAGTGATAAAAGTTAGTATCACTGAGAATGGGACATACCACCGTTATATACATGCCTCCTGCTATGATGTACTGACACATTATTGCTTATGTCCTATTCCTGCCAAAAGCACATGCCCTGAATCTAATCACGTGGACACATCACACAAACCCAAATTAAGGCACATCCTGCAAGTGCAAAGGCGAGTAAAGAGACATGACTAAATGTCATTAAATCGCTAATTATATCCTAGAGCAGACCAGGGAAGCACATATAACTATAAAAAAAATCATTGCACAGTTGTCAGCATTTGAATATGGGCTATGGAGTACATGATAGCTTTGTATAAGGTTAATTTAAAAATTTTTGGTAATTGTGATGTGTTTATGCAAGAGAATGTCAGTTCTTAGGAAACGTACCTGGTGAATTTTAGCATAAAGGGGCATGATGTAAGAAACTTACTCTCAGGATGGTTCAGGAATAAAACAGACTACAGCTGACCCTTGAACAACATGGGTTTGAACTGCATGGGTCCACTTAATCGCAGTGAATACTGTGAATACTACGGTGTGACATGATCCGAGGCTGGCTGAGTCTACAGCGTGGGGGACGGCAGACACAGAGGAACTGCGTATATGGGATTGGGCACTCAACCCCTTTGTCATTCAAGGGTCAGCTCTGAGGTGGGGGAGGGAGAGAGGGGAGGGTGTGGAAGGAGAAAGTAAATGGGACAAAATGTAAACAGTTGTTGACTCTGAGTAAAGTCTATGTGAGGGTTCTTTGTACTCTTGTAACTTTTTTATAAGTTTGAATTATTCTAAAATGTCATTTTAGAAAGTTGTGGATGAACTAAAACTTTATCCTGAATATATGTAAAACACATACACATGCACACAGACATATATATGTATAGAAATTAAGGCTAAAGTTACTGTCCGTATGTTTTCTGTATATGAAAGCCACTCTGAAACACGCCCACACTGTACGCGCTCTGCACATCGCCTGGTGCGGCACGTCTGCTGTCAGATAAGTCTGTGAGATCACGGTGCTCTGCAGCTGAAGGAGCAACAAAGAATGTGTTTGTGCTTCCTACTCTAGTGGCTTTGCTACTGTGGGAAAGAATTTGATTCTTGTCCTTCCTACACTTACTTTGAAGGCGGAGTCTTTGTAAGTGTGCCAGTGCCTGCCTTGGCATTCATTCCGCCATCAGAGCATTGCAGTTTCAGGGAAATCCTGCTGCAGCTCCACAGAACGCAGCCATGTGTCTTGGAGATCTCCCCCAAACACACATTCTGCTGGCTGGTGCACAGACTGCGCCAGCTCGATCCGTTGTAATTTTTAACTGAAATAATTCCCTCCCTCCAGCCTGTGCCAGGCGTGGACAGGAAGGCCAAATGCCCTCCTCAGAGTCATCCACACGCAGTTGTCTCAGACAGGTTGAAGTGTTGAAGATTCCTCCATTACCCAGTTGAGTGCCATCAAAACAGCCAGTCTGGGTGTCTGAAACAAAAGCAGGTTCGGGGACTGGCAGGGGAGATAACTGATCACTTAAATAGAATGGAAATTAGTCTTGGTATATGTGGACTTCAAGGGAAATCTTTCAGTGTAGTCACTTAGGTTGGCATCATCACCCCACCCTCCAAAACTTAGTGATTCATATCAGGTGCCACAGCCATTTAACACCATTCTTAAATCAGCTCGACCATTTCCTGTTATTTCCCAAATCACTGGAATAGGTCATACCTAGTGGACTTTTGTCATTTCATGGGACCAGCAGTATCTGAACACTGTTGAGGGACTCCTCTCCGTGAATCCTGGTGGGAGGCAAAGACAGCCTCCCCCTAGAGAAGGTGACATTGCCACTCAGTTTCCTAGCCTCCTTTGGGCCTAGGGCAGAAGCCGAGAGGGACGGGGTGAGCGGATCTCCCTCTGATGGTGGTCATGACTGTATGAGAGGGCTGTCCTCCTCAGAATAGGCGTGACTTCTATTGCTCAGATGTCTTGAAAAGCAAAGTGTAACTTGCAAACTGGTTAATTTGTATACTTGTTATTACTGGAACAGAAAACAAAACAAACACTATGACTATTGTTGCACAGAAATTACCTCCCAAGCTACAAATGCTTGCCACCTTTGATGTAGAAATCTCACTTCTAGGCATATGTTCCACTGATGATAGATTTTTGCCCAAATGAAATAATGAAATGAGTGATGTGTGGTACTGTTTGTCAGAGCAAAAGACTGAAACCCCACACATCCCACCAAAGGGGACCACTTAAATTAATATCCCACAAACACACACTGGAATATTACAGAACTATGAAAAATGAGGAAGCATTTTACATATTGAAATGAAAAGATCTATTTCGGTATAATTAAGAATGGACCTCTTGAGTTCATTCTTAAATTAAAAAAAAAACCAAGGTATATAACTGGGTGCATAGAATGCTTTCTTCTGTGTAATAAGAGGGAAAAAGTAGGAATATTTGTTTTTAATTGCTTATATAATAATGACACTGTGGAAGGATACACAGGAAATAGTATTTACTCAGAGGGCAGTGAGGCTGAGGTGGAAATAGGGTTGTCAGGTTCTTCTGACTGTTTGGCTTTCTAGATTTTTCCTTTTTTAACCAGATGAAAGTCTTCCCTATTTAAAAGTTAAATATCTAAAATAAAAATAAAGTAGCGCAGTCCATTGAATATTTTTTTGTAACATAACTGCGTGCTTTATTGAGATACACAGTAAAGCAGTAATATAATACAATAGTAAGGCATATATTTGGTGAAGTCTGATATGTTGTGAAAATGCAGTAAAACTGAAGTTTAAAAAAATAATTAGCAAATGTTACAGTGTTGGTGTTAAAACACAATATATTGATACTCAAGTAAGAACCCAGTACCTGAAAACAATGACATAACATGCCATGTGATGATGATGCTTCAGTTACATTGATTATGATTTACAGTTTAATACTCGGTGGTTAGAAAGAACACGAAATAACGTCCAAATTATGCTTAAAACGTAGCAATAAAGCTCTCGATTTTTATTCAAATATTTTGACAGACTCACTCCAGAACTAATGTCTAAAAGATCAAACAGAAAGATTAAAACAAAATTAAGCACTCTATTTACCTCCGATTTTAGAATGAAACTTAAAACTTCTTAGTAGGCAGTACAGTAACCCCTTGTTTTAAGTCCTGGTTAAAAACAAAATCCTTGGGTAAAAAGAAAAAGTCCAGCGTCACAAAAAGGAAAAAAAAATGCAAGACTAAAACCAAATGTTCGTGTAATTTGTTACCTTAGAGCTTTGGGTTTTCTCTTGCAAATTATAAAGGAAAAAGAAAATGGAGAAAAATGTTCACACAATGGACAAGTGGTGAAGCTGTGAAATCAGGTGCACAAGTATTAGGAACACCCCAAAACCAAAGTGAGGTAGAAATAGCATGAGAAGCCATGTTTGATGTTAATTATCATTAGTAAAATAACGAACAAAACCCACTCTCCAAAAGTTAATTACACTTGATGTAAGAGGTAACAGATTTGCAAAATGATAGGTCACACAGTGATTTCTGCTGAGTGAATGATAAAAAAAAAATCAAAGACTACTAAGATG
This sequence comes from Vicugna pacos, assembly GCF_048564905.1. NCBI lineage: Eukaryota > Metazoa > Chordata > Mammalia > Artiodactyla > Camelidae > Vicugna > Vicugna pacos. The sequence goes on from NC_133023.1 coordinate 23,624,183, forward strand.
AAATGAAAGAGTAAAGCTTTTTCCTACCAGTTAGTCTTCTTGAATGTCCTCTTTTTGAATGATTGTGTTTGTTTATGTATTTAACCTGCCCAATCCCCAGAAAGGGCTTGGAGTACCTTCCTGAACATTTGAATCAGTTTGCATTCCCACTTACAAACCTGTCTGGAATTACTTGTAGAGAAATGCGAAGGAGGGAAACATGGTTTATGGGCTTCTGGGTAGATATTTAACAGCATCACAATGGGATGGGGCTACTGTCTTACACATTTTCACAAGGGTTATTTTGAATGAAGTCTTGCGGCATTTACAAACTCACTGCAATGGGGAAAAATCCTAAAAAAAAAAACACCAAAAAACCCGGAAAACCAAAACACCCACTGCTGTTTGACTGTGAGAAAAGAATAATTTAGTTGTGATTATAAAGATCTCTACGTAAGGTTGTGAATATTCATCCAATCCTTCAAGAGTGGCCAGCTCCCTGACAGGGATCGGCTGGGAATCCATAGCCCCCAGCTCTACCCTAGTTGTCCTCTTTTCTGGGAGTTAAGAATGCTTTCTGATGCTCTGACTTTGACTAAAGCATCATTAAATCTAAACCGTGGCACTGCCACGGTTCAGGAAGCTGAATATATCAACCAACGGATCACTCTGACATAGTAAGTCCTGTGTATTCATTCATATGTCCCTTAAAAAATTCAATACTCTAGTTGTCAGTGGAAAGTTTAAAATGAGAAACAGCTGGAGCCCCAGACAATGTTTTAGTGTGGTAGTTTCCTTCTGGCTTCAGGCTCCAGGGAAAATTCATTCGAGACCAAGCAGGTAAGCCTGGATGACCAGAAGCAATTTCTTTCCATTAGGAAGTGGCAAGAGCATTTGAACAAGCAATTTAAAAGGTCTCTAGAAATTTATATCTATTTGTCTATATACCTATAGTAGTTACATACTTATAGACATATAGATATATAAAACGGAAACCCACAGCCAGTCCCACTCTGTCAGCAGTTCCAAAAAGAGCAATGTGAAGTAGCCATTTGGTGGTGTTAGAGGAAGTGCTGTCTTTAATATGCAAGAAAAGAAAAAAAAAGGCATGAATTTCATATGGATATCACGCTAAAAGGATGCAAAACAATGCGCTGCCTCAGAATTTGTGTGTGTGTGTGTGTGTATGTGTGTGTGTATATGTGTTTTTTAGGGGTTTTATAAACAATTTTTTTTTATAAAGCACACTTTAGTTTACAATCTTTCTTTATAACTGTTATAAATTTTTAAACAACCCAAAATGCGTTCCATATAAAGAAATGGCAAGTTATTTAGCTATCAAGATTTTACATGTAGTTTTCTTATAACTTTTTTGTACAATTGCATAGACGTGTAAAACCTGCCATTGTTAACAAAACAATAACAGACTTAGAAACTACTGAAATCTACAGTATAGTACCACTACCCTTCACAAAAATATAGTTTTTTTCTTGTAAACTCTTACTGTCTAATCCTCTTTGTTGTATGAATATTATAAAAACCATGCGGGAATCAGGAGTTGTCAAACATTTATTCTGCCCCTTCTTCATCTGTCATGACTGAAACTAAGGACTCCATTGCTCTGCCCAAATCATCTGCCAAGTGGAAAAGGCTTCCTACATTGTGTCCTGGAAAACAAAAAGAAAGACCGACTTTACACAAGGTGCACATCACGTCACCCCGACTCTTTGCCACTTGGGAAGTCATCCCGTTTCGAGTGAAGACAACACAGAAGCTGCATCGAGGGTCTACACAACAGGGTTTGGTTTTTCACCAGTTTCCAGGAAGAAGCAAAGCCTTGTTAATGAAGCCATTCCACATTGTTAGTATCAGGCTCCTAGTGTCATATAAATGGAAAAATGACAAAGACTACACTCATCTTCCCAATGTCAATATATATCAAAAGGATTCTATGGATAAGCACATGATTCCTGCCATAATCGGAATAATTAATGATGGGATGTATCTTTGCCACCTTGTTGTGGGGGGTGATTTACTACGTACTTGTACTACAGTTTTTTTTTTTTTGACTATTAGACAATCGCCACCGTAACTATCACCGCCGCCGCCGCCGCCCTACTGCCATTACCATATCATCACGACCACCACCACAGCACGAAATCTTCATCTCAAGGTTGTTTCAAGCTGTTGGCTCACTTGTAAGGCTATGGTGGAGATGACTATTGTCTCTCTGCCTTTACTTGGGTTGAAAAATAATCCCTTGAATGACTTTTTTTATACACTGTTAACATTTGAATTAGGAAGCTTCTGAGTAAAATCACTTTGCATTCCTAATAACTCTAGAGCTTAATTAGAATATGACCCACATGTATAGCATGGATGTGGGTAGCCTGTGACTCCATTTTTGATCTCCTCCTAAGAGAGGGTTTAGCTACCAGCCTTTTAATAATAATGTGACATGACCTAGCGTTAACCCCCCAGCACGGAGCACAAAAGTGGCACAATGTCCCTGGGTACTTGGCGGCAAAACTCAGATCTAGAGTAAGATAATTGAGACATACTTTATTACGTGCCTTTCTGTATATGCCCCATATTTTTATACAGCTAATCTTAATTCTTGGACATTAGTAAATCATTCTTCTATTCAAGTACTGCCTTTGAAACTAAAAATGCTTTACTAGGCTATTACTACCTTGCCATGTATCAACTTTACAGATTCCCATAATAACTGTTAAAATCCCTATAAAAATTAAAGATAGACTTGGGCAGGTATTCTGTTCTAATATTTATTTCAACAGACATATCGTTTTTAAATATATGAGAGGATCTGAAGAGGATTCACAGGCAGGCACTTAAACAGCAATGGCACCAGATCAAGGTAAGACTTATTAAAAGTCTAATGCCATTCAGCCATTTATATTAAGGTGACCAAGTTTGTAAATCTCTTTGAGTTTTATTAGTGCAGAGCGTTTCAGTGAGGACTAATTATGCCTTAAAAGATCACTCTGGAGTTTGGTTGAGATTGCAAATATAAAAACTTTTAACAAAGCACATGCACTATTCGTAGAGTGGGCCAACAGTTTGGCAGCCCTCAGTGAAGAACTAAAATCATCTTTGGCTTTTCTAAAATATAAAAACCACAGGAAAACATAGTGGGTCCTTTGCTGCTCTTCAGAGCACAAATATATGACTGGTGCCACCAGGCTAGAGGGCTCCCTTCGTATCTATCTTTGAGTACCCAACAACCCTGGGAAACCTGCACAGTTATTCACGTATCAATCAGAAGACACGGACTAACTGCAAATTTTTAATTAATTACCTGCGATCTTAACAGGAACTAACGAAGCCAGTAAGAACAAAAGGCAAGCCTATGACGACCTGATGCCAAAATAATATAATTACAACCACTTCTCATTACCCACATCTGCCTATAGTACAGCCCACCCGGTAGCTAGGAAATGTGTTATCAAACATAAACAAGGGAGGAACTCATTTTTTTCCCATTGACATATTGATAGTAATCCAAAAGTGCCTATTTCAGACTGTGCGCTAGGAGGTGTAGACTGCAGTTCCAAAGACCATAAAGACAAGTAAGTGTATTTATAGATGACATACCCCTGTGCTGCTTCTGTGCCTCCAAGTGGTGTTCAGTTACTAAATGGGAGGAAAATTCTTGAGTTTCTCAAGAGCCTGAGTTCTAGAGGTATCTGCTGTTTACAAGTGATCAGGTCAAACAGAGGTTCATGATTCTCAATACAACACACATACTCTCAGAAAATGGTAGGTGGCCTTTAACCTGTCCAGACCGTGAAACGTTCACAAATGACCTCATGGCCATCCCTATGCTAGAATAATGAACGTTTGGAGTCACCTCACTGTGTCTATAGTATGCCTTTCATTACTTTATTTACAAGCATCTGTTTCACCACGAGAATTCCAATGGGTTTCATAGAGGTTTTCCTTAGAGCCAGAAAAAAATTCTCTCTGACAAAATACTGCCCCAAAGAATCGTATACCTCAACCTGCTGAAGGCACAAAACCACACTGTGACAGGGACACAGAAAGCAGATTTGTATCCTGGTTCTGTTACCTATGTGTGTGAGGCAGAACATGAGTGAGGTCATTAATTTTACCTGACAGATCCGTCTAAAGTCGAAATGCAAGCCTCGTACTACGAGCATGCGAGGCCTTGGGAAGCAGGCAGGGGTCGGGCGTCTGCAAGGAGCTTCAGGCACAAGTTGACATAAAAATTCGCGTATACAAAGTATTCGTTTAATCCGTTCTTAAGCAGGGATTGTTGAACAGAAAGGCACCCCGCGTTTAACATTAGGGAAGTTGTGTGTTTCTCCACGCTGGTGCTAACCGCGACACATTGGGTCCCACAAGCCACCTCTGCCTCAGGGGGTCGTTTTCCCCAGTGACTGGGATTGAGATTTTCCGGCAGAGATCCAAGACCTCACTAGCACTCAGGCGCTGTATTTAAAAAAGATACCATTCCCAAAGAAATGGTGAACATTCAGTTAGCCAAAGCAAAGCCAGCATCCTGGAGTGAAATTTGCTTATCTTTACTTTTTGGTAATTTAATCTTTGAAAAAATATGTAGTCTACCATACATTTGGGGTATTTTCGTAGTATTAAAAAAATTACTCATTTGGATTCTCTGGCTTTCTGGAAATTTATCTGACTGTAACAGACCTCAGGTAGTAAAGTTTCCAAATACCTACGTGACTTCAACTATATGCGCTGGCCTTTTCTGTAGAATTTTAATTCGTTCATGAAACAAACATGTTCAGGGTGGTTAAAAATATGGTGCAACTTTTTACCGCGAGTGAAAATAAATTTTAAGGGGCACTTACCATCATTCCCCAAGAAGTCTCATATAAGAAGGCAAACCGCCAGGAACAGTCAATGCTTCACCGATTCAGGAGTTTCCTGTTTCTCCTCCCAGCCCACCACTCCCTCCCTCGGACCCCACTGTCCCAAGCAAGCCTTGGAGAGGAGCACTGGTATAGACACGCTGAAGGATCATTAAATTCATTAGATTTGCATGGCATGACGTCGGAGGATTTCCAGTATGACTTCTTATGTTTAAATGAATCAGTGGCTACTTCGGTCTAGCCTGTTGCTAAGGATCCAGAACCTTCTCATATAAAGGACTCTCATCCCATCCAATCCGTCTTCCACAACAGTATGTGCTTTTGCCACCTATGGGAGATCTTTCCCTCTTGCGTCCTTCACGCTATACTCTTGGTGAGGGCAATCTTGTTTCACTTGGGATGTCACTCAACACTTTGTCATCCGATGTCATTTATTTCATTAGGTGAGTCAATGTATAGACAATATTCCTGGTAGAAGTATGAAGCAGCTTTCACTGTAAAACCCCAAACCAGACTCAGTAATAATGCTGTACCCTACTCATGAAAGGCATTAAAAATCCCTTAAGACTCCAACATTTAGTTTTTATCCCTAGTTGGTTATTATTCTATCTGGCTCCAAATGTCAAGTAAGGAAAAAAAAAAAGGTAAGTGAGATGACATATGCTTTTCATATACCATTTTCTAAGTGTCAGTAAAACATAAAAGTTAAGAGTGTGGTTCTGGACCCAGACTACCTGGATTCAAATCCTGGCCATGTCACCTTGGACGCACTGCTTACCCTTTCATTGACTCAGTTTCCGCATCTGTAAAATGGGGTTAATAAGAGTACCTACCTATAGGTTTGTTGTGAAGATTACATAATGTAAAGGATGGCAAGTGCTTAGAGAAGTCCTTGGCATACAGTAAGTGCTCAAAAAGTGTTAGCTAAAGTGGGAAAGAAAGAGTATAGGAACCAGGAAAAAGGAAACAAAAACAAAATGAAGTCATCCCAGAAGAATAAAAACCAAAGCAGCTGGCAGAAAATGCTAGGATCCTGGAAGTAGAAGGAAGCTTCATGACTTATCTGTTATGTTCAAGCCTAATTTATTTTGAAGATTTTGTTTGTGTTGCAAATGGCAACAGATGATGAACTGCAGGATTCCAACCTAGGGACTGCAAAGCGTTGCTGTTTTAGAGAGATTCTTCTTCCCCCAACCCCTGGTCCTGTCGTCATGGTGATGACAATGCCAATGAACATTTGAGGAATGTTCCTCATGAGCTGCAAGTGGAGAGGTGACTACCATCCTCCCATGATGACATGTGTAATACATACATGCGCGTGCACGCACACAATTTTTACACAAACGCCAAACAAAGCGGGATGAGACAGACAGAAGCCATGGCTGTGAGCCTGAATCTCACTAACCTCTCTCATTGGCTTCCCAGGGGTATTTCTTCCTTTAATAATAGAGAGAGGAAGAGGCAGAGATATCAGAAAGGGAAAAAAAAAACATGCATAAATATACAGTTTCATACCAATTTGCTGCTTTTACCAAACAAATGTTGAGATGACAATTCATTTATTCCCTTCTGGAAAAAAAAATGAACAAAAAAACCCAAAAGACACATCCAGTCAAATAACCTTTACATACACTTAAAGTTGGTGTCAACAAATAACATGGTCCAAGAGACATCACTTATAGAATCCATAGAGCTCACGTGTTAAGCTGGATGAACGCTGGCACAGCATGGAAGTCTGATAAATCGAGCACTGTTTTCAAGGGCAACTGTAGAATCTCAAGCTTACTGTCCAAAAATATCTGAATCCCTTTATTGTGGACTTGACAATTAACACACCAAAACACAAACAGTAGTTGGCTTTGCGTGCCAAAAGTCCACACCCCAAATGCAAGGCAGAATGCCCTTAGAGGGTAGACTTGTCCTATTTGATAGAAGCTGAGCATGCCCGTGATGGGACTGGGGACATATGAGAAAATCGAAACAAAGGAGGAAGGAGGAAGTCCCACTTACAGGCAAGACACAGAGCCAGATCTAGGAATGAGCCTTCAACTTCCTCCTTATAATTCAACAGATATCAGGAACCTTGAGAGTCGGTGGCCAAAGACCCATTGGTCTAGTTTGTTTTACATAATCCTACAGGTGTATGCATTTATGTGTTTTGGAAAAGCAGATTACGATGAGAAAGGTTTTCTATGCTAAAATTTATAAGTGGACAGAAAATTAGGGATCCCTGACCATACCTAGCATATCTTGGGCATGCAATTTCTTTTTTATCTCTGGGGTCTTCTAAGTAAACTGCTGGCTTTCAAACTTTTTAGCTTTAGCAATGGGACACTTTCTGAAACAATCTTCCATGAAATCCCAGTATTTAGAGCAGATACAGGCAGAGCTGTGAGATCGTGTACAGCATCTCTCTTCCCTCATGACCAACCATGCTCAGGGGCTCCAAGAATCCCTACATCTCCCTGAAACAGTTTGAGAAGGACTAGTCTAGAACGTAGAGGTCTGGAGCTACTACCCCAAAAGAAACCTTTAAAAATTCAAGTTTAGGGTTTCAAAATTCTAGTGTACATTTAAAGGTTTACTAAGTACGACCATCTCTCCCTCCATCTCCCTCTTTTCCTTCCTTCCTTCTAAATTTTCCTGAGTCAGAGTTTTCCTGGGGACACAAAAAGTGCATGTAATAAGCATGGTCACGATACTCATGATGCTCCTCAAACCAGAAAAAAGAGGGGCAAAGGGAAGGAGGGAACGTTACTTCATCCTTGATGGCTCAGACGAATCCCAACGTGAATTATTTATCCATTCTTTTTGACTCCTTTAGCAAACATTTTAAAGAATCTCTTAGTTCATGGTCATACTGTCTGGTGGTGGAGTTCATTCCCTTCCCCTACAAGACTGTGAGCTTCGTGAAGGCAGGGCCCACACTTTGCTTATGTCCCCGTCTGTCCCCGATACGTCTACTATACTTTGACACTCTGGGTATTTGATAAATGCTGGCTGAACTGAATTAGTAAGGTAGCCGCTAGGTCACGGCCAGGAGTCCTTTGGTGTTTTAGGCAACTTGGCCTGGCCTGCTACCCTTTAGTTTGGATGCCAACAGCGGGTAACTCATTCTGACTTGTAACTTGGGCCTGTTGTTTTAAACTTCAGAACTTTAGGCAGGACAGTGCTATTAGAAAACCGTATGATTTAGTTTCAGAATGTAATTGTGGTTCCTAGAATGATAAAAGTTAGCTATCTTTATTAATTCGCCGCAAACCACGTTCAGAGCTCAGTATCAACTGGTCACCGCTGAAGATGCAGCAAACGATCTGGGTTTTGTTTCAGGTACTTCTTCAGACTGATGTGAAATGGACCTCCCAGAGCGAGGTGAACCCTAACCTCTTTCACAATTCTCCCTCATCACTTCGGTTTCCATGTGCTCATTAGCATAGTACAAAAGGAAGGTCCACTTTTTGTTTTGAAAAAGTTCTAACAAGTACTGTGTTTTACATATAATAGGAGTAGTTTCCGCACTGACAAAAATAGAGGCTCATTGGCTGAATTAAAAAAAAAAGTCTTTACCAATAAGTAAAGTACCAGATGAAACTTTTATTTCAAAAATACATTCTTGGGAAATGAGTTGCCGTAGACCTTCAGTTAGGGAGTCCATCTGGCAGTGTGGTGTGCTGTCTGTCAGGAAATGAGTCACAAAAGAAGGGAAGTGTGCTGGGGAGTCCCGAGTCTAAATAAAGGGCACAGTGAGGTCTGGGGAAGTCTCATTTCCTCGGATGAACTTGTGATGGTTGCTTGTAAGTCATTTTTCAGAGTCAGAATCATGGGACGTTACTGTTTTGGGGTATCTTGATTGGTTTCTTTGTCTCAGTTCACTGACTGCTTTAAAAAGTTAAGGAAGAATGAATCCCATTGTAGGATTTCTGTTTCATTACAAGTGAAAGAAAATTCAAATGGCTATACTTTCTGAAACACACAGGATCTGTGGTGAACATGGGTATAAATGTATGAAGCAATTCAAAAGCAGTTTTGTTGACCTGAAGGTTGATCAGCACCGAATCTGTGACTGTATATATGTAATGAGCTAGAATAGGCAACAGTTTAATAATGTAAAGCTGGAGTTGGCAAACTTTCTCTGTAAAGGGCCAGATAGTAAATATTTTAGGCTTTGCAAGTGACACAGTCTCTGTAGCAACTATCCAACTCTGCCACAACTACTCTGCGCTTGGTGTGAGACTGCAGCCATAGACAGTATGTAAATGAGTGGGTGTGGCTGTGTTACAATAAAACTTTATTTATAAAGACAGGCAGTGGGCCAGACCTGGCCCACAGACTGTAGTTAGCTGGCCCCTGGTATAAAGGAATAACAGAACAGCTCAAATCCTTTATGGAAGCCGAGGGGGAAGAAAAGGGTGCCCAAAAGGGGGCACGGGGTACCTCTGGCTGCCTTTGTTTTTTATGTTGCTCTTCCATGAAAGAACCACCGGCAAGACTTGAATTTTAGAAAATGGCAGGTTTTGCAAAGCTGTTGAGTCGCTTGAGAAGCATTTACCAGAATGTTTGTGGGCTTATCTGGGAAGGGGTATATGAGAGGGAGAGGATGGCATGGGCTGTTGGGGATAAAAGTAATGTGGCACAGGTCAGCAGGTAAGAGACTGTACAGGCAGCAGAAATACACGCATAGCAATGCTCAGTGCTTCCTGAGTTGTCTTACTGTACTAGGAACTTACGTTGGATCCTACCACTAATCTAGGTACAGTGGAACCTAATTTTTAGAGAGGCCAATACCATACTACTGACTAGGGGAGCATTTCTTTCATGAATACACATGCATATAAAAATACCTTTGATTGCTAAATGATCAGAGATGTGTGAACAAATCGCTTAAAGAGTTTATTTTAAAATTGTTTATTGGTTGTTCTAGCCATGTAGTGTTCTGATAGCATAATGGTGGCGATTTAGAAAGTGTCTTAGGGTAGATAATGATTTTTATCACAGTGGAATTCAACTTCTACATCTATTTATAGACAGAGGAATACATTATATAGATAGAAATTGGCTAATAGTCTGTGTTTAATATACACCAAGGCACTCAAACTCCTCAAGTGGTTATGAATAACTAACTGTATATAAAGATTAATCAGGAAAGATATGATTGCCAAGCTAAACATGGGCACAAATTCACACCCTGAACTCCCTGTGGTTTATCATGGCCATTATGCAGGACACTGCTGGCTATCAGTTAATCACTACGTAGAGAAGCGTGCACCCACCCTTTATTAATTTGTGTAACAGTGTGGCAAGGCCATGAAGATAAGACCTGAAGCCTAATTTAACTTGCTGAATGGCCATGAACAAGGCTCTTAACTTCTTAGGGCATCCAGGCACTTCTGGTGGAAATTGAAGATGAACATTAGCTGATACTTTAAGACTTAAGCACTAAATCAAAACTGTGGCAAAGGGTAACAGAAAAGTTGTGAATTTACAGTACACAGTAGCTCCCTTATTTATATGCTTTGTATTTATGAAAAACATAATATTACAAACAAGTCTTTTCCTCTGTGGGCAATTACCTAGCAGGGTTAAGTAAACCAGGAGGTGGTATTTAATAGCACATTTCCACTAAATGTCAGACCTTTGGCTCTGACATCTGTTTCAAGTTACTCAAACAGCTGTCTGAAACAGCTGTAGCAACCATGAACTTCATTTTTCCTAACACAACAATGGGAACGTGGATGGCAAACTTAAATATTAAAAATACAGTGGCCTCTGAGCTTTAGCAAAGTCTTGGCAGAAACCTCCATGGTAAAACTTTTAAAATGTACTTTTTTAAAAAAGATATTAACCTGGGCAAGGAAATTTGAGATCAGTTAGAACAATTTTTTAAAAAAATTTTTTTAATTGAAGTATAGTCACTTACAATGTGTCAATTTTTGGTGTATAGCATAATGTCACAGTCATGCATATGTATACATATATATATATACACACACATACATATATTTGTTTTCATATTCTTTTCCAATAAAGGTTATTATAAGTTATTGAATATAACTGGATCAGAAAATCAATTTAGTGGGTTGCAAGCAGCATTTTATTTTTAAATAAATAAAACAGAAACAATGTGAATTATATGCAGTATAGAAAGAACTGTTTCATAAAACTTGTTTCTGACCTTTGTATCTATGTGACATATACATATATGTGTGGTGTATACACAGTGGATATATACATGTGTGTGTGTACAGATACACACAAATAATTTGTTTCATATCTTTATCGCAGTTTGATGTGTAAAATGTTTCTCTTAATTATGGATAATGGTCAAAAAAGGTCAAAAGCCACTGTTTTGAATGTCAAAGATGCTAAGATGACCTTTCAAGACCTTTCCATTTGGGAGAGTCTGTTGATCCCATGATGTTAGAAATTTTAAGATTTTCTGCTTAATATCAACCTAACATACCTACTAATTGGTAAGATGTTCCCACTAAATCCTCCACATATATATTTATATAGTCTCCATTATTTCAAAATAAAAATGCTTTTAGTTAGACACAAAGGCACTTTTTAGAGTACACTGATGATCAGCCTATTCTTACAATGATGAGACTTTCTATGTATTTAAATATATGGAGAAAAAGGTGCAATATTATGATTTTATAATAGGATAACTATAGTCTTCATCCCGTTTCCAGGCACAGAGTGCCTTGGAATTTCCTGTGATGAGAAGCAGCAAGGTGCCTTTTGTTACGTTATGGAGCTGACTTTTGGAAAGTACCTAAGAATGGCAACTGGTTGCCATGGGAGGCAACCAAGTGATAAGAGGGTTGGAACTTTCAGTCCTACCCCCTGACCTCCAGGGAGGGGAGAAGGGCTAGACGTTGAGTTCAGTCATCACCAAAGATTTAATAAATCCTGCCTACATAATGCAGCCTCCATACAAACCCAAAAGGAAAGAGTTTGGAGAGCTTTTGGGTTGGTGAATTCACGGAGGTGTGAGGAGAGTGGTGCACCTGGAGAGGCATGGAAGCTCTGCACCCTTTCCCCATGCTTTGCCGTAAGCATCAGTTCCATCTGGCTGTTCCTCAGTTACAGCCTTTTATAATATACCTGTGATCTAGTAAGTAAAATGTTTCTCTGAGTTCTTTGAGCCACTCTAGCAAATTAATCGAACCCAAGAAGAGAGTCATGGGAATCTCTAGTCTACAGCCAGTGGGTCAGGAGCACAGAGGACAGCCTGGACTTGCAATTGGCATTCAGAAGTGAGGAAGGGAGAGGCAGTCGTGCGAGACTGAGCCGTTAACCTGTGGGCTCTGATCCTGTCTCTGGGTAGATAGTGTGAGAATTGAGTTGAACTGTAGGACACCCAGCTGGTGTAAGAGAATTGCTTGGTGGTGAGGGGGAAAACCCACACAGTGTAATTAGGTGCAAAATCATAAAGGTCCTATAATAAGACATAATTTGGTAGGAAGTAGCCAAAAAAAAAAGGAAAAAATGTCAAGGTCATGGCATCACAGAAAAACTAGCCAGATCTTCTAGCACCTTATCTACTCTCTTGTTACATGTTTTTTGTTTATTTATTTGATTGTGTATTCTTCAGGGAAGTGAATGAATTCTCTCAGGTCACCAGGGTTACTACTGAGTAAGTAGGAACTGAGTTAATGGAATCGGTATCAGACAAAGCCCCCTTATCCTCTATTTGAGAACTCAAATTAGCAGTCAGGGGACGATATGCTTCCGAAAGCACTAATTTAGTAAACACTATCCAGGCGACCTGAATAGAATTTCCCAGGTTTCCATGTAAATAACACTGTGCAAGTAAATGTAACAAACATCAGAGATGCTGACTGCGAAATGCCATATCAGAGGAGGTATATTTCTAATCTTCCGTACTCATGTGGTGTCTGGCTTCAGGGACTCCAAAAGGGGGGACGCAGGGAGAAGGTACAAAAATATCGCCTTAAAGATGATTAGAGTGGCCCAGAGATCAAAAGGGTTGGTGCTGGGGAAGCAGAGGCTGGAGCCCTGCTGTAGCCTCTCCTCTGCTATACTCTAGCTGTTTAGATGTGAAAGAAATGCCCAGGGCACCGACACTAACTTCACCCAGAGCAGGGAAACCAGCTTTCAGTTCAAAGGGCTGGGATGATTCACATCTTTGGGTAATGAAATGTGTGTGACGTGTGGGGCCCAGAGTTCGGGCCCCACTAGTAGCTGTGTGATCTTGAGGAAGACACTTTTCTCTGCTCAAGGCTAACCCCGTCCTGTTGATGTAAAAGGGCGTTCCTAGGGCTCTCTCCTGTCGTACACCTCTGTGTCACAGCAGTGACACTACTGCGCTGTGATACGAACTTTTTGGGAAGTCTGTACCCCCAGCTGACCATAAGCACCTTGAGGGCAAGGAGCCTGGCATTTCTTCTTTGCATCCCTAACACCTCCACTGGTACACAGTAGGTGCTAGTAAAGGCTGGCAGGGTAGAGGTGAACACATTTGATTTATGTGAAGCCAGTCTGCAGTCTTCTCATTATGAATCATGGCATCTAGGGAGAGGAAAGAGCTAAGACAGGATGGAGAAGAGGGTGGCAGGTGGGGGAAAGGAGGTGGGTGGAAAACATAAGATTTTTATCTGTTAAGACCAACACATCAGAGGTGCTCAGCGGTGAAAATATGGCTGGTGCAGACGTTTAAAATTAGCTTCCCCTGATGGTTCCTTAGCAACGCTCTATCAGAACACTATTGCTTTTAATGTGCGCTGCACAACGTTCACTCGCACATCAAATAGCTGGGAAATGGCCATTGTTAACTGACACTGAACAAAAAGATAGGAAAAACACATGACTCAAAACACCCTCCTCGTTGCCTTATGGAGAGGAACAAATAGCCAGATTCTCTGTCGCCCTTTTCTCCCTGGCTGCCCATTAGGGGTGCCAATCACTGGCCACAAAGCCTTCTGCTTCGCTCCTTGGCTTCTCCAGAATTTCCTCTATTAGCTCCCAGAGTGACCACTGACATTCTTTTTTTTTTAAATTGAAGTATAATTGAAATACAACATTATATGAGTTTCAGGTTACAACCTAGTGATTGGACGTTTGTATGCGTGGTGAAATGATCGCCCCGGTGAGTCTGTTTACCATCTGTCACAGACAAAGTTTTTTCTCAGCATACAATTTTTTTTCTCTTGTGATGAGAACTCTTAAGATTTTCTTTCTTAACAAATTTCAAATTTGCCATACAGTATTATTGACTATAGTCCCCATTGCTGTCTGCCATTCTTTTTAATCATTGAAGGGGGGAGTGGGTGGGTCAGTGACTGTTTTCTGTTAGGGCCATGGACCAAAATAAAAACTTTGAAAAACTAACATTAGCAAGATATCTCTTTGGATGAAGCAAGGCATCTGATACTGGCTGGTAGGAAAAATCAGTAGCGTAAAATGCTGTTTTTTTGGTAGCAGAGGCAAAATATACAAGGTCAAAGAGATGGGAAGAAATAATAATATTAAATAATATTAAGCTATATTAATATTTAAAGTAAATAATATTAATGCCTTTCTTTGTGAAGACGGTATGGAGGTGAAAAAAGTAACAAAGTATTACATAAAGATTTTATTGTACCTATATTTAAATGATGGGGTAAGAGACAGGTTTTAAATATAAATGAAGGGCATCAGATTGCAAGCCAGAGTCCCCACCACTACCATACACTAGACATGTACTGCAGCTCGCTGTATCACAGAGTAGCTGTATGTCCCTGGCAAAGGCACCATCAGGGCATTAATTTCCTCGTCTCTAAAAGTCACTTAATAATTGCTCTTGAAGTGAAAGCTATCTCATAGTTAACTCTTCAGACTAATGTGGCAAACAAGTGAAAATACTTTATAAATGGAAGTTAGTATTCTTATTTTTAGAAACATCTTGATTACACAGGTATTTGAACTCAAAATACTCCAAACCAGACATTCACATTTGAAAATAAAATCTTCTAACAATGATCCCATATTGGAAGTTTGTCAGCACCTGTTTATTTAAACATGGAAACTAACACATCCTAGTTGGGTGTGGAAACAAATGGCCTATGTCCAGTAAGTCTGAGTGACTTCTGGGTAGCGGAGCTTACCTCTTGAACTGGGGAAGGAGTTGTTAAGCTGCTCCATCACTTCCTCTAACCCTGTGCTTGTGTCCTGGGGAGGACTGAGAAGATCTTCCTCGCCTTAATGAAAGCAAACACAGATAATGGCAAATTACACTTAAGGGAAAAT
Source organism: Vicugna pacos (assembly GCF_048564905.1). NCBI lineage: Eukaryota > Metazoa > Chordata > Mammalia > Artiodactyla > Camelidae > Vicugna > Vicugna pacos. Next base: position 23,639,290 of record NC_133023.1, read on the forward strand.
AGAGGAACTAGAGAAAACGTTCATGATGGCATTTTAAAATCCATTATAAATTCATTGTTACTTGTTCATAAATAACATACATAAAAATCCTGAAGCTTAATAATTCAGGAACAGTTCCTCCAAGGGAAGAAGAATTTCATGCCAGGATTTATCTGTCATTATCTTTGGGGGAAAAAACTGTGTATCTGCTTAGAAGTTAAGATAAACTTGCCGTAAGTTTATGCCCCATTGACAAATGTGAAATGTTTCCTCTTGTAATAAAAAGTTATTATCGCACACTTGCAGTGTGTCTTCAACACAAAAGAAAAGAAGAATGTGACATTTTGCATTCACTTTAGGAAGGTAAGAAAGGAGTGTAGACACTGCAGTATTTTCCCCACTCGTTCCTGTGACATTTAACCAAAAATACAAACAAAGCTCAAGTACCTTTAAAGTCCAATGTAACAGGGAGAAATAAGAGTTGTGGATGACCTGTATCAGTAATGAAATACTGATATTCTAAGGCGTGTAGATACGTGCTATCCTGGGAAGTTATGTTCCTTTCTTCTTTGTTACATGGGGCTACTTCATCATAATTATGTGTTTGGAGGCTTGTAAAGGGAAACTGTTTTTTCCATTTTTGAGAATTTGTTCATGGGAGGAGAGAATGAGGAAGTGGATGGAAAGGAGCTTAGCGATGGATGTTCTTCCTCTGGGGGTGGGAATCTCCTTGTAGATTTTGTCTATTTGTGTCTCTACTGTATTCATGTATCAGTGAAATACAGCACTTGCAGCAAGGAAGAAATTTCTTAAGTGCAAACAGTTATTTTGGACTCACTTTGAAGGTCATTTGAAAGTAATTTTTCATAACATCCAATCTTCCAATAATGAAAATAAGTCCTTTTCAAGCTCCGTTTGTTCTGCACATTGTTACTTTCATTTAAAACAAGACCTTGCTTCGGCAAATCAACAGTAATGGACACGCTTAAGGACAACCTCAGGTTCACATCAGACTTAGAAATGACTGGGGCGCCAGTGATTTAATGACTTAAATATGCTTGTCATTTCCTTTGGTCTATGCCACTTGGATTTTCGACTATGATTATAATCCTGCATTTATTATCAAGTTTTCATTGTTCTTTCTTAAAGTACAAGCTAAAAGAATCTTTGGCAATGCTCCCCATTTAGACAAAATCATATCCTAGGTGGATGTGAGGCTGTATACCATTATTAGAAAGGAGGGGTAAGGACCTGGGGTAGACAGAAACCCTGAGTCTGTATCTTGGTAACATACCATAGGAAACCTCTGATATTCTGAGGAGAGGAAATGAATGCTGAAGAAATTAGGTAATAAGGTGGAAAAGAAAGTTACAATATCTATCTGTCCATCCACATATACATACTGCTAGCTTATATTTATGCCTTTAGCAATGAAAAAATGAAATTCAGCATCTTTAGTTTCTTTTTGCCTGTGGTTTTAAACTGCCATTATCTGAAGAGGATGGAATGAATTAAATACTTCCAGGACAAAGAGGAGGCTGACAACCGCAGGGTCGATCACATCTCTTTGTTCCATTCCCGATACAAAATTTTGCCGAACTGGGGAAGAGGAGGCACCTTTTTTTTTTTTTTCCTGAAGTATAGTCAGTTACAATGGGTTAATTTCTGGTGTACAGTATAATGTCCCAGTAATGCATATACCTACATATATTCATTTATATATATATATTTTTCATTAAAGGTTATTACAAGATATGGAATATAGTTCCCTGTGCTGTACAGAAGAAACCTGTTTTTTTAAATCTATTTTTATGTATGGTGGTTAACCTTTGCAAATCTTGAACTCCCCCATTTATCCTTTCCCACCCCCCTTCCCCTGGTAACCATGAAATTGTTTACTATGTCTGTGAGTCTCTTTCTGTTTTGTACATGAGTTCATTAGTGTCCTCTTGTATCTTTTTTATTTTTAAGGTTCCACATATGAGTGATACATATGGTGTTTTTCGTTCTTTCTGGCTTACTTCACTCAATTTCTAGGTCCATCCATGTTGCTGTAATTGGCATTATTTTATTCTTTTTTAATGCTGAGTAGCATCCCCTTGTATAAATACACCACAACTTCTTTATCCAGTCATCTGTTGATGGACATTTAGGTTGTTTCCCTGTCTTGACTATTGTAAATAGTGCTGCTGTGAACATTGGGCTGGGTGTATCTTTTTGAATTAGAGTTCCCTCCGGATATATGGCCATGAGCGGGATTGCTGGGTCATATGGTTAAGTCTGTTTTCAGTCCTTTGAGGAATCTCCATACTGTTTCCATAAAGGTTGCACCAAACTGCATTCCCACCAACAGTGTAGGAGGGTTCCCTTTTCTCCACAGCCTCTCCAGCATTTATCATTTGTGGACTTTTGAATGATGGCCATTCTGACTGGTGTGAGGTGGTACCTCATTGTAGTTTTGATTTGCATTTCTCTGATAATTAGTGATACTGAGCATTTTTTTCATGTGAGTTAACGGCAATTCTTTAGCATTAATTCTTCAGTTTGACTTTACTCCGAGGTGATTCCCACAGACATGCATAAAAATCCGTTTTGGATTATTAGCTATAGGTTTGATGGCTACAATGAAGTTGGGCCAAAGAAATGACTGAAACATCTTAAAAATGAATGTTTCAAAATAAGGAAAGACATAGTCGAAGTTTTAAAGGTACTCTGATATAGCATAATATGATAGACATTGCTGAACTGAAGGAAAAAAGAAGTGAAATGACTCAATTTAACCTGAGATAAAAGAAATGAAATAGTTTGCTATGGGCAAGATATTCTTTAAGTCTTCTGAAATGCACCATAGTTGTAGGTTTTCTTGAAGGGATAAAAGCCCGTCCAACTCACTTCCTTTTCCTTAATTGAAACGACGATAATGGTTCCACTTGCCTGAAAAGTGACTTGAGCCAGTCTGTGCAGCTGAGACACAAGAATCCTTATACCTATGATTTTGTTTACACCCAAGCAAACTATTTTCTCTTTACACAAAAAGAACCTGTGTATTAGAATATGATTTTCTCTTAAAAGGGGGCTGTGTGTGAGCAAATATGCTCAACGTTGTTTTCCTTTGGATTAGTGATTTAAATCACCTATTTTGTTTTTAGGCAATTTCCAACCTATACCTTTCCTGCCTTTCTTCAGTTTTTCAGAAGGAAAAAAAAAGATTTATCTAGTACCTGATATTTACCTTCAGTGACTTTTAAAATTATGATTTATGGTAGATGGTTTCAATTTTACATAAAAATGGTGTGTTTACATTCTTATAATATTCATGGTATATAAATGATGATGCTGATTATTAGCTGGTGAGTATTGAATTGTGGTGAAAGATACTGAAATTAGTAGCTATTATTCCTTTGTATTTATTTTTATTGAAATATAACTGACATATAACATTGTGTTAGTTTCAGGTGTACCACATAAGTGTTTGAAATATGTATATACTGCTAATTGATTACCATAATAAGCTTGGTTAACATTCATCACTATAGTTACAAATGTAAATGTAACTCATAGTCTTAATACTTCTTTGTTGAATTGAGGAATAATTCGTGTGTGTTTCTTTAAAGTGCTTAAAATGTTTGTGGCAATTGGCGTAGTCACGAATTGCAGAGATGAGTCTCAGGTTCCGATGGAAAACGTATGCTTTTACAAATGTGATTTCAAAAGGAATGACATAAGAAGATGGACTCAGTTCATTCAGTATATGATATCAGAAAGTTTCAGAGAGCGCGTGGCCCTCGGATGGGCAGTTCACTCCCCTGTTCTGGGGGAAGTAACTGCGGGTCCAGGTAGAGGGGCCAGGAGAGGAGGAGCTGGGATGCAGTGAGCATCCCGGGCGGCAGAGTCAGACCCGAGGCCCTGCCGCCCCAAGCACTCTTCCCAGCAGCAGCAAGGTGTCTCGAATTCCTCCTGGGAGACCACTGCTGCCAGCTCCTCAAACCCTCCCCTGAAGAACAGCTTCCGGGCGTGGCTCTCTTCCTGGCCCAGCCCCACTGCCTGTGTTTTTGATGATGGTCAGCCTAACAGGGGTGAGATGCTAGCTCATGGTGGCTCCGATGTGCATTTCCAGTGACTAGTGATGTTCGGCACCTTTTCACGTTCCTTTTGGCCATGTGTGTGTCTTCTTTGGAAAAATGTCTATTCAGATCTCCTGCCCATTTTAAAATCGGGCTTTTCTCATGCTACTGAGTTGTACAAGTTCTCTGTCTATTTTGAATATTAATCACTTGTCACAGTTACATGATTTGCAAATATTTCTTCCATTTTGTAGGTTATTTTTCCCTTTTGTTAATGGTTTCTTTTGCTGTGCAGAAACTTTTTAGTTTGGTACAGTCCCATTTGTTTATTTTTGGTTTTGTTGCCTTTGCTTTTGGTGTTAAATTAAGAAAAACATTGTATTTCTGCATTTCTTGAGATTATCAGATGATGTTTATCTTTCATTCTTTTACTGTGGTATATCATATTGGTTGATTTATATATGTTGAACCATCCTTGCAACTGAAGGATCAATCACAACTGGTCATGGTGTATGATCTTTTTAATATACTGTCAAATTTGGTTTGCTAATATTTTGAGAATTTTTCAATCTATATATCCACAAGATATTGGTGTATAGTTTTCATGTAGTGTCCTTATCCAGCTTTGCAATCAAAGTAATGCTGGCCTTGTAAAATAATTTTGGAAGTAATATTTCCTCTTCAGTTTTTTTTTAAGTGTTGAGAAGGACTGGTGTTAGTTCTTCAAATGTTTGGGAGAGTTCACCAGAGAAACCATCTGATTCTGGGGTTTTCTCTACTGGGAGACTTCTGATTATGGATTCGATCTCCTTGCTTAATATTGATCTGTTCAGATTTTCTATTTCCTCATGATTCTTTCCTGGCAGGTTGTATGTTTCTTTGAATTAACCCATTTCCTTTAGGTTATCCAATTTGTTGGCATATAATTATTCTTCAGTCTTATGATTGTTTGTATTTCTGTGGTGTAAGTTGTAATATCTCTTCTTTCATTTCTGATTTTGAGTCCTTTTTCTTGGTGAGTCTAGCTAGTTTTGCCTATTTTGTTTATCTTTTCAAAAAACAAGTTCGTAGTTTTGTTGCTCTTTTCCATTGTGTATTACATCTCTATTTCATTGATTTCTGCTCTGAAATTTAGTTCTTTTATTAACTTTGGCCTTTGCTCTTCTTTTTGTAGTTCACTGAAGTGTAAAGGTAGATTGTTGGAGATTTTTCTTTTATTGAGTTATAGTCAGTTTACAATGCTGTGTCAATTTCCAGTGTAGAGCACAATTTTTCAGTTATACATGAACATACATATATTCATTGTCGCATTTTCGCTGTGACCTACCACAAGATCTTGTTTATATTTCCCTGTGCTATACAGTATAATCTTGTTTATCTTTTCTGCATATGCCTGTCAGTATCTACAAATTTCGAACTCCCAGTCTGTCTCTTCTCACTCCCCTCCCCCTTGGCAACCACAAGTTCGTATTCTATGTCAACGAGTCTGTTTTGTTTTGTATTTATGTTCTTTTTTTTTTTTTAGATTCCACATATGAGCAATCTCATATGGCATTTTTCTTTCTCTTTCTGGCTTACTTCACTTAGAATGACATTCTCCAGGGACATCCATGTTGCTGCAAATGGCGTTATGTTGTCGGTTTTTATGGCTGAGTAGTATTCCATTGTATAAATATACCACCTCTTCTTTATCCAGTCACCTGTTGATGGACATTTAGGCTGTCTCCATGTCTTGGCTATTGCAAATAGTGCTTCTATGAACACTGGGGTGCAGGTGTCATCCTGAAGTAGGGTTCCTTCTGGATGTATGCCCAGGAGCGGGATTCCTGGGTCATACGGTAAGTCTATTCCTAGTCTTTTGAGGAATCTCCACACTGTTTTCCACAGTGGCTGCAACAGACTGCATTCCCACCAGCAGTGCAGGAGAGTTCCTTTTTCTCCCCAGCATTTGTCATTTGTTGACTTTTGAATGATAGCCATTCTGACTGGTGTGAGGTGACACTTCATTGTAGTTATGATTTGCATTTCTCTGATAATTAGCAATACTGAGCATTTTTTCATGTGCCTATTGATCATTTGTATTTCTCCCTTGGAGAATTGCTTGTTTGTTTAGGTCTTCTGCCCATTTTGGGATTGAGTTTTTTTTTCTTATTAATTTGTATGAGCTGCTAATATATTCTGGAGATCAAGCCTTTGTCAGTTTCATCTTTTGCAAAAATTTTCTCCCATTCCGTAGGTTGTCTTCTTGTTTTACTTCTGGTTTCCTTTGCTCTGCAGAAGCTTGTAAGTTTCATTAGGTCCCATTTGTTTATTCTTGCTTTTATTTCTTCTAGGAGAAAATTTTTGAGATGTATGTCAGATAATGTTTTGCCTATATTTTCCTTAGGAGGTTTATTGTATCTTATCTTATGTGTAAGTCTTTGATCCGTTTTGAGTTGATTTTTGTGTATGGTGTAAGGGAGTGTTCTAGCTTCATTGATTTACATGCTGCTGTCCAGTTTCCCCAACACCATTTGCTGAAGAGACTGTCTTTATTCCATTGTATATTCTTGCCTCCTTTGTCGAAGATTAGTTGACCAAAAGTTTGTGGGTTCATTTCTGGGCTCTCTATTCTGTTCCATTGGTGTGTATGTCTGTTTTTGTAGCAATACCATGCTGTCTTGATGACTGTAGCTCTATAGTATTGTGTGAAGTCTGGGAGAGTTATTCCTCTAGCCTCTTTCTTTTTCTTCAGTGACGCTCTGGCAATTCTAGATCTTGTGGTTCTGTACACATTTTATTACGATTTGTTCTAGTTCTGTGAAATATGTCCTGGGTAATTTGATAGGGATTGCATTAAATCTGTAGATTGCCTTGGGCAATGTGACCATTTTAACAATATTGATTCTTCCAATCCAAGAGCATGGAATATCTTTTCATTTTTCAAAGTCTTCTTTAATTTCCTTCATCAATGGTTTATAGTTTTCTGTGTATAATTCTTTCACCTCCTTGGTTAATTTATTCCTGGGTATTTTATTATTTTGGGTGCTATTTTAAAGGGGATTGTTTGTTTTCTTTTCCTGTTGATTCATCATTAGTGTAAAGAAATGCAACTGATTTTTGTACATTAATCTTGTAACCTGCTACCTTGCTGAATTCTTCGATCAGCTCTAGTAGTTTTTGTGTGGACCTTTTAGGGTTTTCTATACATAGTATCGTATCATCGGCATATAGTGACACGTCTACCTCTTCTTTTCCAATTTGGATCCCCTTTATTTCTCTCTCTTGCCTGATTGCTGTGGCTAGGACTTCCAAGACTATATTGAATAGGAGTGGTGACTGTGGGCAGCCTTGTCTTGTCCCAGATTTTAGTGGGAAGCTTTTGAGTTTTTCACCATTGAGTACTATGCTGGCTGTAGGTTTGTCATATATAGCTTTTATTATGTTGAGATATGTTCCCTCTATACCCACTTTGGTGAGAGTTTCTATCATAAATGGGTGTTGAATTTTATCAAATGCTTTTTCTGCATCTATTGAGATGAGGTTTTTGTCCTTGCTCTTGTTGATGTGGTGTATTACATTGACTGATCTACATATGTTGAACCACCCTCCTGTCCCTGGGATGAACCCCACTTGACCATGATGTATAATCTTCTTTATGTGCTGTTGGATTCTATTTGCTAATATTTTGGTGAGGATTTTGGCATCTATGTTCATCATTGGTATTGGTCTGTAATTCTCTTTTTTGGTAGTGTCTTTGCCTGGTTTTGGTATCAGGGTGATGGTGGCTTCATAGAATGAATTTGGGAGTATTCCCTCCTTTTCAAACTTCTTGAAGAGTTTGAGGAGGATTGGTATGAGTTCTTTGTATGTTTGCTAGAATTCCCCAGTGAAGCTGTCTGGTCCTGGACTTTTATTTGTAGGGAGGTTTTTTTTTTATTGCTAATTCGATTTCATTTCTAGTGACTGGTTTGTTCAAGTGGTCAGTTTCTTCTTGATTCAGTCTTGGTGGATTGTATGTTTCCAGAAACTTGTCCATCTCCTCTAGGTTATCTATGTTGCTTCCATATAGTTTTTCATAATATTCTCAAAAGAGATTCTGTATTTCTATGTTATTTGTTGTAATTTCTCCATTTTCCTTTCTTATTTTGCTTATTTGTGCTGTCTCTTTTTTCTTCTTTTTGAGTTTGGCCAGAGGTTTGTCGATTTTATTTATTTTCAGAGAACCAGCTTTTGGTTTGATTGATTTTTTTTCTATTTTTTTAATCTTAAATATTTTATCTATTTCCTCCATGATCTTTATTATTTCCTTCCTTCTGCTTTTTTTTTTTTGCTCTTATTTTTCTAATTCTTTTAGCGGGTGGGTTAGATTGTTTATTTGAGATTGTTCTTCTTTTTTGAGGAAGGCCTGTATCACGATAAACTTCCCTCTTAGCATAGCTTTTGCTGTGTCCCATAAATTTTGTGTGGTTGTGTTTTCATTGCCATTTGTCTCAAGGTGTTTTTTAGTTTCAACTTTGATTTCATCATTGACCCATTGGTTTTTTTTTAGTAGCATGCTGTTTCATCTCCATGCTGTCCTTTTTTTCTCCTTTGTTTTTCTGAGTTGATGTCTAGTTTCATGGCATTGTGGTCAGTAAAGATGCTTGAGATAATTTCTATCTTCTTAAAATTGTTGAGGCTTCTTTTGTGCGTAAGTAGATGGTAAAGCGTAGAAAATGTTCCATGTGCACTTGAAAAGAATGTATATCCTATTTTTTGGGGGGTGTAATGCTCTGAAAATATCCACCAAGTCTAATTTTTCTATTGTAATTTCTGTAGCATAATTTATTTTCTGTCTGGAAGATCTGTCTAGTGATGTTACTGTGGTGGTAAGATTTCCAACAATGATTGTACTCCCATCAGTTTTCCCCTTTATCTCTGTTAGTAGTTGCTCTGTGTACTTAGGTACCCCTGTATTGGGTGCATATGTATTAATGTGTGTAATATCTTCATCTTGTATTACTCCTTTAATTATTATATGTCCTTCTTTATCTTTCTTTAGGGCCTTTGTTTTAAAGTCTATTTTGTCTGAAATCAGTACTGCAACACCTGCTTTCTTAGGTTTTCTATTTGCATGGGCTATCCTTTTCCATCATTTCACTCTCAATCTGTATGTGTCCTTCGCCTTAAAGTGGGTCTCTTGTATGCAGCATATTGAAGGTTCTTGCTTTATTATGCAATCTGCCACTCTGTCTTTTGATTGGAGTATTTAGTCCATTGACATTTACAGTAATTAATGATATGTGTTTACTGCCATTTTGAATTTATTTTTGCAGTTGATTTGGTATTTTCTTTTTGTTCCTTTCTTCCTTTTGTGGTTTGGTAATTTTCCTTTGTATTATCTTGGATTTTATTTAGTTTTTGTGGCTCTGTTGTAAGTTTTTGGTTTGTGGTCACCCTTTTTTAAAGTCTATTAACCCATTACTGTAATTGAAACATGAAACAGATAGATAGTAATAGAAGCTCAAACCTATGGTACCAAGAACAAAAAATTTAAAAAAGAAAAAAAACTCTGTTTTCTTGCATCCCTCTCCCACTCTTAATGATTTAGCTGTCTTCTTTTACAATTTTGTTTATTCTATTTGTAATTCATGGTAGTTTTCACTTTTCTAGTTATGAGTTTCTCATTTCTGTAGCATCCTGCTGCTTTTCTATTTATAGTAGACCTTTCAATATTTCTTTTAGCATAGGTTTAGGGTTGCTAAAACTGCTCTAGTTTTTTCTTATCTGTGAAGTTCTTTCTCTCTCCTTCTATTCTAAAGGATAGCTTTGCTGGATAGAGTATCCTAGGCTGCATCTTTTTCTCATTCAGGACTTTGAATATATCTTGCCACTCCCTTCCGGCCTGTAGCGTTTGTGTAGAGAAATCAGCTGAGCGCCTTATAGGGGGTTCCCTTGTAACTCACTCTTTGCTTTTCTCTTGCTGCCTTTATGACCATTTCTTAATCCTTGACTCTGGCCATCCTGATTATGATATGTGTTGGTGTGGGTCTGTTTGGGACCCTCTGAGTCTACTGTCCTTGGATATCTGATTCCTTCTTTACGTTTGGGAAGTTTTCAGTCATAATTTCTACAAATACCTTTTCAATCCCCTTTGTTCTTTCTCCCCCTTTTGGAACCTCTATTATGCATAGATTGGCACACTTTATATTATCCCATAGGTCCCTTATATTGTTTTCATTGTTTTTTATTTGGTTTTCTCTCAGCTGTTCTGATTGGGTGCTTTCTGGTGTCCTGTCTTCTAGGTCACTTACTCGTTCCTCTGCATTATGAAGCCTGCTTTGTACAGCCTTTAGGTCAGCTCTCATCTCAGCCAATGAGTTTACCAATTCTATTTGGCTCTTCTTTATAGCTGCAATTTCATTTTTGACATTTTATATCTCTCAACACTATCTCTGTTAGTTCCTTCAGTACTTACTTTGATGACTGCTTTTTTGAAATCTTGATCTAGCAGTCCATCAAGGTCTATTTCATCAATGGTTCTTTCAGGGGCTTTCTCTTTGTCTTTTAATTGGGAGTGGTTCCTCTGCTTCTTCATGTCACTCCTATCTCTCTGGCACTGTGACTTAAGGTGTATCAGTTATCTATTGTGGTCTTCAAGGAGTTTATCTATCTAAAAAAATATGCAGGAATAAACAGATTCGTGATGTCTTTGTCTTTTGAAGAGGGTGATGTTCTGTCAGAGTTCAGCAGGTGCTCTGGTTGGCTGGGTGTGTCTGTAGATGTGAGTGTTGGTGGGAGAGGGTGAGCTATGAGTGTTCTTCTACTCTGCCATGTTGGCTGATCCCCGAGATTTTTCTTTTTTCTTGATGCAGGCATTTATTGTCATGAACTTCCCTCACAGAACTGCTTTTGCTGCTTCTCATAACTTTTGTACATGGTATTTACATTTGTCTTAAGGTATGTTTTTAAGTTTCTTTTGATTTTTTTCATCAATTCAATTGTAGTTCAGTGGTATGTTGCTAATCTTTACCTGCTTGTGAGTTTTCTAGTTTTATTCTTGTCATTGATTTCTGGTTTCATAACACTGTAGTCAGAAAAGATGCTCAATATGATTTAAATCTTCCTAAAATTCATTGAGTCTTGTTTTGTGGCCTAACAAACATCATTCCTACGATGTAGCCTAGAAAATGTTCCATGTGCATTTGAGAAGAATGTGTACTCTGTTGCTTTTGAATGGAATGTTCTGTATATGTGTATGTGATCTAATGTATGGTTCAAGTCCAATGCTTCCTTATTGACTTTTCTGTCTGGATAATCTATCCATTGATATAAGAGTGGTATTAAAGTCCCACACTACTATTGTATTGCTATCTCTTCCCTTTAGGTCTGTTAATATTTGCTTTATATATTTAGGTGTCCCTATGTTGGGTGCATAAATATTTATAAATGTTAGAGTCCTGTTTGACCTTTTTATTATTATGTGATGATAGTCTTCTTTGTGTCTCATTATAGTCTTTGGTTCATAGTCGTCTATTTTGCTTGATAGAAGTATAGCTTTCCCAGGTTTGTTTTGATTTTCATTTGCATGGGATCTCTCTTCCCATCCCTTCAGTCTCAGTCTCTACAAGTAAAGTGAGTCTACTCTAGGCAGCAAACAGGTGAGTCTTGTGGTTTTTTAATACATTTAGGCACTGCATAGATTCTGATTAGAGAACTTAATTTACATGTAAAGTACCTTTTTCATAGGTATGTGTTTACTGCCACTTAAAATTGTTTTGTCTGTTTTGTAGTTCCTCTGTGCTTGTCTTATATGGCTCTCTCCCTTTGTCATTTGAAGAGTGTAGTGTTATGCTTAGATGTATTTCTCTTTTGTGGTTACTGTGGTTTATGTTTTGATAACACAGTTTACACCTTTTTACCTTGTATATCCATTAAGAAATTACTTTGGTTATTGTTATTTCTTACTACTTTTTCTTAATTCTTCATACTAGAGTCATAAGCTATTAGCCTGTCACTATTACAACATTAGAATATTCTGACTTGAACTATATATTATCTTTAATGGTGAAACTGTAGTGTTACTAAGTAACACACTTTTGTTTAAAGAAGTCCCCTTTACGTTTCCGGGAGAGGGGGACTTACCCATACCCAGAAGGGGGATCTGTTTTCAAAGTGTGTTAGCATGACGTGTGATGTCTTTCTCCCCTTCCCCACTCCCTAATTTAAAGTAAAGTAAAGAACCTGTCTTATAGACAGTATATGGTTAGGTCTGGCTTTTTTATACATTCTGATATTCTCTGACTTATATTGGACTGTACAGTCTATTATTGACATGGTTGGTTTTAGGTCTGCCATGTTATTATGTGCTGTGTATTTGGTATGTCTGGCTTGTTTTGTTCCCCTCTCTTACTTTCTTTCTTTTTGATTATTCCAGTATTTTTTAGAATTCCACTTTAGTGTATCTACTGGCATTTGCTGTGTCTTTCACTTATATTTTAATAGTTGATCGAGGTATTACAATATACATCATTAAGGGGTCACAGTCTACTTAGATGTAATATTGTACCACTTCATGTAAAATGCAGAAGTCTTACAATGATAAGTATAATAGCCAGGGGAGGGGTAAATGGACCTTATCATATGTATCTATATACTGTATTTGTCTTTTTCCAGAAGACACTCGGGAGAGAGTTCTGGGCTGGCAATCCTGAGGACGGCCTTAATGTGATGGACACAACATCACCATCATCACCATGGGGTAAGTAATGTGGCATAAAATACTTAGCCTGAATCTGATCATGCCTAGACAAGCAGGCAAATCCAAACTGAGAAACATTCTACAAAGCAACTGGCCTGACCTCTCCTAAAATGTCAGCGTCATGACAAATCAGAGCAGGCTATGAGGCTCAGCATCATGCATCTAGATGCAAAGCTTGGCCCCTTACTGGATCCTGGATGAAAAAAGTAATTAATACACTATAAAGAATATTAGTGGCAGAGAGGGATATTCGAGTTTACATTGTATATTAGATAACAGTAGCAGTGTTAATTTCCTATTGTGATTATGTAAGACAAAATCTATATGTTAACACGTCATTATGTATAAAACTTAATCTTTACTGAGTCAAACTATATATATATATATATATACACACACACACTCTATATATAGTCATTTATATTTGTGTGTATAACGATGTTAACACATAGATAAACATAAACATGGTACTGAAAATAAAGCAAACATGGCAAAATGTTAAATTAATTGCAGTTCTGCCCTAAGTCTGAAATTATTCTACAATAAGAAGCTAAGGACCCTTTTAACATTGTGTAAAGTAAGCAAATAAGTACAATATAAAATATTCTTTACAAAGTGATTGGGTTGAAGTGAAGGAGTCAGACTCCTGTGTATGTAACTAAATGAGCTAAAAGAAGATAGACTGCTCATTTGTTTGTCTTTTTAAATAGAACTGAGGACACTGTCCCCTTTTAAAAATGTATACATGAGACAAAGAGACTGACCAGTGATGAATATTATCATCCAATATGACTTCACTCATACATCTCTTTAAAAAGTTATTGGGGTTACAAAAAGAGTGCAACTCTACCAGAATATGGTTCAGCAACCCCCAGCCTTATTGCATGAGGATGCACACTCCATTTTTTACACACCTGTGTGCATCCTGCAAGAAGATGGTGGGTTCTTTTCCCTTCTTAAATGCAGTTGGCTTGTCCAGTTGGAAAAAACTCACCTTTGAATCCAGTCTTCTCAGAGAACAAACTTACTGACAACAGAGCCTATCTGTTTTACTTTGGCAAGTTCTCTCTTAGCCCAACTCAGCCACTGGAAAAAAGCACTTCTGTCCTCCTGCCACGATCCTCTCAGCTCCACAAATCACCCAGCCCATGGCCGGGTGGGTACTATAATTTGGGTGCTTTCATGGGCACACCGCCTTTTCGCCAGTCTTGACAGGCCTAAATAATTAATGCTTCTAAGCACCCGGGGCTCTGCGTCTCACCACTAAAATATGCAACTTAGTTTCACATACTTTGCTTAAGGGAAAAATCCTGCAGTAGGAAATAGTAGAGTACTAAAACTCCATTTTTTTGGAATTTATAGACTTTACAAAGGCATGTAATATTTTTTCATATGCTGTGCTATCATTTATGGTCCCAACAGTCCACTAGCTCTCACTTGGAGAAAGAGACTCGGACGCAGAGACTGCTCGCCATCACTGACGTGTGGTGGAGCCGGGAAAACAGCGCCCAGTATTGCCGCCTTTTTCACAGTTTGAGTGAGTTCTCTAGTCTCAATGCCCTCATCATCTGCCTTCCTCAGTCTCTTCAGGAATCTTTCCCCATTCCCGACAGCCCTGGCCTTCCCAGCACCAGGAGCCACACTGCTCGGCCTCAGTCACCTCCACGCAGCAGCAGTTCCCTGGGAGGCTACAGCTTAGACACACGCATCGTTACTTCTTTGATGTCCAACTTCCGAATATTCCTGACCGTGGTCCCCTAATCTTCCACCCTAAAACTCACTGACACCTCTGACCTTTCCTTTTTGACTAGGCATTTCGCCTCTACAGTCTACTCTCATGGAAGATCTGAAGCATAAAATGAATTCAACACACCATGGTCCCAGGCAACAGAGCTTTAAGTGTGAATCAGACTCATGTTTCTTCCTTTCTGTGAGGTAAGGTCAGGAGGGTCAAGGGAACCCAGTTTAGGACCCGGCGGGGGGGGGGGGGGGAAGCATGGGGGTGACTCACTGCAGGCTCTTAAGAGGAAGAGAAAGGAGGGGGATGGACCGATAAGCAGATGGCTGGCCACCCCTGACATGGTCATTCGAACAATGGATTCATTACCACTTCAAAGTGCTTTACTTGTTCTGACCTTCTTTTATCTGCCTCATGAACTACTGGTTTTCTTAGAACACAGTCCCAGGGAGAGAACACCACTGAAGAACGACACCAGGCCATACTGACCATTTCCTCAACACACTTTTTCCCCGTGTAACTCGATAATATTCCAACGGGGTCTCTTCACTGTCCTCAAGCCATATTCATTTTCAGTATTACCTGACCTTTTCTTTCACTGGGCAAAAAAATCTCCAACTTCCCTTCTCTTAGCTGAAAATGCTTTCTCAGAAGTGGCTAATGCATGTAACAGTGACCCACTGAGCTGTAATATATTTTCAGTGTGACTGAGCCCTTTACCCCATTTGACCTACTGCCCACATCATCTTCCTTCAACCTAAGCCTGCTGATGCAGCTGGACCACAGTGACTCCATTTTGTCACCTCCACCATCAGCCCCACCCCCGACATGCTTGAGCTTTAGCCTCCTCACAAGGAACATACCCAAGCCGGATAAGTTCCCTCTCAACTTTCTGAAAACAGGAAGAATGCCTTTTGCTGACTGACAGATGGTTACTGGTCAGGAAACCTCTGGGGCAAGAGAAGCCCCCAGTTTCCATCCTTGCAGACATGCTCTGGCCGCTTTAGGTCCCCCTGCACCGCTTTCCGAGGCAGGGAGTGCAGCCGTGAATGCTTTGGGATCGCCGTTCACCTGAGCCTGCCTGTGTGTAAGTTACTGCAATAAACTTCGTATTTCTGTTTTACAGAGTTGCCTGTTTCATCCCTCGGTCTTAAAGTTCCTTCTCAGTTTGGAGGCTATTACTTTATTCTCCAGCTTCCAACACTGCTCCGCACTACTTCACTACCCCATCACCCAAACGGAGGTCCTCTCCAGGGTACTGTATTCAGGCACCTTTGTTGTCTATTGCTCATCTCTCGCCTTTCAGCTATCAGTTCTGTGGAGGTCTCTCTCCAGTCTCTGCAGACTGCCTGTTGACCACTTCCTCAAACACAGTACTTCCACATTCAAAAGGATCACCACCTTCTTCCAACCAGCTCTTCTCCCCTCATTTCCTTTCCTCCACATTTTCCCGCCAGTGCCCTGGCCTTGGGTACCCTATTTTCAATTAAGTCTCATAGTCATCTCCTCCCATCCCAGACATCTCTCAAGCACGGGTCCTCAGAACCCCCATACCTTGCCCTTTGTGATTGCCTCCTAACTAGTCTCCGCTGATAAACAGTGTACTTTAGGACAGAGAAAGCTGCTGGAATCCTTTCTTTTTAAGGTATTTCTTACCTGCTAAGTGACTTTTAGTGGCCCCCTGACAGACACTGACCAAACATCTCTGTCCAACAGTCATGTCACTATAATGTGACCCCAACCTTCTTCTGTAGCCTTCCTTCCCCCCACTTCCTGCTTGGACCCTATCATCTTTCTACTAACTGGACCACTGGCTCTTTCCAGCCCACAGCCCTGGTCTCTAAATTTTCAATTACACTACCCTTTTTTTGGCGTATGCCCAGTTCCTATTCCATCGTCCAGAACCCTTCACAAATATCAGTTCCTCAAAAAAGCCGCCTCTGGTCTCCAAAATCCACGAAAGTTTAATACCATGCTGCCTTGTGTTGAGTAACTGAATAGCCAGCCCTTTGAGGGCTGGAACAGTGTCTCTCATCTTTGTACCCCTAAGGCATTTACGACAATGCCTGATCCAGAACTGATACTGGATAATTTACTGGATGATTAAAACCTCTGAGCAAACAGTGCACCATTTCCAGCCCTTAAGAGAGAACAAACTCCAAGGGCAGCAAAGACGGACACTCACCCATGGATTCTGAAGTTTGACTGCCAACCACCCGGAGCAGCATAGGCTGACTGCTGTCGGACCTCTGAAGAGAGGTAGAAGGGGAGGACACTGTTGTACCGTTCACCTTGGCCTCTGCCTGGGGCTAAGGCATCCAAAAGAAAATAGAATTATTTTTCATAATAAACACACAAATATATAAATATAAACGTATTATAGATACTCAAGACTCAGAAATTATGAGCTTTCCTACTTAGAAACCTCCCAAAGATGGTTAAAATAGGGAAATTTCACTGGTGATAAGATCTATGGATACTGTCTTTGTACCTTAATTGTGTCCCCTTACAAGTTTGAAAAACATCACAGCTACAGTGGAATAAGATACATAAAAGTCATGAGAACAACTGAAAGACTTAGAAGGTCAGGGGAGAATGGTGAAATCATATGAGGCCACAAAAATGTAATGGAGAATTCCTATTTCTATGAAGTATTAACTAATAAGATGGAGAGAATATACTTCAAAATTTAAAATTCCCGGAAAACTCAGGACTATGTACAGGTAAGGTAGGGCCTCCTACAATGCAATAATAGCCTGCTGCATTTTTCATGGAGACTTAAAAAATTATGTTTTAGGGATTATCAAAAGAAAAAACCCAAAGACATACCAGAAAATAAGACTAATTGCAAAAAAGAGTTCCACTTCAAGAGGTAGAATTTTCACTTTTACATAACTAGTGGAAACCTTTCGGTATTTTTTTCCAACATGAATTTTCAATCGGTCAAATACACATTTATGCAGGAAATAATCTGGAGTAAATATAAAAAGACATGCTAGTTTTCCTACTTTTTTTTTATGTCCCTGATATGTAGCACTTTGCTAGCACATACCAAGGTACTGAACGAACTGATGCTCGCTGCATTTCTGAAAAGGACTCAGAGTTCTACATTATAGTTTTAAGAGAGGAAAGTAAATTTTGGTGACTATCTCGTGTTAGAGAGCTGCGGGTCTCACTTGCTCCAGGAGCTGCCTGAGCCTGTGTAGCTGTGACTCCAGCTGTTTGTTGTGGTCTTCTAGGATCTGCATCCTGGCTTCCAGGCGGCCTTTGTGTTGACGCAGCAGCTTGGCCTCAGCAATGAGCTCAGCATCCCGGGGACTCTGGGGAGAGGTGGGCATCATTTCAGGAGGGGACGGCAGTGGGGACAGGCCTTTATGTTCATGCTGCTGCTTGAGACGATCATATTCTGCTTGCAGATTCCTGTTTGGCATCAAAGAAGTACAAAAAAAAAAAAGAAAGAAAAGGAAAAAACCCTGAATATCATCACCAGATTTCTTATAAAATGGCAGAGAGATATATCTGACCACCACCAAACACAGTAGCAAGCAAAAGAGAGGCACTTAATGAATGGTTTTTATGATGACGATTTTAGCAATGCTAGGGAAAAAAACACTTGAAGCATCTGGTGTGTGTGAGGGGAGATGCTTTTCAATCTTTGATTTATACTAAAAGCCTTATGAGTGCTATGTTTACATAATGAAGCAGCAAAGGAGTTCATCATTTTGTAAATATTTCCTAATAACGTCATAAGATTATAATTCTTATACCTCTATCAATCAACACTTTGGTTTACTTAAAAAAATCGACTATTTTCAACAGCAATGTATAAGAACATAGTAAGAGTGTACCCATGTACCAGCCACACGGCTTTACTAAATTTAACTTTTGCCATATTTCCTTCAAAAATTTTTGAAGACATAAAATATGATAGTTCAAGCAGAAGCTTCTCCATATACTCTCCCTAAAATGGTACCAGTCCCCCCACCACCCATGTCCCCAAGGAGATAATGCCATCCTGAATTCTATGTCCATCATTACCATGAGTGCATCCACAAACCCTAGGTTGAACTTAATAGAGATGCTGATATTCGGCTTTTTTTTAACCTACAAAAATGGCCATTTCACGTGATTAAATCTAATAGCATCATTTTGCGTGTTCTTAAACTTTATGTTTAAGAACTTTAAGAAGGTACATACCATTCTAAGAGTTGGTTTTTGCCTTCAAGACCGTTTTGGAGATTTATCCATGTTGATACATAATAGTTCATGATTTTACCTGCTGTAAGATATTATTCTGCTGCTTGAATATGCCAACAACATTCTCCTGTCAATGAACATTAGGTTGTTTCCAATTTTTCACTATTACAAACAAGGACGCAATAAACTTCCTTCTACCTGTCTCCTTGGGTACCTGTTTAAGAGATTCTTTACAAAATATACATAGATGTGAAATTGTTGGGTTCTAGCAACATCTTCAACATTGCTACAGATCACCAAATTGCTCCCCCAAGTGGCTTTATACCAATTCATTCTCCCACCAGAAATGAGTGTCTCCATTTGGCCACATCTTCATCATATACTTTGTGTTACCAAACACTGAAGTTTCGGGTCATGGGTGCATTTTAATGAGCAGATCTCTGATTACTGATGAGGCTGAACTTCTTTCATGTTAAATGGCTTCTCATGTTTCCTTAATCTATTTCCCTACGGGATTGTCTTTGTCTTATTCCACTTCTGGATGTGTTCTATATGCTTATCCTTTGCCAGTTAATGTGCACAGCAAATATCTCCTACCCGTGTGTTAGCACAGCTTATCTTTAGTCATAGCGTCCTACTGCACAATATTTTTTAATTTCAAAAGAGTCCTCCATGTTTTCTGGTTTTTATGTTTTGTTTAAGAAAATCTTCCTTACACTTATACTTTGAAGGTTAAAATTTTGTTCTTCACATTTAGGACTTTAATTTACCCAGAATCTTCTGTGCTTGGTGTGAACATAAAATCTTATTTTGCCCCCCGCACAAAGATAACTTCCTAAGCTAGCCCATTTAATTGTACAGTCCACCTTTCCCCCACTGATTTCTATGGTATTTCTACAATACATGCAGCATCCAGAAGTACACTAGTGTGCTTCTGAGCAATTGTCTTCTGCTCGTTTATCTGTGTCCCTGTGCAGATTCCACACTATGTATTTAAATACACTGCTGTCTGGCAGGCCCTGTCAGTCCCACTTGTTCTGCCTCCAAATTGTCTTGGCTCTTCAGACCTCTCTGATTATCCCTATGATTTTAGTGTCAAAATTTCCTATTTCAGGAGAATCCTTGTTGAAATCTGGGGCTTGAATCACATTGAATGTATAAATTAAACTGGGAAGAACTGACTTCGTGTTATTGAGTCTTCACATCCAGGAACGTGGTGAAGCTCTTCAGTTATTCTAGTCTCCTTGTATGTCCGTTAATGTTCTGTAACTTACTGTGGATTTTCCTGTAGCTTTTCAGTTTGAATGCTTAAGTCATTTCTTTTTTATTTTTATGCTTCTTAATAAATACATTTAGGGTTATAGATTTCCTTCTTGCTTTAGAATTGCTGAGAATGCATTTCCGATTAAGGACACTTCTGTCTTTTGATACCCAGTGACTGATTAGAACTCTTGATATGTTTCTTCTAGTTATAAGTACCAAAATAAGAGGAAAGATTTCTGTTCTTCACAGATGACATTTTATCAGGTGAGAGAATGTCCTATCCACAAATGTGGGAGATGTCTATCTACAAGAAAAGACATGCGAGGCAAGTGGTGGGTCGGCAAGAAGAGTTTTCCCATTGTCCAGTCTGAGAAAGGAAGACAGTCTCATAACCAGGTTTCCTGTTAGTGACATGGGATTTTCTGTTGTTTTGTACCTGGAATGAACATTCCACAGGGGATGGCTTGTCTTCCAAGAGGCCCAGTTTTAAAATGGTCAGTCTCTACATGGAAGATTTTATGTCAATCCAATCTGTGCTGTCTTTTGTTTGTTTAAAGCTCTACCCTGAACCTAAAGTTACAAGTTTTCTAGGAATTTGTTTAAAGTCATGCAGGAAAATCTATGATCTTTTCCATTTACAGGAAATGTAATCTCCTATCTGTATTGATTAAAATCCTACTTGCTATCAATCTTCAAGGAGAGTTATATGTGCAGTTTGTTTCACAGCAATCTGCGTTGACAAAGCAGCAATAAGAAATTTATCAAAATAAGTTTTCCCTTGGCCAGATTCTGCACATTGGTCCTCTGGGTGTGAACCAATGTAAGTAGTTGTTCACATTAATTACATCCCATTTCTGACCACTTAAATGATAATTACCTAAATGTTGTCATGAATCTGAAGCAGAATCCAGTGTTGACAAGGTTTCATTTGATAGGAATTATCTTTTACTTTTTTTCCCTTGAAGTCTTGACTATAAGAAATCCACCTTCACTGAAATATCTCAACTGATTGATAACATCTTTTTATGGACTCCTCTTCAGAATTCTTCTATCAGATCGGGTGACCCACGAAATCCTTTTTGAAAACTGTCTTTTTTTTTTTTTTTTTTTGGAAAACGGTGTCTTTAGACATGGACTTCAGGATAGTACAACAAATGATTATTGTCTTCCTGCCTGCTTTTCACAGGGTCGCTGACAGGAGACTACCTTTTCTAGAGAGGTCTTCCTCTGGCTCAGGTTTTTCCACACAGCTCTCCTTTACTGAGTTATTTCTAAGTGTCCTTGTTTAGAAACCACGGTTTAGCATATACAACACACTGCATTTCTGTTACGTTTTCCCGTGAAAAATGTAACATTTGAACTCAGCCAGGGCTTCCCAAAGCTGAGCTGTAAAGAATACCAATTGCTCTACACAGGCCTTCCCAGATGTTTAAAATTTCTCTCTGGAGACCGTTTCCTTAAAGGCTCACATCACTCCAGTTCTGGAAGATTCTCAGCTCTTACAGCTTCACATACTGCTTCTCTGCATCTCCATTCTCTTCTTCTGAAAGTTCTACCAGGTATATTTTCAAGCCTTGTGGTCAATCCCCCATTTTTACTTATTACCCATTTCTGTTTATCTTTTCTTTTTAAATATTATATAAAGTCCTCAGAATCATCTTTTAATTTCCTTTGACTGGGTCCAGCCGAGAATTTATCCTGTCCTTTGAGTGCAGTAGCTTCACTGATTATAGTTCTTATTTCCAAAAATGTCTTTCAGATCCATCTGTTCTTCATTGCTTTGTTTCTTAATTTCTTGTTATCTTAATAAATAGTATTTCCTTAAGTATGTCTTAGAGGATCTTAAACATCCTTACAATTTTGGTTGTATTCTTCTATCATTTTATTTTCATCTAGGCTTCATTCAACTTTGGATAGTCAACTTGGAGGGACTGTCTTAAGTCTTCGAGTTTTGAGTTTTACTATCGGAGATACCTCTGCACCCATGGGCGGAATTACAACCTCAAAACCCAGCAGATGGCTGTTCTGGTCTACGTGGCATCATGGCAAGGCACGCAGTGGCCAGAATTACGCGTTCACCAACCGCCTACCTGTGATCACTGCGACTGAGCAAAAGGATGGGTGAGATGTAACTTTTGATCCTAATGGTGAATCAGTATCCATCAAGTCCAGAGAAGTGTGTTGGGGAAATCAGGCCCATAAGTTAATTGAGACCTTTTGGGAAAGTTCATACGTATAGACAGCAACTTAGGAAGGTATGCAGGACTTACTGCACTCATGTAAAAATGAAATTTGCTTTCTGCTTCCAGCAAAAACTCTCCTCTGTCCTTCCCCTAGGGCTTGAACCCAGGACCTCCTGCTTGCCAGCCCTGCTCTCTGCCCCTGAGCTACAGGCTCTCGCTAGCTACCTCAGTTTCCCCGAGTCAAGTCAGGTTTATCTCCCCCAGCTGAGGGAGGATGCTGGGTCTCTGGTTCCTCACCTGCAACCCAGGCTGAGGCACCAGGGATTCAGCATCCTTCGTTAGTTGAGGAGATAAAGGTGAGTGAGGGGAAACTCAGGTAAGTAGCGAGAGCCTGTAGGTCAGGGGTAGAGAGCTAGGGCTAGCAAGCAGGAGGTTGTAGGTTCGAGCCGGCAGAGAGGCAGAGAGGCAGAGAGGCAGAGAGGCAGAGAGGCAGAGAGGCAGAGAGGCAGAGAGGCAGAGAGGCAGAGAGGCAGAGAGGCAGAGAGGCAGAGAGGCAGAGAGGCAGAGAGGCAGAGAGGCAGAGAGGCAGAGAGGCAGAGAGGCAGAGAGGCAGAGAGGCAGAGAGGCAGAGAGGCAGAGAGGCAGAGAGGCAGAGAGGCAGAGAGGCAGAGAGGCAGAGAGGCAGAGAGGCAGAGAGGCAGAGAGGCAGAGAGGCAGAGAGGCAGAGAGGCAGAGAGGCAGAGAGGCAGAGAGGCAGAGAGGCAGAGAGGCAGAGAGGCAGAGAGGCAGAGAGGCAGAGAGGCAGAGAGGCAGAGAGGCAGAGAGGCAGAGAGGCAGAGAGGCAGAGAGGCAGAGAGGCAGAGAGGCAGAGAGGCAGAGAGGCAGAGAGGCAGAGAGGCAGAGAGGCAGAGAGGCAGAGAGGCAGAGAGGCAGAGAGGCAGAGAGGCAGAGAGGCAGAGAGGCAGAGAGGCAGAGAGGCAGAGAGGCAGAGAGGCAGAGAGGCAGAGAGGCAGAGAGGCAGAGAGGCAGAGAGGCAGAGAGGCAGAGAGGCAGAGAGGCAGAGAGGCAGAGAGGCAGAGAGGCAGAGAGGCAGAGAGGCAGAGAGGCAGAGAGGCAGAGAGGCAGAGAGGCAGAGAGGCAGAGAGGCAGAGAGGCAGAGAGGCAGAGAGGCAGAGAGGCAGAGAGGCAGAGAGGCAGAGAGGCAGAGAGGCAGAGAGGCAGAGAGGCAGAGAGGCAGAGAGGCAGAGAGGCAGAGAGGCAGAGAGGCAGAGAGGCAGAGAGGCAGAGAGGCAGAGAGGCAGAGAGGCAGAGAGGCAGAGAGGCAGAGAGGCAGAGAGGCAGAGAGGCAGAGAGGCAGAGAGGCAGAGAGGCAGAGAGGCAGAGAGGCAGAGAGGCAGAGAGGCAGAGAGGCAGAGAGGCAGAGAGGCAGAGAGGCAGAGAGGCAGAGAGGCAGAGAGGCAGAGAGGCAGAGAGGCAGAGAGGCAGAGAGGCAGAGAGGCAGAGAGGCAGAGAGGCAGAGAGGCAGAGAGGCAGAGAGGCAGAGAGGCAGAGAGGCAGAGAGGCAGAGAGGCAGAGAGGCAGAGAGGCAGAGAGGCAGAGAGGCAGAGAGGCAGAGAGGCAGAGAGGCAGAGAGGCAGAGAGGCAGAGAGGCAGAGAGGCAGAGAGGCAGAGAGGCAGAGAGGCAGAGAGGCAGAGAGGCAGAGAGGCAGAGAGGCAGAGAGGCAGAGAGGCAGAGAGGCAGAGAGGCAGAGAGGCAGAGAGGCAGAGAGGCAGAGAGGCAGAGAGGCAGAGAGGCAGAGAGGCAGAGAGGCAGAGAGGCAGAGAGGCAGAGAGGCAGAGAGGCAGAGAGGCAGAGAGGCAGAGAGGCAGAGAGGCAGAGAGGCAGAGAGGCAGAGAGGCAGAGAGGCAGAGAGGCAGAGAGGCAGAGAGGCAGAGAGGCAGAGAGGCAGAGAGGCAGAGAGGCAGAGAGGCAGAGAGGCAGAGAGGCAGAGAGGCAGAGAGGCAGAGAGGCAGAGAGGCAGAGAGGCAGAGAGGCAGAGAGGCAGAGAGGCAGAGAGGCAGAGAGGCAGAGAGGCAGAGAGGCAGAGAGGCAGAGAGGCAGAGAGGCAGAGAGGCAGAGAGGCAGAGAGGCAGAGAGGCAGAGAGGCAGAGAGGCAGAGAGGCAGAGAGGCAGAGAGGCAGAGAGGCAGAGAGGCAGAGAGGCAGAGAGGCAGAGAGGCAGAGAGGCAGAGAGGCAGAGAGGCAGAGAGGCAGAGAGGCAGAGAGGCAGAGAGGCAGAGAGGCAGAGAGGCAGAGAGGCAGAGAGGCAGAGAGGCAGAGAGGCAGAGAGGCAGAGAGGCAGAGAGGCAGAGAGGCAGAGAGGCAGAGAGGCAGAGAGGCAGAGAGGCAGAGAGGCAGAGAGGCAGAGAGGCAGAGAGGCAGAGAGGCAGAGAGGCAGAGAGGCAGAGAGGCAGAGAGGCAGAGAGGCAGAGAGGCAGAGAGGCAGAGAGGCAGAGAGGCAGAGAGGCAGAGAGGCAGAGAGGCAGAGAGGCAGAGAGGCAGAGAGGCAGAGAGGCAGAGAGGCAGAGAGGCAGAGAGGCAGAGAGGCAGAGAGGCAGAGAGGCAGAGAGGCAGAGAGGCAGAGAGGCAGAGAGGCAGAGAGGCAGAGAGGCAGAGAGGCAGAGAGGCAGAGAGGCAGAGAGGCAGAGAGGCAGAGAGGCAGAGAGGCAGAGAGGCAGAGAGGCAGAGAGGCAGAGAGGCAGAGAGGCAGAGAGGCAGAGAGGCAGAGAGGCAGAGAGGCAGAGAGGCAGAGAGGCAGAGAGGCAGAGAGGCAGAGAGGCAGAGAGGCAGAGAGGCAGAGAGGCAGAGAGGCAGAGAGGCAGAGAGGCAGAGAGGCAGAGAGGCAGAGAGGCAGAGAGGCAGAGAGGCAGAGAGGCAGAGAGGCAGAGAGGCAGAGAGGCAGAGAGGCAGAGAGGCAGAGAGGCAGAGAGGCAGAGAGGCAGAGAGGCAGAGAGGCAGAGAGGCAGAGAGGCAGAGAGGCAGAGAGGCAGAGAGGCAGAGAGGCAGAGAGGCAGAGAGGCAGAGAGGCAGAGAGGCAGAGAGGCAGAGAGGCAGAGAGGCAGAGAGGCAGAGAGGCAGAGAGGCAGAGAGGCAGAGAGGCAGAGAGGCAGAGAGGCAGAGAGGCAGAGAGGCAGAGAGGCAGAGAGGCAGAGAGGCAGAGAGGCAGAGAGGCAGAGAGGCAGAGAGGCAGAGAGGCAGAGAGGCAGAGAGGCAGAGAGGCAGAGAGGCAGAGAGGCAGAGAGGCAGAGAGGCAGAGAGGCAGAGAGGCAGAGAGGCAGAGAGGCAGAGAGGCAGAGAGGCAGAGAGGCAGAGAGGCAGAGAGGCAGAGAGGCAGAGAGGCAGAGAGGCAGAGAGGCAGAGAGGCAGAGAGGCAGAGAGGCAGAGAGGCAGAGAGGCAGAGAGGCAGAGAGGCAGAGAGGCAGAGAGGCAGAGAGGCAGAGAGGCAGAGAGGCAGAGAGGCAGAGAGGCAGAGAGGCAGAGAGGCAGAGAGGCAGAGAGGCAGAGAGGCAGAGAGGCAGAGAGGCAGAGAGGCAGAGAGGCAGAGAGGCAGAGAGGCAGAGAGGCAGAGAGGCAGAGAGGCAGAGAGGCAGAGAGGCAGAGAGGCAGAGAGGCAGAGAGGCAGAGAGGCAGAGAGGCAGAGAGGCAGAGAGGCAGAGAGGCAGAGAGGCAGAGAGGCAGAGAGGCAGAGAGGCAGAGAGGCAGAGAGGCAGAGAGGCAGAGAGGCAGAGAGGCAGAGAGGCAGAGAGGCAGAGAGGCAGAGAGGCAGAGAGGCAGAGAGGCAGAGAGGCAGAGAGGCAGAGAGGCAGAGAGGCAGAGAGGCAGAGAGGCAGAGAGGCAGAGAGGCAGAGAGGCAGAGAGGCAGAGAGGCAGAGAGGCAGAGAGGCAGAGAGGCAGAGAGGCAGAGAGGCAGAGAGGCAGAGAGGCAGAGAGGCAGAGAGGCAGAGAGGCAGAGAGGCAGAGAGGCAGAGAGGCAGAGAGGCAGAGAGGCAGAGAGGCAGAGAGGCAGAGAGGCAGAGAGGCAGAGAGGCAGAGAGGCAGAGAGGCAGAGAGGCAGAGAGGCAGAGAGGCAGAGAGGCAGAGAGGCAGAGAGGCAGAGAGGCAGAGAGGCAGAGAGGCAGAGAGGCAGAGAGGCAGAGAGGCAGAGAGGCAGAGAGGCAGAGAGGCAGAGAGGCAGAGAGGCAGAGAGGCAGAGAGGCAGAGAGGCAGAGAGGCAGAGAGGCAGAGAGGCAGAGAGGCAGAGAGGCAGAGAGGCAGAGAGGCAGAGAGGCAGAGAGGCAGAGAGGCAGAGAGGCAGAGAGGCAGAGAGGCAGAGAGGCAGAGAGGCAGAGAGGCAGAGAGGCAGAGAGGCAGAGAGGCAGAGAGGCAGAGAGGCAGAGAGGCAGAGAGGCAGAGAGGCAGAGAGGCAGAGAGGCAGAGAGGCAGAGAGGCAGAGAGGCAGAGAGGCAGAGAGGCAGAGAGGCAGAGAGGCAGAGAGGCAGAGAGGCAGAGAGGCAGAGAGGCAGAGAGGCAGAGAGGCAGAGAGGCAGAGAGGCAGAGAGGCAGAGAGGCAGAGAGGCAGAGAGGCAGAGAGGCAGAGAGGCAGAGAGGCAGAGAGGCAGAGAGGCAGAGAGGCAGAGAGGCAGAGAGGCAGAGAGGCAGAGAGGCAGAGAGGCAGAGAGGCAGAGAGGCAGAGAGGCAGAGAGGCAGAGAGGCAGAGAGGCAGAGAGGCAGAGAGGCAGAGAGGCAGAGAGGCAGAGAGGCAGAGAGGCAGAGAGGCAGAGAGGCAGAGAGGCAGAGAGGCAGAGAGGCAGAGAGGCAGAGAGGCAGAGAGGCAGAGAGGCAGAGAGGCAGAGAGGCAGAGAGGCAGAGAGGCAGAGAGGCAGAGAGGCAGAGAGGCAGAGAGGCAGAGAGGCAGAGAGGCAGAGAGGCAGAGAGGCAGAGAGGCAGAGAGGCAGAGAGGCAGAGAGGCAGAGAGGCAGAGAGGCAGAGAGGCAGAGAGGCAGAGAGGCAGAGAGGCAGAGAGGCAGAGAGGCAGAGAGGCAGAGAGGCAGAGAGGCAGAGAGGCAGAGAGGCAGAGAGGCAGAGAGGCAGAGAGGCAGAGAGGCAGAGAGGCAGAGAGGCAGAGAGGCAGAGAGGCAGAGAGGCAGAGAGGCAGAGAGGCAGAGAGGCAGAGAGGCAGAGAGGCAGAGAGGCAGAGAGGCAGAGAGGCAGAGAGGCAGAGAGGCAGAGAGGCAGAGAGGCAGAGAGGCAGAGAGGCAGAGAGGCAGAGAGGCAGAGAGGCAGAGAGGCAGAGAGGCAGAGAGGCAGAGAGGCAGAGAGGCAGAGAGGCAGAGAGGCAGAGAGGCAGAGAGGCAGAGAGGCAGAGAGGCAGAGAGGCAGAGAGGCAGAGAGGCAGAGAGGCAGAGAGGCAGAGAGGCAGAGAGGCAGAGAGGCAGAGAGGCAGAGAGGCAGAGAGGCAGAGAGGCAGAGAGGCAGAGAGGCAGAGAGGCAGAGAGGCAGAGAGGCAGAGAGGCAGAGAGGCAGAGAGGCAGAGAGGCAGAGAGGCAGAGAGGCAGAGAGGCAGAGAGGCAGAGAGGCAGAGAGGCAGAGAGGCAGAGAGGCAGAGAGGCAGAGAGGCAGAGAGGCAGAGAGGCAGAGAGGCAGAGAGGCAGAGAGGCAGAGAGGCAGAGAGGCAGAGAGGCAGAGAGGCAGAGAGGCAGAGAGGCAGAGAGGCAGAGAGGCAGAGAGGCAGAGAGGCAGAGAGGCAGAGAGGCAGAGAGGCAGAGAGGCAGAGAGGCAGAGAGGCAGAGAGGCAGAGAGGCAGAGAGGCAGAGAGGCAGAGAGGCAGAGAGGCAGAGAGGCAGAGAGGCAGAGAGGCAGAGAGGCAGAGAGGCAGAGAGGCAGAGAGGCAGAGAGGCAGAGAGGCAGAGAGGCAGAGAGGCAGAGAGGCAGAGAGGCAGAGAGGCAGAGAGGCAGAGAGGCAGAGAGGCAGAGAGGCAGAGAGGCAGAGAGGCAGAGAGGCAGAGAGGCAGAGAGGCAGAGAGGCAGAGAGGCAGAGAGGCAGAGAGGCAGAGAGGCAGAGAGGCAGAGAGGCAGAGAGGCAGAGAGGCAGAGAGGCAGAGAGGCAGAGAGGCAGAGAGGCAGAGAGGCAGAGAGGCAGAGAGGCAGAGAGGCAGAGAGGCAGAGAGGCAGAGAGGCAGAGAGGCAGAGAGGCAGAGAGGCAGAGAGGCAGAGAGGCAGAGAGGCAGAGAGGCAGAGAGGCAGAGAGGCAGAGAGGCAGAGAGGCAGAGAGGCAGAGAGGCAGAGAGGCAGAGAGGCAGAGAGGCAGAGAGGCAGAGAGGCAGAGAGGCAGAGAGGCAGAGAGGCAGAGAGGCAGAGAGGCAGAGAGGCAGAGAGGCAGAGAGGCAGAGAGGCAGAGAGGCAGAGAGGCAGAGAGGCAGAGAGGCAGAGAGGCAGAGAGGCAGAGAGGCAGAGAGGCAGAGAGGCAGAGAGGCAGAGAGGCAGAGAGGCAGAGAGGCAGAGAGGCAGAGAGGCAGAGAGGCAGAGAGGCAGAGAGGCAGAGAGGCAGAGAGGCAGAGAGGCAGAGAGGCAGAGAGGCAGAGAGGCAGAGAGGCAGAGAGGCAGAGAGGCAGAGAGGCAGAGAGGCAGAGAGGCAGAGAGGCAGAGAGGCAGAGAGGCAGAGAGGCAGAGAGGCAGAGAGGCAGAGAGGCAGAGAGGCAGAGAGGCAGAGAGGCAGAGAGGCAGAGAGGCAGAGAGGCAGAGAGGCAGAGAGGCAGAGAGGCAGAGAGGCAGAGAGGCAGAGAGGCAGAGAGGCAGAGAGGCAGAGAGGCAGAGAGGCAGAGAGGCAGAGAGGCAGAGAGGCAGAGAGGCAGAGAGGCAGAGAGGCAGAGAGGCAGAGAGGCAGAGAGGCAGAGAGGCAGAGAGGCAGAGAGGCAGAGAGGCAGAGAGGCAGAGAGGCAGAGAGGCAGGCAGTCCTTCCTTCCTCTCCTTCTGAACTCGCTTTTGTCTGGAGCTACGTCTTATCTTGGTAACTTGCTGATCCTGCATTGAGCGATACGAAGGCACTGACTGCTAATTTCATCTCCAGGCAGCGTGGTTCAGGTGCTTGTTTCAAGGCTGTGATGCTCCCCTTCTCAACCACCACACTCCTCACTTCTTTTCCAGGCTCTACTCATTAGGTCCATGGCTACATGTAAGCTGTAGTCCCCTACCACAGTCCAAATTTTTTTTTTCATTTTCCTTTCAAGTATAAGTGAGTATGAGTATGTGTCTCTCCAGATGTGTTTTTGTGGGGCCCTGATTTCAAATTCCTGGCTCTGTGTCACCACCTGGTGAGAAGAATTTAATCCCTGTTACTAGAGCAGGAGTTGACAGTCCACCAAGGTAGCCCCACACACTGCTCACCATGTCCTGTTGCCCATACCTCCCCATTTCTGGCCCACAGAGATGTTCATCTTGTTTTGCAGCTCTGCTGTGGTGTTCTCAGTTTTTTTCCCACTCCATATATTACACACTACTTGATAAACGGCAGGAGCAGAAGAAGATGCCTTAAATTGAAAACTTAACGGTATGTTCATCAGAAGTCTACCAGGACATGTTGATTATGTAGATGTCTGGGCAAGGTTCCCTTAGTACTCATTCAAATCTCAATTTACCAGAACAGGGTTCAATGAGCCAAACAAGTCCCGTTTCCTAAACAAATATGTGACAAACATACACTTTCTATTATGCTCAATAACAAACTTGATTTTGAGGAACTAGTTTTTCCTCCTGAAGCTCTCAGGCAGGACAAGCTGTTAGGTTAAAGGTTTGAAAAGCCAGAAATAGCACGAGAAATAGCACAAAAGAAATATCTCGGCCAGAAACCAAGTAAAATACAAAGTTCTTTAAGTCTAAATTCTCTTTTACAGGTATTTATCAATTTTCATGAAGATTATCAACAAAAATTAATGTTCAAAGGGTTGAACTAGAGAGAACGTTTACTAAACATTTCCTAATACATGTGGTCATCGTTATAGAGCTGTGTTAGGGGTTACAGAATGAAGCCATTTAGCCCTTATGAATTAAGTTGTCTCCTTATATTTAAAAACATCTATGTCAAGACCTTTTCAAGTATATCATAATGCTAGTTTTTTGGGATGCAGTATTTATAAAGCACATAGGGGATATCATTCCCACAAAAGATCAGTGAGATACTTAACAGTGTTCCAAGGTGAGTGGTTTGAAACCTTAACCACAAGTGCACAATCTGCTCATTATAACAGTCGGCTGTCAATTTATATTGCTACCAATATATATTTCGCTATTCTTGAAGTTACACATGTACATTTCACCCCTGTTGATTCTCTAAGTGTTGGAATGTATTTGTGGAGTCATATCAATACACAGGAATATATGTCAGGGATCAGACAACTACTCCACGGAGAATATATTTACGTTCTTGATTATCTTGTAAATCATATTTCTCTGGTAGCTCCCTAAAGAACACTAATTCAAATTCACTTCACATGGCGTCTGCCACCACAATTTCTTCCTGTAACCACTCTTGCTAAAGAAAAAGTCTGCCATTCATTATTAATTTCTTATTCTCCATAGAGCTTACAAAAATCCCTCCATTCTACAACTATGTGGCTCTATCTGATTCATTTTGTGTCATCACATGTATAAGCGTGGTTGTCCAGATACAAAGTTACGTTCATTTTTCTCAACTAGCTAATGGATATAAGAGATGACTCAAATTGGCCTTACCTCTACCTGCTGAAAACATGACAGCATCTGGCCCGGCTAGCAGTCACAACTACCTACATGCTAGCTATAATAAAGAACATTACTTCAATCTTTGTGTAATCCTCTTAATTTACAGATGTCATGTGTTTTCATTGTAGGTTTTCTACCCTTTAAATGAAATGTCCCTACTGCGTGTAATTATATACTTGTATGAGGATCACTTTCCAGTGATCAAGGTTTTCTTAATAGTCTTATATATTAAACTGTATATTAAAGCATGAACACGCACACAGGATCTTTTTCATAAAGTGGGAACAACTACAAAGGTTTGCATCTAAAAAGATGAGACCCAGAGAAGTCCAGCTTTAGCCTGATGCAGTATTAAAAACAGCTAAATCATATCCACCAATCTGGATTCAGGCAAATGTAGTAAATCATACAGAACTATTACAGCAACTATAAATCTAGCAAATTAGCACTTTCTAAAAAAAAGAGGAAGACAAATTTCACAAGCATGAGGTATTTAAAAAACTGGAAATTGCACAGCGCCTTTTCCAATTATAATTAAAATATTTAAAGCAATACTGTAAAATTGTATCAAACACAGTCAAAAATACCCCTAAACTAGATGGAAAGAGACATTAATATGCCTTGGCACTCCCATTGTTAATTAAGGAGATGCTCATAGGGTGGGAAGTAAAAGTATGCATATTTTAGGTCTGCCTTAAGCAAAATGGTAAAAATGGCAGGAACCCCCAGGCTCCTGTTTCTAATCCTTGTCTCTTAATATTGTCCTCTTTTAATGCATTCCGAGCTCTTAATTTCCAACCCCTTTCCTACTGAATAAACCTTACTGGGATTTTATAATAATGTACCATTTCTTCCAGTGATATCTGCGCTTTACAGGTGATGCTGAAGCATGTAAAGAAAAAATAACAATTTCTTTTTGGCACACTGCCCTTTTGGTGCCTTCTACCACCCATGGCTGAGGCGATAATTAGAATAGGGTTTGAGAGCATGGTTTTGGAGTCAGAAAGACCTTGACTGACAGCTAGGCTCTGTCCGTTGCTGAAGCCAGACAACCGACTTCCACACTCATCCCATCAGCAGGATCGGTGAGCCACTGTGCTCTGTATTCCACACGAACAACTCGGTGAGAACCAGACCCAACCCACTCTAAGCGTTCATAGTTGTTATGACTTCTTTCTCTATATATTCTGTACTTCTTAGATTTGGAATCTCGGGTGTGCTGAAAGCTTCTTACCAAAAGAAAGATGTATTGAGCTTGACAGAAAAAAAAAAAAATATATATATATATAGTGCTTAGAAACTGGTTCATCATTTGCTGTCTTTAATTCTAGCCCCCTGCCTCACCAGTCATTGTAGCTACCCCAGAATCTGGGAATTACTGTGTATGTTCCATCATCTGTGTTACAGTAAAGTGTATCACAGCTGAGCATCTGGGCCAAATGAAATCACTGAGGCAATAAGACCGCTAGGATGAGATTTCCTTAGATTTGACCAAATCTGCTAGGCATGTGACAAAGTTATCAATTTTGGTCCATAGCTTACTGCTGTAATAAACTGTTCAGACCAAGTCTACAGAGTTCATAGATATACTCTATGCTCAAGCTATGCCCTTGACGTATCTATCTATACCTTGTTCGAGTTCCACGAGACAGAACCTGAGAGTATTAACTGGCTTTAGGTATTTTTTATCTTCAATGACTGAGACTTTTCTTTTCCACAAATTCCTGATCAGAGACTAACACAGCCCTGTCTAATAATACATGTATTCATCAAAAGTTCACCACAAGAAGAGAAGAATGCATTAAAAAAAAGCAATCCTAACTGTGATACCTGAAAATAAGGAAGAGGAACAAAACCCAAGACAAAAAGGACACTGACTAGTCTTAACCATTCAAAAGGCACACTCTGATTGGGAAGGTTTCAGAAATAAGGAAGTGTAGTCCAGGAATAGTACCACTGGGGAAAGTGTGTTTCAGACAAATACAGTAAAACATCAGACTTTGTCTTTGCTCAGCAAAAAGCAGTAACAGTCTGCAGGAGAATCATAATTTTAAGCTTTGTGTGTCCCGGCTTGAGTCCCTCACGAGTAGTTAGACTTGGCCTTAAGTTCTCCCAGTAAATTTATCCTGATGGCCTGTTTTTCACTTCCTGGCATGCACTGCTGTGCACTTTTACCACATCTGATCCTATGGATTCCTCTATTACAGTGACAGAAACTACAGGATCATTTAAAAAAAGTAAGTCCTTATACTCAGACACAAATGTTCATGGCCACATTATCCATAATAGCCAATAAGTGAAAACAACTGAAATGTCCATTTACTGCTGGATGAATTTAAGAAATGTATTTCCAAATGACAGAGTATCATTCACTAACAAAAATGAAGTACTAATAAAGGCGACAACATGGGTATCCTTTTAAAATATTCTGCTATGTGACAGAAGCCAGCTACAGATATATTGTATGATTCTATTTCCATGAAATGTCCAGAATAAGCAAATCCATAGAAACAAAGTAGATCATTGATTGTCTAGGGCTGGGGTGGTATTGCTTTGGGAGAAATGGAGAGTGACTGAAATTGAGTATGGGGTTTCTTTTTTGGGTGAGGAAATTGTCCTAAAATTGATAATGTGACAATGGTTGCACAACTCTGTGAATAACTAGTGACTTACACACTTTAAATGAGTGAACTGTATGTTAATTACATCTTGATAAAGCTCTTATAAAAACAAGTTCTAGATTCAAAATCCTATTTCTCATGCTACAAAAGATATTTCCCCAGTGAGGTCAGTAACTTTCCAATGCTCTCTCCTACTATATGACAGAATCAAGTTCAACCCACGTACGTAAGGAAAAAATGGTGTGAATATGCCTGCAGACTTATCTACATAGACACTTCTCAGGATTTTCAGATGATGATTTTAAGAGCGAGCCTAAAAATAAGCCCAGAAAATGCTCAACTCTGGGTTAACTTAAACAACTTCAATGTTTCCAGTCGAATGGAAAATGATACAACAACCCAAAGAGGTATATTAAAGGATTTGTGGGAAGAACAACAACATAAGAAATGACAAAAACAAGAAGACAGGTGAAAGTCAGCCAAAAAATCCAGCAGGGAACAGGAAACCTCCAAAGGGCATTCATCCATTCACTTAATCAACACATATTTCTACACCCAGCACTAGAGAGAGAAAGATACGTAAGACATGGTCCCTTTTCCTTCAAGAGCTCACCGTCTGGCATATGGGACAAACCTCACACTAATGCAAAAGGACCGGGAACTATGCTCAGGGCTAAAGCTGGAACTATAGGTTATTCCTATCTTTGAAATAATCACCCTGATTTCCTAGGAAATTATAGAAAAAGGATCATATGGATTTACTTATAACCTGTAGTTAGCAGACAGAGTGGCACCAAAAGGTAACCCAGATTTTGGAGATACAGAAAAAGACCAACTTTAATTATTAACATAGTAAAAAAAAAAAAAAAAGGTAGTCATCTGCAGCAGTATTAACACAGCAGGAAATCATTTCTGACTGGGTACAGCCAACTACAGTCACGCACACCAGGAGGTCCTTGGTCTTCTTTCCACATGTATTCTCCTCCTAAGGAGGACCCTGTCCTTTCCCAAGGCTTCTAGCTCCTCTAAAGCCCATGACCCCATCTCCCCAGCCCATTACTCCTCAACCCAGACTTCCCTTCTAGACTCCAGATCTTTCTTTTTCAGTAGTCTCCTGGATGTCTCCATTAGCCATGGGTTCTGTGAACTTAAACTTGCTAAGCACCAAGTCACACAAGGTTGATTCACCGATCACTTACCTCTGAAACTTCAGTGCCAGACAAAGAATCAGCTTCCGCAAGTGGCATTACACAGGGCCACATACTAGCCACACATCTTTCAAACGTGTAGCTTAATCTGTCATGGAGATGAATGTTACCCCTGCATTCCTCTTAATATCTTCCCATGTGTTGATAACACACTTCTGTATCACAACCCAGGAGAGGCCTCAAGTAACAATTGGCCTTTGCATCTAACAACTTAAAAAGCAAAATCAAACAGTAACTGTGATAGAAACAAAAGTTGCTGTCTTTGGCATAGACATCCTTTGAAATTCAATCAATTACCAACAATTAAGCACTCCACATAGCAAGTTCACTTTGTAAAGTTACTGGTGGAAATTCTTTTTGGTAGTTTAATTACAAAGCCAGGCCACTCACAGTGGGATGTTCCATAAAAAAAACTACATAGAACTTTCTATTGTTATGAGAGATGATTTAACACATATCTTTAAATTTTCCAGACTAAATCATTTCGGTCTCTGGGTTTCTAGGACTTTACTACTAGAACAAATCAGAAGTGACTTTTGTGAGAAAAATCCAGGCTTCCTCTGCAGAGGCATTCGTACAGACTTGAATTTCTTACCAAAGTAAGATCTACAGAACATTAGAATTGGGCTGAGGACAAGTATGTGTAACCAACGCTGGGTTAAACAAAGCTAATCAAGTTTTTCCCGTACTCTTTAATGCAAATGCAGATGAATCAAGACTTTCCAATACAACCGTTTCCAAAGTTTATCCGTCTTTAGAATCAGTTTTCTTTAGATTATCTTAGAGGTATTCTGCAGAACACATTTTGGGCAACAGTGACCACCGTCTATGGAGAACTGTCATCATTTGTTTGGTCTTTAGTGGTAAGATAGCCACAATTAATAAAGGGCACTAGAGGCAGCCACATAAAATTTCCTTTGGTCTTTGTCATAAAAATACTGATAAGGACACTGGCCAGTAATCACACCAAGCATTAACACTGTTATGAGTCCAGGAATGCCTGAGTTTGAATCCAGGCCCCATTCCTTGCTAGCTGTATGACATGTCCTTCATACTCAGTGCCACGGAGTCTTTATTTGGGAAACAGCCTCTTCTTCATAGGGTTGTTGTGAGGATTAAATAAGATCTTACATGTACTCAAAACGGTTCCAGTCCATAGCAAGCAGTCAAATGACAGCTATTTGTTTTTTACTGTTATTTAGAGCCAAGAAAACTATGGTGTTTCCTTAGAAAACTGCATGCTTCTTTCACCCAACATTGAGAGA
This sequence comes from Vicugna pacos, assembly GCF_048564905.1. Lineage (NCBI taxonomy): Eukaryota > Metazoa > Chordata > Mammalia > Artiodactyla > Camelidae > Vicugna > Vicugna pacos. Next base: position 23,675,284 of record NC_133023.1, read on the forward strand.
GAGACAAATCACTGCTTCCTCTTCTCCCCCTGGCTGCAGGGAACCTCAGACCAAATTTTAAACACAATTATATCAACTAAGCCAATCTCTACTATGTTCACTGATTTACTAATTATATTTCAGGAATCTTACTGCTAGGCTTGCTTTCTTCTTCTTTTTTTTATTTAAATTCCTTCTTGGAAAGTGAATACATAAAATCAGCATAGGACATTTCCACTTGAATCTCCTTGGGCAAACAGAACTCAGTATGCCTAAAATACATAGTTCTTTTTCTCTATCCATTGACCTCGGCTAATCAGTAGCTTTTCTTGTGTGTTCTATGTTGTTTTGCTTTTTAATGATTATTTCCCAGTTCCCTCATTAAACAATTTCGTAACACGCAGTTCATCCCTTTCCCACCTCCCCTGGCCTCATTCATTCAGTGGCCTTCCCGTTTCTTCATCCCTTCCTCACTTGCCTAAGACATTCTTAGTTCAGAACCTGTCCATCTTCCAATGAATGATTCCACTTTCCTTCTACCAATCTCCACGGCTTTAGCTCCCTGCCTGTAATTACTTTTCTCAATCATCCCCACCTCAAAAAACCTTCACTGATCAACTGCTTATAAAATAAAATCCAAACTCCTTTGTCTGACACATGAAGCCATTTAAACAGTGGGACTGCACCTACCACACCACTACTCTCTTGATCCTTTCATCTTGTGCTCTGGCCCCACATTGCTCGCTGCCCCAGCAGTCTGGAAAGCTCATCCTTACCCTCTACTCTCGCAGTCTGGAAAACTCCTATTCAATCTTTATCTTCAACTCTCTTTGTAAAAGTCTCTCCGATCCCTCAGACAGAATTAATCCTTCACCTCTGTGCCCCTCGATCACTTGTAACACTGGGTTCTAATTAGTTCTTTATATTTTAATGCCTTTTTATTAAATTTTGAGCTCCATGAGGGTAAGAACTAATCTTGTTCCTTTACATACTCCTGGCAGGTTGAAAAACCTGTTAAGCATTCACTAATTATCTGTTGAAGTGAATGGAATGATATCCTCAGGCCTGGAAAGTAACTAAGGAAACTTAACAGTACAGTCAATTCTATTATAGCAGGATGGTCTGGTAATAAAAGCCAAGAGGAGGATGAGGGTCTTCATGGAAGATCTAAAAAGGGAAACTGGATTTTAAGAATTTCAGCTTTTATCCAGCCTATTCTAGGAAGATGGCAGCTGTCCCAGTAAGTTGTGAATATTATTCTCATTAGAGGGGTACTCTGGTTTCCCTGTGATATGAAGTAGTCTTCATAACTATCCAATCTCCTAGGCCAAGATCCAGGCTCAGTAGACAATTTTATTTTGGTTTTCATCTCCAGGACATCTAAGACAGAGGACTCTAGAATGGAGTGACAACTCCAGTCTTTAAAAAATATATACATTCCCCATCTAAATAGATTTACTATTTGTACTTAAACCTCTCGCTGTTGCCCCAAAAAGATTTAATGCAACATAAATACACTTAGTATAACAAGACAGTTAAAAAGAGGGAGAATTTGGATAAAGGGGGAAATAAATTGCCATTCTGGGTAATCTATTTACATCCATGAATTGGATAGGATGAACTGGTCCCCTCCAGCTGTGATTAACTCTGGATAGACTGAAGGAGATCTAAGTATCGGATTGGTTAGTTAGAAACTGAGCCTCTGAAACATGGTGACCCCAGCCCGAGTAACTGCCGTCCCCGCCTGGGGAGAGCTGAGGCGCTTGCCTCATGCACAGCTTATTAAATGCAATGGGTAGGCCCTTCCGCTTCCCTCCATACAGTGGCTTCTCTTGCCATGAAAGAGCCTGGCGGTCTGCTTTCTGAGGGGAAACTAGCTCCCTTTATCTAAAAAGGCTCTGCATCGAGTGACTTCGGGTCCTGGAGGTTTTATCATCGACAGTGTGGAAAATTACCTGAAAAGAGCGAGGGTGGAGAAATCCCCCTCCTGGTCATGTCCTGGAAAAAAAGATTACAACAAAAAACCATCCTTCCCCAAATGACTAAGGTAACACTCAAGGATGCCCCCACTGCTGACCAAAGACAAGGCTAGACACGAATCCTACTAATTCCCATCCTTTGCCTAATAAAGGATTACCTGAACTGTTTCATTCCCATTGATCAACTGGACAAAATGCTTGTTAATCAAACTGTGGCTAAGCGTCCCTCCTTCCTCCGGGCCTCTGACCTTTGGCCCACTCTCAGCCTGGCCCCGGATGCCGGCCCTCCTGAGAGCTGACTGGGCTCAGGGCGAAAGAGCCTCCAGCTTTGTCACTCCTCTCTATGAAAGAAAACCACTTTTTGCCTAACTCTTTACACACTTGCATGCTCCCTATGGCAATAGTCCCTCTCCCCCCATGCAATAATCCTTTCAAATAAAGTCTCTCCTTACTGAAAAATGAAATAAAGAAATAAAAATAAAAAGGCGCTGCGGCCCTTTGCTTGGGGGCTCAAACTGCCAAGTGACATGAAGGCCCCGTTTCATTGCATTTCTTGTATACTCCTCTTTTCCCCCTAATCCAGCTTAATAGCCATGTACAGACCAGCTGTCGGAATCCGTTTCCGTACTAATTACCAAGGATGTCTACTGGAAAGTTAACATTCAGTGTTATCTTCCTGGCCCCCCTTCCCTACCCTCAGTTCCTCACCGACAATGCTATTTTCTCAGGGGGCCCTTCTCCCACTCAAAACCATGCCTCCTCCTGTGCCCTGCTGCCCCTCTCCCTCCTGCCTCCTCTGGGAAGCTGCTCCTACCACTCCCATGCTCTCCTCCCCTCTTTTTCTGGCATATTCCTCCAGCACATGGAAAGAAATCAGGGATCTTTAAGTACCAACAGAAGACCAGTGGGAACACTACTCAGCACTGTGTCAAATAATCCCCAAACCCACAAACGTATGTGTAAATATCTGCATACGTGGAGAGTATCTTTGAAAGGCTACACGAGAAACCAGAAAAGGTGGTGGCTGGGCCCCAGAGCTGGGAGCACCACAGCCAGGGGACAGGGCTAGAGAGAGACTCACGGTTCTCCATATGCCTTCTGAATCCTTCAGATATCTCATACTCTGTGTGGATTAAATGATCAAAGTAACTAAATAAACATTTTACTACCAGGCCCAGTGCCCTCCATCTGCCACGCGCTCCCTGGGGAGATAAATTCACTCTCAGTTTCAACTTCATTGGTGAGCTGGTGCCTCACAGCTCTGTCCTCTCTGGCCCACACCTGTCCCGCAAGCTCCACAGCTCCCTTTCTCACTGTCAGACACGTGTACGTGGCTGAGTCACCGGCGCCTCAAACTCACCGTCTCCTGTAGCCCATTCACCACCTTCCAGCTACTCGACCCTTGAGGAGGGCCCTCTATCAACACGGCTGAGTGAAAGAACCAACCTGCCCCTACTCCTCCTGCATCGTCGGTCCCCGCTGCCAACAACCACCTTCTCGCCACGCACGGGCCAGAACTGGGGACTCGTGCTTTCCCGCCCCAGACCCACGGAAGCAGCCAAACAGCTCAGCCCCTCCCCTAAAACAGCACTCAAATTCAGCCCATCCTCCCCATTTCTACAACCTGCCTTTAGGCCCTTATCATCTCTTTCCTGGGCTTCCACACTCATGCCCAGTTTGACTACCTTCTTCCTGGATCGTGCTTTTCACACTCACTCCCAACACAGCTGCCCGAGTGATGCATCGAAGTGTCAATCCAACAGCATGACTGCTGGCTGGCACCCAGGAGTGGCTCCCTGTACCAGGTGAGGAGCCGCAGTATGACACCGTGTCCTTCCCCACCTGCCTGGTCTCATCTCCTCCCGCTTCTTGCCCTCTTACAGAAGTCACACATGGCTTGCGGTTTCCCAATCATGCGCTGCTGCTCCTCCCTGACACCCCTGTTTATGCTCCTTACTGCTTGGAACGCCCACTCCTGAACCCTTTCAGCTTCCCTTCCTCTTGGCCATCTCCTTACCATCATTTGAGACTCATACGAAGACCGAAGGAAGGAACACGGAATAAAGACGTCCTGAGACTGTGAAGACTGAAAACCACCAGCCCCAGGCGCAGTCACCCATCATTTACAAGGCAAAGCAACAGGATCACGATCTCCAGCTAGTTTAACTCAGTGGTACAAGTGACTGATCTAGAACTTCTCTGAACGTAACATTAACGGTCTGTATAACCAGTGGAGGAATGAAAAGGAGCAAGAGGAAACTCAGACTGAGGCTGCATCGTGACTGGTCGCCCAAAAAGACACATGAAAGGTACTGAGTAGGTACTAAGAGCCCAGAGTCCCCCGTTGTCATGTTACATCTCCTAACAACTCGAATTAACTTTACACTTCACAGCAGATCAGGTTAGCATTTACCCTCCTTTTAGGCTTGGGAGCAACCTAATGAATTTGATGTGCAGGCAGCAGAATGAGAATGGGTTTTTGTCTCTCATAAAGGGTACCTTTTCATTGTTAGGGTCGTACATAGAATTTCAGAGCAAGTCTGAGTTCATTTAGACAGTGCAGAGAAAAATATGTTATAAGGTGCCACTACAGATTTAAGTCAGGAGATTGTAGGCTTTAATCTAGGCAGGAAAAAAGAAAACTTTTGCAACGCCAAGGATACACAATGGAGCAAATTCTCAACATCCAACTGGTCTACCAAACAGGTGAATCAGAGTTCTCTGTGGTATGAGGGAGAGACACTATGCAGAAGTGAAACATTAAAGATTGTCTAAGTCACTAGTCACTCAAATTAATGAGAGACACTATTGAGAAAATTCTAAGCTTTTGCTCAGAGCTTCCGCCTTATCTTTGTGGCATAAGCCAAGAATCAGAGAATGCCAGTGGGGGGGAGACATGCAGGGCTTAGGATTTAGAAAATGAATTTTGAACGTTCTAAATTTATGACAAAGCAATGCTTGGCGCTAATCAAAGAAGTTTGTAACAGGGACGTATTCTGAAAAGCAAGCAGAAGAAAAGCTTTCAAAAGGCTTTTCTCTATGAAATTAGGTTGTAAAAAGAATTTCAGCCAAAAGTACATGCATGAGTGCTACAAGGAAAATAAATTCAGCTTCATTTCAATTCATTTATTCATTAACTTATTCAACAAATATTTATTGAATGCTCCGTGCAACGACTGGGAGAAATAGAATTCTAAAGACAGAGATAAGACACCCCTGAGACACTTCCTAATTAGCCACTTCCTGTTTTCCAAGGGGATGGTGGGGAGGTGTCATGAATAAGAATAACAGAATTCAATAAGATGTCTGGTCAGGAATGGTGATCTCCAAGCCTCTTTCCTTTGCTAAGTGTCATTCGGAGACAAGTTCTTGCTACAGAATAAAGGAACACAAAATACACAGATATAGTAAGTACATGTCCGAAGGACACAGGACACTCCCAATTTTAAATATTCTTCCCCGTTTTCTCTAAAAGCATGCTTGGAGTTGTCATATCATGTAGGCCATCTGACTTGGGAAATATAGCCAGCTTGGCAGGCACTGAGGGCGGTGCATCTAATGACCTCCCATGGATTCTCTCAGCGGAAAGATAGGAAATGGTGAACTAAAGGCTCCTTAAGCAACACTGAATTCAAGGACCATGAAGGCAAAGCTATGGCTCTGAAGCTCTTTGAGAAGAAATGCAAGACGACAGGAGACGAAGAGCAAAGGGAAGCAGACAGGCTACTTCCAGGAGGGGAGCTCTGCAGAGATATTTCTTTGGGATTTGAGAGGAAGTGAAAATGTGATAAAGTAGACAGAGAAAGAAGGAAGGCCATCCTGACCTTTACTTGAGGGTCAAGATAACTTACAGAAAGATTTGCAGTAACAGCAGGTTCTTCATTTTGGACCTTTAAGCAGCCCTGGTGTAATTTATTTTTTCTTTCAGAGAATAAACCATCTCATTCTTGAGGAATGCTCTTGGACATCTTTCAGGGTAAAGTGGTTATCACTGTACCACATATAGATGGACTGGTTTATTCATGTCTGGTCCTAAAATTATTCCCTCAAGTTAAGGTACATTCCATGGAATGTGCCACAATTCTACATAAATGATATTTATAAAGAATGCACAATTCCATGCAAATGATTTTTACACAGAATGACTCTTCTTTATGCTCTGGTGCAAGGCTGAGTTGGCTATTTAGAGTCAGAAAATCTGGATTTGAAATTGGTTCTGCCACTGGCGAATGTGAAATCTGGGTCAAACCATTTGAACCTCTCTGAACCTGCATTTTTCCATCCATCTTCCATACAGAACTTTTAGGAAGATTAAATGACCCAAAATGCATTCAAGTGCCCTGAAAAGGATGAAATATATATAAATGGTAGCTTCAGTACTCTTCACCAACACTTGGCCTGGCTGTCACGGTATGGAAGGGAAGCATGCTAATAATAAGACAGAGCTCTTGACCAATGAGGTAAGAAGACATATTATACAACAGCAACAATTAGATATTACAAATCTATTTTTATTCCTGGGTAACATCAAATTTTACTCCTAATGCCAAGCCCAGCTTTTTCTTCCTATTTGACTGACCTTTAAAATATTGAAAGATTTAACATAAATGAACCTAATGATGATTATTAGTAAAGTAAAGGGAAAGGTTTTATCTACCATGATACTCATTGCCAGTCTTACAAATAAGGCCAAAAATAATGTTACCAATAAAACCAACTGAATGTTCAATATTACCTCCTGGATGGTACTCGTGTGACATCCTCCCTGTAGTTTTAGGTTTTACCAAACATTTCCGGAGCACCCAGTAAATAGTCACATTGTGCTAGGTACTATAGAGGACATGAAGAGAATTAAGACACAGTTCTCATTCCCAAGGCATTCACTATCTCCATCAGAGGGAGGCACTGGGAGTAGCTGATAAAAAGGCAAACTGTCACAGTTCTTTGAGAAAGGTCCAGTATTCTGGGAATATAAACAAAAGATAGATTACTTCCAAATGCAGGGATCTAACAGGGGAAATAATTCAGAGCAAAGGCGTGGAGGACGGGTAGGACTCCTCTGCCAGATATGGCAGTGGAGGGATGGGGGTGGGCTGTGAGGCTGAGAAGCAAGCTTGAGCTTGACCCAGAAAGTGGATGAGGGCAGGATGCATTCAGAACCAGTAGCTACAACAGCATGGCCAGAATACAGGTACAAAAGATGAAGCTGTGAAAAAAGCAGGTCAAGAGAACATTGTGGAAGGTTTTAAATGCCCAGCTGAGAAGCTGGGTTTTTTTTCTAGATGCAGAAATCCAATGAAGGAAGAACGCCATGATGGGTCTTGGTTCTGGAAAGCTGCGCAACTAGAAGTCAGTACAGAGGATGTATTGGAGGGCTGGGAAGGAGACTAAAGGGAAGCCGACCAGATAAGGAGCGTTGGTCAGTGGCACTGAGAGCTACAAAGAAGGCAGTGGCAGCAGACAGCAGTGGATAAATGGCAGTTTGCCTTTTCATCTTGAGGTGACATACTCCCCGAGGGCACTGGTTCTCAGACACACTGTGTTGCCTAGATTAAGAGGTCTTTATGCCTTGGGCTAAACCAAAGAGATGAAAGTACTCAAGTCCCATAAATTTGAGCAACTGCTCCTTTAAAGACTTGCCTGGTGGCATCTGTCTAAAGAAGGCACACAGAGTTAGAAGTGATCATGTGCAAAAAGCCTTTCTTAACCAAGGGACCTGTGATACAATAAATGTAATACAAAAGTAAAAGTCCAATGATTTGCATTAACCTGACACTACACAGTACGCCAGATTTTTACATCTTTGTCCTCTGTGCCATCATTATGAAATTGTCTTTAGTCTTATACTTTCATAATTTCTGCTCTTTTCCCATGAACATCTTTTTCGGGTGATGACTGACAACTGCAATTGCCTCACTAATCTGCTAGGACGGTGAGCATAAATGATTTTTGTATTTGATGATGAAAAATAAGATGAACTAATTCATACCCAAATATGACCAATGAGCCTACTTCCTTAAGTGCTTTAAGATAGATAATATGGGCAAACACATGTACAAATCATATAACCATAAAATTAAATGACCTACTTTGTTCTTACATTCTATTCTCAAATATAAAATCAAAGCCTCTGAAACACATGCAACAAATCAAATACCACCATCAGCATTAACTCCTTTAACACCTAAAGTATGAGTTCTTACTTATGCTGTTGCATTCATTTTCTTATTTCAGATACAAAAATGAGAGAGAGAAAATCTGTAAATGGAGCTACGCAGATTATTGGAGCAAACAATTAGACATAGAACGACTCTAAGTGAAGATTCCTGGCGCTTTTCTATGTGCGCAAGTGTATGCGCTCTGCATACCAACAACAAAGCTAGAAAGAAAACTCACCTGTTTTCTTCCTCAAGATCTGCTAGGATTCTCTCTAGCTCCCCTCTTTCCTCACTCTCTAAGGAAATCAAGATCTGGGCAGGACTACGAGGCTGGCTCAGGGGGGAGTCCTGGTTCAAACTTTGGCAGTAATGCTGGATTAACAAATGTTCATCATCTCTGGAAAATAAAATCAAAGGTTTTGGTTTTTTCCCCCCTTATTTTGCTTTTGGGGGTCAGGGACTCAGGCGTGTATTTTAAAAGAGAAACAGTTATTTGCTCTTAACAATTAATTAGACCCCTTTTCCTACTTCTGAAGACACTGTGACATTGTTGAGGTTGTGCTCTACCATCCTATTTTGGTGACAATTCCAAGGATCCCTGGCTCAAATTCTCCACTGAATCTGGGTGGCCTATTTACACGGGTAAACGAACGGCAGAATTACAGCAACACTGGGGCTCCATGTCGACAGCTTAACCAATCGTTAGCAAATATTAAGCGACATAATAACGGCTGTATAATGTTTTGCTACCAAGCCTGGCAAGATAATCTGCTCACTCACCCACACTATTGTTGATACTGACCAGGAAAACACTGAAGCCCACAAAAGGACAGAGCAAATATTTCCTTCAGTAGAAGGCAATGGAACCCAAAAGTGTTGCTTTGGTAAGCAAGTCTGAACTTATTTATTAAGCCACAGAGGCAAGATGGTAACAATAATAAAACTACAGATAAAACAACTGTTTCATTTAATTATTGTTTAGATAGAAACACAAAAATTGGAAGGGAAAAAAAAGCCATTAAGGTGACTAATTATAAGAGGACTGAACAACTCATTCCTTAGAGCAGCTTTTAAAGACTAATCTTGGGCAACCAAGAGGCCAAAGGCTTTTATTTTGGGAGGCAGTTACAATCTTTCTCCTTAAACCCAGGAACTCTCCAGTACACTGGAGAAATTATTTTCTAAACCCAATGCTCCTAGCTCCTGAAAAGCCTGTGTACCTCCAAGTTATAAGAACTCCATTCTATTCTTAACGGGAGGCTAAAGCTCTGTTTCTGGCTAGATATTAGTAACATGATATGTTAATACTTCCCTCTCCACACTCATTTAATTTCCTTTTCTCATCTCCTTGTCTTCTGAGTTGAAAAAAAATTCAGATACTGAGGGAAAAAATCCTCCTGATTTAAACGATTTTGGTCCGTCAAGGCAGATAATTGGTTGAGAAGTTAAAAGTTGACTAAAAATAATTATTGGATGGTAAAGACAAATGTTTAAGTGAGATCAACCAACCAATCTACCAAATCACTTCCCCAGACCTGCCCCCAAAATAATCATGATTTTACCATCCAACACTGAGTCAAAATGGATTTTACGTCCTCAGAATAAGCTAAAGAAAGCTAAATTTCATTTAAAAATAAAAGCTGTTTTACCACCTGATTTACTAGCCCTCTTCCAAACTCGGAAATTTTATTGCTAGAACAGTTAGAATTAAACTTCTCTCGCTGTTCTCTTAGGCAGTCACCGGGCGGCAGCCATTATTACACAGATACAACTTGAATTAATTTGAATGTGCGAGAGCTTCTCATGTTCAAATCAGTGACCCAAAGAAGCAAATCATTCAGGTTGTTTACATTTGGCTGATACTTTGGTTACCTATTTTTCTGTCAAAGTATTTTATTATTCATTCTATTAATACTTTTCCCCATAGCTAAGAAAAAGAATGCACCAAGTTTTGTTTGGGGAAAAGGTTGTTTTGTTTTAGGTAACTTGATCATATATGAATGGCTGAGTGTCGATTTTATTCTTTATTATTAACTTGATCGCCTTTATGTACCAGATGAGATGATTTATTCTCATGCCTTACATAAACATTTATGCATAAATGCCACTTTGATACTATTTCCTTCAGTCTAATCGTTCTAAAGGCCGTTTCTCATTTGAATGTGACTTTGGGTTGCCATATAAACTACATATGATAAATTTACCATTTTCCCCTTTGCCTAGATTTTCCATGACAAAGTAGTGAGACATCCATACCTTATAAAAACTGATAACATTATTATACTTTGACTAGATTTCTTCTCTCTAAATTAACTCTTCAGTTGGCAGATCCTTAATTTTTTCCTCCACATTAGCTTCTTAATCTGCTCCCCCTGCCTCCGGCTCCTGGTTCATGGCGTGCTCCTCTGTGCTCCTTGCTCTGTCTGGTTCCCCTGCTCGGTAATGAAGCCTCTGTGCCCCGCCATAGCTGTGTTCTCTGCCACTTTCAGCATCACTCTCTCTCCTTCCTTAAATTTGACAGGCCTGGCTTATCATCCCACAAAGAAACTGTGACCTAAATTTGTACTTCCTCTTGTGAAACCCTTCACAACATTGCCTCATTTTATTTTGCTCATGAAGATGCTAAATCACAAAAATCTACTACTTAGGGTCTCTAGAGGAAAATGCCCAACTAACCGACCATATGGGAATACCAATGCAACTACACCAAGATTGTATCTCCACTCCCCATGAGTGGACAAAATACTACTTAGCCAGCACTTTAAAAATTAATATCCAATCCCTTAAAGTATGTGGCAGGTTTGGTCCAAGATTAAGCATTTAATCTAATTTAAGTATTTGGGACTCTGCACTTTGTGATAGTGTGGCATTAAATAAGAATAAGGCAAAGTGTTTGGGGAACATTCTGGACCATCTGAAACACCAAGAATGCCACAATCTGGATGAACTCATTCTGTGTCAGGGTGTCAAGAGTTAAAAATAAAAAAGTAAATGAATGGCTCCTTGAACGATCAAACGAATATAAATGCTAATTCCTATCTTCTGTGCTACCCTACCTCTAAATCCCTCCAAGCAATTTCATCGTCAGGAACATTTTGTAAAAAGAGACAGGATACTTACATGCTCTCATTAGGAGAGATGCTATCATTTAGATAAGATCCATTGCTGTTTTCCATTTCTGCTAGCCTGATAAAAAACGTAAAAGCTCATTAAAACTTATGTGACTTCTTAGAATCTATTCAAGACCTAATCGAACATTCCTGAAAACTAAAGGCTAACTCATGTCAAGAGGAGAAAGGAATCCTTCATATTAAGGGATGTGTGTGTTGGCCTAACCACCTGAGGCAGTGAGCGGTGGACCACAGCTAGTTAGCAGCTTTACATTTCTGTTTTAAATTATAAGGGAAGTTGAGTTTTGTTTCTTAGCAGATAGATCTTCCTTTCACCGAGAACAGGCCTTTGTTTCCATGAGAAAAGCCTCCCTAACAACAAATACACCCCGTACCTTACACGACCCTGTGGTTTTTTTTTTTTTTAAAGACAATTAAAGCTTTCCACTGATGACAGAGTTACGTATAGCTAGTTAATGCTTCCCATGGTTGATAAACACGTTCAGCAGTTAGAATATTGATAAAGGACAGATTCACAGTAACCTCTCCAAACATTCTGCAACCAATTTTTACCTTTAAAAACCTCCTTCATCTCAGACAATAATAAAGTCCTTTACAACTAAAAAAAAAAAGTTAAGCAAACTCTTACAGATTTATTTAACAAGCATAAGATATCTTACAATTAGCAATTCAGGCTTTAGATATAAAAGTTACCTCAACACAAAGAAGGTGGGACAGAAAGGCACAAGGATTAGGAAAATTAATGATTCTCTTCTTTATGGCATATTATGCACAATAAACACAGAAATAGAAAGCCAGTGCTTTCATGTTCTCCACACAACACAGTATACTTTAACATATTTATGTCTGAGCTAGCAGTTTTCTAAGACGGTTAGATGGTTTCTAAGTCAGTTGATTAAACAAACTCAGGATATAAAACACAACAAAGCTACGAGGAATGTTTAAAGGCCAGGGTTAGGGGAGGCTGTTCTGAACTGATGCTCTTATTGGTCCAAAAACAACATGCAGTGGAATGGCATGCACGTTAGAGGGCAAGCTGATTAGTAGAAATCAGACAAGATTGGGGAAAAAGAAAAGATTTGTTTAAAATGGTTATAGGTTAGCTTTCCTTGGTTAGTTATTTCAATCAATATTTGCCTGGCATTCAACTAGTCTCATACCTGCTAGCATAATGTTCAATGCGTGAATGAGTATCATCGTGTGAAAGTTGAGGGGACGAGGCAGGCCTATAAGGCAGAAAATGTGATTAGTCACAGACACCATCCATTAATGGAGAAAAAAACCCCACCACACAGTTATTTATATACATGGCCTAGAATGCTTTCATTTCTAATTCTATGGATAATGTACACATTTAGTTGTTCCTGCAGCTTTTGTATCATCAAGTATTTAGAATCCAGGTTTGAGAGATGATTTCTCCTACTTCTGCTTTTCCCCAAAGCCATAGAGATCACAAACTTCTCGGGCAAGTTTCAGTTATAGAAAAGGTTGGGGGGACAATGTCTACAGGACATTTTTGTCCTCCTTCCTTGTAATGTCTCATACCCTACAGCTGTGAAATTGTGTTAGCACATGTGGTTTACAATCTGAAACAGTTTACACCTGTGCCAGTTACTAGCTGCCTTCTTACTGAATAGAAAGTGTACATTTCCCTAGTACACTTGCAGTCAACAATTTTAGTTCCAAAGAGGCCACTCCAGTCCATGACTACTTAAGATTCCATGTATCAAGATGGTCTGTGCAATTTTGTGAAGAAAGTATGTATCTACCAATTTACCAGCAGGATTATATTACTTCTTCATAGAGTAAAACTGAATGGCCTAAAATTATAATGTGAAATCTTAAAAAAGAATGACTAAATTCAAGAGAGTATCACAATATCGGAAATGTATCTTATTAGGGGTACCATGTGCGAGAATACAAGGGGGCAGGGAACACGAGGCAAGGGTCAGCATTCATGGTCTGTAGACTTTGGGGGCATAAAATCCTACTCTTTTTGCTTTCATAGATTAGAATCTTGGTAGGGTTAACATGTTTCCATCTATTCACATTTGATCTATTAACTGTCCTTGAAGTTTATACAATATCTCTTAGATTAACCTTAGGAAAAAAATCCATCTGCTCTGAAAACCAGTTTGGGCATGTGCTTTTTTGTTTTCACTAGAATAGGACAAAAGATCTTTTCCTTTTCTCTCCTTATAGAGAAAGCCTTTAGGGAAAGGCACGAATCCAAAAGTCAACAGTAATCTATTCAGAGAGGACTAGTTTAGTCCAATGTCTAAGCAGCATTCATGGACTCGGTTAGAATACTGAGAAGAATATGGGTTTTTTCCTTACATTTAAAAAAAGAGAAAACTGTGTAGTTACCTAGGCTTATATAGGAAATGGCCTAGCAATTCATATTTCTTAAAGAAGACACACCATCATAAGATGATTACAACACACTACAGCAAATAATTAGGGAAATGAAGTCTTCCCTGGAAGATAAATGTCTGATGAAACCAATGCTGTCTAGGTCAAGTGTTACCATAATCAAATTTGGAATGAATTACAAAGATGCTTAAACTGTCATGAGGAAACAACAGGATGACTACCCAATTTACTAGGCAGATCCAAAGATTTCCAGGTGAATCTCCAGTTTTGGGGATAATCTGCTAACTTCTTAGAACCGTGGAATGGCCATTAGAAAAATTAAGATTTGTTTTGAAATATGCACTGTAGATCAAGAGAATTGAGTGCTTGGATTATTTGCTTTATAAGCCCTATGTTTTGGAACAGACAAGTCTTTCAATTACATCCTTCTTATAAGCTAAAAGCCCACCATCGAGGAAAATATATTAGTGGAAATATATTTTCCTTTCTAATAGTTGCTATCTGGGTAGTATCAAGCAACAAATCCTGAGACCTTGGAGCGTTAATTACACCAAGAGAACCAGACATGTAAATGCACAGCACTTTAATAACATCTTACACAGAAAATCTTATGCAGAGCTTTAATTCTTAGCCTTGAGGATAATTCCATGTTATTTTTCTTATTAATCTACATAGCGCCTAACACAGCATACATAAGCACAAGAACTCATAAAAAACCGGAAATCTAAAAAAAAGTGTGTGTGTATATATACATATATACACATACATATATATATTTATACACACACATACACACACATATATATATATACATGTACACTGAAGGAGGTACTTTTGAAACCAGAAAATGAGCCAAAAGGGAGTACTGGTCAGAGAAGAATCATTCAGAAACCAAGAATTAGTAGAAGTACAAAACCAGTTAGTCCAGAAACAGAACTAAAAGCAAAGCCTTCTAAAACACTTCTCCAAGGGAAGGTAAGAATACTGCTCTTCCTTCTCACTCCCTAAATACCAAACGATACACCCAGAAGCATTGTTCCAGTTCTCACCAATAGCCAATTCCATCCGACCCACCACCACTTTCTGGTTTGTGAAAACTCCATTAATAAGTTTTCACCCATTTAGGTTTCAAAGCAGAATAACTCAAAGAATGCTGTTTGATTGTCTCATTTGTGGACAAAGAATATAAAAGGTTTATGCTAGATTTAGTTTCCAATAAGATGACAAATGTAGGTAAATAAGGATTCTTTCTAAGGAAAAACAAAAGACTGTATTTCAGTAAACTTTCAAATTCTGTGATCCATATCGAATGTATTAAATGCTACCATTGTCACAGGATGCGTTAACATTAGATAGAATTCTTGCAAAATAGAACACCTTAGGGCCTGGCTCTTCTGCCTGAATAGGACAACTTTACAATTTATTTCATAAATTATTTATAATCCCATGAGTAAAGGCTTTAATAAAATTACTGGTATTAAAGAAAACAGTGACTTCAGTCACCTGCAGTTGTTTTCTTCCTCAAAATGAGAATTTCCCACCATTTCTAAATAATCTAACACTTTTATAAAAAGGCAAAGTGGCGGTTGCCTTCAGTTGTCAGAGAGGATATTTTTAATAGAGAATGTTATTAATTTTAAAGTTCTTCAAAATTAGCAATCACCCTCTACTTAAAAAAAGTTACATTAAACTTACTCGGTTATGAGTTTTTCTCATTAGCTTATGTATATAATACACTTTTGTTCTTTCTCTTTCCTTTTAAGGAACTGTTAGTTATTCTTTGTTTATTACGCCGTGTACCTCCGACCCTGCGTTTAAAAAGTTATTCTTCAGCACATTTGTCTTTGGATTTCTCCATTGGTTAGAACTTAGTTTAACACAAAGTAAATCAATTTGCTTATTGGGATCCAATCAAGCTGAAGATTCCAGTATATCAATTTTTTAAACAGCTTCTTATTTATGAAAAGCTTTCACTTTTATAAACCAATAGACAACCTGGGTTAGAGGAAACAATTACTGAGAGCAAAGAACATATCTGAATCTAAGTAACCTCCCAAGTTGTTTAAGCATAACGGTTACTAAAGAAACCAGGTAGAACCACTATATCCCAGAATTCAAGGGCACGATAATGCAGCTTGAAATGACAAAAGGAAACCTAGAGTTCCTCTAGGCTAATAAGGACTTAACAGAAACCTCAATTAATAGTTTGCATTTATCACTACAGAATTTTTGAAAAAGGATCCCCTTTAAATTAAATTACATGGTGGAATAAAAAAGACCCACTAAAAATAAAAGTGAATTCTTACATAAGCCTGTCTTCCAAACTGGTCATTTTCGTCTTATACTTAATGGAGCTATATGACTTTAAGTAAATATTTTAATGAAGTACATTCTGAAATACCAAAATTTTGTTATTAGACCCTCACACAATGTACCTTTAAAACAATGCACACTTTGTTTGCTGATATATAAATCACAGACTCCAAAAAGTTTTCTAATAACATTATAAATGCTGAGACAAATCAATTATCTGTTGGTATCTAGTATTAGTATTATTAATAACACACACCAATAGCAATAACAAAGACCACAGTACGCTTTCCTTCGAGTGTAAATGTATAACTGTTTATGAGCTGGGTATTTAGCTTGGAGAAGAAAGCAAAGTGCATTTAGTTCAAAACTGAGACACTCACGTCTATCAAGATTACACAAATAGCATGGAGTTACCTGATTAGAAAAAGCCCACATGCCTCATTGAAATGATTCAACCATACTCAACATCGTACTATAAAACAAATTTCACTGATTTTTGAATGGTCCACTTTTAACAGGCCCTAGAATAAACTATCACCCTTTTGAAGGCCCTAACGCGCTGAATCTCTAGAAATACGGCTAAAGAATGTCACGATGTAATCAGAAGGCTCTTCCCTGCTTCTAATGAAAGAATATATAAACATGTCTCCCCGGACTGTAACAACCCAGCAGTTTCTGTGATGTCACTTTGAACTCAAGGCCAGGATTTCTGTTGGTTTAAATTTGACCAGATGGGGACCTGAAAACCTCACTGATTCTCCTGACCTGGGGTAGAAGGCACTCTCAAAGTCTTACCAAGGGAAGAAAAAACTTGAATGAAGGAAGGGAAGTTAAAATGTCTTTAAAACAAAACAAACAGAACAAAACTTTTTTAAATCAAGCAAGCGAATGTGTTGGTGGTAGCAGCACCCTTCAGCAGAAGTACTCACGCAGAATCTACCGGCCAGAAGTTGATCAGAGTAACAGGACTGCAAAACAAAAAATGAGGTGGTGAAGAGAAACACAGGCAAACTCAGCCACACACACACACAAATTACTGAAAGGTCAAAATAAATGAAATTCAATTAAGTATGAACCATGGAGTGCAACAGCCAAACAAAGGTGGAAAGTGAATTAAAAGAAAAACAATTGTGCTATTGCCATGAGACTTATGGAGAAAAAGAAAGAGCAGGTTCAAAAGAGGTGAAGGCATCATCAGTTTGGCCATGAGAATCATTACTACTGTGAAGAAATGTGCTGTGACTCTATTTGAAGTAGAAAAAAGTGACTAGATACGACCACACAATCAGATACAAAAAGACACACGCCTACTGATTTGTGAGGGAGGAAAATCAAAATGAGATCTTGGAGTCACTCATTTGTAAACAGTCCCATATTTCTTAAAAGCCTTGTAAGGTAGTGAGCAGCCGTAACGTGGTTTTATTTCCCTGTGAGATACAGTTCCATTTTTGGAAAAGGTCATTGTCATGGGACAACTGACATGGGAAAATGGCGACTGGATATCAGCTTGTTTTTCTCTTTGCAGCTAAAGTAAGTCTAAAGAAAGAAATAGGAGAGACTGTTTGCACTTGGGAGTGAAGGAAGGTATTCAGCTGAGAGGAGTTCAAATATATACGTCAAACGAGAGTCTGTTCTGCTTTCCCCACTACTCACGTTTCCATGTTGTCCCCCTCTAAGACAGTCTGCACTGGCAGGTAGCCCATTCGGGGATGCTTCGCAAAATACCTTTTGGTTCGAAATTTGTTTTTTAGTACCTTGGCAAAGTCACGAACATCTTCTCCCGAAGTAGTCTGAAAGGGAAATCATGCTGAGATCAGACTTCAGAAGGTACGCTCTCAAGATAAAGCACCACTCCAGTGCTCTGCCTCGGGCCGCTTGTTCTGTAACTTAGGAGCGAGCAGAGGTTGAGGGCAAAGGCTTTGGAATCACACAGAAACAGGGCTTTGAAATCAGGTCTGGCATTTACTAGTGGGGTTAACTTGGGTGGGTTATTCCCCTGTCCGAGGCTCAGATCATCTATAAAATGGGGGCAATAATACTTGAACAAGTCGTTATGGTGAATAAATAAAGTATACCAACTACTAGGCTACTCAAACAGTGGTTTATAGAAGTCTTGAGGTCGAAAAGTTGACCTTAAGTGTGGCCACACTGTACAGTATTTTAAAAACGTTTTGTCCACGTTGCTATCGTATTTCACCCACTAGATACCAGCCATTCACAGCACAGTACACTCTCCATCACTGGCTAGCTTTGCAAAAGAAATCAAAGCGAGGAAGCAACAGCTGGGAGAATCACTCTGGAGATGGAAGCAAGAAATGCTCTAAAGCAGAGCTTCTCAAACAGATGTGTTCCTAAAATGCAGGTTTTGCTAAAATGCACGTTTTGATTTAGAAAGTCAGGGGTGGGGCCTGCGGTTCTGTATTTCTGATAAGTCTCCAGGTGATGCCAATTGTTGCTGGTCTACAGAGCACACTTTGAAGAGCAAGCAGCTAGTGTTTAAGGAATAAAAGATTTTTACACTCAGATCTGTGCCCACCATGTCTAGGCCCTTTCCATTTCACCAGTGGTTTTTCAAAGTTCTACTGGCCCCTGAACATTTTCTCAACACAACATCTTAGGAGAAGGCTCCAGCTCTTAATTATAGAACTGTGGGCAAATTATTTACCCTCAGGACCTCAGAGTCCTCATCTGTAAAAAGGGGCTGAGAAATAATACCTATCTCACACACAGTACTTTAAAAGGTAAATGCCTAGCATTTAGTGGCTAGGTGTTGCATATAAAACAGATAAAAGGTGAGCAAGATTAATTGAAAGTAGTGGATTGTGAATTTGAGGCAAACTGTATTTTCTGCCCCCCACTACCCAACATGCCCCATGACCATCACACCTCTCCACACAACCACCAGAGCTGTGCAAAATAAATGTGAAAACGTCTTCCCTACAACCCACGAAAACCGAAGAAAAACCTACTGGTTCACCGAACAATGTATGTTGAGTGTCTACGACATTCCATGAATGCCAGGCATGCCCTGATGTGCTAGGGATAAGGTAAGTCCCAGAGTCTACAATTTGGAGCCACTCGAGCTGGCTGACATGTGGGGAGACATCTGGGGAACTTACAGATCACAGCATTACACGTGATCTGCAATACTGTGCACAACTGAAACTTGTCCCAGGTGCGCGGACGCACGTCAGGGAGGCGTGTCACTTACCGGAGTGCAGTATTCCACCATGGGGTAGTGCATTTTATGGCCTTTTGCAACTCGCCCAGAAAAAAAGCAACTTTGGCAGATGTCATAATTAAAGTGCTTTAGACTCCTGTACCTGGTAAAGAACAAAACCAAACTCATGTGTATTTCTTCAAATCAGATTCCCAAAGAACACCCTTTAATAAACCTTCTTCCACTGTCTTAATTCTTGAAACAGAATGCAGTGTTCATTATTCCCACAAGGTAAGTGATTAACTTTCTCCGTCCAGATTTCTCTGGTGCTTCTCCAACACTATCAAAACATTTTGGCAGAAAGATTATCCTATAAACATTTGGAGGGAGGGAAGAAAAACTCAGCTCTTATTGAAACTCTACTAGGAACTCGTTCAGATTAAGTAGGAAGATACTGGCAAACTTCCTGTCTTTTGAAGACCAAGTACTAGAGCTTGAAAGAACTTCCTGAAGAAGGTTGATGCATGGCAGGTTCCCCTACCTGTTTGAAGGGCACAAAAGTTTTCTGAGGTAAGTATTTTCAAAAAATTATGAAGAGAAAGCAATTTCATAAGACAAAAGAAAATGGAACAAGAACTCTCAATTACAACAAATCTTGCTTTAATGACATTTCCTGATTGACTGACATGATTCATCTTCAGATAGTTACTTGGATAATCTCTTTTATCTGTCTCTCTTCAGAAATTCCTCACCATGTTGCCCACACGTGATAACTGAAGCCCCAAGAAAAGACACGATTTGGGTTAGATGAAAGAATTGATCGTGTGTAAGTACTACATGGTTCATTTCCCGATTCTCAGATTACTGTATTCTTCGTTTCATGCTCTCCCTGCCTTGTGCTTTTTCAGATAAGCATCTTCGCCAATTCAAATAAACATATTCCTTATGTCACATACGGGAATGTGGGGGAAAAGCTACCATTTTTGGATCCCAACCCTCTTCGGGATGGGAGAGTGGGGGAGGAGGAAAAAGAAGTACTAATTCCTAAAATGATCTAATTTGATAAGAGCAAAAGAATTTAATGTGAAAAGGCTCTCTTAGATCCTCCAAAGCATTCGTCTTTGTCATTTTATAAAATTCCTCCCCCCCATACAAATCTTACCAATGAAGGAAGCTAAGAAAAGAAAGGTAAGAAATACAATGCAGTCCTGTATAGCTTCCCCTCCAACCCCACTGCCCCGTGGCATCACTCTTACCTGCCAAAACCCGGAAGGAAAGAAGGTGTCCTTTGCAAGCACTGCCTACTCAGTGTTGTCTATCTAGGCTTTAGAAACCTCTGAAGGTTTTTGTTAAAACCTCTTTGGAAACAGCATGAAGTATGGAAGGACAAACACCAATGGTAAAGGAGCACAGTGAATAAAAAGCACACAAATGGTACAAAGTAGTTATTAGGAAACAAAGTAATAAAACAAGTCTGAGCGTAACCAGAAGAGTATTTACTTAGCTGGTAAGTGGATTCTGAACAGGCACAGACGATACAACTAGTTAACACCTATTCATCGCTATGGAAACCTTGATGTTGATCCAGATGTTTAATACATCACTGTTTCAGAATTTGGATTTGAGACTGTTGTTCAATAAGATTGACTCACTTAAAAATATCCTGTCTCCCCAAACAGGTCAACAAGACTGAAGATTTAAGAGCCAATTGTTTTCTGTGACATTTAAAGAATATCAGAATAATAAGCTGGTATCGTTCCTCTCACTTTCTCTTTTAAATTTATAAGGAACATTTTCTTTTTTTAGCTGCTTTGTGAATCTTTCATTTACTTGCATACTTTATATTCCCTTAGAAGTTCATTAGGATACTCCAAAAAAAAAAGAGTGTAATCAGAATCACAGATAAAGAAGTATGTTTCAGGGTGCTTGAAACAATTCTTGTTACTTTTGGGGAAGAAAAGTGGTGCAAAGTGATGAAGAGACTGAGCTACCATGACGGGTCTCCCAAAATAGAATCATCCCTTAGTTTTATAACCAATTCTTAGAGAGTTTCTATAAACAGAAAAGATCATGGAAAAAAAAGAAAGAAAAAGAAAAGAATAGAAAAGAAAAAAAGAAAGAAAGAAGGAAAGATGATCAAAGTGTTTGGGTTCCAGGAAAGAAGAGGTACAGTTTATCTGTATACACTTGATGGACAAATATCTCAGTGGAGACAGGCAGTCAGTCCTAATCAACCAAGAACATGGCTCTGCAGAGCCGAAGAGTAAAGGTGGAAAGGGACACCTGCCGAATGAGGCAGATCCACCAAAACAACCCAGTGATCAGGGGTGCAGGGGGTGACATCAGCGATCGATGTCCCAGCCTGATCACCTCCTCTCCCACTTTGAAGAGGAACAAACTAACAGCAACTGGCACAGGAGATAAGAGATCAAGTCATCAAAAGGCGGGAAATGTTAAGACAAAATATGACATTGTGGGGGCTCCTCATACCTGAAGCCGATGATTGGACACTCCTTGCAGATGTTACACTTGGCCTGATGCTTGGCGGTTTCCGCAGCGGCCACTCTGTGCAGGACGGGCAGCCACACCATGGACTGGGGTTCCAGTCTCATCCAGTCCAGGAAAAGGGCCGCTTCAATCTCTGGCTTATTATTAGCCTGCAAAGACAGGAAGGAGAGCAGGTAAGAGAGGAAAGGAGGCATGTGTCAGTTTAGGCGACATGTTTAAAAAAAAAAGAAAGAAAAAGAATCACAGAGGCACAGTGAGGCCCACTTTTCACTGCCTGTTGCTGCAAGTGTCTCCCTAACACCCACACGACCCACCTACCCCTGAGGCTTTGGGAAACTGCCATCACTCTGCTTGGCTACTAGATGACAAGAAAGCAAAGCAAAACAAACGGAAAAAGGAAAGCAAAATACACACCTGAGAGGGACTCTACTTAGCTCCAGTTTTTGAACAGATACCTGCCAGTGTTTACTGATACCATTTCAAAGGAGAAAAAAAAAACACAACTCAAGGAACTATTGATTCCTTTTTTCCTAGCGAATCCGTTTCTCAGTGTTTCACAGAATCACAATGAAGAGGCTTTAAAATTCATCTGGTCCCAACGCTTCAATTTTGCCGACAAGAAAACTGAGATACAGAAGAAGTGGCTTTTCAAAGGCCATACAAGTCCCTGGAGGCAGAGCTGCTACGAGCATGCAGACCTCTTGGTCTAGTGCTGTTTTCATGGGGGCCTGTTGCTTCTCTGTCTTGAGTTCTCTCTCTTTCAAAGTCTAAGCTTAACAAACGCCAGTCCTCCCAGAGAGTACAATGATTTTAGAAAACTCAAAATAAGTTTATGCATCCATCATTTGATTGGTATGTTACCACAGTGATGCATTTTAAGTACATATTGTTTTTTTTTAACTCTACAAGACTCTATTTTGAGTTTTTATATTGCTAGATTGACCTTTACATTGACCACTTTTTTTGTTTGTTTGTTTTTGTTTTTCATTGCTTCCTTCATCTCAAATATCCCATCTAGGATCAGTTCTGCCAAAGTACATCTTTCACTATTTCCTATAGTCAGTGTCTGTTGATATCAAATTTCTCAGGTTTTGTTTGCCTGAAAGTCTCTTTTTCTATCCATATTCTTGATAGCTGTCCTCATTGGGTATAGATTTTAGATTGAAAGGGATTTTGGGGGGGGTTGTTTCTTTTTATTTTGCTTTAGCACACTCAAGTACCATTACACTTCTATCTCACTTTCTCTGCTGCTGTTGAGAAGTCAGCTGTGAAGCTGTTGGCTGGTTCTCTGAAGGCCATGTGTCCTTTTCCTGTCTTGTCTTCTATTTCTAGGGCTTTATTTATTCTTTAGGATTCACTGGGCCTCTTGAATCTGTGGGTTACAGTCTTGACTCAGCTCTGGAATCTTTTCAGTCATGATCTCCACAGATACTGTCTCTTCTCCATTCCTTCTCCCCTCTGCTTACAGAAATCTATTAGATAAATGTTAGATTTGGTCAGTCTAACCTCCATTTATCTGAACAGGCCTTCCCTAGTTTTCCTCCTTTTTTGTCTCTCTGCGCTTCCTTCCTAGTAGCTCCTCCTGCTCTACCGCTTGGGTACTTCTTTCTCTCTTCAGCACCATCCAGTCTGCTGTTAGCCCACACAATGAATTTTAAATTTTGCTTACTGTACTTTTTAGTATCTAAGGTCGCTTCTAAAGTTTGTTGTTCCCTGCAGGTATTTTTCAATGTTGTCTGTTATTTTTTTTTAACAGACTATACCTAGTTTTCAAAAAATCATCTCTCATGATTCCAAGATATGAAGTTACTGTGGGTCTGCTTCAGGGGTCTGCTATTTCTGCTGGTTCTCACTCACCTTAGTTTGCTGTGTGCTCACTTTTTTTTTAAATATGTACTATAATGACCTTAAATTTTTTTTCTGGAGATACTTTGATTCTTAGAATTAAAATGCCTTCTCCAGAGACCATCTGCATTTGCTTTCGTCAAGAACCAAAGGGCACTACCTATTCTGAGAACAATTTATGCTGAATATATGATGGGATATTTAGCATCATGCAAGTGATGAGCATTTGAACTGCAAACCCATATTGCTTCTCTTGGAATGTGGTTTGCTAATAAAGAATCTATCCACATTTTAGACAGAAAAGCAGTAGGGTTTGGATGGATAGATCATTTGGCTTGAAACACTCACCATTTCAGTAGTACTATAGTCATATCCCTGATTATAAATGTGACATTACAATGAGCTGTTTAACCTTGAATATCCTAGCTGCAAAATGGTATCAGTTCAAGCTACTGATCAAAATCTTTTGTTGAGTATTTCTCTCTGTGTAGAGTGCCATCACAGAGGTACTTTGTGGAAAAATTTTTTAAAAATTAAGAAAGAATTATAGAACCTAAAGATGAAAGGGACTGTGGAAGTGAATTCATCCTTTTGGAACAGCACCACAGAGCTCTAAGACTTTCAGTAGTCACTGAGTCCAAACTTATCCAATGCCAGTATATGTTCTTACAGTCACTGTATAAATACCACCCGTGTGGGGAGCAAATGTCTTTAACGGATGAACTTGAATATTCGTGCACAGGTATCCCTGTCAAAAGTGCTTCATCTCACTGAGCTGAAATCTGCCAGCATATAGCCAAGGGGACCGGAGGCTCGAGTCCAACCAAGAGAGTACAAACCCCAGCTTTGCCGCTGGTTGTGCTACCTTGGGAAAATCACTTACTGTATCTTAATTTTCCTCTGCCGTGAAATAGGACTATTAATAGCATCTGCCGCATAGGGTTGCTTTAAGATTTCAATGAGTTATCAAATGAAAGGCACTTGTGTGTCTGGCATGTCTGGCACACACAGCAAGAGCCATGCCTGTGTTTGCTCTTGTGACTGTCATTATCATTATCTATCGACCAGAAACCTAGAAATTCTCAGCCTTCACACATCCCTTTAAGTATTCTACCAGAGCTGTCATGTCTGTCCATGCCTCTTTATCCCTATTCCTTTCATTTCTTCCTCAAATGACATGGCTTGCTTTGCCATTGTCTTTTAGAAAACTATTCTCCGAATATGATCTGCTGGGAATGGTACCTTCAGTTCTCTGGACAGTATAATTGGATGACTTTCTTTTGTTCTGTACTATAGGCTCACACAGGGTTTCCATTCAACCAAAATCTCTGGGTCAGTGTTTCCCAACGAATCCAGCAGATCAATCATCCAGCAAAATGTTTCATGAAAAGAAGGTCAAATTAATTAAGGAAACATTGCACATTACATCTGCCTCTTAAAATTCTTAATGCACATCAACATACTAAAGGCTGCGAGGGCTGTTGGCAAAGAAACACGTTAAACCTTGTTTGACCTCTGAATTTCCCACACTAATTATTCAGTGATCCAAGACCTTCATCTTTTTTTTTTTTAAGTTATAAGGCTTGGGAACACCACAGGGTACTAATGCTCTGTTGAGCATGGTAAGAAATGCTGTGCTTGCCTACTGCTGGTGATTCCTCCATTTTATACTTGTTCAGTCGGGATTTGTTTCCCTTCACTTCTGTTAAAACCTTGTTAGTCTGAGCCCTTTGTACAATCGCATCTGTATCTTTAAGACTCCTGACTCTTCCAGCTATTGAATTCGCCATTCTTTGCAACTTTGTGTAATTTTTGCAGTTTAAAATATGTGCTCTGTCTTCATCAAAAAGTCACTGGTGAATTTATCAAACAGGCCAAGGTCAAACTTGGGCCACACCACTACCGACTGCACCTGAGGTCAGCACAAAACCAGGATCCGGCCCTCGCTGGCTGTTGGACTGTGACTCCTCCCAGTTGTATTATTGTCTAGTCTATACTGAACATGTTTTCTTCATTCTATAAACAAAGATACAATGAGAGACTCTGTCAAAAGAACTAAGTTTCAGCTACAATATGTCCTATAATAATCTCTTGCTCCACTAGTCTAGAAACCAAGTTTATCAAAATAACCCCTTCCAGCTGGGAGAAAAACCATTATAAAAAGACAGAAAATTGAAAAGCATCACTAATTCATTCCTATTTAAAATACAGCTTTATTGTTGCTGAATCTGAACCTATATATTTTTTTCTTGACTTAGGCTTAAATGATAAGTTTTTTTAATGATGGATTCAAAAACATGCTACAGAGAAAGAATTCTGGCTTACTCCAGCAAGTATAATGTTAACAGAAAGCTTCTGGTCATTCCGGAAGACAGGAAAAAAAGTCTGACCATGAGTCAGCAACAAATGTAGGTGTACAAAATAAAAGGAAAAAAAAAGAAGGACTATGACTGCGATGTATAACTAAAAACACAGCCAGTGGAGTGTGAACACATGATCGCATTACCCTCAGTACTGCTCAAAACCTTCTTAGAAAAAGGTGTCTAGTTCTGGTGGCTATAGCTGACCCAGAACTTAGAGAAGGCTTGGCAGAAAGGCACAGTGATAATTACAGGGTTTGAAAGACCTACGAGAACAGCTTAAGGGAATTGGGATTATTTAGCCATGGGAAAAAAAAAACCAGAATGTGCAAGAAAGAGTGGCTGAAGGGGAGATTTAATAACAGTTTTCAATTATATGAATGGCTCTTGCATAGGGGCCTATGACCAGCTGTTCGATTTCTCCACTGAGGACAGAACAAGAAGAAACAGGCTTAAGCAGCATGAAGAATTTAGGCTGTAACTCATACGGAAGCATTTTCTGATGCTGAAAGTTGTTAAAGCATTAGTGTGAATTACCAAGGGAAGCTAGAGAATGTTCTCCTCTTTCAAAATACCATAGATTCTCCTGTGCTTAAAGGCTGGAAATTCTCAAGGTTCTTTCTACCTCCTAAGATGCAAGATCCATCATTTTGGCTCTTTTAAAACTGCTCGCCTGTGCCACCTGACAGCCCTGAAGACAAGATACGGGGATTCACATTCTCATTCTGTTCCCATCTTTCATTTTTACTCCAAACCATTCTGTATCCTAGTGGTATATTCCCTCTCCTTGTGCCTGGCGATAAAGAAGGAAAAAATTAAAAATCAGGCAAGCGTCTCTAAAGATCTAAAAGACCTAGAACTAAAACCTAGTTAAAATTACCTTTTCATCATTCTAGAAAAAAACAAATAGGTTAGATTAGAATGACAGGAAATTGTTGAGGTCAAAAGACAGGTATGATGGCATTGGATTGAGATCATCCTTGGACGTGCCATTGTTTGCTGACATCCACCTGGGCCTCAGATATCTTCTTTTGGTGTCAAGGATGACCTTGCCGTCATCCTAAATGCCAGTTCCAGACCATGTAAGCAGAAACACTTAGAAGAGGTCATTTAGCCCTGGTGTGTTTTGTTTTCTGGTTTTGGCAATACCTCCTTTTTCCCGTTCTATAGCACACACACAGCAAGCAGCGCTGTCACAGCTCCTTCCACTGTGATAGCCACCGTGTGGGAAGTATCTTGGGTCCCCGCTCTTTCTCTCTTGGTCCCCACCTATCAGCCACTCTCCACAGCATGGAGGCTAGGGATGGAGTCTGCTGGAATTACTGCTGCTGCATTACAGCAGATTGCAGGGTGGCTTTATACAAATGTCATCTGAACAAGGTACAAAGCCAAGCTAAAGGAATCCCAATATCCGGCATTTCTAGCCAAGGGATGTAATTACCAATATAATAACTTCGAAGGACATTACGTGGCCGGTTGGGAGTTAGGGGATTTGCCATGGTTCAGACTAACTTTTGGGTTTCCTTCCCAGCATGCCTTCCATGAACCCTCAGGCACTGAAGGCCCCAAATAGCTGCCAGAGCATTGATCTGAATATTGATTTTTCTCTCAGACTAACAACATCAGTTCACGGCCACAGGAGAAATGCAATGGGAAGATTTCTCGGCAAGCCCCGCAGCCCAGCTACCATAAACACGTATATCATATTTGTAGGAGAAGGTAACTGGCATCCCAATTGTCAGGCTTTTGAAAAAAACATGGCAATACTTCATAAAATGGAAAAATATAGCAGAGAGAGAGGTAAACATTAGGCAAGAGACTGTCTGTAGCCAGTAGTTCTCAGACGATAAAAAGGAACTACCTTTTGTCCTGGAAATAATACTTGTCTAAACCTCCTTCATTCCTCTCCTACACAGGAACTATGTTTCTATACCTTCCGTCAAGGTTTACTGAAGTGAACGATGGGTGGGAATTAAACTGTGATCACGATAAATAAAAGGAAGGATTATATCTGAATAAGAATGACAAAAAAACTGCCTACTCATCCTGAAGAGCAAAAAAAAATTAAACGTATAACAGCCATCTAAGGAGTAGAGGATAAAGTAAGTACATTCTCAAATGCCTACTTTACTTCTAAATAGTTTTTTAAGTAAATGGCTCTCTGTTAGTTTGTCTGTTACAGTGTCACATGCAAAAGGCTAATCCGTAGTCTATTTCTGGATTTGCAGGATATATTTAGAATGATTTCGCTTAAAATCTAGGAATACACACAATTCATACTTGGGGCCTGAAGGGAAGCTCACAGGCAGACAGCTATGCTTGAGGTCAAGGGTTCTCAACCAGGGACAATTCTCTACCCCCAGAGGACACCCGACAATGTCTGGAGACATTTTTGGTTGTCACAACTCAGGGAGGGGGTGTCACTGGCACCCAGTGGGCAGAGGCCAGGATCCTGCTAAATGTCCACCATTGCACAGGACAGGCCGTACAACAAAGAATCACCCTGGCCAACGTGTCAGTAGTGCCAAGATTGAGAAAACGTGCCCTAATGTTAATACCTTACAATGACATGCTTCATTTGTCAAAACTGAGAAACCAACATGAGAAAACGATGATTACCTAAATGTCAGACTTCCCTGGAGCTCTGCAGGGCCCCCAGCAGGCAGACAGCTGTCCTCCAGACACAGAAACCGAGCAGCTATGATAGGCCCGATCAACTACTGACTGGGAGAGAAAGGCTACACTGGTTAATGCACTGTGGACAGAGAAATGTGGTATCCATCCCTTCATGCCTGCTAGAAGGGCTGTCAGAAGACAAGACAAGAGACAAGCATTGGTGAGGCTGGAGAAAAGGGAACCTGTGCGCACCGCTGCTGGGAATGTAAACTGGTTCAGCCATTATGGAGAACAGTATGGAGGTTCCTCAAAAAGCTAACACTAGAACTACCAAGTGATCCAGCAATTGGACTTCTGAGTATATACCCGAAGGAAATGAAAATAGCATGCTGAAGACACACCTGCACTCCCGTGTTCACTGCAGCATTATGCACAACAGCCAAGACATGGAAACATTCTAAGTGTCCGTCAATGGATGAATGGATAAAAAAAGATGTGCTGTGTGTGTATACAGCGGAATACTATTCAGCCACGAGAAAGAAGGAAATCTTGCCATTTTTGACCATACAGATGGACCTTGAGGGCATTATGCTAAATGAGATAAGTCCGACAGAGAAAGACAAATACTGTATGATATCTCTCATGTATGAACTCTAAAAAAGCTAAATTCCCCAAACCAGAATAGAACGGCGGTTATGGGAGGCTGGGGCTGGGTAAATTGGGGCGATTATCTGCTTGCAGCTAGTACATAATTTCTTGAGATCTAATGCACAGCAAAGTGATTATAGTCAATAATACTGTATTATAAATTTCAGAGTTGCTAGGAGACTAGATTTTAATTATTCCCATCACAAAAATAAAATGGTACTTATGCGACATGACAGAGGTGTGAGCTAACACAAGCCTGGTGAGCATATTACAATATATAACTGTCACAGCACCACGTCGTACATTAAACGTACACAATGTTGTATGTCAGTTGTACCTCAATTAACATTTTAAGCTAAATATGTTTATATATTGTGGATAGAGGAACCAAAAAGGACTCATAAATGAAAAGCCCAAACTATAAGTCACAAGGGAACATGCTAAAATCTTAGACCCCAATTTGAAATCAGGTTGCTTCTCAAAAAGAAACTCTATGCAATGTATGCTAGGACAAATAGCAACTAATTAAATCATGGCAAATAATTATTCCAAGCAAGGTTAAGGCAGTCAGCTAGTACAAAAGTGTGGGTGTCGGTGTTAGTGTCTGTGTGTGTACACATATGAGTGTATGTTTTCATTTTATTTAGTAGAGTTCCTGCCCATTTAGAATGAAAACAGTATCTAAATATATAACTATTGCATGCATTCAGATTCATGAATAGAATTTCCGAACATTCTTACTGACAGAAACAGGGAAATTTGTGGAAAACACTGGGGACATACCACAGATTTTTAAAAAGGTTAATCTCTTCTTCCTGGCCATTTTCATCTGCTGTTTTCACTAGTAAAATGTTCCCTTCACAAATCCAAATAATCATGTCAATATTGCCGCCATTGTTAATAGGTTATGGCATTAATAGCTGACAACCCAACTTTTCTGGCCTTGAATGTAAAAAGCCCTAGTGTTTGGAAAGATTTGCTGAATTTCAATTGATCGAAACAGTTTGTGAATTACTGTCTGTACACAAAGATTTAGAACTACGAGGAGAACGGCTGGCCGGGGTCAGACAGTATAGGACGGGCAGTTCCCAACTGTTCCCTGAGCTGTTACTATGATTTCTTTAACAACCTCTAAATCTACCAAGGGCATCAGTGGAATATTTTACATAAGAGAGAAGTCTGCACTAGCAACGAACATAAAAGGAGGAACAAGCACAAGTTGTAAAGAATATTAATGACTCTTCTTCCAAACAATCCCAATTTTTATGGAAATCAAATGAGTGATAAAAAAAATCTGCTATAAAACTGTACGAAACCTGCATGTAACAAATAAAACAGAAGGAAGGTGGCAGTTTGATCCTCTCAGACACGAGAACCTTGTGTTTTACCTTTGAGTTGCTGAGGACACTATAGTGTAGGGACACAAGGGATCATTTATATGAGGCTTCGCACAATGTTTTTTCACATCTTGTTCTTAGTCTGTGCTACTTCTAGTCAGAGAACAGCTGGTCTCATGTGGAAGGCCACACTGTATATACAAGACTGTTTTCTGTACCTTGTATCTCTGCTACAAGCACTGCTACCTAGAAGATCAGGTAAGACTTGGCTGATAAGGACCAAGCTGTGAAATAAATACAGTAATCTATATCCCCTTCTGCCTTTTCCATGTGTAACATTTAGCATACAATCAAAGAAACCTGGGGATAAGCAGCTCTTGAGATAATCTGTTGAACCTCATGTTACAGATGAAAAAAGGCTCAAAGAGGTTAAGGAAACAGCTCAAGATTATCTATTATTTTAATACTAAAATATGTATGCTTAAAGTGGTCTTAAAGAGGGTGGACCAAAATGATTTCCTATGGGAACACACAAGCTGATCTCCAAAATCTTTTGAATCTTTTACTTGTCGGCGTTAGAGGCTCTCATACCTAAACAAGGCCTACTTGAGACAAAGCCCAGGTACCACCTCTTGAACTGAATTCTAAGCTGGAGAGCTGCATGAAGATACAAGTGAATACTCAAAAAGCACTGCGCTAAGTGCATACTCACATCTCCCTTGATTGCCTCCTTTCCCCCTTCTTTTTGACATTACATATCCTCCTTCCTACTGCTAGATGCTACGGCACATATGAGCTACATGGACTGTGAAGTGCAGGTCAGTAGAAATTGAGGTTGCAAAAAGAGGGGAAAAAAAGACACAGAAAAGCCTATGAGATTCTCAATCCTCATTAGCACATAGCTCATGTTACACGATCTGGTCTCACAAAAGAGCCGGTTAATATGAAAATGTATTTCTCAGATATATGTCTACATTACTATGGGGGAAAAGGGCTGTCAATTCTATGCACTGGCGTTTCCAGCAATGTCATGGCAAAAATAGTGTCCGAAGGCAGCTTGACCATGAGAAGTCCAATTGTTTGTACATGCAAAATCACCCTAGATGTCTAGGGTGATACACACACACAACAAAAGAGAGAAAGCGGGAAAGCGGGAGCTCTTCTTTATAGAAGAAAACCAGGTAATATATGCAGAAAGGATGGTAGAACTGGAAAATCACCAACCTAATAGCTAAATTAGAAAAGAATCATCAATGGAGACTAAAACCATAGGGTGAAAGCCTGTTGAGGAACAGGATGTTCATAAGTGCTCAAAATATCACAAAAGTGACTTTCTAATTACAAAGGGAAAAGGGTACTTTTACAGTGGAGATATCTGACTGACACCACCTTAACGTTCTTAGTATTACCAGTAAG
This sequence comes from Vicugna pacos, assembly GCF_048564905.1. NCBI lineage: Eukaryota > Metazoa > Chordata > Mammalia > Artiodactyla > Camelidae > Vicugna > Vicugna pacos. The sequence goes on from NC_133023.1 coordinate 23,707,107, forward strand.
AACCAAGTGTTATTTTGTCCCCCTACATGTGACGTAGTAGGCAAGCACACAACAGCGCCTTTGTCTTCCTCTTGCTAAAAACAAACAAACAAAAAATCATCCGGAATCTAATCGTGAAGAAACTCAGAAAACTCCAGAATATGGGACATTCTTCAAGAGAGCTGCCTGGACTCCTCAAAAATGTCAATGTTATGAATGTAAAAACAAAAACAAAATGCTGGGAGACTGTTCAGATTAAGTGTATGTAGAGACTTGACCAGCCAGTGAGAGACAAAGACCTTGACTGGAATCATGGGAGAAGAAAGCCAGAAATAAGGAACATTCTGAAGCCACGGTGACATTTCAATGTGGACTACGTGCTGGATGATACCACTGAAATGATGTTTTTGTGTGTGGCGACAGGATGTAGTTATGCAGGAGGAAGTCCTTTCAAAAAAGATGTATGGTGAAGTGTTTAGGGTTTATGTTTTACGGTGTAATGTCCTTTTACTTTTAAACGGTAAAGGGGAGAAACATGTTTGTGTATGCGGATTCAAGTGAAGACATCGCGAAATGTAAATGGGGCAAAACGCTAAGCAGGGTTGGCCACACGAGACGTATGCTTGTTAATCATATCATCTTTTCAACTTTTCTTTACACTTGAAATTTTTTCCAAATAAAATGCTGGTTGGAAACTGTGATGACTGTGAAAAGGGAGGAGGAAATGCCATCGATGTCAATGGTATAAAATGTGAAAAACTCTCTAGGATTAATTTTCTGACAAAATGCAAACCTAATACCCAACCGATTTCCTGTTCTTAGCGTCGTTGTTCCTAAAGCATCCTCTAGTACACTCTGCTGAGATGTGCTTCGCCCAGATACCTGACTATGGGTTTTCAGCCATAAAAACGAGTTTAAGCAGCTCCACGTTTACAGAAAATTTTAAAATAATGATTGAGAGGTCAAGAGTTGTGCTGGCGAGACAAGAAGAAGTAAAAGGCTCCCCATCACTCCTGTCTTGGGTAGAAATCAAGTCTTTTATTTAAAGTTCTGAAGATAATGAGCAGGTTGGAGGCCAGTAGTCACTGCTCTAAAGATTAATCAGGACTCTGAATCCCCCATTAAAGATAAAATAAGCCCAAACAATAATGCACGGTGATCATCCACTCTTCATTTACATGTTCAAGGACAACTGTCCTGACCTCAGGCTCTCCACTCCACCTGACTAATAAACCAATTAACATCATGGCTCCAGGGAACAGCAGCACAATTTAAAAATCTATGCAAATCTGTAAGTACACTCAATGTTATTAATTTATGCTAGAGAGAGTTCTTATTTAACAGAAAACTTTTCCATATGCATGGTGAAGCACATATATCTGCCTGTAGATATCATGGAACATTTTTCTCGAGTATGTATCAGGACACATTATGCTAAAGTACAAGCTTTATTTAACATTAACTCTTCCACAATAGCCTCCAACAATCATTTAAAATCCAGTTCAGGAAAAGGTAAACATATAGGAACAGAATATGGAGGAGTGGTTTCCAGAGACTGGGAGCAGGCGTGATGACCACAAAACAAGAGGGAATTTTAGGGGTGATGAAAATGTCTTGATTATAGTCATGGTGACAACTATATACATTCGTCTAAACTCGGAGAAATGAACACCAGAACAAATTTTACTGTATATATTTTAAAATGTAGCTTAAAAAAAAGCAAATTAGAAAAAGATTTTAGCTATTTTATCAAATGCTCCCCCCAAGCCCAAAGTAAACGAACAAATGAACAAAAAATCTTTAGCTATTAGAGTATCAAGACACACAAAGGACTCTAGACAAACAAGTAAGGGTAACACAGGAAGACATTTTGCACTTCCTTTCATCTTAAATAAATCTTTGTAGAAAGAACTTTCTATTTTAAAAAATCCAACTTATGAGCCAGTGACAAACATGGGGGAAAAAAAGAAAACAGTGAATGTTGAACTCATGTTTCCTTGTTTCCATGAGCTTCTGGGGTAAGTATCAACGTGAAATTGAAGTCATGGTGAATTGATGAAAGGGAGTCCAGAATATTCTTCCATGGCTCCCCCAAAATATGTTTTCTTCATTAGCACTTCTGTCTCAGCTTAGGGAAGGGAAGGGAAGAGAGGAAGGAAGGACGGAAGGAAGGAAGGAAACTTTGGTCCTAACAAAGAATACTGCTTTAGAAGACTGAGGAGGGGAAACAGGAAGACATGATTTTCCTTTGCAATACGTATACTATGAATGAAACAGGATTCAACTACAACACAAACCTATCTTTAAAATGCTGGTGAAGAAAATATCCATCACTCCAGAATGAGAAAGTTAACCACAGAAGCCACGGCCACAGCTTATAGTAAAGAAGAAAAAATCGACAATTGAAAACCAATAGTCAACTCAAGACAATGCTGATAATACTCTGATGAAAGGTCTTTTCCTAAAAATTTGTAGGAATTCTGTCCATGAGCAGGCCCAGTAGGAGCCTGGTGATGCCACCTCTACTTAGACACACCAAGTCCTAAATAACTTACATCGTAGTCACTAGCAATTACCCATCAGTCCAAAGGGGTATAAAAAGAATGTCTATGGGACCAAAGGGACCATAGTTTGATTACTGAAAAAACAGCCAAAGGAAATCTAAGCAAAATGGAATTTTTAGGAGTTATTTTAAGCATGGAAAATATAAAATGTGATCAATTGGCATGGGGAATGCTGTCAAACGGATTAAGAAGTGTCTTGGCATGGTATCTTACCACCATCTCAAGAGTGTCTACAATCTAATCTATAGATGCTTGGTTACAGATAAAAGGAATTGTTAATCTTGGTGGGCTATCCTCATGTTTAAATACACTTTAGATAATGGTAGCTAATGCCCAGTGAGTACCTACTATGTGCCCACCACTCTAAGTGCCCTGCCTCTACTAGCTCAGTCCAAGAACTTAGGGGCCAAGAAGGTCAAGAAAGGAATTCAAGGTCACACACTCAGCAAAGAGCAGAGCTGGGATTTGAACCTGAGTAGTTAGCTTCAAGGGTCTATGAGCTTAGCCACTCTGCCACTTCACATGTCCTGGAATGATTTTTTATTTACACACACACACACACACACACACATGCTTTCCACAGTTGAGATTATAATTTATCCTCATTTCTATGTCATTCTATATTACAACAACTGTGCATAGATGATATTCATTTTTGTCATATGAATATAAAAATTCAGAAGACAGATGAAAAAGCAACTTATTCATTCTGAATGCATGAATACAACAGGAGGCAGAAAACAGATGTAAAATAAACAGATTTTGACACGCAAGCTCTTGTAGGTGAAGCATGTTGAATATAAAGTTGCTATACTTGATTCTATCTAAACAATAAAGTCTTTAAAATGTTTACAGAAGAAAACAGTACAAAGACTATCAGGGGAGGGCCAGGGGGAGCACTTCGAAGGGCACAGCCAAACACCAATTTACAGATACTTGACTTCTCTGGAGTCAAATAAAAGCGTTTTTTTTTTTTAAACTGAAAACCTAAAAGGAAATATTATTTGATTTCATTTGAAGGTAGACTAGACAACTGAAAGTGGGATTAGAGTATTTTAAATAAAGATCATGGTGTGTGTGTGTGTGTACATGTGTTGGGGTAGGGATAAGAGTGTTCAGTTATCCACATCATCCTATTATAACCTAAAATTCATATAAGGGATCGATCATCTTAACACTTTCTCAGTTCAGTCTAGTATTTGAACTGCTTCAAGCCATCTACTTCTACTCAGATGGTTTAGCAGAAGGAAATACTGGCTTGGAACATAGGGAACTTGGGCCTGATGTCTCGTTCTGACATGAATATAACTGCAGAATGTAGAATATATTCATTCTGCCTCTCTAGGTTTCAGTTTTCTCATCTGAAAAAGGAGACATGTGGACGAACTCCAGGGTTCCTTTGGGCAGTCTGCGTGACTCATGGCCAGGGCAGACCTGGCCTTACTTGAGGTCATAAGGATTAATCTACTCCGTCAACAGGGATGGTTGCACGGAATATGAAAGCAGATCAATCCGATGATGCACTAATTGTAGCTGTATTTCCAAAACAAACTAATTTCAAATCTTTACTTCTACGAATACTCAAGAGTCAATTTCCCAGTAACTGTGCTGACTGCAGTATGCGTCCAACGTAGAAACATACCCTGTCGCCTCACTTAGTAGCAATGAAGACACCACTGTCAAATCCATACATTTATAGTAAATTTTCCCCTTTAAAATCCACAGATACGACTTCCTTTACCGGCTTAATGGGTAATTCCTTGAAGGATCTATCCTGATTTTTAGTAGGCAAAGCATCTTATTTAGACTTGGCGATTTCCTTTTCTCTTTCTTTAACAAAAGTTTTTGGGTTTTTTCCCCCTATTTTTTTGGAGGGGTGAGATAACCAGGTTTATTTATTTATGTCTTTTTTAATGGAGGTACTGGGGATTGAACTCAGGACCTTGTGCATGCTAAGCACATGCTCTACCACTGAGCTATTCCCCCCATTTTTTTCTTAATGTGATAAGACACACAAAGCATAGAATTTACTATCTTAACCATTTTAAGTGGACAATTCACTGGTATTAAGTATATACACATTGCTGTGTGACCATCACCACCACCCATCTCCAGGACGGAGGGACAGGGGCGAGGAAACCTTCAAAAAGATCACCCCGCGAGTACTGCACATGAAAACACCGCTGTCCTCTTGTCCCTGCCACGCCCTTGTCTGAATCAGAAGCTGACATTTTTCGAACTGCACTAGCTTGAAAAGAAGACAGCAAAGGAAATAAAAAGACTATAGTCTGAAGTCCACTTCGCCTTCTGAGATGCAGGGAATGCATTTGTAGGAGAAACGAGCACCGCCACGCCGCCGTGCGTTTCCTCGGGTTGCTAGGAAGAGCAGTCTTTGAGCACAGCTTGCTGAAGGAACCAGCCCGGCCCCGTTCCCAAGCTCTTACACTTCAAACAGAGGGCAGAGGGCATTTTCAGTCCTGTTATCTCTCCCTACAGCAAACATCAAATTTTCATGCACACTGCAGTTTCCGAAAGGCAAGGTGACGGCCAGGGCTCCTGGCTGAGGAACAGCCCGCCAGGGCCGAGACGCCAACTCTGAAGGAAGCATTCACAATGGATCTGTCCAAGCAGACTGCCAATTACTAGCAGGTGGAGAGGGGCCCCAAATCTAGGCAATATAAACCTCGCCTGGCTCTGTACCTACACAAGGTGCACAACGTCCTTCTAGCCACATTCAATTTACCAATACGCGACCTCTTAAAATGAGGATTCCTCTTCTCCTCATCTCTCCTATGTTCCCTGTTTTGTTATGGCATCTCGTAATCTAGCAGAGACTCAGAAAAACTTCCTGTTGCTTCAGCTTGGGAAGCTGAAGAGCATTAGCATCAAAAAGTACATATTTGGGGATGAGGAGGTAAATGGGGTTGGGGACACTGACTAAGAGTCAAATCCTTCCACCAGCTGACAAACTGCAGGGGAACGGATAAATTCTCCATCTACTGAAACAACAATAAAAACAAAGCCCCTCAAGTCTGTCCATTCTATTCATCTCAAAGAAAACTATGCGAACAAAGGTAAAATGTTATCATCAGTAGCAATAGTAACAATATCATTTACAACCATGGTCAGTACAAATGGTAGGGAGAAGCTATTTCATGGTAGTGAAAGCAAACTGTGGGCAGTTATAGAAACAGATGGGAAAGGTCCGAGAGTTAAACAGAGAGAGCAGTAAGACCAATGAAAGTGACCAGGGTGTGGTTTTAGAGAAATGTATTCATTGGGGGAAATCCATCAAGATATTAACAGTGGTAACAGGTTTTTTTGGTCTACTATTTTGTATTTTCCAAATTTTCTTCTTTGAACATTTAGAGTTAGAAGAAAAATTAGTAAAGTATTAATTTTTTTAAGGGAAAGAAACTGCTTCCAGGCCTTCTCATCACTTGTAATAATTTAAACAAGTGTGCAAGTGGCAATGAAACAGAATCAAACCAAAGATGTTGGATTTCCCCCATTCTCAGCATAAACCTTTCCGAGAGCTTGGAGACTGGCTAGCTAGGATGCATTCAATCACTATGTGATGGAGTGGTGGCCTGAGTTCAAAGTTCTGGTGCTGAGAAGAGAGCATGCTGCTACCGGGACAGGGAAGTAGTGGAACAAGGGGCAGGAAGTGAATGAAAAAGGCAGGCACTCCCGCTCCCCCTCCCCAAGGATGCAACAGGCTCCTGATAGTGGGGTGGCACTAGGGAAAGTGGAGTTTCTGCTCAACAGTCCCTTGTCCCGACAGCTGCTTGAGTTCAAGAGAGCCAGAGACTAGAGCTTCCCATCACAAAAAAGGAAATGATAATGACGTGACTGAGGTGCTATCGCTACAATGGCAATCATATTACAATATATAAATGTATCACATGAACATGTCATACACCTTAAATTTACACAATGTTGATGTCAGATATATTTCAATGGAAAGAGAGAGAGTGCAGTGAGGGTGGCGGTGGCTGCTAGTGTTGGCAGCAGCATGGTCAGTAAGTACCATGGGGGGATGGGACAATGGCTCCAGCAGCCCTGAGTCCAGTCCACCTGGCTCTGTGGCAGGAACTGTCCCTGAACAGACATGGCTGTTGGAAGATCTGTGTTCTGACCCTTACTCTCAACCCATCACAGGACACACACAGCTGTGTGTGGATATGTATATATGAACACGTGTGTGTTTCATAACTAGGATGCAAAAAGTTACTGAAACATGACTAAAGAGAAAAGAACGCTTAGGGGAAGAAAATTAAGCCATTGCAAGTTGTTTCAGAACTGGATTTTAGAAAAAAAAAACAAACCAGAATGAATCTGGACTATTTGTGGCCATTAATATTCATTGTATGAAAGTTACTTGTTTCAACATTCTGGAGTAGAAATATTAATGCAGCAACACACAAGACAAAACCCAGAGGGAGTGATAGTCTATTCATGTTTTGGGAGATTTGAGTACGAGGTGAAAAATGTGTTTATTTCTCCACATCTGTTTTACTTTTGCAGCTAATTTGCCATAATTTTGTCAAACCAACCCCTAGTATATCCAACCCTATATAAGCAGCCTTATTGTGTGTGTATATATATTCAATCTGCCCAATTAACTATTAAACAAATGCTCAAACTGCTTGAAATTTCTAAACATTGACAATGTTCTACCCAGGAGCCCTTCTAGAGTTTGACCGTAGTCTGTGGTCAGACTACATACAGGTCTAACCCAATTATCTGTACACCTAGTTCTACTGATAATGAGATTAGAATGGACTGAAACCCCAGATAACAAAAATAGTTCCTAGAATTTAGAAAACAACAGAAGAACACTGCGAAAAATGTGACACTGCAAACACCTCACTCCTTCAGTGCTAGTGGGATTATAAATAGAGACAATTTTGATAAAAAGCCATCTGGTAATACGTATCCGAAGCCAGAAAACTGCTTATACCTTTTCATCTGGTAATCCCATTCCAGAGAATTTATCCTAAAGGGAAAAATGTGAATCAAAGTAAAGAGCTAACTGCCTAAAGATGTTCACTGCAGTGTTACCTACCTTGCCAAAAAAGAGGAACAACCTAAATGTCTGTCAGTGGAATGCTTAGGTATCTGGGAGGAAGAGGATGTCTCTGGGGACACTGATTATGGTGTGGAAAAGGCAATGGGGCAGGAAACCAAAGAGAATGGGTAGGAGTGTGCTGAGCTGGTGAAGGACACTAGCAGAGAGTACAAACCTCTGACCTGGTTGTAAGCCTATGGGAAGTCACCACCCAGGCCTTGGAATAGTAGAGGAATGTCAAAGCTACAAAAGGAAAAAATTTAGAAAAACGATAGCTGTGTCAGCTATTTACCAACAGCCATTGAAAAGAAGGCGAAAATACATAATTAGACAGAATTAGGTTAGGGACAAAAACTGAGACTAAGAGACTCACCTAGGAAGGTCATTTTCTTATTTACAAAGGATTTCCATGGCCGGAGATTTATTTTCTCTTTTGCTAAACCACTGCAGACGCCCTTCCCTCCCAGCAACTTAGTAACTGTGGGATTCTGGCTGCAGATGGAGATTTCTTTCCCTTCCTTTGCACTGTCCTCTCCCCTGAAATCCACAGTTTCAGAAGCCATTGCCTACGGACGTTTCAAATATCAAAAATTCCCCACCTACCTGCCTATAGGAGAGCTACTAAGAGAAACTAAAGTTCTGTGGTTTTTAAATTAATTTCTAAAATACAACAGAACAAACATGCTACTTAAGACGGTGAATAACTTACAAATTGGAAGCAGCTCCTGACACTTGGCTCAATGTTACTGCCCCCAAAGGATGCGACTTCACCCAGCTGTCTTGGGATCTGGATAGAATCATGCAGAAGGAGGCCCAGTCTGCGCTGGTCACAAAATCCCGTTGAACTGGCCACTTGCTTGAAAAGGTCTACAAAAGGAAGACGAGAATTGCAATGATCAAAAAGCAGGACCAAGTAGATGCTGGCAGAACCTAACGACCAACTCAACTCCAGTACCAATTCTCAAGAACAGCCAACATTTCCACAGAGAAGCTACTGCTACTGTACACTAATCTGGACATTTATTATTTGGGGGGATCAAGTTAATCATCCCTGTGTATATACGAAGTGTGACAGATTTTAAATAAACTGTAGCCCTGCAAGAAATGAGTTTATATACAGTTTTGACACATGAATTTTTCCTAAGCGAGAACATAACCATTTGGAAAATATATATAGGATGTGACCACTATCATGCAATAAATGTTTTAGCATTAAGAATCACAGTACTGGCCCAAGGTTCTATCCCCTGTGGACATCAGATTCAAAAATGTTCCAAAATTGGGGCTTCTTTATGAAGTCATACAATTATTTTCTCCTATGTGTTCCCACAAGATGCTGTACGTATTTGTAATTAGCTCAAATCACTTTACAGTGTCACTGATTAAATATGTGTCTGTCTTTGGGGCTGAAGATTGATATCCCCTTGAGGGCAGGGACCATCTCTTTGTCACCTGTGCGCCAGAAACATGTAGAGTGGAAGAGTTGCATTTGGAGGACTGCGGGTGCCCAATATATGTGGATTCACAGAAGGTATGACTATGCCAAACACCTGCAACATATGGTTTGTTCTCAGAAATAAAATTAGTTTAATCCTACCTTGCATTCAAATAGAAGTTGCCAAAAAACTAAATCCAAGAAAGCTTAGCCTACTCAAGAGCACACTTTCATCTCTCGGAAATGAAATGTTTTAACGAGATACTGAAGACGCCAATAAGAACAGTGAGATCTCATACACAGCCTTTCCTCGTCTCTCCAAAACACACACATAATTTCAAAATTATGAATTCTCTTCAAATATCCCAGTTTGAAGTTAACATTTTTGTTTTGCAAACCTCAAACATGTTCCCTCTTAGTAGTTATTTGACACACAGGCTGGAAGCGTCCTTGAGGAACCAATTTGGTACCACGATGCGCTGGAACCATACCATTGGCAACGTTAGCGTAAAAGCTAACCTATAACAAGTAACTACAGCATTTAAAGGAGGAAAGCCTGCAGAAATATTCTATTTTATCCCCAAATACAGTTTTAAATGGTTAACAAAAGCTGTTCCGTTATTTTTCCTTGGGTTCTTAGGAAGAGAAAACTCAGTGGAAACTACATAAAAGTGAGAGCTAAAAGAGCTTGTGTATTTTGTGGTTTACTCCTAGGGGGGAAATGAGCAGTAGGACACAGAGTGGCTTTGGAGGAATTCAATCTCTTTTATCTCCTGCCCGTGCTTAAGCTCAGCACATCTCCTCATCCCTGTGTGGCTAGGCCTTAGGGGAAAAGAGAAGATAGACTAGGTTTGTTTAATATTCCTACCAAAAAGACTTCTCACAAGCATTTAAAGGGGAGAAACAAGTACACTGCTTCACAATGGGAATGAATGGTTGCTTAGTAATCCCAACCATCCCTCTTCTAGCATTTGCTTTTAATTTGGATTTACAGTTTTCAGCAGAAGGGCCCAATGGCTAATCAAAAGGAAATTTTGTAAGGTGATATTTACCTGGTAAGAAATGGCAAGCTATCTCTCAAATAATAAAATGTTAATCACATCACAGAAGTGGACATGTCAGTACAAATTGCAGTAAGATGATTATAAAATAAGCAATGTTTTTTGAACGTCAATGCCAGACAGTATTCTTTAAATAAGACTCCAAAGGCAAGGCAAGTGCACGGATTAAACCTTCACATTTATTTTTCTGACTTAGACAAAGGGGTTAGGAAATCAGACTTTATCCCTGAGGGACAAGTGTTTTATTCAGACACAGTCAATGTAATGTAAAATAATACTCGGACTCGAGACGTTAATCCTCATTCTCTATTTAAATGCCTACAATTTAATTTCTGACAGGGAACGGCACAGACCAATTTTTATGACAGTCTAAAAGTAGTTCTACATCTTACATGAGGAACCTGCAGTCAAATAAGAACACTATGTCATTCCCCCTCTAGTACTGGGGTAATTAGCCAACATTAATAAAAGAATACAGAGTTAATATACATGACTTACATCTGTACTTGTCTTCCAAATGTGCTTTACACAGAGAAATGATGCCAGTTTTAAAAGACAGGACCCGGATCCTCCCCGTTCGTCCCCTATTATGAATAACCAAACCAGAAAACAGTTACTGACATTTTACTAAACAGTAAACACATCTTAGTTATGAAAAAAAAATTGGATATGGGAACTCTATTGACCGCTGTTTTATTAAGACCATTAAGAACATTTCTGAGTTCATTATCTGTTTGGCTGATGACCTAGAATGCGATGGAAAGTTGACCAACTCAACCAATTAACCAAGTTTTCAGTTCTTAAAAGCCCATACTTGAATGGTAAGAATTTCTCTACATTAAATAAGAAAGAATATCCTTTTATTCATCTATAGAGAGCCACCTAGGTTTATGTCAGTAAGCAGAAGAATTACTACCATGTACTAAGAAATGATCTACTTTGGTTATTGAAGGCAAAAAATTACCAACAACTAACTGCTCTGCCCTCTTCAACTCTCATTTAGATTTTCATCAGATTGACCCTTATTGAGAAGAAAATTAATTACTTCAGGCTACATGACACAATTAAAATATGAACATTTATCTCCATAAGAAAAGTGATACAATCTATCAGAGAGCATTCAAATAGATGACCTTAAAAAGTAATTTAGTAACCTATTGCTAGAGCAATGTTTTAACACACGTATGCTTTCAGTTTACATATAAAGCATTCCACATGACAAATCTATTAACAAGTTCATCATATCCATGCGAAACAAGTTAAAACAATGAAAAGTTTTCCATTTTGTGGAAAACGTCTTTTGAGAATTTTCAGCTTTTTATTTTCTTATGAAAAGCAACTGAACCTTGTATGTCGGTTAAAAAGAAGTCCGTAGAATAACTGCAAAGGATAGGTCCCAGTAGTTATTTTCGGTGAACAGTATGTTGAACTTTCAATTTACTGAATCCATTAGTCAAAGAGAAATCCTGGGTCCTAATACATTCACAAAAGTCCTATCATTGGAAGATTTTATCTTTCCCCCTCTTTGAAAAGGCAAATCAAAGTTTAGCAAATAAACTTTATACAGTAACTCAGGTCTTCAAGGAGTTAAAATTGCCCCCCAAATAATTTCCAGGCATGGAGGAGGGAAGTTATATACTCAGAATCCATTCACAGATCATCTACAAAGAAAATGGTGCCAAAATACATTTGAGGGAAGACCTGAATAGAAACCCTATCAAAGCAAATGGAAGTATAATCAATAATTAAAATTCAAACACGTTCAAGGGCTTGGTAAATAATGATCAGAATTCAATAGCCCAGTGACCTTGGAATTTAAAAAGCAACACCTTATCAAAATAACACAGAAAAAAAGATGTACATTTTAATCCAGGAGGTGGTAGACATCTACAGCAAAGGTGAAGGCAAAATAGTTGCTGTGCAACTCCTTTCAGGAAACCTTCCCAGATTCCCAAACGTGGAATATGTTCTTGTTGACATGTGGAATCAGGCATAGAATAATTTTGAGGCCTACGAATTCAGTCAAAATTAAGACCAATTCCTTCTGCTCCCTTCCCCAACTGCCTTCATTAAGCTCAAGACAATACCTGGGGAGCTTTCCCGTGTGCAACCCAAAAGAAATCAACAAGCAGTCTCTAAGAGAGAGGGATGAATGGAGGTGCCAAACTGAAACTTCGTAAATCCATGTATATATAAATAAATAAAAGCCCTCAGTTTGAGGGGCTTACTTTGCTGCTTTTAAAGGGCTTGTTTTTCTTTTTTGGGTTTTTTTTTTGGGCTTATCAATTTACACTCTTCTGCAAAAATCTGCCAAGTATCATTATTCAGATCTGGTGACAGGTGCATCAGCATCTCCAGGAGCACATCCATTTCTGCCGGAGAGAGGCAGCCACCCCCGGAGAGGCAAGAAATGAAAAGAACCAATGGCTACATGGTGACTCACTGTACTATTTGAAAAATGAGTATCTCAGGGTTTTGTTTGTTTTCCAGTCTGAGAGCAACCTACGTTCTAGCTTTTACCTCCTAGCTTATCAAAATATTTTCTCGTTCCATTAAGTGCAAAAATGATTAATCACAGGAACAGCATTAGGTCACACGGCTTCATGAAACTTTCATCTTGAGGACCGTATTTCTAGACTGGAGCCCTGTTGTGATGCTAATTACACCAGCACCATTCTGTAAACTAAGCCTCCTGTGGCAGAGTCTGGAAAAAGCCTGCCATACGTACGTGTCATAAACATTCAGCAGCCAATTGAGACACATATCCACGCAGAGAGGGACGTTGACCAGATTGTTGTGCTCTTGCTCAAGGCGATCATAAATAGTCGTCAGACAATTAATGATCTGCAGGATGTCCATGGGCTGGTCATTTTGCTTGAGGTTGTGCTGGTCCAAGGCATCACATGCAGCTGACAGGCTCAAGAGGTCCACTGCAAACGCCGCAAAAAATCACAAGTGATTCAAAGGGGAAAATGCTCCTTTCACTGTTTTTTTTTTTTTTTGTAAATCCTGGTTGGGTTGTCTTGTACCTTTTCAGTAAACACCAAACCCAAACCCTACCCTCTTTTATTAAAGTGTTTTGTTTTCATCCCACAGCTCTAAGTTGGGTGAGTGTGATGAGTATTCAGGCTCCAAGGTTGTTCTCAAGGCTCACTGGCCTTGGGTAAAAAGATGTGGGCAGAGAGACAGTTCTCATTCCCATGGTGCTGGGAAATAACTGGGAGTTAAGGGGACCTGCAGTATTCCAAGGAAACAGAGTCATTTCCACCCGAATCAGAAGAAAACTATTTTACTAGAGGTTCCCAAAGAGTTTCCGACAATACTTTGTTATATTAGTATCAGAGAAGGTCAGTTTGATTAATCTGTATGGATAGGGTTGTGTAAACTCTGTTTCCAGCTATGCATTTATAACCATTAAGGGTTTTTCTCCTTGAAAGATTAGTCGTCTCCTAATCTCTCTGCTACTTTAACGTGAGATAAAAAAACAATCAACTTCACTAAAATTTTCTATAGGCAAACCAAAGTAACTGCATAATGTATCCAGCTTTTAGAAGCAAGGCTCACTTATTTCTCCTTTCACCTTCAAATTATATTCTACGATGTACTTTTCAAGTCCTCTAAGAACTTTGTAAGTCTGGTGTGGGGGGGAGGTTGCCTTAATCTGAGGTGATACTTAATCATATGCTGAAAGACAAACATTTATCAAAAGTGAAATCTCAACCTTGTCCAACATCAGCAAATCGTAAGCATTATACTCCCAAGTGTCACGGAGAGATGCTTTTCTCTAAAGCCAATTTATTAGCCAAATTGGAAATGCAACAACATTGCTTTTGTAACACCTTATACATCTAAACTCTGGTTTGAATTCTCAGTCCTTTGAGATAAAGAATCAATAGTAATTAAGCAAATCTCTCACGCATCTAAGGGGAGGAGGCAACACAATTGTAAATGTAACTGCAGATAAACACGGCCATCTCCGTCAGTAAACAGCTTGCCCGACACTAAACAGATGCAAATTTAAGGCTTTAAGGCATTTTACTGGTTACTATTTGTAGTTAGTTCTAATTAAACGCTAAGGACAAAAACCAGAAATAGTGGTTAATACCCATGTAGGTTAATACCTATGTAGTGCACGTTTTTCTCTTTTCAAAAAGGGAAATAGTAGCCTTTGAAGTTTCCCTAGAAGCACGAAGGAGAACCCGGTGGTGGGAGCAGGAGGTTTTTTTTTTTCCTTTGTCTTTCATCCCAGTGAGTAAAGCTCTGCGCTTCCAAGGACCACTTTTCCTTCAATGCCCTGGCCCAGCACTCACCCTATCAAAGCCAAGCCCTGACTCCTTTTGCTTACAAATACTCCCAAGATAAAGAAATGACCTCTTTACATGGAAGCTGAGACTGTGTAAAGTGGCAGAAAGGAACGTAGCTTGATTTCAGAGGGAGGTAGGTAGGAAAAAGAATAAAGAATTGAATAAAAACCCCCCAAAAAACAATGCAAGCAGAGCAGGAGGCCGGGAAGGCTGAGCAGTGACTGTAAGGGAGACCAGAGAGGTGCAGAGACAAAAGACTCCCATTCCACTCTCTGTGTGCTCGATTCCCTCCGAGCACATCTGCAGGTGTAGGTAGTGAGAACATTTAGAAATGCAGCACGCAGGGAAAGGGTAATAGCCCAGTGGGAAAGCACAGGCTTAACATGCATGAGGTCCTGGGTTCAACCCGCAGTACTTCCATTAAAAAAAAAAAAAAAGAAAGAAATGCAGCAAACCATTTCCATGAGTAGGAGAGAGGAATGGGTTCCCTCCAACTACCAATATTCTCAACATGTTTCTTTATATATTGAAGGAAGCTATGCGTGTTTTGAAGTTTTTCTATTATTTTCTTTTTTTGGTACTGCGCCTTAATCATTACACACATTTTGCTTTATAACCAGGGATGTAAGAACCAGTGAGAATTTTTAGACTCACTGTTGTATTAAGAGTCTAATTTCCCTGTGTGACGGAAACAAATAACCAACAGCCAAACGGCACGGATTTCTTTTGATCGAGTCTACTCTTCTCTCTGTACAGGTAAATGGTAACACACAGAACAGGAAATTGGGAGCATAAATAGCTCCGGAGGGGGGCACAGCAATCGCTCGGAAATAGCAGGAGTAGGAGATGACATCGTTAGCAGAGAAATATTGTGCAGTGTGCTTGGCTAAAACTGGACATGCTTAAACAGAAGAACGATCCATCACATTAGACTGGAGAACACATTTCCCAAAACAAACATATCAAACAAAATCCCGCCTTCGTGAAACAATTTTAAAAAGACTCCTATTTAGCTGTATATAACTGACACTGTGGACTTGAAAAGAGGTGAGAAAATCGATCGGGACAATTTAATTGCCACACAAACATACACTTTACTGTTCAAAATGAGCGTCTTAAAGAATACATTGAGATTTTTCGATGAAACAGTAAACAAAACGATTAGCTGTTTCTAGAAGCTTCAACAAGCAACCAGCAGACACAATTTCGTAAAATGATCCTTTTACCTCAAGCTAGGAATTTCCATTAGAGGAAAAATGTATCTCCTTGAGTGTACTCACTAGGGAATATATTTTAAAGCTATATAAAAACCTGAGTATGTTCTAATATACCCTCTCTTCAAAGGTTATTTTGACAGTAGAGGATGCTGTAGGTTTTGAAGCCACTGAAGAACAGGGACCACTGGGTGGTACCTACCCCTCATGCATCGGGGCTGTGGGGGTACGAGAGGGTGGGGACTAGAGAAAAATGACCAGCTTTCCAGGACCCCCGTTGCTGTGCAGGAAAAGCAGAACATGAAGGAGACGGGGTGAAGTGGGGTGGGGGTGGGGGTGTCAAGCACAGGATCCCATTAGTGGTACCCAAGTTGCTGGTTGTGCCCGGTGAGCCTCTCAACATTCTAGGTTCAAATGCTAATTCTATCCTTTCTACACATACCAGAAGTGAGGAGCTGTGGCAGGTTTTTTTTTTTTTTTCTTGCCTTTTACAGAATCCTAGTGAGAACCAGAAAGCACATTTAGAATAATTTTGCAGCTGGGAAAACTGAGACCGGGAAGGCAGAGACTTGCTCTCGGTATTACGGCGGGACACATGGAGGTACACGCTGAAAAGCAGAAAGGTGGGTGGCAGGAGTCCTTTAGAGAAAAAGAAAACCACTCGACCTTCTCTCCTAGTGATAATACTGGGAGAAAAAAGCAGCAGCAAAAAGTTGTTTAGAGTAAGTCCGATGGTGCCCACAAAGCCTCGGGCTCATCCCATTAGTCAACCTGGATACTCCGTGTTAACGTATAAACAGTTCTGTAAGCTAATTAGTACAGAGACAGGGGTAGGTGGGTAATGGTGGGATAACTGCTATGTGTCTGCTGACTTTTCTGCCCAGGCAGCAGGTGTCTGTGGGAAGAGGAGGCTGCTGTGGGTATAACATCATCCTACAGGCAGCTTACACATCAGGCTGAAGCACTTTCCAAGCAAATCTTTGCCCACCAACAAAGTCAATGCACTTTGATGCAGCTATCTTTGCTGTGAGGGTTAATTCCAGAGGCTCTGAAGCTGGCATGAGATGTTTTGCCAAAACAGCTACACAATGGAAAGCCTTGATCAAAGCAATGAAAAGAAGTGACTCATTGTGTTGATGGGTAGCCATGGGTTACAGGTTATCACAATTGTTTACTGCTAGCCAGTAACACTGGCCATTTTTACCTGGTCTCAGTGAGGACCATGGAAGCCACTGGGTTTGGGACTGGCTACTTAGGAAGAATATGCCCAGGTTACCAGCAGGCTGTAAGCAATCCTGGCTGAGACTTCCATTCGTGCTCCCTGGTTTCTAAAGTGGTGTGTGCTCACCTTGGTGGTTCTTGATCTAAAAGAGAAACTGCACCCTGGTATGGTCCTGATAGAGAGGGGGTGCTTGGAGCTTGTACTTGGCCTCTCCAGACCCTCTGCTGGGAGGCAGCCTGTGGTTGTGATGCATATTCTTATTTTAATGTTGCTGGTATACCGTAAGCTTTTCCTTTCTACAGTAGTAAACTGTAGACTTGTAAGGACTGTCATTTGAGTTCTGTGAGTCCTCATCAGCTGTTGAGCTTAAGTGTCACACCCCAGAGCAATTAGTGCCAGACTTGAGATTGTTTAGAAGACCCAAATTCATTCTTAGCTGAAAATATGGGCAAGGCATTATTTGAAAAGGAAAACAGATGATTCTGATAAAAGGGATGGAAACGAACCATTGATGCTGGCTGCCAACCTACCGTTGGTTTGAAGTAGCACAGGCTTTGAAACTTTCTGATGGAATCTGGAAATGGTGGAACCTAAACTCTAGGGGCTAAAAGAATGGATTTTAAGAGGACAGCAAGCTGATGGTAAGTCTGCTAAAAATTCAATTCCTTGGTTGCAGAGCAAAAACTCAAATTTAAGTTCAGAATCTCCTTCCATTGAGCGTCACCCTCTCTGGCCTGCAGGTGGAGTTCCAAGCAAAGGAACCTGGGCAACTAGCTCCTTTGCTAAATGGGCTGCACCTGTGAGACCAATTAGGCTGAAAAAGAGAATTCAAGTGGGGAACTTACCGGTGTTCCTATTTCGCCACAACTTTCTTTTTCCATGCCATACTAGTGGTCCCTGGACTAGGGCTACAATTAATCAAAGGCTGGTAACATTCTCAAACACAGTATGGCTCTCAGTTGGAAGGTAAGTGCAAGAATTCCGCAGGGATTGATGGAATGGACTCCCCCTTCCCCACACCTTGCCTAATTGGGGCTCAGTGTCACAAATGTTTTGTTGCCTAGTGGACAGGATAACTCCATTTTTCTGTATGGAACCAATGTGACCTCTTATCAGAGATTGGGACAAGACTGAAGGGGGCGCCCAGGCAGGTCTTGTCTTGCTATCAGCTAAACATGGACTAGTCCAGTGGCTGAACCCAGGGGACATACTTTGTGTTGAGGGAGAAAGTTTGGATTAAAATTTAACAGTAAGGAAGAAAGATAAGATTGTTACTGAAGGGAAGAAAGCCACCAAATGGGTGTTAAAAAGGGAAAATCTAACATAATGCTGGTGCCTAGAAAGAGGCTCAAAATAAGAGAATAAAATGCTCCCTTAGCTATGACTCAGATGCCCTTTTAAAGAGCCAAGAAGTGAGCAGGACAGCTGGCCAATCTATCAAACACACTGGGTGAAGAGATGGGAGTTCTGACTGTGACCATGACTCCATGAAGCAATATTAAAGTGGTTATGTCTTTTGGTGCTTGTTTCACAGGGTATATCTGTTATTAAGCACCTGTGTTGGAAAGTACCCTGTGGGAATATTTACCCAGTCATATCTGGAGAACACTGATGTATACTAATTTGAATGAACAGTGTGTGGTCATTAGCAGTGATGATGAAGGATTACAAAAGGTATTGGGTATGTTAACAGCAAGTTTACATGCTATATGCCTCATCTGTCATAACATTCTGTGTAAAAAAAAAACATACTGTTTTGTTAGTGTGAGGAAAGCTACAAATCACTGGCAGGACAATTGGGATGTTTGGATCACTGAGAAAAAATTAAATTTAATTTGGTGGGCCTAATTCTCTGAGATTGAAAAGCAAAACAATTTTTTTGTCACTCAGACATTCAGATTTATTGTTTACACCTGTTTTCTTTGTATTAAAGTTTCCACATAAAAGTCTGGATTAAGTCGCTAATATGGTTGTTACAACATGCATTTACTTTTCAGCGTTTTCAATTCCATTTTAAATGATCAAGTAGTCTGTAGTCTGTAAATCATAGGTGAAACCTTTTAAGATGTTTTGAGCATAGAAGTTTGACATGGACAGAATTTATGAGATGTGCTGTGTATAAATGGTAAGAATGGCAAGCTAATGTTAAACATAGGAAGGGATAGAAAGGGACTGAAGGACCAAGAGATACCTATCATTCCAGAGGCACCTGAGTACGACAAGTATATTGTATACCAAATGTGCAAGAGGCACTAATTATCCAGGATATGCTCAATACACATGAATACTTAATATTCATGAGGTCCTCTGCTCAAGAAACACAAAACCCATGGCCACTGATCCGGTTAATTGTCACCCTGTAACTGTGGTCAGGTGCACTTGTCTCTGTGTCCTCAACAGAGCGAGTTTATGTTGTCATTGGCCTAAGGTCAAAAGCCAGAAATTGGACATGGATGGTTATAGAAATTTCTGTGGCATACCCAAACCAGTTCATTCAGAAGTGACTAATATTCATATGATGTTAGCCTGGGAGACTCCACATTTTTGTATCTCAATTTTATTTCCTACTTATAGTAAAGATGCTAGTACACACAATAGCAACAACATGTCCGCTGGACCAAAGAGCGTGGGACCACTTGAAATAAAAGAACCTTAGGGGAATTAGGAGCTGGGTGAGGACTACCTGGCCAGGAAGAATTTGCTTTGAATGAGAAAAGAGAAACTGACGGAAAAGACCTCCTAGCGCAAAAAGAACACGTGGAATCCAATTCCAGGAGGAAAGATAAGGACGGCGCCAAGAAACGGAACCAATGATAAGCGGAAAGTGGAACCTACCAAGTGCTCCCTAACAGCTCCAGCAACATGACTGAGACCAACCCTTCTTTCCCTCAGTGTGCAACTCGTGGGTATCAGCTACATTTTAAGCAGGACTACAGTGCTTCCCCTGGGAGGTGGAGAGATCCTATTATGGGACCCCTCTCTTTGGGTACCAACATCTGTCAAATCACGTAAGCAGAGAAATTTGTCTGGCTCTGTCCTCAACGTATTTTGAATTCTGAAATAACAGAGACCTGGCCTCCAACCTATGTGAGGAATAATATATGGTATACGGGAGAAGGAGGTTTTTGTGAGGAAGGGGCAAAATAATTGCACTGGCCTCTCGGGTCCCCTTGCTGTGAGGTAGCCCGCAGAGCCTGACTTTAATGCTGCTGCCCTATTGTACCTTCTCCTGCAAGAGACTACATTTGCAAGCCATGTTATCCTGAGTCCTGTGAGTCTCCTTTAGCAGCCAAGCCCTATGTAATGCCACCTTTAAGTGCCCTCTCAAAAGGTGAGGTGCATTTACCAAGAAGGGAGCACCTTTTTAAACCTGGTTTCTCGCAGTAAGGATGAGCCTGGCTGTTGTGCCTCTATTCAGACAACTCACTCTAGGCTGTACAAAATCTCTCCACTTGGTGATTTAGCTGCTGAACAGAAGCAAATAGTTCTATTTCTTGTTTGCAGAATATGTGTCACATTTATCAACTGCAGTATATTTAGCCCTATGGTTTGGGCTCTCTCCAACGCACCCCACACTAATAAACTAAATACATGTGCTTTGTTAAGCGCATTTTTATTTCTGCTCTTAGATGTTGGCTATGTTTTTAATTTTAGAAGCCACAAACCTATAGGCTGTCATCGGAACTAGAGAAGGAGAAATAAAAAGCTAAGATTATCTTCTTCACAACTGTCAGTGGGGTCTCAGCCACATGAACCAGCTTATAAATCCTTCTTACCCAGATTTTCTCTTTGTCTCTGTCTTTCTGTGGAGTTTAATTTTCATTCACAATGCCTTGAAAGGCAGTATGGAGTCATGCAACATTAAACCGCTTACAAACTGGGGACATTACAGGCCAATGGTGATGCTCTAGACTTAAATAGTAAATTCTCTATAGTAGAGAAAAGTGAGGTATTCAGGTTTCTGCAATACTGAAGCTTTGATATGTGAAAAAAAAAATAAGACCAAGTGCTTAATGGCGGTAGCACTGTGTATTTTCTAAGGCATCTGTAATTCAAACTCTTCACTGGCATCAGGAAATCACTGAGATAACATCATTAATTTTCATTATAGTAATAGTTAGCGGAAGCGACCTTCAGTTGGAAAAGCTGGCCAGGACAAGTTTTGTTTGCCTGTACCACAGACAATAGCTCTTTATCGTGGCTTTGTAGGCATAGAATGACGAAAAGGCTGGGAGATAAACCTAAGCAAATCTAAAATTAAGAGGAAATGCTGAAATCATCTACTGAACAGTTAAGTAATGTGACCAGGCATGTTTTCAATAATAAAAGGATGGGTGAACTCTATATTCATACTACATGTGGAACCCTTCTACCGTTCTTGAGACTCTAGTACTTAATTTAGATAAATATACCCTAATTTTGCTGTGCCTAAACCTTTCAAATATGAGAAATATTTTTTTCATATATGAGAAAAGAGTCATGTTTAGAAACGAAATGCTGAGAATTTCAAATCTGTTTAAAAGGAAATTCTACATTCCACATTCAGAGCTTAACTTTATAACCAGGTTATAACTGCCGATGGCCAAAATTTTTTATAATATCAAATTCCCCTGTTTTCCCAACACTTATTGGAAACTGTTACATAAATTGAAATAATACACAATGAGACGCATATGTGAATAGAAACAGTTTTTAAAAGGAGAACTGAATAATGCCTAAACCCAAGGTCAGAGAATCATTATGGAAAGGGTTTTTCAATCTAGTCTGCTTTGAGGCTTTTTCATAATAGAACCCAGAACAGCTGATTATCTCTTCTGAACCTCACAGGACTGTACACTACAGCCCGTTACAGTAACCACTTCATAACTGCCCCTGTATCAGTGGAAGGCAGCAGCACGCCTAGGATGCGGCAGGTACAGAAGAAGAAAAAGAGGCAGAAGACTTTCTCCATCCAGCCCTCTGACTCGACCCCACCTCAAATTGCCTCTTTCCAGCTCTGGTACATTAAGAGGTCCCCAAGTAAATTCTAGGCCTGGGGAGCCCTTTAAAAACCACTTAGGCTTGGGAGCTACACAGCTGAAAAATGATAGCTTAAGACTATAAGCTACAAGGAAATGGAAGCCTAATTTACTCTCATTCATGCATCCATTCCATGAAAACATATTAAGCCCTTCTCTGTGCCGGGCTTTGTGCTAAGCACTGGAGAGACCAAGATAAAGAGGAAGAGCCTACTCTCTCTTTCCAAGTCATTTCACTTCCAGGCCATTTCTTCTCCATCTCCAGGTAAAAAACCACACACCAGCAACACTCCTCGATTATCTTACTGCTGGACTCTGCAGACCCCCTGGTCAGATGCCTCTATTCCTGATGACTTGGCAGCCAGCGTTCACAGCCCTCTGCTCTTCCTCAGTTCTGGCCCCCAATTCTGGGTGATTTCAACATTGGCAAGGATGACTCGTGCATCACTCTAGCCTCTTGGTTCCTTAACTTCCTATTTCATCTCCATGGAAATTCACATCTAGTCCACCTCTGCCACCCACTCCAATGAGCATATCCTAGACCTAACCAGCTGAACTACTCCACTTCTGAAATAATGCTTGTCTCTGCTGCTCTCTGACCACAACTTCTCGGCCTTCCAGGCGCTTCCACACAACCTCTTCCTCTACCTCCCTGAACAGTCAGCCTCCTGATCCCTCCACCGTCTCATTACCAGCTTCCACCTGCATTCATAGCTGCTCCTCCCCAACACGGACTTGACAGACAGCGCTTGAACCAGTTAAGCACTCTTTTATCCAAATCCTCACTTCTCTTGCCCAGCTGGCCTCCGCCCACCTGAGAGACAACCATCCAGCTCCTGACTGTTGAGGATGCCCGGAGAAATATCCCTGTGGACTGGTGCTGCGATCACTCAGCAGACTCTGGGGTCCATAACGCTGCTTCTCGGGTTAGCGCTCTCCTCCACAAAGGTAAGCCCAACCTTAACTTGATCATCTTCTGCTGTGAACTGCAGCACAGGAACTCTGCTCCACCTTCACACAGAAAACAGAGCCCTCTCCCTCCTTTCTCCCACCAGGTCTCCTTAGTTACCTGGCCCTGCCCAGATCGTTCCTCAGCCCCACTCATCACAGAGGAAGAGGGGTGTCCCTTCATTCTCTTAGATTACCTTCTCCTAGCCTCTGAAAACTCGTATTTTTTTATTATCTCCTCTTGAGCCAACAATTTCAACTTTGTCCTCTCTCCTTTTCATATCCGTTTACATAGACTCAAGTGTCTCTCAACCTATATGCATGTACACTCCACTAACTCCTCAGCCCCTTCCAGCTAACTACCAACCCTCCTTGCTCCCCTTCACAACTAAATTTCTCCCAGAATTGTCTCAAACAAATATCTTTACTTTTGATTTACTTTTAAGCCCACTTTTATCTTTTAAGCTAAAGATACTTCTTAAAAAATGAATTCTAATTTCGAGATTTGCAGATACTAATATATATAAAATAAATAAACAAGTTTATACTGTATAGCACAGGGAACCATATTCAATATCTTGTAGTAACTTCTGGTGAAAAAGAATATGAAAACGAATACATCTATGTTCCTATATGACTGAAGTACTGCGCTGTACACCAGAAACTGACACAACATTGTAAACTGATCACACTTCAATAAAAATATATATAAAAAATTAATCGTATGCTACAACTGGACTTGTAAGAGCTATTTCTCCCCTCTCCAAATGCAAATACCCCCAACCCCTTTTTTGTAAGCGAAGAGTAACTGTCAAGTATTTCCAAGCACTGGTTAATACTTACAGCAAAGGGCCTTCTGCAGTCTTCGGAGTTTCATGGCAGTCCTATAAGCCGAGAACCTGACATTATTCAGGTCAGCTGAAGAAAAAAGGGGGAAAACAAAGATCATTTGTTATTTCATCACAAAGCACAGATAAACTCCCAATGATCGGCCAATAACAACAACAAAGGGCTAGGGGAAAAAAACCTCTTGTACATGCCCCACGTTTTAGAAGGTGAAATGCTGTCAGTGTGGGGAAAGAAAAAAGAACGTCTTTTTGCTCTTGGACAATCAGGAAGGCTGGTTCTGTGCAGGACAATGGTGGCACAGCCTGCAGGGCGCCCATGTAGTCCTCGTTCCCAAGGGGGAAAAGAAGGACAGGGATTTTTTTTTTCCCCTAGGCTGTAACCTTGGTTCGACTACAGCAAATCTTTGGTAAACAAGATTAAAGAGAACAAGGAATATATCAATGAAATAGCTATGAGAACTCAGTGAACAATCAAGTAACAATATTAACGATTTTTCTGATTATGAAAATTTTATGTGTTCACCGGAAACCTTAGAAATTAAAGGAAAATATCAAACCAAGTAAACAAATCATCCATAATCCCATTACTCAAAGATATGCACTGTTAGCACTGTGAATATTTCTTACCCAACACATGTGCGTGTCTGTGTGTGTGAGATGTATTTTAAAATATTGCTGGCACAGTTAACCCTCATCTCAGTTTTAGGTCTACCTGATTCCACAGATTCCTTCCATTTTACTATTTTGCATTTATTTAAAAATAAACTAATTCAGCAAAGAGGATAAAAGACGGCTGGCTTAAAAAGAAGTTCACAAACTCACATGTGTGCACACACACATTTACTAACTGGAAATTCTTGCTGATCAAAAATTTGGATGCAAGCTAAATATACAAAAATAATACTAGACGTCAATGAGAGAAGTTGCAAATCCGTCTCAGAATGAATATTTGTTTCTGTACAAATATTCTGTATTAAAAAAGGTACTGCTATTCTAAAAAAAATTTAAATAAATAAAATTGGGATTAAAATAAACATTTAGCTTCATATTCTAAGGTACAATCTTTCTAATATTCCACACAGATTAATAACTCAACAATTCCTGCTACAGTGGTTTCCACTGTCAGCTGGCTCACCTCACCAAACTGGAATCTATATTCAGATTCTGCCCTTACTCAATTTTGTGCAAGCCTTGATATACACCGAGCTATATTTCTTTTCTAGCATTTCTGTGTATTTATCTTTCATAAATCCAGCTCCAAAAAGACAAGCACACTGTTGCCTACTTCTGTCGTGTTTCCCAGTGATGTAACATATGACCGCTCTCTGATAAAGCAGATCTGACAGAGCTCAGGGACTGACTGACAGACTGAATGAATAAACGAAAAGCATGAAAAAGAGAAAAAATACGCTGGCAAACATGACTGACTGCCATAATCAAATGGCACCCACCAAACCAATTCTAATTGGAGGAAAGGGAAACAATTTAATCGATATCCAATCACTTGGGTCAACATAATTAGATTGATGGCCTCTGCAGAGACCAAATATAAAACCTTAAATTGAAATTAGGGGAAAGAAAAACAATGTGCTTTACTTCAAAATATTCAATGTAAGAAAGAAAAAGACTGACAATACTAAATGTTGGTGAGGATGGGGAGCAGGCAGAACGCTCACAATGCTGGCAGGAATTTAAAATAATACGACTAGTTTGGAAAACCAGGCTAGCGATTTCTCATGAAATTAAACATATATCTATCTTATGACCCAAATATTCTATCCCTAGATAAAGCAATAAAAACATGGCCACAAAAAGATATGTACATGAATGCCCATAGTAGCTTTAATCCATGTTAGCCAAAAAACTAGAAAGAAAACAATAGAATGAATAAACAAATTGTGGTATAGTCATACAATTGGATACTAGTTTGCAATAAAAAGGAACTACTATTATTGCAACAATGTGAACTAATCTGAAAAATATTAACCTGGGTAAAAGTAGCCAGACACAGAGTAAATAAATACTGTTTGATTCCATGTGCATGAAATTCTAGAACAGGTAAGCCTCACCTGTACTGACAGAAGGCAAATAGATGGTACCCAGGAACAGGAAGGGGGTGGGTAACTGAGCAAAAAGAACACAAGGGTATTTTTTGCGTGATTGAAATGTTTTATGTACCTTGATTGGTGTGGAGGTTAGTGGAGTGTATACTTTTATCAAAACTCAAACTGTACACTTAAAATGAGTACATTTTGTTGTATTTGAAGTATGCTTTAATAAAGTCAATTTTAAGAATTAAAAAAAAAAAAAACCATCACAGGGACATTACAGTGGGATGTATGTGTGTGTGAGCCTGAGCTATGCTGGAGAGGCGGTTAGCTGTCTCAATCAGGAAAGCACACTCCAGGGGTGGCTGGCTAGCAATTAATCAAAAAGCCTCACTCCAGAGGCCGCCACTGTAAGTGCCCCAGCTATATTTAGCTCTTGTTACACACACAATCCTATTAATACACTTAGTATCCTAATTTATGTTAGATGAGCTTGCGTTAATGATATTAGTGGTTTACAGAATACAAGGGCTGTTGAAAGGGGTTCAGAAGCATTCCCTGCCCTTACATTAACCGGGTGTGAGAAGAATCTAGCAGGCCCTCCGCCTTTAGAAATGGTGCCCCAGGCTGGACTCCAAAATATCCAGCTGTGCTTCATTGGATTCTTGGTTGCTTGATTCCAATCAGATGGTTGACAGGACTCCTACTGCGCTAGCAGTGGTTTTCCAGCTTGAGGTTACATCAGAATCACGGGGAGGGCCAGTTAAAAATACAGATTCCCATGCCCCATGCCCAGATGTTCTCATTCTGTAGGTCTGGGAGAACCTAAGAATCTGCATCTCTTTGAAGTCTTAGGTAGTGCCAATGCTGCTGATCCAGGGACCACACTTTGAGAAGCACTGTGTCAAGGACTGTGGCAGGCGTGGGTAGTGAGGCTCTCCCACCAAGCACTCCGAAAGGCAGAGCTGTGACTTCATTGCGTGTTTGGCAAAGGCTTTAAAATTGTTTTATGCTCTGCGGCTAATAAGTGTTCCTATGTGACAGAGCTTGTTCTGAGATTTGCCTTCACTATAAACTGGCAGCCAAGATGCAGATAAGAAGACAGCCTTCACCTAGGTCTAGCCATAGGTGGCTACCAACACCTACCCAAGAGAACCTGGATGGGCTCTTTTTACCCAAAGTATGATGTGAGGACCAACAGCATGAGCATCTCTTTGGAGCCTGTTAGGAATGCAGAATTTCAGGTCCCATCCAGATCTATGAGTCAGACTCAACAGTTTAATAAGATCCCCAGGTGATTCATATGTACCTTGAAGTACAATTGAGTCTTTAATTGTACATTTTAATACAGTTTCTTGTTCCATGTTGTTAAAGTTCAAGTATAAACTCTGTATAAAGACCTGTATTCTTCTGTTTTTCTGTCTTTCTACATTCCATTTTGTGGGCTTTCAGGTGATTTAATGACTGTATTTATAGTCAATTAGATCAAAAAGTCACCCCTGAGATATATCTATGGATCTGTTATTTATGATGAACACCAATAAAAGATATTCAATAAATTAAAAGAATCTAAAAGCATCCACTCTGCTTTCTGATTTTCCTGGATCTATTCAGAATTTAGAACAAATGGTCTAAATGAGGTCAGAAGCTCCAGCCAATCCTCACAGTTTCTATTAAGAATTGGCAAATTCCAGGAGCTAGGAGAGGCAAGGGTAATCCGATTCTTTCAGGGTGTGGTTCACAGTAGAATACTATCAGAGACAAGCATCTAGAACATTCCTGCTCTAGCAGTGCTCTCAGCTTCCCTAGAGCAGTTCAGACTTTCCTTCCCTTCCAAATCCTTCTAACTATGGCATGTTCTGCCTTGTGTTAATCCATGCTGACACCCTTTCAAGCATACTTCACTCCGGCCCCCAACAACACGCCGCAGAGAACAAGCCTTCTGCCAGTTTTCTATGCACCACAGTCCAACCAATTATCAAAGAGTGATTCAGGAACACCAAAAGAAAGTAGCAGGGAAAATGTCTAGTCTTCATCATAAGGCAACAGAAGCTATACAAATTTATATCCAGTAACCATCAGTGCATTGACATGGAGTTCTGGTGCCCTAAAAGTCTTACTCAAGAGAGTTAACCATCTGTGTTGTTTGAGTCTGCATGTGTTGCTAGGAGTCAGCAGCACCACTCCCTCTGGCGTACAGCTGGAAGAGATAAGTCTCCGCCTTGTGAAAATGTGTAGGATGCACACTGAAACCTCAAGATGCGGTACAGCTGCGGACAATGTGACACTGTCCCGGGCTGAGGCTGGAGCTGATCTTGTAGCTCAAGTATGCAGGCGGAATAAAGCTTCAAGTTCCCCATCCCCATCCCCCGTGGGAGGCCAGCCCCCACTTTCCCTGGGAGCTGCCTTTCCAGGACTGTGGCGCAAGCTGTGATGAGCTCACTCGCTCTCACAACCGGAACTCAAGAGGCGTGAGACTATCCAAGAAACGAGTTACACAATGTTTTCATGGCAGCTGGTAGGAAGCACACTTCAGAAGGATAAAAATGCTGAACCGTGCATTCCTCTTCTTGACTTGAATTATTTTACCCAAGGCTGGTTCTATACTAAAAATAGAGAAATTCAGAAACTCAAGGAACAGGCCAAATATTATAGCATCTATCCTTTTAAGTTGAATCACCAGCTACTGAAGTGATGGTCCATTTGGCTTTTTTTGAGGCACGAAACAATAGGTTTTGTTGTTCTTTTCTTTAGCCTATGACTTTGCCTTGACTTTGGTAAATATTTCTGGGGCATGATTTTTACGTTCATCCTGTGGAAGAGAGTGGTGGGAGGTGTCAAATGCACGAGAAAAGAGGAATGACCGATCAAGTTCGAGTCACAAGTCTACACATTGTTGGACATGCTCTTGCAAGAAGAGTGAAGAACATCTCAGCGTTTTAAAGTCATGGGAAAATTTGGAAAATACTATACAAATACAACACTAAGCCCCTTCATTTCAATTTTACAGGTGGTCTCTGCCTTTTAATCGTACTTCAAAAATCCTGCTACCTATGACTGAGCTGAGGTCTAGAACTTAAAACAAGGAGTATTTTGGTTCAGCTTTCCAATGGCTTGTGGGCACTTTTTGGAAAGGCCCAAAGTTTCAGTATGTTTATCTACTAGGTAGAAAGAATGACAATGACCCCATAAACATAATGAGTGGAAAGAGCTGGCTGGCCAAAGATGATTCCAACAGAAAAATTGGTGTTGTGCTCTGTTTCCTCCTACCAACTCTATTTCCCAGCAGAAATGTAATTCAAATCACTCAGGTGATCAGGAGTGAAAAATAAAATTGAGAGGAAGTATGATTTTTTTGGTACAGTTCCAACTTCGGTGCTCGGCATACAATGTGAATTAAACTACTACTGCATGCATATTTTAGTAGGTTTTCCAAATTTTCCACAGAAGCCAAAACAAGGCAGTCTCCCTCTCCACCCCTTCTATTATATGAAGGCGGTAGATTTTAAAATAAAATATAGCTCTGATTCCTCATCTCACACTTCCTACAGCATTCTAATGGACTTTTCTCACGACAAGTATTATTCTTGCCAGCTCAAACTCACTAGAACAGACAAGAACCATGGACAAGTCTTAATGAGGCTTGAGATAAACTGAGTAATTTAAACCAAGTCTGGCTTGTAGGCAAATGAAGCCAAGATCTACAAGCTTCAGAAGTTTTAGAGTGCAATGTAGAATTACTGGGACCTCTTCAAGAACACTTCAAGAACAAGGAGGATTTCTGGAACATATCTTTATGGAATTCGCCGAGACAGAAGAGGTACAGATTACACTTGGTGTATAATTTTTTAGATATATTTGAGTCCTTTTAAAAAATCTAAACTCATTAAAACCTCACCATCAACACTGAGCTTTACTCAAATGGAAAAAAAAATAAATCTACACAGAGATAAATAGGAATTACACATTCATACTTGTATGAAGTACAGAAAGCTGGTCTGTGAATTTATAATTACTATCAAGTTATGTTTCCAGATGTGAAATGGCATTTTCCTATTTGCCACCAGTTTCCCTCTAGAATTCTTCTAAAAAATGAAAAGAGGCAATAAAGCATCCAGGGTAGCACCAGTGTGCAAACGCAGAATTGTGAAAGAGAGAAACAAACCAAACCAAAAATAAAAAATAAAAAAACCTGGGAAGTTCAACTGTGAAATAAAAGAGAATACAAAATCCTGACTGTGGGTTGTTCAAGGCCTTTCTGGCTCCCTCCTCTTGCTTGGCCTTCCTCAGCACCATCTCACTACTTCTTAGCAACACTGTTCTCCTGGAAGAGCTGAAATTCAAATTAGCTTTGCTCCTTGTTCGCTGCTCTGGTAAAAGGTTTGTTGAGAAAGCAGCTTCTGTAACAAATGGCCAATGTAAAATTTGGGGGGTTTTTTGGAGGTGGGGGGGCTGTGTATCTTAACTATCACTTCTGTGGCCTGAATTCTCCCCTAGATAATGGAGAACTGATTCATGTGGACACTGTTGCATCATGTTTCTTTTTACTTGAGCTTCAAATCAGAAAGGATTTGGACCTTAATTCTCAAAATCTTGCCCACCAATTAATATATATAAAATAATGATTTTAAAAGACTATTTAAGCAAACCTGGTTTATAGTTTTAAAGACATGGACCAAATAAAAACAAACATACAGATACAGAGAACACAGTCGTGGTCACCAGAGGGGAAGTGGGGAAAGGTGAATTGGATAAAGACGATCAACTGTATGGGGAGGGATGGAAATGAAAGTTTTGGTGGTGAGCACACTGTAGGGTATATGGAAGTAGAAATATAATGCTGTACATATGAAACATACAATATTATAAATCAATGTTACTCAAATAAATAAATAAATAAATAAAGACATCCATCTAGCCATAATCCTTCCATCTATCCTTTCAATGCTTACTGACAGTGTGTGCGTAGGGCAACACCAGCCAGGAGGGCCTCTCTGAGAAAGTGACATTTAAGCAAAGATCTGAGGGGTAATGAGAGTTAGCCAGGTGAGGAACAGGAAGAGCACAGCAAGATGAAAGGTCAGCACGTTCAAAAAAGGCTCTGAAGCAGAGAAGACTGTGGGCCATTAAGAATCCTAAGAGGGTCCATATATCTCAAGTTTCAGAGCAAAGAGAAAGAATGGCCCCAGACAAGGCCCACCAGGTAGGCAGGGGGAGGCCCACTGTAGGGCCCTGAATGTCACGTTAAGGATTTATGTCTTGGGACTTCCAGTTAAACATGGCACATGGAACAGAGTCCTTATTTCTGAAACTACCAGGATGATAGAAAAAGAATTAAAAATGACATCTACCTAAAAGAAAAGAGACAAAATTGGAGAGGAGATGACAATAGATTAGAGCTCCAATACCTTGGAAGCTTGGAAGATGACCTGCCGGTAGCCGATTTAGGAGAGAAATCCCAAGTCTAAATTAATGGGAGGGGCAGAAGGGGCGGCTGGGGGTAGGGTGGGGGCACTTACAAGAGGCACACCTATTTAGGAACCAAGAGGTCTCAGAAATTAGAGGCCTCGGGTTCTTCTGAGGGCTGTAACGTGGTGGCTGAGAATGCAGGGAGTGGCTAGAAGTCTTCAGAGCCCTCAGTATCTTGTCTCCTACCCCACGCAGCCAAGCATCCTACCCTAGCCACCTGCCGCTTCACCCTGATGAAAGGCTGGAGGTTTAATCTCAGGAGAAGCCACATCCGACATGGGGGCACCAGGAGTAACTAATCTTGGGACTGAAGTAAGGCACTGAAATCTGAGGGATCACGTGCGTGCCATGTCAGCCCCCTTAAAAGATGTGAATCCTTAACTTCGTTCCCTACCTCCTGAATTCCATATTCTGCCTTTTCTTGTTCAGTCAACTCATTAAAAAGTTCTTCTACCTAAGCACTTCCTTATTTGCCATCCTTATCAGCAGAAGGAACTTCAATCAGCCAGGTCTCTAAACCGATCCTCAATCTCTCACCAGCGGTCCATGTCATCTTACCTTCTTCCTGCTCCAGCTGTAAGCACACCAGATCAAGCCAAGGCTCTTTTCCTGCCAGCCTCCTCCTTGACCAGAGACTACAGTCACACAGTCCAATCTCATTTCTGGGATGAACAATATTATCGCCTTCCTCTGACTCAGAACCTTCGGTCACTTCCTCAGTCCTAACATGGACAACTCAACTAAATGACAAAACTACCAGAACTATACAAACTTATAAAGTTATCCCAGTCTCCAACTCTCTTTTAAACTTCATTAACTAACCAATCTTTCCACTCTCGCTTCATAAATGAACACACATCCCAGATTCTCTAGGACAGAGACAGTTTAATTAAATTTTACTCTTTCTAATAAAGGTGAGACATTTGAAAATTACCAAATGTGACATAATTTTTATACCTTTGTACAGTTTTTCATATATCTAAATTCACGAACGTTTTAAAAAATTCTGTGCCTTATTTGTGGGGGGCTGGAAAAACGTACTTTTTTGGTAATGTGGTTGATACTACTTATTTCAAATCTACCATCCTTTCTCCCGGTTGTGGAATTTGTGGCAAATTTACTTTAACGATAAAAATAAACAGCAATAAATTTCGTCATTTCCTTTAATGTTAGCCTCATTTCTGTTTGTTTCCAGTTTTAGAACGCCTCAACCAGATTTCCCTAAACTCTAACATTCCCACCCTGGCCTCACCTCAGCTCGCTTAGTTCTCCACTCGTATCTTCTAAGATTTCAACATATGGTCATTCTCTGAAAAGTCTCTTTCAATTATTTCTCCAGTGACCACAGAACAGAAGTCACAAACTAGCTGAACTGAGTCTGCAGACCTGTTTTTTGTTTTTGTTTGGTTGGTTGGTTTTGGCTCACGTAATGGTGTTTAAAATTGTTAAATGATTTGCCAATAGTTAAAAATCTGGAGCTCTCCCGTGTCTGGCTGCTCTGGAACAACCTAGAGACGCACATTCTTGCATGACAATAGGGAAAGTTGAGGCCCATTCAGCCCTAGCAGAAGCTTTTCAGGTTGCCCCAGTTCCCACCCAGCCACCTTCAGTCATTTAAATTACTAGTTCCGGGCCCAGGAGGCATTTCTTCTTAAGTCCTGCCTCAGTCAGACCACTCCTTATTCTTCCAAGAAATCGACTTCCACCCTCTTTTTCATGTGTACGGCAAACCTTCTGCTGTCGAGTTCTCCAATAACTAGCTGTTACCTGGCTTTCACTCAAGATTACTCTGTGGAAACATTTCTTACTGGGTTTTCCAAAAATTTCCAGCTATTAATTCTTTGGACTCCACCTTTTATTAATGCATTCAAACTAAATGACTGTGCCACCAAAAATACCGCCTCAATACACACTTACTTTTCCAGTACAAGCATGGATGGGAAGACAGAACCAAAACCGCTCATTAGGATACCTACTGTATTTCAGGAAGTGACAACAACTTACACATTTTAAAATCATCAATTACCATTTATATAAGCACCCACTGTGTGCCTGTCTACTAAGCTCGGGGGTTAAAGATCCTTGGTTCTAAAATACTGGGGAAAACAAAAAGATAAATTACTCACTCACATTTAAAATCACTATGTATTTCCTGGGTGTGTGTGATGTGCCAAGCAATATACACATAGGAGACGCTGGTTATGTGAGCATGCTTCTGTACAGACAGAAACATAACGCTGCAAAGAGACAGCCATGTATTTTTATGTATCAGCCACAAAAAGTAGTTTCCAACATGACATAGACTATTCCAACGAATATTTTTAAGGTTAATGGAACTGAAAAATTTGCGTATGAGCTATGTTATTTATGACACAGCGATTAATTTCTAAATTAGCCCACAAGCCCTTGTTTAAGATTACTTTCAATACTCAATATACTACAAAAACAAAAACAAAATCTATAGCAATACTGACACAAGTGAATGCTCTAACTAAAGAGAAGTAGCTTTATCTTTCATTCTTGTACTGGAGGAAGAAAAGATGAGAAGAGGGAAAGGAGACTTCTGGAAAGATTGTGTCCTGTTTAGTACCACTGTCACCTGAGGGCAATAACTGTTGATGCTCAATAAATGGTATGAATTGAATGAGATTTGGAAAGGAACTTCCCTATTTTTATCAGGTTTAAGCTGTTGGTGACACAGATTCTGAGACAGGAGGGAAGGGGGCAGGGCACAGCCACTCAAGGAATGACAGCAATTTAACACCAAAATGGTGGAAGATTCAACTCCCAGTTGGCCTTGAGGATTAAGTTGGTAGGAGGTTTGACTTGAGCTTCATTATCTGCTCACTGTAACAGCCTGATAAATAACACGCCTGCGGGCGCCATGACAGCCCCACGGCCAATCGCGAAAGGCCAAAGAATGGGCGGTGGCCCAATGCCTGGGAGTCCCAGCCCGTTCCCCAGGGCAGTTGGAACTGTCCCACCTGTAGAAGTGTGAAGCTACGGAGCCCAGAAAAACTGGCAACACCATGCCTAGTGGCCCTTTTCCCCCTGCTCCCTCGTATTTGGAGACTCTGTCTATGGAGTGTGTACCCACTTTTACTTTAACCTGAGCACCCAATTCCCACACCTCTTTCCTTGCCTTTCTCTTGCCTTACCCTCTATGCAGTCTGTATCTCTCTAAATAAATCTACCTTTACTCAACTGTGGCTCGCACTTAAATTCTTTCCTGCGCAAAGCCAAGGATCCACCCTTGGTGGGGCATGTCCCAGGGGCTCAACTGCCCCGAGACGACCTGGGACACGGCCCTCCTCACACCTCACATCCGTTTTCCTGCATGAATTCCACATCTGACTTTTCTTCAGATAATATCACTTCCCACTGTTCGGGGTGAATCACTGGAGTAATCCTCTTGCTTACTCCTTGTGGCCTGAGCTTGGGCTTCTTTTTTGAAACACACGTAACGAAGATATCAAGACTTTCCCAAGACACAAAGGAGTTGGAATAAATGGAGAAAGAACAAAGGTGGTCTGGAAAGAAAGTCTGTAATCTAAAAAGATGACTCAGCCATATTTAATTGTGGCAGATTCTGTAGGTTGGTTCGCTCAACACTCATTTTCAAGGTCTTTCTGCCTGGTCTTTAACTACTACAAACTTCAGAAGATCTCAGTTTCTCTAATCCAGCCAGGGGCAGCCATGCAGACGTGGTTCTGGTCAAGGCTGGAGAAGATATCTGCAGGGAAGGGTTCCCCCTCTTCCTGCCTCTGCGGCAGCAGTCAACAAGGACCCACGAAGCCAAAGGTCCCTCACTAAAGATAATATACCCGAACAGACAGAGGTCCAGATCTCTGATGGCATCACTGAACTCTTCCTTAGCCCTCTACTGTCCCCAGCCTTCTTGTTATACAGAAAACATCAACCCCTATGTGGTTAAAATAAAGCTGCTCAGATGTTTTGTTACTTGCAGCAAATGTATTTCTAACTGACAGCATTAATCAAACTATCAGCAACACAATGCAGAATACTAAAGAGAGACCACCGCCCTTCCCTTGCAATCCTCCTTGGGGTGAGGAACTAAGCTGGAAAGAGATCCTGGATCACAGAATTCCCCATTCTGGCTCCCAGGTGGTGCCACTGATACAGGACAGCTTGACAGGTCATTGAATGTTTAAAACAATGCGAAAATTGAGAGTTTATATGGCTAAGACACTCTTCTAGACATACACAGATCTGCAGAGCATCTAACTAGACTTTTGTTTTAAATGGGACTATCACAAGTCTGATTCCGCCCAGATATGAGGATTAGAATTTCTAAACATATCAGCTATTCCTCTGGAAATGAATGTCTATGTATATATGAACACTTACAAGTTGCTAATTTGTCATTAACTCTCTAGACATGTTCATATCTTCCCTTGTTTATCGCTCTTCTCTTATTGTTATTTTAAAAATGTTAAGCTTTGGTAACTTTCAACTATTCAAAAGTCTTAAAACTCAGATGAATATTTGGTAGTTTCTCTTTTATCTGATGATGTAAGTTTTAGGTTCTGACTGAAAATGACTTGCATCCTCTGTCTGTGTCTCATTTCTCTGGGCCACATTCCCTCCCCACCCCTCAATACCACTGTGAATAAAACAGATGCCAAAATGAACAGCAGTGGAAATCTGACCTTAATCAGTATGGAAAAAAAACCGAATTAACCTTTTGCAAAACACTTTTTTGGTAACGTTTCCTGCCTTAGGTTGCTACTCACTGTTTAATCTTACTAGGGAAAATAAATTGTTTGGGTTTTTATTATTGTCATTGTTATCTGAGAGGTGGAAGAAGATAATCTGTGAAACCCTTAGGCATAAATAATTGGTCCAAGATAGTACACAGACATTTAAGTGGCTAGGAACACAGTAAAATTTGCTTGTTCCTGTGTTTTGTACACTCTAGTTGGGGAGGGGAATAGGAACTATGACTAGAACTGCCCAAGCATCCAGAAGCCTCATTATACTACGATGTTTATAAAAAGGAAGCATGTGGCAGAGAATAATTTGTTTTCAGTTTTATGTGTTACTTAAGTGTTACTTTTTCTGGAGACTAGATGCTAGTGATAGGATCCTGATAAAGATGCTAATATGTAAATCATTCTTTAAAAAAAAGACCAATCACGTAGCTGCAGCTGTTATAAAATTAATCAGTGGCAGAAGCTTTTCATTAGATAATGGACTGCCTTGTCCCCTGACACAGACTGTGTTGCTTTGAATAAGAAAGGATGCCTTAGGGATAGATCCACATTCACCGTCTCCGTGTCTAGACAATACATTTGAGTCGAAAAATGAAATTTTCACGTTAGTGGGAGAAGACTCTTCTTTATCTCCTCAAAACTGATGCACTTGGAAGCTCCTTGATACAAAGCATGTCCTCTCTCACCTGACCTGTCTGAGGGTTCAGTGCAAGAATTAGGCAGACCCTGAGTCCCTCTGCACATCTAATAGACGGCCCTGAAGTCACACAAGTAAGAGCCCCCCTTTCCCCTTTCAGTAGTAATGTCCAGGCTCCTCCCATCCCTTTTTTATTGACTCCTACTGCACAGCAGGCAGGAACCATTCCCCCTTCTCTACCTCTTTGTTTCTCCTCTTATCTCAGCTTAAATTGTATCTGACCCAGCCTTTATTCTCCTTTGACTCCTGGACAAAAGTACCTGGGAACAAGTTTAAAGCAGCCTTTAAAAAAACGTAGGTGCCTCTTACTTCAGCCCTTTTTGTACTCAAGTATCCCCTGTAGAGTCTAGGAGAAACAGAGAAGTGGCGGCCGACAGGAGGAGGAGCGCTGACATTCACAGAGTGCCTAGAGGCAGATGCTGATGCAGCTGATGCCAGCCAGTCCTCACAATGCCCTGAGCGCCACGCTACCAACCTCATTAAAGATCAGTAAAACGGGGCTAAGAGATGTTTAGTAATTTCCCTAAGGTTGCATCTCAGAGCCTGGATTTAAAGCCAAATCTTTCTGACACGCAAAGTGCTGGATGGCCTTCCTCACCCCTCTGTTACAGGAGACACGGGTCTTTGCTTGCCCGGTGTGTTTTAATCCTAATCAGCATGAAGGTGATGGGCAGTACTCTCAGAAGGACCAGGATGCAGGACAGGGAACAGAGCGTGGGGCAGGGATGACAAGAGATCACAGAACCCTTCATACAAAGGAAAATAAGGACCAGAGAGAGGGAAGCTGAGAGGTCAACGGGGTGGTAGAGTGACCAGGAAGGCGACTAGACCAACTTATGATTAAATGTCCAGTTCTTCTTGTCCAGAGAAGCGTCAAGAGTGGAGAAATAAACCCCAGCAATGCGAGTTTCTACCCCAAAAGCATTCTGTTCCCATAGAAACAAGAGCTGCATTCTATCCACACTGTGCAGTGCATCAGGCACTCGGAGGGTTAAATTAGATTCTGTGACTTGGGGACCTAACTACCATTTATACCATTTTATTCCAAGTTGTAAGCAACTAACTTACAAATAAACTTTTGGAACACAGCTCAAGGGTAAGTTCAGAAAACACTAAATCTTGTCTCAAGGCAGGAATGTGGTTCTTGCCTGACTGCTGAGGGATTTAACGGTTACTGGGCAACCAGGAATTAAATTCTTCAGGTAGCTTTAGTTTATCTATACCTACTCCTTATGAGTATTCTTTGGGGAATTTTTTAAAAAAATAATTTTTATAAAATAAAAAAATGATATAGCATCTTAGAACTAGAACTCTCCCATCTTAACTCTTCATTTTCCAAATGAGAAAGCTAAGGACCAGGAAGTTTTTAGTAACTTGTCCTGGGTTCCCTAGTCAGTTAGAAGGACAAGGACCGGAAGCTAAATCTTTCTCTTTTTTTCCCCTCTTCCCTGGATAGAAGGGGTGCTTCAGATAGATGAATAGAGTAGCTGAGGAACTCTCTTAAACAGGCACAGGAACCAGAAGCATCATTTTCCTGTTATGTTGCCCCATCTTCTTTTATTGACTATTTTATTTGATTGTAGTAAGAACACTTACCCCCTCATCGCAGCATCCTTTCTCTAACGGAGCCAGGGAACGAAATACAAAGGCTCATTCTAAGTGGGACTTTGAAACTACTCTTTCGGCTTAAGGGCTCCCATTTGCTCTCAATTTGAACAGAGACCATGAATTTCTTTAACCCAGACCAGTATCAGACACATTCACATTAAATCTGAAAAAAAAAAAACAAAACCAAAATTTCCCAGAAGCCAGCAAGGACTAATCTTCCCCCTGTGAGAGTAGTTTCGAGACCTTGTGATCTGAAGTTTTCAAGATTCAGCTCCTTCTAAACCACCCTGACACAGAAAGTCACGATTGTTCGGAAGTGGAGTGTGTTCCAAGAGGAAGTCAGGAAGTGAGGATGTGCATACTTCTTTTCAAGAGCATCAGTGGTCCAAATCCTGAATGAAGCAGCCAGGTCCCAGGCACGCCCCTCAGTGTGTCAGCAGATAAAACAATTCATCTTCTCTGTCCTTCTGATGATAATCTTCATTTCTCCATTTAATAAACATTTGTGTTCAGTTTAGAAGTTTTAAGAGTTAGCATTTATAAAGTTCTGAACAGCTGTCTAGTTTGACTTAAAGGCCACTAGTTGCTGGCTTTAAACTTCTTATATTTCTTTCTGGGTTTTCGTCTCAGAAAAAAAATACTAACATAACTCTCCATATAATACATTTTCATTCATAATCTGGCAGGCTGTTTTCTACAGAAAAGAAAAGCTTTAGTTTAATTAGAGAAAAGGTGATGCATCGAAGAACAGAACACTGTGTCTGTTATGATAACAATGTGTAAGAAAGGACATAATCTATACGTACGCACATTTGTATATGCATAAAACATCTACAGAAGGAAACAGAGAACTAGGTTATTAACTGCCTCTGGAGAGTGACACTGGGGGACGGATACCAGGGCTGAAGGGAGACTTGGTTTTCATACTACCCTCTTGTATCGTTTCATTTAAAAAAAAATCATGTGCACATGTCACTGTAAAACAAAATGACTGAGTATTAAATCTTTCTTTTCCATACTTCTCTCTGTGTGATGTCTTCCAAATTCTTCGTCTCATCTGCTTTTTTCTGCAGGAATACTACCGTATAATGGAAAAACTAATGGACAGAGGGAAAAACTAGGTGGGTTCTAGCTGACTTTGCAGTAAAAGGCCATTTCTCGGTGCTTACTGTGTGTTAGCGATGGAGACATCCATTCTCAAAGAATACCTCCAACTTTGATACTGTTGCTTCAGTTCCATCTTACAGACAAGCAAACTAAACACCTGAGGACTGAAACTCAAGTCTATTACACACTGAAGCCACTCAGTCATGAAGCAGTCTCCCAGGGTGCTCGGGCGAGCCACCTCAACTTCCCTAAGCTGCAGCGTATTCACTGCTAAAGGGAACAAGAAAAGCACCTGTTCCGAGGGCTGCTGTGAAGACTGCATGGATCTTAAAAACTCCGAGGACAGACAGATCCAGGACACACGCTTCCCCAGTAAAAGTCAGGAACCTCACCCTGCCCCCAGTATTTTCTGTATAAAGTGTAGTAAAAATGCAAGGAATCTTTTTATCACACTGATGCTTCTACAATATTTCTTTAGTTCCTCTTTCCAGAAGCCTTCAAGGTATCTCTTCTTCAAAATGCCACTGTCACTTCCCAGGAAAAAAAAGTTTACTTAGCTCAGGAACTAAATCACTGAGTTTGGAGTTTAGAGTACATTTAAGTCCCAGCTATGCTATGTGAACAAACCGCCTATATTCTTTGAGCCTCATTTGTACACTGGAGATACTAATACACATCACAGGGCTTTGGAGAAGACTAATGAGAAATACATGCTTATGGTATGAAAGTTCATATACTTATAGGAGCCACCCCAAGTAAATTTTTATAAAAAGATGAGCTTACATAAATAAATCCATAAGTACAAAAATCAATAAAATTATGATCTACTTGCTACTGGCCCAATCAATTTGCAATATCCTCTTTGTGCAGTGGTATCACCATTCTCTGTGTCATCGAGGCTGAAAATCTAGAAAGCATCTTATAACCCCCGTCTTTTCTTTAAAACCTATCCAGTCTGTCACTACTTTCAGGCAACTGTACCTTGGGAAGAAAACTTCTCAAGTCATGCCCCCATGTGTTTTCCCCATTGCTATCCTAAGGCCCTCATCACCTCAGCTGCCACAAAGCAAAACAAAGTAAAATAACTAATCTCTCCTGTCTCTCAGTATCCTTCAACCAACCCATCAAATTCTCATTCCTAAAAACAGAACAGACTCCCTCATGTCTCTCTTCTACTAAAGACTCAACATTTTCCCAATGTCAATCAAATGAAACTTACATTTCTCTCTGTGTGTGTGTGTGTTAGCTTGAACTTAAACCCTCAGTCATTTCAACCTGAGACATTTAAATTTGCCTTCAAAAACAAAATGGGTATATGGTGGCATTAATAAACTACCACATCAGCAACAAAAGGAAACATGGTTGTCATTTGGACTCCAAAGACAGAAAGGACTTGGAATAACTTAAGCATTCCACCATGGGCCATAAGCAGAGCTGGTACTGTGCCTGCCACCCTCAGATGCAAGAACTTCTATCACATCATAGAGTCCACTGCATGTCCACGTTCACACCAGCTTGTGAGACGGACAGGGATCATGACTTATGTTTCTTTGTATCCTGTTACTCAGAGCAGAGCCTGGAACATTCTGTGTATTCCATATGTATGGGGAAAAAAAATCAATGCCTCACATGGCACTGTAAAAGTAAATGGTCCATAACTATGGTAGGATGAGTTTCCATTACTCAAGAGGCAGGAAGCAACCTTCCTCCTCTACCCAGTGGCCAGTCCTTTATCAAGAGAACCACCATAATTTAGGGCTCTGCATATGTAAGGAAATGTGAAGAAACTGGAGTTGGCATAGAGAGTAAGAATATTTAACATAATGGATGGATAATAGGTCCACTGAGGATGGATAAAGAGATTAGGCTCATGTAGCTTGGAGGAAAGCTAAAGCGTAATTCAAAAACTGTACTGTTGTTATCAGGAGTCTCTCATGACCAAGAGTCCCTCAACACCATGGAAAAAAAATGCTTCTATTATGTCAGAAAAGCTTGGAAGAGTTTTGTTTGGTTAACTTGGTTTTGCTTTTACATTACTCACTAAAGAGGAAGAAAGCTCAGTAAACATTTAAAAGAAAATGTTCACGATCACTAGTAATCAAAGATATGCAAATACTGACAAGGAGATGGTTTTATTTTACAACTGCAAGAGTAAAAATAATGCTCCACGCTGGCAAGGGCAATAGTTAGATGGGCAATGTCACATATTAAGAGTGTAAATGGACACAACCTTTTGAGAGAATTTCAGGTAATATATATACACTAAGAAATTTAAAACCACTACTATCCTTTGAATCAGTGACTGCACTTGGGTGAATCAAATATGGAAAGGCTTTATGCTCAAAGATGTTCCTCACAGTTTCGCTTAGAGTGATGGAAAAAATTGGAAACAACTGTGGAAAATATTATTAGCTCCATACTCTTTCATTGCACCTTGGCTAGAAAATGTAACTGAAGCAAGAGGATACAAGCCTTAATTGACAGTGTGAAAATTAACCTTGAACAGAATGTGATCACTATAAGCACAAATGTTTTGAGAAGATAGAGTGTTTGTTCTGGTAGCCGATCTCTTTCCGATAGGTAAAGGTAAGTGAATTTTCAAATATCAGTTAATTTTTTAATTAAACAATTAAAACTTAAAAAAACCTCATCATACAGTTGAGTTTCTATGTAAATTTGTTGGCTAAGAAGGCAAAACATTTTCTGTAATATTGAAAGTTTCCAAGGATAGTTGCCTTGTCCCCTTGAGGCCATAAATATATTGCAAAAGAAATGCTATGCATTAAAAAACTGGTGGTGAAAAGTGTTCGCTTAAATTTATCAACTATATTTATCATAGGATAAATTTTACTTTTCAACCTTCTGATTACTGACTGCGTATTTCTGACCACACTGACTTTATTCTAAGTATTCAAGTAGCTTGTTGGACAGAAGGTATCCTAACTTGAAAAATAGGAAATTATTTTTAAAAAGTGGTATTCCAAAAAAATGCAGCTTGGAAAAAACATTCCCGGAAGAATTGTTAAGAATGAGAGAAAACTTGTGACATTTAGTGAATAAAGGAAGATACAAAGTTATAAACATAATGTTATCTCAAACAACTATATAAAAATGCATAGAGGAAAAGACTAGAAACAATCCTCTAAAAGCCAAATGGTG
Organism: Vicugna pacos; assembly: GCF_048564905.1. Taxonomy (NCBI): domain Eukaryota; kingdom Metazoa; phylum Chordata; class Mammalia; order Artiodactyla; family Camelidae; genus Vicugna; species Vicugna pacos. The sequence continues at coordinate 23,749,592 of NC_133023.1, forward strand.
GTTATGTCCAGGTGCTGAGATTTAAGGTGATTTTTGTTTTCTTTTACACTTAACTTCATCTTCCAAAATTTCTGGAATGTACATATATCTTCTACTGTTCAGAAAAATAAGATTACTATAAAAATGTTTATACCTTTAATAAGCCTATTTTCCATAGTATTTTTAGCCTGCTGTCCTAAAGTTTAGGATTCACAATGTTTGGCACACTCTTAACAGTTTACTGAGTCAAAGAACCAATGAATAATTGAGGCTATCAGCGCATCAAATAGTGTTCAGTGTTTCTTTTCCCTGTTATTTAAATTCCAAATCCACAGTGACACTTTCTTTCAAGGGTCTCATCTCCTTGATTATCAATTTGTTATTCCTTTTAGGACAAAATTAATTCCAGGATAGCAGTTCACCTGGTTTGGTTAAGATATCAAATTGCCAATAAAATTTACAACTTACTTGATATTTCCAAATTTTATTACTATGAGGCTTTATCGTCTGCTTTTTGGAAAGAACTCCATCTCTCCATAGAGTTCCCTCTTGCCATTTTAATAATGTGCCTTAGGAAAACATCATCTATATTTTTCTGTCTTCTTGAGTGGTATTTGTCTTCTTCCCCACTCTCCCTTGCTCTACTGTGTGCTATTCAATGAACATTTATTTATTCAGAGGCTACCATGCACTGGGAGCAGGTGACAAAGATGTGGAAGACAGCTCTGGCTTTAAAGAAATTCATTAGTTGGTCTTGAGAGACTTGAGCATAAACAACTATAAATAATGCAAGTACTATAATCAAATGCATGAGAGCTTATTCTTAGTTTGGACTTCTGTGCGGGTAACTTCTTTTTTTTATTGCTACCCCCTCTTTCCTTGTTTTTGGTCAGTGTTCTTTGAATCTTGTGTGCCTTTTTAGCGCCTCATCTAAGTTATCTCAGATTGAGAAAATACTATCGGAAGCTGTAAGGCTTTGTGTTTCCCGTTCCTGCGTATTGGCACAGATGGTTGACTGCATCACCATCCATGGGGTCTCCTGTACGTCAGCCATTTGCTTGCTGGTTCTCAGACCCATTCTCTGACCTTTCCCCTGCTCTGCTCTCTATTACAGAGAACGGCATTTTCCTGCTCCTTTCAACTGGCTTCTGAGGAAGTATAGCCAATGGGAGTCACTGGCAGAAGACCAGCGGGAAAGGTCAGGCTATTTCTCCCTTTCTCTCTCTGTCTTCAGCAAAAGCTCTGGCAGTAGCTGTGTCTCCTTCCTGGCTCTGGCTCCCTCTCAACAGCCCCTCCCACAGTGGTCCCAACTGGCCACTGATTCTAGCTCCAGCTGATGGCTCTGGCTTCTGGGGCTCTGTGATACCACCTCTTGGCACTGTCCCTCCAGCCCTGGGTACAGCAGAGGCTCCTTGCTGTCTGTTTGGCTTCTTAGCTCTTCCACCAATGGGTAACTAACCTCCCGCATAAATTCCCTCTCTCTGAAATAACTAGAGTGGTTTCCATTTTCTGACTGGATCGTGACTGATACATTACCCAAGTCAAAAATCTCAGCATCAAAACCTTTAACATGTCATGTAAGCTTTTTAGGGTCTCATCCATCCTTACGCAGCCTTTACCTTGTCCCGTCCCTACCATAATAGCACCCTATCATTTCTAAGGTGTTTACTCTGTTTTGGGCATTTTTTTCGCAGGCCACATTATTTTACAAGCTTTCTCCTTTCTTTTTACTTATGAATTACTGGGCATGTTTCTTTCCTTTGTATACGGAGGGACATGGTATATGACAATAACACCAATAATAAGTAGACTGTCACCATCATCATCAACAGCAATTATAATTCCTTGCACAGTTACTATGTCACTTTGTCATTTTACATATATTATCACTAACCCCCGCAACATTCCCTAAAGTAAGTACCATCGTAACTGCTTATTAAATCACAAAATTGGGGTTCAAAATTGTTAGTGCCTTTGTCTTTGGCCACAGAGAACAGGTGGTGGAGCCAGAATTTCAAAAGCACACTTCATAAGCCTCAAAGTCACATGACCTGTCGTTAACTCACAAAGTGATGTTAAGTCAGAGCAGAATCACTCAGTTCCCCACTGAATTCATCACATAATGTAAAGATTATACATACCACATTTTATGCTCTGGATAAAAACAAACTTTTATTTGGAAACTTATCATATTCTGTACATTACATTCAAGGGGCGGAGGAGGCATTAAACTAGGCAGCAAGGACCCTGCCACTTAAAACCTAGCCCTTTCCTGTATTGGATGATTCTATTATTTTGGCCTTCGAAATTATTGCTAAGGAGGGCTATGAAATGGGAAAGACGATAGATCCCTCCTTTGCCTAAACTTGACTTAACTGGCAAAATATAAAATCCCATAAATAACATTTTTTCAGTGTCCTTGTTTGGTGTCAATTAAGTACCCAAGGTCACTTGATTTTACATTTATATTTTTAAAAATTAAGTGCTCTAGAACAAAGCTACTCCAAGTAGTCTTTCACAACCATAGAAACTGGGAGTGTGATAAACAACTTTTATAGCACCTTGACATCGCCATGACATCTAAATGCACAATCAACGGATTCCTTTGACAGAACAAGGTACAGACTAGGTCACGTGTGGCTGAACTAGTGCGGTGCCTTACGTGCCGATGTGACTGTATACTAGTCAGTTTCAATGAAGCCTCCTAAGTCTGTGACATACAGTGTATTTAAAAAAGACTGCGCTTCACGAGTTTGAGAAGCACTACCTTAAAACTGACAGCCCCTTTACAGAACTAGAAAGCAAAATATAAAATTAGCTACTTTCCCACCAAAATTTACGCTTGATAAAAAAAAATACATACGTCAACATATAAATATATTTGCACACATGCGTGCACGCACACACACACAAGGTCGTCTATAACACGTCCCAGTTACATAAGTGCCAGTTTATGAGAGGGCACAAAGACTTCCCTAGAGTTATGCAAGGGATCAAGACTTTGTGGAACGCCAAATTCTGAAACATTCTCACAGAATATCATCGATTCATAAATAAGCTAATGACTCATCCACTATGTCGTAAAAGAGTCTTTCAGAATATTTTTAGGTCACTTTATTACTACCGTGGAGAGTATGGACTTTAAAAACTCACTATCTATTTTATGTGAGTGTTCTGACTGTTCTGAATCTCTTTCCAGCAAAACTGCAGCTCCCGAGAGACGTACAGAGGTAATCAGACTTGTGCGCTTAAAAAAGAAATATTGGAAATGTCTGAATAAGAGCAGACACGTTTTTAGATGCCTTTCCTTCGTGTGCAAAAATCGTCTTCTGCAGACCCAGCTACATAAAACTGTACACATCCAGCACTTTTCTCACAGCTGCAGGTGTAACCTTAATGCTCCTCTTATTTAGATCAAGGGAACTACAATTTGTCAGCTCTTTTAAATTGTAAACCAGTCTAGGTCTGAAAGAGAAGCCTTTGGAGTTTCCTTCCGAAATAGGCTTTGGAAGATGCAATTCAGAAATATTTATTTATGTTCTTCAATTAGAAGCTTTAAATCAAGTCGCTTGAACAAGAAAAATATTTGAAAGAATATCCCATTAAAATGCCATAAATTTTGATTTGAAGATTACATTTGTTTTACAAATGGGGACAATCAATTGATCCTAACTGAAGTTAAAGGAGCAGATTATTTTTCTTTTCTCTTTTATAAGCAGGACAGAAGTAAAGGAAGAACATTTATAACAGCCTTAATGTCTTATGTCTTCTATTTTGCAAATCTGAGTAAATCTCCTGTGCTAACTTTGTCAGCGAGGGAATAAAGAACGTCATTTGAGATTCCATAGCTTAATTATGCTGATAAAGCAGTTTTATAAATCAAGCTACGAGTAATGGATATTCCTTTGAGAACAGCAAACTAGAAGCCATAAAATGTGTGCTCTGGACTTGGTTCCTTATCTTCTAGCCGTATGTCAGTAGGAATAAGTCAAAGTAAGTCTTGCACCCCAGCCTGCTCAACTCCAAATAGATAGGAAGAAACAGTTGGCCCGTCCACTGATACGGTAGCATTATTTGCCAAATCAAAACCAGGAGCCCACTCAAATGGAGGGAAGGAAAGAAGATCTGAAACTGAAAAATGACAGAAATTCAGGTTAGAGGCCAGCTATATACCTAATTTACAGCTGTGAAAGGATAGAATATGGTTATTTCTTCAAACTCTTTGCACACCGTAAAGTGCGACAGAAATAAAAGTACAGTAATTATAAACGTGATGATCCTATTACTCGTATCTTCCAAGTTGGTGGTGACAAAGAGAAACTGGGGAGTTCGGCACAGCATTCATAAGTCCAAGCCAGACCCAGCCAGAAGTTAAATTAAAACCAGACATTTAGAGGTAGAAGGTTGCTGCCCAACCTGATAAGTCAGAAATCTGAGACCAAGACAAAGCAAAGGACTAGCTCAAGGTCACACCCAAGCTGGGATCTGAACTGAGATATTCTTTGCAGTTCAAGGTATTATGGTAGCAAAAAAAATCAAAAGGCAGAGGTGTGAATGCTTAGCAGCATTTAAAGAACTAGAGATAAAAGACAAGGAAAGGAATATGGTCAATATTGAGGAGCTTGGCTGAGAACAGTTAAGTTTACAAAATCTGCTGAGAAAAGCATGAGGAGATGCTCCCAGTGCAGAAGGAATTCATAGTCATTCAGAGTCCCGCCGTCATTCCTAATCGAGGAGCACCCTCAGGAGGGAACACTTAATGGAATGGAGAAAGCCTATCGAAAAAGAGGGCGAGTAAGCTAACTTCTTTTCCTTCCTCCTGGCAAACCGAAGAAAGCGGTACAGGATTTCTATGGCAGTGTTTCTAACTCTATCCAGGCAGCTGCAATTACTTATTAATAACGATACTGATGTATCTGGAAGCTCTTAGCCTCTTGACTTGAGTGGTTCTCTTAACTTCCTAGAAGAATCACATCAGCCTCAGACCCATCAGATCCATCAGACTCTAAAACTGAGTCCTCATTCTAACATTCTGAAGCTCTTCTTAGGCAACAGACGTGAGCCTAGGGGCCACGAGCTGATGGACTGCCTTCAAATCACAAGGATTTTTAAGATGACTTTTCGTAAGAATTCCTAAAACATTCTTCAGTTCATTTAGGAAAACCGAGAGCCCTGGCGTCACTTGGGTGAGCATCATGAACAGCTGGACTCCAAAATTTGGGCAACAGATAAGAGGGGCTACATCTTTCTGGAGAATGTCAGATTTGTAGGAAGAAAGGGGAACCAAACCTCTAAAGAAAAAACCAGGGGTGAAGGGGCTTCAAAGAAGGAAAAGGAAACTGTGATAAGAAATGTCAGATTATCCAGCACATCTGGATTTTAGTAAATGGTTTGGAATGAAGTCACTTAACCTTCTGAAGCTTACTGGTTCTCTCTTCACACCATCCTATTTTTTTAAACCTCTACCTCCTCTGCAAACTGCTATTCCTGTGCTATACTGCTGGTATCCCTCTTGTAACCACCTCACACTGTCGGTCCGAAAGAAGCCATGGAGGGGACCACATAAAGATTTTATTTATTTTATTTATTTATAATTAATATAACACCCCCAAGGAAACAGACTAAGAAATATTTTTCAAAGCATTTTTAAGCAGCACATATTATATGTGTGTGTGGGGGGGTGCTTTTTTGAAAAATGTTTACTTAAAATTTCAGTGATGATCTTAAGAACCTAGACACAAATAGTGAGAAAACGACAGGCTTCTTATCACATAATGGCACTTCATGTAAATCAATATTATATTACTACTTCAAAATAAATTCCAAAGCACATTACCATCTAACATCTACTGATTTTTAAACACATTTTGAAGCCCTAAAAAGCTTCAGGTTTTAAATCATCACGATAACTGACTGGAACAACAATCTTGCCATTACGTTTGTAAAGATGCTAACAGAAACCTGAAATTCACCTCACGAATGGAGCACATTATTACTTCTAAGAAAAGATGAAGAATATGCCTTCTCAACATCAAATAGATGGCCCGACGGGTATATTTCCAGAGAGCCTCCCCACTTGATAACAGCTTGTCTCACTCTGTCTGTAAGACAGGTATGCATGGCAGGATCTTCTGCCTGTTGTTTTTTTTTTTTTTTTGCCCAAAATGTACATTTTTAAAAATAGGAATGATTAAACTTTCAGAAATCCATTTGTCTGCAGAGTCAGCCAAAGGTACTTCTTGAAAAATTATGATCACAGCAAGTTCTGAAAACAATCCGCCCCACTTCAGCCCAAAGTAAGAGAAAAACAAACAAAAATTCTTTGACACTTCTGTCCAATAGCCTGCATTCTAAGGATAAGGATACTGAAGCCCATGCAAAAGTCGGCACAGGAAATTTCGTTTTCTGTATACCACTCACCCCATCACCTCGGGGGCAGTCAGAGCAAATACTGAAAGAAAGCTGTTTTCGAGTTGTTCTTATTGATTTCTTCTCTGTGCAAACAAGACAACGCTTTTGCCAAATCGTTAATGTTGCGTAAACAATTTTCTGGAGACGTTCCAATGCTCAAATTCCTAACGACTATCAGGTCATCATTGTGAATGTTTAAATTATTTCTTTACTATGCTTTGTTTTGTGTTTGTGTGGCAGCCTGACAACTTTTCCCCTCATAACTTGAAATTTTTTAATGGGTACACAGCCTAAATATCAAGGGAAAATCGAATATTTTTAACATTTGATGAAAGCTCACTCAAAAGAAGCCATTTTAGATCTGTTGAGAACAACCTGAAAAGAATTCTTTTACATTTTTTTAATCAAAAAAGTTAATTTTGTCTTCTTTACCACTAAAATTTTTAGGTCAGTTTTGGGTTTTTTTTGGTGAATGGACATATTTAGAGACTAACAACACATGAGATGATCCCTTTGTGTTTAAAAATACCCGATAAAGTTTACGGGAAGCAGGGCTTAAACATAAATTCTGTACGTGTGTATGTATGTGTGGTGTAGGGGTGTGTGGGCGCTGCTTTTCTGACACAGGTTCTTATTGGTTAATGAATTACAGCTGCAGGGACACTAAGGCATGGGGTAGGGAGTGCTGATGAAAATTTTTGGCTACATAGCTAATTGTAAATAATATAAATTCATCGCAGAAAGTCAGGAAAAGAAGAATGACGATCACCTAGAACTCTATTAACCAAAGAACTCCAATATTAACATTTCGAGTAATATCACAGCTTTCCATCAGTTAATGCTCAAGTGCTACTGTTTCAGCCATTACAAAATGATTTTGGTTTGTAATATTATGAGGTTTGCACCACAGGTCGGGGCGAACACTTGAATGCTTTTGGAAACAAGGACGAAAACAGAGTGTGCTAAATAGGCTGGCTGGAGATTTTGGCAACGTAGAGAATGGAAATCTCCTCAGAATTGGGCACACTTAGGCACGTGTAACATTTCACCCATACTGTGAGCCACCGCAGCTGCTATAGGAGAGACATGTCTGGAGTTGGGGGTATGCTGGGCAGTAGCAACTTCTTGGTATTTTCAATGTGTCACCACAGACAAGGTTCTATTAAGAGAGGGCCCTAAGTGTGGTCTAAAACTCTGAACACATCAGACTGTAATACTGATTTTCCTTTCATGATACCTTTCATGAACTAAACGCAGCTGAAGGCTTCCCACCATTTCATCCAGCTCAAAATGGCAACTTGGACCTGAAGGGATACCTCCCGAGGAAAAATATAAGCCAATACAGAAAGATAAAAAAGAAATTCAAGGGCTCTTTTCAGTATGTCACACTTTTATTTCAACTGTGAAACACTGTAATTTGGAGGTGGGAAGGGCAGAAATGGTATTTAATCTTGTAGGTTATCTGAGGGATGTAGACATGTAACAAACTACTAAATCAATCATTCCATGTGTGCCTATGAACAGTAGAGGGCCCACTGTCCAGGAATCCAACACAGTATTTCTAGAAATGCAGTGGTTTGCTCCAGAAATACCATTCAAGTAACCATCTATCCATAGGCAAAACTGTCAATTTGTACTTATTTGTAACAGGTGCGTGGTAACCTACTTGGACGTACTTTACTAAGTTAATAAAATCAATGAGATAAGTACAAACTCTAACAGAAGACCTGGGGTAAATCCCAGTGTAGAGCCATACCTAAGGCTGCATAGCCCTGATAAGGGTTTCTCTGCACCTTACTTCACTGTCCTGTGAAACAAGGCTGTTGATACCATCTTCCGAGCCCGATGGTTGCGTACAAACACGTTCCACGCACAGCATAAACAGCAGGCTCTCAATCAATGGAAAATGTTTCTTGATGTGTCACCATTTGAATAAAAGTTAGCCCGAGAATTCTGTGACTCTAACAAAAATACTGGAAATTTAACTTCTGACAGCCGAAAAATAAATTTCAACACCTAGTTCATTTCCAAGGTGTTTGTTATTAGGATAATAAAAAATACTATTTCAAAGGGGGGTAGAATTGACCAAATATTTATGATGGCTGCATTTTATTATATGCAAATTATCACAATTAGAGTTGACTTCATCAAAGAAAAAGTCTGTTAATAAATGAGCTCTAAATTTCCCTGCAACTGTAAAATTCCATTATCTTCCAAAGTCAGGTGATTTGCCCAAGGTTAGAAACCATGCCAGGTTACCAGCTCTAAGTTTACCACCACATTTGACCTATGATGACAAAAAGCATATTTCATTCCTATTGAAAGTGCAAACACTTATTGATAGTTCATAATTAGCTTTTTATCAACCATGTTTGTGATTTCTTATTACAGAGCAATTAAAAGTAAGCTGATAGAGTATACCATGCAATGAAATGGAAAGATGACCATGGTACATTAGCTTTAGGTGAAAAAAAGCTGATTATAAAACAGAACAATCCAACTTCTATAAAAATGTATGTATAGAAAGAAATTTTTGAGGATACACTAGATTATTAAACATTAGTTAACTCTAAGAGGTGGGTTGTGCATGATTTGTCTTTTCTTTTTTGTTAGCTTGTCTCTATTTTTAAACTTTAAAAAATATGAACAAGTATTAATTCTATGATAACCATAATTTTTAAATAAAAGCAAATTAAAATATTAAAACTGGAGATCACTGATGAGAGTGGAAAAAATTACAAGTGGGTTGAATCTGTGCAAACAAGAGGTTACAAACAGGAGGCCCACGGACAAGATTAAATTAGCTCTTTATTGACAGATTTCTAGTTTCTCTCAAAAAATCCAATGTATTAAGAGCACTGAGCTAGGACTACCAGCTCCCCCAGCATAGCCGCTGCCCACTTTCGATGAAGCCTCATTCTCTCATTGGCCAAAAGATAAGCATTCAAATTTTTCACCTGTGGTCTAAACAGTGCAGCATTAAAAGCCAGAAACATTCTGTAACAGGGGAGAACGTAGCACTAGAAGATTAGCTAATCCGAATTTTCTTTAAAAATTCTAAAGTGTATATGTACATTTGTGCACACACACACACACACTCTTACTGCTAGACTGAAATGACATACTATTACTTGAATTATATTGGCTATCTCTGTGTAGAAGTGACTTTTTTTTTCTTTTGTATGTTTCATTTGTATTTTTCAGATTTTCTAGAAGGAACTTCTATCATTTATAAGTAGAAAAAGTTTAGGAAAACAATTTTGGGGGGCTAATATCTCCTACCCTATTTCTTTATGTCTCTATAGCTACAATTCATTAACCAAGGGGAACCTATGACAGAAAGGCAGTAATAGTTACATGCAGACACACACATACGTATACAAATTGAGAATTTATGTTTGAGTGCCCTGATTACCATGGGTTTTGTCACATAATTTTAAACCCAGAGTTCACCTCGTGCATTTTAGTCTGTAAATCTGTCCATTCACGAAAAAAAGGCGTAAAAATTTTTTAGTAGAGAAGCAACAATTTTTTTTTTATTAAAACAACAGCAACTCAGAGAATTCATTTCAGATTATTCCCAAGAGATCGAAAGTGGTATAGAGTAGACTTTCATCAAGCATTAAAAAGACTGGCGTTATCCCCTTCTGTGAAGGCCGTGCATCTGTTCAAAAAATTCCAAGTTATAGAGGGGGGCTGTCAGGCTCTCACACAAACACAAAACAAGCCATAGTAGAGAGAAATCACTTCACAGTACATCCTAATAACCTGACAGGCTTATAATTATGAGCACTGGAGTGACGGCAGAAAATTCCCTTACACAACATTTGTGGTTTGGCAAAAGCGTTTTCTTGGTTTCACAAGGAAGAAATCAATAAGAACAGCTTGAAATAGTTTTCCTCCTTCGTGGGGAAAAATTTTTTTTTGGTAAATTTCAAGTACTTTTTCCGTCCTTTTAGGAAGCAAAGAAAACTACGAAGACCTTTTTCGGCCCTCTCAGATATACTGAATTTTCAGGAACCAGTGAAATCCTAAAACTTATTTTTAAGAACCTCTGAAAAAAATAAAACCTAATCGTTACTTTGGAATAGAAAGGTGTCGCTGTTTTCACCTCTTAAACAATCTAGTGATATATTTAGGCAACAAATGACTTGCGCGCTACAAACTACTTTATCCTAAGAGCCATCTGTCATTTCACTGGAGGAAACACGGCCATGTTCTTACCTAGAGACTGGTAGAGCTCTGTCATTTTGGGATGGTCCCAGCAAGTTGTTTGGGTCTCGTGGCTAAAACATAAAACATAAAGAGAGACTTTAGAATTTAGAATGAGTAGTAGAGAAAAAGAGAAAAAAAGCAGAGTATGCTTTTGAATCATTTGGCATCTTTAAGTCAAAGGACTTCCACTCTGTAGTGATGAATGTTTATCTTACAAGCAGAGAGGCTTCTACTTTTGCTTTCAAAGGGCAAAGCAGTATGATCATTACTTGGTAACCAGTATTTGTTCCTTTTTTGCACCCACAAGTCGGTTGCACTTCTGTTTTAATAAGATGACCTTGTTATGTAATCAAATCATCGAAAGTCAGGATTTTTTTCACCTGTCCAATTCAGAACATACAGAAAGGACACTGACAAGTGTTATTCAAGTCTGTCAAAGAGATACTGGACATTAGTTTAATAAACAAGTCTCCTTGCTTCGCCTCAGCTTTCACTGTCCCTGACACTTCTCCATTACTCTTTCTTCCCCACATCCAGATTTCATCTCCATCATGGCTATATTTCACTCCAGCTTAAGGTATATCCATTGCCCGACTCGTAGATCATACCTTTCCTCTTCCCATTACTTTTAGAATGTCTTTTTAACTCAGCACTCTGTAACACCACTACACATTTTCCTACATTTACTTGGGCCTGAATGAAGCATTCACATTTCTCTTCCATTTCTTGAAGTTTAGCTAAGTGTGGTTGCTGGCTATCAGTGCCTGCCACCAAAAGAACAGAACACCTTTGTTCCTCATTCCATTATGTGAATAAACCCAGGAGAGATAACTACATATACTTTTCCTTACTTTGGCCCATCTACATAAATCACCACAGCATCATATTTCCAGTTTTGGGGGATTACATGACTGGGCTTTGATGCAGTAAAATGCAGCCCTGAATGATATTTCAGTACTCATAAGCAGGGCCTATCCATCACCTGTGAGGGCAGAGAGAGGACGGAGACAGGAGAGCGAGCTGAAATGTAGACACTTCAAGGGGAGCAGAAAGTACAGACGCCTCACACAGAAAGAGGCGTTTGGGGAGGTAACAACGTCAAGTGACCTCAGCATAGGTTTTAAATCTTAGGATTGGATTCTGGCTCTGCGCCCTACTCGCCCTACTCGCTGTGAAATTTGGGGCCAGCCTGCTCACATGGGGGCGTTAAAGGATGCGGTGATACAGACAAGTGACTGACACCTGGGTTACAATATGTGGTCATTTTTGTTATTATGTGGCCCTCAAATTGCTTCCCACTGAAAGCAAAGCTTTTATTAGTTGATTATAATATAGACGTGGATCCAACTGTGGTAAGTAAGCAACGCCTAAAATCCTTCAGAGAGGGCAAAAGTAACACTCAATGTGTATTCTCTCTTTTAAGGAAAATAAGCCAAAAGAAGAAACATTTACTTGTGGTTTCATAAATATAACACAATCACAAATGTCACAAAAACATGTGGAAATTCCCCACACTTACAATTTCAGAGACTAGCCCTCTGATATTTACCATTCAGTAATTGAATGGTGAAGGCTACTGGAAGAAATTTACAAGAAAGTGTTTCAGTCTCTTCCAAACCTATTCGTTTCTGTTTGACTTTTCTGCAGAGACAATTCGAGTTTGAGGAGCACTACTGGGGCTTCTCCATGGAGGGAATGTACCAGAGTGACATCCAGGTCTTACAGAGCAAGAAAAGCAAAAGATGCAGCCCATGCTTGAGGGGGTTTTAGGAAGCCCCATGTTCACATTGGTTTATGATCTGGAGAAGGGGTGGGTGGGACTGGTACTTGATATGCACAGCACAAGGAGGCTGCAGCTTGCAGCTTCATGGAAAAAGTGTTGCTTATTCTCCAGCGTTTTTTAGCTTGGAGACTATCAAGTCCGTACACAAGTGCCCAGCAAGGAAAGGTTACCTCCTATTGAGACTACCCTGCATTTAGGCCTCTGCCATTTCCAAAGGCCATGCATATGTGAGTACCAGGGAGAGAGGAAGGGGGAAGAGGGGGAAAGCACGTGTGTCCACATGTACAGGCTCTTATCACACACACTGCGTAATAATAACTTCCCGTCTCTGCGACATGTGTGAGGACTGTAGCATCTTAAGTTGATGGGCAGAAAAACGTCTGTCTGAGCTGATAAACCTGACCTGACAGAGACAGAGAGAACCAGGCTGAAAAGCCACCATCGGTCATGGACTTCAAATCGGAGGAACACGGGCTAGAAATGACTTCTACCAAATAAAATCCCAAAAGAAAACAGAAACTTACACACACGAGTGATAGGAGAATCCCACATAGACTGAATGAAAACTTCATGTAGCCCCCTCCCTCCAAAATAAAGACTTCATGACAGCTGATATACCTACATGTCTACCTTTTTAAGGGATTTCCACCAGTGGTTAAAAATTCTCAAAAGGATTTTGGAAATTATTATTTAATCCATCAGTCCATGGTTAAATGAAAATTTCCTTTACCGGAAGATGGAAGAAATTCTAAGCCCCCACGTCTATGCCCCACTCGGGTGCTACTAGTTACCGGTCCTGTCTAGGTACTCATTTTTTCTCCCAATTATTTGTGATTCTGAGGGATCTGAGTAACCTAGACAAATGAACTCAAACAAATCCAAAGGCCAATCTTCTTTGATCTTCTTCCCCTCCAACACACAAACCTTTTATTTTTAAGCAATGCAAAATACCTAGAAAAACAGATTTGTGTTTCACCTTTGCAGACTGTTTCACTTCAATTACAATCCAGCCCTAAGTGAAAGAAGTGAGCACAAGTGGAAAGAAAAAAAGAATAAAGGGTGTGACTAATCCCCCAAAGTAGAAAAATAATCTTTCCATCATTTAATGCTGAAAACGACTGGCAACATAGCTGAAATGACTTTAGCTTTGGGGGTAACTAGATAATCAACCAAATATTCACTTCACTGTATGTGGGTATTTTCAATCTGTGATGACTCCAAAACCCTAGTGAGACATATTTAACCCCCAGTGGATAGGAAACATGATATGAACAGGAGAGAACAGTAAACACAAATTTGCATAACTCAGAGCTAAGTTCTACCTCACGGGACACACCAATTTGTTGGTCTGTGATCAATACAGGTTTTACAACTATATTTCTGACTCTGTGCTTATCTTCAAAAACAGGAGCAAATTCTCAGTAACTCCATGAGAAGCAGCTCAGGTTTATCTGGAATATACAGACAATACAGAAAAATCTGCTATGTGGGGGAGGTGGTGGTGGGAGGGTGGGTGGTACTGGTTTTGGTAATTGTCTCTTTTCCATATTTCACTTTTCACGTCGGAAACGCACTCCCCTTATACCATGTCCAACCAGAAAGGAAATTCCAAAACCTGTGCACAAGTTAATGGTTACACCTTTATTTAATCTTCCTGAGAACAATGCTGTTCAACATAGATCAAAATTCTACATGTATGTTAACACAGAAACCAGCTTCATGAATAATCCTCAAAACACCCTTTAAATCTTTTTTTAAAAAAATGTTACTGATTTTGGCCCTGCTGGTTCCAAAACTTGGCATCAGATATGCCTCTCTGAACAGCCTTCAAACTTGGATTTCTCTCTCTCTTTTTTTTTTTAAAGATGTGTACAAGCTACAATAATCTCTCTTTTCCCTTTTATTTGAGGCTGTGATTGGAAGCTGAAACAAATGAAAATACAAAATCACGGATGTGACAAAAGACCCTGGCAACTCCTACTTGTCAATAATAAGAAATTAAAACATTACTCCACTGAGCACAGGGCTGACCTAATTTCCTACAACACAATTTAAATTTTCTCTCACCTTCTTTAGTTTCGAGTAGTGTGCAAGGTTATTACAACCGCCTCAGAGCTGTTCCTGCTGTCAGTGCTGGAATATCAGACTTACTGGAATTGCTTTTTTAGCTTCTTAAAAACAAATATTAAACACTTATAAAAAAGTCACAAATTTCTATCGTTCTCCCCAGGAAAATGGCAGCTGCCTAATTAAAATAAGATTTCTTCTGCTACCACTGTTACTTGGTACTGAAAATATTCCAAACAGTTGCCTTTTTAAAAAATATCTTTCCACTACTTCCCTGGGAGGAAACTAATCGTTATGCAGCGAGCGATATAAAAAGGTAGCATTCCCTTGCGATTTGCAGAGGATTAGAGTTTGGCTTCATATATAATCTGGAGCCCATTGATCCACACACACAAAATCATTTCCCTTTAATCTGGGGATCAGACTCCTTTTCTAGAGAAACCTTGGCATTTGCATGCTGACTGTTGAACTTGGCTTGCACTGCTGGAATACTGGCAGGGTGGGAGTGGGAATATATATTTAAAAGTTTCTGCTACTGTGGGGAGGGAGTTCAGGAGGGTGGGTGTCAATCTAAGCACCAGAAATCCTCCTCTAGTCCCCATTCCTTGTCCCTGGGGTATTTAACATTTTATTCTGTCTGGCTCAAGCCAGGGCAAAGATGATTGCCTCCGTGATTGTTCCAGCTGTTACTTGTCCTCGGTTCTGTTTGCTTTTCAGGGCTTAACTCCCACCCACCCTCAACTTCGGCCAAAGCAATTTTACTTCAGGGTCGTGTCCAATCTAAGATCAAACAATGATGACTGAAACCAATTCCACGGTGATCAAGGGTCAGAGACCTTTCATATAACCGTGTTGTTTCGTTTGCTCCTCTGCTTCTCCAACAGCAACTGTATCCTCCAAAGAGGAGACTTAGTACAAGGAAATAAAACATCCAGGCAAAAGTAAAAGGGCCATTGGGGTGACACGGAGAGGTGACAGGGTAAAGAAGCTGAGACTAGGAAGAGCTTGTTGGCCAAGAATGTAAATTTCACAAAAAGATTTTGGTTCCTCACTTAAATTGGACGTATTTTTTCAATGTTAACATTTTTTTATAATTAATATGTCTCCCTTAGGCAACTAAATGCTTTCAATTTAAGCTTCCAACTTAACTTCCAATTTAACGGAGATAAACAGTGTCCTACCCCTTTCACTGCTAGGATCGCACTGAGAATGACAAACTTTTGTTAAAGACGAGCACAGACACCTGGAGAAATGCGAGAAAAGGACGCCCAGAAATGACTCCACACTCAACCCCAGAGGGCAAAGAAAAAAAGCACCGTCAATCCTCTATGTCTAATCCTTGACTTCTGGGTTTTAATTGCTTTTTCTTTCTTTCCTGATTTCTGCCATTCTTGGGGGCACGGGACGAACACAGCAGAAAATGCAGCGAGGGAAATGTCAGTTGGAATCCTCGGAAGAAATCAGGCAGAAAGTTGACCTTTTGGCACTCGCAGTGCAATAGAAGGTAAAGCCGCCCGCGCTCCTTCCTTCTGCGAGGTGGGGAGACGATTTAGAAACAGCCTGTCTAGCTCACGTCCACACAGACAGCCCGGAAAGGAGCAAAAAGCTCCTGCGGCCCTAATCCCGGCGTGGGGAACGCGCTGTCCCCTCAGGGTACGGCGAGAAATCAGCTTTTTCTCTCCGAGCCCGTCCCACAGCCGGGGGAAGGGGCTCATCGGCGAGCCGGGCGCCCAGGGGAAGCCCCGGGGGCGCACCTGCAGTGGCGCCCCGGGGACCCGCGGGGGAGGTTCCTCGACGCCTGGCCGCCCGGCGCCCGGGGTCCAGCCGCCGCGCGGGTCCAAGTTTTGGCCGCCTCGGCTCGCACCCTGCTCGCGCCACAAGTGCAACGGCTTGCGGCGACACCGGGGCGCCGCGTTGCACTTACCCTTTGAGCTGTTCCCTCATGGCTGCTAGGGCTCCGCGGTCGGAGGAGCGCGCGAGCGGAGGCGTGAGCTTCCCAGATCCGCCGGGCTCCCCGAAAGTCGAGCGTCGCCGCCGCCGCCGCCGCCGCCGCCGCCCAGGCTCGCAGCCGAAAGCACTGCGGAGGAGCCGGCGCGGGCTAGCGGACGGGCGGGCGGGCGTGCGGGGAGGGGGCGCTGCGGGCAGACGGGGCGGGGCCAGGCCGGGCTCCGCCCCCACCTAGCGCCCAGGGAACCCGGACTCCCCGAGACCCGGGGCGGTCGGGGCTTTCAAAACGGAAAGGAGAGAGAAAAGAAAAAGAAAGAAAGACGGCGGAGGGGATTTAAGGTACTCCCGGGAACCTGGAAGCCACACTCCACCCTGCCAGCACCCCCTGAAAACCTGCAGCAAGACTACTTGTTGACTCAATAAATGACCTAGGTGCAAATGACCTCATCGCAGATAATTAAGTGTGTGGGCTCTGAGTTTTCTTTTTAGAGAATTAAGGAGAAAAATCACAAGCATCATTCTTCCCTCGCCCCTCTTTCCACCTGCTCTCAGTTGAAGATTGAAGTGGTGAGGCTGTAAGGTCGTGAAATTCAGGTTCCGCTCTTTCTGGGCTAAATGGACTTTTAGAGAAGCATTTGTACTTGTATTTGTAGGTGGCAGTGGTTCTCATTGTGTAGTCCTGGTACCAGCATTAACAGCATCGCTTGGGAACTTTGTAGAAATGAAAATTCCCAGGCCCGGGCCCAGAGCTATTGAATCAGGACCTCTGAGCACACTGAAGTGTGAGAACCACTGGTATAGACTCTTAAAAAACAAACAGACAAAACCACCAATGGTGTGGCATGGTTTGGTCTTTTAGTATTCTTTAGAGAAATCTGAAAGGAAACCATTTTCAATGGAACTATCTATTGCAAAAGTTACAGGGCCTGGACAGTTCAAATATTTCTAATGGTACAGTTTGCAACATGACAACACACGTTAACTATGCAAAATTCTCACAAGCTTGGAAATATTCCGAAGAAAAGAAAGCCTTCGTTAACAAAAGAATTTTTCACAACCTTCACACAATATCTTCGATTAGTGTTCAAAGGGTATTATTAGATAAACTCCCTTAGTGGTTTCACTGTCCCTTTTTGTCCATTTATTTGCTTGGCCTGCCTTTCTTTTTATCTTCTTTCAACCATTTTCTTTTCACTCTCTGTTCTGGTTGATTCATTCCACTTCAGTTTACAGTTTGAAACCTGTTCCCTTTTTTCTTTTTAAATATTCTCTTTTTTTTTCCCCTCAACATTATTTTTCCCAGAGAATGTTAGAGCCAAAAGGGCTCTAGACATCAATCTCCCTTTACCGTCTGCTACAGCACGGCAAAACAGGCAAAAATAAAGTACAGGAACCGAAAGGAAAGGGAGTGCCAAGTTTCTTCACGACCCTTGACCAACCAAATACAAATGTAAACGTTATCTAAAGACACGGGCACGCAGGTATGATTGGTGTTGCTATTTTAAAGCAAATGGGGACACTTCTGACATTTTGCCTGATAAATTGAGACTTACTAGAGCTATCTTTTAGCCATTTTGAGTCAATGAGTTATGGAGGCAGCTGCTTTTAAGGTCTGACGGGGCCACACTAGGCTCTGGGTTACGCTGTCCTCTGGTCTAACTGGAGAGTCATGGTCCGCCCAGATCTTTGACTGGGGGAGAAAGACCAGTGTTCTGTGATGAGGAAGTGGTGGTCTTTGCAGTTAATCAGTGACATAATGTCTGTGTCAATGTAGCAAATCATTTAAATATTGTTTATGTTTATTCCAATGAAAAACATATAAACCTCACAGCATGGGGGCACATTTGTAAATCTTAGAAATCGAGCAACTAAAGGTTTGCAACACCAGTGTGATAGAACACATTGTCCTTCTCTTCCTTTCTTGTTTTGTTTGTTTGTTTGTTTGTTTTACATTTTAAAACTACCAGCTCGAGATTCAGGACTTCTGATGTTCCTCTAAAATATAAATGTTCAAGTCTGTTTTCTCAGTGCCCAACTAGAGAACAACTAGGAACAAACAAATAAACAAAAAAGAATGGAAAAAAAGAAATTGCTATTCAAGTTTTTTTCTTAAATTTGACAGATGGCAATCCTCAAAAATACTTTTTTAAGTTCTTTTTTAGACTGGAGTTATAGGCACTTGAAGGCTTGTCCCAAATCTTGATGTTGTTTTTGAAATTAAATAGCGAAATTAAATATTGGTAAGAAGTGACATGGGCATCACAGCAACTGTTCTGGTGTTAATTTCAGTCAGACTGAAGTTTGCTTATTAGGGAAAGACATTAAGAACATAATTTATATATCTTCATTTCACATATAAATTATATAGTGATGCCATGTACGATACCACATTAATTGCTTGTTTGTAGTAGCTCTTCTCCTCCTCCTCATTATTGTTATTATTACTATTATTATTACTGTTTTGATGTGAACCACAGACTTGAAAGGAGCATGGGGCTCTGCCACCAGAAAAAACTTAAGTGGAAATTCTGCCTTTAAAACCTACCATGAGCTACTTGTTCCCAACACCGCAGCTAGAATGTGGCACAGCAAGGACGGGAACTAGGGAGTCTGGCCTCAAGGCCCGTGCTCTTAACCACTCTGTTATGCTGCCCTGGAGAAGTGGCTTCTCTTACTGTGGGGGAAGATCTGTATTTTTTCCTCATGTGTTCATAAGCCATCTCACTGCTGGCTGACAGCAGAGGAGAGTAAAGGTGCTAGAAATAGAGGTAAGGAGGGGACGAGATAGGCTAAGTTCTAGGAAGGCAACCTCATAAATTTTTCCATACCCCAAACTCCAGTCTTTGAACCACTTAAATGTTGTAGGTACTTTAGAAAAATGAGGATCTCTCTGATCTAAGGGACAGTGCTGGATATTCGCCCATCCTCCCCTCCAGCTCTATTCTCTGCCTGTCTCTACTCCAGTCTGTGGCCCAGGAGGTTGGATCTTTGTGGATGGCAACAGTCAGGCTCTCTTGCCCTTTGGCTCCCTTTTGCTTTCAGCCAATGAGAGGCAATGGTGAAAGGCAAAAAGCAGGAGATGAAAGGACAGGAGGAGAGAGATGTTGGGGTATTTATTCCCCAGGCTCTCTCCTGTTGGTCTCGAGCCTGGCAGTGGCGGAGTTTCTTTATCCCTCCCCAGCCACAAGTCTTGTTGGGCAGTCATTTCTACACCCACAGCATGCTCCAGGTTCCTGAAACCATTCTCTCCCCTTGCCCTTGTTCCTTCCCCTACACTACCCAGATTTTTGTAAATAACCTTTTTATCACACTCTCTTCAAGTACCACCTTTGAATGTTCCATCCATTGCTCCTAGGACCGTGACCAAACAGGGACCCACCTAGTCAAAGCCACTCTCTGGGGCACTAGATTGATTGCTGAGTGGGGACCACTAATGGAAGAGAAAGAAAACTCCACCTGTTGGAGCTGAAAAGGAGACTAGGCTAGTTAACTAGATAGTTATTTCTAGAAGCTTCCTCTGTAAACTCAAAGGGAGCTTCTGGCTTATTGAAGGGTAAAGGCAAGTCAATAATTATGAGTGGTGCTAACAGCAGGAGTGAAGGTAAATAGGCCAGAAACAGCTTACTCTTTCTAAGAGCTTCTGTGCTCTGCTTGATCTTTGGGAGAGAACGTCAAGATAAAGATCAGAGAGGCGGACAAATGGAGAAGGACCTAGTGTGATGTTCCAGAGTTTGACCTGTATCCTGAAAGGTACAGGGAAGCTCTTTAAAGAAGGAATTTAAGCATGAGTGTGGCTCTGTCAGATCTGTCTTTTAGAAAAATTACTCGGGCAGTGGCGTGGGGCTGGATCAGAAGAGTCTGGATTTAGGACACCAGATACAAGGTGACTGCAGGATGGTGGGGAGCTGAACAACGGCTCTGGCGGAAAGAGTGGAGAATGCAATCACGTAAACATGACAGGAGTCTTGACTGATTGGATGTATGAATTAAAGAGAGGGAAGGCCTACGGCAATAGGCCTCAAGCTTGGCCACCACTGGAATCACCTGGGAAGCGCTGAAAAAATTGGATGCCTAGGTCTCACCACCCTGAAATTCTGATTTAATTGGCCTTGGGCACTGGGACAGTTAAGGCCCCCCAGGTGATTCTAATATGCAGCAGCTTGAGGATTACCATTTGAGGGTGACTCCCAAGACTGGATAAGTAATATTCACAAAGCCAGGAATTTCAGAAGAGGGGCACATTTAGGCAAAAGAGGGTCAAGGGACAGATGATAAATTCAGTCCTGAGCCTGATGACTTTAAGGTGGCAGTGTGATGTGACAGGCAGTTGGGAATCTAAGTCTAGAACTCGGAGGGAAGACGTTTGGATTGGAGCTATCGATCTGAAATGGTGGTGTGGGAGGGCACGGTGTTGAAGGAGCCCATCTATGGAGGGCATGAAGGGCCAAGGACAGAGGCCAGGCTGCTCCTGCCTCACACATACACACATCCTTTTCCTTTTAGGCTGCTTGTGCTTTCAACGGTAGCCTGATTTTACCAGTGTAAAAGGAAGAGCAGCAAGGGAAAGGAAAGGACAGGGAATGGTTTGCAGCGGGCACTTACCTGGGGATGGCCCTGAGGGACTTCCCCACCCCCTAGGGTCCCGCTTCCCTCTCGCTCCAAGAGTCTCCATCTGAACTGCCTTTTGTTCCCTAACCAATCTGAAGTATAACCTGTATCACTTTATAAAAGTCCATTTGGAATATAGGTACAGCTTCATTGAAGCATAACACATATTTTATAGTAAAATTTCAAAGTCTGGGTATCCAGTAAACACACAAGGATTCCGTGTTTCTCTTTGCCTAGTACAAGTATTAGCCATGAACAGTGAATCAGTCGTCTACCAAACGCTTACAGTGATGGTGAGTCATAGTTGTGGCAAATACCATGGTGTACTAATTAAAATGTCTAACAATCCCTTCAGATCGATATGAAACCAACATCTCCTGGATATAAGAATATCCAGTCAGTTCTCATTAAACTACTAAAGGAAGAGGCCTCTACATTCAGACACAGAACACTTCACACCCACACAAAAGCCTATTTTTCCAGGCCCTTCCCCTGCAGGGAGGCAGAGTAAGCCAGACTGAGGAAAGTTCTCTGAGCCAGCTACCATCTAAACCAGAGATTTCACCAAACAGGTTCCAGATAAAGTCGAACGTGCCTTCACTCTCATGCCGTGTTCTTTTAATAAGATTTTTCAAAGCTTCCTGGATCCACCTATATCAAACCAAACATCTAAAAAGACGTGAAGTTTAGCATCTTCACTAAAATAAAGCCACACTTCATTAACCTCACAGGCCTGGTGGTGGCTTCCCGGGAAAGAATTCCTAGTACCTATTAGCCTGCCAGCAATACTGCTACCGGAGTGTAGGAAGCACACCACCTCCTGCTCTAAATGGATACTGGTTAAGGTGGTTCAAGCAGATCTGAATACAGCGTTCCGGGTCCACCTTAACAACAGCTCAAAGCTGTAATTATTTGTCTGCCTTTCCCAAATGGTGGTGCCAAATAACAGGAATTTCAAAACTAGGCAGAAATTCTGACACTCTGCATAATCGGCCTTCCTCTTCAGCTACAAATAAGGCTTTGTATTCGATTAGACTCACAGCAGGTGAAAACCCCAATTAGTGAATTCATTCTGGGGCCTCCTTCTACCTTCCTCCCACACACCACAGATTAAAAAAAATAAGGGAAGTCTCAGTCTTTTCTCAAATCATAAGTAAATTAACCCTTTGATCTACCCAATCAAACCCTTTACCACATGAAGACTGTTTTTATAGGAAAGTGGGAGGCAGTTGAAAGATATGTCCTTCTTGACTTAATGGGAGTTACAGAAAATTCTGTTTTGCCAGATTTTATTGTTTTCTTCAAATCCATAAATACTCTCAGATTTTTGATCAATCTAGAAATTAGTTTTTCTTTCTACCTGAACATTCACAAAGCCGATATTATCTAAAGGATGATTAATGGACAGTCTGCTGCAAGAGAATTATTTTTAAGTTATGTTCTTATTTTTGTGTATTTGAGGAGAAGAAAAATATTAAATTTTAATTTAAACACTATGCTTTCGCCTTAGGAAGTACACAAAGTCTATATTTCATACTTTGTAAATATTTATTTGTCAAAGGAAATTCATCATTGGACTAGGATAGTGGTTTGGTTTGAACATTTTTTAAAAAAAAGCAAGACAGCTTTAGTTCTTAGAGTGATTTACTTATACTTTGTCAATTGCTTCTCTGGAAATAATTCACAACCCAGTTTTATTTATGAGCATATGATTAAAAAAGAGCAGCTTTGTCTTTTTTAATTGTTTTAGTCCTGTCACTTTTCTTGAAACAAGTCACAGAACTTATTATCCACAAGAAAATACTGAACATATATCAAATAGTAACGCAGCTTTTAGAACTAGTCATCTGTTACTGTCAGAGGTTCATTTCATTCGGAGGCTTTTTAATTAAAAATGCAAAATTCTACATACATTCCTGCTTAAATTACCCCTTTCTGAAATACTCGAATTTCATAAAATAGTTAAGTGCTAATGTAACCATTTTTAATACTTTTGACTTGGTTCTTGAGACTGGAAAAAAGTAAACAAAGGAATCAGCAGTCAATTAAGCGAACAAGGAAGTCTTCCTAAGTTGAAACAGATAAGGAAAACTTAATATTCAAATGCTACTGAATGAAGACACCAGGTTTTGTTTTTTTTTGCCCCTTTGAGATGATAATCTACCAGAATCAAAGCAGCTTCTTAATCTTCAGCAAGCAGTAGCTGTATATTCTGGCAGAGGCATTAAGGCAAGCAAGACAGAGCTCCAGACCAATTCTGGCCCTTAAAGGCCAGTCACTTAACCCTCGGAGACCAGTCACTTAACCCCTCTGGAGCTCTGTTGACTCGCCTGTAAAATTCGGATACTACTGCTCAGGGAGGTGGGGAGGGGGGCCCAGAGTGTCGGTCAAAGGACATAATGGCTATGAAAGAGATTTGAAGGCTGGGGGATGCTATGTTCATGCAAAAGTAGCCTGTTGTGCAGGTATGATTCCTTAAAGGCAAACCCAATACGTCCAGGAAGTCTGTTAGGAACACAGCACAAAATAAATTCAGCACAGTTACTCTAACTTTCCATTTTTAGACTGTTGTATGAGGGAAAACGACAGGTCTAAGAGTTTGTCTTTCCTCTTTAGTGATTTGCAAAGGGAATCTTTCTTCTGTTTTTTACATTTAAGAAGGAAGCAAGTGGATAAAATAAGATTTTTTTCCCAAGAGAAATCACTAACCACAAGCCTGATACAGGAGTGAAGTTTACACCATTTGCTATTACTCTTTGGGGCTGGGGTGAAAATATCAATAGTATTCACACACGTTAAAAGGCAGTAGAGAGCAGAACCCTTGAGTAGTAAATGAACAAGTGAATACTGATTTTCTGGGGGACAGTGGGCGAGGAAGATTCCCTGCATCCTGATGGAGAAGTCCTGGTGCGGGCCTTGAACAGCCAGGATGTGGGAGAAACTCCCTGCAGAACCAAAAATCCAAAAAGGGAGACATGGAGGTTAAAAACCGATTTAAGCAACTAATGACTTAGCAAAGGCTGAATCTTATACTTTAGCTCTAGTTTATTTTTGTCAAGGCATTTTTGAAGATAAAAGGGAAATATGAATGCAAGGAATTTTAATTAATCCAAAAATTCCCAAGAAATCTTTTTTATGTGCCACACCTAGACTGTTTCACTATTAAATATTCACCAAATGCATTTCTTTAAATGACTGCAATCGTGGTGTATTTCTGGAGCATTTACATATGTCTTGCTTATCAGTCAAACCCTTCTCATTTTTCATTACTATCAGTAAAACCGGGGAAGTGTTTGGAGGATGGAGATGGAAATATTTTACTATTTCAACACTGTAATCAAGTTCCTCTATCAGAGGGACCCAAATATGGCCTTGACCTGAAGGAGCTTACAATCTAGTGGAGGGGAGGAGATAAACTCATACGTGATGCAGCACAGTATAAGACAGATTACAAATACACAGACAGGGACATGAAAAAAGAAGCAAGGTAAAGGTAGTTAGTTTGACCTCTTAGGATTAGAGAACACACATTTCAATTAAGAGCAAACTAGGCTTAAATCACCAGGTTTCATGCATGTTTTTGTTAGTGTAAGAAGAGCTGAAGCAAGTTTTTTAAGTTGACTCTGTGAGCTAATCTCTCACATTAATAATTTACTAAGGCATAGATTTTTTTTTAATGTTAACATACTGCTGTGCTATGAAGTCAGATGATGATTTTTTGGAGTTCAAAGAAGTATTGGGCCAATATTGGGTTTTCTATCTTCGGAAGGCTAATATGCAAAAATATCCCCGTCCTCATTAGAAAATCTTGTACATTCTTGAGTTACTATCAAGTCTCTAATGTGGAAATCTAGGTCCTCATAGCTTGAATTACTCTTATCCTTTAGAAGCCCTTTCTCAAATGGTGGATAGAGAAGAAAAAATTGGCATCGCTTATACTTTTGAATATTTTTCTTTTTAAACAGAATTAAACTTAGAGTGGGAAGAAATAAGCATCAGAATGGGAATGTATGCCAAGGAGACTGTAACAATAGTTAAGAGAGGATGAAGGCCTGAACCAAGAAAGGAGCCCTGGGAATTGGTGGAAAAGTTGAATTCAAGACAGATTATAGGACAGAATCAATGCTGCTTTTCAACCAATTGGAGGTAAGGACTGGAAGAAAGGGAAGACTAGGATTTTTGATAATAGCACCATTAGCTAAGGATTCCTATTTGTGTATATACTATGTATGCATTTATACCTCATACTGTTCCACAGAGGCTTTAGGGCAACTTCTAGGAATGTATCAATTTCATAAATTAATAGATAAAAGTCAGGATTAAGGAAACAGAATAAAATATGAAGAGAGGAAAAAGTAGAACTCAGATTTGAAGGCCATAGGGCTTGATGTACCCAGTA